>NC_138984.1:9683751-11117918 GCF_964341445.2 Mesoplodon mirus | reverse complement strand
CTCAGACATAACACAATCTACCGTGAAACAATCTTTGCACCTGGGATTTTTTGGTGCTCAGAGCATCATGGTAGAATCTGGAGTTCCTGCAACCTTCTGTACCAGAAACAGGCAGAGCAGGGAGTAAAGTAGAAAATGGGACAGAGTTCAACAAAGCAGTGGGAACCTTCCAAAGGCAAACAAATAATTGTTGATACGTATTTAATGAAAAGCCATTCTAAAGGACAGAAGGGGAAGAAATAGGAAGGAGATATGAAAACTGAAAAGAAGTGAAACTGGATATGAGGCTTTGAAGGGGCATTTCTGAGGGGATTATTTCAGGAAATGAAAAACTTAAGTGGTCAAACGATTCTTGCAACAATAACAGTGGATTAGCATTTTGTTTGTTTGAGCACAGACACTATTTCTTGATAGGAAGGGAGGCCCAAAGATTCTTCCTCCTGTGCATTTTGTTCAGATCTCTCTGAACTCAATTGGCCTTCAAGTCTTGCTGATAATGCCCTGGATGTCACTTAAATTCATCCCAAAACCACAGAAGGAAAACAGTCTCCTTTCTGTGATCAAATGTTCTAATGCAACTAAAATAAAAGGCAAGTAGTTTTAGAAAGTTTCACTTGCATAAATCCAAAAGTAATTTTATAAAAAGTCTTGAGACTCTTAATAAACCAGGTCTCTGGAAAACTAAGGAGAACGTTATAGTAAAATTGTGTTTCCTGAACAAATGATTAAACATCACTAGATGTAAACCAAAGCCTCAGTTACCCAAGGCCTGTTAGCTTTATCAGTTCAATTAGACATCTACCTTGGACAAGGCATTGTGATAGAGACTCTGACTAAATCCACAAGTGAGTTAAAGATGGCTCCATCCTCAAAGAACATACAATCATCTACGGAGACACAAGTATTCAACTTATCATGCTAGAAAGCATATGGCGATGTGCTAGTACAGGAAATGGTTAACCTAGGAGGCCTGGGTGCTCACACCCTGCACACCTCTTCCTAAAAGAAGTCTGTTTTCAGGTCTTGCCTTTGACTGGCTCCTAGGAGTTGAACTCTGAGCCTCGGACTCATGGACGCCCCCTTTGTTCACAAAGACCCTCCAAATTTCCATTCTTTGTCTCATAAATGATTAGCTGAAATATTTGCACCCACTGATCAACTACAGCAAAACGCTTGTTAACCACACTTTAGTTAAGTTTCTCCCCTTTCTCCAGGCTGTCGAAATTTAACCCATCTTCAGCTTGGTCCAGCATACAGCCTCTCCTTAAAGAACCCCTTTGGGAACAGGCTGAGCCCAGGATAACATGTTCTCTGATCTACTGTCCCATCATGCCTGCCACCTGCACTGGTTCACCTTGTTCATCTCACTTTCCACCCCTGGTTCTCTCTAGTCCTTTACTCTTCTCTGAGAAAGAAAACCGCTTTTTTGCCAACCCCGAGACACTCTTAGATCTCACAGCTGGAGCTTTCTTATCTTTACAATAGACACCAGTCCTCCTTCCTTCCTGCTGCAACAGTCCCTTTCCCTTTCTTGTAATAATCCTTTCCAATAAAGTCTCTCCTTATTAATGTCCAGAGTTTATTTATTTTTATTTTATTTTATTTTTACATCTTTATTGGAGTATAATTGCTTTACAATGGTGTGTTAGTATTTCTTTTTATTTATTATTATTTTTGGCTGCGCCATGCGGCTTCCCCGACAAGGGATCAAACCCTTGCTCTCTGCAGTGGAAGTGCAGAGTCCCAACCACTGAACCACCAGGGAATTCCCAGTTTTATTTTTATTTGACATTGTCCTCTGGCTGACTGGAGAATTCTTTACCTAAGCATATCCACACCTTCTTATTAGTGAATAAAATAAAGTGCTCAGGAATCTCAATACTTTCTTTCTATAAAATCTAATAATTTTTGAGATTGAATATGTTTTTATTTATGTGGGCTGGTGTTTATAATGAGTGGTTTTGTTTGCAAGCATAATTATCCTATAGAAAAAAGAAAATATATTTGTTTTATTGTCTAAGTTTCTGAATATCAGTACACACATGCTTATAGTCTCATATATAAATTAATCTCAATAAAATAATTTTGATTTTAAGAGATGTATTGTGATTTTTACCATATATAACTTTGTACTTGGAAAACCTCAGATTGTAATGAAAATATTGACACAATTGTTCAGCTATTTCTATGATATCTTCTAGTTTTCATATAGATATTAGGAAAACAGACTCCACTTTTGCCACTCATTGTTTTAAGCATTGTATGGATCATTTAGGTTCTCTGTATTTTAGTTCTCCCTTTTGGAAAATCACCATAAAATTGCAATTAATAAAACTGTTGAGAATAGTAGATGTGCTGTTATCCTTACTGTTAATTACCTGAATAATATTCCTTCTTATCTTTTTTTGCTCTACAATATATCCTTGTTGTAATAAATTCTATCGAGTTCAAAGAGCACTGGTCCCTTTACTTCTGAGACTGAAAATGTACCTCTAGTTTACTTGCATCTAGGTTGGTTCACCCCAGGTTTGTAGACTCCTTTTTGTCTTGTGACTCGTTCTCTTGTTGTTAAGACTTACTGTAAAGGCCACAGCCCATCAGTCTTGGGAGGGTAGGGGGAGAATGCCTGGTTTTCATGTTCCTACTGGGGTTCTCCACACTAGGGGCTACAGAGACCTCGTCCTTTACCCTAACTCCTCCTAGAGCCTCAGGCTCTGCCTCTTCAAGGCATTATTTACACTAAAGGTCCTCAACCTGTGGTGATTTTGCCCTGCAGGAAATGCGATATTAGGAGACTTTTAGAGGCTAAACATCCTACAGTGCTCAGGACAGATCCCCACAACAAAGAATTATCCAGCCCCACATGCCAGTAGTGCTAAGATTGAGAAATGCTGATTTACGTAAATATTACTGATCCTAACTAATTTAGTCAAAGAATATTTTCTTTCTTTTTTTTTTTTCATTTGTTAGTTCACTTTATTATTCATTCAACAAATACTTATTGAGTACTATGTGCCAAACACTCTTCCAAGTGCTTGGGCTACACATTATTTACACAATGGACAAAATTAAATTTCTTCACCCACTCTGCCTAGGTGGCAGCGTGCCTCAGTACAGTGGGGTGAAATATTCTGCTAAGTGGTGTTCCTGCTATCAGTTTTGCACAAGATAGCCCAATGTCCACAGAACAGAAAAAGTAAGTTTTAAAAGTCAAATTAAAAAAATATTAGTCCTTTGCTACCTTCACCTGTAACTTAGCCATCTACAAAGCTCCCAATAATTTGGCCCTTCTTAGCTCTTAGCCTTACTCTTTTTTTTTTAACATCTTTATTGGAGTATAATTGCTTTACAATGGTGTGTTAGTTTCTGCTTTATAACAAAGTGAATCAGCTATACATATATATATGTTCCCATATCTCCTCCCTCTTGCGTCTCCCTCTCACCCTCCCTATCCCACCCTTCTAGGTGGTCACAGAACACTGAGCTGATCTCCCTGTGCTATGCAGCTGCTTCCCACTAGCTATATATTTTACATTTGGTAGTGTATATATAGCCATGCCTCTGTCTCACTTCGTCCCAGCTTACCTTTCCCCCTCCCGGTGTCCTCAAGTCCATTCTCTGCATCTGCGTCTTTATTCCTGTCCTGCCCCTAGGTTCTTCAGAACCATTTTTTTGTTTGTTTGTTTGTTTTAGATTCCATATATATGTGTTAGCATAGGGTATTTGTTTTTCTCCTTCTGACTTACTTCACTCTGTATGACAGACTCTAGGTCCATCCACCTCATTACAAATAGCTCAATTTCATTTCTTTTTATGGCTGAGTAATATCCCGTTGTATATATGTGCCACATCTTCTTTATCCATTCATCTGTCGATGGACACATAGGTTGCTTCCATGTCCTGGCTATTGTAAATAGAGCTGCAATGATGACTGTGGTACATGACTCTTTTTGAATTATGGTTTTCTCAAGGTAAATGTCCGGTACTGGGATTTCTGGGTTGTATGGTAGTTCTATTTTTAGTTTTCTAAGGAACCTCCATACTGTTCTCCATAGTGGTTGTATCAATTTACATTCCCACCAACAGTGCAAGGGGGTTCCCATTTCTCCACACCCTCTCCAGCATTTATTGTTTGTAGATTCTTTGATGATGGCCATTCAAAGAATATTTTCTTATTCAAAAATTGAAAGTGGAACTGTAACACGTGTCTAAGGGATAAATCTATCTTCACCCAATTACACTGTGACTATTTTTTTCTCTGAGGTGCTTAAGCTCTTGGAGAAAAAATGATCAACCATTTGGCAACAAAAAATTTATTGATTAGTTTGCAACTTTAGGTACAACAAATATAATTTCATCACATGATTACAATCCAGTATTTGTGCTTTGTAGGATAAGTAAACATTCATTTGAGCACAACAAAAATCTACACACAATATTCTGGGGTTGTGTAAAAAATAAACATACCCTTTTCCATTTAGTACCATGAAGAACTTTCAGTTTGAAACGGTGGATAAATGTTAAAATTTGACATTTGTTTGTGTCAAATTAAACATACAACCTAAATTTGGACTATTTTTTAATAATAAATGCCTAAAGAGTCCTGGAAAGGATTCCTGGGGTGGGTGGTAGGGATGAAATAGAGCTTCCAATGAAGCTTTCTTGACATTTCAAGAAATGTCAATTTCTTGTCAATGTGGATGACACACAAGGCCAGCATTGATGGTGTGGGGTCTTGTTCACATTTAAAATTACTTCACAATCTTAAAAATAGTGTAAGAGCATAGTATCTCAGGAAATCTTTAATAAACACTTTCTTTGATCAAGAAGATAAAAGCCAGTCTAGCTCATTTAGCTGAAGGGAAAGAAGACTTACTGGGGAGAAGTTAGATACCTTTATTTTTCAAAAGAGTAAATCCCTGTTTTTAAAATACTTAAATGTGATAATATTTTCTTTTTCTCAAATTAAATGCTAGTATCCTTAAATCAGGAAGTCTATGATCCTAACTGGTTATGTTGAATCCTGCATCCATCATTATAAATGTCATAAGACTAGCAAGTATGCCATACGGGTACTTTTATAATGAAACCACAGAGCTCGAGTCAATATATGACTTAAGACTATAATCTCTTCATATTTTATGAACTTCTAAGGCTAACTCAATATATTATTTAAGATAACAATCTCTTCATAATTTACAATAAAAATAAAATGAAAGTTTATATTTTATATAATTTAATATACAAGCAGATTTTATCTCAAAAGATGCTCTTTTGTTAGAAAGCTTCTTCCCTTTGCATAAGAGTTCTGTAATCATTTTACTCATGTAATATATAGAAGGAAACAAGACAACCTTTGATCTTTCTCTCTCTCAGCTGAACACCAATAGTTTTCTGATTAGCTAGGAACCCAGATATTATTGGGAGATGTGGAATATTTTTCAGTGGGCTGTAGTGGATAAATGAAATCACCTTTGTAGAGGACACTGATATATTCTTGCATTTCTGTTAATAACCACTGGTAAAGGTCTGAAACTGGAAAGCTTTTATATCAAAGTTTTGGAAATGTCTTGCCCATATCTTAAGTATTTACCTGCGCTGACAGACCCCTTAATCTGCTCAAAAAAGTAAAATAAACATTACAGCAGAGTTTATAAAATGATTTTGACCAGTGACTTTGTTTCCAGTTGATTCACATAATTGGAGACATTACATCACATTTTATATTATTAAAAATATGTAAGTGCAACTTTCCTGGAGTTTGGGCCTAGTTATAAGTTTTTCATTTGGGCCCATTAAAATTTTTTCCAGCCATTCTAATACAAGCTCCTTTGAACTCACCCACCGGTTGTATTGATTTGTACAGACTGATATTTTGCTTTTCCTCAGATTTACTCTATGTGCAGCAGACTTGAACAGCAGATTTTTTCATAGCTCTGTTAATGTGATGTGATGTTTTGAGAAAGTTTAGAGCAAACCACTGTAATCTAAGCTGGAATGAAGGAAGGGGTACTCTAAAGGCATAGCCGCCTTATCCCAGTTCCAAGAGCCAGTCAAAGAGACTCGGGGTCCCATCCTTCTGCTCCTCACGCATTTTGTAGTACTGAACAACTGCATGAAAGATATCTCCCACTTTCCAGGCCTTCTGATGAACCAGCTGCACGACATCTAGAAACTAAAGTAAAGCACAGGGTTAGGCTCACATATCACAGAGGGTCCTCAAAGTTATATCGTTCAACCACTCTTCCAAAGCCAGTGGCTCTCCAGGTTATTTTTTAATATCTCTAGTGACAGCAGACTATATTCTAGGACAGTCTGTTTTCTTTTTAGACAGTTCAGATTATTAGCGAGTTCTTTCAACTGAACTATAATGTTCCTCACAGCAGTTGCCATCCTTCGATTTGGGGAGACTACAAGGAATTCTTCTTTCCACAGTCTATCTTTTAGATATTTGAAGAGTTTCCTCAGATCTGCTTTTCTCTGGGTTGGACTCTCTCTAACAGGACTGTAGAGCATGGTTCCCAGTCCCTTCTATCGGTGTCACAGATAATTTCTCATTGGATGTATACATTTATGCCAAAAAAATTGTGTTACACTTTTGGGTAGGGTTATTTACTGGTTCCTCATTCCATCTTGAAAATTTCCCTCCCTCTTCATCAAATTTTGAGAGACACTGGCTTTCCACTGGAACAGGAAAAAGAAAGATTGAGGAAACATCCTAGATTCGTCACCTGGTTAATGGTACCAGCTTCAGTTGGCCACAATGTAGAAAGTTTATGACTACAGGTGAATTGTGAGTTGGAGCACTGGAAGGTGAGAAAAGCATTATAGATGGTTTCCTTCATGAAACTGTGGGATGAAGCCCAGAATGAAGGCTTCTCAAACTCCTTAGTCAGATACGTATAAAGAAAAGTAATGATTATAGAGCTAAAACCTGCAGGAAGTATTTACTTTCATGCATGTAATCTCATTTAATTCTGTCAACAACCCTGTAAAGCAGGTATTTAAAGATGAAAAATTGTGGGTTTGTGAGATGAAAAGTTGGCAGTAGGATGCATGGTCTTCTAACACTCCAGCCCAAAGCTCTTTCTACTATTGCACCCCATGCATTTTGGTCGTAAGAGAATAAGCTATTGATATTTATTTGGAACACTGGGAGAAAGGATAAGCTGGGAATCTGGTATCGTTTAATGAGGAAGAAAAACCTATTTGTTAAAAAAAGATGAGGGCTGTAGTTTAGTTACTATTTCTTCATTGTTTCCTTCTAGGATTTCTTTCCTCTGCTCATTTCGCATTTGTTCATACTTTCAAGATCAGCCAGAAAATGGAATGCTAATTTTTGTCTGTGTGTGTGGTATGCGGGCCTCTCACTGTTGTGGCCTCTCCCGCTGTGGAGCACAGGCTCCGGACGGGCAGGCTCAGCGGCCATGGCTCACGGGCCCAGCCGCTCTGTGGCATGTGGGATCCTCCTGGACTGGGGCACGAACCCGTGTCCCCTGCATCGGCAGGCAGACTCTCAGCCACTGCGCCACCAGGGAAGCCCCGGAATGCTAATTTTTTTCTGGTCTTTTCCTCCCCCCTCTTCAGTTTGAATTTGCTAATTCATTTCAATTGCTGAGAAGTTGTCTTATAGAGAGCTACTATTAAATTATGTTTCTTCTCCCAGCTGTGATGGCACCGACTACTGCACAGTTACAGAAATCAGTGCTTTATTGTACTCACTCGCCTTGTGTTGGCTTAATCAGAATAAAGCAATTTTCTAGGCTGGAAAATAAAATGCTTAACTTTTAATACATGGAAACATAAACATCATCTAAAAGATGATGTAAAAAGGGAGACCAATGGGAAGCCGATGGCAACTCTATTACAGATAGTAAATCTCCCAGGAAAGGACATCATCTTAGCCACCTCGTTATATCTAGTGCCTGCACCTAATAGGGGCTCAATAAATATTTGCAGAATGACAAAAGGAATGAAGAGCAAAATGTGAGTCAAATGCATCAAATGCATTCAAAATGATAAAGAAAGCTATTTGAAATATGGAGTGACATCCAGAATCATTGAAGATGAACCTTGTCTAAATATTCATTCTTGAGTTTTATATAATGTATTTGCACATATATAGTTAAAAATTAGCATGCACATCTTGGGGCTTCTTACTCAATAATTTTCTACTGATAGGACACTCCAAAAAAATGATTGGGGGGCCATGGATCTAGGCAAAGGCCGGGCAGAGCCTAGTCTGGTGCAATGGTAGTAAGCAAGGAGGAGAGTCAAAGCTGGTCATGGGACAGGTGTCTCATCACACTGTGCCTGGGAGTCGGCATGTATATTGTGGGGGTAAGGCACCTAGGACCTTTCTTTACTGGTCACTGTAATAGCCATGGAAGGTTAGTGCCAATCAGCTCCATCAGTCTCAGTGATAGAATTTCAGAGACTATTAGCTGTCTGGTTTCCCTCACAATTCTGCCTAGCTTTCTGTCTGTTAGATCTGAAATTTTAGACAGCTTAATCCTTTAGGTTAAGGCTTTGCTCAAAACACAAATACCCTCAGAAAGGGGAACATTACAGGAGGTTACTAGTAATTTATGGAGAGGCGTAAAAATAATTTTGTGAGCTGTTACTTGTTTCTTGGTGTGTATGAAAGATCCCAGGCATGTTTTCTATTGGACAAAGTGGTAGAAACATAAGGCCTCAGGGAAAGGGGGAGAAAGGCTAGGATGTCTTTGCATGATTTGGTTAATCAGACTTTCCCAGCTCTTACTGGAGGTCTAGACATTAGATGCTCCTAGTGGAGAAGACTTGAACATCAAGTTTCTGAGGTCTCACTGAGAGAGGCTCATAATTCATTGACTTCAAGATTTCCCTCCAGGGTCATCAGTGGTCTTAGGCTAGACTCATCCCTTGAGGGTATTTGCTCTTCCTTAACATGTCTTATAAAGAAGCAGTCAATATAAAGTAAACAGAAATAGAAAATTAGCCTTGGCACCTCTCTTTTTTCTTTCTATACATACTGGTTCACTGGGCCACCATCTTATTCCCAACTTTTATCTCTCAGGTATTGCTCTGAGAAAGAATCAAAATTCTAGAGCTGATGTCAATATTGGCTAAACATTTCCCAGAAGGCTGTCTGTTTCAGACCTTTCTGGAAGCCCAAGATTAGCTACTTTCCATCTATTTGGGGCTTGCTGAAGCAGGGTCCCCCACTGTGGTGATGACCATAAGATGTTGACTGGCCAAAGTTGTCAAAGTGCCCCATCACCTAGGCCACTCTGTCAGTAGATTGTCGAATGGTCACACACTAGAATCTGTCTCATGATTTCTAAATCCAGGCCAATATCCCAATAAAGCAACTTTTAAAAATGATCTGGCCCCACTAAATATAGCATGTTTTTAGGCCATGATGACTTCATCTCAGACATCGAGACCTTGAACCATCTGTGGGGCTGATGAGCAGGGAAGGTCTTACACTTTCTTTTCTTCCTTCATTTAAAAAAAGTTCTAGACAAAAATGAAGCTAAGATTGTGAAGAAACCAGAAAAGGACATTTCTAGCTCATTACTACAGCCTTGAAAAACTGCATTCTATTTAGCAGCTGGTTCTAGATCTTTCACTGTATCTGTCCATGTTTTTAACTTGGGAATTTCATAATCAGCTTTAGTGTATCAGAGATCTGAGTTTTTCTTTCCAATGCACTGAAATATAAAAATCAAAAATTTTCATTTCCTGCTATTTCACAATCAATAATAATTAGGTTCCCTTCCTATGTATCATAGTTGGCATTTCCTTGAACAAATGTTTTGTCTTAGGTAACTAGAAGAATTTCTGTCCTGTGATGGTATATCATTGGTAGACTCGTTTGAAGAAAAGTATCACATGGTAGATGCCTTGTATATTTTCAGGTGCATTTTCTAAATTAGATTAATTGTTTACCAAATCATATGGTGGAATCTATGGGAGTTGTTGCAAGTCATATGGGATTTTGAAAACATTCAACTTAGATTTCTGAAAGCAGATACCTTCTTTTGCTCCAAGGTGAATTCCACTTCATTAAGCACAAGTGAGCTGGTCTTTATATTGCTCCTGCAATTATGGCCTGTAGAGTTGTGATTCTCAGCCTTGGTTATACCCTAGAACTCCCAGGGACCTCGAGAAAACCCCAAAGCCTGGGTTTCATCCAAAGAGGAGAGTCTGATTTAATTGGCTCATGCATTGGGGTCTATAAAAGCTCTCCAGGTGATTCTAGCACACACTGAATTTGAGAGCAATGACAAAATATTCAGTTCAAGGCAGACAGTTTCTTACATTCACAAAGGAAGAGACAATATCTGTTATGGACTGAATGTTTGTGTCCCCCCCTTCCCCACTTCCATTCATATATTGAAGCCCTAAGACACAAATATGATGGCATTAAGAGGTGGGGCCTTTGGGAAATAACTAGATTTAGATAAGGTCATGGGGATGGGGCTCCCATGGTGGGATTTATGCTGTTATAAGAAGAGGAAGAGATGCCAGAGCTCTCTCTCTGCCACAAGAGGGCACAGAGAGGAGGAAGCCCATCACCAGGAAATGCATCTGCTGGCACCTTGATCTCAGACTTCCTAACCTTCAGAACTGTGAGAAATAAATGTCTGCTGTTCAAGCCACTCCCTATGGTGTTTTGTTAGAGCAGCCTGAGCTAAGACAATATCTAATTCTTCCTTATTTTTCCTTCCTTTGTCATGTATTTTTTTCAAAACTGAGACTTAAAATGTATTTTGGGGAAAGTTAGGTTAACAGTAAATGCCATCAACATTTTCTCTGTCATTCTCTTCCCACTGCTTTGCATATGGAAAATAATAAGAAATTAAAGGCGAGGCCACTCCTCTTCTGACTCCCACTTTCTTAGGAAGGTAAGTTTACATCTGTTTCCTCTTTGCACGTTCTGTTCTATGCACTGCCTTCAAGAAAAGGAAGTAATTCTCAAAATGAGCTTAAAGATGAGAAAGGCACCTGATTTATTGCGGGACCAGTCATCAGCCCATTCTAGCTCACAGAAGCTCATTGAATTTAAGCAGAAATAAAAGAGCTAGAGAAAATAATGCTTTGGCTTCAAAACAGCAGAGCAATTAGCTGGTTGATATCTATTTTTAAAAACAATTGCTCTCAAGATTCCCCCCCCCATCCCTGCTTTGAATTAAGTAGATTAAATTTAATTGATGTCAAGGTCATTGTGAATTAAATTCACAAACTGTTTTAGATTTTCAGGTGTTGGAATTCTCAACAGTCTTTCCTCTGGAATTTAGCATACTTTAAAGCCACCTCAAATTCTGCCACTCCTTCAAGATATTTCTTATGGAAGGGAGTCTCAAATTTTGGTGTTCATTAACATCACTGTACTTGAGCAAAGCTGTTAAAAATGGATATCTCTGGGCCCCACTCTTAGAAAGTGAGTTCCAAGAAGGGGTCTAGGAATATGAATTGTAAATAAGTGTCCTAGGTGATTCTGTGCATTTGGATCCTGGTCACAGGGTGAGAAGTACTGCCTCAGTGTGCTTCTTATTTTCCTTGTCCAGAATAAGCTCCCATCACTTTCACGTTTGGTCTTTACAACCTGAGCCTCTTGGTTTATGTTCTCCCTACCTTGGGTCCTTCCTAGACTGGAATATGAACTCCAAAAGGGTAGGATATTTTGTCTCTTTTGTTCCCTGAGTCCCCAGAGCCTAGAACAGAGGCTGGCATGTTGTACGTATTCAATAAACTTTTCATGAATGTTCCGAATGTACGACATTCAAGTGGACTTGGAATTTTAATGATTAGAACACTAAAAGAGAAAGCTTGAAAAGGTGTCATTTATCGGAGAGGAGTGACAGTACATTGGGCACCCAGAATGTTTGGAATTTGCCTTTTTAATAGAAATAAGGCTGGAGGTAGTTAGAAGCTGACATTAGGTGTTCTTCAACTCCAAAGCCAAGTTCACAGGCAGTGGTGGGAAGGATGAGTTGCTTCAGTGTTCATTCATGATATCCTCTGCTATTTTAGCTCATGCTTGAGACCACCGTCAAGGGAGATGTGTTGGCTAAATTAGTTTATCCAAAAAATTCAGAATTTACACAAATAGGGACTCAGAGTATGTATCTGTGAATGGTGTTTCATACTCTAGTGACAGTGGGGGAGTGTCATTGCTGAACTTAACAGAGATATTTCTCTAATCTTCTCCAAGCCGATGAGGAGTTAATGAGACACTGCTGCTCTCAAGTGACACAGCCTCCTTGGTAGGAAGCCACAATCTCTCTTCCATACCACTTGAAAATGGCCACTTAACTTCCTGGCTAATTTAAAAACAATCAGAATGAGGTCTTCAAATGCGCTATCGATAAAAGAAAGGATGTCAAAATTTTGCATAAGGTTTTGCTTTATTTCACAAGTTCTGTCATAGAACTGGGCACAGGCAGTGCCCTTTTATGGAGAAGCCACTATGTGGAGAGAACCCTAACTGACTCGGAAAAAAAACTGTTAGAAGATTCAGTCCTTAAAATTACATTACTTGGAAATAACCTCCTTGAACTAATGCTAAATAGGAGTGAAACATCATTAATGTTTATCTTGATAACACTAGTGGAACATTTATATTCTCAGAAAAATAGTTATGAGCAAAGACAGGCATCCTCTTTGAGAACTGAACATCAGTGGGGATAAATAAATATCGTGTCAAAGCATCACGTACATAATTAAGGTGTTAATGACATATTCCTTGTCCTTTCATCTAAGGGGAATTTATGAGACATATATTCACACAGAGTGTTACATTGTTTCTTCAAAATGGTGGATTGTATAAAAATCTACTTCATTAAGAGACCATCTGAAAATGCACGAGGTAATGCTTTTATTCAGGGAGAGGCTCGAGATAAATTTGGAAACCAAACTGCCTTTCATTTTTCCAGGAAACTGAGAATGTACTCTGGCTGAGAATGTTCTTGTTCTCCTCCCCATGGCAGGGGGTCTTGGGATTGTGTATGGCAGGAGGGAGGGGTCAAAAGTGAAGTGCTCTTTCACTGCATTCTTTGCACTAGGCAGGCTGGATGGTAAGGTAGAAGGAAAATTTATTAAATAGCAAATCACTCATCACCTTGCAAATAAAGGTATGCCAAGCATAGGATCGTATCTAGATTCATAGAGCGTAGAGCTGTAGGCAGTTCTAGGCCTGAAGAGAAATATGAATTACTGGCTGGAGAGAGAGGCTGAAGAGGAAGAGGGCATGGAAAATAAACTAGGTCTCCTTCTCGATTTTTTTCAGTAGCCAATCCCATTGGCTGGGGATGCAGAAATAGATACGCTTTTCTAATTACCATGTGCCTGAGCAAAAGGGTAGAGGCCCTTTAATATCAGGCTGTAGGATTCTGGCAGTGAGGGTTAAAATGCAGTTACACATTTAAAAATGTCTAGATTGTAACTCAAAGGCAATCTAACTTGAGAGAGACACACTACTGACAGGTATCTGTGGAGAAAGTGGGGTTCTACCACTAGGCTCAAATATCACTATCTGAGGACTCTCTCATGGACTAGCTTCTGAGTACTGAGTTGCTCATCAGTAAAAAAGGGACAATAATATCCATTCTGCTCTTTTCACAGCGTTGTTGAGAAACAAGTATAATGACTATGTGGAAGTGACTATTAGACATTAAAAAAGGCACAGTGGGGGGCTTCCCTGGTGGCGCAGTGGTTGAGAGTCCACCTGCCGATGCAGGGGACACGGGTTCGTGCCCCGGTCCGGGAAGATCCCACATGCCGTGGAGCAGCCGGGCCCGTGAGCCATGGCCACTGAGCCTGCGCGTCCGGAGCCTGTGCTCCGCAACGGGAGAGGCCACAACAGTGAGAGGCCCGCGTACCGCAAAAAAAAAAAAAAAAAAAAAAAAGGCACAGCGGCAGTGATAGGCAGTATCCTGAAGCAGCTTCCAAGATTTTCTGCCCTAATCCTCAGTACTATGAATAGAATGAGATAATTATGCCCTTATTATGTTATCCTAAATGGCAAAAGGGATTCTTCAGTTAATTTTGAGTCAATCAAAAGGGAGACTATCTGGTGAACCTAATCTAATCCAATGAACCCATTAAAAGCAGAGAGTTTTCTCTGGCTAGTGACAGAAGAAGTAAGAGAGACTGACAGCATGAGAGCATGAAGGGACTGTGTGGCAAGGAATTGGGCAGCTTCTAGAAGCTGAGAGTGGACCTCAGCCAATAGTCAACAAGGAAATGGGGACTTCAGTCCTACAACCACAAGGAACTCAGTTAGGACAACAACCCTAACAAGCTCGGAAGCACATTTCTCTCTACAGTTTCCAGATAAGTGCCCACCCAGCCAGGCTGACATGTTGATTTCTGCCTTGTAAATCCCTCAATAAAGAGCATGGAATTCGCCCAAACTTCTGACAACAGAGCTGGGTATTGTTGTTTTAAGTTAGTAAATTTGTGACAGTTTGTTACACAGAAATAGAAAACCAATATAACAACATTATTATTAATTTGAATTTTTTAAAAAACATACTTTTAAATTATGGAAAATTGAGCTTGAAGACATTGGTTGATGGCTTCTTGCTTTAACCTTAATAACTGAGATTCTGTAACAGTAAGTGGTTGGTCTTAGAGAAAGGGAGTTAGAGTGAGAGTTGCTATTAATTTAGATGTTGGCTAGGGATCTATTTCTTAGCTTTATATTTCTAGGTGGAGAATAATAATGAGAAAGCCCATCCAATGCAAATCTGTCCCATAGGGAATTAAAAATGCCTTCTCTTTGATGTCATGCCATAGTTTAATTATCAGGGTGGCCTCACATTGCTGATTGTTGGCTGAGGTCCACTCTCAGCTTCTAGAAGCTGCCCAATTTCTTGTCATGCAGTCCCTTCATGCTCTCATGCTGTCAGTCTGTCGTACTTCTGCCACTAGCCAGAGAAATCTCTCTGCTTTTAATGGGTTCATTGGATTAGATTAGGTTCACCAGATAGTCTCCCTTTTGATTGACTTAAAATTAACTGAAGAATCCTTTTTGCCTTTCCTTCTCTACTTTTTATTTAAATGAATGTTATGAAGAGGTTGGTTCCAGAGTGAGGAAACACACACAAAAATAAGACTCTTAGAAAAATATTCCGTCTCCTCAATTTACTTTCTCATCATCACCAACTAGCTAAGACAAACTGATGGTCAAAGAATTATCATGATTATATTTATGCAGGTGGAAGGTTTCAAAGTTCTAATCACAATTTTAAGGTGAAAAGTCAAGGAAAAAATTTAAATGGGTTAACTGGGCATTTACTGAGTTGTAAGCAGGGATAAAACACAAAGCATTATGATATACAAGCAGGAAACACGGTACCTTTTCGATTCTGTTTTCTTGAGATTTCTTAAAGTAGATAGTGGGGATCCCGAGTTCAGAGGCGGCTATCCACTGCAGAGTGGCTCGAAGCTCAGTGTCAGGACATTCTGGCTCCAGGTCAAAGTTGATCACCAGCAGGCTCCCCTGGCGGCTGGCCTTTCCCACTGGCATTCCAGAGGCCTGTTCTGAATACAGACACAACTGCCTTATTATACTTTCCATACGAAGATCACAGGCAAATTTTGTCTCAAAATTATGGGAACGTGGCTTACCCTCTATGTTTTCTGCCTGTCCTTTAAGAATCTCGTTTTCTTCTACTAATTCACTTTGGGAGAAAACAACAATATATGGTTGGTAATGTTTAAGGAAGAGCAAGCTGTAAATGCTAGATGAGGTGATGGGTCTTATTGATCTAAAAGCTTCTGAAGTTTCATATATTTATTGTTTTTGTGGAATAAACTAAACAAATACTAGGGAAATGTCAACGTGGCTATTAAGTAGGACTACTGGGTCTGCAATGAATAACATTACCCCTAAAATAAAGGCTAGATAAACTGCATGATTTTAGTTGGGATAATTGGTGTGGGAGACTCTGAGAGATGCAAACTTTTCTTCTTCTCAACCTCCTTTCCATAAACCTTCACAGGTTTGAACAGTCAAGGAAGGATTTTGTAGGTAACTAGATCAGATCTGAGGACTTATCCTTCTTCTGTATTTGCTTGTCATTTACAGAACCATATATTTCCATCTTGAGACAATGATATTTTTCTACACTAACATAAACTGGCATTTTCATTTAGGAAAATATTTTTCTACCTATACTTGGTTCTTTGACCTGAAATAATGGAAAAGACAATCACAAACGTTAGAACTTAAGAAGGGTGACAAAATATCTCAATTAGTTGAAAATTTACTTTTTCTTTCTTTTTACTGGGAAGATGTAGTAGGCTGGGGGTGGTTTAGAACTAGATACTCATAATGGAAGTGAGGATTTCATTAAATATAGTCATGTTCAACATCTGAAGTGCTTTCACATAGTGAGTACTTATTAGGGAGACTTGTAAATAGTGGGAGGACTCAGTTAATGCTTTTTTTTTTTTTTTTGCGGTACGCGGGCCTCTCACTGTTGTGGCCTCTCCCATTGCGGACGCGCAGGCTCAGTGGCCACGGCTCACGGGACCAACCGCTCCACGGCATGTGGGATCCTCCCGGACCGGGGCACGAACCCGTGTCCCCTGCATCGGCAGGCGGACTCTCAACCACTGCGCCACCAGGGAAGCCCTCAGTTAATGCTTTTAAAATAAGAGTATATGACCCAACAGCTGAAAGGAAGTGACCATCTTGGGAAGCCCATGGTTGTTCTGTATTTTTGTCTTGTCTAGAAATTAAACTGCAGGTACTCTTAAAAATGTATCTCTATGTGAGAGGATTCTCCCTTATATTCTCTGTTACTGCTAAGATCTGGCTAATTCCATTGTATTCCTGATGTCTAGAGAAAGTGTAATTGTTCTTTCATGAGCACCTAATTATTTGTAGAAGGATGGCCAATTTCCCAAGGGTCTAGATTTTCTGCTAGATCTCTATCCAAGTGACATAAGTGAAATGACATATAGTAGATACAATTTCTACTACTATGGAGCTGCAGGATGCTGATATGGGTACAGGTGATCTTGGTTTTCTCTATCTGTAGTCTGTGGGGTCCTAGGCTCATACTGGGGAGAAAGATGGACAAAATACCTAAACAAATGTTTCCTGTAGGAGAAAAATAAATTTACCCCAAAGTGTTTTTGTTTGTTTTGCCTCCTTTAGAAAACAAAACAAACCCAAGATAATGTTTATGTTCATCTCTACCTGTGAATGATGGCTGTGTGGAACAATAAAGAATGCACTGCAACCTTTAATCACTGAGAAATATTCCCGCAGGCAGGATACCTGATTAAATAGTGAAATAAAAATGATTTAGCTATAGATAATAATTGAAAAACATAGATCAGGGAGCAACTTTAGTCCTATACTTCATTTTCATTTTTCTGAAATTTCAGAAATCTCCAGATAATAAGTCATAATGGTCAAAAATAGGTTTCAATTCATTTAATTTTCCAGGACAATCACAAACTCTAGATATAGTCCTGACCTCATATTGCTCTCCCTTTATGCACCATATTTTATGACACACATATTGTACTTTTTCCCCTTGGTCTTTTAGAAGGTCCCCATCTTGTGGGGGGCATATGTAAAAATGACACATTCCACCATGGTGCCATTTGGTATTAGACTCATTAGTGGCCATAATCCCAGGTGTCTACAGGTAAAAGAAAAGCCTTTATATTCTATTGAACGATAGTCTTTGCTGGTTGGCATAGTACAATTTAAATGGATTTTTGTTTCTCTGTGTCCAACTAGGTAAAATGACATATATGTCTGATTATATGGAAAAAGCTTTATCCAAAACGATTATATTAGAGGGGGCAGATTTGAAATCCAGAAGGCAGGTGGTGGGAAGGTTGTGGCTACTGCAGGCCTGAGCTCTTACTCCAGGGACATGAAACCATACACGTCTGGGAACCTCAGCAGGACAGACATGATGAAACCAGTGGTCAGGAACAACCTGAATGATCAAAATGATTGCCAGATGGAATCGAGTAGTGGTCTCAGAATCACTGCATCTCAGTGGCTACTTACTTAATCATGAGAGAAGATGGCATGCTTTCCTGATAAATGTCCAGGTCCATAATGCCAAGACTGCTAGTGGTACTACTGTTGCCATTGCTGACAAAGCAAAAGTTTACATATTAATGCCAGTCTCCACCACCTGGCCACACTGCTGACACTGATGTTCCACCATTCTAAGAGGTTCTTCCTTTGGTCCCCAGAAGAATACTGCTTAGTGCCTAGGACTCCTAAATTGACGTTTATTTCTGACCAAATCAGGTGAAAACACAACAAAAGGCATTTTTAGCTCAAGCCAATCATCATCATCATCATCATCATCATCAATGTTTCATAATTTCTGCAGTGGTCATACCTGGTGGATAACACCTAGTGGGTGACAATCAACATGACTCCTTTCTTCCCCATCCTAGTGACAGTAAGGATGTTTATCCATCAGCAAGAGTCTCCTTGAGTATACCTCCAGAGACTAAGATACTTCTGAGAATGCTGGCTGAGGGGGAAGATACGGGAATGCTTATCTGCCTGCTTCTTGGCTTTTGACAGAAACCAGCAGTGCATGTTCTCTTTTCCCCTTGCCATTCAGGGGGTTTTTTGTCAGGGATATTCTATAGGATATGCATTTGTCTCATTTTTTTCCTGAGGGACTACAGAATTTACAAGTACAAAGTTGGGCAATGCCAAAGTTTTATAACTCCTTTATCTTAAAATCTTTGAGAAGGAGCAACACCTGATACTTTGTGTGTTGTAGAGAAGGAGGGATCACATGTTGCAACATTTTTGTAGGATGCACAATCAACATATTGTCTAGTTACTAGCCTGGAATTTGTTTACTGAAACACAGAAGAGTTGAGCCCATTTTTAGGTTCTGTCTGTACTTGCAAAATGGAATGCATCCAATTTCACCAAACTCACTATATTTCCTCGTACCTTCTCTATTTTCCAATGACGTCTCTTCCATGTAAGGTTTTCAAAGCGTGAGTGCTGGGGTATCGTGTAATGGGACAGTCTTCCCTCAGGAGTTCCATGAATAAGCAACTAAATCCCCTCATTTCAAATTCCTGTCTTGGTTTTCGTGTGGGGTACTGAATGTACTCACTGACTGAAATCTGAGGTAATTGCTCTGGAGATAATTAACTGTATAAACTTATGCTAAGTCCAGAGATTCAAATTCTCTTTGCTTTTTATCTCTATAGGATAACATTTCCCACCAGTTTTTGAAATTTTAGATAAATCATTTAACATTGTGAAATTTCCCTAAGTCTAAACAGACTGAACTGTCAGAAGTAAAATTTTCAAGGAGCCATACAGCCAGATGCATCAGAAGCCCATTTTCCAATTGGCCTTTCTGGAAAATCTGTGGACTTGTTGACCCAGTATCAAATAAGATTTAGGGTAGAAACATGAAGATTCTTTTCATTCTCACCTCACAAAGGGCTAGTTTTTAGTTTATGTCTCCTGATTGGCTCAGGTCCTCCCAAATCTGGTCTCTCTTTAGCACCTCTCTAGCTTTTCTAGAGCAACAATACAGAGGGCAGGCAGAGAAAGGGGAGAAACAGTCAGGCCAAACAACACAACACAGTATGGAAACGCCTCATGTAAACCCAGCCTGTCTTGCATCTGAAATACAAATGAACCAGAAAGAAAGTATCAAACACACCAGGTGTAATATCAGCTCTTATTTAAAAACTCACAGTTGTCATCATTGAATGCACTAGCTGGAGCTTGCAGAGAAGGGAACACAGATGACTCTCAACCTTGGCCAAGTTAATTGAAACCATAACTGGATATTAAGATAGCTCTCAGCACAAATTATGACTGGCAGTCTTTCCTTTTTGTGCTATTAGGGACCCTTTGCAGAGAATGATTAAAATGCATTTCTGGAATCTGTATTGAGACCTACTTCCCTGGTAAGTCATTTAAAGAGCAGGTACCTCATGGATCGCTCACTGAGCTGCAGGAAGCTGCTGGTGTCATCTGGGTTGTCTTCCTCATTGGCGAGCTGGGACCAACTGTCCGTGCTCTCTCCACTGCTGCCGGGAGGGTTGGAGAACTCATCGGGGGCTCTGCCTTCTGTTGAGACTTCAGCCTCTGGTACATCTCTGGCATCAAGGCTGTCACTGTAGATGGTAAGATATTACTAAGAGTGCAGGCACAAGACTGACCTTTTCAGGGGAACCTCACTGCATGCTCTGTTGAGCATGGATCTCTGCCATAGTGAGCAGGATGTCCTAGGACATAGATGGAATCCTTCTTTTAGGCTAATCCTCTGCTGATGCCGTAGGTCCCATTTTGCCTTTTCAGGATTTCTCTCTACCAGCTTTCTTATTTCTTCATTTGATCTCTTTCTACTGACTCCCTCCGTTCATTTAAAAAACATGTTGAAGCAACCTGGCCTGCATACATAAGAATTATTGAAGGCCAGTGGTGTTTAAAATAAAGATACCCAGAGCATCCTTCCCCTGAGATTACGATTCAGGGGTTCTGCAGGAAGGCCCAGAAACCTGCATTTTAAACAACCACCCCACATGATTCTAATGCAAGTTGTATGTGGACCATGCTGGGAGAAAAACATCCAGCCCAGTTCTAGTGGTTTACCAAACTATTTTGCCTGTAAATGCCTCTATACATATTTTGCACTTGCAGCCACCTTTTTTTTTTTTTTTTACCACATTCTCTCCCTCTGAAACCTCTGATTTATATCAGCATCACTTTTCTGGATGAGCACCTTTTTATATCAAGCATTTAACCTTTGATCTAACAAGCTTTTTTCTTTGAAACCTTTCCTCGTTGGCTTCCCATGGATTTCTGCCTTTCTGGACACTCCATGCCTGGAAGCTGGTTCTCTCTTTGTCCTTTAAACATAGTATAGCCAGCTCTGATTGATTCACTGCCCTCTTTTCCAGTCTGTCCCTAAGCAGTCTCATCTATTCTGCCTGTGAAAATAGCTTCCAAATCTGAGCTCCAGGCAGGGTCCCTCTTCCTGATTCTGGGGCTCTTTTCCTCAGTTGGTCTTCGGAACATCTCCAATCTGTCTCACTAACATCTCAGAATCAATCTATATAAACCAAATTCTAATTGCCTTCCCATCCTCTTCCTGTATTTCTTATTTCATTGACTTTTCTGAGTGTCTGGGCTTAAAATCTTGCAGAAAACTTCTGATTTCCCCTTGACCTTTACATTCAATCATTTGCTATGTTTTTCAGTTCCATCTCTAAAGTTTCTCTCACATACTTATCTCTGTCTCTGTGCTCAGGTAGTTATGTTAATTTAGGTCTTTCTAAATTTCTAGAATTTAGATTTGGAAGGAACCTCACAGATTTCCTGTAGATTACGATGCTAAAGCCCAGTGAGGTGGAATGATTTACCTGTAGTTACAACAGGAGTTGGTACCAGACATCGCATCTCAAGTTTTGAGACTCCTGGGCACTGAACCTTGACTTCTTGCCTGGACTATATTGTGTCAGCCTCCTAACAGTTCAGCCACAACTATTCTTCCTCTTTCAAAACGTTCTTCACACATATGCCAGGTTAATGTTAATTAATGTTCTCAAGGTATATCTTTGGCCTTTCTTGTCAAAAACCTTCAAGAACTTCCTAAAGCTAAACTCTTTCTTCACGGTCTTCCCTTGCCTATCCAGTTTTATCTGTCTGACTCTAGTTCATTACTGAGTAAAACCAGACTCTCTGCTGCTCCTCAAATGTGCCACAAATTTCCTGCCTCTTCATCTTTGCCCCATTGCTTCCTCTGATCAAATGCTGGAGACCAGGGTGCTTTGAGCACTGTTCCTGCAGTCCAGTGCTGTAGCTTCCACTTCTACCACGTGTCATCTATTCAACTTGGACAAGTTAATAAAATTTTCCAAGAAAAATAAGAATACTAACCTCATAATGGTTTTTGGAAGAAATAAGCTAGAAAATAAAATCATTTAATGCATTTATCTTAGTGCTTGGTATGTAAGTATACATTATTCTTTAATAGTAAATTATATAATTCATTAAGAATCATTAGTCTAATAACATTCTTTCCTGATCCTTGTTTCTTACCATTCCTTAGCCAAGATGATCTCACCTTATCCTTAATCTCCCTCACTAGGGCCATCTCTCTCTTGAATGATCAAAGCAATTTTTCTGTTTTCTTTCTTTTCGGTAGCACTTAATGCTTCCTAGTTTGCATTCTAGTGTATATACCATACATTATTAAGAGCTTTTATACTTTTTTATGTATTTGTAGTAGAGCTGTGAACACATTAAATATTTTTTAGATGAATATGTTATTGTTAAAATCGCCTAGCTTCAGAAGTAGAACCATATTCAAATTTAGATAGTCCTACCTGTTAAGTCTTATGTGGAAAGATCTGAGAAAGATCTTTCTTGCAAGCTAACAGCATTCTGAATAAGTACAGTATTGAGGTGTGGCAGTTTCTATCACACTGTACTGCTAACACTTGGTGAAAGCAGGTTTTTAATAAGCTTGACTTTCCATTTGTTTGCCTGGCACAGTGACACACACTCACACACACACACACACACACACACAAGTGCTCTGGATTAGAGATCAGACAATTTCTTTTCTCACAGAGCAGCTTGCATTCATTCTCTGTGCCCCAATTCCCTACTGCACACTGCACCTGTAGTGAGGTTTGCACCACAGGAGAGGAACCTCAAAGTTATCATGCCTGGACACATCTGCCTCTCTTTTTCTCCCGGGAGAGAAGGGAGAGAGAGAGAGAGACGATGGAGGAGAGAGCACTTTGCTCTAGATTATAAACACATTCAAATCTTTTCTGCGGAGAGGAGGAGATGTCACTACCCTGGAATGTAATTAAATAGCTCCAGGGAAATGAACCACTGTATCTCTTTAGAAGTCTCTATCTTCAGGGATAGTATTTGATCAACCTTCAGTCCAGGTGCCAGTGCTCTTTGCTCAGGAAGCCAAATGTACAGAAATGTGAACAGATTCATGGAAACTTTTCTCCATAAGCTCATCAAAAACTAATAGCATAAAGAGAAGGACATTAATGTTTGCAAACAAAAAGCAAGAGTGTATTTCTCAGTTGACAATGAAAAATATGGTAACTCGGTGAGTGGATACTGGAATGCTTTACTTGGCCCTTGTGCACTGGCTGTAGAGAGTAATGGCAGCTGCCAGTCCACACTGAGAGCTGTCCTCAGATTGGGAATTGCCTTGCCAGGGTTATACCCTATCCCAGTGAGCAACACAATGACCAGCTGACACAGAGATACAAAAGTCCACCCTTGCCTCAATTTGCACTAAACATGACAGACAATCCCAGCTTCAGGGCTTCCTATAGGATGCGCTGTGCCCTCAGGTGCAAACATATTTGGGGGAGACCATCTCCCTCTGTCCACTCTTGTCTTTCCTTCCTCCTTACCCATGTATGTACACTTTTCTCTGGCGAGCATTCCATAACAAATTATATATATTGGCCTGAACTCTCCTTCTCAAGGCCTGTTCCCAGGAAATACAACTTAAGACACTTGATCACTTTTATGCAAAACACTTGATCGGTTACAGAAAGATCTACATAATTTTCCTCAATCTTAGAATTAGTACTGTTATCCTTTCTCCAAAAATGGTTGTACTTTTTACAATATTTGTTAAAATGAGTTCTAGTATAGAGTGTAGAGTTTCAAATGTATATTTTTTGGGGTGTGATTAAATATCCCCTTGATATGTGAATGAATTACATAGGTAATATCACACCAAATCTTGTCCCTAAGATTCCTTCTCAAAGTATCTGTACAGGTGCTGTTTTGACGTGTGGCTGTTTCTAGTGTGATCTGTTGCTAACATTTGGTGAAAAGAGATCCTTAATAAGCTTGATTTTTCTTTCAAAAATGTTGAGATTTTTATAAATTGAGCAGATAGAAAGGGGAATAATGGATGTAGCCAAAGGAACATTCACTGAATTTAACTAAATTCAAATGAAAGATAAGTTAGTTCACTGATGACAAATAGAAACAATATACATATTCCCCAAAGTGGAAATGAGGCAAGTACTCAGCACAAAGGGGAGGGCTCCTAAACCATTTGTTTACTTGGCTAAAAAATAATTTCCTGGACTAATTCCTTACTGAATTAGGACCTTACGTTATTAAAAAAAATTCATTATAGGATATTTCTTACTAAATCAGAAGTTAAATCTCAGTGATTGACATTAAACATCTAGCTTAAAAATGAATCTGTCAGTATATTTTATTTTATCTCAATTTCCCTCTCTATTTACAGTAAATCTCATATCCCATGTCACATAACTAGGGATTCAGAATGAATAGTGATTATATCTAAAACACTAGTTTCCATTTTCTTTTGAGAGAAATTTATAGGTTTGTTCATTTTTCCCAGACTGAACGAGGAGGAAACAGAAAATAAAAAGAGACCACTCACAAGCATTGAATTTGAGACTGTGATTAAAAATCTTCCCACAAAAAAAAGCCCAGGACCAGATGGCTTCACAGGCGAATTCTACCAAACATTTAGAGAAGAGCTAACACCTATCCTTCTCAAATTCTTCCAAAATATAGCAGACGGAGGAACACTCCCAAACTCATTCTATGAGGCCACCATCACCCTGAATCCAAAACCAGACAAAGATGTCACAAAGAAAGAAAACTACAGGCCAATATCACTGATGAACATAGACGCAAAAATCCTCACCAAAATCCTAGCAAACAGAATCCAACAGCACATTCAAATGATCATACACCATGATCAAGTGGGGTTTATCACAGGAATGCAAGGATTCTTCAATATATGAAAATCAATCAATGTGATAAAACATATTAACAAATTGAAGGAGAAAAACCATATGATCATCTCAATAGATGCAGAAAAAGCTTTCCACAAAATTCAACACCCATTTATGATAAAAACCCTCCAGAAAGCAGGCATAGAGGGAACTTACCTCAACATAATAAAGGCCATATATGAAAAACCCTCAGCCAACATTGTTCTCAATGGTGAAAAACTGAAACCATTTCCACTAAGATCAGGAACAAGACAAGGTTGTCCAGTCTCACCATTATTATTCAACATAGTTTTGGAAGTTTTAGCCACAGCAATCAGAGAAGAAGAAGAAATAAAAGGAATCCAAATCAGAAAAGAAGAAGTAAAGCTGTCCCTGTTTGCAGATGACACGATGCTATACATAGAGAATCCTAAAGATGCTACCAGAAAACTAGTAGAGCTAATCAATGAACTTGGTAAAGTAGCAGGATACAGAAATCTCTTGCATTCCTATACACTAATGATGAAAAATCTGAAAGAGAAATTAAGGAAACACTCCCATTTACCATTGTAACAGAAAGAATAAAATACCTAGGAAAAAACCTACCTAAGGAGACAGAAGACCTGTATGCAGAAAATTATAAGACACTGATGAAAGAAATTAAAGATGGTACAAACAGATGGAGAGATATACCATGTTTTTGCATTGGAAGAATCAACACTGTGAAAATGACTATACTACCCAAGGCAATCAACAGATTCAATGCAATCCCTATCAAACTACTAATGACACTTTTCACAGAACTAGAACAAAAAAATTCACAATTTGTATGGAAACACAAAAGACCCCAAATAGCCAAAGCAATCTTGAGAAAGAAAAATGGAGCTGGAGGAATCAGGCTCCCTGACTTCAGACTGTACTACAAGGCTGCAGTAATCAAGACAGTAGAGTGCTGGCACAAAAACAGAAATATAGATCAATGGAACAGGATAGAATGCCCAGAGATAAACCCACGCACATATGGTCACCTTATCTTTGATAAAGGAGGCAAGAATATACAATGGAGAAAAGACAACCTCTTCAATAAGTGGTGATGGGAAAACTGGACTGTTACATGTAAAAGAATGAAATTAGAACACTCCCTAACACCATACACAAAAATAAGCTCAAAATGGATTAAAGACTTAATGTAAGACCAGACACTATCAAACTCTTAGAGGAAAACATAGGCAGAACACTCTATGACATAAATCACAGCAAGATCCTTTTGACCCACCTCTTAGAACAATGGAAGTAAAAACAAAAATAAACAAATGGGACCTAATGAAACTTAAAAGCTTTTGCACAGCAAAAGAAACCATAAACAAGATGAAAAGACAACCCTCAGAATGGGAGAAAATATTTGCAAATGAAGCAACTGACAAAGGAGTAATCTCCAGAATTTACAAGCAGCTCATGCACTCAATATAAAAAAAAAAAAAACCCAATCCAAAAATGTGCAGAAGACCTAAATAGACATTTCTCCAGAGAAGATATAAGATTGCCAACAAGCACATGAAGGAATGCGCTCAACATCGCTAATCATTAGAGAAATGCAAATCAAAACTACAATGAGGTGTCACCTCACACCAGTCAGAATGGCCATCATCAAAAAATCGACAAACAATAAATGCTGGAGAGGGTGTGGAGAAAAGGGAACCGTCTTGCACTGTTGGTGGGAATGTAAATCGATACAGCCACTATAGAGAACAGTTTGGAGGTTTCTTAAGAAACTAAAAATAGAACTACCATATGACCCAGCAATCCCACTACTGGGCATATACCCTGAGAAAACCATAATTCAGAGAGAGTCATGAACCACAATGTTCATTGCAGGGCTATTTACAATAGCCAGGACATGGAAGCAACCTAAGTGTCCATCAAGAGTTGAATGGATAAAGAAGATGTGGCACATATATACAGTGGAATATTACTCAGCCATAAAATAAACGAAATTGAGTTATTTGTAGTGAGGTGGATGGACCTAGAGTCTGTCATACAGAGTGAAGTCAGAAAGAGAAAAACAAATACCGTATGCTAACACATATATATGAAATGTAAAAAAAAAAGTTCTGAAGAATGTAGAGACAGGACAGGAATAAAGACACAGATGTAGAAAATGGACTTGAGGACACGGGAGGGGGAAGTGTAAGCTGGGACAAAGTGAGAGAGTGGCATAGGCTTACGTATACTACCAAATGTAAAATAGATAGCAAGTAGGAAGCAGCCACATAGCACAGGGAGATCAGCTCAGTGCTTTGTGACCACCTAGAGGGAGTGTGGGAGGGAGATGCAAGAGGGAGGGGACATGGGGTATATGTATACATATAGCTGATTCACTTTGTTGTACAGCAGAAACTAACACACCATTGTAAAGCAATGATAGACCAATAAAGATGTTAAACAAATAAAAAATAATAAAAAGTAAAGATAAATTTCTTTCCTAAACACTTTAGCTGTATACATAAATTTTTATATGGTATATTTTCCTTTTCATTCAATTAAAAATTATTTTAATTTCCCTTGTGACATTCTTTGACCAACTTATAGTTTAGAAATATTTTCAAATTTTTTGGGGGTGTGGATTTCCCAGGCATCTTTTTGTTATTGATCTTTATTTTAATTCCATGTGGTCAGACAACATATTCTATATGAGTTTAATTCTTTTTAAACTTATTAAGACTTTTTTTTATGGCCTAATGGTCCATCTTGGTGAATGTTTCAAGTGTATTTGAAAAAAATGTATATTTTGCCATTTGGTGGCATCCTTAGTACATGTTAATTAGGTCACGTTGATTGAGAATGTTACTCAAATCTTGTAGTGTATCCTTATTGACTTTCTGTCTATTATTCTATCAGTTACTGAGAGAAGAGTGTGAAATTTCCAACTGTAACTGTGAATTTGTCTATTTCTCCTTCCAGCTCGATCAGATTTTGTTTCATATAGTTTGGAGTTCTATTATTTAGGTGATTGCATATATACATTTTCCATGTCTTCATGATGAATTGGCCCCTCTATCATTATAAAATATCCCTCTTTACTCCTGATAAAATTCCCCTGACAAAATTCCTTATCCTGAAGTTGATTCTATCTGATATTAATATAGCTACTCCATCATTTTTATGATATTTCTTTTTCCATTCTTTTACTTTTAACCTATCGGTTATTTTATATTGGAAACACATTTCTTATAGATGGTTTATGGTAGGGTTTTGCCTTTTTATTCAGCCTGACAATCTCTGCTTCTTACTGGAGTGTTTTGATCATTAAAAAATTAATGTAATCATCAATATGCCTGGGTTTAAATTATTATCTATTTCTATTGGTCCCATTTATTCTTTGTTACTTTTTCCCTCTTTTCCTGCATTTCTCTGGATTAACTAAGTAATTTCTACCATTCCATTTTATCTCCAGTATTGACTTATTGGCTTTTTGTTTTACTATTTTAGTAGTTATCTCAGGGTTTACAGTATGCATCATCAATTTGTTACAGTCAATTTTCAGATTACATTATACAAATTCACTTAGAAAGGAAGACTTTTACACTTCCATTTCCTCTTCCTATCCCTTGGGCCATAATTGACATATATTTCAGTCCCTCATGTCATAAAGCAATATTTTTTGTTTTAAATAATTATCTCTTAAAGAAATTTTAAAATTAACAAAATATTTTGTATTTACTATTTGTGGGATTCTTTGTTTCTGTGTGTACATCCAAGTTCCAATCAACATTATTTTCCTTCAGCCTAAGAACTTCCGCTAACACTTCTTATTGTGCAAATCTCCTATTGGCATATTCTCTAAAATTCTGTTGTATAAAAATTACTAGTTAGCTTTATTTTTTTAAATAGGCTTTATTTTTTTTCAAGCAGTTTTAGGTTAACAGTAAAGTTAAGCGGAAAGAACAGAGAGTTTCCATGTCTCCTGCCCACACACGTACATAATAGCCTCCGCCACTATCAACATCCTGTACCAGTGGTGCATTTGTCACAACTAATAAACTGAAATCAATGCACCATTTTCACCCACAGTCCACCATTTACATTAGGGTTCACTTTGGTGTTGTACATTTTATGGATTTGGACAAATGTATAATGACACGTATCCACCATTTTAGTATCATACAGAATAGATTCACTGCCTTAAAAATCCTCTGTGCTCTACCTATTCATCCTTTCCTCCGTCCTAAACCACTCACAGCCACTGATCTTTTCACTGGCTCCACAGTTTAGCCTTTTCCCAGAACATCATATAGTTGGAATCATACAATATGTAGCTTTTTCAGATTGGATCCTTTCACTTAATAACGTGCATTTAAGTTTCCCCTATGTCTTTTCATGGCTTAATAGCTTATTTATTTTTAGTGCTGGATAACATTCTATTGTCTTGATGTTCCAGAGTTTATTCATCTATTGAACTACTCAAGGAAGTCTTGGTTGTTTCCAAGTTTTGGCAATTATGAATAAGCCTGCCATGAAATCTTGTGTGCAGGTGTTTTGTGTGGACATACATTTTCAACTCATTTGGGTAAATACTAAGAATCATGATTGCTGGATCATATAGTAAGAGTGTGTTTATTTTTGTAAGAAACAGCCAGACTGTAATCCACAGTAGCGGTACCATTTTTGCATTCCCACCAGCAATGACTGTGAGTCCCTGTTACTTCACATACTCACCAGCATTTTGTGTTGTCAGTGTTTTGGATTTGGGCCATTCTCATAGATGTGTAGTCGTACTTTATTTTTGTTTTAATTTGCAATTGCCTAATGACATATGATATTGAGCATCTTTTCATATGCTTATTTGCCATCTGTATATCTTCTTTGATGGGGATTCTGTTCAAGTCTTTTGCCACTGTAAATTTTGAATGACAGTCCTTTGTCAGAGATGGTCTTGGGGAACATTTTCTCCCAGTCCACAGCTTATCTTCTGGTCTCCTTGACAGTGTCTTTCACCGACAAGAAGTTTCTAATTTTAATGAAGTCCTATTTATCAATTATTTCTATAGGTCATATATTTGGTGTTGTATCTAAAAAGTCATTGCCAAAACCAAGGTAACCTAAATTTTCTCTTACGTTCCTTTCTAGGAGTTGTATAGTTTTGTCTTTTACATGTAGGTCTATGATCTATTTTGAGTTAATTTTTGCTAATGGTGTTAGAGTTGTGTCTAGATTCATTCTTTGCATGTGGATGTCCAGTTGTTCCAGCAATGTTTGTTGAAAAAACTATCTATTTTCTATTGTATTGCCTTTGATCTTTTACCAAAGATCAGTTGACTATATCTGTGTGGGTCTATCTCTGAGCTCTGTATTCTGTTCCACTGACCTATTTATTTACCCTTTTACCAGTATCCCAGTCTTGATTACTGTAAGCTTTGTAGTAAGTCTTGATGTCAAGTAGTGTCAGCCTGATTTTGTTTTTCTCCTTTAATATTCTGGTTATTCTGGGTCTTCTGCCTCTCTGCATAAACTTTAGAATCATTTTATCAACATCCACAAAATAAGTTGCTGGGATTTTGAATGGGACTGCATTGAATCTATAGATCAGATTAGAAAGAATTGGCATCTTGACAATGTTGAGTCTTCCCTATTCATGAATAGCCTTTATTTTTTACTAGGTAAAAAACACTAGGTTAGGAGTTTTTTTTTTCTTTCAGCACAGTAAATATGTCATTGTTTGTCTTTTAGTTTATATTTTTTGCAGTAGAAAGCTGAAACTTTTATTTTTGTTCTCCAGTATGTAAGGTTTCTTCTTCCTTAGGCTGCTTTTAAGACAATTCCTTTATCACTGGTTTTTAATAATTTGATTGTGATGTACACTGATGTGGTTTTCTTTTTGTCTGTTCTGCTTAGAGTTCATTGTACTTCCTGATTTATAAGTTTATCATTTTCATCAACTTTCATAATCATGTGTACCTTAAATTTTGAAGCATATTTATAATAGTTATTTAAAGTCTTTGTTGGTTAATTTCATCATCTCTGTAATTTCTAGATGTATTTATATTGAATAATTATTGTCTCAGTTATGGGTGACATTTTTCTGCTTCTTTGAGTGTGTAACATCTTTCAGCTTAAATGGACATTAGGCTGAAAATTTATATTGTTGAGTGCTGAATTTTGTTGTCTTTCTTTAAAGACGATTGGACTCATTCTAGGTTAAATTAGCTTCAGCTCAACCTGATTCTTCAATGTTTCTCTTCAAGTTTTGTTAGGGCAAGTTTAGATCAGTTTTTATTTTTCAGGGATAGTTTAGCCCTAATTCTACAGTATGATTTCTTTCAGGGCCTCTGCTAAATCCTGCATATGTTTAACATGGTTTCTCCACTGTGGCTGGTTGGAACTAAACTTTTCCTAGTCCTGTGTGAGCTTGTGGCATTGTTTAGCTTACAGCTTTCTAGCTTCATGGGGTTTCACCTATACATGCATGGCTTAAGGTTCGGTAACAGACTCGAGGGGATCCCTCTACAGACTTCCGGAGTTCTTTCTCTGATAGTGTCCTCCAATCTCTGAATCTTCAACTGAGTGGCCACTGAGTTCTGCTCAGATTTGTCCTCTTTGTACTTCTGTCTGAAAAGGGAATCCAGGCAGAAAGTTGGACTATTATAAAGATCACCATGTTTGTTTTCCTTATCTCAGAATGCTGCTTGTTGTGACATGTCTGACAAAAGTTGTTTCATATATTTTGTCCACTTTTCTAGTTATTTACAGAGGGAGAACAAGTTCAGCTTCAGTTACTCCATCATGGGTGGAAACAGTAGTCCTTTCACATTTATCTTTTGTTATAGTTTTCTCTGCAGATATGCCATTAAAGTTTTGATTCCAATAATCTAATTTTAAATAATTATGTTTATATCTAGCAATGTTTAGTTTCAATGATTATACTTATCTCTTGTAGTAATTAACTGACTTTTAACTCTACCTCATTCTATTTTGATTGCAGTTTTTCCCACTCCTGTTTTGTATACCTTAATTTTTCAAATATTTAAAATATGTTATATTCTGTATCTGAGCATCCCCACATCTGTGATCTTTGCTAGCGATAATTCTACTTTGATATTTGTGAGTCTTGCTTATAGTGCCTTGATTCCTGTGTATCTTGAAATTTGAAGTTCTGTGTCTATATTTGATAGGCATCATCTATCAAGATCCTTTGAGACTTGGGATTAAATATCAAGAGATTTATTTTTGCCTCTGCCAAGGTCTCACAGTGCTGTTAACCTAAGATTGCTTTAAGGTAATTTACCAGTTTGTGCTTTCCTACATCATGCAGATGGTGCAAATTAGAACCCCAAATATGCATTAAGGCAAGCTGTGTTTATAAATGCTCAGGGGAATTTCTCTTCTACTCTGAGCTCTACTCAGAAAGATACGTTTTCTTATCATGTCCTTTTTCTGGTGGGTGGACTAGTTTCTAGCTAGAACACCATAATGCTAGAGATACAAGTCCTTCAATTCAATTCTTCATTTCGTTGGCACCCTTTCTCTCTTCCTTTAGGTCTCGTCTCAAATGCCAACATCCTGTCTTAAGTGGCCACTTCCCCCAAAAGGTAACTCTCTACCACATTACTCTTTTTATTCCCCTCTTATCACACTCTACATCACACACTTTTTCCAAAGGGTTTTTCCATGCATCTTGTCTCTCACACTGGTGTGTAGGAGCCGTGGAAACAGACACTAAATCTCTATTTTCTTCTGTGCTTGCAGCCCCAAGGGCAGTGTGTATCACAGGTGAGCATGCAAATATTTGTTGGATGAATAATTATTTTTCTTGAAGCAAATATAAATGAATACACGACATAAAATATATTTCTAAAAAAGTTATGTTAGGTCAGTGAGTGCAACATGTGAATGCTCAAAATTCTCTGTTTGGTGTTTATACCTTGTGGTCTCAAATTATCAAAAAGTTAGGTAATTGCTTTTCAAAAATCTCAGAGAATGTGGCTGAGTTAAGAACACATTGCTACTCACCAGTAGGATAATATTTGTCCCCAAATCAAGAACTGGGTTATCCTAACTCACCCTTAAGCTCTTTATAATTGATATAATTTGGTACCTGGACAAATGTGCTAGCCTAAAATACAATAGGTATTTCTATTTGGGCCTGCCATGATGAATTCTGAATTCTGTTTCAAATAACAAAAAAGTAAAAAAGTAAGAATGTGAGTTTTATTTCATCATGTTGAGATTTTATGAAGTTTTTAGTAAGAATTATGAAAATGTCCCTCAGAGAATAGCCTAAAAATATCTTCAGGACATGACACCTCCCCACTTCCAAACAATCAAGAGTGCCTGTATCATTTCCCTCCCTCTTGTGTATAAGAGGGTAGGAAGTCTTTCACAGGGAATTGAGTTCCATGTTTAGCTATTTTGAGATGTCAAATCCCCTGATAACAACTCTGAGCTTAGAAAATGTGATCTAAATATAACTAATTTCTCCTTTTGCAAATCCTGAGAATTCTGTAGTTTTAATAAAATTCTCACACTGTTTATAACAGTTTTCTCTTGGGAAAAAGATCTCCTGGAATAAAGGCAACTATATACCTTAACCCCAAACAACACAACCATAAAGTAAACATTTATTGAGTGTTTGTAATGGCCTAGGCACTGAGGTAAGGGCTTGTGTACATTTCTTTATTTAAACCTTAAGAATCCTCTCATGATGTAATTATTACTATTATTCCCCCCCAACAGGTGAGTAAACTGAGGCAGAGATCAGCAAAATTGCTTAGAGTGATGGTTTCAAGGTTATTTAGTGGAGATCATGTTCCATAACAATTCTTTATATTGCTCCACAAAGGAAAATGTATTCAATACTTAGTCCTTATGTTTTGGAAAAAGATTCAGCTCTCAAATTTCTAAGGCTGATGATGTTGTTTTGTACTTATGCTACCATGGTATACCATGCATCTAAAGGGCCAGCACTGTGGGACATGGTGTCCTTGCAAAGACCTTTAGAATAAGACAAAAAAGAAAAACTTGAGAGACCCTGGAGAAAAATGGTACCAAAATATTTAATGTCAGATTCCAATATTAAAATTTATTTATATTTAACTGTCTTCAAATGGACAAGTTGATGTAATTTTCTTATTTTGCTTGAAAACTGCCATGAATTAATTTCAGAAGGTAGCATTCTATGGGAGATTAATTGTAATGGGGAGAATGATACCTTATTTCTTCTGTTATATACATAAATCGAACTTGTTTTAGAGATTTTAAACAAACACCTTCCATCTTTCTATTATAAGTGCATAGTAACCCAGGGAGGTCAATTACTATCTCAGAAATTCAGTTCTTGCATCAGTAAGTCCCTGAGATTTAGAATAAATACTAATTAAGATGCAAACTCCAATCCCATGCACCTTATCTCGTCTAAGAGGTCATTGACTCACCTAGGGTTTTGGCAGGAACTCACAGTAGTGTCTCCACCCCTCGCCACATGTGGGACCTTTTCTTCTTTCAAACACTCTTCTGCTTCCTCTAGGGGGCTGCGTTTGGAAAGGACGTGTTCAGGTTCTCCAACACATTCTTCTCTCTGATCTGTTTCGATCTGAATTAAAGGCACTTCCCTTGAGCAAAGTGATCGCCTGGTGTGGCTTAGAAGGACAGCATCCTGGCACGAGGAAGTTTCCTTTCTAGAATCTAGACTGTTGTGATTTGCAAGAGGCGCAGCTTTGCTTGGAGATGACATTGGGGGACGTTTGCTTTCAGTAATGGAGTTTTTCCTCAGGTAATCAACAGACTCCTGAACAAGTAGAGCTGGCCCACTTTGTACTCTACTCGAAGCCAATCTGCTTGCACACTTCTCCACCTGCAAGGAAGAGCCACCGGAAGCAGGCTCAGCATCAGCTGCCCGGGTGTCGTCCACTATAATTTTGTTCTTCCGCATCAGGGCTTCGATTGAGTTTGCCCACGTCTCATGAATTAACATGTTTGTGATCTGGTCGGCCCCACCTCTCCGATACAAGCAAGAGTCAGATTTACAGAGACCCGATGAGGAAGCACTACTGACCTGCTGTACGCTGAGGAAATCTTGCTGGCTGTTTTGAGCAAAGCCATCTAAGGAGTTGGCTTTGATAGGCACGTTCACCGTCAGCCTGGCGCCCAGGGATCTGCTGTTGGGCATGGATGACTGTCTGTAACACACCGGGGATCGCAGAGAAGGCGACAGCAAGCCAGTCGTCCAGTCCTGGCTGCTTCGTCCAGAGGAGGCGCCGTCTTTGCTCTCTCGTTCAATGTCCCTCAACATGTACCTATAGAACTCCTCGGTGATGCTCTCGGTGCTGGACTGCTTTGAGGGACAGCTTGGCCTCACACTGAGGTGGTCATTTTTCCGGCAGGCCTGTTGCATAGCTGAGTTCAGAATACTGCTGGCATTCTTGCCTGCGTAGTAATCCAGCAGTAACTCAAAGCCTCTTCCTTCATTTTCCATCTGGTTCATCATGAACCTGGAAAACTCATCGGTGATGCTCTCACAGCTCGACTGCTTGGAGACGGAGCTGGCCCTGCTAACTGGCTGGCTTAGGGTTCTCATTAAACCCAGGCTATTCACATACGCCCTGGCGTTAGAGTCCTCCTCTGGAATGCTCTCACAGCTGGAGGCCTTCAGCCGGTTCCACCTGTCTCCGCTGAGTAACCGACTCCGAGGATAGCTCTGGGCTTGCCAGACACCGTCCACCATACAGAACTCTGTGAGGTTCATGATCTTGGCTGCCACTTCGTCTGCAAAAATATTTACAGAATCTGGGATGTCCTCAAGGTTCATCGACTCGTCCACAACCCTGTTCATCAGCTTCTCTTTAAGCTCCGGGTGCTCATCTGTTTTCCTCTTGATCTCGCTGAGTCGCGGTGGCTTGTGTTTCCTCACAGTGGCCCCACCAGCCTGGCTCTCTTTCTTCCTCTTCAAGGATCGGCAGGATACATTGGGGGTAACCAGAAACTCATTCTCTCTTTTCCATGCACAGAACCAGGGTTGTTTTCCATTGGAGTTGTCAAGGCAAATCGCTGCTATTTCAGTTGCCATGGAAACAATGGTCTCTGCTAATTCTTCTGCAAAGTCTGCAATGCAGTATATGTCTGGGTCTTTTGCCGGTAGCAGGGATTGAGCAGGAAGCAGCAAATCATTCCCTAACAAAGACAGGTTAACTTGGACTTCATTGTTTAGAGGTGAGGCACCATTGTACTTTTCTTGAGCATTTCGATTGATGCTGTCCTCAACGTCTTGGGAACTGATGTACTTGTCAACTGTTGTTGTCATTTCTCCCTCTGAAGGGGCTCTGCATTCATTCTCATTGTGACTGGATTGTTGATGAGGGTTTTTTGTATCCTCTTCCACCATTCCTTTCAGATATATTTCCTTGGGGGATGTTTTAACAGACACTCTGGGAATACAGGACAATTCAGATTGCAGTGTGGGGTTCTGGAAGAGGCCTGGCTTCTCTGGGTTCTTGCTATCTTGCTTTGGATGCTCATCATCTACAAGATCATTGATAACAAGACTGGTGCTATGCAGATTGCTAAGTGGATGGCTGCTGGAGTAGTCAGTGGCTTTTGTCCATGCTTGACACGTGGCCTGATCAGTTGGCTGGAAGTCTAGTTCTGTTTCCCTCCATTGGATGGTCTCCTTAGAAAGGATGGTGGAACATTCACCAAGCTGTACAAGGTGGCTCATCTTCTTGAAAGTGAAGCATATCACATTGAAGAGCAACCGATTTGTACTTTCCATTAAGGTGTCCAGGGTTTCAGATGAGTGCCTGCCATCGCTGGGGTCGGTTATTTTATTTTTCTGGTGAACTTCGTCAATGGAATGCTTCAGGATAACATTAGACAGGGTCTGTGCCAGTTCATTCCCAAGGACATTTTCTGAGCACAAGGTCTGAGGCTTTGAAACAGTTTCTGTGATTCTCCTATTCATTGATTCCATGAGGTCTCCAATGCTGCTGTACGCATTAGGTCTTGTTAAGACCAGAGTGGCCTCCTTGAGCAATGCCTCTGCAATGGCTTCATTCCCCAGCTCCATGTTCTTCCCGGTCACTGAACCACATAGTGGGGGGACTGCTGCAGAAACCTCAGCTGCAGACAAGAAACCACTTGAAGCCATAGGGCACTTCACCTCTCCTGTTTCACCCAGGCCACAGACAGCAACAGCACTTGCCACCTGAGTCATGCCACACAGAGCAGATGGAAAGGAATATTTGCTGATGGAGTGTTCCTTGGATACTTGAGATGACTGAGTTTGCACTGGTTCATTTCCTCCCAGTGGATGGTTTGAAACCAAGGATTCTTGCTCCATTCTGAATCTTTCTGTGGCCTGTGGACTGGAAATGGTTCCAATCACAGTGGCTGCACAAGCTAATGCTAGTTCTAGAGCACTCTGGGGGTGTTTGCTGGAGTTCTCTCCAGAGAGGATGCCTGAAGTTTCAAGTAAGACTTCTGTCTTGGGCCATGAGGAGATACCTGGCTCAGGGCCAGCAACGCTGCCTTCTGGACTCTGAACAATGACAATTTGGGGGAGTTCATTCCAAGACCGAGGGACCACAATATCTTCTGTGGAGCAGCCACTGGGGAGCAGTGCACTTCCTAGAGAAACACTGACTGCAGATTCCTGGGGTAGCATAGGCTGAGACTGAGATAATCGAATAAATGCATCTTGCAGCACAGATTCTGCTAAATTCGTAGCATACTCCCCGGTTGTGGCTTCTCCATCTTTTATGGGAAGAATAGAGTTTGTGCCATCTTCATGGTCTCCTGGGTCTAAACTGCTGTCATGCTCAGAGAAAGTACCACATGCAGAAGGTCCATCTCTCTTAACCATCCTTAAGAAATAAGCATTGCCTGGAATACATAGTGCCTGTGATTTTCCCTCTTGACCTTTAAAATTTTCTGAATAATAATAATTTGTGTTTGGCTTATCATTTCCCACATCTTCACCTTTCCACTCTGATGGCTTGGTTGAGGGATCTAGACTCTGCAAACTTGTATCTTCTGCCACTTTTCCCAGAGATCCTTCTGTTTTAATCAATGGTGTATGATATTTGCTAACATATTTATCTTTCAAATCATAAAGTAACTTTTCCTTTTTGTAATTCCATTCTTCCTGAGTGGCTTCCTTTGGCTTTTTATTTTCCAAAACATTGTCTGAGACATTTATATTTTCATAACCTAGTGAAGAGAAAATGAGGGCCACTATTACTTTTTATTTATTTATTTATTTTCTTTTTTAAGACTTCATTTTTTAAAGAGCAGTTTTAGGTTAAAATTGAGACAATATACAGAGATTTCTCATATATCCCCTGCCTCCACATGTGTATAGACTTCTCTATTATGAACTTCCCCCACAAGAGTTGTACATTTGTTACAATTGAAAAACCCATAATAACACATCAGAATCACCCAGAGTCCACAGTTACCTTAGGGTTCATTCTTGGTGTTGTTCATTCTATGGGTTTAGAGATGTATAATGGCATATATTCATCATTACGGTGTTGTACTAGTTTTACTGGCCAAAAAATCCTCTGTGCTCCACCAATTCATCCCTTCAACTACCATCTGCACCCTTGCCAAACTCCTGGCAACCACTGATCTTTTTTTACTGTATCCATACTTTTGCTTTTTCCAGAATATAGGCTTTTCAGATTGGCTTATTTCATTTACTAATATGCATTTAATTTTCCTTCCTATCTTTTCATGAATAGCTTGTTTCTTTTAAGTGCTGTATAATATACCTGCTATTACATTTTAGATAGCAGGTTTCCATGAGTCTAAAATAGCATTTAATTCCTAAAGATGCCTTAAAGAATCAGGTATCTTTATTTTTTTAAATAGCATTTTGAATGTTTCTTTAAGAAAAATGAATCCGAAAAGTCTTTTGAGTTTCACTGTGGACTGCCACTCAACAAAATGACTTTCAATGCGGGGTACAAATGCAAGTGCTAGCTAGAGTGTGGGAGGGCATTTGGGAGCTGAGGGCTGGTCACCATGTTTCAGGGAGAAAGTAACACAGATAATTGTGTCTTGAAGCTTCCCAGTGGGTACAGGAGCAGAAGGGAGGATGTTCAGGTCACCTAAATCATGGCCTTGTTGAAAGAGTTATCCTAAAGTTGGCACAGGATTTGTCCCAAGGACAGTGGCAACAACATCTGGGGTATCCCTTCCTCTGTGGGGAAGAGTAACCCATTGTTCACTGAGCTACAGATGTAGACATAGAGAATGGATCTGTGGACACGGAGGGGAAGAGGAGGGTAGGACAAATTGAGAGATTAGGATTGACATATTACACTACCATGTGTAAAATAGATAGCTAGTGGGAACATGCTATAAAGCACAGGAAGCTCAGTTTGGTGCTCTGTGACGACTTAGAAGGGTGGGATGGGGTGGGTGGGAGGGAGGTCCAAGAGGGAGGGGACATATATATACATATAGCTGATTCACTTCATTGTACAGCAGAAACTAACACAACATTGTAAAGCAATTATACTCCAATTAAAAAAAAGAATGAATAAATGAAAGCTAAGCACTTTCCTGGGTTATTTCCTTCTGTGCTGACAAAAATAATAGTTAAATATAATAAATATGTATGGTTAAATAATATATATAACAAACATACAGTTAAATATAATAGTGCTAAGAGCACTGCTATACTCCCAAATTGTGGACAAGGAAACTGGGGCCCAAAAAGACTGGATAACTGGCCCCAGGTTTCACAGCCTCAAAGAGGCAGTGCTAGGATTCAGGTCAATCTAACTCAGTTTCAACTAATACATGGCTTTAATGGAAAACTTAGGGACGTTAACTTTCCTCCAAGTGATAGTCTCCATCTCTTGGTAGGCAGGAGGATTTTGTTTTAAAACACATAGATTTCCTTCAATATCCCTAAGGCCTCTTTGGGGAGAATGGGGTCATCTAACCATTAAATCTGTTAAAGTACCTCCGTCAGCATCCTCACTAGTGTTTTCTTATTCTCTCTCCCTCTTTAAACTCCTTAAGTGAAGGTTGTGATGTGTCAGCCAAACTGATGTGGCCTGAAACTTTTCTGAAATTTAACCCAGACATTTTTATAGCGTGACTAATTTCAGGATGCACATTCGTTTTATTGGAAAGTTCTCACCGTTCCTATATTCTTCCACATCACTTTCCTCCTCCAAGTGCTCGGATGCGGTAAGAAAGTCTTCTTCAATTGAAGACAAGGAACAGTTTGTGTCATCCTCCACTGTTAAGATGTTTGTTTCCAGGTGGAGCTGCCGCTCCTGCACCAGTTCCAGACCAATCAAAAATTTGTTGATTTCAAAGATGATGCAATTGGTACTGTTTGGTCTGTTCCCTCTTGCACACTGAACCAAGCAGATATCTGACAACCAAGGACACTAAAAGCAGAGAGAGAAAAAGGCATTTGTTAAAAGAGAAAATATAAATCCATTCCCTCTGACATTTCTTCTTCTATCAATCTCTCCTGTTAGAAGGAATGGGGACCTTTAAAATATTTGGAATATTTTCTGGGCTTTTATTGATGAACTGCTTGAAAAAAATTCAAGTAGTGCTTGGGAACACAAGGTACCCAGGAGAAATTTTGACTTAGTGGAAAATAGACTAATTATATCACATATTTTTGTTCTCTCCTGTCAAAGCAAAAATTGCCCTGGGCAACATTTACCAGGCACTGAAGACCTTAGTCAAAGTTATTAAAATAGGAGAGAGAGACTAGAACTGAGTTGGACCACGACTCCACTGAAACAAAAGGCAATTGGGTTTTTAAGAGCTGGCATAGGAGGATTGACATCCATCTGTTTTTGGTAAAGAAAAGTAAACTTTCTTGTATCTTCATGGCTGGAAGTAGTCTTGCAAATTGGAGCAAAGTGCCCGCAGAAGTTAGGCTCCCACCCTTCCACAGAAACAGGGACACTAGCTTCGCTGATGGTTACATTTCAAAGAGATGGGTCCTAGGTCCTTCAGAAAGACATTCTTCCATTGTAAAACTGGCAAAAGGCTTTTAAAACAATTTACATCTCAATGGGGCAGAGAAACAATTTATAATGATAAGTTTTCTAAAGTAAATGTTCTGAGAAAAGAGAGGTTTAGGGCCTGGAGTCAGGAGGAAGGCTGTCTAAAGTTTAAACAAACTGAGGGGAAAGTTAAGGCTGTCTTGGACACACTTCTTGATTAAATTGAATCCCAGGTTCTCAGATCAATATCTTTTTCTGCCTTGGTGATATTCAGTACAACCTCTGCCAGTATTTCAGATGGATAGCAAGTATTTTCTCAATTACAGTTAAACTTTATAATTTGTATTGCTCATTTGAAGAAGTGGCCAAAATGAGATTTAAAGAAATCCCCTGGAAGTGAACGAATTCTGTCTAAAGGATGGGCATATGGGGACAGCAGTGAAGGAGGTCAAATCATTGGCTGGTGTCCCACCGAGACCTGTTAATTCTGTTCAGTTCCAGGGTTACAGACCATCTCCCTATTCTCTGCTACACATTTTCACTCTTCATAGTGTTATTCATTAGAATAACAGTAAAAAAACTTTCAAATGCCCACATACAGATTACTAGTAAATCACAGACATGTCTTTTGCATTACAAAAATGAAAACATTTTTGTAAGAGGAACAATATGCTGATTTATAGTAATTTTTAAGAGAAAATTATTTGAATGGAAACAACAGTTAGTGGACAAAAGGAAGGAAAATAAACTTATCTCAAATGGAATTCAAAATGTTTGGGAATATTTTATGTCTAAATGGGATTATTTAAAACATGCTGACTGTGGTTAGAGTTACTTAGGTCTCATCCTAGTTAACTTGACATTTTAGAATCCTTGAGTCTGAATGTATGTGTGTGTGTGAGTGGTGAAGATGTGTATATGCAGAGGAACACATACACGTAGACATTTATGTTGTATCTCTGGAGTATATCTTTTTCTGACATAAATATCATTTATCAATCTCTTTGATTGCATATTATAATTAGAGTAATTCTAGGACAGATGATTATAAAATGAAAAATTCAGTAATTCTCTAAGGGTCCAGGGATCCCTAGGGGGCTCAGAAATAGAATTTATCTCTGTGCTTATGTGATTAGGTCTGTTCTCAAGGAAGGTGGTCCATAATCTTGCTTTTCAAAGTGTGGGTTGTGTACTAGCAGCCTCAGCATCGCATGGGAGCTTGTTACAAATGTATAATCTCAGACTCCACCCAGACCTCCTAAATCAGAATCTGCATTTTCAAGGAATCTTTTGGTGATTCCAACATGCATTAACATTTGAGAAGTATTGGTCTATACCTTTCATGAAATTCATGAAGGATCTGTGCTCCCCTAAATGGTGAGGACCCACTGCTATAGAGTAATGAGAGCTGGCTTAATTAATTTTCTTTCCACTGAATTCTGACATAATATACTGAAGTGAAATTTGATAGATACTTTCTGAGTGCCTATTATATGCAAGGTATGCTGGGAGGTACAAACATGAATCAAATAATTACTCTAGGGGATGGGGCATAACATACTCCCAGCAGATCCGACATGAATAAAAATAAAGTTGAACCATAAGAAGTTGTCAGATTTGCAGGTCAAAATTATTGCATATTGTCATTTCATATCATTTAGACTAAATATAAATAACAAAGTGAAACGGGGTAGGAATCAAAAGAAATATTAACAAACAATATGACAGACTTAGGGAAAGGTTGTTATTAAACATTCAATGTTACACCACTGTGGTGCCCTTAGGAAGAAAATGTATTTTCTTTTCAATCTTCTTGAAAGTAAATAAACATCCTGAGAGTCTTAGGTAAATGATGGCAAACAACAGAGCCTGTAAAATAATGGCAGATATTATTATATAATTTTTATGATAGTCTACTAGGTGTCTGCATATCTTATGACCTTTAATGCAAACAATTTTCTATGAGGTGGCTGGTGCTACTGCTCTGTTACAGATGAGAAATCAGAAGCACAGAAAGGCTAACTGATTCTTTCAAAGTCACAGAAATATAATGTGGAAGAGTCAGCAGTGCAATCCAGGTCTGCTGGACTCCAATTCCTGTGTTCTTTCCAAGTCTCCTCATGGAGAGTTTAATTAGAAATCCTTACTAACAGGCCTGGTGCCAAAACCACTCTTAAAACTAAGCTTTGAAAATTGCTTTTGGTTATCATGGTTTTGCCTAGTATAAAGAGAGGGTACTTAGAGCTGTTTCTGTATTCTCTTTTCAAACAATTCATTTTCTCACTAAGGAAATGTGTTATTAGATTGACTGGGAAGAATTTTGTTCTAGGCTTGATGAGCAAATTGTAACAGGCTGTGTGTAGATTTTCGTTAAGTATCTGGAGTGCAGCAAGAAATAGTGGGTGGACCTCTGAATGTTTTGATATTTTGAAGGATTAAAGAATAAAAGAAGATTTAAAAACGTTCCAGAAAAACTAAAACACAAGGAAGAGCAATTTAGAGGAAAACAAATGCTCATTATTTTAAACTGTAGCTATCACTATCAACATATCTTATTTGAGAAAATTTGCGATCTTTTATACAGTATGTCTTTAGAAATCTTTTATGTGTTTTTCTGTAAATTGGTTAAACAATTTAAAGTTTTCTTCAGTGTTATAATGATATATCTAATAATAATGAACATTAGTAGATTGAATGATAATAATAGTATTTTAAATTCTACTTTATTTTCAGTAATATTCTTTTATTTTGGGAACTTCATTTTTGGGCCTAGGAAACTCCATTTCCATCTTTGGGGCTGCTATCCTATATTTATTAGCTTGGCTGGTTTGATATATCCTAAGAAATAAATAGTATCCAGAAAGAAGAAATTGTGCGATTCTAGGACCACAAAGTATGAATTAGAATTTTGCTATTGTTCCTGAAACAGAAGACAATTCTGTTTTTGATTATCCAGTAGACTTGTAGAAAACCAAGCTAACCAACCAATGCCTAGTGCGTCTGCTTTAGTTTAAGTGCAACTCAGCACCATAAACTTGAGAAGATAACATATGTCAGGAGTTGATGTAAGGGAAACTCTGTCAAGCTATGAGGGGCAATATTTAAGAGAAATACAAGTAAAGCCTATTCTTGTATACAAGGACATTTTTGATTCTTATGCTATGGGAGTCTATGTATAGCATCTATTTGGGCCTTGTACTGATTTGTGTCAAGAGCTGACCACAGATAACTTATTACTAGTGAATAGGTTATCAAGGGCTTATATTTCTTACCTGTGAAACTTCAAAATCAGCCTGGAGATTTCCAGATGTTAACCCACTTAGGAGGACAATTTCATTTTCTTTTGGCTTTTGGACGTTCATGGAGCTTATAAGTTTTGGAAGATCTGGTGAGACATTGACCAATTTCTGTAGAACAAGAATCTTTATTAGCTTAGATGTTTTACTTTCACTTCCAAAATACTACCCCAAAATTATTTTACTTGCAAAAATAATATATTCAGTAACAATTCATAATATAGATTACTTAATCTATTAAGATTATTACTAGAAGAGATTATATAAAATTGAAGCATAAGGTTTAGATGAGGATAGAAAATTTCCTAAACATAAAGGTTTAAACATTTTTACTTCTAAGTTTTCCAAAGTAAACACTTAATGATTATTGTGACACCACAATTACACATGATAGTTTGGGAACTTTTTCCTTTAAATCCTTGAATATGAAACCCATGAACTAATAACCATGTGTTCTAATAAAGTTAATAATAATATTAATAATAAAATAATTACTAACATTGATTTTTCTGTATGTATTGATTACAAGGCATCATATTAAGGACTGTACATATGTTACATTACTATCTTCAATCACTGCAACACCCCTATATGGATTGTACCACTATTGTACCACCTTCCACACATAAGTAGCCTGAGATCCAGAGAAAATGAGATGAGTTCCTTGAACACCTTTATGTATACCCGTAGGTATAGCAGAAGGCGGTCTCAAATCACACCTAAGTTCGTTAAATACAATGTTCTTTTTTTTCTTTTTGCTTTAGCCTTTTATTGTGGTAGACATATATACTTAAGTTTCTTTTACATATCAAACAAAAGAATATCAAAACCTGAGAACACAAGCAGGGAATACTAAGAGATTCATACACAGCACAGATTAATTAGAAATACACATCTACATATGCATTTTATAGATTCTAAAAATGTGATTTTCATAATATTACCAAATTTCCATTTCACATATATTTAAAAATTAATATCTGTAATCTACTTGCATATTTAAATACCATAATAGCTGTCCCAAAGATCACTGCTGAAACAGTTTTATTTCCATGAAGATCACATTAATCAGAGAAATGAGTAGGAAAAAATGCTGTTGTTATAATGCATCTTTTCTATGTCATAAAGTTTGATGGAAACGCAGGTTTTTTGTTTTTTTTTTTTTTTTTTGTGATGTGAGCCCTCTGTTGTGAGGTGGATCCTGCTGGGTTCCCATCCCCTTTGTGATGTGGGTCCTCTGGTGTGAGGTCACTCCTGCCTGGTTCCCATCCCCTTTGTGATGTGGGCCCTCTGGTGTGAGGTGGATCTTGCTGGGTTCCCGTCCCCTTTGGAAACACTGTTCTTAAGATGTCAATTGTTTTGGTCCTTCCTGCTCTCTTTTTGATGTACTCTGCACCATAATTCCATCAAATGAAATTATATGTACAATTTCTTTTGAAGATCTCTCCAGTACTACACAGATGAGTGATATTTTGGAGCTCAGTGGAAGTCAATAATAAATAATCTGTATGGGCAATTGAGCTGGAGAAACTTCAGGTGCAGCATTGTCAAGAAAAGAACATTGTGGGAGTAACTGTGTAACTGCAGGTCTACCATATGGTGATAATCAAGTGGCAAATGGTGTGCTATTATGCATTAAAGAGTGTTACACCAAATAGTGAAATCAAACCATCTTCAGCTTTGGGAATGAATCCTTCCCACTGTACACACAGGCTCTAGTTCCCAAGGATTGAGTGGACCTTCAAGTTGTTGCATGTTGTCAAGGATTTACATCAGGATCTTACAACCTTGGATGAGCTTGGAATATTTAGCTGCTGCAGAGTGCAAAACGTTTGAGTCCCAGATGAGTGTAGGGCTAGGAAACTGATGTTAGATATAAAACATTTGATGAAAGCAGCAGAAAGGAGCAAAGCAGAGGGAAGAGCTAGCTGGTATCAAGCGGGTTTTGCCAAAACCTTGGAAAAGTCATCACAGACAGAGTGTTTGAGAGTGGAGAAGGGGAGAGTAGAAAAGCCACTCTGAGGCACTGGCAGGCAGGAGAAAGCATCTGTCTACTGGGGAAAGCAAGTTTCACAAATATAAGGAGGGCAAGCTGTGTAGGAAAGTGGCAGGAAAGGGATCTCAGGGAGATGGGCTGTGATGAAACCACCTAATTAAATAGTCTCCTACAAAGTGAGCATCATTTAAGTGGAGTCGTTTTAGTTCTCTCGTCAGTACAGCCAGTCCTTGAAGTGAGTTCCCAGAGAGCCCAGTTCCCAGTGCTACCTGCTGCAGGTGCTCTGAACTGCATGCATCCTTGTTCACATCCAGGTTCACAAAGCAGACCTGGGAAAGAGGGCAAATATTGTCAACTAAATGAAAGACATGACAGTCATTTTTGAAGAAAGCAGGAATTAGTTTGGGGCAAATGATTAGAGAGTCATACATATTTTGTGTAGTTGATCTGGCCTAGAAACAGCCATCTTACCTTTGGTCATCTTGCACCCAATTCCTACTCATAGTTCCAACTGATCCCACCAATGCCCTCTGTCTTTCATGGCCTGACAAACAAAACAAAGCCCCTTTGTACAGAACCAGTGTAACAGTCCCAAGAAAATCTTCAGGTTTATAAAGTGTTGTCAAATCTCATGAAATAGGAAAAAGACTTGCAATACTCTCAACCTCTGTTTATAATTGCAACAAACACTTCTTGCTATTCCCCTCTTCCCTCTTATTTCCTGCTCCCTTTCTCTACCCACTTTTCATGTCATGTACAATCAATGGATTTCTCTGTCTCATTGTTTTAGTTAATTTTAATGTATTTCATCTTGTTGTAGAGTTTGCCTCTTCTGTAGCTATCTTAAATAAGTGTTTGAATAAGTAAGAGTATGAAAACAACAGCTACAAGATTAAATAATAATTCAGAGCAACAGTAAAAGAATTGTACAATTTAAACACATCACATAGATTAAACAAACCACCGTGGGCATTCAGATGGGAACGGTGAGAAGAAAATTTTAAGAAAATTTGCAAAGAGACGAGATACGTTATTGAGAGATGAATAGGATTTTGGTGGGTAAGGAAAGAGACTGACGCCCCTGGGAGGTCAGATAGTATGAATAATATTTGGAGGTAGGAAAGTGCAATGCCCTGTAAAGAAATAGGGAGAGAGTCTGGTTGCAGCAAAGTCCTGGAGAAAGAAAAGTGATAGAAATAAGGTCTTGGAAGGTTCATGTTAAATGAGGTCATGCAAATGAAGTTTTACAATATTTTACTAAAAATCATTCAAAGGTTTTTATTCCTAACGTCGATTTGATCATACAAAACTGGAAGAGAACATTAATTATCTGGGTATTTATTCAGACGTTTAGACTTAAGTAGATGTCTGAAAGCATATGGGGGCTTCTGATTTCAGTTAGTCATTTGAGGTCATGGTTTCTTAGAGTCCATTCTTTTTCTTTTTGAGAGAAAAAGAACCATAATTGAAAGATTTTGGGAAAGGCCTTAAAAACTAAAATGGTTATATACTGCTGAAGTGTAAAGATCTCTACTGTCTTCATCCCAAGTATTGGGAGATTTCTTCAAGTTTCCTGGGCTCAAAATATCTTTTCAGTGCATCCTACAGTATTTGCTTCTTAAGAATAACTTGATGGGCATTTGGGACAAGGAAGGGCATGAAATGCCACCCTCACTCTCATTCAGAGGTTCTCTTCTTTTGGGTTAATAAGATGGGTAAACAGGGAGGATTCAGGCCTTCCTTTCACAGACAATGCAAATGGAAGTATAAATAGTAGGTGATGCTTGGAAGGGGTTCATGATCTAGAGGAGTTTGAGAATATTCATATAATGATAGTTACTTTGCCCTTGGAAAATTGGTTCAATATCCATTAGTACTCAGGGACTTTACATACAGCTGGGATGACAGTTATTGAATTGATTAGACAATTTTCCATTCACCTTAAAGAAAGGTGCATTACCTGGCCCCTGGGCATCACAAAGCTCTATTATCTTATTTCCCAGTGAGAGAGGGCAAAGCAGAGAGACCAAAGGAAACATCTATAATAACCATTTATCTGCCCTCCAATATTGTCTTTAGTTTCTGAAGATGAACAATTTTTTCATTAATTTTCTGCTACAATGTGAAACTCTACCTATATTTGGAGGAAACCGTCCATACCTTGCTAGCTGGGCCAAGACCAAAACAAAGCAAAACATAAACCAACCACTTGCTTATATTTAGTCTGTATATATTTCTGCATCTCGGTGGTAGGGGAGGTTTTTAGGGCCTGATGTACATCCAATTTTAGGAGACCTTCTTTTAGAAAAAGAAGGATGAAATTCAAAATTCTAAATTAGATGTGAAAGTGAATATTTATTTATTTAGAAGGAGAAAAGAAATCACAAAAAATTCTCAAATTTAAAAAGACTGACAATATAAAGCCCAGAGATAAACCCACACACATATGGTCACCTTATCTTTGATAAAGGAAGCAAGAATATACAATGGAGAAAAGACAGCCTCTTCAATAAGTGGTGCTGGGAAAACTGGACAGTTACATGTAAAAGAATGAAATTAGAACACTCCCTAACACCATACACAAAAATAAACTCAAAAAGGATTAAAGACCTAAATGTAAGGCCAGACACTATCAAACTCTTAGAGGAAAACATAGGCAGAACACTCTATGACATCAATCACAGCAAGATCCTTTTGGACCCACCTCCTAAAGTAATGGAAATAAAAACAAAAATAAACAAATGGGACCTAATGAAACTTAAAAGCTTTTGCACAGCAAAGGAAACCATAAACAAGACAAAAAGACAACCCTCAGAATGGGAGAGAATATTTGCCAATGAAGCAACTGACAAAGGATTAATCTCCAAATTTACAAGCATCTCATGCAGCTCAATAGCAAAAAAACAAACAACCCAATCCAAAAATGGGCAGAAGACATAAATAGACATTTCTCCAAAGAAGATATACAGATTGCCAACAAACACATGAAAGAATGCTCGACATCACTAATCATTAGAGAAATGCAAATCAAAACTACAATGAGGTGTCACCTCACACGGGTCAGAATGGCCATCATCAAAAAATCGACAAACAATAAATGCTGGAGAGGGTGTGGAGGAAAGGGAACCCTCATACACTGTTGGTGGGAATGTAAATCGATACAGCCACTATGGAGAACAGTATGGAGGTTCCTTAAAAAACTACAAATAGAACTACCATATGACCCAGCAATCCCACTACTGGGCATATACCCTGAGAAAACCATAATGCAAAAAGAGACATGTACCACAATGTTCATTGCAGCACTATTTACAATAGCCAAGAAATGGAATGAGCAGTGTTATGATGTCCCGCTAGTGTGGCTTATTTATCTTATTAGAAGACATGATAATCCTCTTTGTTCCTGGTATTCTAAAACTTCATGATGTTAAGACTGGGTGTGGATCTTTCCCCCCTGGCATTAGCCTATTCTCTGAACTCCCTTAAGCGAAATACTCAAGTCTTTCAGATCTGAGAAATTGTCTTATATTTTGATTATTCTGTCTCCTCTACTTTCTGTGTTTTCACTCTACCACTTCCATTAGTTGAATACTGGATTTCTTGAATTGATCTTCAGACTTTTTCTTTCTTTCTTTCTTTCTTTTTTTTTTTTTTTTTTTGCATTTCTGTTCTCCTTTCTGGAAGATTCCCTTGAACTTATCTTCCAACACTTCTATATTGAATTTTTAAATTTCAACTCTCACAATTTAAATCTCCATCTCCCTCTCTTTTTATCATTGCTTAAAGGAAAAAGTCTTGTTCTTGTTTTGCACTGTTTTTCTTATTTGATGATAAATATTCTAGGTGTTTACTTATTTATTTATGGAGGGATTACCTTTGTTCTTACACCCTTGTTTATTTCTTTTGAGTCCTGCTTGTCTATTTTATTGCTCTTTCATGTTAGAAGCTTTTTAAAATCTCTGTCCTCTGTTGTACATTTTATACTTAAGAGTGATGAACTAAAACACTGATTGGAAACCCCTGAGTGCTGCTTGTTAATTAGTAGATTTCTCTTAGGTTGATTGGATGGGACCAATCATATCTTTGGAAGACCTGCTTACTATCAGAATGTTTAGGTTTTTGTCCTGCAATCCATCTACTTTTCCAAAGAGGAATTCTTCAATTTATTGCTTGGGGTGTGGGTGTTACAGTTCTGGTTTCCTGTGTTCTTGCACCTTGGTGGCCCAAGGGGTTGGAAGGAGTGTCCTATCACTTAGTGTATGGACTTTTACTTAAACTCAGTTTTCAATACTGTGATTTTCCCTTGTATTCCTCTGGAGCCTGGCTTATTGTCACTATGGAATAAACATTCAGTTTCATCAATTTATTGAAAACCTATTGGCTGAGTACCTACTATGTTAGGTGCTGGGAGTGCGCTGAACAAAATCCTCTTGCTGAGGTGGAAGGGATGGTGGTCTCTTGTATAGGACCAGAGAGGGAGCTCAGAGTTCTAACTCTTCTTTACACAGACTGTCAATGAACATTCTTATTTTCAGCCCCTCTGCCTACTTGTCTCTACCATGTTTATTACCTAATTTCTAATTGCTAAATTATTTCCCTGATTTTAAAATGAGAATTGGCTTGGTGTTCTCCTCTGAAGTCTTGGTGTTCAGCATTCTTAGTTCTCCTACAGTCAATTTGGTTTTTATTTTCTGAAAACTTGGCATATCTCACCTATTGTTCCATTCTCTGTCTTTTTGGTTTTATACTTATTTTATTCTACTTTCATTTAAGTGTGGTTTTAGGAGGGAGATAAATCCATGTACTTAATCATCTAGGTTTAATGGAAGCATTCCAGACACCTCTTTCCATCAAAGACAAAATTTCTCCAGAACTTAACTTGGTGCCAGTTATTAAAACTAATAAAATTTTCTTCATTTATTGCAATGAGGTGATTGCTTTGGCAGCAATGGGGAGAAAGAAATACAAAGGAAATCACTGGATACAGGCAGTAAAAGTGGTCAAGGTAACAGAATGGAAGGGAGTAAAGAGGCGTTTCAGAGACAACCTGGAGAAGATGATGACTACATGGGTGTGAGTGAGGGAGAAGTGGCAAAAAAAGTTCTTATTGACTTTTTTGTTTTTACCCTGAGTTATTTGGATAATAATAATGCCTTTCAGATCGAATACATAAGAGGTTAAAGAACAAAGTGTTTTCTTTGGAGGAGAGGTAGATGATAAAGAGGAAAATTCAGGAAAATTGTAAGAGGTGGAGATTGCAATGGATTGAGAAGTGGTTAGGAGAAAGTAGTAGCAGGTATAGAATGATATATTGAGAAGTTTAGCAATAAATCACTTAATTATAAACTGTTATGATTGGTAAATTTAGAGATTATCTCATTTAGTTGTGCTCAACTGCGAAAGGGAAAGGAGGGGAGGAGATATGAGAATTATCTAGGGAGCTTCATAAAATATGCATGCTTAGTTCCAGGCTAACCTCTTCACTGGGTTTTAGGCATAAGCATTTTGAAAAGGGTCCCAGTTGATTTTGATGTGTACTTGGAGTTAAAAGCCATTTACAGATAAGCAAATGGAGGTTCAGAAATGTTAAATATTTCATCCAAAGTTCTTTGAGTATAGTGAGAATTAGATCTGGTAATTAACATACTGGAGTTTCAACTACCCTGTTCCAGGTGGGATAAAAAGTTATTGTACAGAAAAATGACTTGCCAGGATTGTGGAATAAAGGGAAGGGTAGAAGAGGATTTAATAGAAAGGAAATGGAAACACAATTTTTTTCTAGAGTGATCAAGTCAATGGGGAGGGTGATATGGATAAGATGAGAAGGAGAGGATAAATGGTAGAGGTACTGGAGTAACAGGAAATGACCATACAAAAACTAAATGGTAAACCAGGCAAAAATGATAGTTGGACTATGAAATATCAAACAATAGTGCTATTTATTGGCTTCTGGGATTTTCTATTTCACATTGGGGAAGGTTCATTCTTTGTCACTCTTCTCTTACACCTGGAGGGGAAGCCTCAAGGAACAGGGTAGCTGGTAGGGGAGACTTCAATAACTTACTGTTCTTTCTGATGGCAGCTTGGAGGTTCTCTATTTCCTTGTATCTACCGTGAGTGTAGAGAAGATTAACAGTGGTGACAGTGGAATCTCAAGTGAGAGTTCCAGCTCAGAGGCTGGAATTTGGGCACCTTTCCTCAGTGGGTGCTATATACATACTGATGACAGTGATGATATTGGGGCTCCCAGTGGTGGGAGCTGAGGCTGCCACCTGAAATCTATTGCTCCCTTGCAAGCTCTACTCTGTGGCAAACCTCTGTCTCCTGCAAACACCAACAGTACTATTTAAGGGCTTAAGCACAATTCTTGGAGATTCCATGATCTTAAATTTCTTCTCCAGTTCTTTTGGGTACATTGCTGTGTATCTTCAACAGCCCAGAGACCACAGGTGTGAGAAACAGCCAATGCAAGTTTGATGAAATAGTTCTGATGCTGCCCCCTGGATGGAGTCTTATTTGTTTTGCATACTTGATCTCCACATTCAATCTTGAAGGGTAGGATGAAGATAGGAAATTGGACTACATTTATTTCTTCTTATCTTTTGGACCTCTTAAGAACTACCTCCTCAAAGTATTTCCTGATCATCCTGTTCTTGTCTCTTATGGCACCATGTAATTCTCCTTTATAGAGGTTATCACAATTTGCACAAGCTTTAATTCTTTCCTGTCTTTTTTCCCAACCAGAAGATAGATTCACAAAGAGTGGGACTGATGTCTGTCAGTGTGTATCCTGCATCTATCAAAGTGCATGGCACAGCAGTTGTCCAGTAAAGAGCTGCTAAATAAATGAAGAACAACGAAGTCCAATTTGACTGGGAACTATGTTATAATGAATCTTGGCATAATCTGGTGGGACCTGCTTTCCTTAGGCACTGAAAGAGCAATTCTCATTCTTTATGACTTAAAAGGTTCTTAAAATGTTTCTTTTTCACTTTAAATATGAATAAGAGAATAAAGTAAATAAGTGAAAAATAATATCTCTAATCTTCAGGAGGTATCATATTGATATATAAGGACAGGCCAGAGGAAATCATATTTCCACAGGGGGTAAACACAGTACATAAAAACTTGCTTATGATGTATTGGCAAGTATACTTTTAAGTCAATCATCAGGCAGCTTTGAAGTATGAGTAGGCAGAATTACCTTCACACTCCCTGTGGCTTGCACTAGATAAGCCTCTTTTACTTTGAATGGCTGCATGTGTGTATGTTCAGGAGTATTTTAAGGTGGGTTGTTCTAGCAGTATTCCTGAGAGTATCTTAGATGGTCCCCATGGTTAGGAAAGAAATAAAATTATAAATAATCAGTGCTCAAAGACACATCTGACTTGTTCAGTGGACTCAGGAAGTTGCATCAAACATCTGCATTTGACAACATAAGCATATAGTCTCAAATACCACTGCACAGTTAGGAAGGCAGGCATGACTGAAAGTAGAAATTGACTTGACTTGATGTTCTACCTCTTTCTTTAAAATTATCTTATATACCATACATGCAGAAAATGTTCTGATGTTCTTTACAAGTATTCTAAATTATCTTTAAAGAGCATTTTATTGGGCCTCCCTGGTGGCGCAGTGGTTGAGAGTCCGCCTGCCGATGCAGGGGATACGGGTTCGTGCCCCGGTCTCGGAGGATCCCATATGCCGCGGAGCGGCTGGGCCCGTGAGCCATGGCCGCTGGGCCTGCGCGTCCGGAGCCTGTGCTCCGCAACGCGAGAGGCCACAACAGTGAGAGGCCCGCATACCGCAAAAAAAAAAAAAAAAAGAGCATTTTATTGAAAAAATGTGCTAAAAATTGTGCCATAGGTAATGAATATTAAAGAAGCCTTCTTATTCATATAACTCCTATTATTCACTCAAAATACCTTGACATGTATCAATGAATGTACAATATTTTTATTGAGCTAGTAAGCAAAAAATTCTCTAATGCAAGGCAAAATTCAAGCAAGGCTGTCCTATTCAAACTAATTCCTTTCCCGGTGTTCTTCATTTCTACATGCTTATTTGAAGTTCAAACTTATGAGTTGTTTCATTCTTGAGAAAATATTTGAGTGCCTATGAAAGTAATAACTGTGAAATCAAACCACAAAGAAGAGTCCATGGCTTCAGAGGGTGTGTGTCAGACAATATTGAACAGATAGAGGAGGAAGGGGAAGGCTTCCTGAGGAGGTGAAGTTTGAATGAAGATCTGAAAGCGTTGGAGGTGAAGTGAGGGCATAGATGGAGGATGAGGGGAAAGACAGTAAGTTAGGAGAGGATTCTGGGCAGGGAACAAGTAACATACACGAAGGTTTTATAACTAGAAGGAGCATAGTGCATTTAAGAAGTTGCAAGGAGAGTGGTGGGAACGTAGGGAGTGAGCAGATGAATGGTAGACTCTGAAGCCAGAAGAATTAGAAGGTTTCAGAGAATGCTGGACTTTGGAGGGAATTTTAAAGACCTTGTCTTTATCTTGAAAACAATGGAACCCTGGTGAAGAGAAAGACCCCCAGACAAGGAGAGACATAATTATGTCTTAGTCAGTTTGGTCAGCTGTAACAAAAACTATAAACTGGATGGCTTATAAACAACAGAAATTTATTGCAATCCCAGCGGCTGGAAATGTGAGATCAGGGCGCCATCATGGTCAGATTCCGGTAAGAGCCCTCTTCCAGAAGTTAGCTGGGGGACAGCTAACTTCTCATTGTAACCTCACAAGGCAGAGAGCAGAGCAGAGGAAACCAACAAATGCATGAAAAAGTCCTCACCAGCACTAATCATTAGAGAAATGCAAATCAAAACTACAATGAGCTATCACCTCACACTGGTCAGAATGGCCATCATCACAAAATCTACAAACAATAAATGCTGGAGAGGGTGTGGAGAAAAGGGAACCCTCTTGCACTGTTGGTGGGAATGTAAATTGATATAGCCACTGTGGAGAACAGTATGGAGGCTCCTTAAAAAACTAAAAATAGAACTACCATGTGATCCAGCAACCCCACTACTGGGCATATACCCAGAGAAAACTATAATTCAAAAGGACACATGCACCCCAGTGTTCATTGCAGCTCTATTTACAATAGCCTGGACAAGGAAACAACCTAAATGTCCATCAACAGAGGAATGGATAAAGAAGATGTGGTACATATATACAATGGAATACTACTCAGCCATAAAAAAGAATGAGACTGGGTCATTTGTAGAGACGTGAATGGACCTAGAGACTGTCATACAGTGAAGTAAGTCAGAAAGAGAAAAACAAATATCATATATTAACGCATATATGTGGAATCTGAAAAAATTGGTATAGACGATCATATGTACAAAGCAGAAATAGAAACACAGATATAGAGAATAAATTTATGGATACCAAGGGGGGAAAGGGGAAGGTGGGATGAATTGGGAGATTAGGATTGATGTATAAACACTATTGATGCTATGTATAAAATAGATAACTAATGAGAACCTACTGTATAGCACAGGGAACTCTATTCAATGCTCTGTGGTGACCTAAATGGGAAGGAAATCCACAAAAGAAGGGGTATATGTATACGTATAGCTGATTCACTTTGCTGTACAGTAGAAACTAACACAACATTGTAAAGCAACTATACTCCAATAAAAAAAAAAGACTCTCATAAGGGCACTAATCCCATTCAGGAGGACTTCACTCTTATGACCTTATCAAACCCTAATCACCACCCAAAGGCCGTGTCTCCTGATGCCATCACACTGTGGTGGTAGGATTCCAACATATGAATTTCAGAAGGACACATTTAGTCTATAACCTCATGTTTCTGTTTTGGAAAGACCACTATGTGCGTAGTTCCTTCTCCCTGAACTCTATGCCTCTCCTTAATTTTAATCTCAGATTAAAAATTGGTTTCATTTAATCTCATTCCTTGTATATCTGCAGAGTTGCAGATATAGGTCTACATGTCTGTTTTGTTCCTGCTGCCATTGCTTGATTCAGAACCTCATTCTCTATAACCAGGAGCAAAAGACTTTAATTAACATCCCCAGCTCTAGCTCCCTCAATTTTAGCCCACTCTGTGTCCTGCTCCTCCCAGACTAAGAAGCTTCCATTTCCCTTAATATCTAGAGAAATCTTAATAAGTGGTATAAGTCATTCCATGCCCTAAGTGCTTATACATACATCATTATACATGTATTGTTACATTTTGCATCCTTTAGTCTTCACTTATATTATACCATTATATGTGCATTATATCATTAGACCATTTAATCCTCACCACCCCCAGACAACGTAGGTACTATCATTTCACTGCACTCTGCTTGTCAACCCTGCTCTCTAAGATCCAGCCAAATGAGACCAATGGTGTTTGCTGAATATGCCCAGGGTTTGTTTGTTTGTTTTTTTCCTCTGCACCTATGCTCACACCTTTAGCACTACTGGGGTTGGGAGCTGTTACCTCTGCTGTGCTCTGTACCCCCTCGTCAGAACATCCATTCAGACTTGAACTAATGTGCTACCTTCTTCAATACCTTCACTTGCAGATTTTCTGAAGTGCTGTGCTCCCGTTAGCATTTGTTCTTAAGAACTGCTAAATAGCATTAGAATATTAATGTGAATAATAAAGGGGTTTCTTTTAATAGTTCATCAATTCCCTATTAGAAGGGTCTGCTTATTTACTTTCTTTTTTTAATTCTTAAGTTTTTGTATGGTAAAATTTACACACAGTAAGGTTCACTTTTTTTGGGTGTACATGTCTATGCGGTTTTATACATACATAAAGTCTTGTAACCACTACAAGATATAGAACAATATAGACACCCCAAAGAATTCCCTTTTCTTTCATAAGCAGACCCTCTCTCCATCCTTAATCACTGCAATCACTGACCTGTTGTCTGTACCTATAGTTTTGCCTTTTCGAAAATGCCATGTAAGTGGGATTGCATAGTATATAACCATTTAAGACTAGGTTCTTTCACTCAGCAAGCTGCATTTGAGGTTTATCCACGTTGTGTGTATTTATTGTTTGTTCCTCTTTATTGCTGTGTAGTATTCCATTGTTTGGATGTATCACAGTGTACCTATTCACCTGTTTAGTCACTAACTACAGGTTTTTGTATGAACATAAGTTTTGATTCCCCTTGGGCAAACACTTACGAATGGGATTACTTGGTTGTCTGGTAAGTGTATGTTTAACTTCTAAGAGGAGGCCAAACTGTTTTCCAGAGTGACTATAACATATTTTATTCCTTGCTTATTCACTTCTGCAATTTTTTAATGTGACTGAAAAAATGATCTTCTCCAAGCGTTTTCTAAACTGATTTATACAAGTGGCAAGACTGAACTGCTGTCATGGTGTTGCAAAATAAACTGCATGTGCTGGCTAAATATTCCAGCCAGTGAGTGCAAAGGCTGAGAGAGAAGAGAAAATTTTTTTCTTGTGAAAAACAGAATCTGAAACATGGGCTCATTATTTGCTACTTTATCCTCCAATTCTTGTTGTTAGATGAGATGAAACTTAAAATACAGCAAAGAACATTCATTCAGGTGCTACTATATGGACTGGAAGGTAAATTTTATCTTATAGAAACTGAGCAGGAACCACCCACCCCCTTGTCCCCTGCATCCTGTGTGTAGAAAACCTTTAGCCTTTTACGACTTCCCAGAGTTCCAAAGAGCAAATTTAATCAGAAAAGTGAGAAAATGCAGAAACAAAGGAAAACAGCCAAGCAAGACAAAATAATAATAGTTGAGTCATAAAACAAAGTCAGGGACCTTTAGTTCCTCCTCAAGGTCTATAGGTAATTTTCTGAGCATATCCTTGAGTTGTTTTGCAGATACTGAAACCCCACTATGTGGAAGAAGTTAAATGCATGCTGACCACAAGCCTACTGACGTCAATGCTCTATACCACATTAACACACTGAAGAATCAAAATCATATGATCATCTCAAAAGATGTGGAAAAACTTTTGACATTATTTAATATCTACTTATGATAAAAACTCTCAACAAAGTGGATATAGAGGGAACATACCTCACCATAATAAAGACCATATATGGCAAACACACAGCCAACATTATACTCCATGATGAAAAAAGCTGAAAGCACTTCCTTTAGGATCAGGAAAGAAACAAGGATGCCCACTCTCACCACTTTAATTCAACATAGTATGAGACACTGGGATAAACTGCTCCCATCCAAGGTTTCTGTTTTCCTTTTTGATGATAAAAATAGTCCTTAGGAAGAAGGTTAATTAAATTTCTACAGGGCTTCAAACATTGATACTCAGACATAAATTAATTAGAAAAAGAGTTTTTTAAGCAATTTATACAGGTGTCCAGCTGAGACCTTCAGAGCTAATGCAGTAGCAGACAATTTCATTATGCCTCTTCTCATGCAGACATTTGGTCTTCATAAAAATCCTACAAAGAAGAGGCTATTATGACTCCCACGTGAGGAATCTGAGACCCAGAAAAGTTAAGTAACTTGTACAGAGTCACAGAGCTGCTGAGTGATAGCCAGGATTCATTCCCAAGCAGTCTGTCTTAGAGGTCTGTGCCCTGCTATGCTTTTTAGCATAGTATTTACTATATGATATATTATATATTATATAATATACTATGTTGCATATGTTGTGTTACATACTGTATTATGTATATAATATATATTTTACTATGCTGTTTTTAAAAGATGATGACTTGTATAGACTGTCAGCGGTTCTAATTTGATTAAGAATTGGATACATTTTCAGCACTTCATTCTAGTAGTCTAAGGTGGTCTTTTTTTTTTTTTAAACCATGGCTTAGTGATTGGAATGTGATATTTACTTCCAGGTCTTTAATATATTTGTGATTGAAGCCATAATGGTTGTTGAGAATTTTTCTCTTCAAGAGGCATCTCATGTCAACCTCAGTTGTGATTTGGTTAAATCCACAAAGAGCTTGAAGTAGGAACCAAGATGGATGGCAGCACTTGGGAAGGATGTTCCACGGGGAGAGGGTGACAGTTCTCAGGAAGTGCTCTAGTTTGATGGGTGATTGAGAAAGGACCAGGAGAAGAAGAGACATTACCAAGATCAGCCCATGAGAGGGGAAAGCAGTGGTCTCATCTCTAAGAGTGGAGCGCAGGTTAAAGCTTGTGACAGAGGCTCCATAAACCACACTGGGTTTGGGACCAACCTTGGACAATTTTTGGGGCATCTTGAAGTTCTCCATTTTCATGGGTGTGCTTCAAATATGATATATGTGGATATTCTTTTCTTAGTGTTAAACTTTCTCCATAACGACATAATAATAGGCGATAATAGCAGCATGCATGACAGACTCTACTGCTTCCAGGGATGTGCACCTAGGGATAGCAAGACCATGGATAAGAGTTTAAGTCAATTAGCTTTATTATTGTGTCATTATTATTTATTAATATTATTATTTCTAGTTGGAGTCTCAATTTTACCCTTGACCTTGTAACAGAAATTTACAATATGTGATTCAAACAAGGATTTTTGCTTGGCGATAGCTGTGATATTTGGGTCAAAGTATTTACACTCTGAGTATCCAAGACATGAATTTTTTGGAAAAGAGTATTAGCTGTAGTTTCTAGAAAAAAGAAAAAGAAAAGAAAAAAATATTTTCCTTGAAAAACTAATGGATCTCATAGTGACCAAATCTAGACTCCGGCCTTATTAGCCCTGGTATAATGAATGTCACCAAATTCCTTTCACACGTTGTAAACTGGCACTTTCACTCCAGAATTAGACAATATAGCCTGGAAATATGTTTAGTGTTCATTGGTAGTATTTTAAGTGAAATCAAGGTAACATGAAACAATTGAGTGATTTCTCATAAAAACTCTGGATTTCCAACTTCTAGAGGAACTCTGGGACAAAAGGTTTCATTTCCATATGACAGTCTCCCCCAGATCCTTTTAAGTGTGGCAAGTCTTCCATCACTTCCTATTGTATCCTGAACAGTGAGGTAGCCTGGTAAATACCATGTCATTGGTTTCTGCATGGTAATTTTTTTAAGAGCAGAGAAAATTATCTCTGTACCCATGTCTTTATTAAAAGTGGGGAAATAAAAATGCCAAGACTGTGAGTGTTAAGAAAAATGGTAGAGATCCCATTTCTTTGTGAAAGTTAGTGCTAGATCCATGTTTGATATGCAGAGTATATCTGTGTTTAAAAGAAACAAAACAAAATGATAAAATAATATTATGAAACATCCATCATAAAGAACTACACAGGTATAAAAACTGATGCATGATGAAACAATTGGTGATCTGTTAAAATGGACTGAAATTTTAAAAGCATTTGTTTTGGATATGAGTAAAATAACTGATGCTTCTGTGGAATTAGTTATGCATTAGGGGAAATAACTTGTCTGGGCAATTGCTTTTTACAGATGACAGGTTTATTAAATAGTCTATTGAGTGTAGCAGAAATCATGTGTTCTGAACAGAAACAAGTTTTACAAACAAAAGACTAGCTGGAAATAATGTTGCTTGGCATGCTGAAGGACTGCTATTTTACTATATAATTTACATGGAAAAAGTTATTTGTGGCATCTGCTCAAAGCACAGATTGATTTCTATCTATCTATCTATCTATCTATCTATCTATCTATCTATCATCTGTCTATGTATCTATCTATCTGTCTATGTAGTACCAACCAGTTAATTCTATTTGTTCTTGGTATTGATAATTTTGATTTTATGGAGAACTTTTGGATATAGTTCTCCTGATGGCATAATACCAGGAAATGAGCTACTTTACTGAGAGAAGTTGAACAGCTTATTGTAGACTAGTCAAAACTGGTGAGACATTAGAAAACTAACATACTGGGTGGTAACCTTTTTCAAGAATGTAGAATTTTAGTTCATGTAGTACATTATGAACTAGTTTTTGTTTGTCTGTTTTGGTTAAAAAGTTAACACTAGATAACGTTATGAACATTGCAATTAACTCCATCAACTCAATAAGCTCCCATTGCTTGAGTCAAGATGAGATTTCTGGATGAACTGGACATGCAGTACTACACGGCTTTGATGGCTTCATATGACAAAGTGCTGAGGAGAAGTTTAACTGTTCAAAACATTGACTTATTCATGGGTTCATGACTGCGTTAAAGATTTGGCCATTTAAGTTGCCAGTACAATTCTTCCAATCACTGAATAGCTATCAAAATGCGTGATTTCACTGCTCCAGTAATCCTGAAAGTAGGTATTTGCAGATGCCATTTGGGAAGGAATAACCTGGCCCACCTTTATATGCTAAAATCAGTTTCCCAAATGAAACAGAACCACATTCTTCACACCATGGTTTTGAAGGCTGATGTTTAAAAAGATTTCTCTGGTTGATGTTAAACTGCAAGTAAATTTAATTAATTTTGCTCAATTTCTCTTTCTTAATATTTCCAATTGTGAAGGAAGAATTGGATATTACTGAAATACAGAATAATAAAATCATAAGTACTGGAATCTAAAAATGATGACTTTGGGACACTGTAATTCTATTTTCCAAGATGGAATTACCTAAAGTATAAGAAGCACAGGTGTATCCAGCCTTGTCAGTACCTGTGTTTGGGAAGAGTTGTTTTCTATTATGGAAAGCAATAAAAGTAAATATCACACCCAGCTAGAGGAACCATGACTGAACTTGGTCTTGCACATTGTAAACTGAAATGTAAAGCCTGCCGTTGACATCTTGTGTAGAAGAAAAAGTTTCAGGTTTTTAGTTTCAGATCAAGTTCTAGTAACTTATGATATAAAAATATAGTAATGCGATGTTTCTAGTTTTAGAGCATATAGTTAAAATTTTTGATTTTAAAGTTATTTTCAGTATCAATCCTATTTGTATTATGTTAAGTATTTTTCTCTCCATTCAGTAAAAATGAATGGCAGATTATTCTATTTCTGGCAGATGCTGGCTTTCCTCCTGGTGTGTGTCACTCATTTACATTACCTGCCTCACCCCTGTAGGCATTTGAGTTTGTGTTCCCTGATACAGATGTTAATTAAAGCACAAAATCATGAAAAGAAAGAGTATGCAGAACAAGAAGAAAGGAGGGACCAACAGAGAACTCATTAAAATGCTCACATAGGGGCAGAGTAAGAGAACTGGGTCACCTGAGAACCAGGAAAATGTGGGACTACAGAGCTTGACAGAAGACACTGTTGGCAGAGGTGATCCGCCATGAGCCCTGAGCATCCTTGTACGCTCCTGCTGGCTACATCAAAAATGCAAGGCCCTGAATGCTCTTTCCCAGGGCCACTTCACAGCCTTGTGTTTGTAGAAAGCAATCTCAAAAGATGAAGTAATGTCTCCCTTCCCCACCGACAAAGAGTAAGCTTGCTTGCGGCTCACTACAAAATCAGTGGATTCTCCATGCTCAGCATACCTTGGTTGTGATGCAGACTCACTGTGTGCATGGCATATACCTGGGACCCACCTGTGTCGTCCCTGTGGTTCTTGGGAGGCAAGAAAAACTGACACAAACATACTGACTCTGGCTACTGCTGTGCTGTGAGTAATAAAGTATTTTTTCTTTGACCCAGAAATCTCATGTCTTTTCTAAGTATTCATTTAACAGAAACAGTCAGCTTGAAAGTAGGACAAAATCTTAGCTCTTTCACAGTCCTTACAGACACTCATTCAAGAAGGGAGGTACCAGCATTGCCAGGAGTTCAAGAGTGGTAAATACTGAAAATGGTCTATTGGTCCTTGATAAACTTGGCAAAGAACAGTATCCATGGAGTGCTGAGGTCTGAAGATATGAGTCTAAACTATTTCAAAAGTTTGGCTATAAATGGGAGTACAGAGGGTAAATGCCAAAAGAAGAAATAGGATCAAAGGAGCATTCTAATTTCTGGCAGTGATTTTTCAGTTATTTCATTTTGCCCCCCTCCCCTAATTTTGTTTGTGACTCCTGTTAAGACTGTTGATGGTTGTGCAAGTGTGTCCTGTAGTATAATTCCAAGGGGTACCATTTACTTTCTAGTTATAGCGTAATTGTAGGGTTATTTTTTATTTTTTATTTATTTATTTTTTGCGGTATGTGGGCCTCTCACTGTTGCAGCCACTCCTGTTGCGGAGCACAGGCTCTGGATGCGCAGGCTCAGCGGCCATGGCTCACGGGCCCAGCCGCTATGCGGCATGTGGGATCTTCCCGGACCGGGGCATGAACCCGTGTCCCCTGCATCGGCAGGTGGACTCTCAACCACTGCGACACCAGGGAAGCCTAGTAGGGTTATTATAATAGTTCTCTAGAGAGGCAGTATATTGATTTGAGGAAGGAATGTTCTTTGGATCTGTGGCAAAGCTGCCTCAGGGGACACTCAGGAGGAATCTGTCCCTGAGTAAACCAACCCCAGACTACTCAGATGACTTCCTTACTTGCACTCAAAATTCTCACTGTGAGTCAGCTAAGTACCAGGAATAGTACTGGGTGACGATACATGGGTGTAGAAAGTACAGTTGCAGACCTCAAATTTCCAGAAGCCTTTCAGGGAGAGACAGATAGATGCTGACTAAGCTGAGACATGAATAATGAAGAGCTATTAGCCACCAAAGTAGGGGAGAGAGGGTTTGGAGAAGTGTGAATAGTTTGAGTAAAGACTCTGAGTCAGAATGATGCATGCAGGAGGGGTTCAGGAGCAGAGGGGTGAAGTTTCAAATAGCATCCTTTATCCCAGGAGGCCCCTGCTGCTTAGGTTGGAAGGGCATAATTCACAACAGAACTTAAATATGCCTTTAGAGGCTAAGAACAAAACAAAAACCTGCAGTAGTACCAGAAAGAAGGAAACAAGTATGCTTTTTTCCCCTAGTCATTAGGCAATTAAATAAAAGCCAGAGAAGCTCCAAGTGGTTCCTTTTCATTTATCTCATGTTTTCCCTTGCATTTTGTCCTCAATTGATTTTCCAATGAAATATGGTTTATCCTACAGCTGAAATATGCCTGTGTCCAGAAACTTCAAAGACTGTGATCCCAATGCTCACAGTTGGCCTCGTCATCATCCAGAGGTCGCATCCTTTTTGTACCTTCCATTCTTCTATCTCTCCTGTGGGTCTCACTTTGACACAAGGTAATTCATTTCCTAGAAAATGATAATTTGTGTCTCTTGGAAGTTTATCCTTTTTAAAAAAGGTTATCCAAGGGGACTCTCTGTCCCCTTAAAACCACAGTCAACCTGTTTGAATCTGCCCATGCAAAGTTCCCCTTCACCTTCCAGAGAAAATACCTTCCAGGCCAGCTGGTGCCACCCTGAGTCCCACGTTGTGTGGAAGCAGTAGACTCAGATCCCAGGGCTGTGATGAGCACACCATTTCTAGTTTCTAGGTTGCACATTGCTCTGACAGGGACAAATCACACTCATTTCTGAACTCTTGCAAAAGAGAGCATGTTTCTTGGCGAGTAGAGCTGTCTGGAGCAACAGGTTGGTCCATTCTTCCATGATGAATTCTCATGATAACACAAACCAACCAGAGAAGATAATCTCTTAAAATTCACCCCTTGTTTTTAGCACCCATTTAAACAAAGCCAGGAAATCGAAGGGATAATATTTCAGAGACTGTAAATGTGTTTTTGATATACTATCCTGCCTATTAAACACCTTTCATTTCTTTATTCATGTGTCCTGCTTCACTGAGCTTACTCCTTATTGCAAACATATCCAGGATTGCCCTTCTTCACCTAATTTGAAAATTCAGGGCCATGGATGTGATTTCAAAAGCACAAACCACAGAATGTGTGCTGAAAGACCCCACAACCTTGGCCTCAGGGCTGAAGATTCTTCTGCTTCTCTCTTTTAGCATAGGAGTTAAAAAACTAAGAAATGGGGGGAGTATTTGCCTTTTATATTTGTGCACTACCGAGGCTCAATTATTTGAATCCTGTTGACTCAATGATACCTGTGGAAATATTGATGGACCTTCCCAATCACAGTAAAAATGGATCTATTCTTAAAATCATAATGAAATAAACTTGATTGAAGCTAAATATCCAGCTTACAAAGCTAAACATAGTTTACAAAATATAAAATTCTATACAACTGCACATGTGGAACTAGAAATCTGGGAGAGGGAAGGTACTTCACTACATATGCTCCAATTAAGTCATCTTGTCTTAGTGTTGATAGGCCTTCCTGGGGACTGAACCAGCCATCAGACAGGTAGACGTCAGAGAGACCGTCATTCCGTCATCTGTCATGTAACTAAGTGAATTTGATTCCAATCAGGGCTCCAGGCCTTCAAATTAACACTTAGACATTTATTCTTGTCTCTGTTTTGTATACTGGGAGACAGGTAAGGTTTCATTTGAAAAAAAAGAGTTTTGCTGCTTAAAAAATGACACTGAAACAGGGCACATTCAAAGACTGTATTTGAATTATTTACAAATATACGTGCTTAATCACTGAAATTGCAGAATGTGTTATTAAATATATAAGGAGACAGAAATCTGCATTTCTCTTTGGGACCAAACAAATTTTAAAAGTGTTAACTAAAGCAGGTTGGAATAGATTGACACTAATATTTTGAGCACCTTAAAATTTTAAGTTCAGATGTTGTTCAGTTATCTTTAGAATATGTATGTTATTGTTTAAAGTTTCAAAGATTTTTCTTTCACTTGTAGCATTTCATATTTTATTCCATGGTATTATTTATTTATCTATCTATTTATTTATTTTTGGCTGTGTTGGGTCTTCGTTTCTGTGCGAGGGCTTTCTCTAGTTGTAGCAAGTGGGGGCCACTCTTCATCACAGTGCACAGGCCTCTCACTGTTGCGGCCACTCCTGTTGCGGAGCACAGGCTCCAGACGCACAGGCTCAGTAGTTGTGGCTCATGGGCCCAGTTGATCAGTGGCATGTGGGATCTTCCCAGACCAGGGCTCGAACCAATGTCCCTTGCATTGGCAGGCAGACTCTCAACCACTGCGTCACCAGGGAAGCCCCTTCCTTTGTATTTTAATAATACTAAGAGTTTCATTTTTGATGAAAATCAAATGCCAGATAATTAGGAAGCGATTGAGTTCTGGTTTTAAAATCATGGAACTAATACCTATCCTTCTCAAACTTTTCTAAAATATATCAGAGGATGAACACTCCCAAACTCATTCTATGAGGCCACCATCACCCTGATACCAAAACCAGACAAAGATGTCACAAAGAAAGAAAACTACAGGCCAATATCACTCATAAACATATATGCAAAAATCCTCAACAAAATACTAGCAAACAGAATCCAACAGCACATTAAAAGGATCATACACCATGATCAAGGTGGCTTTATCCAAAGAATGCAAGGATTCTTCAATATATGAAAATCAATCAATGTGATAAACCATATTAACAAATTAAAGGAGAAAAACCATATGATCATCTCAATAGATGCAGAAAAAGCTTTTGACAAAATTTAACACCCATTTACGATAAAAACCCTCCAGAAAGTAGGTATAGAGTAAACTTATCTCAAAATAATAAAGGCCATATATGACAAACCCAAAGCCAACATCATTTCCTCTAAGATCAGGAACAAGACAAGGTTGTCCACTCTCACCACTATAATTCAACATAGTTTTGGAAGTTTTAGCCACAGCAATCAGAGAAGAAAAAGAGATAAAAGGAATCCAAATCAGAAAAGAAGAAGTAAAGCTGTCACTGTTTGCAAGTGACGTGATCTATACATAGAGAATCCTAAAGATGCTACCAGAAAACTACTAGAGTTAATCAATGAATTTGGTAAAGTACCAGGATACAAAATTAATGCACAGAAATCTCTTGAATTCCTATATGCTAATGATGAAAAATCTGAAAGAGAAATTAAGGAAACACTCCCATTTACCATTGCAACAAAAATAATAAAATACCTAGGAATAAACCTACTTAAGGAGACAAAAGACCTGTACGCAGAAAACTATAAGACAGTGATGAAAAAAATTGAAGATGATACAAACAGAGGGAGAGATGGACCATGTTCTTGGATTGGAAGAATCAACATTGTGAAAATGACTCTACTACCCAAAGCAATCTACAGATTCAATGCTATCCCCGTCAAATTACCAAGGGCATTTTTCACAGAACTAGAACAAAAAAATTCACAATTTGTATGGAAATACAAAAGACCCTGAATAGCAAAAGCAATCTTGAGAAAGAAAAACAGAGCTGCAGGAATCAGGCTCCTGACTTCAGACTATACTACAAAGCTACAGTCATCAAGACAGTATGGTACTGGCACAAAAAAACAGAAATATAGATCAATGGAACAGGATAGAAAGCCCATGCACATATGGTCATCTTATTTTTGATAAAGGAGGCAAGAATATGTAATGGAGAAAAGACAGCCTCTTCAATAAGTGGTGATGGGAAAACTGGACAGCTACATGTAAAAGAATGAAATGAGAACACTCCCTAACACCATACACAAAAAAAAACCTCAAAATGGATTAAAGACCTAAATGTAAGGCCAGACACTATCAAACTCTTAGAGGAAAACATAGGCAGAACACTCTATGACATAAATCACAGCAAAATCCTTTTTGACCCACCTCCTAGAGAAATGGAAATAAAAACAAAAATAAACAAATAGGACCTAATGAAGCTTAAAAGCTTTTGCACAACAAAGGAAACCATAAGCAAGACAAAAAGACAACCTTCAGATGGGAGAAAATATTTGCAAATGAAGCAACTGACAAAAGATTAATCTCCAGAATTTACAAGCAGATCATGCAGCTCAATATCACAAAAACAAACAACCTAATCCAAAAATGGGCAAAAGACCTAAATAGACATTTCTCCGATGAAGATATACAAATTGCTAACAAACACATGAAAGAATGCTCAACATCACTAATCATTAGAGAAATGCAAATTAGAACTACAATGAGGTATCACCTCACACCAGTCAGAACGGCCATCATCAAGAAAATCGACAGGGCTTCCCTGGTGGCACAGTGGTTGAGAATCTGTCTGCCAATGCAGGGGACACGGGTTTGAGCCTTGGTCTGGGAGGATCCCACATGCCGCGGAGCAACTGGGCCCATGAGCCACAATTACTGAGCCTGAGCGTCTGGAGCCTGTGCTCTGCAACAAGAGAGGCCGCGATAGTGAGAGGCCTGCACACCGTGATGAAGGGTGCCTCCCGCTTGCCACAACTAGTGAAAGCCCTCACACAGAAACGAAGACCCAACACAGCCATAAATAAATAAATTAATTAATTAATTTAAAAAATCGACAAACAATAAATGCTGAAGAGGGTGTGGAGAAAAGGGAACCCTCTTGCACTTTTGGTGGGAATGTAAATTTATATAACCACTATGGAGAACAGTATGGAGGTTCCTTAACATCTAAAAGTAGAATTACCATATGACCCAGCAATCCCACTACTGGGCATATACCTTGAGAAAACCATAATTCAAAAAGAGTCATGTACCACAATGTTCATTGCAGCACTATTTACAATAGCCAGGACATGGAAGTAACCTAAGTGTCCATCGACAGATGAATGGATAAAGAAATTGTGGCACATATATACAGTGGAATATTAGCCATAAAAAGAAATGAAATTGAGTTATTTGTAGTGAGGTGGATGGGCCTGGAGTCTGTCATACAGAGTGAAGTAAGTCAGAAAGAGAAAATCAAATACCGTATGCTAACACATATATATGGAATCTAAAAAAAAAAAGTTCTGAAGAACCTAGGAGCAGGACAGGAATAAATGTACAGATGTAGAGAATGGACTTGAGGACACAGGGAGGGAGAAAGGTAAGCTGGGACGAAGTGAGAGAGTAGGAAGGACATATATACGCTATCAAATGTAAAATAGCTAGCTAGTGGGAAGAAGCTGCATAACTCAGGGAGGTCAGCCCAGTGCTTTGTGACCACCTAGAGGGGTGGGATAGAGAGGTTGGGAGGGGGATGCAAGAGGGAGGAGATATGGGGATATATGTGTATGTGTAGCTGATTCACTTTGTCATAAAGCAGAAACTAACACACCATATTAAAGCAATTATATTCCAATAAAGATGTTTTTAAAAAAATCATGGAACTCCTATAGTCCTTTCTTTCAAAAATGCACTAGGATCTTTCTTTAATATAAATATTAAACCTGGTTTATGATTATATGTATTTACTTTTGGTCATATTTCTGCACTTGACTAGAATTCTCTTTCCTGCCTTCTTTGTTCAGTTAAAGTTTTCCTATTTTTCATGCTATAACTTAAAGACAAAATCACATTTTCTCAGAAATCTACTTTGGATATTTAGTTATTTCCATCACCTTCTCTGACCAGAAATAACTCTTGCCTATCCTGTGATCCCACCTTCTTTCATGTATATCTTTAGTGCTAAGATATCACACTGAAGTAGAGTTGAGAAAATCTAAACTTTCCCCCAGCTCTGTGGGGTGCCTGGTAGACATGACTTACCTAGCTTTATTTAATTTATTTTTAAAATGTTTTAATTTATGTTCTATAGGTAATATAGTCATTATAATAAATGAAACAAAAAAATAATAAGAGGTATGTAAGGGTAAAACTGATCATTTCTACCGTCTCTCACCTCTTCCTCCAATACCCACCAGTGTGGTAATCAATTTTACTAGCTTAATGTATGTCCTTCTACATTTCTCCAAGCAAATCTTTATCTATGTATCTACATGTCTAAAGATACAGATCTCTCTCCATCTCTATCTCTACATCATCTTTATCTATCAATATGTATATGTATGTACATACAGATATAAGGATTTTGTTTTGCAACAATAGAATTTAACTATAAATGTTATAACATGCTTTCTCTCATGGACACCCATATATCTAACTTTATATATATATTTTCTAGTGTTGCATACACACTCTAGAGTTTTCAATAAACACGATCATAATACATGCTGGGTTTTCCACCTGCAACATGTAAAGTGTATTTTTGCAGGGAGGTAATATGCTGAGGCAAAATGCAATCTCTATTATATTCTTTTCCTTTCTACTGAATTTACCCTACTCCTTTCACTGTCATTTCCGTGTGAAATCCCTATTCTTTGATCTTAGGATGAGAACTTGGCATATAACATATATTCGTGTGTGTGTGTGTGTGTGTATTTATATAAGGGGGATTTGGACATTGCTTTATAAAAATGAGATCATATTATAAACCTTTCTTTGCATTTGTCTTTTCTCATTCAACAATACATTTTGGTAATCACTCCCAGCATAGTGATAAAGCCCCAGCTCGTTCTTCAAAATGACTGCATTCTAGCCTGTGAGCCTGGGTAGCATAATTTACCCAACCATTCTCTCATTAATGGGAATTTTCTTCCAGGTTTGTTGGTTTGTTTCTTTCTCTTGTTGCCACTATGAAGAAATGCCATATTAAAGATTCTCATTTTCAGTTACTTTTATGGGTTCAATACAAAAAATGGGATTTTGGGGTTGAACAGCACATATGTAATATAAATTTTAACAAATGTTTTGGTTTACTATTTAAATGGGTTAGAACAATTTAAATATCCATCAGCAATATGTGAGAGCATCCCTTTCCTTGCATCCATCTCAGTAATATATGTATATTGCTCTTTTAAACTTTTGCTTTTATCATTAAGTATCATAAATTGGAGCATGCTTCCTTGGTGAAGTGCATGGTCTCCCTTGTTCTTTTTTTTTTTTTTTCCTTTACAGTCTGCTTTTTAATGGAAGAATTCAGTTCACATACACTTAGTTTGCCATTTCATCTTTTATTAATCTTTCCAGTAGCTTGGTGAATCATTTCAATCTGTAGATTCAGGTCTTTCTAAAATTCAGGTAAAGATTTCTTATTTAATTATTTAATTATTGTTTTCCTTTCATGTTCTTTTTTCTCCTTCAGAAGCTTCTGTCATTCTCATGTTAGATTTCCTAGGTCTCTTGTATGCTTTTATATTCTAAAATTAGTGATTTGAGACATTTCTTTTGCTTTATCTCCTAGACTACAAATTTGAATCTCTATAGTGACTGTCTTCCATTCAACCTAACTCTTGAATGTTTAGCTATAAATGATGGTTTTCAGTTTTAAGAATTCATTTTTGTGTTGTTAGTAGGTTTCTTTAAGTGCTCTGTACTTGAAGCCCAAGCCAGTCTAGAAACCCCAGCATCTGCCCCCATCAACAGAGACAGCTCTGTTGGAGTGAGAGTTGGGTGAGAAAGTTACATGGTACTCCTTAAACTACCTCTTCCAGGAATATTCTGATTTTTATTCATCGTTAGATTGTCAGCCCCTTGCATTATACCTAGTATATAGAAAGTACCTTATTGACATGTATTAAATTTATTTAAAACAATTTCCTAAGTTTAATTACCATAACCATCAGAGTTCTTGTTTATAAACAACTGAAATGGATTTTGGCTAACATGAACAGAAAAATATTTATTGCATGGATACTAGTAACTCATAGAACCAGAAGGAAGAAGTTCTGATGAATCAAGCCCGGAAAATAGACAGGAGCCACAGGAAGCTAAATGGCTGGATCCACTCCATGGGATGACTGATTAGGTGCTATTGCCACTGTCACATTGGTAGTTGTGACTTGCACTATTGCCACTCAATACTGAGTGTCACAAGCACAGAATGAGTTCTGAACTGCCACCACCTTGTGTCCCAGTTGTGACCAGAAATGTGTGATTGCCTAAGCTTCAGTCAGATGCTTGTGCATTTGCTGGAGAGTGAGTACCTCTCTGTCCTTTTCACCTTCTAAAGGAATTGAACACAATAGATTCCCTAAATATAGGAAGAAATTTCATATGTTAAGCTGCCAAAGAATCTCCAATAGCAGTGTGATAGTTAATTTTATGTGTCAACTTGACTGAACCATGAGAGCTAGTTAAATTTTATTTCTGGATGTGTCTGTGAGGGTGTTTCTGGAAGGGATTAGCAACTTTCAAGTATATGATACAGTACTGTTAACTATATTCACCATGATGTATATTAGATCTCCAGAATTTATTCATCTTATATCTGGAAATTGGTACCCTTTGACCATCTTCACCCATCTCCCCACCTCTAGGAACTACAAGTTTATTCTCTGTTTCTATTTTTTTGTGTGTGTGTGTTTTTTTTTTAGATTCTACAAATAAGTGAGATCACACAGTATTTACCTTTTCTGTCTGTCTTATTTCACTGAGCATAATTCCCTCAAGTTTTATTTATGTTGTTGCAGATGGAAGGATTTCCTTGTTTTATTATGGCTTAATAATGTTCTATTTTATATACACACACATACACAAACACACAACATACATTTTCTTTATCGATTTACATATTGATGGACACATAAGTTGTTTCCATGTCCTGGTTGTTGTAAATAGTGCTGCAGTGGACCTGGGGGTCACATATTCTTCAAGATACTAACTTCACTTCCTTTGGATATATATATATATATATATATATATATATATATATATATATATATATATCATGACCATGATATTTATATAACCATGACCATGACCATGGCTTTTGTGACTGCTGGTACGTTGTGATTAACAGGCTACAGTAAAATGGGATGGCAAATTAATGTTTACAGAACTAAAAATACGATTAGTAATTACAGCTTTGAGAAAAACAAAAGCTAGATTTATGCAGGAAGCAATATTGTTCTCCTAAAAGATGCCAGATTACTCTTCAGAGGGAAAAGAAAAGGCAATATTTCTGTCTGATTCTCAGATGTAAGTCAGGAGAAAATGCTATGAAACGTAATTTCTTAGGACACTTTGAGTAGTTAAATTGGAAACCACTAAGAAGTAAGGCACGAAAAGGCTACACTAAAGTGAAACAAGAATAAGCGAGTTTGCGGGAAACAGTCATAGAAATGTCATTTTGATAAAAATTTCAAAACATTTCATGGTTTTAAGTAATGGGAAGCAGAGATCAATGAATTAAAGTCTTGATGGTGAAAAGTAATATCCTTCAAATACTTGATATATAACAGACCTGAGAGACTCCTCAGATAGAACAGAAATAGTCTTGTTTTTATCCATACTAAACCAATAATGCAAAGACGCAGTATTTATCTTGCAAAAGTCTTTGCTGCATTTACTCACCTCTTCTGTGGTGGTGGGGAAGCAGCCGTAGACAATACATAAAAGAATGGATGCGACTGTGTCCCAATAAAATTATTTACAAAAACAGACAGTGGGCCAGATTTGGCTTGAGGACTGTATTTTGTCAATTGCTTCTCTAGAAAATTAAGGATATGAAATCATAAGACTTTACTTTCCCAGTTAATTGTTGCTTGGCAAATGTAATTGGAAGACCTGATTTCAGGCAATAACTCCGTCACTTTATGTTCCTGGACAAACACTTAACCTTTCAACACTCACGCACCTCTCTTTAGTTATAATACCTACTCTGGCTATTTCATAGGATATCTGTAAAAACTCAGTGAAATATTATTATTTGCCCATTTCATCTTGCATGGGCAGCGTGTATTATTAATGGCTTCCTGGCATTGATAATTAGTATTAAAAATAAAAAAAATTAAAGAAGAGATGACGTTTATAATGGTAGGACTACAAATAAAAAGGCAAGTAAATGTCTGCACAGCTGATTTGAAAGGGGTTTAAAGCCTGTATGAATTTTTCCCATAACCATCAACACACTAAGAAAATGTCAGTCTTTGACCTATGGGGGTGGGATAGGGAGGATGGGAGGGAGGCTCAAGAGGGAGGGGATATGGGGACATGTGTATGCATATGGCTGATTCGCTTTGTTGTACAACAGAAACTAACACAGTATAGTGAAGAAATTATACTCCAATAAAGATCTATTAAAAAATTAAAAAATAAATAAAATAAAATAAAAAAGAAAACATCAGTCTGTTAGTATGACATTTTAAAAATATTCATACATAAATATTATTAATTATAAGCTACTCATATTTTTGGTTTTGTTTTCACACAAATGATGTGATGTAAATTTTCATGCACCATAGGAATTCATATTTTTGTGTCATCTGAAATGTCTTGTGGGGCTTCATTTTAGGCAGTTTCTAAAATGTTCACCATTGATTAGTTGTGAAAAGTGCTTTCATAAACTAAAAACCCAAGTGGACTTTGCCTAAGCAAATCAATTCTCCCTTCAGTTTCCAGGCACATGAACAATCCAATTCTTTGCTTTCCCACTTTCGAATAACTTCTCTTTAGATCAAAGAGATCTCTGTCCATATGAAGAGTGAGAAAGGGTTGTGATGGATAGAGGAAAGAGGGCATCTTTAAGACAAACTTACTGAAGGAAAAAAATAGTAAAATTGAGTTGTCATAGGAATAGCTCAAAGCCTGTGACACTGATTGATGAATTCCCTTTGTAGTTACGTAAACCAAATATACGCCCCTAGTTCTTTGCCTCTTAAGAAATTCAGACAGAATGTGCTTTCACAGACTAAAACATTAGAACAACAACACTTTGCTGAGTTAACAGAACACCACACTGAAGGTCAGTGTAAAAAAATAAAGGTAGGAAAATTATGCTGCTTTCACTAATCAAGCAAAATATCACTTTCTTCCAATACTGGACTGTCAAGAACAATGAATAAACATTTGAAAAGAGGCTTCAAAATTGGAAGGAACCTTTGAGGTCACATAGGCCAAGTCACTTGAGAATTTGTTGTGATAAGTAAAGTATGGCCCTTAATTTTAATATCAGTTTTTTTAGCCTGCACCAGCCTCATATTATTAATGTTATTAGATGAAAATTGCAGTGACCAGAGAATTTTCTTTGATACAGATATATCTATCCATGAATTTCTGGTTGTAAATATACAAAATTCTGGTGATTTCAAGGATACATGACTAAATTATCTTGTAGGTTGATAATATAATTTATTGGAACAAATAAGTGACATAAATAGACAACTGGGTTTGCTATGCAGTTAGTACTAGAGAGAATGACTCAGTTTTAGCTATTTGACATTTATCATCCTTTGCCAGACCTCATTTAATGTCTAAGTAGCTTCCAGTCAACAACTATATTGTGAATCAATTCATGCAGTATTAAGTGGAACATTTTACAGTCTATTTTGTGGGCTGATGATGAAATTATATTCCTTAAAGTTGAAAAATCAATGCTATTTAACAAGTTTTTAATGGCTAGCTTGACATTGAGTGACACCTTTTAAATGTTTTCAGAATAAAATCAACAAAAGCATCTCCTGAAGTTGGACTCCATAGATTATAAGAAACTCCGATTTTTCCCTGAGGAAAATCTTGGCTCTCTCCCCAAACATTCATTTGCCAACTTTACACAAAAATGAGATGCTCTTCCTTAGGGACATTAGATGCCTTAACTTTCGTAAAGAATGTCAGCTCTACCCTCAACAAGGCTGAATGTTAAAGGATATAAAACAACCCTTAATTGGTGACATGAAACACCTGCCTGGGTCACAAATTCAAACACCTCCAAGGGCCAGGCAGGTAACATAGAAATGGTAGTGAGTTCCAGGTCTGGGATGACAGCGTGAAGAGCTCTGTGGACCAACTCCCCAGTGAAGGAAGCAAAGCTGGAAAAAAAACCTATAAAAACAAATGTTTTAATTCTCTAGAAATTGTCCTAAGAACATACAGAAAATGAAATATTTTTAAGAAAATCTACTAAAACTCAGAACAGAGAGAGAGAGTCTGTGGCATTTATACCACACCCCACTTTCTCCTTTCCCCTGCCTCTCCTTCCCCAGTTCAACTTGATAGAGGCTCCGTTTGGGTCTCCTCTCCCCTCAGCTCCCAAACAAGGGTTACTGTATCTCACTGAGAGTCAGAAACTGCCGGCATTTCTCATCCCCTCCAACTCCAAATAGAAGAGGTTAAATTCCCGGTGAGTGAAACCAAGAAGTTGGGGGGCTTATTTCCTCTACCTGGGCCCTGCCCAGGCGCTACTCACATGTAGAAGGCTGAGAATACTAGGTCCATGAACATCCTCACTCTAGCTTCTTGTAGAGTAGAGGTTCTAACTGGGAGAGGAAAACCAAGAATATCAGAGGCTACTGCCCCAACCAGTCCCTGAGTGGCCACTTAGAGAGTCTGCCCAGAAGGAGAGGTAGTCTATAAGAAAAGAGAGCTCAGAAGCTTTCCCCCAAAGAACTGAGATTATTTAAGACAGTGTCTGGGGAAGTTCAAGCCTAAGGGCATCCTCAAAAAAATAGCTTCTATTAATTAAGAGCAACAAGTTAAACCTTAAGTCAGCTAGTTTACTAGAGAGAACTAGAAAGAGAGATATCTAAGAAGAACACTCATAGGGTCAGAACAAAATTCAGAACTGATTTCAGAAAGTATACCTGCTCAAATTTAATTGCATCAGACTGCTGAGCAATTTATACTCCAGGGCATTTTTAGAAGCAATAGAGTAATCAACTGGCAAATAGTGGAGTCTGACAGGTAAGAAAGTAATACCAAATTAAACAGGCAGGCAGCTTAAAAGAAAGATCAGAGAAAGACACAGTCAAAGAGAGACCTGCTAGGACGAGTGTCATCCTAGGTGACTGTGCAGAGGCCCAAGGCTGTGAATCTCTGAGGAGTGACACCAAAGACTTCACACTATGAGAAGAAAATAAACTTCACTAGGTAAATCCAGTAAAATAAAAAAAGAAAAACAACAAGAAAATAAGCCTAGGAGAGTGGGGCAGTATCCAGAGTTTCTATGACATATTGTTTAAAATGTCCAGTTTTCTGTGCTTTTTAAGATGCAGAGAATTTTTGCACATATTTTTATATACCTCAGAGATTCTGGTAGAGTAGTTTGCACATCATAAGACCCAATGAATGCCAGCTCGAGCAGTAAGTGTAGGCACTGTCACTTGAGGTGACCAGAGGCTATGTTGCTTTAGTTGATGGTACAGACATACCAAACTTTAATGACATTTATACCTATGAATGATATAACTAGCTATATCTTAGATATAATCTGACAATATCTTATATACAAAATGTGACAAAGCTAAGGATCTTGGAACTTTTCAATAACTTAGTGTCTTCAGCATAGCTTAGTAATAAAAATCTTTTATGCCTCAAATAAAATAATCCTACAATAAAGAAATAGTACATTTTATTCCTTTTTAATAAAATTATTATATTTTCTATGGTGGTATCTATCAGAATATTGAAAAAGTGCTGTACTCACTGTGCTAGAAGCTGGTGGATTTGGGCTTTAGACCTGGCCTTGCTATTAATTTAATTTGTGACTTTAAGCAATCTTCCTCCTCATTGTTATTTTGTTTTCTCACCTGAAAAGTGAATAGAGTGAGCAATATATCTTCCCAGGTTTATTCCAGCTCTTGGGTTCTGCAATTTCACCAATGGAACTTTAGTCACTTAGTTTGGCAGAATAGGAGAACTCTAGTACATTCTGTTTGTTTAACATGTGATGTAAATACACTCACCAAGAACTATTTTATTTTGGTGCTACCACTAGGCTCTGTCAAATCCATACTGTGATTGTGTTCCCAGTGTCAAATAGTACCAATGTCAAAGTGCTTCATCATTGGCCTGTCATTAGCATAGTACTTTAAAAACTAGGATAACAGTGGTGAATCATATTCATATTCCCTTGGAATTCATCTTCATTCAATTAAAAATTAGAGTCATGGTCTTGAATTAGATACTGAATTGACTCAGCAGTCCCTGGAGGAATTATATGACGCTGAGGGTGGTAGTAGGGGACTGGTAATGTAATTGTTTGTACCACTGGAATCTTAAAGTAAGTCTAGGAATTTGATGCTACAGAGGAATTCAGGAGAAAAAGATACCAAGATATCAGTGGCCTTTTAAGGTTGCTAAGGACTTCTTTGTTTTTTTGATTTTTGCTTTCTGTGTTTGCTTTAGATTTTTGCACATTAATTTTTAGAAGAAATATGTGGGGCATTAAACAATAAAATAGTGACAGTGGGGCTGAAAAGGCACAGCCAGAACTGAAAAATAAAAGCAACTTTTGATAACCAATTGGAGATGAAGCGTGAGGGAGAAAAATAAGATGAATGTGATTCAGAGGACTATAGCTTGGGAAAATGTGTAGATTACAAAACTATCAGTAGAAATTTTGGGAGGAGGAACATATTTTTGGATATATACCCAAGTTATGTTGACTGGTTATTTTTGAGATTTTCAGGTGGGTGTATCTAACAGGCACTTAGAAATAAGTCTGTAGTCCTGAGATGGTGGTCATTGGTATACAGATGTGGCTGAAGCCATGAGGTAAGGATGAATGATCCAGTGAGAGCTGTGAGCAAGAAAGGACAGGCTTTTGCAAAGACCTTTGGGAAAAGCCACATTTAAGTGCAAGGTTGTGGGGAGCAGAAGTCCAGGAATAAGACAAAGAAGAAATGATCCTAAAGGTAAGGAAATAATTAAAAGAGAGTATGATGTTCCTGAAGCTATGGAAAAAATATCCAGTCTTCAGAAGCTGGGTGGGGTATATATTTAGTTAGTTCTGCTCAAAGCTAAGGAACATAAGTAGTGACAACATGTTAGTGGATTTGCTGTCACAAATAAGAGCAATTTTAGCAGAAATATAAGATAGCCAGATAGTAGCCAGATAGTAGAGACAATACATTTTTCGTTAGTTTTTAAGTCTGGTGGTCAAGAGAAGAAGGAACATAGGGTGAGTGGTTTCACAGGGAGATAGGGTCAAAGGAAGTGTTTTGTTTGTTTTAATATTTTCTTTTTAAAGAGGATTAGGAGTAACATAAGTATTTATAAGGAAGGGGAGAAGTATATATGTAAATATATGTGTACATGTAAGAATGCTGTGATGAAGAGTACTTTCATTAAGAATGATGACATTTGTTCTCTTTTAAGACAAAGCAATTTTGAAAGAATACAATATTGAAGTAATTGACAAACTAGTTGTCAGTTCCCAGTGAAGTCAGTAATGCAGGAAATTACAGTAAGTCCCCCAGGAATTAATCTGAAAGAAATAATGCAATATTGTTCCCCAAATTGTCCTAAATAAGTAATGATTAAAAGTTGACAGAAAAGTTGAAATGACTGTTTTGTATAAACACAGATTGACTGACAAGTCTGTAAGAATTTTTGAGGCAGCAGGCTGGTTCCAGGGCAACCTGGGGTACAGAAACAGAATGGGCAAAGGGACATAGGTGTTTGAAGAAGGGCAAGTATTCTAATGAACCCAGGGAAAGGGTGGTGAGAGAAATTGAGGGCTGACTGAGAGGTAAATTTGGAAAGGGCAGATAGTGGAGGATCTTGAACTGGATGTTTGGGTGCAAATGTACTTACAGGATTGATTTTTATCTTTTGGACCATTCTTTCTTTGTTAGGTCTTCATGAAGTCAATTGCTTACTTACCAGAACAACATTTCAACAGAAATATATATATATATATATATATATATATATATATATATATATATATATATAATGTGTATATAGTGTATATATGTAATGTGTATTTATATATATAATATATTTCAATAGAATACACATTATATATTTATATACACATATAAATAAATTGGTATAATTCATGTCCACTGTCCTTTATATTCCAGGTTAGGTAAGACTGTATTTTCTAAATCATCCTCTGAGAATAAGGCCACAGAGGGTGGTAATGTCTGCTTGTGGAGAGTGGTAACATTTTGGACAAGCTAATTCAGGTAGTGAGAAAGGAAGTTCTAGTAATGTACTTGGCCCTGGACTCATACAGTTTTTGAGCTGGAAAGCACTTGAGAGATTGTTTAGTGACAGGGATCCTAAATTCAAATGCACATAGAAGTTAGCAGGTAACAAGAATGAGGCCAGGTGGACACAAGATGAAATGACAGATGTCAGAAACGAGTCCCACCAGCTGATTCCATCTGATACGGGTGGTCTGTTTTGAAAGAAAATTTTAGTGCTGGCCAACATTTAGAAATCAGATTTCATGTAGAAAACTAGATTTCTGACTTATTTTGAAATATTAGAAGATCTTCAACCCAAGACCTGTATTAGCATTTGGAATCAAGGTGAATTGACATGCCTGCTCTTTTTAGCTTGTGGGGAAAAGTGTGGAAGGAAATAGCCAGTGTCAAGAGTAGATCCATTAACTAGTAGAGTTAGGGAGCTTTTCTTTCTTATTGCTTTCAACTGTTCTGTTATGAAATTGCATTATATTTGATAAAAGAAAGAAAATAAGTTATAAGTAAAAATAATACATCTCAGTCTAAAAATTGGTTGCCTGGGATGTCCAAGTGGTACTGAATTCTGTTTGGTGGTAGAAGCAAGGGCCATAAATTAATTGATCTTGACCTACAGGCAGGTGTCCTGAGCCAGCTTTGACTGTCTCATGAACCTTTCACTTTCAGTCCTTCCTCCTGGTGCACATGGCCTTTGATGAGAGCAACAAGAGGACTGAGATCTTTTGGGGGAAGCAGAGGCTGTTTCCTTTCCATGTCTGTGCAAGAGTGAGGTGGCAGCTCAGTTTGAAACACATGAATAGGAGGTACCTTAGGGGAGACTAGAGCTTAAAATTTCAGAAACTTGAGAGCAGCAGTTGCAACTGGCTGTGATGCTGCTCCTTGCCCACCTTCCCCAGCCAGGGGAAGTTGGTGATACCTGGAGACATTTTTGGTTGTTACAACTGGAGAGTAGGTGCTACTGGCATCTAGTGGGTAGAGGCCAGGGATGTTGCTAAATAGCCTACGATGAACAGGAAAGCCCCTGTGACAAAGAATTATCCAGCTTAATATGGCAATGGTGCTGAAGGTTGAGAGACCCTCCCTAGAAGAATTCATTCCTGGGTACTTAGCAAAACTACCCTACTCACTGCTGACAGACTGTCTGCTTAACTGATTGTATACTATTAAATCAAGCCTGAGACATAACTTAGCAATGGGCAAAGTTTCCTTCACTCCTTTCAGTCAATTCAGATGCTTCTGGAAAGTACATTGAATGACTCCAGATAATCCAATTAAATTCCACCAACATCACAGATGCTATGGACCAGCTGACATGCCAGGTACTGTCTGGGATATACAGTGAGGGCTGTCTCTGGCCTTAAAAAGAGTGTAATATCCAAGGATGGAAGGGCAGGAATTCTGCTTGTAGCACTTTCTCATTTCCTAATAAAGGCCTAGGGTGAGCTTGTCTCATTGTTATAAAAGAGAGAAATTGTTCTCCAGAGGCTTGGAACTGAAAACAGACATCCTATGGTGGGCATTAGCCAGGCCCACTTTTGTATTTCTTCCTCTTATTTATTTATTTGTTTGTTTTTAAACTTCAGTCTCTAAGTTGTGAAAAAAAATTAACGCTATTACTTCTAACTAGTTTTCCTGGTACTTTGGAAAAATTGATTAAGAAAGACAAGTTAAACCAAACACATAATTCTGCTAAAAAGATATTGAAATTATGTAGTCAATATCCTTGAAGCTTAAAGGTATTTTAATGAGGAACACTGTTTATTGCTGTTGGTTTTTCTTGACTGATTGGCTTTCAACTCAAAGGAAATTTACTGTAATTGCAGAAATTGTATGAAAATTGAAACCCAAACCAAATCTGAGCTATTATAATGATGCATTCTTGTGTCAAAAGGAATTTTAAAAAATTTGAGAAATGGTTTGAACACCCAGGTTTAAAATTACACTCAGGTCTATTCATCTGTCTGTATATTTAGTGGCAAAAATACCACTATTATGTACTTGAAACTCGGCTTACCTGCTTAACAAATAATCTCTTGCTTTTGAGGGAACCCTGAAGATAGAGATCCCTGTATATGCACTTATCAGAACACCCCAGCTCTCAGTTATAAGCTCCTTTCTTCATCCACACATTCTTCCTGGTGTGACTGATCTTCTCTACTTTCTGAGGGTCACTCTGAAGACCCTCAAATCTCTTATCTCTCTCTCCCTGATCTTGCCAAAAACTCCCATTTGTAATACAACTACCAGGCTGGATTTCCACTTGGATGAGTAAGAGACACCCAGCATCACCCCCTCCTCCTACCTCCAACCGATTCCCCCCCCCCTCAGTCTTCCCCATCACAGTAAATGAAACTTCCATCCACCTAGGAGCTTACACCAAAATCGTAGAAGTTATCCTTGACTTATCTTTCCTTCATTCAATTCATTAACCTGTCCTTTTTTTTTTAAACATCTTTATTGGAGTATAATTGCTTTCTAATGTTGTGTTAGTTTCTGCTGTACAACAAAGTGAATCAGCTATACATATACATATATCCCCATATCCCCTCCCTCTTGCATCTCCCTCCCACCCTCCCTATCCCACCCTCTAGGTGGTCACAAAGCACTGAGCTGATCTCCCTGTGCTATGCGGCTGCTTCCCACTAGCTATCTATTTTACATTTAGTGGTGTATATATGTCCATGCCACTCTCTCGCTTTGTCACAGCTTACCCTTCCCCCTCCCCATGTCCTCAAGTTCATTCTCTACGTCTGTGTCTTTATTCCTGTCCTGCCCCTAGGTTCATTAGAACCACTTTTTTTGTTTGTTTGTTTGTTTAGATTCCATATATATGTGTTAGCATACGGTATTTGTTTTTCTCTTTCTGACTTACTTCACTCTGTATGACAGACTCTAGGTCCATCCACCTCACTACAAATAACTCAATTTTGTTTCTTTTTATGGCTGAGTAACATTGTATAAATGTGTCACATCTTCTTTATCCATCCATCTGTCGACGGACACTTAGGTTGCTTGCTTCCATGTCCTGTCTATTGTAAATAGTGCTGCAATGAACATTGCGGTACATGACTCTTTTTGAATTATGGTTTTCTCTGGTTATATACCAAGTAGTGGGATTGCTGGGTCATATGGTAGCTCTATTTTTAGTTTTTTAAGGAACCTCCATACTGTTCTCCATAGTGGCTGTATCAATTTACATTCCCACCACCAGTGCAAGAGGGTTCCCTTTTCTCCACACCCTCTCCAGCATTTATTGTTTCTAGATTTTTTGATGATGGCCATTCTGACTGGTGTGAGATGATACCTCACTGTAGTTTTGATTTGCATTTCTCTAATGATTGGTGATGTTAAGCATCCTTTCATGTGCCTCTTGGCAATCTGTATATCTCCTCTGTATATCTCTATTTATGTCTTCTGCCCATTTTTGGATTGGGTTTTTTTTTTTTTTTTTTTTCTGTACGCGGGCCTCTCACTGTTGTGGCCTCTCCCGTTGCGGAGCACAGGCTCCGGACGCACAGGCTCAGCGGCCATGGCTCACGGGCCCAGCCGCTCCGCGGCATATGGGATCCTCCCAGACCGGGGCACGAACCCGTATCCCCTGCATCGGCAGGCGGACTCTCAACCACTGCGCCACCAGGGAGGCCCCCGGGTTTTTGTTTTTTTGATATTGAGCTTCATGAGCTGCTTGTAAATTTTGGAGATTAATCCTTTGTCAGTTGCTTCATTTGCAAATACTTTCTCCCATTCTGAGGGTTGTCTTCACCTTGTTTATGGTTTCTTTTGCTGTGCAAAAGCTTTTAAATTTCATTAGGTCCCATTTGTTTATTTTTGTTTTTATTTCCATTTCTCTAGGAGGTGGGTCAAAAAGGATCTTGCTGTGATTGATGTCATAGAGTGTTCTGCCTATGTTTTCCTCTAAGAACATGTCCTCTTTAATATACAATATGTACAGTTTGAAGCATATTTTAAATTAATAATTACGTTGTGAGCTTTTATTTCTATTATGAATTATTGGAAGTCTCAATCCACTTATTTAATGCTTAGATATACATTATAATTCCTTGAGGCAGTAAACAAAGTCAATGATCTTAATTTTTATTATGTAACATTTTACCTACAACTTATAAGATAGAATTTGGACTCAATTTTCAATCAAAATAAACTTATAAAATGTTTCTCTTTAATAGTTTCAGGATCTAAGACATTGATAAATATTATGGACTAGGTCTAACACCTACCTCCAAATTACTACTGTATTATTTGGCCACACACTTTAAGTTCAGCCCTTAAATTATTTATCAAAATCCCCTTCTCAGTTTTATTGATCATTTTTCTAGGTTTTGGTTTCTTACATATGACTTTCGTGGATATAGAGCCACCTAGTTTCTCTGGTGGCAGACTCTTTTCTCTACCATCCTTCTGTGTCATGCTTCCCAATAAAGTGTCCTTTCTAATTTATTGGCTTCTAGAAGCTTGGGAATGTTCAGTGGAACTCTCATTTGACTGAGACTCAAAAGTTTTCTCTGGGACTCTTGGATTTTTAAAATGTGTCTGGAGCTAATGCCCAAGGTGAGATGAGGTCACATGGACCAGCTCTACTGCCCCAGTGCAGTCTTGCTTTGTCTCTTTTATCTAGAGCTTCTGTTTTGTTTAGTCTGGCTGACTCTACCACCATTGTTTGATTTTTCACTTTTATGCAGGCAGCATTTAGCTTCTCTTTGAAAATCGTTGAATAAATATTTAAAGAATATTGCTTAGATTGTACATTGTAATTCCTTGAGGCAGTAAACAAAGTCAATGAACTGAATTAGTAGCCTAAACAAGGGTTTCTGCAACTCTGGGCTCAACCTGAGCTTAAAATATTTACATTTCACACTGAAGTATGTAGAGATAAAGGGGCATCATGCCATTCTCAAAAGTTTTAGTAAAGAATCATATATGTATGTTTACACACAGATGTATCAATAAATGCATGCACAAAGGAGAGGGTAAAGCTAATGCAGTAAAATTTTAGCATTTAGGGAATCTGGGAATTCTTTGCCCTCTTCATGCAATTTTTCTGTAAGTCTAAATAATTAAAAAATAAGTATAAAAGTAGATTTTTTTAGAAAAAAATATTAAAAGTTATTTGAAAACTTGATAAATATCTGAACTAGATAATGTAAATGTCTCCTCACAGTTCTATAATTATATATTTCCTTAATCATGTAAATCTAGATTTTTCCATAGACCAACTTCTCAAGTGGGGTGTTTGTCTCTTCTTTAACTTTTCTATTAAGTTTCAGAATAGACTAGGTCCAGACATATTTGGAGAAATAATACAAAATAAAAAGCAGTCATTCAAGATATCATTTGTCATTGTTGCCACTGGGTTGCATTCGCATCAGAGACTCACTGAACAGCTGTCAAATATCTTCGTAGTTTTACAATATCATGTATGGAATGTTGAAGGTTGCTTGAGAATCTGATTCATTTATTTACAAATTTATGGCAAATGTAACACATTTTCAAATGCCATGATTCATCGATTAAAATGCAGTCTAGAGGCTATAATTTACTTGCGGGATGATGATAGACAAAAGTCTTAAAATGATCAGTAAAGAAAGAGTCTGACTGTAACTATGAATAGCAACTATACTCCAATTTAAAAAAAAAAAGAAAACTATATGTTCAATTTCTTTTGTAAATATGTCTGTTCAAATTAAAAAAAAAGAGAAAGAATGTGAATTGTCAAGGTAATTTAATGAAGCATTAAACCAAAAGATGGTCCTTTAAATATAAAAAATTAAATTCTAGTGAAGAGGAATAGGGGCTTAAAAAGTAATTAAATTAGTTTTTAATTTAAAAAAGTCAAGGGTCCTGAAAAGTCCAAATCCTACCACTCATGTTAAGGGCCTCTACTAAGATAATGCTTCTGCTGTTGGGTTTGAACATTGGCTTCCAATTTCATTTTCCTCCTCCACATTTCCCTTTTAAACAATTACGTTAAAAAAAGAACACAGTGAAGGTTGGTATATGATTTTTTTTCTCAGAATGGCAAATCAGAAATAAAATAAAATTGTATAGTTTGATTGGAGAACTCTATTTACAAAAACAAAACCACAGTTTTCATATTTGATATCTTTTGAAAAAAATTTAAGGGTAAATTTCAGGGGCCTTCTGAGTCAGACTTCATGTTTGGCTGGCCTATAGTATTTCTTTGTTAAAAATTTTTTATAGGAGTATAGTTGATTTACAATGTGTTAGTTTCTGCTATACAACAAAGTGAATCAGTTATACATATACATATATCCACTCTTTTTTAGATTCTTTTCCCATATAGGTCATTACAGAGTGCCCATTTCTGACAGCTTCAAACTGCTCTTCACTAAGACACCGCATTTTACCTGTGAAATGAAAGCAGTTCTTTATTGAGATAATGACCAAAACTTATTTTTGAAGCTTGTTTGATGCTTGAGAACAAACAGCTGTACTGACCCATGCCCATAACACCCTGAAGGGTTTCTATGCCTGAGATTGTCCCTCAATAAAAATTCTAAATGAACATCTTGAATTCAGAAAACATTGGTCCTTGGAGGCACTTAATTCTAAGAAACTGCAAATCCAGATACTTGGAGTTCAGTATGATGGATAGCAAGCCAATCAAAATTGGATATAAAAAAGTTGACTACTAAGTTTGATCAGGAAGAAATGAGTTAAAGAAGCAACAGTGAACATAGAATGGGGTACCCCAGAGTTATGAATAGAGTATAAAGCAATAAAATATGGGACAGCTTTGCTACAAGTTCCTCAGAATCTGTTGTGATTATTTGTTAATAGATTTAGATTTGGGATTATTTCATTAGACTAATTTTTTAAATTAAACTTTAATCAAGATATTATTTTAAAGTACAGTTCTATTTTTTAATTTAAATTACAACTCCATTGTTATCTTTTTGTGGATAATTTGTTTTGAACAGGAATTAAGTACTTTTTCCCTGACCATTTTAGTGACTCCTTCCTTGTGTATGGCTATTTTGATCAAGAGATCCTTGTCCTGTCAAGCATTGCTGTTGATCAACTCTATTTTTCTCTAGATAATATCTTCCCCTTAGCAATGTCCAGCTCTGGATTCTGTTTCTTCTCCTCACCCTAGAAATCTGTGCCAAGTAAGAAAGAGAGAAAGGACTCATAAACTAAGAAAAAGTAACTACAAGATACTTTTTGAGAGATTAGGGTTCATTTTTCATAGGGATTCTGAAATTTTTTTACAGTTTAGAGTCATGGACAATTTTTAACACTTGTGTCAGTTTCATTTATTATAAACTCTTGCAGGAAAACTAATCTTCCAGTATGCCTTTTACTTGTGTTTAGATTTTTCCCCTTTGGGGAAGTATAGAAAGAACCAGAACGGCAGTATGAATCAGCTAGCTCAAGCTCACTGATGTCATCTGAAACTATAAAGGGACAAAGAATTAAGAAATAAGGTCATACAGTTTTAAGTCCAAATTTGAGTTCATTGGGATTGGGGGGGTTGTGAGTAGAGTTTTCTTATACTTAGGAAGATCCAATGGTAATCTTAAATTTGGCTATAAATTTACCATTTCTAATTGTAGATCTGAAATATAGATTCCAAAAATATAAAGTTTAGAAAAGACCTCTTTGCCCTTTATTACTCAATTTTTAGTGCCCCAACTTTGGTGCCTTCTCCAAATGGCAGACTCCTTAATACAGGAGCTGCTTGGATGACAACTTTGACTAAAGTGTAGATGCTGATAGCTTTTACTCTCCATTTCTCTTCCTTTTACAATTCAAAGCTGTGTAATTAGAGATCCATATCAGCAAATGCCTGAATTTTCCACCTCATCTCAGAATTGAATTTGCAAAGAAGGTATCGCTGTTAAATTACTTGCCACCTAAATCCTTTTTCATTTTCGCCAAAGATTTTTAGCCAACAACTGGTTTTCTGGATAAGGGATTAAAAAGTCCCCAAAATAGCAGGATCAAAATCATTTTGCCTAAACAAAGAGATTGAATTATGTCTGTTGAATGGACTCTGCTTTCCTTGTGCTATGAGACTCTGCAGTGTGAAATGTTTTACATCCTCTGTCTGCCAGTTCTGGTTCTGCTCATTATATATAAAAAGCTCCTCCATACCATTTTCAGCTTCCTTTTTTTTTCTTTTAACAGAAATGCTGGCATGCAACTTACCTCCAGGAATAGCTCAGAGCTGATGCTCTCAACTTAGTCATGAGAATTACATTTCTCTCCTCTTTGGAAATATTCTCCCCTAGTCTCTATAATCATGAGCCCATAAGAGCTAGGTGATTGCAGTTAAAATGAAACATATAGTTTTGTAGAACATATAGGAAGCAGACTATTTCATATAGGAAAGAGAAATCACGTTGTTGATTTCTCGTATCAACAATACGCCCTTACATTCTAAGCCACAAGAAATATTTATCTATAAGGACGTCTCTTCCCTTGAAAAGGAGGATTTTATACGTAAAGCTCAGATCCAGTATATGATATGAAAAAGCATGCCTGTATATTTCTTATGTTGAAAATGTTTTCAAATAATGACTATAACTTATAAGAATGGTAGAATATTTTTATACAGTTTTCATGTTGAAAAATACCTACTAGTAGGAGTTATAAAATATATTAAAAAGAATCCAAGAGCACTCTTGAACAGGCTTTTATTTCTCATCATACGATGCTATTTCTGAATCTTTTACACTGTCAGTTTTGAAAACGAAAACACCGTTTTTTCCTTTTCACAGAAATGATAAGATTAATTTACCTGTTGAGATGAGTAAAGCAGAAGAAACATGAGCTTCTGCCTGTTATTTTGTCAACACTGTATAAACCAGTTATGTATTTTCAAAAACATGCTTTCCAAATCTTGTACCTAATAATTATGTCTTTGGTATGAGTACATATGCCCGACTCCCCACTTTCTCAGCCTGCATCCCCAGAGTTGTGTTTACTTACAGAAGCACAGTTTTCAGACTTGTCTTCCACAAAACCAATTTGGCAGGGTGTCCTCTGATTCTGAAGCCAGTAGTCTGTAGATTCCAGCAGGCTGTTGCTGCAGAGAACCTGAAGGAACCAAGACAAACTTCTCAGTGTTATTGGCAAGATTTTCTATTTAAACAAGGAACTCTTTTCTGAAGCATCTGTAAGTGTTTTGTTTGCCTCAGAGCATCTGGATATTAGAAAAAACTTCCAGGATAACAGCACCTCTAGAGTGTGTAAAATATTCAACCAAGAATCCACTTTAGAGGGATACATTGAAGTGAATACTGTTGTTTTTTCTCTCATCTAATTCAACATCTGGAAACTTCAGTGTACCTGTGACTTTTGCATAATTTGCAGTCAAGTGATTTTTTTGGGGTATGGTTCAATTGGCAATGGGGAATCAAACTTCATTTAAGTGTTGGAACTCTTTTACATTCTACATTATGAAAATTTTCCATTAAAAAATGTAGTTTCTCCATTTGGCACAATACTGTTACCGAAATTATGATTCTTTAGTTCTTCAGCTTTGCTAATATATCTGTGAAATAGGGCACAGTTCTTCTAGAACACTTAGGATACTATATTAAATTTTAAAATTATTAGGAATAAGTAAGTGTCTTACAACAACCCTTTCCCTTGTAGAAGGAGTATGGTAAAGCAAAATCAATTTCAATACATAAATGAACAACACTGTGATTTACAAATGCCTTGTTTCTGGGCTTTGATTTTAAAGCAAAGAAGAAAAATTGCACTTCTGAGCCAAAACATTTTGAAGATGCAATCTCATAAACAAACAAATGACTCAACTTCTGATGTGTCTTAACTCTATTCAAATATTGTATAAGATTTTTCTCATCTTATATAAGATTTCCAATGCTCTCCTGGTACCCTCTGCTTTATTAGGGTACATGTCTGCTACTATTTGACAACTACCTTCACTTAAGTAATATAACACATTTAATCAGTTTGGTTAATGCCACAAAAATAGAATGACACTTCAATTACATTTCATTTGCACAGTGAAGGATTGTCTTTTTTTCTGTAAAGATAAAAGTACATTAATTTTTGTGTCTGCATGTTGAATTAACCAAATATGTCTAACACATTTTTCTATAACATTTTTGTTTCAGCTAAGTGATATTATTACTTTTTAAATATTTTCCCCACACAATGCTTATTATTCCTGGAGATGACAAATTTTCATCCTTTTACAGAACAGTACAAAGAGACACTTTGATGAGAAGGTAATTGAATGATGAAATTCAGTTATCACTGCAGACTCAAGTTGGCAATGGAACCTCTCAGGTCTCTTCAAGATTTTATCTAAACTGTGGTTCTTAAAATGTGAGCTGAGACCCCCTAGGGGTCACTGAGATCTTTCAGAGAGTCCAGCAGTCAAACTATGCTTATTATAATACAAAGATTTTATTCACCCTTTTCATTCGAATCATCTTATGAGTACTCAGTGGAGTTCTCCAGGGTCCACACGAGGTGTGATGGTGTAACAGGCTGACTGCAGAAGCAAATAGGAGAGTCTAGCTGTCTTCTTTTAAGTCAGGTATTAAGAAGGTTTGCTAAAAATGTAAGATGAAATTATTTTTCTCACTAAAGTGTTTTGTTTTGGAAAACATAGATATTTTCCATAAAAATATGTATGTTAACATGTAATGTGTTTGTTATTATTTTAAAATTATGTTAAAATAATAAATTATGGTTATTTATATTGTTACTGTTATTTTAAAATTACACATATTTAGAATTTTCTTAACTTTTTTTCTATGAATTATAACTTTATATAGCTTCTTTAAGTTTCAGTATTTTCATTTCTTTCTATGTGGCCTCAGACTTCATCAAAATATGCTGAAAATACAATTTAGTATATAGCAAAAGCTGTTTTTTATAATTTTTATTTTATATTGAAGAATAGTTGATTAACAATGTTGTGTTAGTTTCAGGTGTACAGCAAAGTGATTCAGTTTACATGTATCTATTCTTTTTCAAATTATTTTCCCATTTATGTTATTACAGAGTATTGTTATGTCAACCCCAAACTCCCAATTTATCCTTCCCTGCCACCTTTCCCCTTTGGTAATCATAAGTTTGTTCTCTAAGTCTGTGAGTCTGTTTCTGTTTTGCAAGTAAGTTTATTTGTATCATTTTTTTTGATTCTGCAAGTAAGTCAGACAAAGACAAATATCATATGATATCGTTTACCTGTGGAAATTTTCTTAGCTTTAATTTATAATATGGAAAATATCAATAAGTGTAAACCCTACAATCAGAAGCTTCATCAGGTCTCCCAACATTTTTAGAGTGCAAAGGAATTTTGATTCCGAAAAAATACAATTGAGAACCATTGATCTAGACTAACTTTATTTAAAGAAGAAAAAGCTTCTCAGTCCACCTCCTCCACTGCCATTCACTTTTACTTTCAGCATATTTAGAATAGAATTTAAGAGACTGGACATTAGTGACCTAACTGCGTTGAAATCTAAACCTGGTCATTAGTAGCAGGAAGACCTTGGGTGGTTGCCTAAAATCCTGAGTCTAGGTTTCTACACCCATGAATGGAGAGAGTAACACCCACCTGGTGGTGGAATCATTGGGGTATTCAGTGAGATGACAAGTGTCAAACACTTCAGCATGCAAGATGACAAGTCATCCTCTCAATACATGGCTCTCATTTTTACTATTTGATACGAACTTCAAAGAAAAATAGAAAATTGGAAGCTTTTGCCTGAAATGAGTGGATTGAAAACATTTCAGATGTATGAAGACAAATTTTCTTCAGCAAATATTCTGACCTAAGGTGTAACTTCAGTTCAACATTTTGTAGTATTAATGGTTGCAGCTACTAGTTTTTGCGTGCTTAGAATGTGCTGGGAAATGTGTTAAATTTTTCATATATTTATTTACTTATTTATTACTTTTAAATTTAATCCTTAGTGCAATACTATAAGGTAGGAATTAAAGAGAAGGATCTTCGTGGCAATTGTCATTTTGCAGATGAAGACCTTGAGGTTCAGAGAGATTTGAGTTCCTGCCCCAAGCTGCTCAGAGCTGGACTTTGAATTCAGTTTTGAAGATACCAAGTCTGTGAGTGAAATCATTTAACAATGTTGCCTTGCATAACCCCTACAGATGGGTGTGATTTGGGGTATGTTTCTGAAGGGTTATGTGCCTCTAATTTTTGTAAACATAACTATGTTTACTCTGCATCATAATAATGTTAGAGATTTAAAATGGAAGCATCAAATGAACATACCAGTTAAGAATAGTTTGCAATGCAGCTTAATAACTCCTCTGACTAAAAATCCATTCTTAGCCATTTCAAAGCTCACTCCACAGAAATTAGACCCTGGACTTTTTCTGTATTCTAACGTATTCTAACATATTCAAGGCACATGTATCATGGTTGCAACAAACTGTGTGTCAACAAGAGAAAACAACTGCCACTTAGAGGAGCTTATGAATTATTCCTGTCTTAAGTCAGCCCTAAGAGGGGGGGCAGAGTTCAGACACAATTCACTTAGGTCTTCCAGAAAAGTGGTGGGCTGGACTGGCATATTTTCCAGGTGAAACACAGAGAGTCAGAGATGGAAATGCCGAAAGACATCAGCCTGACATTTCCACACTGCAAGATTCCCAAGGCCATGAAAAAGACTGTCTCATGATGAGGCTGACTGAGAGAATTGTCAGCTACCTAACAGATTTCTCCTGTGTTGAACTTCTCTGATATAGGGAAATAGCACAGAAAGATTCATTTGTTGAGTCTTCTACTATAAGGGCATTTTTGCACCTATTTTAAACATAAATAATAACAAAACTTATACAAAGATCTTGTTCTGCCCTATCCTAAGGGGGGGGGGAAGTCGACAGCTTTATGGACCTGCTTACTCAGTGGAAAATGCTAGAAAGACTTCTCACTTAGCTATTCCATATCATTTGGATCCTGAGTGTCTTCTCAAAGGTCCATCTTTGCTTTAGAGGAAACAGAAATGTCAGAGTGAGGAAATGAAATTTAAAGTGCCACCTACATCTTTCAATTGCTTAAGAACAAATGTTTTGAGGAGAACATCTTTCATGAGAATATTCATTCACGGTGTAATTTTAAAATGTGAATTTTATTCATCATAATTTAAAAAATAGTTTATTTGATCTTATCAATAATTAAAATACATTTCATTGATATTTAGAGATTATTATTTAATACTTATATTTGTTCATTATTGACCAAAAAATAATACATTTAACTGAGAGCTCTCTGGACTAAGGCCCTAATAGATGTTATCTGAATTAAACTTCTAGATTTATAAGGTAGAATTTGAGGGCTAATATGTGAAATGCACTTAAAACAGTGCTTGGCATATAGCAAGTGCTCAATAAACATTTGTTATTATAAAAATTATTATTCTGTTTGCCCAGACTTAGAGGGGTCAATAATTTTCTTGTTAGTGGAGAGCTAGCATTTGAGCCAGGCTCTCTGGTCCCAAAGCCCCCATTAGGCATGGCTCCATTGCAAGCTGGTAAAATTACATAATTTCTCATCCTTGGATTCTACCAAACATATGTCTATATATTTATCCATCTCTCCCTCATGGGCCTGGTCTGGGTGATCAGGAGCTTTGAGCTCCATTCCTGACCCTACTGTCTGTGTGGTCAGGCTACCCACCAGCTCCCAGCCTCAGTTTGTCCTTTGTATACAATTAAATCATGTGATCTGAAGGGCCACTCTACATGGAACATCAGTAATTCTCTGCCTTCCTCCTCCTTTCATTCCTTCTGCTGTTCCAATTCCCAAATACATTAAGAGCCAAATAAGCAAATAAAATAAAAATGCAGGCTTCAATAAACCACTTAGAATCATATGTTAAGCAATTTTAACCTGTGAAAAGCTTTTGGTGTAATGGTTTAGCCAAGTCATTAGAAAAAGAAGAATGCTTGAAAGAAGAATATGTGCTTGAGAATTTAATGATTTTGAAGCTTTATGAATACAATCTCCCTGCTGAGACCGTCACTTTCTGATGGTGGGGAGGGAAAGAGAAAAACTCACCAGGCTCTCAATGGTTCATTCATTTATCTGCTATTTTTAGCTGCAGGTTCAGTTGTTTCAGATGAAGAGCTAATAACAAACATGCTGTGCATTCACTAGTTTGAAATAACAATGGCACATTTTCTCTTAAAATTTCATGAGTGTCCTAAGCAATGAAGAAAGATTGTTCTGCTCTCTTGTACAGTGACTTTCCTTTTTTATATAGAGAACCAAGTTGTAGGAATTTAGTATTGATATGGCATGGGGAGGGGAAAATGGACTCCTGGTAACCTGGACACAGCTCTAAACATTGCTGGGCAGAAAAAAAAAAGTAGTAATTAGATTGGAGAAGACAGTAATTTAAGGTTAGTCACAGAGGTTTGGAGGCAGAGTTGATATTCTCTTCCATCTCATCACTTACTGAGTGATCTTGGGCAAGTCATTTAGCTTCTGCAGGACTTAGTTTTTGTATTTATTACAGGAGGATGATTACAGGCACTTCAAAAAGTTATTCCAAGGCTCAAATAAGAGAAGGTTCATGAAGGACTACCCTCTTAACAAGTAGGCAATTGATAGGTGATGGCTTTTATTATAAGAATGCAGTAAAATTTAGACAACACATTTTCCATCTTAACATTTTCTTGATCTCCACACAGCACCTGGCAGTTTCTCTTTATTTGTATTTGTGGTGCTCCATTTTTATTTTACCCCTCTTGCTTCTCTCATTTCCTCCTTCACTCAATATTCGGTCAACAGAGGTTCACTGAACTCTTTTGATGTTTGACCCTGGGAATATTAAGATGAACAAAATGACTGCTGTGCCTTGGAAGTTAAACTCTAAGAGGGGAGAACAAGCGCTGACAGGCTCGTGATAGAGAAAGCAGGTGCTTTGATCAGGACGATCTGTGTCAGAGATCACCCAGGATGGAGTAGCCAGTTCAACCTGCAGAAGGTTGAGACAGTGCACTTGACCCTCATGTCAAGTTGAAAGATGCATCTGAGTTGTCTGGGGATGTTGGAGAAGGTTGGGAGAACATGTCTCTCTTTCTAAGTAGCTTTCCTCTCTGATGCCCTAAAAGGGAGTATCCCCTCTGCATAGGGCCTCAGCGTGTTGTTCTTTCCACCCCTCACAACCCTTTTCATCGGAGATCTTACTGACTCCAAGGGTACTAATTCCCGCCTGGGGGGATGACTCACTGGTCTACGACTTCATCTTTGACCTTTCTCTAGAGCTTGGCTTTTCACAGTTCTAGCTGTTAGTTATTTTTCTTGGATCTCCTGCTGTCACCTTGGACTCTTTGTGTCTGAACTCAAACCTTTCTCTCCCCAATTCCGGCCCTTAAAAGAAAGCTGACTCCCTGACTTCTGTATTTGCAGTTAATGGAAGAACAATTCTCTCTTACCCTGGCTTGAAATGTCTGTGCCATCTGGAACGCCTCTTTATCTGTTTCTAGTCTTATATTCTGCTCTATTTTTTTCCTTAATTCACTTAACATTTAAGTACATGCTATAGACTAGTCTCTGGGTAATACAATAGTGAATAATGCAGACTCGATCTCCACATTTATGGAACTTAAAATCTGGCATGGAAACCCAGAAGTAAATAAAGGAGCACTGAAATACACTTTTAATTATAAATCGTGGTAGGTAGTATAAAGAAATTCAACATGGTGCATTGATAGAGAATAAAAGAGATGGGATGATACTTGGGAAAGGCAATTAGGGAAGGCTGGACACCCACAGGGTCCTTAAGAATTACAATCGTTAACGTTGTCATGGTCTGTCTCTTCTATCTCCTTCACCCCTTGCCTCTCAAATCCATGTAGCTTACTGAAACCAGAATCAGAGATAAGTACTAGGCTTTGAAGACAAACCTGGTTTCAAATTCCAGTTTTTCCGTTAATTAACTCTGCAGCCTAAGGCAGTCACTTAACCTCTTTGAGACTCATTTTTCCACCTACAAAATGAGGTCGGTGTTGCACTCACAATGAAGAAATTTTTAGTAGACATTAGAAATACTAAACACACACAGTATCTGACTACTTTAGGTGTTCACAAACAGTGAAGAGTGAATAATAAATAGCTATTATTATCACAAATATGATTACTGATGTTATGTAATTCTCTCCCAAGACCTTAACCTCAGTTGATTAATTGACCCAATAAACATTAACGTTGTACCATCTATTCCCACTGGAAACCTGACCAGGTCCTGGGGAACAAGGAAAGACATATTTGCTTAGTAAACCCCAAATTTTATGGGCTTATTGTCAAACTATGACTTGGTATTCAAGACAGAACCTAATCCAGCTCTCACCTGTTAATCATTTCATGAATATGTATTAAGCTCCTAAGTTCAGGATACTGAACTATGCCCAGTTTAGGTGTTTTCCAGGCTTTGTCTCCAATACTTTCCCTGCACACGCCGTCTGCTAGAATCTCCCACTTACTAAAAGAGCTCCATCTCCTAGTCTTTATAATGCACATGCTTTTCCTCAAATCTTTCCACCAGCTCCCTGAACTTTTCCCCGGAAGTTCCTTCCCAGCTATCAAGATATAATTGAAACAACCCCTTTTCCCTGTCAAATGTTTCTTCTTCATGATGAAAACAATTTTTTATTTCAGAATTTTGGAATGTGCATGCATGTCTTGTCCTTCCCATTAGATGATATGAGTATTATTCCTGCAAGGCTTTTGTTTTCCTCAGAGATTTTATGGAAAGGTTACAAAGAATTTTTATGTTGAGCAAGATTCCCATTTTCTACTTCTGTGCTATCAAATATTGTCAAATTTTATTTTCTGATAATTGTAGGTACAATGATGTTAAGAAGCATCAAAGCCCTTAAAGAGAAAAATTTCAAACACAAAATGCTACATTTGCCTATTGTATATATCATGATTAATGATGGAATGGTGCTTAAAATTAAGTGGATAATGTCATCAGAACAATGAACTCATTCTTCAAAAGCAGAGATTTATCATTCTCCCACCCTCAAACAGGTAGACTCAGAGAAGATAAGATGTGTTGGGATTTTGAGACATTGACTCTCTCAGCTGCCTGGAGGCTGGAGAGAACCTGGGTTGGCCATTCCAGGGCAAGCGCCTCTGGCCATCTGCTTATTCAAGAGTTCCAAACAAATATTATTTTAAAAAGTATGTATAGTAATGTGGAAAAGATTTGGAAACATCATCTAAAGTAATCATCCTTTCAAATGTTGCACACAATTTTCATGAATGTGTGTTGGAGATGAGGAAACAAAAAGCAAGAGCAGCAATAAAATGAAGGAAGCCATAAAAGTCCATTAATAGAGTCCTGGGCATCCCTCAGAGAAGAATCTCCAGGCGCCTATTGCTGTTCTAGCCGTTTTCTAGGAAACTCAATTAAATTTTTCTTACACAAAGAGATTGTAATGTGAGCAGGGCAATTAGATTTGCACAGTGAGTGGTAAAGATGGCAGAGAGTTGATGAGAATGATGTTAGGGAAGAATGAAGACAGCTATTCATCAGATATTACTACCTATTTGCTCTGCAATAAACAGTGGCATCTCTACTGCTGGTAACATTTTCTTCATAGAGATATCACATCCCTATAAAATTCATCCTTTTATCAATTACAGGAAAAAATCTGTAAAAAATACAAACACATGGAGGCTAAATAATACACTGCTAAATAACCAAGAGATCACTGAAGAAATCAAAGAGGAAATCAGAAAATACCTAGAAAAAATTGACAATGAAAATACGATGACCCAAAATCTATGGGATGCAACAAAAGCAGTTCTGAGAAGGAAGTTTATAGCAATACAGTCCTACCTCAAGAAACAAGAAATATCTCAAATAAACAACCTAACCCTACATGTAAAGCAATCAGAGAAAGAAGAATAAAAAAACCCCCAAAGTTAGCAGAAGGAAAGAAATCATAAAAATCAGATCAGAAATAAATGAAAGAAACAATAGCAAAGATCAATAAAACTAAAATCTGGTTCTTTGAGAAGGTAAACAAAATTGACAAACCATTAGACGGACTCATCAAGAAAAAGAGGGAGAAGACTCAAATCAACAGAATTAGAAATGAAAAAGTAACATTTCATTTCAAAAGTAACAACTGACACTGCAGAAATACAAAGGATCATAAGCGATTACTACCAGCAACTATATGCCGATAAAATGGACAACCTGGAAGAAATGGACAAATTCTTAGAGAAACACAACCTTCTGAGACTGAACCAGGAAGAAATATAAAATATAAACAGACCAATCACAAGCACTGAAATTGAGACTGGGATTAAAAATCTTCCAGCAAACAAAAGCCCAGGACCAGATGGCTTCACAGATGAATATTATCAAACATTTAGAGGAGAGCTACCACCTATCATTCTCAAACTCTTCCAAAATATAGCAGAGGGAGGATAACTCCCAAACTCATTCTACAAGGCTATCATCACCCGGATACCAAAACCAGAAAAAGATTTCACAAAAAAAACAAAACTACAGGCCGATATCACTGATGAACATAGATGCAAAAGTCCTCAACAAAATATTAGCAAACAGAATCCAACAGCAAATGAAAAGGATCATACACCATGATCAAGTGGGGTTTATCCAAGGAATGCAAGGATTCTTCAATATATGAAAATCAGTCAATGTGATAAACCATATTAACAAATTGAAGGAGAAAAACCATATGATCATCTCAATAGATGCAGAAAAATCTTTTGACAAAATTCAACACTGATTTATGATAAAAACTCTTCAGAAAGTAGGCATAGAGGGGACCTACTTCAACATAATAAAGACCATATATGACAAACCCACAGCCAACATCATTCTCAATGGTGAAAAACTGAAACCATTTCCTCTAAGATCAGGAACAAGACAAGGTTGCCCACTTTCACCACTATTATTCAACATAGTTGTGGAAGTTTTAGCCACAGCAATTAGAGAAGAAAAAGAAATAAAAGGAGTCCAAATCAGAAAAGAAGAAGTAAAACTGTCACTGTTTGCAGATGACATGATACTATACATAAAATTTTAAGTTTTTATTTTGCTTGAGTGAGATTACTAGGTAGTGTGGTAACTCAATAAAAAACTGATAAACTGTCTTGTAAAGTGGATTTGCCATTTTCATTCCCATCAGCAGTGTATGAGAGTTCAAGTTGCTCTACATCCTTGTCAGTGCCTGGTGTTGTCAGTTTTTGTTTTCAAATTAATTTTAGTCATTCTACTTGGTGCAGAGTGGTACTTCATCGAGGCTTATTTTCCTCTTATTTTTTAAAGATTTTTTTTCCTTTTTAAGATTCTTTTATTTAAAATTTAATTGGATTCTATATTGGTACAAATCACATTCATAAAGCAATAAAGCATTAATTAGACTCTATATTTGATGCTAACTTTGGAATACCATTTCCAAGAGAAGGATAACACCATCCATATTAAGTTTTCATTCTGTCATTCATTCATTCAATGGCTGATTGCTGAGCACCTGCTGTTTTTACTAGGTGTTGCTTATTTACTGCACGATCAGGGGCGGACAAAACAAAAATAATGACAAAGCAAACAGTTTTGTTCTCATCCTGTTGAGGGAGGACAGACCATAATCAAATAAATTTTCCATATTTATATATGTTCTGATAATGAAGATCACTGTGAAAACTACTGTGACTACTGTGAAGACAAAGCCACAGAAAGGGATAAAAATTAAGAGATGTATTTTGGAAAGTATTTTCTGGCCTCTCTGAGGGTGACGTTGAGCAGAAATCTGAATGAATTAAAGTGCCAGTCACACAAGCACCCGAGGGAAGAGCATCTCAGGCAGAGATCACCAGCAAAAACAAAAGCTCAAAGCAGAAATGTTTTTGTTGATTTTGAAGAAGAGCAAAGAGCCCATAATGGCTGGTGCAGAGTGAGTGGTAGGGGAAGTGATGAGAAAGAACTTTTTATCTTTCACTGGAAAGAAATCCATGGCTGAGCTGAGCCAGATAGTCTTTAATGTCATGAAGCACTCTAAGATGCTACAAAATGTTTAATTATAATTTTTGGGTGTTTAGTCACTGGCTTAAATAATGCTTAATTATTAGCTTAAATTTTTATAATAGCTTAAAACCTACCCCCTGCCACACATTGAACTAGAAGTCAAAAGATTTTGTGTAATTTTACACTCTTATTTTATGTTGATTTAATCTGTGCCTTAGCGAACTTTTTGGAGAACTCTATAATCTTTTGTTTTCCACTCTGGGATATGATACCTTTTCATTACCTCACAGTAAAACTCTATTGCTTATTTAAAGCACACTGAACTCCTAAAAAGAGACAAGGAAACAAATTGGAAATGAACTTATTTTGTGGAGGGAAAAAAGTGGCATAGAAAACTCAGTGGTTTCGTCTCAGTTTCTCAGAAGGTTGAATTAAATGTTAAGATAACATTTTCCTTTTAATGATGATTCTTCTGGCTGACTGCCTGAGGTTTTGTGTATTTAGCCTCCTTTGAAAAAAGGGGGAAACTGTTTCCAAAGTATGAATAATCATGTTTGATTATTCATAGGACATATTCTGCAATATGATCATCTGGTTGGATGTGAAACATTCTTGCATTATACGACTGACACCTAGTACAGTTTGGAAATCTTGTAATTGATTATTACAAAAGTATTGGAAAACAGCGGAGTTCTTTTAAGGCCTTGGAACTAATAATTCTCCACTGTCAAGGAGCAGATCAAAGGCATAGATGGTTTGGAAGTTTGGGAAAGAAATGCTTAGCAGCGGATCTGCAATTCTTTCTCTCTTTACTGTGGAGAACAGTGGGACAGAATACCCCCAGAGAAGAAAGAAGGTGACATTCTCGTATCTCGTTATAAACATACTAACCTCTAGATAAACTGTACTGTTATAGCGAGAGAGTCCTTATCTATGGGATGCTCTTAGCAATCCTGGTCGAACTAAGCTTGCCTCTGGGAAATAAATATGAAATATACTGATTTATAAATATCTCTGACAAATGTCACACATGCAAGTAACTGAGTATAAAATGGAAATGTTTCACGAACAAAAGGGCTCTCTTCTTTGAAATTAATGTCCCCATGTATGTAATCTGGAGACTTTGTATATTAACCAGGCACAGAGTTTATCCTAATGTAACAAGAAATGAACTAGGTAGACAGTTTTAGATCTCTCCCTGCTTTTCTCGTGCCACACAATTACTCTGTCCTGGAAGCTCCATTGTATTTCAATGCAATCACAAGAAAGGTATAAGAGCACACAGGGCAATTCAGCAGTATCAAGCCACGCTTGTTTACTTCTGCCACATCACACTTCAGCCAGTCAGCTGTCTGAAGGATGCTTTGAAAGTTGATCAGAGCTTTCTCCACATGAAAATGAAAACCAAGTTTGAGTCTCAAGTATAAATTACAGGAGTTTCAAACACAGATATACTCTGGAAATGCAATTACAGTATAATTTATGAATGGTTTGATTTAAAGAGAGTCAAATTAGACATAAATGGAGGACAGCTGATTAATTGCTATTTAATTCCTATGTAGATGCAGTATAATGCTGTCATGTTCATATGACCAGTGATGGAAATGTGATTTTTAATGTTAGGAGAAGCAAAATATAAGAAAAAAACGTACATGTAAGAAAACACACGATGTGTATCTAGACCTACCATTGACTTTGTATGATTTTTCTGCAAAGTGTAAGTAGCACAGATTTTGCTGTTCATCAAAGAGATAGTGGATTTAGCCACGTATCCCTTGAGTACTGATGTGAGCCTTTGGCCTTTGGCAATTATAAGAAAGTGGCAATTCTCATTTCTTGACTCTTCTTTGGAAGAAGCTGCTGGGAACAACTACCTTCTAAGATGTCAGCATATGGACACAAAATTTGCTAAGGTTCACACCTGCTTCTTGGATGCTTCTCATTCTGGAGAGTGTGAGCCCTCATCTGGATCTTTTAGGGCAGGTGTCCTTCTCAAAATGTAGAGATAAGCCTGGTAAATGTGGGCATGCACATGACAGGGCTCATTTTCAGAGATTCATGAGCCAGAAGGCCCCTATGGAGGACTCTTCAAGATTATCTGAGCCAAATCTTTCCATCCTATTCTGGGAGAATTGAAAAGTGGGCACTTTGATCAGAAGGGTGAGCCTGGCCAGATACAAGGAAGGTGGATGCTGTTAGGACTGGTGGGGAACATGGTGTTTACTGCAGGCTACAAGGCTGAGAGGGTTGTTTACATGGGGACTGAAGGGAAAGAGAGGAGAACCTTAAGGCTAGTGATGGAACCCTGGGATGGTAAGATATTTTTTTTGGAGCACAGGTTCCGGACGCTCAGGCTCAGCGGCCATGGCTCATGGGCCCAGCCGCTCCACGGCACGTGGGATCTTCCCAGACTGGGGCACGAACCCGTGTCCCCTGCATCGGCAGGCGGACTCTCAACCACTGCACCACCAGGGAAGCCCATGGTAAGATATTTTAAAGGCCCACAGAGAGAAAAGAGAGTTTTGAATGCCAGATTAGATATTTAAAAAAATTTAGACCCCTCCCAGTTTTGGATAGAGATATTGAATACCTACTCTAAAGGTTTGGTGTAATTGCAATAATTCAGGAAAAAAGATCACTTGCCTAGTTTCAATAGTGCAACATCACCTTCAATTCCACAAAATGTTTTAAGCTATTCTGGGTTTTCAGAGTCCTACTTTTTGGTTTAAAAAAAAAAAGAAAGAAAAGAAAAGGCACCGCAAAATCCTTCCAGGAGTTCTTCACACACAGCAAAAAGGACGCTCAAGGAACGGAGCTGTAGAGAACAGAATAAGACTAGCATATTGGAGTCTCAAGTACTCTATATAGCAATTGTTGGCAGGAAAGAGAGGTGGTGTGGAGTCCTGAATAGAAGTCTTGACTTTTGAAGTAAGAAGCTGAATCATATTCAAACTGCAAAGTGAGCCATAATTGCTGGGTTTCAACAAGTTTCCCATGTAAGATTACCGAATTGACATTTTCCAAAGAATAAGCTCACCATGTAGCACATATAGCCCCACCTCTCTAAAGTTCAGTGTGGACCAGGCTGCTTTAAAGGCAAGAGAAAACATTCATCATTTCGACCTGCTTTTGGTGAAGGCAGAGGAAATTAGTCCCCACCAGAGCCCTCATCATTTTGTTCTGGCCTCAGTGCAACCTTGAAGCCTCCTGGATGTCAGTGTGGCTCAGCACATGAGGAAGTTTCCTTAGGCAGTCAGCGAAATGGCCCACAGAGGGAATTCTATGGCTGGTTCTTTAGATGCAGCTTGGCTGAATCTGAACCTGTGAACTCGCTACCTTGTCTCCTAGCTCTTCTTCCTAATAACCTCAATGACACCACCACTCATAGACGTCTTGGTTCAAATAGTCAGTGTTCGTGGTTCTGTTCAACTCTCAATGTCATGGAGACCTATTGACCTTGACTTCCAAATGTGTCTCATCAGAGTTCATTTTTCCCTCCTCCCACTGCCTGTATACAGGTTCTGCCTCTCAGTTCCCTGCTTCCCTATTCACATCAGCTATGCTTCTCCTGGCATCCCAGACTCCACTCTCCCTTTGCTCTAAGGAATTATCTTTAGAACTACTATATTAACCATCTTCAAATATCACTTTTAGTAAGACAACTATTTCTTTTTTTTAAAGGCCATTTTACTGCTGGACAATGCACACTTTTCTTTTTAAAAAATTTATATATATGTATTATATATACATATTATATAATAGATACATATTTTTTCCCCCAGCACCGCGCGGCATGTGGGATCCTAGCTCCGTGACCAGGGATCGAACCTGTGACCCCTGCATTGGAAGTGCAGAGTCTTAACCACTAGACCACCAGGGAAGTTCATACTGTCTAATTCTTTTCTTAAAAATCTCCCTGTTTCTTCAATACCTCTGATTACTCCAGCAGGAGGGCAATAAAACAAGACACCTAGCAGTTTAACAAAATTTGGATAGGCCATTCTCTGGTATCAAAATCTGAGCCTGAAAATCACTACCAGGTTGCTTGATCAGAAGAGAGTATTTATAGAACTCTGAGTAGTTTACACTCCATAGGGAAAAGCCTTGTGTCTTCCTTCTATAGAAAGGTGACAATGGCTCAATTATGCTGGCTTTGTTTTAAATTTTATTTATTTAGTTATATATTTTTAAAAACCCTTCCTTCCTTTAAAGAAACAGTTTCTACAAATACAGAATATTATAGCTATTTTCCATCATGTACTTCCTAGAATTAATACTGGGGCTTTTGGCCAAGAGCAGTACAATTCTGACTAATAAAAATGTCTTTAGAGATATGGATCAGATTCTGAAAAAGCTTCTCAGTTTGTATGCCCATGCCTGCACACATTAATTGAATTGCTTTTGTTAATTACATGTCATCAAAATGATATGGGCTTAGATGAAAATGTATATTACAGAGTAGGATGCAACATCAAGGGGCATCCATTCTGTTCTTCAGATGTATCTGTGCCACTGTTGACAGCAAATTTAAGTCAGTTTAAAGGAGGTTAGTCACACCAAAGAATGCTCTTGAAACTTCAGAGAGCTGATAAGATGTCATATTAAGATCAAACTGTGCCTCTGGGAACCTGAAATGTTATCAGCCTGCTGCCTTTGATAAGTCAAAGTTTAAGGTGGATTTAATTAACGTGGCATAAAAAGAGAAGGATATTTGAGGTATTGATTCTTCTTCAACAATTCTTTCCTCACATGAATCCTATTCAGAGACCTGGTTCCACTATATCCCAAGTTACAAATCTTCAGTCCATCAAGTAAAGCATGCATCGAAAATGTCCAGCTATTGTGGAAGTATGGCATTGACTATAATGTTTTCAAACTAGAGGAAAGTCTAACAGACACTCAACACAGTGAAGGCACAATGCATGCTATGTCCAGATTAGTTTTTAAATTTTACTTACATAAATTTTGCCCTTGTGTAAAGATTATTTCCTTGGAACTAGTAATTATTGAGCACCAACTATGTGCTAAGGACTTACACAAAACTTTCTGTATATAAACATCACACTAACCCTAAGACATCTGACTCAGAGAAGTTACATCACTGGCCTAAGATCACACAGTAAAAAGAGAAACCTGGAATTTAACTCAGGACCTTGGATTCCAAGTCCAGCTTTGTTACACAACATTTCACTACCTTCCTTTAGATAACAGATTTTGATTTATTATAGAGACAATATAAGGACCTTTCACTTAGTGTTTAACAGACATAAAAGGATAACATTTATAATAATTTAGCTCATTTAAAGGAAAGTCCCTATGATTCAGTTTCACAAAGGTGGTTGCATTTGTCTTGTAAGGAAGAATTGTCCTATGAGAGGAGGAAACATCAGGGAATGTCCGTGTGAGATACTATTTTAAGAGATACCACGGAGGGCTCCAATGTTCCCTCTCCACCAGCAGCTCTCTTTCTTTCTCTCAATTTTTTTCTGGCAATATTTGGAATTCTACCATTTAAATGCATTATTTTACATACATTAAAACTTTCCCTGGGTCTTGGTGCTCATTAAATTAGGGTGACATAGGGGTTAGCTTACATCCCAACTTGGATGGATTGATGCTTTGTGATGAATGGAATTCTGAAATCATGTCCAGGCTCAATAAGCTCAGTTGTCAATGTCAGTTAAGGGAGGGGGCAATCGAACTAGTTTAGCAGTAGTAGTAGTTAAGTAAAAAAAGATTTTATTTTTGCAGTCACTATTTTATTGTGATTGCAATTTTATTGCTTTATTTTAAGCAATCACCAACACCTCAGTGTGAATTTATCTGAAAACTTTCTTAGCACTTAGAAGAAGGGGAGAAGGAAGAAAAAGAATAATTCTGAAGCTAGAGCTGGGATAATGGTATAACATTGTGCATACCAGGGAACTTTTGAGAGCAAAAGGGGAGTCTATCCACAAAATTCCAGGAGAGTATATATAGGCTGTGACTAGATGATATGGTAATCTTAGCTTTGGGGAAAGACTTACTGATAAAAACATATATTAAGGAGTTACTAAGTCCTTCAAATAAGACCACCAAAGTCTTTTTCCTGATGATATGGCTTTTTCACAGCTATGGTGTCTAGTGACCATTCTTCCCTAACAAGAAAATTGCACCCGGGTAGGATTACCAAAAACCTTAGAGATTCATTGTGAATCATACAGCACATGAAATACATTAGGTCAATTTGCAATTTTTCAGAGGCTGATTATTCAACCAATGCATTATCTTCTGGACCCTTGTTTTATTTCTTCTACTGATTAATTTAACAATATACCAGTTTGGATAAGAAGGTTTGATGGGGAAGAAGATGAAGCTATTACATGAAATGAGTTTGGGGAATTACCAATAGACTTCAATTATCCAAGTTACTCTTATAGAAGGATGACTGACTGTGAAGAGTGGTGATTCAGCTGGACAGCCTTGCTATTTCTAAGACAGAACTGTCCTTATTCTTTTTGTCACTTTTGTACAGAATATACATTATAGTGAATTTGTGAACATATAGATTCTCACTTCCCCAATCCCATTATCTGTGATTAATGAAATTAAAAATATAATCATGATCACTTAAATCAGCTTGCAGTAATATATAATAATAAAATAAAGGAATAAAGTCTCAATATTCATGCCTTTCACTGAGGGCCCATATTCCTGATACAAAGAAGAGAAGAAACACTGGTGAGCTACTTTTCTGAAGGCAAGGAAAACAACTATAGCCCACATGGTGTATGACACATGGTATATATGGTTACTAAATTGTCTTAAAATACAATTAGTATGTAAGCTTAAGAGAATATTTAAAATGAAAGGAACGTGCTATGAATATTAAAAAAATATTGCCAGTACTCAATGGTATTGACTTCTCCTGCATTAATTTGTAACAATCTTTCTGAAATTTAGTTGGATAATGTCTTTACTCATTCAAATCTTAATCATACTTCAAAGTCCAAATTAAGATGCACTTGTCTATCTTGAGATATGCCTGTGTAGTTACCTTACATAATTATTTAACTTATTAATTATTGTTTGACTTTTCACATGAGAAGCCAGTATTATCTCCCACACTAGACTGTAAATTCTTCCAGACCAGGGGACATTTGTGATCTATCCTTGTATCTTTCCTCAGGATGTAACAAAATTTTAAAAGCATTTGGGTTGGACTGTATGGAATTACCCATATTTGATCATTTTTGATCCATAAAACAGTTTCATATGGTTCAAACTAATACTAGTTGCTCTAGAAATAATTGTGGAATGAGTAGAATTATATTTAAACCTTTAAATTCATATATATACATGAAGTCATTTAGAATAGATGACTGAATTTTTATTTTACTTTTCCTAGTAGCTGTCCAGTCCCAAACAGCTTTATTAGTTCATTAGCTTCCAGACATGATTTTTAAAAAATGAATATGACTACCTATTTTCTAGGGAAATAAGCATAATTGAGATAACAGATCATCTCAGCATGGTAATGCCAATATTGAATTTTTTTTCTGGCACTGCTTGCTTGTTGATAAAATCATTCTTTAGAATAATATTCATTGTAGGTAATCATTATTTTGAGTGCTTACAATATGCCAGGCACTGTTCTAAACATTTCACGTCTATAAACTCATTGAATCTGCACCTCAGCCCTGTGAAGTGGGTAATATTATCTTTTTTCCAGATGAGCAAATTGAGGCATGAAGAGGTAATTTGCTGAAATCACACAACTAGTAATTATAGAACTGGGTGTCAAATTCAGGCAGTCTGGCTTCAATCTTTCTTTTAAATGCCACTGGAATTCTAATCAATAGAAATAAAGTTATTTAAAAATTAGAATAAATTAAAAATCATTTAGCCTTATGAAAGATATAGCATCCGGTGAAGACTTTATAATTTAGAGTTACAGAGTTGAAGAGACCATACCTAGGGCTTGAAAACCTGCTGCTTCAGTTCTTTCATAAGCAATTCAAAATCATTTTGAATTATAGTGCCTCAGTTTTCTACATTAAAAACTGGAATTCATAGCACGGAGTCCTCTATAAGAATTTCATGAGGATCATATAACACATGATAATAAGAATCCTTAATTAATCAGGCAGGTATATTTTTATATTTGGTTATGAATATATGCATGAAAATATTTTGTAAAGTTATGTTTAATGCTACTTTTTTAATAATCAATATATGTTTTCTAATGAAGATATTTGTTTTCTTTGGTACTTAAAAACTATACAAAATCACACAAGCAGAGAATACATAAGGCTGCTTAACTGGGTACAGTAATCTATAAATTGAAATATATATACATATATAATGCACATTATGTATACATAATTATATATATGTATACAATATGATTAGTAAAAGAATTTATCTTAATTTATAGCTATAAGTACTTTTTATAATTGAACTTTGTTTTAACAATAAATGAACTAATCCAGTGTGATTTCCTCTAAGTTTTCATGAAAAGGAACACACTTTCCTCTTGAATTCAGCATCAAATAGTGATAAAAGCATTAGATGAGGGATTGGGCATTTGGCTTTAAATTTCTGGGCCTGAAGTTGGATTGGCTGGAAAAATCGGACAATTAAATTAGATGATTTTATGTTGTTCAAATGACAACTTTCTGCAAGTGTCTTAAAGCAAGATTTGTTTATCAGTTCTAAAATCTATACTCCAGGAAATACAATTCTGTTCCTAATAAAATAACCAGGCATACCCTTCTCTTTAAGAAAATAGCAAAAGGAGAAGAGCCATGAATTTTTCTTAGCTATAGACTTAGAAGCTTAATATAATAAGTTGGGCCATTCAAAACCCGTGAAGATTTTTTTGCAAGGAGATCCAAGAAGCCGTTATCCATGGCTATGTTTGGAAAGAGTTACCAGAAAAAGTTGGAGGTGTGGTGAAGCACTGGAGGCTTAGAATTTTAAAATCAGACCTTTCTGAAATGCTTGAGTTTTCCGATCATCTCCATGAATAAGATTTTTGGATGTCATCAGGGGGTTGTCCTGGGGAGCAAATTGTGGGTGATTTTGTGGTGTGTTTTTGTTGCTGTTTCTGCTTTAGAAGAAGTGCTTGAAAAGTCAAACTAAAGTAGTGTTCAAGTTCAATCGGTGAGAAGAGAGCGGTGTTAGGCGGTGTTACCTTCTTACACGCAGTGATGGAGCTACCCAAGCTACTTCCCGAGCTGCCGCTGGCGCTGCCCTGCTGCAATTCCGGAACCTCATACATCAGGGGTGACTCCAACTCGCTGTTTGTGCCCCAAAACACAAAAGAGAACACATTCTGGTGAATCATCTCCATATTCAGAAAGAAAGAAGCATGATGTGGTTTTATGGAAAATCATCTTTTCAGATCTTGCTGAACACTGCAAACCCTCCTGCTGACATTGATGTTTGCTTCTTTGTTGGTTTCACTTTTGTAAATGGTGGAACCACTATGACCTATTCCGTTGTGAATATAAAATTGCGACCCATCACCTTCCAGTGTAGGTGGATGGACACATTGCATCTGCATGACTTCTAGCAGGGTTGACATCTTTCCTTAAGCAAGCAGGTTTAAAACCCAAGCAATATCCTTTCAATTTTCACATTAATTCTCCTTGGCCAAAATGGATACATAAAAAATACTCATTTTATTTTTTAAAATGAGAGAAAAACATAATTTTAACTGGGAGGCAGGGTGGTACCATGAAGCGAACATAAACTTTAGAAAACACAGGTCATCTCTTTATCATCTCTGTGGCTAGAGATGGTATCTTAACTTCTCTGTCTCCATAATTCTAGACTTATATCCTTTTCCCCTATTTCTGTCAAATCTTGGTGGGCTTGACTATATACAGGGCTGTATAAATATTTTAAAAATTTTGAAATTATTTCTGCAGCCTCAAGATGTGATATAAATTGAAATTATTTTTAGAAAATATTTTTAGAATGTTTAGAAATATTAAGATTCAGAGGATTTTTTTGTATTTAAATTAAGCTAAATATTTTTCTTCTGAAAATATGCAAATTTGGGTTTAAAAAATGTGCTGTTATCTCAAGTCTACACATTTTATTTTCATGGTTGTTTGCCACATAGAACAGGTACAATTCATTAAAATACATTTTTTGGAATACTGTCTAATGATTCCTTATGTAATTATCAACCCAAAATATAGAATTTTTTTCTTAAGAGAAGCACAATAGAAAATCAGTTAAATAAACAATGTATTTCTGAATAACATATAACCCTCATGCTTTAAGTTCTGAATTAGTCAACTTTCACTGCATTGTAATTAACCATAAGTCAAATATTGCATGTATGTAGTCTGTTTGTATTTCTATTATTAATTACTATGAATAACATTTTTACATGACTGCTGATGGTGCTATGTAACAGATCAGAAATTTGGGTAAAAATTTCAAAGAATAATTCAAGCAAAATCTGCTTTATTTTAAACTTTCTGTATTATTTTCTGAGAAATTGCCACCTTGAGGAATAGAATGAGTATAATTTAAATGAAAAGATAGCACCCATGTTATTTTTGATGAACTGGGGAAAGGTTGCAAAAGGAAGGAAGGAAGGAAGGAAAGGAAGGAAGGCAAGGGGAGGGAGGGAGGGGGAAAGGATGAAAAACTAACTGGATCCAGATACTGGCTATAACTTCTTAGCCAGGATACTGCCTAGCTTTTCAGGGTCTGTCTCTTCTTTTATAGATGACATGTTTGGAGTAAAGTCTGTGGTCCCTGTTAGCTATGGACATCACTTTCAAAATATCATAGAGAGTCTGAGTTTTCAGCCATATTTTTACAGGCTTCCCACACGTGGGGTTATAGCTTTTTACACTATTAAGTGTGATTCTCCCTCAAATGCAACTGCAGATGTCCCTCTGAATGCTTTCTTGGCCACAGGACAGTTTGGCTTTTACAAAAACACCAAACAGGTGGGGTCCCAAATCCTTTTCACGTGGAAGACAGGACCACAGACCCAGTTAACTTTCGGCTGTAATAACTTGGCCCATAAGTCAGAGAAATTGTATGTTATTTCTTCTAGGAGCCAAAGCTCCGTCTGCAGGAGTTCAGGCTGAAGAGTCTACAAAGCTACATGTCCTGTTTGCTACTGTGTCCCTTAGGCAGCTCTGGTGAGCTGGTGTATCACTTCCATCCAGGCCACCAAAGGACTTAGGTTCAGTGTTAGGACACCTCCCATGTCTCTTTGCAGGGTTATTGGTTCTGCGAGTGGGAAGTAGGCAGACTGAGAAGTAAGGTGGAGACAAACCTGATATAAAACAGAGTAGAAACAGAGCTTCAACAATCTGTGATCATTCTAAAGGGGGATCACATCTAACTTAGGGAGAGTAGGTCCAAAATCAGGGAGTAATGGGAACATTGGGAAAAGTAAAAGATCACCCATGGAAGTTCCTTGTTTTCCCATGAATCACACTGTATATGACTGCAAGTAGCCATGGGTGCTATAGTAATTATTATACACATAAAACTTTAACTGCTGAGCTAATCTAGTGGGAAGAAGAAATGACAAGTCTACCCACATGTATCCTGAAAGCCCTTCTGCCTCTGAGATGATTGTGAGATCCTGGTCAGAGATGAAGGTGAGGAAGGAAATTTGAAACTGTTGCTTGCCTGTAAGGCTCACTTCATTTGTTCTAAGGCTAAGCATGTATAGCATTAAAATATATATATATATATATATATTTGTTTATTGTTATAAGAACTAAATGAGGCAATAGAGTCACATAGTGGTACTAAAATCTGTGCATTACTTCACAATAACTGTGAGGCAACTCCTTGCACCAAAGCCAATGCATCTTTCACTCTCCTGAAATGTTATGAATCAATTTATTGACACCTATATCCAAAATATATCTAGAGAGCCATATCCTTTCTTTTTTTTTTTTTTTTTGCGATACGCAGGCCTCTCCCGTTGTGGAGCACAGGCCCCGGACGCACAGGCTCAGCGGCCATGGCTCACGGGCCCAGACGCTCCGCAGCATGTGGGATCTTCCTGGACTGGGGCACGAACCCGTGTCCCCTGCATCGGCAGGCGGACTCTCAACCACTGCGCCTCCAGGGAGGCCCCTAGAGAGGCATATCTTTTAAATCATGTGACATGGATGTAAATTTCCAGTAGGTGGCTACAAGACAGCCCAATCTGTTCCCATGTCTTTGGAATGGAAATGGAATTTTTAGAGTATTTGCAAAAATGTTGTCTCTAGAGAAGCAGAACATTTGATGCTACAGGATGAGGCAGAGGTGGCAAGAACATGAAACTCATGCATTTATTAAAATGAGTTCAAACTGATATTAAAAGAACTACTGTACTGTTCTTCAAGATACAGTACAGCCTTATAACTTGCTCCTAATGGGTATGGCTGCAAATACTTTCCTGGGACATTTTCATTTGATTCTGACAAGTGTTGACAATATTTATTAAGCACATCCTTTCAGACTGGTTTCATGCTGAAACTGCTAAATACATTTCAATGAGGAGGAAGACGAAGGTAGGAAAGAAGTTACAAAAGCAGAATTTAAAGTAGTGAGTTTAAAAATATTATAGGAAGAGAAGCAGACTCCTTTGCAGAGCAAAGTTATATATGAATTGCCCGAGTCCTGAGCTGTCACCACACTGCATTCATTAATGAATCATTAATGATTCATGCAGTGTGAATAGGTAGGTCACCATCAGAAAATAGCTTAAGGAATATTCAGTTATTTCACCAGAGAGTGAAGTGTCCAGTTGCTGGAAACTGAGTTGTTTATATGCTGCTACTCAAAGTTTGGTCTATGAACCAGCAGCATTGATATCTCTTGGAAGCTTGTTAGATACCCAGGAGCTCAGGTCCTGCCCTAGAACTACTGAATAAGATCTGTATTTTGACATTAAACTTAGGTGATTCGTATTCTCATTAAAGCTTGAAAAACATTTATCTAATGTATTAAGTTAAATATACATTCTTTTTTTGCCCTTGAGCCATTGCACATGATGTTACTTCTTTTAGAAACACCCTTCTCAGTCCCCTTTCTTCCTCCTGGATAATTCCTTCTCTATCCTTTGGGTCTCAGTCTATAAATCACTTCTTGCACTTTCTCCCTTCCCTCTTTCTGCCAAAGAGGCCACTACTGCTCTCCAACCTCCATTGTCCCATGCACAAACACACACATATACTCTCACCTCTTCCCACCCACTTCCCAACACTCAACCCAACCCAAGAAAAGAGATCGACACTCTTCTTGTGTGTTCCAACAGCACCCTGAACCTTATCCTGTTATAGCATTTGTCAAAATGATATACAATTATGTAATGTTTGTCTGTATCCCCCTTTAGGCTGTAAATACTGAAAGATTAGGGACCCCTTACAACCTAGGACAGTGCTAGGCAGTGATGAATGCTCAATTAATATTTATTAATGTTGTTTTTTTCTTATCTTTCTGAGCAACCTGTTTGACCTCAAAAGTTATGCACAAAAGAGTGTTTGAATTCAATGCTTAATTTTCTGCAGTGGTGACATATGGTGAGATAAGCCACATCTGAGAAGATAAGCTAAAGTATTTCCCAGGATAATTCTAATGAAAAGGGATCCTGCTGCTATTGTTGCGAGAGTCTAGTAAACACAGTGAAAGTTAGACAATCTTAAGATTCTAAGAGGTAAGATTTCTTATCTTCTTCCCCATTTAAAGAATGATTTCAGTGAAATATAGTAATTGGTTTGATTGTCTCAGTTCTGTTAAGGATATCCACTCTTGAGCTTTAATACTAAATCCTCTAATTGCGACACTTGGGGGAAAAAAGCTCACATCTATCAGAAGGAATTTTGAGCAAAGAATCAAATTGCTCTTGTTAAAGCCAGTTTAACAATGTGCCACAACCTAGAATTTAGAGGATTTTAAAATACACATTTGTGTGGTTCAAAATGAAAATTTGCTAAAGTGAATGTCCTTCTTTTACCCTCAGCTAAAGGGATTAACTTGTTAGATGAAGCTCAGGGGTTCAGGTTAGTCTTTCAAAAACTGATTTGTTTTTGGAAACATAAAAAACTCTGAAAACCCATAAGAATCTTGAGAAATAAGAACAAAGCTGGAGGCATCACACTCCCTGATTTCAAACTATATTACAAACCTATAAAATAGTGTGATACTGGCATAAAAACAGACACATGGATCATTGGAATAGAATAGAGAGTCAGAAATAAATGCACACATACAGGGTCAATTAATTTATGACAAAGGAGCCAAGAATATACAATGGGGAAAAGACAGTCTCTTCAGTAAATGGTGTTGGGAAAATTGAGCAGCCACATGCAAAAGAATGAAACTGGACCACAACCTTACACCATACACAAAAACTAACTCAAAATAGATTAACGACTTGAACATAAGACCTGAGACCATAAGAATCCTATAAGAAAATATAGGCAGAAAGCCCACAGATAATTTTTAAAATCTGACACCAAAAACAAAATCAAAAACAAAGAAATGGGACTGCGTCAAACTAAAATGATTCTGCACAGCAAAGGAAACCATCAACAGAATGGAAAGACACATTGCTGAATGCGAGAAAATATTTGCAAATCATATATCTGATAAGGGACTAATATCCTAAATATGCAAAGAACTCCTACAACTCAATAGTAAGAAACTGAACAACCCAATTAAAAAGTGGGCAGAAGATCTGAATACTGATGGCCAATGAAAAGATGGTACATGAAAAGATGCACTACATCATTAATCATCAGGGAAATGCAAATCGAAACAACAATGAGCTATAACCTCATGCCTGTTAGAAAGACTATTAGTAAAAAGACAAAATAACAAGTGTTGGAGAGGATGTGGAGAAAAGGGAACCCTTGTGCACTGTTGGTGGGATGTAAATTGGTGCAGCCACTATGGAAAACAGTTTGGTGGCCCCTCAAAAATTAAAAATACAACTATCATACAATCCAGCAATTCCACTTCTGGGTATTTCTCCAAAGAAACCAAAACCACTCATTTGAAAAGATATATGCACCCCATGTTCATTGCAGCATTATTTACAATAGCTAAGATATAGAAACATCCTAAATGTCCATCAATGGATAGATTGATACACACACACACACACACACACACACACACACTGGAATATCATTCAACCATAGAAATGAATGAAATCTTGCCATTTGCAACAACATGGCTGGACCTTGAGGGCATTATGCTAAATGAAATAAGTGAGACAAAGAAAGACAAATACTGTACAATCTCTCTTATATGTGGAATCTAAAAACATATACTTATGTGTGTGTATATCCATATCTATATATCTATATCTATATCTTTATCTATAAAACAAGAAGGAGAGGTAGGTGGGAGAAATAGGTGAACTGTTTTTTGTCTTGTTTTTTAAATTTAAATAAATTTAACTAAAAAATGATTTATATTAAAAATCACATGATATGTTAGTTTCTTTTACCTTCATCTTCTGACCAATCTATTGACAAACACTCCCTCCTTGACCAAACTTTAGTCAAGTTCCTCTGAACCTTTTCAACTAGATTTTGACCTTGGTCTGCTGAGCCCAGTTTTAGCAAAGAATCCTGCTAAGTCAGTTTAGTAAAATTCTCCCACCCTTTATATCTACTCAAGTTCCTCATCCTTCACCCTTAATATCTAAGTCCTTGGTCAGACTCTAGCAAGAATCCTGTCAGGCCATTTTAGCAAGGATCCCCCTCCGCTTGATATCTCCTCTTAGTAATTTTCTATACACTGAACCCCTCACCCTGCCCAATGGTTATAAATCCCCAATTGTCCCCATTGTATTTGGAGCTGAGCTCAGTTCTATAAAGAATTATCTCTCTCCCCTACTGCAGTAGCTCAAATAAAATGTCTTGCATTTCTAACAAGTGTCTGGTGCAAGATTTTTCTTCTACACTGTGTGATCTTCTGTTCCATCTCTGGTAAGAAATTCACATTTTTTTCCTTCTGTACTCATGTTTTTCTTTTCTGGGTTGGAGACATCAGAGCATGGCTTTCTCATCATGTCATCCATGAGAATTAAATATGTCACCAGCTTATCAGCGACTAGCAGACCTACAAACTCCTCATTAATTTTGTAGGATTTTACTAAAAGTATTACAAGAAATGACTATTCAACCCTGAAAATATTTAAAAACCATCGTTATGCCCTGTTTTAATTCTTAAAGGTGACCAAAGAACTGTAGAATGGTGAACAACAATAATATTGTAAAGCAACCACGTTTTTCATTTATTTTTATTATTATTTTTTTTGCGGTATGTGGGCCTCTCACTGCTATGGCCTCTCCCGTTGCGGGGCACAGGCTCCGGACGCGCAGGCTCAACGGCCGTGGCTCACGGGCCCAGCCGCTCTGCAGCATGTGGGACCTTCCCGGGCCGGGGCACGAACCCGTGTCCCCTGCATTGGCAGGCAGACTCTCAACCACTGCGCCACCAGGGAAGCCCACAGCCAAGCTTTTACTTTCCCAAATAAGGACCTTTAAAGAAAATCCTTTACTACCTCTCTCTCACATTCATTCTTCAAAGAAGGGACATTTAAACAATGTAATGACACTATGATACATTATCTAAGAATGAAGAATATTTATTTTTAAGAAAAGAGGGTTGACAAACTTCACTATAATTTTTTGTCCTCAGATCAGTGAAAATGTTGCAGACCTGAGTTTGTGTACTTTTTGTGAGGTAGTATTAAAAAATGACAATAAAAAGAGTATACACAGATCATTTATTATTAATCATAAAACAAGTGGCTCAACTGAATAATATTCTGTGGATCAGAATACTATGCTTTGCAAATTCATATATTATCTCTGAGTAAATAGATGACAACAAATAATGGCCTCAAGAATTTAATCACTACCTTAGGAGTTTATTTTTGTACCTTAAAAGGTGGTTTCACAATCTCAGCCTTCACCAAGACGCCCAAGAAATAATTTTGAAATATAACTCCTTGTTCAGAAAAGAGGATCAAGCGAAAGAACAAGATAGCTTAGCTTCCCCCCCCTTCTGTTAATGAGGGCTAGGGGGAGACTTTTGAAAACATATGCCCTACAAATGGTGTGTGCAAAAATATTATTTTAATGTCAGACAAAAAGTGTTGCTAAGTTAGTGTTGCATGATCATGCATTTATACATGAAGACCATTAGATGCTCACTATTGATATATTTATCCCAAAGTGCTTTATTTCTAAAAAAATGATTTAGGTGATATTTGTTTGGAGGGTCAAAACACATCATATGGGGCTTCCCTGGTGGTGCAGTGGTTGAGAGTCCACCTGCCGATGCAGGGGACACGGGTTCGTGCCCTGGTCCAGGAAGATCCCACATGCTGCGGAGTGGCTGGGCCCCTGAGCCATAGCCACTGAGCCTGCGCGTCCGGAGCCTGTGCTCCACAATGGGAGAGGCCACAACAGTGAGAGGCCCACGTTCTGCAAAAAACAAAAACAAAAACAAAAAACCCCCCAAAACACATCATATATGTCACTGCATTCTGCTGCATCTAGATTTTAGTTCAGATACATTAATAATATATGTTACAGTAACCACCTCCACTCCCAGCTAATTTCTGTACTTCCACCAAACCACCTGGGCAAGTGTCTCATTCTGTTATACAATCTTCTCTATATTACTTCTGAGCATATTACCATCATTTAATGCATAGCAGGTGCTTAGCATCTATGGAGTGTTTTACACAGTCTTTTAATTATATCTGTTTTATAGATGGGAAATCAAGGATTAGAGGTAAATGTAATCCAAGTTTATATCACTGGTAAATAAGTGATCTGAGACTTGCCCTTCTTCTCTTATCTCTACACCATGTTATTTTCCATTGTAACTTCTAATTTTCCTTCTAATCCTTTGCTTCTATGACCATGACCTCTAAATGAGTCCCAATGTAGCCAAATCCTAGTGCTTTGGTATTTGAGAAACCTAGGTTCAAGTTTCTATTTTTACCACTTGTTAGCTGGATGAAATTAGACATGTGACTTAAACCTCTCTAAATATTGGTTTCCTCATCTGTAAGATGCAGATTATAATACAAGATGTGTCATGGAACTGTTCTGGTAGTTAAATGGGGTTATCCTTGTAAAGCAGTAGCATAGTGTTGGCATAGGGAAAGCACTCAATATTAAATTGAGAAATGATACCGTGTTAAGCCCTGTAAATTTACTTACTCTTAAGAGTCTCCTTATTAGATTTTAAGTACATTTTGATAGTAAATTAAACATAATACATGCAGGCCTTTTGAATAAATGCATGAATACTTGTTATAGTGACATTTTTCTGTTCTCAGTTCTGAGTTTCTAAAATATATATATATACTTATGCTGACTCTTGATTATTACCATGAGGTTATAAAAAAGAATGATGAAAATTTTTAAATCCAAGAGAACATAAAATTCATTTAATTAGTCTAAAGCTGTACAAATATATGGCCTGTTCAGACACACAGTCTTATGTTGTCAACATGGGGAAATATTCAGATCATTGAAGCAAAGCCCCAAAGCTTACAGAGGACTAGTCTGACTTCAGTGAAAATTTGAATTGAAAGTGTTTCTTGAGGAAAGAAGTTGTATTGCTTAAATGCTACTTTAATTGAAAAAAATTAATAAGACTAATAAATACATAAGAATGATTTTTCTAAAGCATTTAATATATATTTTCCTCTGTGTTTCTGTTTGCCCCCTTCATTTGCTTGGCAAACCCTTTCTTCCGAGATGCTGGGAGTTAGGTTTCTGTGAAGCCTCTGCTTCAGGTGTCATCAAAAATCACATTGAGGAACTGATATAAGAAATTAGGAGAGGGAGGAAAAGGGATGTATCCTGGCTTGAGCCATGCATGTTGGTCATTTACATTCAAAGTCAGTTATATGAAAGTGGGTTAATGAAGAAAAAAGGAGTGAAAGAAGAAAGATAAGAAATGTAGCTGTGTGTGAAAAATATGGGCCTGTGTCATTCTGATGTGTCTAATGATTGTTGTACAGTATAGGTTTTAAGAAGTCTTTGTTGATAAATAAGTGAGTGAATGAGTTTTGTTGGTCTCCTAAGTTAGGAAAACTGGCATACTATTCTGTCAATCAAGATAATGTGTCATATTTTACATGTTGCTTCTGAGGGTATAAATGTATGTGGATTTTTTGAAAAACAATCTGGACATACGTTTCACAACTCTTATTCATACATGTTACTCAGTACCGCCCCTTACAAGAATCTATTCTAAAGAACAGACACTGAGATAAAGACTCACGTACTGGATGTTCAACTCAATATCACAAGTAGAGAAAAACTGAAAATAAATAATACATTCACTAATAGGTACATTGATGGAATTAGTATGCAGATATTAAGATGATGCCTCTTCCCCATAAATACAAAATGACTTGGGAAAATACTCCCCTGTTGAATGAATACAGTTGAACACAAAATGTTATACAATATGACTACTGACATAGGTGGCATCCTTTTAAAATGTAAGATTAATCAGGTCATTTCTATGCTTAAAACCTTGCCATAGGTTTGCATTTCACTTCGAGTAAAATTGTTAAGTCGTTGCCATGGACTACAAGGCCCTATATGCTTGAAATCCCATGACCTCTGGGACCTTGTGTCATTCACACTCTTCCTGCCTCTCTCCACTCTGGCTACACTGGCCTTCTCGCTCGTCCTAGAACAGGACAGGCACACTGCTGTCTTAGTGCCTTCCCTAGCTTCCCCTCTGCTCTTTGTCTGCAAAATTCCTTCATATTACATCCCTCAGGTCTTTCCCAAATGCCCCTTCTCAATGCGGCTTTTACTGACCATCCTGTTGTCACCCAGGCCCCCCACCCCTGGCTTTTCCATCTCTCCTACCTTGCCTTATTTTTCTCATTATCAATATCATCTTCTAACATTCTATAGGATGTATTTATTTACTATGTTTATTATTTATTGTGGGTCTCTCCTCCCTGCCCTCCCCCGCAAGTTTATTACCTGCTGGGTATAAACTCCAAAAATATGGGCATCTTTTTCGGTTTTTCATGAGGCATTCTCAGGCCACACATAATACCTGGCATATAGTAGGAGCTCAGTAAATGTTTGTTAAATCAATGAGCTAATTAAAACAAATGTATACATAGTTTCATACACATAGAAACATATGAAAATGTTAACAGAACTTATTTTTGGGTAAAGGGATTACCTGTAACATTTTCTTTCTTGTTCTTTTCTACATTTTCTGAATTCTTTACATTCTTTACACGTGTTTGTGTGTGTGTGTGACTCAAAAGTATTCTTTATTTTAAAATGTGTGATCTTTGTAAGCTCTGAAAATCTAGTACTTATGAAAAATATTGGAAATGCAAAATCTATTATACTTACAGTCATAAGGAATTTCCCCAATTATTAAATAATTTTTTTCCTTCAAAATCAAATGAAATTTGCCATCTTAACATATAGGTTACCATTTTAGTGATGAGTTCTCATGGGTCCCACCAAAGCTACTACAGCGAAAATGGATTAATGTCACTGTTAGAAGTAATAAAACAACAAAACAAGCAAATGCTGCCTTTAACCAAAGGTAACCTCCATGGCAAAGCTTTTATGCTGAAGAGTCCTTTATCATGGTCTACTGTATATGAGCCTACATCTGTTTTCCTTATATCTCTGGGGGATAAGGCTGTTGAACGGCTTCATGGTTGTCTGTATAAATAACTGGCCAAATGAAATTAAACTTCGACAGTCCTATGGAGCAAGTGCTGATTCTGGATAATGAGATTTTACTTAGATCAGGAGCAGAAGACCCTGGAAGCTGCTGGATGGCATTACCTGCACAGTTTAAAACAGCATCGTCACGCCAAAATACCGATCACCTCAAAAGGAGTAGCTCCTGCTCTCCTAATGGGTAAGGACAGCCAATGCTAATGGCTTCATTTTTCTGAAATTATCTTAATAGTTTAAAGAATTTTTTACTGAGGTCTTTTTTAGGTATATTAGATTATCTTTTAAAATATCCAAAGCCTGTAGGAAACATCTCATGTGTTAGAATGAGGTTGAATAACATTCCTTTAAAAGGGGCAGGGGGGATAACATTTCCCGGGTCATTCCTACTCTCGGACATGTGGTAAGCATATTAGGATTTATACATCTGAGTCACTATGGAACCCTACAAAATACTTAGTACCATGTCTGCCAATTAATCAGCACTCAATAATATGATAGGATCAATAAATGGCACCACAAAAATTTTAGTGATTTATCTCCAATTGTCAGATAAAGGTGAACATGATCTTTTAATTCTATCTCTATGATTTTGTCTGTGAGAGTCTATAGTCCTGAAATACAAATGTTAGTAAAATTAACATTTAGCTAGAAATAATGTGTATAAACCATAAGTGGAACTGTCATTTTTTTATCAAGAAAAAATTCATGTAAATTATAATTGCAATATTTGAAACCAATAGAATGAAGAAACATATAACAACAACCACACACTAAACAATATGCCATATGAGAAGATTTGTGATTAATATAAATATATATGTCAAAATTTAAAAAAAATATCCTTATGACATGTGATGTAGTGAAAATACTACTATGTGCTGGAAGTTGGAAGACTTGAATTTGGGTCTTAACTGTCACTTTACTAGCTTTATCTTGGGAAAGTTATTTAATATCTCTGAGCCTCAGTTTTCTCATCTGTTAAATGGGACTAATATTATTTACTTTACTGTACAAGGTTTGCTATTAATGAAGGGAGAAAATCTCAGTCAATATTAATAGGTTCACTTGGCTGAGCACCCACTCTATCTCAGTTGTTGTGACAGGACCTTTACATTTGTCACTTCATATCTTCAGAGTAGGGGAAGTGCTATTACCCTATTGTATTCATAAGAAGACTGAGACAAAGAGGTTCAGAGTTTGCTCAGAGTTACACAGTTAAGTGGCTTAATTTGGGATCCAAGCCTAGATGAACCTGACCCCAGTCTCTTTCCCCGAGGCCTGATGTCTTCACATGGTGCCACTTGCTTTTGCCACATGCTAATTTTCTTAAGAACTGTGTTTTTTCAGGGTGCTCCCATTTCATGGGGACCCTGGGGTCCAGAGAAGAGCAATGCGGACAAGGGTGAAGGTTTGCAGGAGATGTGCTGCTCCACCAGACTGGATGAATGGTCCTCTTGAGGGAAGAGGGGGACTTGAATCATAGAGAAGCATCACCAAACACTATCAGGCCTAGACCTCCCTGAAAATGAAATAGAAAAACATCCTCCTTTTGTGAATGGAGGAATGAGGAAAACTGTCTAACTAAAAATATCCACCACCTGCCTAATCTTGATGATGGAGTCCCTACTAATGACTTGGAGTCAGTCATTTAAACTAGAAGAGCGTAGCAGGACCCCAAAGGGATGGGACACAGAAAGGGTAAAATTTGATGTTAAAAAAGAGGTCAGGTGCACAGCACAATTTGCAGTTTGGCACCATGAACCAGGAAGCCTGCAAAGTCACGGTCAAAATCTGAGGTTTGGGAGCCCAGGGGGCAGATGGAATGCTGGCATGAAAGAAGATGCTCTGGTCATGACTTGGCTGTATGTCCTCCTGGACACCACACCCCACAACCAACCTGGATTCCTGGGAGTGTCTCCTGGCGGACAAGGCAGCAGAGAGGTAGGTGTGTGAGTTTGGTTCAACTACCCGCATGGCTGATGGAGAGGACCACACCCACAATAAAGGAGTTACAAACAGGAGCAGATTTGGAGAGGAAGCAGGAGAGGAGAAGGGTGGGGGGGAAAAGAAGCAAGTTTTAGTATCATTCAAGGGGAAAGACACAGCAGAGCAGGCTGTCTTTAAAAAGAACAAAAAGAGCTAGATGATGAAGTTGTAATAATTTTTAGAAACTCAGAAAAGAGTTCAAAGATTGCATGCATATTTTCAGGTAGTGTCTGTCCTGGGTAATACCCTGGATATGTGTCTGAGATTGAGCTCCACATCTTGGATGCATCAAAAGGTAAATTAATCTTGTAGATAAGACTTTCAGAGACTTCCAACCTGGTTTATGGGTATCTATAGGTGAGGAGCTCAGTTTGTGCTACTCAAACTTATTATTTTAATATTAAGATTAATATTAAGAGAATAGTGGGGCAACCGATTTTTATGGACATTTGTTACAGCTTCATTGAAAGCCTTGTAATTAATTTTCTGTACAATGCTTACCTGTAGGCATGCTCTAGCTCTTTGTTTTTCAGTCAAAATGAATAGTATATTACCTCAAATCTCAAAGGCTACAAAGTCATTATAACTATGAAAAAACCAATAATATCATTATATGTTGGAGCACAAAATAAACCAGAAGGAGTCGGTGAAATTATCATCACATCTCCATTGCTGGTAGTTACTGGTACATAATTAGGATTCAAGGAAATTTTACTGTGTGGATGAGGATGCCAGAGAACAAAGGCAGTAAAACATCGAGATAGCAAAGCAGGAGACACCTGATTTGGGGGCATCAGGTAAAAGGCGTGAATGAGTGACCATTTGTGGTCACATAATGTCCAATCTACATCATTAGCTAAGGGTGATAATTTTCTCCAGAAATGTCTTGCATGTTTTTTTGAGCTTTAGTCCTAGAAAATTCATATTTATTGATACCATATAAATGATCTCAATAATTATCCAATAATTTATCTGCAGACTCTTTTGGATTTTTCATGTACACAATCAAAAAGCTGCAAATGTGGAGAGTTTTGTTTTCTTCTTTTCCATGCCCTTTACTTTTTGTTTCTCATTATTGCCTTCCTGCACTGGCTGGCATCTTCAGGGAAATGTTGAACAAAGTAATGAAAAAAAAAAATCCTTACAGAGTTACACCATTATGTATTAATTTTGCTGTAGATTTTTATGAAGTAAAATTTTGTACTTTTCTAGTAGTTTTTCAATTACTTGTAAAAGGATGTTGTTTTTTTATCACATGCATTTTTGCATTTCTTAATATAACCATATTTTTCTCCTTTAGATTATTAATTTGAGGGCTTATAGTAATTGATTTATAATATTAAATCAGTCTTGAATTCCTGAGATCAACTCAATTTGATAGTAATCTATTATCCTTTTTATATTTTGTGGGACCTAGATTGCTAATATTTTCTTTGGGAATTTTTTCCCTTTGTGATCATGAATGAGATTGAATTTCCTTTCTTCCCTTGTCATGTTGGTATCAAGGTTATGCCAGTTCATAAAATATATTAAAGCTATTCCTCTTTTTCTGTTTGCTGCACGAGTTTGTGTACTATGGAAATTATCTATTATAAAATGTTTAGCAGAACTCTCTAACAAAGAAAGAGTGGCGATTTTTTGTTGGAAGCATTTGATGCTTATCGTGGTTTCTATTTCTTCTTGAGCTACTTTTGTAAGTTATATTTTTATTCAAAATCGCCCATTTAATCTAAGTTGCATGTTTATGTATTGACATAATGCTTTATAATATTACTATAATTTTGTCTGTGATATCTGTAGTGATGTTCACTTTTTTTCATTCCTACAATTGTTTTTGTGCTTCACCCCATTTTGAAATTAAGTATGCCAGGGATTTGTCAATTTGATTTGCCTTTTCAAAGAACCATCTTTCGGTTTCTCTATCCTTTATAGTCTATGTTTAATTTCAATTGTATTAATTTCTGGTCTTATCATTATTTACTTTCCTTGGGATTTATTTTTTAAATCTCAGGAGATAAATGTGTACTATCTTTAGTATTTTCTTTTTCCTTTTTTAAAAATGTATGCTTTAAGGCTGTAAATTTTTCTCTTATGATTGGCTTTACCTACACTCCACAAATTTTGAAATATGTCATGTTCATTATCCTTCGAACCAAAATACTTTCTAATTTTCATAATTTTGTTGATTTTACTTCTATTTAATTGGAAAATTTTATTTACCTTTTCATTATTGACTTCCAATTGAATTCCATTTTTCTCAAATAACATAGTCTGCCTATCATTAATCTTTGACATTTGTTAAGAATTGCTTTATAATCTAGTGCATGACCAATTTCTGTAAATGTTATATGTATTCTGCAAATTTTGGTTGTATTATTCTATATATGTAAATTAAGTTAAGTTGGCTGTGATATTCAGATCCTTTAAGGTCATACTGGTACTTTTGGATATTAAAAAATATTTTTGTCAATTTTTTCTGTTATATTTCTGAGACTATTTTATTACGTGAATGCAAATGTAAAATGACATGTGCTGGTTATTCAACCTTTGTCATTGTCAGTGACATACTTAACTTCTGGCAATGCTCTTCTGCTTTAAAGTTCATTTTGACCAATAATGACAAAACTATCAGTTTTCTTTGGTTAGCTATTACATCATTTATATTTTTGCATCTTTTTTAGGATTTTATGTTTTTTTATTAATTAATTAATTTATTTTTGGCTGTGTTGGGTCTTCATTGCTGTACACTGGCTTTCTCCAGTTGTGGCGAGGAGGGGCTTCTCTTCGTTGTGGTGCATGGGCTTCTCATTGCGGTGGCTTCTCTTGTTGAGGAGCACGGGCATTAGGCGTGCAGGCTTCAGTAGTTGAGGCACATGGGCTCACTAGTTGTGGCTCCTGGGCTCTAGAGTGCAGGCTCAGTAGTAGTGGCACATGGGCTTAGTTGCTCCATGGCTTGTGGGATCTTCCTGGACCAGGGCTCGAACCTGTGTCCCCTGAATCGCCAGGTGGATTCTTAACCACTGCACCACCAGGGAAGTCCCAGGATTTTATGTTTTAAAAATGCCTTACCTTATTTGATTTTTTTAAAATCCAAATGATAACCTTTGCATTAAAAAATATTTTTTTATCATCTTTATTGGAGTATAATTGCTTTACAATGGTGTGTTAGTTTCTGCTTTATAACAAAGTGAATCAGTTATACATACACATATGTTCCCATATCTCTTCCCTCTTGTGTCTCCCTCCCTCCCACCCTCCCTATCCCACCCTTCTAGGTGGTCACAAACCACCTAGCTGATCTCCCTGTGCTATGTGGTTGCTTCCCACTAGCTATCTATTTTACGTTTGGTAGTGTATATATGTCCATGCCACTCTCTCACTTTGTCACAGCTTCCCCTTCCCCATATCCTCAAGTCCATGCTCTAGTAAGTCTGTGTCTTTATTCCCATCTTACCCCTAGGTGCTTCATGACCTTTTTTTTTTTTTTTTTTCTTAGATTCCATATATATGTGTTAGCATACGGCATTTGTTTTTCTCTTTCTAACTTACTTCACTCTGTATGACAGACTCTAGGTCCATCCACCTCACTACAAATAACTCAATTTCATTTCTTTTTATGGTTGAGTAATATTCCATTGTATATATGTGCCACATCTTCTTTATCCATTCATCTGTTGATGAACACTTAGGTTGCTTCCATGTCCTGGCTATTGTAAATAGAGCTGCACTGAACATTTTGGTACATGAATCTTTTTGAATTATTAACCTTTGCTTTTTTTTTTTTTTCTTTTTGTGGTACATGGGCCTCTCACTTCTGTGGCCTCTCCCGTTGCAGAGCACAGGCTCCGGACATGCAGGCTCAGCAGCCATGGCTCATGGGCCCAGCTGCGCCACGGCATGTGGGATCTTCCCGGACCGGGGCACGAACCCGTGTCCCCTGCATTGGCAGGCAGACTCTCAACCACTGCACCTCCAGGGAAGCCCCTAACCTTTGCATTCTGATTGAAGCATTCAGTCCATTTACTTTTTTTTTTTTTTTTAGTATATCAGCTTTTCTTTTATTGGAGTATAATTGCTTTACAATGTTGTGTTAGTTTCTGCTGTACAATGAAGTGAATCAGCTATATGTATACCTATATGCCCTCCCTCTTGGACACCCCCATCCCACTTTTAATGTAACTGTTTGATATATTTAAAATGCACTACAATTTTCTTTTTAGTGAGAAATAGCATTACCAGTTTTTGTCTGTAAGAAAATATTTGTATTTATTCTTGCAGGATATTTTCACTGAATATAGAATTCTAAACTGGCAATTATTTTCCTTTATATATCAAAGATATCACTTCATTATCTTGGGAATCCCAGTTATGCTTTTGTGAAGTCAGCTGTCAATCTAATTGTCAATTTCATTTAAAGGCATTGTATCTTTTTTTCTGGCTGCTCTTAAGATTTTCTGTCTATCTTTGATGGTCAGTTGATATTTAGCTAATAATTTATTAAGTTATCTACTCTTCAATTCTTTTAGTAAATTTTAAAGAAATTTTAGTCATTTTAAGCAAGAGGAATGATGAATAATTTTAAAACTATCACTGGAGTTAAAACTGATAGGCCTTGAAAATTATCTCATAGTGTTGGGAAAGACACAGAGAAAGAAAAATATTACCAACAGATTTCAAGGTTGAGAAACATGAGGGTGGGACAGAGAGATCTAATAATGTTTGTGAGCAGACGAGAAGATCAAATTAGGAAAAACTGACCTATCTCCTGAAAAGCTTTTCATAAGAATTAGAAGCAGTTGGATGGAGAAGGAAGTAGATAATTAAGTGACCTAAATGTACCTACTTACTCGGTTAAACATTTCACGGAATAGCAACAAGCTGTAGCAAAAACAATAACAACAATGGTAATAATTATTACCACGGAAAATTATTATATAATACTATAATTAGGTAATAATAATTATATTTTCCCCTCAGAAGTTAAATAAAACCATCTTCATTTTAAAATGAAGTTGTGTATAGCTAAAATGACTTCCGTTTTTCAAGATGGACCTGATTTCAAATCATTTGCTGAACTGTACTTCAAAACCACATACTTGGTAGAGTAGGTGTCTTGATTCTTAGTTTGAGAAACATGGTACTTATATATAGCTATGAATAGCACACAATCTCTTTCTTGGAAAGCAAGCATACTTTAGAAGTTTACTTCTACATGATATATCAAATTGCTCAGGCAGAGAAAACACAACATGTGAATTTATTAATAATCTTATTAAATCTTTTTTTGTGTTATAAATTCATTATAACAATACTTTGTCATTGTGTTTGTAGATTTCTTTTTGAAGAAAAACCTTAACTAAAGTGACTCACATACAAAATTCAAGTACTGTGCATGATGCCTCCCTGTCAGAAAGCCTATTATACCAGCATCTCTGTTTGAAGGTTAGCAGTGAATACTCTTCTCACTCATTTGGTGGTAGCTATTTCTGAGATAAAACTTGATAAGAGTAAAAATTGTTTGCTTTCTAAAAGTAGATGATGAGAATAAAGCAGTTGGAACACAAATTATTAAATAGCTATAATCTATATGCAACTATTATTAATGAGAACCTCAAATATTAGGCCACATATGAATTATAGCAGCATAAAAAGGTTGTTCACTAAAAAGACCATAAAATATGATATATATATAAATATGCATTTCAGATTTTATAGCTCTGTAGATGCTCAAATAGCCAAGATTCAAAGAAGTGTGGTTTGTTCTTAGAAATCACATTTCATCCTTTCTAGGAGAAGTGGAGCACAGAATTCTAGTGAGGCTGAGCAGATGAACAGGTTTCCTCATTATTAGGACAATATAGCCTTTGGCACAGTAGATTTATACTATCGCTTCATTAGATGCCACTGAGAAAAGTGAGCTGAGAGCAGAAAGTGAGAAAATCCAGCTAGAGAGGTTATGTAAAGAGTCAACCAGGCTGCTTAGGGGTTTAGAACAATTAGTCCCTGTTTCTAAAGTGTTCAAGAGTGCTATAAACATATTTCTGAGAGAAATCCTGTAAATTTAATATTCATAGCAAATTCTAGTTGCACACAGGAAATAGAACTTCTATGTGGCACACGCAAAGAAGGCAAAGCAAAGCCTCAAAGTTTAGGAGCATTTGTTAATTGTAGCTCAGGGAGAGAACTCAGCAAGCCGTCCAGTTCATTAGCCAGTTTCCTGGCAGAGCAGAACTGAGCGTGTCCTATATAGAAGATCACCACAGCGAGGAATGTCTTCCCTTGTGAAAGAATTAAGCTAAGATATGCCAACTAAGAGAATAAGACTTCTTTTTCCCCCTCAAGACCTACTTTGAAATAAGATTACTATCTTTTATCTGTACTGTCAGAGTCTACAGTATGATTTCCCAAAGAATTTGACATGCATGTCTCAAATGTAGCTACATGTCGATTGTGAGAGAACTACAAATGGGAATTATGAAGACGCTTTACTTATATTGGTATCCCTGATATATTCTTCTCCACTGCAGATGGACTTAAGCTTATCCCACCAATGAAAATTACAAGTGCAAGAGCTAATTAACATCAATAAACACTTATAGTTATCTATTCCAGACCATCTGGTCATTGACTCAGATTTACTTTGGAAGTTCTCAAGAGTGCTATAGATCTAAGATCTTAGTGCTAAGATCTTAGTGCTAAGATCTTAGTGCTAAGATCTTCTAGAAACACACAAACATTTAATTTCTTCTGAAATTCAATCAAAATGAGATTTCTTTCTAATGATATGTTAACAGTTCCATTAGCCACTTTGTAAGCAGAAAAAGCAGAAGGAACATATTCATTCTGAGCAATTATAAAACTAAGTAGAAATCTACATTCACTTGTTTTTATTCTTTCAACAAATAGCTACTGAGCACCAAGAATTGTGTGAAGTGCTCAAGATACTGCAGTGAATAAAACATACAAAACTCCTCACCATCTTGGGGTTTATGCTGTATTGGAGGAGAAAGACAAAAAAAAAAAGCAATATATAGAAGTAAAAATATGCAAGAGACTGAAAAAATCACACTTGAATATTACTTTTAAATAGTGAATATTTTCACACAGGTTGTCTAGTTTTGTTTTGTTTTTTTTCTGCACACAAATAATGAGAAGTGATTCGGGAAACATTAATACACAAGTTCAGGATAGTTAAACAATTTTGCCAAAGTCACACAGTATATCAAAAAATATGCTCTTAACCCCAAGTCTTTCAATTCCACGCCTTTGGATTTTTCCATTATAAAGCATTGTCTACACAGCAACAACAACAAAAAAGTAAATTAAATGTTCACAAAGAGTTGTGTACTGAATATCATGGAAAGAAAATAGCCAAATGGACTGAACAATTGAATATATATCTGAAGATTTCAGGGCTCTCCACTCTGTCTCAAAGAAAGTTGGACAATGAGAAAAGAATAAAGCAGCTGGATAACTTTCAATAAAACACCTGTTATCGTCTTTTTACATTTTTTAATGGAAATTGCTTTCAGAGGATTTCTGAGTTTATTTGCCTCATTGAATGTGCTTCTATTACATAGGCCTATTAATAAGGGGGATAAGGAGGTATTATTTGGGGGGAGAGGCAATGGAAGAAAGCTCAGGAGCAGTATATGTATGTAAGGACAGGGATGGCCAACAGAGACCCCTGGAATTTGGGTGAGTTTGATTGTTTCACAATTGCTAGGACAGCTTCATTGGATAGACTTGGAAATAAACACATAGGCTGAAATATTTTCACAGACTATTTAGATGGTCACAGATGGGCAGTAGTCGTTTTGTCTAGGTTGAATAGTTATGATTCTTTAAAGGAAAGTAAAACTGCCAAGAAAAATGAGAAACCAAATTTTAAATAGAGTTGTTTTTTATTAAGCCATAGTTATTAATCTGCTGCAAAATGCACAAGACTGGTGTGGAAATGCCAAGGGCACAACAACATGCCAAGCTTACTGAAGCTAATTATGACTGAAGTGCTTGCAAAAGGTCAGGAATTATGCAGTAGAATGGACAACACACTCACGGATTTGTCTGTGACTGCACAAAGGCAAAGCAACAGGGAGACTGTTAATCAGTGCTAATGTTCAGTGTTGACCATCCAAGCAACTTCCTATTTATTGTCCAAATTGTCCACTAACTACATTCTTCACCTACTTTCTTCTTTTTCAGACCTCAGAAGGCTATGTGGAAATAAAATATGCACAAGTAAGATCATTGTGATTGTATTTTACTTCTTTCTTTTCCAGCATAGTCTGTATTATTTTACCCCTTAAAATAGGGCCAAGAGACCAACCACAGTCAGTTCCAGTCTGGAGGTGGTTAAAGTAGCCAGGAGTGGGAAGAACCAGAGGCCAATTTAAGGTATGTCCTAAGTAGCATGAAAAGTCAAAGTCCAAGAGACTGAATTCTATTGCCATATCTATAGAGTGAAACTGGGGTCCACTAGGAAAATTAAAGTATATATATTTAACAAGGTATTAAAAATTCAGGAGGATGAGAATTGGGAGTGAGAAAAGGAGAGCTATTCTTACCTAATCAATTCACCCAAGAGATCTTATGCCTCTGATACATTGGTCTAGATTCATTCTCTCACTCCAGACTTCTCCTCGAGCTTCAGATTTGAATACTCAGCAGCCTACGGGATATCTCCAACGATATGTTTTGCATCTATCTCAAGGTCAACTTATTTCTACCTGATCTGCCTTTCCCCATGAATTTTCAGCTCACCTTTTTCTGTTACAATCAACTCCAAATTTCCAAGCTAAAACAACTTGGAATTTATCTTTGAATCCTTTTCCTCTCACCCCTAATATCTAATCAATTATCAAATCCTTCCAATTTTACTCTCTAGATATGTCTTGCATCCTATCCCCTTCTTTCCATTCTTATTATCTCTGAAAGAATTCAATGCCTTCTCGTGTGTCATAGATGAAGAAACAGACTGAGGGGTGAAGTAATTTACAAATGAGCAGTGGAAGAGTCAGAATTCTAGTCTAGGTTGTAGGACCGCCAAGTCTGAGCTCTCCACCACTGTCCTACTAACAACTTAGACATAATCAAGATTCCTAAGCATAATCTCAAAGTAAATTTTATCAAAGTTTAACAGGTTAGCAAGACTTTATTCAAGGTGATTACAATAAGGGAGAGAGACCAGAATTCAGTCTGAACTCAATTCCATTGAAACAAAGGGTGGAGATTTTTTAAGAAGGGATGGTGGCGGTTGGTGGGGGAAGCATAGGCCATCATTTTTTGTTGGTTTGTTTGTTTTTGTTTTTGTGGTATGCGGGCCTCTCACTGTTGTGGCCTCTCCCGTTGTGGAGCACAGGCTCCGGACACGCAGGCTCAGTGGCCATGGCTCACGGGCCCAGCCGCTCCACGGCATGTGGGATCTTCCTGGACTGGGGCATGAACCCGTGTCCCCTGCTTTGGCAGGCGGACTCTCAACCACTGCGCCACCAGGGAAGCCCCTAGGCCATCATTTTTGTTCATCGTCCTTACCCAAAGGAAAAAGAAACTCTCATATCTCCATGACATGGGATGGTTTCATAACTTGGGGCAAAGTACCCACAGAATTCAGGCTCCTACCCTCCCAAAGAAATTGGAAGATAGACATGTTATGTCCCATGATGTTTATATTTCAAACAGAAGTCTTCCAGGTCCTTAAGAAAGACATTCCTGGGTTGTAAAACTGGCAAGAGGCTTTTGAAAAGATTTATATCTCAGAGGGGTAGAGAAAGAATTTAAAAGTATAAGTTATCTAGAAAAAAAAAGACCTCTAAGAAAAGATAAGTCTGGTCCTGGAGTCAGGAAGATGATGACTAAAGTTTAGGCAAGATGTGGGAAATGTTAAGTTCATCTTGGTCAATGGACTGTGGGTCTTTCATCATCGAGCTCTTGGCTTCTTCTTTATCCTTATTTCTCATCACAGAAGACCATGCACCTCACTTCTATGCCATCCTCACTATATCTGAGGAAATAATTTCCATATAAGTGTGTGTTTAAAATCTCTCTCCAGACTGCTGCTGGGAATGTGTCCTGGTGCTAGGAACCTGAAGCCATTAGAGTCCTGTTCATTAGGAAAGGAAGCAAAGGGAACTGGCATTCACTACCTTCAGCTGCAAGATAAGGCTTTTAATATAAAACCATCATTTTAGAGAAGACAGAAATGAGTCAAAATATAGATTGGAGAGGAGGAAATTCAGCTTAGTGTGATGTTTTGAATGAATCTGAGAGTTGATACTGTCAGTGGAATCTGTAGGCTTGGAAGTAGGGGAGGTGGAATATTGTATTAATCATGTTAGTCTTCTCCATGATCATGATATTCAAATGGTCTTTAGCTGGATCTGTGTGAACCTTCTAAATGAAATATTGTAATATACAGGCATACCTCATTTTATTGCACTTTGCAGATATTGCTTTTTTATTTTATTTATTTATTTATTTATTTTTACAAATTGAAGGTTTGTGACAGTCCTATGTCAAGCAAGTCTATTGGTGTCATTTTTCTAACAGCACTTGCTCGCTTCTTGTCTCTGTAAAATTTCAGTAATTCTTGCAATATTACAAACTTTTAAGTCATTAATATATTTGTTATGGTGATCTATGATCAGTGATCTTTGATTTTACTCTTGCAAAAAGATTATGACTCGATGAAGCCTCAGATGATGCTTAGCATTTTTAGCAATAGTGTTTTAAAATTAAGGTGTGTACATTGTTTTTTTAGACATAATGCTACTGCACACTTAATAGACTAGAGTGTAGTGTAAACTGTGATCTTTAGAGGAAGGTTTGAGTTAGTAAAGGGAGCCCAGGGAAAGCTTCACTGAGAATCTAGCTTCTAAAGAATGAATAGGAATTAATCAGGTAAAGAAGAGGAAGGCATCCAGGTAAAGAGACCTGGTGTGTAGGAATGACCAAAAGTAGATCAAAGTAGCTGGTGCTTAGACAGTGAGGGAGAATGTAAGGCAAGGAAAGATTGGATAGGAAGGTAATTGTGAGTCTATGTGAGACATTGTTGGCATTCTCAGTAGATGTAAGTGAGAGGCTACTGAATTGGTCCAATCTAGAAACAATGCTATTTTGCTTCAGAATGATAGTGATTGAATTGTCACCTGCTACATGAATTTCAGCCATCAGTGAGGAAAAAAAAGGTTTATGAGATATTTGCTCAGAAGCACAAATCCTCATGACACTTAATCCAAATTTACAAACTTCACCTGATTAGAACCTTTGATTCTTTGTTCTTGCCACCTTTACCTCCAAGCTTTTGTGCCCTTCCATTAAGTATGTGTCAATCAGTTGTAATGTCTTGTTTGTAGGGTAGCCAGTACCATAGGCAGAAATGATTCTGGGTTTGCTATTTACTATGTTGTATTAAATCAGAGCATGGTTCAAACTCACATTCCTTCAGAAGTACAATTCGTGAACAAAAAATGGTGAGCCAGGGGAAGGAGTCAGTAGAAGATGAAAGATGTTAAAAATTACTCAGAATTCACTCTGTTTTTATTTTTGATAGACTTTGGTTGTAAACCATTCATATTCTTTCTTTAAGAAATTACTCTTGAGCCATGTAGGGTCAGGCATCAGACTCTTCAGAGCCTTGGATTGGCTGTTTCTATGCACTTTAATTCCAAACAGATGAGGTTGGGGGAAAAAAAGTAGGTCCCCAGAATGAGAAACCCTTTTCATGCTTGTTGCCTTTTAAAAATTGCATTTGAGAATCAGAAGAATTCAGTTGGAGAATTTAGGTGAATTTCAGTAATTAATTATGACATAGGTACTACTTTATGGAAAAGTCTCTTAGATTTGAATTATACTAATTGACCAAATCAGTCAGATTCTTCCCCTTGATTATCTATTGGTAAGTTTTATCTTAGTTTAAACTTGAACAAGACCACTAAATGGGTCATTTTTAATAAATTATATTCATGCATCCACTCAAAAGTTGTCAATATTTAGTGGAAAGAATTCAATAAAATAGTTGTTTACTGTTAATATTGACAACGGGGATTGTGTTGCACACATATATCATGTATTTCTATACTAACTTGACTTTGAGAAGCAACAGATGTTAGGAAGGGTATAGAGGTTGATAGAAACCACAGAGAGAGGGAACCCAGCCTTTCTTAGAGTAAGTGCCATGAGAAGGTGGTAGAACTCTGGAAGGAATGGCTATGTTGAGCTGACAGAAGCCAAACCATTAAGTATTAGGGCTCTGAGATAAATCAAAGATCCCGTTGTCCCACTTTTAAAGTGCGCAGAAAGTGATTGCATGTCAGTGGAAAACAAGATATCATCAGAAACAATGATAGATTGGGGATTACAGACACTACCCAATTTTTTCTCGTAGGTTTGGATTCTTGTGAGATCATAGAGAGGGAAAGAGAGTCCCTTTAATGACTGAGATTGATTATTAAGCCGATTGAGTCATATGGAGACTAGATAGATAGGGATTGAATTTTTAAACAACAAAGAAAATTATATTTATTGTACACTTAGCACATGTTAGGGGCAAAATATTTTTGATTGAATTCCATCAGCTTTTGTGCCCACCATGTAAGATGCAGCTTAAGGTACCTAAGTGACATATTCTCACTGCCCCTCCCCATTTTTTACATTTGTTTCTTCTCTCTCTCTCTCTCTCTCTCTCTCTCTCTCTCTCAGTTTATACCCCTCTCCTTCTTTTATTGAATAAGAGATACTGAACAGACAACTGTACCTAATTATAATGCGTATTATCGGTCAACATGAGTGTTTTCAAATGCGAGCAGTATTTTTTCCCAGCTTTTCTGAAATATAATTGGTATATAACAATGTGTAAATTTAAGATGTACAATGTAATATGATTTGATATATGCACATGTTGCCAAATAGTTACCACCATAAGGTTAGTTAACACATACATCAGTTTACATAATTACCATTTATTTTGTGTGTGTGGCGAGAACTTTTAAAATCTACTCTTTCAGCAATTTTCAAATATACAATACAGTTGTCTCTCGTTATCCGAGGGGGGAATGGTTACAAGACCCACTTCAGATACCAAAATCCACAGATGCTCAGGTCCCAAGGTTGGTCTTCCTTATCTGTGTGTTCTGCATCTACAGATTCAACAACCTTTGGATCATAAACATAGTACAGAATGTGCAGTTGGTTGAATTTGAGGATGCAGTAGCCACAGATGCAGACAGTGGACTGTCTGTACTAAATAAATACATTAATGAATGCATTTTGTTTTTAAAGGCTTATATCTGTCTTACATTTGACTCTAATCCTCCAAAAAAAAGGCTTGTTTCTGTGGTAGCATTTTTTTTGCCCTCCTCAGACGCATAAAGGGACCCATTATAGGGATTAGTGATTTGCTGACTGTGAGGGATTAGACGTGGATCTGTTTCGTCCAGGCCTTGGTCACCACAGACACCGTCAGAAGACCTACCACACGGTTTTAATCCAATTAATATACTTGTTGCCTTTTAGACTTTGATCAACATGGTAGTCTTATAGAAAGGGAGAAGAAAATGATTGATATTTATCCTGGAACACTGTTTGGTGTTTTTCATTCATTCAACTCAAATTACTTCCTGTATATTAAAAATGGACTAATAATTGTGAGATATTTTGGAAACAGAAAGACCTTTTTAATCTTAACTACAGTGGAGAATTTTCCAGCAGATTGTTTGAGGTTTTTGAAATAGTCAATTGTACCTGCATTACTTCATTAGATAATTCACTCATCTATAAGATAATGTTTGGAAAAATGGAAAAGGTTTTCAGCAGTGCCTTCACTGGAGAAAATCTGGTAAATTTAAAGTCATTGGAAAGTGTCCCCCCAAGATCAGGTGTCCTTGTTATTCATTTTCCAGTCTTTTCAGTTAAAAAGGTTGTATAAGAAAGCAAAAGTTTCATTAACTAATGGACTGACAGCTCACAATTACTCTCCAGTGAGGATCCCTCCCTGCCTAACTTGAGTGTTTATCTCTGCCTATGGCATCAACACCTTTGGTAGTTGCCTGTTGGTGATTTAAGATGTCGTGAGGTTTATTTAAATAAAACAATAATAAATTGAAACGGCAAATCTCACATAAAATGCAGGATTTCAGAAAGGAGAAGAATATGACGTGGGAGAACTCTTTACCACATATCAAACTGTCGGCAAATGAGAGTCTGTCTGAGCGAGATCAGTTAAGATCGGAAGAAGAGAAAATCAGTGAGGTTCGTGACATGACAGATATTTCACAGGGGACTGATTTGAGAATCAGACTTAAAAGAACAATTGGCACAACTGATGAGGCTACTGAATATGTTTACAGAACTGACATTCTTTATGATATTGTGACAAAAAGTGACCCATTAACATACAACTTTAAAGGAAAAATTATGATCTTCCAATCCGATCAACACCAGATTCATTATTTGTTTACTACATAATTCACACTTTCTATTTTTAAAATATTGATAAATGGAACTGATTTTTATAAATTTTATTATTCTTAAAGATAAATTCCTAATCAAACATATTTTGTTCACTATTTAATGACATTTAGTCTTTGTAGGAAATTTATGTGCCTTTTTCCAGGTTCCAATTATCCTCACATGATGAAATGGCATTCAAGTCACTAGGTTTCATTCTTTCCTTTCAAGTAAACAAATATATATTTTTTATTTTTATATGATTTTTGGTCTGAATTACCCAGACAAATTATTGAATTTTTTGTCTGCATAAATTAAGTGGAAGAACTGGCTGATCAAACTGTAATTGAACAGATAGATCTATCCATAGGCACAATGTATCAGAAGTCATTTATTGAATTCTTATTCTGTTCTTTTTATTATTTTCAAAATTATAGATTTTTAGGACAGAAACAACTAAGTATGTTGTGTAACTTATGTTAACACTGAAGTATGGGAGAAAATGATCAATTCTTCTTGTATCTTTGGAAGCAAAACTAAATATTTTTAAATTCCTATTATTTTATTTAATGCTTTTTAATACCTGAGCAAAGTAGTCTGAAATGTAAAATGTACAAACTAAAAATGGCACTTTTAGGTAATAATACCCTTGATACAAATTGATATTCATTACGTATCCACATACATTTAAAATAAATGTGTAACATCATGTTTAATAAGTAATTGAGAATTACATCCCACAAAACTTTCACATTTTATTTTACATTTATTTTAAAACAGCTGGTTTTACTTTAATGTTAATAATCTAATAATCACTTTGAAGAAACTGCTTATGACTTTTCAGATACAGTCAGTCTGTCATCAAAGAAAGTCTAATTAAATATGAATGACCATTGATCCATATGAGTTCCAATTTGTCACAATCAATTTAATTCTTCTAATACAGAGGAACATTATTCTTTTGCATTACTTATAAAGAAACTGATTAATTGACTGCATGATTGGTTTAATGATGGATATCCATCTTGTTCCACTAAAAATTTATGACAGCTAACAGAAAATATATATACAATAAAATGGTCGAACGTAACTTAAAACTCAGGAAAATAGGCATTATGGCAAGAGGTTAGTATCATGGTTAAAAACAGCATAGATATTTAAGTTGTAACTCCTACACTGTTGTCATAATTAAACTTTTAACTTGTTTCTGGCATTTCTGGCAGCTGAAGTGAAATGGAGACATAAGCAATCATAAAAATATTATTTTTCTTAAGGAAAAACAAGGAAGGTATTTAGACATAGGTGATTGACAAGTTCTGTTGTACCCCAAAATTCCAAGAGATTCCAACTACATTTTGGAGCTAACTATTATTATTATTTTAAATAAATCCAATGCAGTGGTAAGTGTAGGAATCAGATGGTCAGGATTTCATTCTTGGCCCCATCTATAAATATTTGTATGATTTGATTAATTCATTTAACTTTTCTTGACTTCAGTTTTTTAATCTGTAAAGGAAAAGGGCTGAGCAAGGTGGCCATTACCAATGTCCTCTGGAGCTCCAACATCCCATGCTCGATGGGTTCCCATTTCCTCAGCACAGAGAGAAAGGGATGTGATATTTCAAAAGGCATATCTTGTAGGTAACTTTCTCATTAGGGAAAACTTGTTTTAAGAAGTTAGGGGTCAACTCTCCTTCATGTCAATGCGCTGAGAATCAGAAAGAGAACTGATCAGTTTGGTTAGCCTGAGAGTGGTCACTTAGGAAATGAAAAGAGAATCTAGTCGTGGGGTGCTGGGTATCAACCTCCTAGTATGTCTCCTTCCTCACAAAGCCCAACTGCCACCAAGAAGGTATGCAAGGAGGGCAGGAACTGGGTCTTCCTCTATCCCAGAATCATGAAGGTGTCAGGAGAGAGTGCTGCCTGATTGACTCTCCAATCTTCCTCTTCTCATGGAGACATGTTATCAAAATCAGTGTTTTGACAGTCACTGTGAAACAGAGAAGCAGCTAACATGGGGTTTCAGGTCTAATGTCATAGTCTATCTTGAAAATTGTGTGGAGTCAAAATAACCTTTGAAAATTCTTTAAGAAGCTTATAAATCATGGCATGTTGGATTTTGTGAAAAAGTCTAATAAAGTTTTGTTTCTTGGTGTGTGCATACTATATAGAAATATACAATATGTGATAGAAATACAAGTTAAACATAAGCTTACCATATTTTTAATAATGAAAGAGAGACAGAGAAATGGAAGAATAAAAAAGGAAAATGAATGTGTAGTATTGAATTTGCATGAGTTAAATCTGTAGATGATGCCCTACTGTGCCCTTAAAGAGCAGCAGCTGTGTGAGACTCTGAAATGGGCAGTGTGTGAATTGATATCAGGATGAGTGAGATTCCTAGTTCACACTCCATGTCCTTAGGAGGACAGACCTACAGGTCACTGTATTTATTGTTATTTCCTAGAACTAGTCTATAAGGCTTGGTTCCTGACTGATTCAACAATTAGGGTGAATTCCATTCTCTGAACTGGGCTTTCTTTTGGATGGGTGAGTGTTGCTTTGGGTTTTTTTTTTTTAATGCCTTGATTTTGCCTGTACATTTCAAGAGAATAAGATGCTCATCCATATCATGCCCAGTTGAGAGTCACTGCTACAATAAAGGTCATGGCATTATAGACAGAAGTGAAAGGGACCCAGAAGATCAGTATATGTAGGGTATACGTTATTGTAAACAGGAGGAGGTGGAGAATCAACAAGTCAAGCAATTAATTCCACAGTCACAACCGTTAAGTTCAGAACAAAATTAAGCACTACATCTCCCAATAGTCTCCCAATATCCAATACACCATTTTTTCCTCTTCCCCTCTTTACAATTCCTTCAATCACAGAGTAAAACTCCATTCAAATGAACAATACTAGATGAAGGTGCTCTTTGTGAATGAGATGAGTTCTAATAGTTCATTTGCAAATGATTATCTGGCAGCAGATACATATTTTACTAAAGGAGCCACAGGGATGGAGATCAGGGGCCCCTAAAAGTGTCAGGATGTGAAAAGTAGCATAAATGGTGGGTTTCAAGACTTCTTTTTTTTTTTTTTGACATCTTTACTGGAGTATAATTGCTTTACAATGGTGTGTTAGTTTTTGCTTTATAACAAAGTGAATCAGTTATACATATACATATGTTCCCATATCTCTTCCCTCTTGTGTCTCCCTCCCTCCCACCCTTCCTATCCCACCCCTCCAGGTGGTCACAAAGCACTGAGCTGATTTCCCTGTGCTATGCAGCTGCTTCCCACTAGCTATCTACCTTACGTTTGGTAGTGTATATATGTCCATGCCTCTCTCTCGCTTCTTATAATGTTTCTATGGGAAACTGTCTTCACAGTTTCCATCTCTTCTTCAGATATGTATTACCGTTCAGCAGTGTAGGATCTCAGAGTCCTGAGCACCAGGACTTTCTAATTTCTAGTTTCTTTCTCTATAATAAATAGCACCTCCTGGGCAGTGTTTCCCTGAGAATTATAAATTGGGGAATGTGGCCACATCAGCCCTGGGTTTGTAAAGAACATGCATCCCAAGATAGAGAATAATCTCAAGTTTAGATTTAAGACAGAATCTGATATTTGCCCCTGATCCCCAACTTGCTAAGAGTGATAGATTAATTTTTTTCTGAGAGTTTCTGCTAAATAGAAAAATAGAAATGTAAATGTGCTCTTGAATTTCTCTTTTTATTTAAATTTGAAAACAGATAATCTTTCAATAAAAAGTTGTTGATGGAGGACTTTAGTCTAGTTTATAGCATTGGGTTGCTTGTGCCATTAAAAAAATTGTTTGTTTTTCCCGTAAAACTAATGTTCTTAGAGACAAAATTTTGATTCTGATGGGCTTTAGTTTTACTGCTAGGTTAAACTTAGTCTTGGTTAAAATCAACTAATGGGAAATTTAAATCAAAATAGCTATTTTTCAAAAGTCTGTCTTTAATGTGTTTTTCATTCAGAGTGCCATGGAGGGGGGAAATTAGGTGTTTGGGATTAGCATATATACACACTACTATATATAAAATAGATAATCAACAAGGACCTACTGTATAGCACGGGGAATTCTACTCAATATTCTGTAATAACCTAAGTGGGAAAAGTATCTGAAAAAGAATGGATATATGTATATGTATAACTGAATCACTTTGCTGTACACCTGAAACTAACACAACATTGTAAATCACCTATACTCCAATAAAACACCTGACATTATTACTGAAATAGAATCCAGTAAGCCAAACAGAATAAAAAGAACAAAACTAAATTATAAAAAGTGCAAGTGATTTAGAAAATAAGAGAAGCCTTCTTTCTTAAATTTCGAATTCAAGCTTAGATATGGTCAAGATGACAAATTATTTCTGTTTGCAAAAGTGGTATTTTCAGCATTTGCTGGCTTTAAACGAAGATCTGGCTTTTAGACTGCCCCCATGTGTTCTAATGATATCAGTGTTTGTCCAAACTGTGCACCAGGATCTCTTCCCCTCTATTTATTTTAAATAAATTTTATTTATTTAAAATAAAGTGTGGACTTTCAATCAATACAAAAAGAAAACTGAACTTGAAGTCAGAAGAACTTTGTAGACAACCTAGCTCTGCTGCATACTACTGTGTAGATTTAAAATCTAATTATTTTCTTCATTTAATTTCCTTTTACTTCAATTTTTTCAACAAGGAAGTGGAGACAATTATATATGTCATAATTAACTCACAGGGATGTGATGATCAAATAATTTAATATATGAGATAACACAATAAAATACCAACTTTACTATCCACACACTAGTTACCAATGTAAGTGAGACCGACTTTCCTTTTGTAAGAGGTAACTATGTATTGTAGTACAATGTACTACCGCAATAGGACACACTGGGTGAGAATCCTGGATTCTGTTTTATTTTCATAATTCCTAGTTATGTAAGCTTAGCAAATCAAATAAACTTTTTGTAAAAGAGATGACTAAAGAATCTCTACCCAAACTTTTAGATCTAAAAAAACAAAACATCCCTCTTTTTTTTTTTTTTTTTCCTTGAACTAGACTACTAGTCAGAAAACATTTGGGTTCTGGGTCTACAATGCAACTAACACAGGAAAATTTCATCCTTCCACAGCTCAGCTTCCTTCTTTGAGACACCTTCCAGCTTTGATAAACAGTGGTTTTAAGAAATCTGTAATGTAATCCACATAACATTGCACATTTAAAGATGAAAATATTCAAAGTAAAACCTCATTGGAGCTTTCACAGAGGTAAGGTAATATAGTGGGATAACTCAAAAAAACATAAATAATTCCTTTTTAAAAAACCATCCTTCAAAATTTCTAAAGTATATGAATCAAATAAAATTATAAGATCAATCTCCACAGAATACTGTGATTAAAATTTCAGTAATTTATATCTTTGATTCATTAAGACATTTAAAATCCAACACAAAAATATATAATTAACTTGATATATTACAAAATCATTTTGTCATATCTATCCAATTGTTAGAGTGTCAAATTGTTTTATAATTCTTAAGAGAAACAGTGATTTATAATCACCAGCTTAATTTTATTAGATACTGAAAACATTTCAGATTTAGACAACACAGATATTGATTTATAACAATTTGATTTTCCCCTTGACTGCCATTTTCTTGAAAAGTTTGTATAAAGTATCGTCATCAATTATCTAAATTTCAAAGCTTTGTGGACAAGTGGTACAATGAATATAATATTTCTACTGTTTTAAAATTCTAGTTCATTTTTGGCATATCAATTAAATATTATAGAAAGAAAATTGGATTTCTTGTAGTCAATGAAATAGGCAATAAAATGAACTGAATCTTTTTATATGAATAAGGACCCTAATAAAGTAGCTGAATTATTACACTGAGTGGTAGAAATGTGACGTGTCTTGGTGAATAAACAGTAATATTCAAAAGGTTTAATTTGCTTCAGCTGATGTTAATTCTATATTAACATTTTTACAGGCTACTACAAGATACAGAGCAATTTCATTGCAGTTAGTTTGCTCTTTAGAAGGTCATTTTAGAGTACTGCAATAGAAATAAATTTAAGGAGTTATTGGCATAATGAGTTTCTAATATTTTAGAAAATGTCTCAGCATTTGAATAGATATATAATCCCGATTCGAGCACAACAGTATTGATCAGCAAAACTGGATTTAGAGCAAGCACTCTCCTATCGAAAATGTCTCTATTGGGATGTTGGAACCACACAGCTCACCGTTTCAATACTAAAGACCTCAGGCTGTAGAACAGACAGTGCAGAAAGTGAGCCCCCAGTTTGCTTGACTTTCAAATGCCTCACACGTTAAACTAAAAATAATGACTGTCTATCTGTCTATCTATCTATCTATCTATCCATCCATCTATCTAAAGTTTTAAGAAGTATTCCTGTGGTTCTTATTGTCCTTTTCATACATTAGGATGGAATGGAATGACTTAGTGGTAGTTTGACCGTGTTTGGCTTCACAGAGATTTGAGCAGCTTCAGGCCATGCTTACAAATCCTTTTAGAGCCCTTTGCTAACCCGCCAGGGAAGGGATGCTCAAAGAGGAAATGCCTGTGGAGTTGAGAAAGCTCTATTTCCTTACGGAATACAACTACTTCAAGCCTCTAGATGGCAGTCTTTAACAGGGTTGAAAAGCGGCGTCCATCCCCTTCTACCACTCCCCACTTCAGTCCCACCCCCAGCTCGACTACTCGGCAGAATAGTATCAGCTCCGTGTGTGCTTTAGCCTGTGGATGTTGGATTTAAGTGCTCTCCAAGAATTCGAGCTTCATATGTTTATCCCAGGGCCTGATACGCGGCTGGAAGCTGCCTAAACGTTTGCTTGGGGAAAAGAATGGTCAACACGAAGCCCCTTTTGCCTAGGAAAGGTGGGGCTGTGCAGGCGGCAGTGAGACACCTTCAGCCCTGGGCGGCTGCATCCCGTGCTCTCGGTGCGCACGCTCCGCGCGGAGCACAAAGAGCGCAAAAGCCACCTGCCCGGCTGGCGGAACCCAACCAGTGATCGCCTCAATTCACCCCTGCGGTTTATGCGGGTAGAACTATTAAAATCTGTTTCTTCAATTCGCAAAGGACTGAGTTGGAAGGACCGCGGAGTAGAGGCAAAGGGAGAGGAGACAGGACGAAACGCGAATCAGGGAAAACGTGTTGCTGCCCCCTGGCAGCGTCTAAGGTGGCGGGCCTGACTCCCCCGTCTGCGGACCCCAGGGCTGGTGTGGCCAGGGAACGCTGGAGGCCAGAGATGCTAAGGAGGAACTCGCAGCCTGGCAGGAGGTTGGGGGCAGCTGAGGCGGGTGGGACTGGGGGCGGACAGAGGTCTTTTCTATCCAGGGTCTCCGGTCGGTCGGGCGTTAGGGGCAATCGCTCCCATCTCTATCTCCCCAGCCCAGCAACCGCAGACACTCGCCCGGGTCCGGAGGGACGGGATGTAGGGGTACTTTACCTTAGTCCTGCTCCGTCCTATTTTCATCCCTACCTTGGAACCTGTCTCTCTACAAGGCGCGAAACCTCTCCAGACTGGGTCCACAGAAAGTCCAAGCTCCAGGCTTCCCCAGCGCCCCCGCCCTAGAGCCTGACACGAGCTCTCTCCCACCCTGTGCTGATCTGGCTCGCAGGCTCACCCAGCACCGCTCCCTGTGGGCCAGTTGACAGGGCCCTCGATCTTCCCTAGAGCTCCTCGCACAGCCGCGGCCGGACTTAATTGTAAGTTCAGAGTCCTCGGTTTCCGCGCGAGCCCCGTACAGACCGCGGCGCCCGCAGGGCAAGTTCGTGAGCGACTCGTAGCAGAGAACGGAGATTGATGGGCGTTGGGTTGGGCAGAGGGGGAAGCAGGTCTTACCTCGGTGTGGAGAGCAGGGAGTTGCCATCCATTGTCTATGGGCGCGTTGAGAAGAAAGACTGAAAGTGCGGGCGAGGGATGGGAAGTCTGCGGTGCTAGGACCCGGTTCCCAGAGCGCAGAGACAGACGCGCGCGGGCACGGAGGCGCGCAGGCTGGGACCACCGCGGCCAGGTGCTGTCTGAGCCTCTCTCCTCCCGGGCGGGGAAGCGTTGCACCCTGCGACCGCCAGATAGTCTCCTCCCAGGCGTTCCCTCTGATCTTGCGAGTGCGCTTGGCCAAAGCTCCAACCCTTCTACCCGGCTCCTGCCCTCCTCCAAGGCAACTCCAGTCTTCGTTGCCAGTGGCACCTTCTGAGTTTTCCTTGCCTCTCCCGGTGCCCAGCAGAGGTGACTCCGACAGAATTTCTCTCCCCGCCTCAAAGTCTCGTCCCCTTCTCTCTGTCTCTCTCTCTCTGGGAAAGCAGTCTGAACCCTGAAGTTGTTCAGCCACTTTCCCACATTCAGGCTCTACTCCTGGCAATGCCTACATTCCCCACTGGTCGTGCACCACCCCTTTGGCTGCCTCTCTCAATTTTATTTTTATTTGTCTTCTACCATGTCTTCTACCATTCATCACTCAGAGCAATGCTCTTTGATCTGCCAACTATTTTGCCTTTGCTTGGACTAGACTCTATTCTCACAATTCTGCAACAAACTCATTTTGCTTAATTGTGACTCACTCATACCTCATCTGTTAGAAGCCTGTGTGCACACAGTGATTTCAGAACCTATGACAGTGGTCATCCATCAGAGGCCAGCAGCAGGCCCTGGAAGGAAGGGCTGTCACAAAAATAATCTGTATTTTCTGCTTCAGTGTCTCCTTGAGCAAAAATGACAATTGTTTTAAGAAGGAAGACATTGATAATAGCAAATGACTGTTAAGATGAGGGTGCTGTTGATTATGATATTTTTTTATTAAATAAAAAAACAATTTTAAAGAAAACTATGGGACTTCCACAAATGGGAAGATGGAGGACATGCACTTGGCCCTATTCCTCCTGGTAATCACAAATAAAAGCTCTGGAGATTGTAAAACAAACATAAGAAGACAAAAGGATAGACAGAAGAAGGTGGGCAAGCTAGAGACCTTGGGACCCAAGAGTAACAAGATAGTGAGTTCCTGGGGTTTTCTTTTGGCCTCAGATGTCCCAGACTTGGAGCTGAAGGAGCCGACAAAACCAGAAATGTCCGTGAATGCAGACAAAAAAAAGCCTCTTCTCTTTAGCCAAAGGACCAGGAAAGGGACAGCCCAGAAAGACAGACACTCTGCAGAAAATAACAGCTTCAGTCTGGCAGAACATCAAATAAAAAAGTCCTGTGGCCCCACTCAACCCACTCCATCAAAGGCCAAGTGAGGCACCTAGATTCATTCTATTAATACCATTCCTAGGCTCTTAGGAGGTATCCCAAACCCCCAGCCCAGGTGGTATCAGTGAAAACTCCAGCAGGAAGTATCAGCCTTCCCTCCCTACCTTGGTGTCACCAAAGCCAACAAAACAAATGAGATTAACAGTCTCCTAACATAGTACCCTAAATGTGCAGGCTTTACAGAAAATTACTCATCCTACCAAGAACAAGGAAGATTTCAAATGGAATTTTTTAAAAATCAAGAAACTAAGATGACAAAGATGTCACAAATTTCTGACAAAGATTTTAAAGTAGTCATAATACAAATGCTTCAATGAGCAACTAAAAACACACTTGAAACAAATGTGAAATAAAAAAGAAAGAAAGAAAGAAAGGGAAGAAGGATAAAAGGAAGAAAAAAGTCTTAACAAGTAAATAGAATGCATAAAGAAAAAAATGGAAATTTTATGACTGGAAAATACAGTAATCAAAATACAACACTAACTGGATGATTTCAACAGCATAATAAAGTGAACAGAGAAGAAAAATCAGTCAACTGGAATATAAACAATGTAGATTTTCCAGTATGAACAAAGGAGAGAATATATGCTAGAAAAAAAAAAAAAGAAGGAAAGGAAAAGAACACAGTCCCAAGAACATGTGAAGAAAAATGGCTGAAAAAAATCCCCAAATTTGGCAAAAGACTTAAAGCTATAGGTTCAAGAAGCTGAGCAAAATCCCAACATAATAAACCCAAAGAAATCCACTCAAAGACATATCAGAGTCAAACGTCTAAAAATTAAAGACAAAGACAAAATACTGAAAGCAATTGTAGAGAAACATCACCTTACCTATAAGGGAAAACAGTACAAATAAAAGCAGAGTTCTCATCAGAAACCATGGAGGCAAGAAGTGACATAACATTTTTACACTGCTGAGGAAAAGAACTGTCAACACAGAATCAAGTATCCAGTGAAAATATTGTTCAGAAATGGAGGTGAAATCAAGACATTCTCAGATGAAGGAAAACTAAGAAAATTTGTCATCAGTAGACTTACCCTAAAAGAATGGCTAAAGGTGGCTCTCCAAACAGAAGAGAAACTATAAGGAAGGAATCTTGGAATACCAGGAACAAAACAAAACAAAACATGATGAGCAGTAATATGATAAAACAATAGGTTTCCTTTCTCCTCTTGAGTTTTCTAAATCATATTTGCCAGTTAAAGTAAAAATTATAACATTGTCTGATGTACTTCTAAATATATGTAGAGGAAATATTTAAGACAATTGTATTATAAAGGAGATAAGATACAGGGACATAAGAGACATGAAGTTTCTACACTTTGCTCAAACTGGTAAATTAATACCACCAGAAGACTTTGATAAGTTATGTGTATTTAATGCAATATGTAGAGAACTCACTAAGAAAAGCTATACAAATAGATATGCTCAAAATATTATAGATAACTCAAATTGAAATAAATATGTTAAGTAACACACGGTAAGGCAGGGAGAAAGGAAATAGAAACAAAAAAGGTAAAACAAATAAAAAACAAAAAAAGTCAGTTTTAAGCTCTAATATATCAATGATTACATTAAATTTAAATGGTCTAAATACAACAGGTAAAAGACAAAAATTGGCAGAGTGGGTAAAAAACATGACTCAATTATATGCTGTATATCAGAAATTCATTTCAAATATAGCTATATAAGAAAGTTAGAAAAAGATATATCATGCTAGTATTAGTCAAAAGAAATCATGAGTAGCTATATTAATATCAGATACAGTAGACCTCAGAGCAAAGAAAATTACTAGAGACAGAAAGGGAGGTTACACAGTGATAAAAAGGTCAATGTACCAAGATGACATAGGTAGTCTAAATGTGTACATGACAAAAAACAGCTTCAAAACCTGTGAAGAAACAAACTCATAGAACAGACTGGAGAAATAGACAAATCTACAGCTATAGTTGCAGACTTTAACCACTTTTTCTCAACAGCTGATAAAACAGCTAGACAGAAAATCATAAAGGATATAGAAGGACTTAACACCATAAACCAACAGGATCTAATGAACATTTATAGAATGCTCTGCCTAAAAGCAACAGAATATATATTTTTTCAAGTGTTCATTAAACATATACCAAGATACATCTGAAGCACAAAGCTAACCTCAACAAATGTAAAAGAATTGAAATCATACACAGAGCGTTCCCCAAACAAAATGGAAACAAAAATATCAAGAACAGAAAGATAAAAGGAAAACATCCAAACCTTTGAAAACTAAACAGCATACTTTTAAATAATCCATGGCTCAAAGAGGAAGTCTCAAAGAAAGTTAAAAAAACACAATGAATTCAATGAAGATGAAAATACAACATATCAATATTTGTGAGAGATAATTAACCAGTCCTGATGGGAAAACTTACCATGATAAATGTATATATTAGAAAAGTAGAAAATTCTCAAAACAGTAATCTAAGCTCCCACTTCAAGCACTTAGAAAAAATAATGTCAGAATAAACCTAGAGTAAGAAAAGGAAGGAAATAATAAAGATAAGAGTACAAATTGGTGAAATTGAAACAAAATGTAGGAAAATCAGTGAAATGAAGAGTTACATCTTTGAAGAGTTCAGTAAAACTGACAAATTTTTAGCAAGACAGACAGAAAAATGGAGACGGTGCAAATTACCAATACCAGTCACAATATAGAATATCACCACAGATCCTGCAATCATCAAAAGATAAATAAGGAAATACTATGAAAAACTCTGCACACATTTTATTTGACAGCGTAGGTGAAATTGACTAATTCCTCCCCAAACTGAAATTACTTATTATGTTTGAATTGCGTCCTCTCCAAAAAGATACGTTGAAGTGCTAACCCCAGTGTTTCACAATGTGAATTTATTAGGGAATAGAGTCTTAGTGGGTTTAAGCAAGTTAAGATAAGGTCATTGGGGTGAACCCTAATCCAATATAACTGATGTCCCTATAACAATGAGAAATGTGGACACAGACACACAGAGAGCGAAGATGATGTGAAGAGACACAGGAAGAATGCCATGTGATGATGGGAACAGAGACTGGAATTACATGGTCACAAGCCAAGGAATGTCCAGGACTACCAGAGGCTGAGAAAGTCATGGATCCTTCTCCTACAGGTTTTAGAAGGAACATGACTTTGCCGACACCTTAATTTTGGACTTCTAGTTTCCAGAACCTGAAGGCAATAAATTTCTGTGATTCTAAGCCACCCAGTTCATGGTATTCTTTTATGGGGGGGCATAGGAAACTAATACATTACCTAAACTGACCCAATATGAAAACAAATAATTTGAATAGCCCTATAACTGTTAAGGAAATTGAATTTATAATAAAAGAAATGCCTCCCTAAAAAATCTCCAGGCCCAGATGGTTTCACTGAAGAATTCTACAAACACTCAAAGAAAAAAAATTAACACTAATTAAACATAATCTTTCCCAGAAAATAGGAGAGGAGTAAATATGTCTCAGTTTATTTTATGAGGTTGGTATGCCTTGATACCCATATCAGAGGGACACAAATAAAACTATGAACTAACATAGCACATGAATATAGATGTGGAAATCTTAACAAAATATTATCAAACAGAGTTCAGCAACAAGTAAACAGAATTATATACACTGATGACCAAGTGGGGATTATTTCAGGGTTGCAAGGGTTGTTCAGTATTGGAAAATCAATCAATATAATCCACCATATTAACAAGTAGAAAGAAAAAACACATGATCATATCAACTGATGCAGAAAAAGCATTGGACAAAATTGAGCACCCATTTATGATAAAAAATATTGGAGAGAAATAGGAATAGAGAAGGACTTCCTCAACTTGAATAAAAATGCATGGCAAAAGCCTATGTTTAGTTATGTTTGATGATGGGAGATTGAATTATTTCTCCCTAAGATAAAAAACAAGGCAAAGATGTCAACTCTTGCCATACTTATTCAACATAGCACTGAAAATTCTGGCCAGTGCAATAGATAGGAAAAGGAGATAAAAGGCATACAGATTGGAAAGGAGGAAATAAAACTGATCTTATTGCAGAATACCTTATTTGTCTATGTAAAAAATCTCAAGGAATTTATAATAAAATTTGAAAAGCCTAGAGATAAAAACTTGCAAGGTTGCAGGATATATGCAGAAACAAATTATATTTCCATTTACTGGTAATGAGCACATGGACATTGAAATTAAAAATACAATGCCATTTAAATTTACTCAAAAAAAAACGGAACACTGAGCTATAAATCTAACAAAACATATACAGAAATTGTAGCTGAAAAGTCAAAATACAGATGAAAGAAATCAGAAAAACTCTAAATAAATTGAGAGACATACTTTGCTTATGAATTAGAAGACTCAATATAGTAAAAAGGTCATTTCTCCCCAAATTCATATGTAGGCTTAACACAGTTCCTATCAAAATCCCAGCAGGTTTCTTTTTGGAGATATAGACAAAATTATTCTAAATATTTATATAGAAAGGGAAAGGAATTAAACAGGTATAACAATTTAGAGAAAGAAGAATAAAATCGTAGAAATCAGTCTACTTGATTTCAAGAATTAGCGTGTTACTATGTTAATTAAGACTGTAGTATGGGTGGAAAAATAGATAGATAAATCAATGGAATAGAATAGAGAAACCAGAAATATACCCACACAAATATGCCCAAATGATGTTTAACAAAGCTGCAAAAGCAATTCAATAGAGGAGAGCAATTGGAGCAAATGTCCAACTTCTCCAAAGTTATTTGTTGACTTTTCAACAAATAATGTTGGAGAAATTGGACATTCGTATGTTAAAAAAAATGGACCTTGACCAAGTTTCACACAACATGCAAAAATTAACTCATAACAAATCTCAGATTGAAATGTAAAATATAAAACTATAACACTTTTAGTACAAAACATTGGAGAAAATTTTGGGGATCTAGGGCTAGGCAAAAGTTCTTAGACTTTTAAAACTTTTTGTTCTGTGAATGACACTGTTAAGAGGATGCAAAGATCAATTACACATTGGAAAAAAATATTTTCCACCCAGATACCAGACAAAAGACTAGTGTCTAGAATACATTTTTAAATCTCTCAAAATTCAACTTAAAAAAAAATAAACAATTCAACAAAACATGGGCAAAAAACAGAAGCAGGCATTTCACTGAAGAGAATTTACAGATAACAAATAAGCTCATGAAAAGATGTTCAATCTTACTCTCCATTAAAGAAATGCAATTTAAAACCACAATGATATTTCACTATATACCTATCAGAATGACTAAAATAAAAAAGAGTGACAAGACAAAGTGTTGGTGAGGATGCAGACAAAACGAGTCACTCGGGCCTCCCTGGTGGCGCAGTGGTTGAGAGTCCGCCTGCCGATGCAGGGGACACGGGTTCGTGCCCCGGTCTGGGAGGATCCCATATGCCGCGGAGCGGCTGGGCCCATGAGCCATGGCCGCTGGGCCTGCGCATCCGGAGCCTGTGCTCCGCAACGGGGGAGGCCACAACAGTGAGAGGCCCGCATACCGCAAAAAAAAAAAAAAAAAAAAAACGAGTCACTCATCACTCATCCGTTACTGGTAGGAATGCAAAATGTAAAAAATTACTCTGGAAGCAGTTTGGCAGCTTCTTAAAAAAACTAAACATGCTAGAGTCACAGGACCCAGCAATTTCAGGCCTGAGCATTCATCTCAGAGAAATGAAGACTTAGGTTCACATAACATCCTTACTTGAAAGTTTGTAGCAGCTTTGTTCATAATAATTGAAAACTAGAAACAAGACAGATGTCCTTCAGTGGGTAAATGGCTAAACAAACTGGTATATCCATACCATGAAATAATACTTAGAAATTAAAAAAAAGACTATCTATCAATATAGGCAATAACCTGGATAAATCTCCAGAGAATTATGCTGAGTGAATAAAGCGATCTCAATGGTTACATTTTTACATGACTGTATTTATGTAACATACTTGAAATAACAAAACTATAGAAATGGAGAGTGGGTTAATGGTTGCCAGGGAGGAGATGGGAGCAGTAGGGAAGAGGGTGTGGGTATAAAAAGACAACATGAGAGATCCTTGATGCTATGGAAATATTGTATATCTTTACTGTATATATGTCAATATTCTAGTTGTGATATCCAACAATAGTTTTTACAAGATGTTACCATTGAGGTAAATTGGTGTTGGTGTTGGAGGAGGTCATCAAAAAGACCTGACTTCTGGTTAACCTGAGAACTTGACCTGGGCAATCATACCCTCCTCACCCCCTCCCCTGTCCTTGGAAAGTATACTCTGCCCACTCTTGCCACAGTGAGAGCCTTTGAAGGATGTGGCCTTGAGAGAGAAAGGTATTGTTGAGACCATCTGGACTGAATATGTGAATGAACCCAGTTAAGGCTTCTGTATAAACTTTTACGATTCTGGAGGTAAGGTGCAGAGATCTAGTCTTGAGCCCACCTCAAACAATTCTCATATGTAAATTCCCTTGCTTATTAACACTGCCACCTACCAATCTATAATGGTCTGCCTCCTTCCTCTGTCTCTCCTTGCCCTGTGTGTAGGGGCCAGTTTCAGATTTCATCTGGGAAGCTCTGGAGGATGTGAACCAAACATTGGATAAAGAGTATATGGGATAACTCTCTTTTCTTTCTTACCACTCTATGTGAGCTATAGTTATATAAACGTAAAAGTTTAATTAAGAAAATAAAATATTGTGTTTTTTTAAAATTAATTTTTATTGGAATATAGTTGCTTTACAATGTTGTGTTAGCTTCTAATGCACAGCAAAATGAATCAGCCATACATATACATATATCCCCTCCATTTTGGATTTCCCTCCCATTTAGGACACCACAGTGCATTAAGTAGAGTTCCCTGTGCTATACAGTATGTTCCCCTCAGTTGTTTATTTTATACATAGTATCAGTAGTGTATATATGTCAATCCCAAGCTCCCAATTCCTCCCACCCCACCCCTCTTTTCCCCTTGGTATCCATACATTTGTTCTCTACATCTGTGTCTATATTTCTGCTTTGCAAATAAGGTCATCTATACCATTTTTCTAGATTCCACATATATGCATTAATATACTATATTTGTTTTTCTCTTTCTGATTTATGTCACTCTGTATGACACTCTGTAGGTCCATCCACATCTCTACAAATGACCCAATTTCATTCCTTTTGATGGCTGAGTAATATTTCATTGTATATATGTACCACATCTTCTTTATCCATTCCTCTGCTGATGGACATTTGGGTTGCTTCCATGTCCTGGCTATTGTAAATAGTGCTGCTATGAACACTGGGGTGCATTGTCATTTTGAATTATGGTTTTCTCAGGATATATGTCCAGTAGTGGGACTGCTGGGTCATATGGTAATTCTAGAAAATATTGTTTTAATATTATCAACTGGTACATTACATGGAGTAACTAGTATAGATCCTATAGGGAAATTTAGACTTTTCCTCTAGATTTTACTGTCTCCATTAAAGAAAGAAAAAAATTGCCTTCTCAGTGTCCATAATCAATGGCAATGCAGGAGTAAGAGACAGAAAGAGATAGAGAGAGAGAGAGAGAGAGAGAGAGACCCTCTTAACCACAGTGGAATAAAGAGATGTGCTATCATGGCTTTGTTCTTTAAATTCTTTCAATGCTTTAAAATAAAACTTGAATAAAATAATTTTGGAATATTTTGTTGAAGAAGGTCTCTGAAAGATCAGCTCCATGTAACTTGAAACACAGATCAAATGACACATCAGAGGAGTGGATGAGGGGTTAAGTGTCTGCACTCTACCACCACATGCGTACACTTATTTTACTTGCATTTCATTCTGCCATATTTTTCTGATTTAGGGCTACTGTGATCAGTTTTCTATTGCTGCTGTAAAATATTATCACAAAATATCACAAAACAACAAAAAACCTGTTCACAGTTCTGGAGGTTAGAGGTTAGATATTGATCTCATCAGGCTAAATTCAAAGTGTTGGCAGGCTTTGTTCCTTTCTGGAGATTCTAAGGGAGAATCTATTTCCTGGTGATTCAGCTTATTTGTAGAATTCAGTTATTCAGTTCCTTATGGTCAGAGGGTCAATGTCCCCGTTTTCTTTCTGCTGGAAACTCAAGGGTGTTTCTAATTCTAGACGTTGCCACATTTCTTGGCTTGTGGCTCTGTCCCTCCATCATAAAAGGAGGATAAAAGCCAATAATGCTGGGTCAAGTGTTTCTTACATGCCATCTCTCTGGCCCACTCTTCTGAACTGCTCTTCCAATTCTAACGACACACACGATTAGATTGGGCCATGTGGATAACCCAGGATAATCTCAACTCAAAACCCATGACATAATCATATCTCTAAAGTCCTTTTGACCTTGTAAGGTAACACATTCACAGGTTTTTGGGGATTGGGGCATGAACATCTTTGGAAGGCTGTTATTCTGCCTACCAGAATCAGCTGTTTTGGTGGGCTGGAGTGGTGGGTAGGAAAATGCATCTCAAATGCAGTGGCTTGCCAGGTTCTTCCCTTCTGAGACATGATTTACTATTACAGTGATCCCCAGGTTATCTCTGCCCCCACCCCTCCATATTATGGAGACTCTAAGGGACTCTACTTATTGACACACTTTCCTCTTTCCTCTGACTACTCATGTTCCCATTAATCAGTAAATACCCACCGTGCATACCCTGTGACCCAGGTACTATTGTAGGTAATGTACATCTTCAGGAGTAACAGGAATATCAAAGTTCCTGCTTGCTCTTGTGGAGGTTATATTTTGAAGGAGGGAGCAGACTAAATGAGAAACTTTTAGATAATGATACACAGTATAAATTGCATCAAGGTAATTTTGGATTGAATGGTTGGGGAACATAATTCTAAAAAGGGAACAATTAAGCTTATACAAGACCAGAAGGAGTCAGACGTACAGAGATCTTGGGGGAAGAGCTTGGGCAAGAGGCAGAGGGAACTGTTACTGAAATTGTTCCTGACCCAGTCCCAGAGTGACAATGAACTTAGTGGCTTGGGAGTGCAAAGAAAGTTGGAGCACATCTTCTTCATTGTGATGACTTTCCCTCTTCCCTATGCAGGATTTGCCCAGCTAAATTTTGCACTTCACAATTCATTCCCACGTTGAGTACGAAGGCAAAGGCAAAATCTGAGAAGTGAGCATCCTCCTCTCCCTACTCTCCTCTGAGTCTCCTCATGTCTGCACGAATATCTGTAATGATTGTACTGATTACTGACTGACTAACATTGAGGCTTTTCTTCCAAGATACGTGAAAGCCATGATATACATTTCTCCATTTAAAAATAAAGTAAGAGAAAAGAAAAAGTTAAAGTGTCAGGAAAGAGATCACTGTTGTAGGGAAGTGGTTCAGTGTGTAACTTGTATGTCCCACATTAGGGTATAGAACTTGTTCAGAGACAAAGAAAATATCTATGTGCATTCAAAGTCCTAAAAATTTCTTGATTACTGAGACTCAGAGTCTTAATTTATACAAAAAAGGAGAACATCATTCTCCTGTTTTGCAATTGCAAGTGATCACAGCACCTATTAAAACAACTAAGCAATGAAGTTCCAAAAGAATTAATGGGGGATATTTGTAACTTTTTGTGCATCATGTTAAAATAAATAGTTGAGAAGTTTATATTTAAAAGAATGTAAATGGAAGATATGGCATCATGGAAACCTCAAAAACATTAGTTTGGCTGAAATTTTCCTTTCCAGTTTCTTAGCTTTGCCAGTGTTCTCAATTATGGTGCCTGAGGCACTGCTTTCCAAAATGTAGGCTTCTACCAATTTTGAGAGCAAGAAAAAGCAGGTGCAATTAGACATATGATGCTGGATGATGGCTATCAGAATTTGAGCTCCTGAGGGTGTGGGAGGGCGCCAGGCGCTGTTCTTTTAATGTGGTCTCAAAACACAGTCAGAAATCAGTTGGTTTGGTTCAGATTTCTGGAACAAGACTGAGCAGCTAACTGTGAGGATTCTGAAGTTTCAGATTCAAAATTCGATCAATGGTAGTCATAGAACTTGAAAGGATATTGTACAAGTTCTGCACAGTTCCTAAGAGTGTATGAAAATAACGAATATCCGCCTGTGTTGGCATAAGCAAGCAACCTACTTAGCTTTAAGGATATAGGAATAGAAGGGAAGCAAGTGAGATGTGAGGTGTATTTAGCAGCTTAAGGAGTTTGGAGATGAACAGAGTTAATATACTGAGAGGCAGCAGTAAAATGGGAAGACACCCGCATAGAGCCCAGCTTCAGCCACTCTTGTCTGTTCAGGCTCCTAGTATCCTTCCCTGGTGTCTGCAGCAGCATTGGTGATATTGATCAACTCAGCAAGATACATCTCAATATGATCAACTTAATGTGATCCACATTTAACTTTAACCTGAACACACTAACATATCCATGGAAGACTGTTCTTGAACATGGTTGAACCATGAGCTTTGGGTCAGTGGCTTCCAATCCTGGCTGTGCATCTATGCTTAAGCTCCACAAAGATCAATTATATTAGAACATTTGGAGATGATGCCTTTCCAGGCATCTGCATTTTATAGAAGTTTCTGATATGATTCTAATGTGCTAAGTCTATAAGAATTTTTACTAACTCTACAGCAGCTCTGGAAAAGCTTTTTTCCAAACACCTTATTTTGTAGAACAGAAAACAGGTCTAGGGAGAAAATGACTTGCTTAAGATTTCATAATGAGTTAGATATAGAGCCAGGCTTAGAATAGAATTGTTGTAAAGCTTGCCATTTGAGAAAGCCATGAGAGTGCTAGTGAAAGTGCCAGGTCATGTAGAACAAATATAATTTTGCTTTTAATGGGTCATATTCTTTTTTAAAAAAATTTATTATAGTATAGTTGATTTACAATGTTGTGTTAGTTTCTGCTGTACAGCAAAGTGCATCAGTTATACACGTGCATATATCCACCCTTTTTAAGATTCTTTTCCCATATAAGTCATTACAGAGTATAATGTGTCATATTCTTTTATACATTCTTAAGAGTTCCCAGGAAGTCTTATAAACTTCCATAGCTTTCAATTATTTATTTGTTCCACAAATATTTATGAAGCTCCTATGAAATGGCAGAATCTTTTTTAGGTACTTATGGTACATCAGTAAATAAAAAGTACCCAAACTCTTGCCCTCTTGTTGCTTACATTTCAGTATTAGGATACAGACGATCGACACATAGAAATAAAAAGAAATAAATCAATTAGTTTAGAAATAAATTAGTTTAGAAGGAAATAAACTCGTTTAATGGAAGATGATAAGTGCTAGGGGAAAAATCATTGAACAGAGGAATTGCGATGACTAGGTAGGGGCACCTTCTAGCATTAAATAAGTGTTCAAATTTGGCCTTATTGAGATGGTGATCATTGAAGAAAGCCTAAATGGGAGTGAATATTTGGAGAGTGAATATTTGGAGGAAATAGGGCAAAGGCCCCCTGGCCAGAGAGTGTGTGTGTTGAATGCGAGTCAATAAGGAAGTCAGTGAAACCTGAGTAGGATAGGACACAGGAGCGTCCTAGGAGAGGAAGTGGGGAAGAGCAAATCATAAAAAGTCCCTTGTAGGCCATTTTAAGTACTTTGGTTTTAGTCTGAATGAAATGGGGAGTCTTTGGAGGGTTTTGAGCAGAGGAGTGACATCTGACTTACGTTTCTGAAAGTTTATTCTGTCTGTGATGTGGGAATAGAGTCTAGAGGGGCAAGAAAGAAAGCAGTTGCCTGATTTATGGTGGAGGCAATGCAATGGTAAGAAATAGGGGGATTCTGACTATATTTTGTGATTTGGTTGGTTTGATTTTAGGTACAGTTCTAAAATTTGTTTTTTAAATGTATATACAGTAAAATTCCCTTTCTTTTGAGGGTGTACAGTTCCATGAGTTTTGACAAATGTATCAAGTCAGGTAACAACCACCTCGATCAGGATACAGAACGTTTTCCTACCCCCGTCCCCAAACTTCCTTTATTTCAGACCTTCGTAGTCAAACCTTCCTCCCAAACCAAATGCCTGTCAACCACTGACCTCTTTTCCATCTCCCAAGTTTTTCTTTTTCCAGAATGTCACATAAATGGAAGTGGTATTTTAATCATTTGTCTGACTTCCTTTTCTTAGCATTATGTACTTGAGGTTCATCCATGTGATTGCATGTATCATTAATTCACTCCTTTTTATTGCTGAGTAATATTCCATTGTATGAATGTACCACAGTTTATTTACTCACTTAGGAACATTTAGTCTGTTTCCCTTTTTTTTGAAGAATAAGAATAGTGCTGTTATAAAATGGGCACGCCACTTTTTCTGTGAATATAAGTTTTCATCTCTCTAGAGTAAATACCTGGGAGGGGGATTTCTGGATCATATGGGCATGATTATGTTTAACCTTATAAGCAACTGCAAACTGTTTTTCAGACCCATCACACCATTTTGCATGCCTACCAGAAATGTTTGAGAGTTCTATTTCTCCACATTCTCCTCAATACTTGGTGGGGTCAGTTTTGCTTTATTTTAGCCATTCTAATGAGTGTGTAATGGTATGTCAACATGGTTTTAATTTGCTTTTAACTAGTGAAATGGTGTCAAACAGCTTTCCTATACTTCATTGCTGTCCACACCACTTTAAGGAAGTGTCTGTTCAAATCTTGGCCCATTTTTGTTTGTTGGTTTGTTTTTTATTGGAATATTGTTGCATTTATATAAACACATACACACATTCTGGATGTAATACTTTGTTAGAGGTATGATTAATGAATATTTTATCCCAGTTTATAGGTTGTATTTTGTTCTTTTAACAGAATCTTTTACAGATACAGAGTTTTTTGTTTTCATAAAGTATAATTTATCAATCTTTTAAATCTGATGAGCCATGATTTTGGAGTCATATTTAAGAACAGTTCCCCTAACCCAATTTAAAAAATATTTTTCCTAAAAGTTTCATAATTATATGTTTTACATTTAGGTCTATAACCATATTTTGAGTTAATTTTTGTATAAAGAATAAGCTATTGGTCAATGTTAAGTTTTTCAATAATGATATCTAATTGTTCCAACACAATATGTTTGAAAGATTGTCCTTTCTCCATTGAGTAGCCTTTGTACCTTTGTCAACAGTTGACCATATTTGTGTACATCTATTTTTGTACTTTCTGTTCTGCTCCATTGATCTATGTATCTATCCTTTTGTCAGTACTATACAGTCTGGATTACTGTAAGTCATAATAAGTCTTAAAATAATAAGTATTCTCTGTACCCTTTAACACTGCTTTTCATTATCAAAAGTGCTTTGGCTATTCTATTCTAGTTTCTTTGCTTTCCATACAAAGTTTTAGAGTCAGCTATTACTCTTATGTTAGTCAGCTCAGGCAGATGTAACAAAACATCAAAAAGTGCATGGTTTAAACAATGGAAATTTATTTATCACAGTTCTGGAGACGAGAAAGTCCAGATCAAGGTGCCGACTCATTTGTGTTCTTATATGGCACGAGAGAGAAAAAGAGAGCGATATCTCTTATCTCTTCTTGTAAGGACACTAGTTCTGTTGAATCAAAGTCCAACTCTTATGGCCTCATTTAACCTTAATTACCTGCACAAAGACCCATATCTCCAAATAGTCACATTGGGGCTGGCGATTCAACATATAAATTTTGAGAAGACGTATCCACTCAGTCCATAACAGATATCTACAAGAAATTTTGCTGGAATTATAATTAGGATTGCACTGAATTTATAAATCAGTTTGGGGAATGTGGTTTTGAATTACTCATTCTCATAAGGAAGATGTTGTTTTCTTACCTTCTGGAATGCTGTATTTCTTATACCAGAGTTAAATGTACTTTGAATGTTTAATTCTTTATAACTTCCAAGTATTAGAAAAACATATACATGTGGAATAGCTAAGGTGATTTTTGGCAGTGAGTAACAAAACCCCCATATCTGTGAAGTAATTACCACATGATATTATGGACCAACTCAGAAAAAATGTGCAGGCTTGATATTGATATATACAGAAAATATGGTGAAAAATACTTGTGCGTTTATGAAATTGTATTTTTTATTTATACAAAATAATTAAAACTGCTCTAGTGAAAGTTCAATAATTGGACACGTCTTTTATTGTCTCTTTGTTAGATTTAGTACACTATTTTACAGAAGTTTCATATGTCATGTGAAAAAATATTGGCCTTTGTTGATTTTTCAAATCTTCCCTTTGGAAAGATCCCTTGAAAGAAAACCATACATTCTACTTGTATTGAAAATAGATGAGGTGAATTTTGGGAGAGTGAATGGTGTTGTAGAAAAAGTACAGAACAAAAACCAAAAGATCAAAGCTGGGAGATCTTGTCTTTCTCTGTCTAACATGATGAATGATCTTATGTAAGGCCACCTTCCGCCCAGGCACACTGCTGACATACGCTGTACCTGTGACAGTGCACCAATGGAGGCCCCCAGGCCCTGTGTTCCAACAGTAAGTAACTTAAGAAGCTTTAAATAAAACAGTTTTTTATCTCTATATTTGATTAAAGTATTTTCATAATGCCTTGGAGGCCAGGTTCTTATATCCCTCCAATTTCCATGAGGGAACTTGTCAGGTGAAGAGAGAGCTGGCCCTGTCCTGCAGACCCTACCCTTTCTTCTGCACCCTGCTTGCTGGAGAATCCATCTTCAAATGCCTGTGATGATGCCTTGTGTTTAGGGCGAGGGCTGGTTTATCAGATGGCTTTACTCGGTGTCTCTTCCACCTTCACCTTTACATCTTCCCTTTGTTCTGTCTTCTTACTGATCTGCTTCTTTGCTACTGCAATTACCCCAGCAGTATTTCACATTCCTTGGTACTCTACACTTGTTATTCTGGTGGTGAAGGGAGGGGCAGGGGGTGTTCTTTCACTTCTGATTAAGCCTTAGACTCAAGCAAGCATTGTGGCCCTGGGTCTCCTGGCTGTGACTTTGTCATTGCTCCCTCCCCCAGCTGTAGTTCTGAGCCCCATCATGGTATTCCTGCTCCTTCCTCAGGGGTGGAAATTTTTCTGTTCATTTCTCCAGCTGCAATGGGTTACAATAGGGCATAAGGCTATAGGGGGTTTGTCCTCCCTCCTTCCCCCCAATATTAAGATTTTTGTTCTCTGAGTCAGGTGTGGTGGGTTTCATGCCTTTTCTGCAGACACCTGTTGTTCCTCTCCCCCAGGCCTGTACAACAGGGACATATTTCCAGACTCTTATGAAACATTTTTGTGGGATCCATAGAGAATAGCCTGCAAGAGGGTGAGAATTCTCAACACAGCTACAATTCTTGGGGCTATACACTCTCTTGCCAGACCTCACTTGGCCTCCACCAATGCCTTAACTATTCCAGCTGGATTTTTCCTACTAGTGTCTGGCAGCTTCTGCCTCAGGTAAAAAATACTTTTTCCCTGTATGTTTCTGAGGCACCTGTCTCTTCCTAGACTTTAGGCTAGTAGGTTACCCAGTACTCTACATCTCTGATGGGTTTAATGAAAGTTATAAACTTGCTATTTCACTGCTTTTGTTGTTGTCTTTATAGTGGCAATGAGGGTGTTTTCAGCTTGCTACATCCCAAAGTGAAAAAAAAAAACTACTATTACTTTCTAAAGAAATAATATGTCTGAAAACTAGAATGATTTATATAAAAATGCTAACAATGGTTCTTTCTGCGTAGTGGGATTATAGGCAACTTATTTTACTCTGTGTTGATTTGTACATTCTAAATTTTTTTCTAATCAGAAAAGACTAAGAAACATTATTTTAATGCAAAAATAAAGAAAATAATAAAAAAGAGATTGTGAATTTATTTTATAGGATGAGTCAAATTTTGGCTCCTATATGTACTGGCTAGCTAACCATGGAGTCTGGGTGTTTTAAAACTGAGCAGCTGTCTTCACCTACCCCAAGGCTAGTGATTGCCATGCCCTGGAAGCATGGGTTGTACTTGGGTCAGTTTCCTCCTGGTTAAGCCCTGGAGGCCAACTTGGGAGGCAATAAATTGGGAGATGCTTGATCAACAAGAACAGCAGGCCAAGATGACACAAAATAATACGTGTCTGTCAATTTTTTCTTTTACTTCCATGACTCTGTGACCCTCCCATCCTCCACCCCTTTTGTTTTTGCCAGGCATCACTTCTGTCATTATTCAGGTCTAAGACCCAGCATCTGTGGAATACCTTCTCCATGTTCAGACAAATAAAGCCATTACTCAGAGATCCTCATGTACTTAATGTATGCTTAATTTAACTATTATTTACTATTAATTGATAAAATTTAAGATTAATTAACATAATATATCATTATTATATAATTTGGCTAGCAACTGTTATGTACTGATTTGCAATAAAACAAATTTCAGGAAGCAAATAACTCCTTTAAAATTTATTCCTTAGCTTATTTTCTTTCTTTCCTTTTTTTCTTTTTGGTCAAGTCTATTTATAAAGAAAGAAGTTTCATGGTGTTAAAATCTCATATGAATTCTTACATTCCTCATCTACTACATCCTGTTTACTATCTTTTTATACAACTTTATATATTGGCCTAGTAAGTTGAGTTCTCATAACAGCACAAACTCATTTGGGGATGTGGAATCAAAGAACCTCTCAACCCATAAAAAAACCTTAGTGAAGTATATTCTCATCATTCCTTACCAGCCTTTTTGTACAAGTTGTGCAGATGATAGAAATGAGTGACTAAAGCTTAAAACTGCGGCAGAAATCCATAAACAAAATGAAGATTCATAATCAATGAAATGGTTAGAGGAGGCCCTCTCCTAACCAATCAAGGCAATGGACACTTGTTTTTATTCTTTTAGATTTTTTCTCTCCATTTTTTAATGAAAGAGGGAAATATGTTTGGGACGTTGTTGTGGAGAAAACAGTGTTGTTCTGAAGGTAGAAGCTCGAGCTTCATTCCTTTACTGCTTCCTAGCTGGGTGGCCTTGGACAAATCTCATAATGTTTTTGAGCTTGATTGTTCACCTAAAAAATAGTAGAAAATATAACCCTGGTAACAATACTCTGAGGTATGTATTAAAAGAGATTTTATAGAGAGACACAGAGAAAAAGAAATTTATATAGCCTTGCTGTTTGCTTTTATGGAGTAGTTCTGAAAAAGACTCTGTGTAGTGTTTTTAACCCCCTCTGATTTGGAAAATAATTTGCATGCTGACAAATGAACAATGACTGTAACTTGTGAATAATTTAGTTATTGTTTTTATTGTTAACTACTTGAAATAATATAGCTTAAAAGATATTGGCTATTAGTATTAACGGATGTGAGCTTCACATTTTCAGAGAAGCCATTATTCAGAAGAGAATTCTTTTAGACTTTTAGTTATAAGTAAAATGTCCCTTGTAGGACTTAAGAATATTTTGTAATCTGACTTTTCCCCCAAGCAGATTTTGCTTATAGCATGGAAACTATTTTAGATTTTTTACATCTTTCAAATACAAATAATTCTTTCACTGCTTCATCCAGAAGAGTTGCTAGTTCAGAACTCTTAATTTCCCATATGGGACAAAAAAGGACTAGCTTTTCAAAGTTTCTACAGCTAAGTAGTATCAGGATAGGACTAAAATTCCAGTAAATATTCTTATCAATTCTGATAGGCAGAATAATGAGCCCTCCTCAGAAAAGATGCCCATGTCTTAATCCCTTGAAACAGTGAATATGTTAGGTTATACAACAAAGGAGAATTAAGGTTGCAATGGAATTAAGGTTGCTAATAATCTAACTTTGAGATGGATAAATTACCCTGGATTATTCCAGTGGGTCCAGTGTAATCACATGGATCCTTACAAGAGGAAGAGGGAGGCAGAAAGGAAAGAGAGAGACTTGAAGATGCTAAAATGCTGGTTTTCAAGGTGGAGGAAGGGGTCTTGAGCCAAGGAATGAAGGTGCCCTCTAGAATCTGGAAAAGGCAAGCAAATGGATTCTCCCCTAAAGCTTCCAGAAGGAACATAGCCCTTCAAGATCTTGATTTTAGCCCAGTGAGACCCATTTTGGACTTCTGACTCCCAGACTGTAAGATAAATTCATGTTGTTTGTTACAGTAGTCGTAGGAATATAATATACCAAAAAATCACAATATTGCCTAAAACACTTCAGATTCAGAAACTTTAATGTTTAAAAGTTATTATGATCTGGCAAGCTGGGTGTGCTTCTTTCTTAGATATAACTGTCAGGATACATTTTAATTTTCATCCCAATTGTGTGTATAACACAACTGATGAATAAATAAATACTGTAAGAAGAAGAAATTAGATACTGCTAGAAATTAATGGTAGACTGAATTAGTAAAGGTCTATTTACAGGACATTCTCAGGAAAAAAGTACCAGGTGAGGGTGGAAAAATTACTTTCTTGGCATTACAGGATATGTGTTTGAAGAAGAGAGAAGTATGGTGAACACCTGAAATACCACTAAGAACCTGGTAACTTTTCACTGTTGTAGAGCCATTGGTTGAATAAACCCACTTCTCAGCCCAGGATGGCTCACAGATTTTTCAAGAGGTAGCAATAAGTGGTACAAGAACCCAGGAGGTGGGCTAGTAGAGCAAAGAGAGAAGGTAGTTTGGCTTCAAAGATGAGAAGGCAGCTGTCAGGTTTCATTAAAAGTTTACAATTTATATTGCAAGTGTATTAGCTTCCTATTGCTGCTGTAACACATGACCACAAATTTAGTGGCTTAAAACAACACACTTTTATTCTTTTATAATTTTCAAAGTCAAAAGTCAGATAAGAATCTCATAAGTCTAAGATCATGGTGTCAGCAGGGCTTGTTCTTTCTGGGGGTTCCAGGGAAGAATCTGAATCCATTCCTTACCTCTTCCAAATACTAGAGGCTGCCAGCTTTCCTTGGCTTGTGGCCACATGATTAATCTCTGCTTCTGTTTGACATTACTTTCTCTTTCATTTGTCCTTCTTGCCTCTCTCATAAGAACCCAGTGGTTACTTTTTGAGCCTACCCAGATAATTTAAGGTAACATTTCCATATCAAGTCCTTAACTTACTCATATCTGTAAAGTCCCTTTTGCCACATAAAGGAACATATATAAGTGTCAAGAATTAGGACAAGAACTTCTCGGGGGCCATTATTTAGCCTACCACAGGAGATTATTCATATAGAGTTTTTTTGTAACTTAAAAAATATAACTAAACTTAGGTTAAGAGTATATGTATATATATATAATATTTAAGGTATTTTTAGAAGTTCTATAAAAGGGGACTATGGTACCTGGAAATAGCCCATACACTCTCTGAACGAATTTATAAATTGTTGCATTAATGTATTAAAAGGGCTACATTTTCTCTAGACATAAGTACTTCCTATAAAAACATAGCAATTTGCTATAGATTTTATAGGTATATATGTGTATAATACAACTATAATATATATGTGTATATAATATAATATATAATATGTGTATAATACAACTATAGAAGAAATAAATACTGTAAGGAAAGGAAATTAGATACTGCTAGAAATTAATGGTAGGCTAAGTGAGCAAAAGTCTATTTACAGGACATTCTCAGGAAAAAAGTACCAGGTGGGGGTGGAAAAATTACTTTCTTGGCATTACAGGATATGTGTTTGAAGAAGAGAGAAGTATGGTGAACACCTGAAATACCACTAAGAACCTGGCAACTTTTCACTGTTGTAGAGCCATTGGTTGAATAAATCCACTTCCCAACCCAGGATGGCTCACAGGTGTTTCAAGAGGTAGAAATAAGTGGTACAAACACATATTCTATAATGCCAAGAAAGTAATTTTTCAACCCTCCCCTGTAAATAGATCTTTGCTCACTCTAGTCACCAAGCAGTTCAGAAGCCTCTCTTAATTTGCATTTTATGTAAGTATAAAGGGAGACATAGAAAAGAATAACTTTTTTTCTGAAAAATGGACCTTTAAATTTAAATGTTAATTTCAGCAATAAAAGTGCTTACTAGGGGTCGGATAGTGAGGGTGGGAGGGAGACGCAAGAGGGAGGAGATAAGGGGATATATGTATATGTATAACTGATTCACTTTGTTATAAAGCAGAAACTAACACACCATTGTAAAGCAATTATACACCAATAAATATGTTAAAAAATAAAATTTAATTTAAAAAAGTGCTTACTGATCTCAATATTAAAATAATCCAGAATCCAATGTATTTTTGACAAATATTTTATATTCATTATAACATTTGATAGCTGAAGTTATTGTTTTAGTCTCATTCAATATAAGTTAACAGTGACTAATACATGCAGATGCATTGCAGTTAGTATTGGATACATCAGTAAACAAAGAAATCAGGACTCATGTCTCTATGGAACATACATCCTAGTTTGGGGGGCAGACAAACAAACAAACCAAAACCAATTATGATCAAATAAGTGTCTGTATGTACAAATAAATATATTGATAAAAGTCATATTAAAATTCCTTTGCCATGTTCTTCCTGGTTAAAAAATATTAAGTTGCTAAGATTATTGAAGGCATTAAAATTCCCTTAATTCTTTTTTTTCATCCATTAAGCATGAAATTAAATCTTGCTGTATTAATTCTTGCAAGATACCTGTCTTAACTTTTAGCTTCATTTTTGATGTTTCCATTTTAAAGAGAAGGTGCTGACATTAAGAGATTTCCAACAACCCAGTCACCTTCTCCAAACTTCCACTTCTCAGAAAATAATACTAAAGTTACCCAGTAGTTTGAAATAACAATTTAATCATCATCCTTGATCCCTTTCCCTCTCCCTCTATTTTTTTAGCCTCTATATTCATGGAGAGGGAGCAGTAAGTTGGCAAGGTGGTTCAGGACAGGGAGAGATGCTGAAGAGTTGCTGGCTCCTATGCTATTTTAATCATCTCTTACAGCTCTGCTAGGTGTTCTAGGAATATTTAATATGATGATGAAGGCTGTGAAGGTGGAAAAAGTCCTATGTGTTTTCCGTTCTAATGTATTGCAACAAAATGAGTAAGACATTGAACTAGAACTGGAGGCAGACCAATCAATGCATGTATCTAAAAAGGATTTTTTTTAAAAGTATTGATGGAGAATCTGTGAGAGTTGGAAACAAATAGGGCAGAAAAAGCTGAATGAGGTATAAATGGATATAGTGGGGATGATTTCGTGTCTACTTCAGGGAGGCATCAGAGAAGAGTGGCTGAAGACACACATACCTTCCAGTAATGGGGTATTGCATTCTAAGCCAAAGTTTAGCACTTGGGATTTACCACTAGTTGCCTCATTTTCCTCATCCTAAAATGAGGATTATAACCCTATGTATCCAAACAATTGTTCTCTTATGTAGAATTATCAGATGAGAGAATGTATGCAAAGCACTTTGCATGTGGTTGACAACCAGTTGTCACCAGAGGTGGAATTACTGTGGTGTTAGTAAATCTTAGCCATCAGGTCTCCTCTAATTAGTGGTCCTTTTCACATCCTTGTAGAGATTTATGACGTCATATTTGGGATAAAATAACTAAAAGTAAAATATTTAACTGCAATGTATTTCCTTCTATTTCTTTCCACTCTAGCTACTTTTCTTTTACATTTCCCTTTGTTTCAGGGGGTCCTTATGAAGCCACAGAAATGCGTCTCAGGGTGGGGGTGCTCCAAGGAGCTCTGGTTCTTTTTTTCTCTGCACAGAAAGAATTCAGCAAGAGGTAAAGTGATAGATAAGAAGTGATTTATTAGAATAGGATGCTGTGAGGCTTACAAACGGGCAGACAAGGAAGTGTCATCCCAAGAACTTAGTGGGCTACAGTTTTATGATCAAAGGAAAAGTGGGGAGGGGAAGACCACCTTCATCCTCATTCTTGAGTAGACATCAAGGTTTACATCATTAGCTCTTCCTCCAAGTCGGGCCGGGGAGTTTTCCTGTCCCTACATGGTCAAACTGGGACTGTCATGGCACAATGGAAATGAGCAAAAAGGTGGCAACATATACTAAAATATGGTAAATCATCTCAGGTTTCAGTACAATGTCACCTTTTCCTTATATTTTTGTTTTTAGTGTGCACAGAGGAGCACGTCCTGGGAAACATTAACTTACTAAGCTCACTGAGCAGGATGTGGGTCTCATTCCACCATGTTTTATTGTTCTGGGGAACGTATCATGCTTCTGTTGAATGGTTTTCTTGCTAAGCAAGCCTGCTTGGTATTGTGGTTAAGCAAACCTGCTTTCTTGAGTGATCATTAACTTACAGGGGTCTCCCATACTTTTTCCTTTACTTATGATGCCTTAGTGAGATTAACTGTTTAATCACCAACTTTGTCCCTTTACTCTGTCCCTATCACTTAGAGTGCCTGTAAGGAATAATTTGAAAAAATATTAAAAGAAAGCAAACTATATCAGAAACATAAGGCTCAAAGAAAAACAGATTCCAAGGAAAATTTAATAAGGTATATCAAAGAAAGATAGAAAAAGAGCCAGAAGAATGAAAATTAAAGAGAGAAACAAAAATGTTCAGAAAAAATGTGGTTAAAATGGAAGCTTGGAAAAGAAGTTCCAACATACATGAAATTGGAATCCTTGAGGAAGAAAAGCAAGCAAATAAAAAAAAATAAATCAGAACTAATATTCAAAATTATAATCCAATAAAACTTGTTTTGGAAATAAGATATTGAAAGAGCTCGTTTGAGAAAATTGACTTGGAGGAAATAAACTCTAAGACTTTTCTTAGTAAAGCTCATAGTCTTTAAGAACAAAGCATAAAGAATCCTCAGGGCCTAAGACAGAAAGATCAAACTACTCATAAATGTAAAAAAAAAAATTAGGCTAGCATTAGATTTCTCAAGAACTTAATACAAGACAAGGCAACAGTAGGGCAGCATTTTTTTTTTTTTTTTTTTTTTTTTGCGGTACGAGGGCCTCTCACTGTTGTGGCCTCTCCCTTTGCGGAGCACAGGCTCCGGGCGCACAGGCTCAGTGGCCATGGCTCACGGGCCCAGCTGCTCTGTGGCATGTGGGATCTTCCCGGACCGGGGCACGAACCCGTGTCCCCTGCATCGGCAGGCAGACTCTCAACCACTGCACCACCAGGGAAGCCCCAAGGGCAGCATTTTTAAGATACACAGAGGAAAAGAGCATGAGCCAAGGATGTAATACCAATAAAGCTGTATTTGAAATACTGAGGCTCTAGAAAGGCAGCTTTAAATATTCAGTAACTCAGGGAATACTAAACACATCAGCCTTTGCCAAGGATTCTACTATATGATGAGTTTCATCCTACCAAGAAATAACTGGAGAAACTTCAGGTAAAAGACAAATGGAAAGGATTTAATATACATAGATGTAGAACTATGACTACAGTGAGGTTGGTGACATGGGTGGAAGACAGCCAGGTAAATACATGTTCTGAAAAAGTGGAATGAATGCAAGTAAAACATAGGAGGAAAAGGGAAGGTGAAAGGAGAAGTAGAATAAGATCATTGACTGTTTTACTGTTAATAGGTGGGAGTCAAAGCATGCTGGTTAAAACCAACACATCAGACAGTAAAAGATTAAGTATGAAAAAGAGACATTAGAGATAGTTAAAGGATTTAAATACAAATGTTTCCACTAGAACAAAAAAAGAAAGCTTCCTAAATGGCAAATGACATTTTGAAACATAGTAAAGATGATATACCACCTAGAGAAAGAAACTTAACAAATATTACATAGTACACACAGTAATGGTACCATAAAATACTGTGATGGGGGGAGAAGTGTTCCTGGCTCAGATAAAGAAAATTGCAGTGCAATGTTGCTACCAGGCTAACAATGAAAACAAGTTGAATAATCTATATAATCATGTTTTCCAAATCCCCCCAAAGAACTGAGGGCACAAGAAAAGCTAATGAACTAAATTTCAGAAACTAACATAATGTTTTTTAATTGTTATTTTAATTAATTAATTAATTAATTAATTTCTATTGGAGACAGTTGATCTACCATGCTATATTAGTTTCAGGTGTACAAATGGACTTATTTACAAAATATAATCTTAACAGCAGAGAAGGAAGAAGAGATTTCTTATGACAGAAAGGGTGAGAAGAAGAGAAATCCACCCTAGAAGAGATAAGAGGAAAACCAGCCTAATATGTAACACATTTTTAAAGTTGCATTGGGGCTGGCCTCACAGGTGTTTCATGCCAGGTCTAAGAATGACTTCCTCAACGTCACTAAAAGAGTAACAGACTTCCATGAAGTACCTCTTCTTAGTGGCCTGAAAACAGGATTCCTTGCAATTATCAATTCCTTGATAAGGTTATCAACCCTTTTATCGATTAGTGGAGAACGGAGTGTTCTTACTTCTTCATAATGTTCATGTAACCTTTTTCTCAAATCAGGCAGTTAGGTGGCTTGACTGAGAAAAAGCTTATTCTCTTTCTTTCCTTTTCTGTATAATTTCCCATTGTCAACCTCTTGCCATGAGTTTTAATTTCCCTGTGGCTGCTTCAGAAGAGTGCTGTGAAGATTAAATGAGATAAACAGGGAAAAGAGTTTCCCACATTGCCTGACATATACTGAGGGCTTAATAAATGCTAACTACAGAAATTCTCATTATTAGAGATCTCATCTTTCCCCAAGTAAGAGCAGAGAAGAGCATTCCTCAAGCCCTTACACCACCTCTTCACAACCTACATTTCATGTTCATATAATTGGTGTCTCTGTGAGGCAGTGGGCTTCCTGGCTGCCATTGATTGTCCTCAAAATCCCACAGAGCAAGTGGGATTTTGCAACCCCTATTTGTTGTTTCTTTCTCTCCTCAAGGCTCCTAGTGGAGGAGATGCTTGACCAGGAACAACTGATTTGAATTAGGATTAAATCATTTTGTATCAATAAATGACAGCAGGAAAATCAGGGTTGCTCAGGAGAAATGACTTGTTGTTGTTTCTCTGCTCAAAGAAAATGTTTTGATGGTTTAACTATTTTATAAAATTGTATAAAGGAAGTCATATTATTGCAGTTAACACCTTCCAATCAGTCTAGAGCAAATTGTGGATAAGTCATGTTTGGTTTTCTCATTCTCACCTCTTGTTCTTATTATTTCCTCCACCTTTCTAGCTATTCTGCATTTCTTTTACCTCTACTCTTAGCTGCCTCTATTGCTCCTTCTAAAGAACTAGCTGATAAAATTTTAGAAGTGTTAATCATTTCAGTTATGTTTGAACTCACACATATTTGTAAATAAGATGAAAAAGAAAATTCTTCGGGTCTGGGCTCCAAGAGGACACCATTAACATAGTTGGTTTACATGTAATTTTCTCTCTTTTTCCTCCAGAAAATTAAACACAATGTCTGGGAATTTTGCTATAGATATGTAGTTTGCCATATCTTACAATGCATCTCCATCACATTAGAAATGGTAATTGAATAAAACTATATGGACTCAAGCAACTCTCTGAACTTAACTTCTTCAAGTTTCATTTTAATCATGTGTAAAAGAAGGTAGTTACACTAAGTGACTTTGAAGGCCCCTCATACCTAACTTTCTCTAACAGGATGATCCTTAAATATTCATTATCTCTAGATGGCTAGTTGGTGATCTGCATACCAGGTAGACATAAGACTTCTAAAACTAAAACTTTTTTCAAAGATTTGTGTGTGTGTGTGTGTCTGTGTGTGTGTGTGTGTATGTGTATGAGAGAGAAAGAGAGAGAGGGAAGGAGACGGGGGAAGAGAGAGAGAGATGATGATGATGATGATGATGATGATGTCTGCTTAGAGTTTCTCTTACTGGTGAAGAATCTTGCCTCTCATGGCCAGGCTTTTGCCAGTTCAGTTTCAGCATCTCTATAGGACATATAATGACAAGTGGAAGGCTTCCTTAAGAAAGACTCAACCCAAATTCTGGAATGAGAATTATGTGCAACTCCAAATGCTACATGATATTATTATCACGTTGCCCTTGATTTCCTCCTTAATTCGGACCTGGTTTGCCTTTAGTTACTGTGACTAACAGGATAGTCTGGACATTCTCTGGATCCTGTGAACATGCCAAGGTACTTAAACCTTTACAACAGGAAGATCATTTTTTGCCTGGGAACCAAGGTGAAAATAATCTTACTATTCCCTGGAAGTGGCAGTTTGGGACTTTCATAACCATTTCCTGCCCATATACTTGAAGGCTGTGCTTGCTTCAGGGTGTAGAAGGTCCTTAGGTTGTGTCTTAGTCCAACCTGACTGGTGTCTTTTAAAGAAGAGGAGAGTAAGGCACACGGGGTGCCAGGGGTGGGCATGCACAGAGGTAAATGATATGTGTGATGGTTAATGTTATGTGTCTACTTGGCTGTACCATGGTGCCCAGATATTTGGTCAAACATTATTCTCTGTGTGTCTGTCAGTGTATTTTTGGATAAAATTAACATTTAAATCAGTGGATTTTGAGTAAAGCAGATGGCTCTCCATTATGTAGGTAAGCCTCATCCAATCAGCTGATGATCTGAATAGAAAAATGACTAACCTCTTGGTTGAAGGAAGGAGTTCTGCCAGCAGACAGACTTTGGACTTGAACTGCAACATTGGCTTTTTCTGGTCTCCTGCCTGCTGGTCCACCCTGTAGATATTGGGCTTACTCCATCATCTTGTGAGCCAATCCCTTAAAATCTATCTATCTATCTATCTATCTATCTATCTATCTATCTATCCATCTATCTATCATCTATCTATCTATCTATCATCTATTGGTACATCCCATCCTACTTGTTCTGTTTCTCTAGAGAACTCTGACTAATACAGTGTGGTTACAGGAAGGAGTGGAGAACTGAGATCCTTAAGTGCAGTTTTCTTCACTGCCCCTCACAAGCTAAAAGAGGAGAAGTCCTGGAAATAGTTTTATTAACAACCCAATGCTTTGGTCTTCAAAACAGGCTGCACAGGAAGAGTTGCAAGGGGGAAGAAAAGAAATAACACATGACAAGAAGAAAGAAATTGTGAAGACAATGGAGAGCAGGCTGAAGTTCTGTTAGATAGTGAATTAACAACTGTGACAATATATTTTAAAATATTGAGCCCATGCCAGTTTAACTTTGAAGTAAAAAATTGGGGTTTTAACAAATAGCTTTAAATGAAGGCGATAGCTTAGGTAAAAACTCAATGCTTTTCCTTATCTAGGATTTCGATTTTCTTTTCTCTGAAACCATTAGTGAGTGTGCTAGATAGTGAAAGAAGACAGGGTTCCATTGGAAAGACTTCAGTTTGCTTGCAATAGTGTGTGGGTCAGCTAAGTACAAATAAACCTTCTGCTATTAATAGCTGAAGGAGTCTAAGGTGATGCCATGAAAGGAATAGGAAGCTAATGTTTAAAATTCTTATCTATTTCCAAAACAACTCGTTTGATAAGCTTGGAAATTTCTCTAACTCAAATCTAATTCCTTAAGGTATAGAAAATGGTGAGAGAAAAATAGCATTCTAAGATTCTCTCTAGGAAGAATAAAAACTGAATAGAACATGAAACAGAACAAAAACAATAGTGGAAATAGGAAATACTTGAAGGAGACTTTCAACGGTGAACTAGAATTTCTAGAATGGATTCAAACTTTAAATATGATTCTAAGGAAGATGCAGCAGATTGACATGAAAGGGAGAGTAATTCTTTTTTGTTATTTTTGGAAGACTGATATTAGGAGTTGTTTCTGAAATATGCAAAGTAAATAAAAGATTTCAGAATGGCAAGACCTCTGTATATAATCTATAGTGTTAGAAAACACAGAATGCATTTATGAAGATGAAGAGAGCAAGACATTTCTAACACAGGAACCCATAAGATAAATAACCTCTTGAAACAAAGATTCAAAGTTAAATGGATTAGTATGAAAGAAGTCTTCATTATTGACAGGCATATAAATATAAAGTGGAATATAATATTATATTATGAAAAAAATAAGCCTGAGTCCATCTCTGAAGTTTGTAATAAAAAATAGTTAAGTTTACATTTCCTGGTCCTAAATCTTGGAGTTAAAGAACTGGGACTTCATGTATTCCTGCCAAGTTGCCAGTTAGATAAATATCTTGGTAACAAGATTTGTGCCATTTTCTTAACTCTTGAAAGTCCTACAGTCAGAACTTACTTCGTACATCAAACATTTGAGAAAATAGATGAAAGAAAAGAGAGTGATGGTTTAACACACCAAAGAGGGCGATTTTAGCTTTCCTTTGTCATGGAAAACAAGCGGGGTCCTGTCTCTTAGCTGGTGGTATTAAATCAGTGATGGTGTTGGTAACGTCAAGCAGTTGATGGTGTAGAGTTTTGCCTGCTGACACCACACATAGCATAAGAGGAATTGCCCACCAGAACCCACAGGTCTACTCAGCACATGGGCACACCAGATACCTCAGACATTTCAGTGCTCTGTTCAGGACGTAAAAAAACCAAATTGAATTTTAAGTCAATTTATTAGTCACTAATACAAAAAACAGATTTGCTTCTGTCTTTTTTTTTTAACATCCAGAAAGAAAGTTGGATTATACATCTTTTTGGAATTCCTCAAAATGTAGTTGCAGTCACCCTGAGATTTGGAATGTGCCGCTAAATACATAAGGTTACTGATTGTCATGAGTAACAGGAGGTGGATTGTGGACTGTGCTATGCAGAAGTCTTTTACATTGGACTTATTGACAAAATACACCATGATGGCTCTTGAGTCACACCATCTCTGTGCTAGTAAGCAAAGCATTCATTATACCTTATTATTTTCCCATTCTTTCCTTTTTTCATCTTCCTTTTAAAATATTTGGATTCTTTGACTAAAATAACCTAGAAAAATGTTCTGATTGAATATATGAACCATTCAGTTCACACAAATATTATCTAAAATGTAAATTTATTACTCAATCGTGCAAACAGCAGACCTGAATAACTAATAAATGTAAATACAGTTATTTTTCTGGAGTGCTGATTGAAAATTCATTTTATGCTCATTACTGCTGGTTAACTATTCCTTCACAAAGACTTTCTGGATTTTTCCCTATCCTAAAAGCAATTGTACAAGATATGGAACATGCTAAAAAAAAGTATAGAGCAATATAATAGAAACAATCTATAACCTCAACAATCAGAAAGAACAAATACCTATCCTAGATTAAAAGAGTGAAAATCAGGTTGGATGGAGGAAGAAAACACAGCAGCTCATAAATCAGGCCCCAGGACAGATGTAGATAAAGCCAGCTGCAAAGTTAACAAGAAACATCGTTTCTCACGGGTCATGCATCAACTGTGAAATGCCATGATGACCCCCTCTTGGGGTCCATTTTCTTGTCAATGATACCCCCAGACATGCTTTGCTTTCCCATAATTACTAGAATACCATTGCTATACCTCTCTCACATGTCGGTATCCAATTCATAATTAGAACCGCTTCTATTGCTGCCTCAGAAATAGTAACCAGCAATAAGTACAAACTTCCAGTTATAAGGTAAATAAGCCCTGGAGTTGTGACGTGCAGCATGGTGACTATAGCTAGCAATGCTTTATTGTATATTTGAAAGTTGCTAAGAGAGCAGATCTTAAAAGTTCTTATCACAAGAAAAAAAATTTTCTAACTATGTGTGGTGATGGATGGTAACTAGACATTGCCATATTGTATATATTGAAATTTCTCAATATATACATGTATCAATTCATTATGTTGTACATCTAAAACTAATCCAATGTGATATATGGCAATTATATTCCCAAAACAGGGTAGAAAATTTTAAAAATTATACGATGTGATTGAAATTGATATCATATTTGAGATGGGACATTATGCAATTGCTGCTCTAACTTTGCCTTTAACAAATTTAAGTCTCATCCAATATTAAAGTATGCAGTGGGCACTTAATCAATGTTGGACTTAATGAGTGAAAAAAACAATGAATCAAGAATGGATCCTGCTCTCCTTCTGACTCTTTCAGGGGAACTCAAACTTTACAAAAAACACCTCCTTCTCTCTTTTGTCTTGGGTAACACTGAGGTTCTCCTGGAGAGTCCTCTCTCGCTGTATTAAGTCAATAAGTCTACTTTTGCATTTTTTTCCATGCAATGGTTTTCAGACTGATCTTTAATGACAAAATACAAAGTACTGAAAGTTAACTGGGAATATAAGGCAGATTCTTAATGTCAGCATTAGCATGGTTTCTAGATAAATGGAAATCATACTTGGCTTTTTAAAACTACAGAAAGGTGAAATCTTATCATTAAGATATCAAAAAACAATTATGAGGAATGTATATTTTTCTAAATGAAAAAATATATAATTGTTTTTGTTATAATCAAACTAGTTAACAGAAGGGAATAATGAGAAAGGGTATGGCAGAGTGAGAAGGATGTCTGTGGAATTAGTCAAACCTGCGTGCTATGGACTGAAAGTTTATGTCTCCCGCCACTCCTGAAAATTCATATGCTGAAGCCCTAATCCCCAACGCAAAATATTTGGAGGTGAGGCCTCTAGGTATGTCATGAGGGTTGAGCCCTCATGAATGGGACTAATGCCTTTATAAGAAGAGACACCACCTTGAGCCCCTCTACCCCTGACCATGTGAGGACATAGTGAGAAGGTGGTCACTTGCAAACGAGGAAGAGAGTCTTTACCAGAAACTGAATCTGCCAGCACCTTGATCTTGGACTTCTCAGCTTCTACAACTGTGAGAAATGAGTGTTTGTTGCTTAAGCCACTTGGTCTATGGTATTTCTTATAGCAACCCTAACTCAGACACTGGATTTAAGTCATAGATATGCAACTCATTACTGTGTGATTCTGGGGGGAGTTCATTAATTTCTCTTATTCTCAGTTTCTTTCTAGATAATATCTGCCTCTCCAGGTGGTTTGTAAAGTAGAGAAAGAATGTGTGCAAAAAGCTAAGGTAGTACAGTTAAACATTAGGGAATGGATAAATGGCATGTTTCCTATTGTTATAACCATCAGGTTAGCAATTACTTGTGCACATTTACTCGCATCTCTGTGTGCATGCACACACACATATCAACACTCAGGTTTTGTTCTTCATGAGATCAATGACTTAGCATGCACATACACACATTTACATCTTCTTTCCAGCATTTGAAGACATAGTTCTCATTTCTATAAAAGTTAGGCTTTTAAAAAGAGGAGAGATGTGAAATCCAACACCTATTGTATAGCTTTTTGGACTTCATCTATTTAATGATGCAAAATATGTATTATAAGACAAAAGTTCCAGAAGGTTTTGGAATTTCTATCTTTAGATTGGTTTTAGAACCAGGAAACCTGTACTACTTGCATAATTATTTCCCTTCAACTAAGAACTCACCTTGTAATAACAGAAGCATTATCAATGAAGATTTATTAACTAGACAATATTATACATTAACTATACATTAATTAACTTAAGTGGTCTTTATATTTCATACTATATTGACAGTTTATTTTTTAGTTATTGTAAACACAAGTCTTGAAGTAAGTTTGCTTTTAGTTATAGATGATTAGATATAATTTTTAGGGTGTGTGGGGAAGAATCTTCCTTCCTCTCAGCATTGACAATTCTTTATTCGCTCAATAACTGGTGCCTACATTTGCTCATTTCTTTTAGAATTTTGGGATATTTAAAATGGGAACCTCTGGGTGAAGGTAGCTCTATAAGTGCTAAAATTCTTTATTTTGTACCTGAAAGTAAGCTTTAATTGGAGTAAAGGAGAACTAGTGTGAAGATACTGGACATCAGAGAAGGGTGGACTAGTTCTCTGACTACTGGAAGAAAATATTTTACCAAATCAGTCAGGTGATGACTCCAGAATGCAATCTTCACTATTTCATAACTTACTGGTGAATTTCTACTTCAGAGGTATTTTCTGTCCAATGAACAGAGACATTGGGTTTGTCCATAAGACATGATCATTTATGTATAACTGCCTATGTGTAATGCTGCATACAACACCATAGGTTAATTTTCATCATTTAGAAATTTTACCAACATTATCTTCCTGGTAGGTAATATCTATATAGTACTATGTTCTAGGCATTAGGATAACTATGATGTAGATATTTTCTCAATAACACTATTTGCAAATAACTCAGTGAAGAAGGTATATACCATTCTCATTTTACAGATGCGGACCAGACACAGAATATTTACATAACTTGCTATTATTTTTTTTTTTTCTTTTTTTTTTGCGGTATGCGGGCCTCTCACTGTTGTGGCCTCTCCCGTTGCGGAGCACAGGCTCCGGACGCGCAGGCCCAGCGGCCATGGCTCACGGGCCCAGCCGCTCCGCGGCATATGGGATCCTCCCAGACCGGGGCACGAACCCGTATCCCCTGCATCGGCAGGCGGACTCTCAACCACTGCGCCACCAGGGAGGCCCAACTTGCTATTATTATCACGGATATAAAGTGTGAACACTAACCTAATTGTATATGAATACAAAACTTGTGTGCTTTTTTTTTTTTACCACATTGATATGCTGTTTTATCCCCTCTGATAATTTCCTTCAATCTGATTTCATTTGTTTAAACCTGAAGCTATGTCTCAGAGTTGATGCTTGGGAAATGGGGTTTGGAAATTTACCATTGCTATGCCATCTTGCTGGGAAACCCACTTCATTCTTTTCATGATATAATACTACCAGATTTACAAAATACTTATTTGAATAAGTGTTTTGAATTTTCAGTGAACTGCAGACTACTTGAGACAGACACCAAGTGTTATTCATATGTATCTCAGTTTCATCTAGAAAGAAGACTTTAAATTAGATGGTGCTGCAGAAATCCATTTCTATTTATTCATACGTATCAGTGTAAATTCTAATAATGGATGGATCCAGATGAGCCTGAAATTTTGCCTAAACTGAGGCTACGAAACCTTACATAATGTGGCTTGATAACATTCATCTTCCTTCAGGAAAAGATCTCTGAATAGGATGGATAGAAGTTGCATATAAGTAGGTGTAAAACAATAATTACTTTAAGGCCATTTTTTGAAATGAAGCCCAGAAACTGATAGTGAGTTAGTTTCAATGGAACTAATCAACCTTTTATAGAATGTATTAACAGTTTATTCTGATAAGACTCAGAGTGATCAGTTGTTCTTATGTATTTCCTGGAAAATTAAAGAACAAAATACCTGGTAACTTTGACAAGAATGGCCTGTTAGTCTTTGAAAGACACATAGTTCATGAGCGATAAATTAGTGCAAAGAACGTCATGAATATACAATTTTGGCTTAAGGTTTTTCAGAAATTAAAAAAATATGATACATGCCTTTTCCCTTCATATATTCACATATCCTTAAACGTGTAATAATTTTATAGGCAATAGATATAATTTAAATCATAGAACTGGAAAGAGACCAGTTAGTATAATCTCTTCATTTTCAGATGGGAAACTGATATCTATAGAGTCCAAAAGACGGGCCCAGGGTTACAGGGCTAATTAGTGATGCAACAACTCACAATTTCTGACCTCTAATCCCCTATGCTTTTGGCTATACCATACCAAATAGAAAACATTATTAAAGAAAATGTTTTCACTTGTAGTTTTGCTTTACTTTTCCTGTAACACATTTTACCCCAAACTTGGTCCTGATCCCCTCTTGTATGTTACAGGCCCATATACCTTCCCTCAATGACACTCATTTTTGCGATCATTTGCTTTGTCTCCCACTGTCCTCACTAAACTTTAAGCTCCAGGAGGGCAGCAAGTATATATTCCATCATCTATTGCTGTGAAAATATCCTCTGAAAGCTTAGTTGCTTAGAAGACCAATTTATTACTATTCCCTTTAGTTTGGGGAATTGATGGACTCCACTGGGAAATTCATGCTTTGGGTCCTTCATATAGCTGAAGTCGAATGTCATGTGAGACAGACTCATTTGAAGACATCTTCACACAGTAGGGTGCTGGTGCTAGGGTAGCCAGAGACAGACCAAGGCTGACCGCTGCCACCCCCATCCCTACCCTTCTCTGTTTCTCTCTTCCCATTGTTTCTACACATAGCTAGCTTTGGGCTTCCTCAAGAATGGGAACCTCAGGATAGTTGGAATTCTTACATTATGGGCTCAAGATTCCACAAGCCAGTGCTCCAACAGGGAGGAAGTAGAAGTCTTCAGTCTCTTAAAGCCGGGCCCAGAATCTGTCACCTTATCAATTTTATTATATTCTGTTGGGCAATTATTTAGAGCTTATCTATATTCAAGGGGAGGGGAAATTGATTCCATCTGGCAATGGGGAGAATGAACATGTGGGGAGGGAAGAAACTGATGATGGCTATCTTGAAGACCAGCTACCATAATGTGTTTAGGGTAATCATTGTATTGTTAGTACCCAGCTCTGTACGGAGCCTGGAGAAGACACTCAATGAATATTTGTTTAATAAGTGAATAAATGAGAATACTGAATACCAGGGCATTTAGGTGAACAGCATAGGGTCTGGCATCTGGTAAATTGTTGGGATAAGAAAATAAGTCTTCTCACCTTAAATCTAATGCTATTTCCATGACACTGTACTGTACAGCTAAGGGGTCAGTGACGTGAGGATGATCTGAAAGAATTTAGAGACATTTCTATGAGATAAATGCTTGAGCTGGGATTATTGTTAGACTATCCAGCACAGGAATAGACTAGAAAGAGGCATGGAGACAACAAGAGTCTCAGGGAACACTTAGCACAGTACTCTTTTTCATCTCTTTCTCCCCCTCAAATTAGTACAATAGGCACTACCCACAAATTCCTTTAAATGGTTTCCCCCTCAAAGGAAATTGTTGAGATATTATCTATTAAACAGTTCAAGTCTTCAGACTGGAACACTGAGTGAAAGATTATTCTCAGACAGTGAAGGTAGCAGGATGTGTTGCTCACTCTGAAATTCATATACTTGTCTATAAACCAACCTGGACTCCACAGGAGAGGAAAGAGTATAATGCACTGTTCTTACATATGATGCTGAGCTTAAGGTCTGCCTGTGAAGATTTTCCCAATTCATTCAAGTCTGGAAATGTGAGAGACCTTTCCAAAAACCTGTCCTTGAAAGATTTCTGGCCTAGTTTGAAAAAATATTTCATTGTGTGCAACTTTCAGCTTCATGAGCTTTTAACCAAACCAAATTTACTCCCAGTAACTTGTCACATGGTCTATAAGCATTCACTTTTGCCATCTTGACTTTTGTTGGTGATTTGGGGGTGATGAAGAGGAGATTTTAAGTGGATAGTGCTTGTAAATCACCACATTTGACACTTTGAAACATCCTCTGACTGATCATGCCAGATTTCTTTACAAAATGCAGGAATTAATCTCCATGAATAGCAGGGTTACATGGGAATAGAGGTCTGTAGATGTTGCTCTACTTCACTCAAGCAGAAACTCTTGTTAGTCTAAGCACTGACTGGGGAGCATTTTAACTGAGCCATTTAGGTTTACTGAAGATGTGCAGATGCACCCATGGGAAACATAAAGCCCAGTGTCCCAGATTGGAAACCTGAAGGTCAATGTCAGCTCTAGTATATTTGTAAACTACTTTCATTCCCTAATTCACAACCTAGTTTTGCTTCAGAGAAAAACCTGTAAAATCCCGGATTTAGATTTTTATTTTTTTCGGCAAAACAATACTCACCAGAGCATCAAACTGTCTTCTACGGCTAAAGAACAAGATGACACAGGAAGCTGATTTCCATGAGGCAGGTGGATCCTGCCTAAATGATCCACCCTCATCTTGAATGCAGTTTCAGATTTTTCAATAGCTGTCTGAGATATTCCTAATATCTGTGATGACATGAATAGGATGTCTCAGGAACACAACCTGCTGACCAACATAAAATAGCTTTTAGCACAGATGGTAGTCTGTTGAGTCACCAATGATAAAACTTCATACCCTGCACTTCTTTGTTGGAAGACCAGCATACAAACATTTGTGCTCCACAATGAAAGGTTTGCTCATATCTCAACTAAGTTTGGGCACTGCTGCTAGATATTTTCTTGGTAATAAGGATGCATTTTAGTTTATATAGAAAGAAGTCAGAGAAATGAAAAATGTTCCCACTGGTTTACAGAAAAAAATTCTGATTGATATGCAAACTTTAGTAAAAAATTTTATACATTTTCTAAAGGCAGATGTAACTAAGGGGTTCCTTCAAATTGCATTCTGTGGTAAAAAGATGGGGGGGTCAGTTTCTTTATTCAGTCAACATATTTATTGAGCATCTAGTATATACTCACTGTGTTATTAGAGTTGCTGGAAACTACAATGTGAATAAGATACAGTCCAAGACAAGAAAGGGTTTATAATCTAATTAGATCATTAAATGAGTTACAGATTTAAACATTTATGAGTCATTCTATAAAGTTGTTTCATATGTATGATTTCTTGTGATGTTCACTACCATTTTATGATCTTAGTAAAACAGATATAATTCCTATTTTATGGATGAGGAAAGAAAGAGAAATTAACCTTAATGGTGATACCAGAACTGGAGCCAAGCATTAGTTTTTCTTTTTTTAAAAAATGTTCTTAATATTAATTCTTTTACTTACAAAAATATAATTATATTACTCTAGGTTACATCAGGAATATGGTATTTTTTCAGGCATAATTATTTTCAGCCACTCTTTTTTATTCTAAAGTTAAAAAAACCCAGTAGATGTCATAAAATAACACAAGCATATTCCATAGAATCTGTCATCTTTATAGCTAATAATTTTCTCAACTTTAAAACTTACCTTTATTGAGGTCTAACACATAGATAATATAACACTCCTTTAAAGGATAAAATTCAATGGATTTTGGCAAATGTATACACACCCATCTAACCATCTCTCAAATCAAGGTGTAAAATATAGGACACATTTTAATCTTTGAGCTTTCCCACTGTCCTCTCTTGGACTTGAACTCAGTGCTTGAACGCAGGTTTTTGAGGACCACATGGAGTAATAACCCTGGTTACCCATTGCTGAAAAGGAGATGAGCTCCCTCATTTTATCTTTTTCTGTTTGGAGACACATATAACAGACAATTTTAGATAGGGGAGAGATAGGTAACTGAGGTGATATTTCTGCCAAACAGAAAAGAAAATATACTTGTAGGCAGGAGGGTTAGAACATAACTGCTGACCTACCATCAGGAAGCTGCTCTGCAAATTATTCCTCCATGAAAATGGGAATTACAGTCTTTTACATGAGATGTCAAATGAGAGTAATGTGCGGGTCATATTAGATGACTCACAAAAGAAAATTCTCCCCGCAAACCAAATGAAGTCAACCAGAAACAAATAGCATTTCTATAATAGTAGCATGTCACTAAGGCAAGCAACATGAAAGTTCTGCCTGTCCTTCCCTATGCGTGAAAATAAGATATTTCTGCTGTTGCAAACGTGCACTGCTGCTTGCTGATGAAAAGCAAATGAGGAAATCTTTGACTATCGCTTACATTCATAGCACATGAAGTGGTTGCTATTTACTATGAAGCTAGGAGTGGGAAACACACATGAAGCGTGAAAATAAAAGGTCTTTTTTTTTTTTTTGCTCCTTTATAAAATATACTAAGCCCACCAAGGGGATCATTTCCAAAGATGTGTCAAGCAGTGGACTGAGCAATTGAAATGAGAATTAAGAGATTAAAAATAGCAGAGGTGATGTTCTGCATTTAAGAAGAGATCATGATATGTTCTGTAAGTAGAAACAATAGAAAGGAAGGTCTGTTTGAAAACTGACTACTTGGACTTGAAAAATTAGAACTTTTCCTTCCAATTATCTACCTGAGATATACTTAACCTATGTTTTCAAGAGATGTGATAGGCTCCTTAAACCATAACTGATAGCTTTAGTTTTTAAAAGCAGTATAAGAAAACCATATATAAATATAAATAAATATATATGTATATATAAACATATATAAATGCACAAATATATATGAATATATGTGTATGTGTGTGTATATATATACACACACACATATATAAAGTTGTCTAAGAGGCCATATTATTATCAAAATAAAAAGAACACGTGCATTATTAAATACAAGCAACTATATCTTCATTTTATTGTCCATATCATGTTCTTTTCTACCCTTCTAATTTCAAAAATGAAGTGTCTGGGATAATTTGAGTGAAAAATCTCAGGAATTTCATGTATCTAACTATGAACACTCAGCCCAGCTAAAGTGACATTGTTGGATAATTGAGGTTCATCTCTGTCATCCCTTCAGCCTGTGCACCCTCCTTCTTTGGGGGTAGTATTTTGTACATAGTAGATGCTCAGCAAGTTGTATAATTAGATGTGTTCTCCCATATAAACTTGCTTTCCCAATCTTTACACATTTTACCAAAAAAAATTTTTTTTTCAAAACTTCTTCATTCTCCTTAAATCTACCACCCATTCCAACCTCCACTTGTACCCTTCATAGAAAGTCTCATCTTTTACTCCACAGAGAGAACAGAAATCATGAAACTGGAGCTCTCTCCATTCCTGCCTAAACATCCTAAAAGTTTTCCTGAGTTCATACTTGTCCTACAGTCACTGCCACTCTTGTCCCTATGGGACAAGCCTCTCTCCTCCTTTCTATTGAATGCTAAGGTCCCAATGCTAAAAAAGGTGAGAAGTTTTCCTCTGTGCTAATGTGACCATATAAGAGCTCACCCCACTGCATACTACACGTTGATCATACCAATTCTGAGACTCGCCACCCAACTGGCCTAACCAGTAGACTTAACCAGTAGAGAACAAACAGCCTAATGATGAACCCCCCCTAAAAAAACCCTGAGCAAGACTGAGATTTCAAGCAAGAATAAGAGACCAGTACTGTACTACTGGATAGAAACGTGCTGTAGAAAATCACCCATGCATATTTGGGCCTGCTGTGGGGCAAAGTGCTGTGCATGGAATTTGGGGAGAGCCTCATAGGCACATCCTGGAGTTGGGGCATACATGAACACCAAGACAGGTACCTGATGCTCTGGAGAATTCTGTATGCAGGAGAAGAAGAGCAAGTAGCATTCAGGCAGCCCATGTTCCTGCTATTTGTGATGGCAAGAATTCATGGATTTTCCTTGGTCTTTTTGTTTGTTTGTTTTTTTGTTTTTTTTTGTTTTTGTTTTTTTTTTTTTTGTTTTTTTTCGGTACGCGGGCCTCTCACTGCTGTGGCCTCTCCCGTTGTGGAACACAGGCTCCGGACGCGCAGGCTCAGCGTCCATGGCTCACGGGCCCAGCCGCTCCGCGGCATGTGGGATCTTCCCGGACCGGGGCACGAACCCGTGTCCCCTGCATCAGCAGGCAGACTCTCAACCACTGCGCCACCAGGGAAGCCCCTTTCCTTGGTCTTAGTGGGCACAAAAATTAGTGGGCACATCCTGTCTGCCAGCATAAGGAGACTCCAGCTTGGAAGGCTGTGGTATATACTTCCAAATACAAGTCTAGGTGGGAGAGTGATAAAATAATGGTCACAAATCACGTCTGCTACATCAGGAAATTATCCAGATCAGAGCTCCGGAAGAGCTTCTCAAGGAAACTTAGTCCTGGAGCCCATGAAACATCACTGTTTCCCAGAGGATATCAAACATCAAGCACAGACTCCAACAGGTGGACAGGAAGCAGTGAATTTTGGTCCTTTTCTTTAATCTTGTTTCTCGCCCCTTGGAGGTACTGGAAGTAATGAGACGGAAGAAGAAGTACAGAACAAGGAGGAATAATTCAAGAAAAAAGAGGCACATTTTTTTCTGTGATATAACTGATAGTGACACTTGGACCAGATCCGTTTTTTAACACCATCCTTCATATGAAAAGGTTGTTTTCAGTAATAATACTTCTGAAAAAATTATATGGCAAGAAAAGAAATGCAGAAAGTGAAAATTTTCTTTAATTGAATTTCATATATATGTACATAATCATACCAATTAAAAAAGTTAAAGAAATTAAAAATAAAATAAATGTTAAGATACAAAAGAGGAAAAAGTAATGGATTGATACATTTAAATTACATTACTGTATTTTTAAAAAGAAAAAACCTACACCAATATATGAATCTATCATCGTAATGAATAATATTATAATTTCAGTTTTCTCCAAATTTTCAATGACTGTTAAAATTAATCTTTGCATAGATATGCTCATATCTGATTGATGAATGCATTTTATCATTTTAATTATAATCTGTTTCTTTCTCATGTAGCAACAGATCTAAAAATAGTTAACAAAAGTCTTAAACATAAGTATGTTTGACAGAAATTCATAAAAATTCCAGAAGTTGCAACCCTATTTAGATCTTTATTTCATCAGAGTCAATTCTAGAAGCAATCAAATATCTCTATAGTTGAAACATTTCCACTAAAATATCTTAGCCAAAAATTCGTTTTACACTTCTGTTATATTTGGAAGAAACCTCCACCTGTTCTTTCTTCTGCAAAAGGCAGAATAAATGGCTAAATGACTACTTGGTTCATTGATTGAGAACAAGTGTCCAGTTTTAGTGAAAATGATCAAAGCATTTAAACATTGTCTTTTTGATATCTGTGGCAATGCAAGGCCAGCACCTTCTGTCATTTCTCCTGGCATTTTCGGAAATTATTTTCTGTATATAAATTCTGTTTCCTTACATTTTATTGTTACATAGTCAGTGACATTCTCCACAAGGAACATTTTTTTTTTTTTTTTTTTATTGCTGTACGCGGGCCTCTCACTGCTGTGGCCTCTCCCGTTGCGGAGCACAGGCTCCGGACACACAGGCTCCGCGGCCATGGCTCGCGGGCCCAGCCGCTGCGCGGCATGTGGGATCTTCCGGGATAGGGGCACGAACCCGTGTCCCCTGCATCGGCAGGCAGACTCTCAACCACTGCGCCACCAGGGAAGCCCTACAAGGAACATTTTTAAAGCCCAATGTATCACTGTACATTGTTCAAGTTTGATTCTGGCTGTTTGCAAATTTGTGTCTGAATAGCCTCATCTAAAACTTCACATTGGAAGAAAAAATAACTTAGAAAAAAATATAAGCTACCATTTACGGTAGTGTACAGCTACCACTATACTGAATCTCCTGTTCACACCCAAGAATATGTAGGGTTTGGAGAGGTGAACTGTGCCTAATCAATCTGGCAAAACTTCCCTAACTTACTCTTGTAACGAATGTGTGTCTCTGAGGCTGTGTGTGTTAGGAGTCAACGCCATAACTGGAAGTTCCCCAAGTTAACTTCCACATAGAATACTACATTTATTAATACCATATTTACTAAAGGAAAGTAAGACACGTGTTCATTTGAAGCTTATATGTGTATTATTAAAACTTGCCAGTAACCTTGGCAAGTGTTTACATGTTGGAAGATTTTTTGGGGACAGGAATATTTAATTACTGGTATTGTTTAAAATTGCTTATTGACGGTGATTAAAAAACTGAATTTTCATTGGTTGTATTATTGCCTGCGTCCTGGGCATCCTGTTCTCATCTCTTTGATCAAAGTATTTCACTGCCTCAGCTCACTTCTGGTCCCAATGCTGGACTGAGCTTGAGCTGCAGGTGGTAGAGGATTTGGACTGGATGTGTAAAGGAAGTTTTGACTTATATAAATGCACCTTTTATATCTTAGATTTGGCATTAGCACAAAAATGAGACTACTATAACTTAGAGTGATCAAAAAGCTATAACATCTACCTGAGATGTCATCAAGAGATAGAGAAGAAAGTTACAATAGAGCAGCGCTGCTTGTAGTGAAAGGGAAAACATGAAGGTTTTTCCTGTGAATTATTATTATTATTCAATAAAATGATTACAAAACTATACTATTTTCTAGAGTTGCAAAGTGTTTTCTAATCCTATATCAATTATTCTACCCACGTGAAGCATAAAATAAATGTCAAAATTAAAACACATCAATAAAGTTAACTGGAATGTTAGTATTCCCATTCTTAATTCTATACTATTAAATCATCATCGTATGGTTGCCTAATAACAAGATATAAGTACAGAGCATAAAGAGCTTTCTAGATCTTTAGGGTCAGGATCAAAAGTAAAAGGGGGAAGTATTGCTTAATGTGTGTCATAAACTAAGTATGTATTTTCAAATAATGGACGATAATATTTATGTATGTGCCTGGGAGAAAAAAGGAGAGAGGGAGCAAGCTTGATTGACCAATGACTGATTTATGGGTAAACAATATGTATTTGTATAATAGTTATCCAAAGGAATCTCTAACCAAGTTGTCTTCGGCATCTTTTAAAGGTGCCTGTGCTGTTTACTCTCCATTTGTTGTCCCCTCTCCCTGAGATCTATTCTCCATCCTTCTCTGCCCTGGTCAGTGCCCCAAGGAGACTGACCCAAACATATCAACTTATCCAGATCCCATGACCCTGATTTGACCCTAGGGAGTTTTCTCAGCATCCCACGTTGATTTCTTTGAGCTTGCCCATAACTCTTTAAATACTCCATTCCTTAAGGTTGGGCCACGATCTCAGCTGAAAACATCTTCTGTCTCCTGCTGGGACTCTGATTAATGCAATGCCTTTTGTTCCCTTTCAGCAATCCCTTTATAAGACCCCTGATCTGACTGCCTAAAGGTCTCTCAGTTATAGTTATTCTGTCTGCCCCTTAGATGTCATCTCTGCTACATTCTGGGCTGGATCCTTAGGCAAAATAAACTCTTTGAATGTCAGTTTTCTTGTCTGTCCAATGGAAAAAGTGATATGTATCAAGTAACATGGATTAAATCGGATAATGCATGTAAACACATCTGTCAGTGTGTCTGGTACCTCAGAGGTCCTGGGGGTGGAGGAGAGCCAGCTGGTAATATTACTGTAGAAAATCCCAAAGAACCACCTTCAATACCTTACATTGTCCTCAGTTTGAAACGCCCTACTCCACTTCTTTGTTTTGAGTCTTAGTTCCCTCATCCCCTACAAGGATCATAGTGTTTCTTCTTTGGAATTGAGGTGCACAAGAATTGGGTAATTATAAATTTCATGGTCATGGGACACTGTCTTCATTTGGCCAATGTATGGTCCCCTCGTATTTATTTAATCAGTTACTTCTAATGGTATAATAAGCACCCTTAAGCTGATCACTCAAAAGTGAAGTTCTTGATGTAACGGTTGATACATCTAACCTTCCAGTCCATCCTGCTTCCACCCACCTGATATGAACATCATCTTGAGTTTAAAATCCATCATTCCTTTGCTTCCACTTTTATCTAGATTTAGTACATTTATATATACTTCTGAAAAAGTTAGTATATTTTATTTTAGTTTTTTTAATTTATAAAAATGGTGTGTGGTATGTAATCTTTTGATCTTTTCAGATTCTTTTTTTCACTCACTTTTATTTTTCTAAGACTCTTCCATGTTGTCGCATGTCATTACAGTTCATAAATGCTGACCATTATGCAGCATTCCAGAGTATGAACAGTTAATTCATTTACTCTCTTTGGGTGGACACTCAGGTTGTCTCGAAGTTTTTATCATTGTGAACAGTAATGTTATTGATATACCGTTATTGACTCCTCTGGTTCTTGTGCAAGAACTTCTCTTGGGGTATTTCCAACAGTGAAATTACTGGGCCTTAGGTATATGAATATTCAACTTTAGGAGATATTGACATGATATTTTCCAAAGTACTTGCACCAATTATCACTTCTAGTGGCAATGCACAGAAGATTCTGTGATTCAAAATCCCATTCAATCTTTGGTTTTGTCAGCCTTAAAATTTACCAATTGAATGGTATGTACTTATATCTCATGAAATGATAACAAGTCATTGTGTTCATAATGTAGTTTTTCACTAATGAGGTTAAACATCTCTTCTTAGAGATGTTTCTTAGCTTAATGGAATTATTTTTTCCTGGAACTGATTTTTTTAGAAATACTTTTCTTTTTATTGTGTTATTTGTGCTTTTAAAATTGAGTTTTAGTGTTCTTAAAGTTCTTGGAGTTAGTCCTTTTTTGGTTGTGTGTACAAGCTTGTAAGTCATGTTTTTTATTTTCTTTAAAGCATTTTTGATGCACAAAATTAATTTTAATGCAAACAATTGATTGCTATTCCCACTCAGTGAATGTTTTTGTGTCATGTTTAAAAAAATCTTTCTTTACCTGAAATCTAAGATATTCATCTATATTTCTACTAGGGGGTTAAAAATGTTGTTCTTGACATTTAAGCAATGACCATTGTGTCATGTTTAAAAAAATCTTTCTTTACCCGAAATCTAAGATATTCATCTATATTTCTACTAGGGGGTTTAAAATGTTGTTCTTGACATTTAAGCAATGACCATCATTTTAAAGACAAAAATTAGGGGTATCTGAATGCACATTTTCATTGCACAGTAAGAAAGCTTGTAAAATGTAGTTTGAATATCCAAATATAATAGTTTTAGACACATGTTGATTTGAGAATAGAGCTGATTGTTGAAATTATAGTTATCACTGCTCCTATTTGTGAATGATGATAAACATTTGTCTAATTATTAAGCAAATATTTAAGATTTTAAACATTTGCCCAAATGCAGTCATATTCTTTTGAATTTTCCTATGAGTATTTTTATTTATTATGACCATTAGATTGCTCTCATTTCAGCTCACTTAATGCTACTGAGTACCAATTCTGGGTCACCACAGTTCCATTAAATGCCCATTAAGTCTTGTCTCATGGTTAAGAAATACACCTGTTTTTGAACTAATCAAAAATTGTGTATGAAAAAATAAATAGATTTCCTTTCATAGATTTTCAAATTTGAAATGCAAATTTTTTAATGCTGCAGCTGAACATATTTGAATATATTTTGGAAGAATCAGAAAATAATTATCTATCTTCCAATAGATTTTCCTTACTGCTTGTTCCTCCTCACTTCCTTTTTAGTTCTTATCTTTCTTCAACCTATATTCATATGTGCTTTTCTAATTGTAAGTTTGAGATGTACAAATAAATTATTTAATGCAAGTACTCCGGTATTTTTTCATTTTGTTGAAGGTGATTATTTTAATCTACCTGCTACTGAGACTTGATGAATCAATAATTATATTACATACATAAATAGATGCAGAGCATTTGTTTATGAGATTCCTTTTCTAAGACAAAGCATTCTTTTTAACAAGAATTCACTTTATCTAGCTACTGGTCTGAGTTCTGAGATAACTTTGAAATAGAATTAAATGAAAAAACAAGTAAAGTTGTATTTAATTATGATATATTTAATGTTTATAAAGTCAAATAGTTTAATTTTCATGTCAAAAAATGGCAAGGATCAGACTATAGTTCATACCAGGTGCTGAACTTCTGAACCTAAACACGCACGCACACACACACACACACACATTCTCAGAGACTGAGATTGTTCTTGCCAATAATTTATTTAACACAGGTTTACTGAGAGAATTATAATAATTTCACAAGCCAGTAGCATACAGAATGAGGGTTCTTAAGCCATAATGAAATAACATACTCCAAACAAATAATAGATGAATTATGCTATTATTTTTCCCAGGCAAAGGAAGATGAAAGGAATACAGCCCAAATTTAATTCGAGGTGTATCTTTATATGAGTTGAGACTAGAGAGAGGCAGTTTAATCAACAAAAGTTGACATCCAACTGTCGGGAAAGGAAAGTGAAAAGCCTTCTGTCGCTAGAGAAAGTTGCTAAGGAACAATGACATGGGTATTGACTGGCAAGATGATCTTCATGGTTTATGGGGCTGCTGCACGGCTTTCACCACTGCTGGTAAAAGAGTCACTTTTACCATGGCGGGAGCTAATGCAAGGTTTTTAGGGTACTATTTAGATCAGCAAAGGGTGGCCTTGCCCAGATTGGCCACGCTCAGATTGTCCTAACAACTCTGGGTATTTATAGGAAATAATGATGTATATTTATTGTATATGTAAATAAAATTATTTATAGCATAATTTAAATAATATTTATATTATAAATAAATATAAAATATGCTGGGTCTCCTCACCATAGTTGTTTCTTCATGTTATTTTTGGTAAAAATATATATATTTACTTTTTTATTGAAGTATAGTTGATTTACAATGTTGTGTTAGTTTCAGGTGTACAACAAAGTGATTCAGTTATATATATGCATATATGATATATTTCCCTGTACTATACAGTAAGTCCTTGCTGTTTATCTATTTTACATATAGTAGTATGTGTCTGTTAATCCGAAACACCTAATTTATCCCTCCCCTTTTTCCCCTTTGGTAACCATAAGTTTGTTTTCTATGTCAGTGATTCTATTTCCATTTTATAAATAAGTTCATTTGTATCATATTTTTAGATTCCACATACAAGTGATATCATATGGTATTTGTCTTTCTCTTACTGATTTACTTGACTTAGTATGATAATATCTAGGTCCTTCCATGTTGCTGCAAATGGCATTATTTCATTCTTTTTTATGGCTGAGTAATATTCCACATCTTCTTTCTCAATTCATCTGTCGATGATAAGCCCCCAGCAGGACATTCAGCAGCTGAGCTACCACAGATGTGGATGATGACATCTGGACACACAATACAAAATTAAAAGAATAGAAAAAATTTTTTTTTCTTGTGATGAGAACTCAAGATTTACTCTCAACAAATTTCATATATAACATACAGTAGTGTCAAATATATTATCATGGTGTGCATTACATCCCAGTACTTATTTATCTTACAACTGAAAGTCTGTACCCCTTGAATACCTTTATCCAATTTCCCCTCCCACCATGCCCTGCCTCTGGTAACAACAAATCTAATCTCTTTTTCTACAAGTTTGTTTGCTTGATTTTGAAGTACAATTGACCTACAACATTATGTTAGTTCCTGGTGCACAACATAGGGATTCACTATTTCTATAACATTACAAAATGTTCACCACAATAAATATAGTTACCGTCTGTCAACATACAAAGATATTACATTATTCTTGACTGTATTCCCCACACTGTTCATATCATCCCCATTATTCATTTATTTTATAACAAAGTTTGCACCTCTTAATCTCCCTCACCTGTTTCTCTTGTCCTCTCCACCCCTCCTACCCTCCAGCAACCACCAATTTTAAATGTTTGTTGAATGAATGAAGTTAGGAGCTTAAATGCAGAGCTTCTAGGGCAGAGCAAGCATGACACGTTTGGGGACCTGAAAAGAGGCCAATATGGTGGGAATGTGAAGAGCCAACGCGGTGCCAGAAGAGGCTGGGAAGGTAAGCAGGAAGCCTGGTCAGGGTCACAAAGTGGCATGATTGCAAGAAGGACCTTACACATTATGGTTTATATAAATGGCACCCCTGGAGCACAACTCAACTGTGAATGGTGCCCTCTGGGCTGTGTAATGCAGCCTACCTGGGACAGGGGATGAAGAAGGGGGAAGAGCACCAGGTTACTTCCAGACCCAAGGAAATGAGGCAGAGAGATCTTTGTTGCAAGGGAAATCTCATGGGCTATTGAGGGCATCTTTTCCATACTCATCATTGTTTGTGGTTGACTCATTTATCCATTCTGAATGCACACATAATCAGCAATTGCTACTGCCAGGAAACACCAACACATGTAATTTACTTTAACACATATAGAAACATTTATGTATGCAATCCAGTTTTCAGGACTACAAGATGCCAAGTGTCCAGATGCAATGAATTCTCAAAAGTAAGTAACTAAATAATTAACTAACTAAATAAAACCATTCTACATGCACTGCTACAAACTAATGGCAAGGCTCCCAGTAATGTTTTGAATTATTTTTTTGTATTTTTTTGTTGAGAATATTTTTTCACACTTCACTTTCAACTCTTTTTGGTCTACTAAAATGAAACCATTTTATTGTCTCTCACCTTCCTTACAAATATTGACAAAAAATCATAATAAAACCCACATGTGTTTCCTGAATGTTATGTAACTTTCTAGTAAATAAGAAGAGTAAGATAACACAATCTCAGCTTTACTCTCTCCTGAAATTATTTGCCTGATGTGTGCTCTTCCATGAAAGAGCTTTTAAGCAATCATATGTGAGATTAGCACACGTGAAAAGAAGAGCAGAAGTTTGCTTTTCCACTAGCTTAACAAAGAGTTGCACTGGTGACTTAAAGAGAAATCCAATTTCTCTTTGTTTTATATAACCAGTGATCTCTCAAAGGACATTCTTCACTCATTGACTTAGAGTAAATTTAATTCTTTGGCTCATTTGCTACAGTAGCCAAATATATCTAGGTTCAAATTATGCCTCGGCCATGTTCAACCTCTATCACCTACATTTAATGCTGCTTAATCTCAGTGCCCTCAACTGTAAATGGGGATAACAATGATATTATTGTAGGGTTTTTAACAGATGTGAAAATATAAATACCTAATGTAGTGGTTGGTACAGATGTTACCATTTTATTACTGCATTTAATGGTATTTTATCTATTTTTAACTAAACTGCAAACATATTCCATTTATATGTAGTACACCTGAAACTAACTTAATATTGTAAGTTAACTATATATATTTTAAAATTCCATCTATTATCTAAACCTTGACCCCTTTGGGATATACGTGTATCTTAGATGTCAAATCCTGTCCTTTAGAGCATATTCTCCCTCCCAACTTGATGTGCTTCTTCAAACTGCAGATTTTTAACTTTCTTTCAAGAATCAACAATTCTTAACCATATTGATGCCTGCCTTAACATCTTTTTCTTTTTATTCTGAAATATAGAGCATGTCGAACCTGTCGTTCTATCCTTTGTGTTTCTTAATCTTGCATTCATTTTTTCCTTCTCTCTTTTTGTGCTACATTCTGTTAATTTCCTCAGTTATAGTGTACAGTTCACTAATTTTCTTGTCTACTATAACATACACATGGAATTTTAATTAGTCAATGACAAGTGTATCATGAAGTTATTTAGGGATGGGCAAGGTGGTGGCTCTCAACCCTGACTTCACATAGAACCTCTTTAAAAATTCTGATTTTAGGGTTTCATCTCAGACAATTAAACAGAATCTCTGGGAATGAAGACCCAGACACCAGTAGATTTTAAAGCTCTGTGGGTGATTTCAGTGAGAATCCAATTGTGAGGATTCCTGGCAAAAGCAAAGAGGGAGGTCTAGGCTCCACATCATAGTTTGAAGGTGACCCAGTGGAGACTAATGACTAACCAAATAAAAGAACAAAATCCACTTAACTTGAACTCTTACATTTTTCAAAAGATAATAACTGACTTCAAAAGTATTTATCATGTTTTTCAGCATGTAAAAGGAAAAATGTTCAGGATACGTTTATTTATAATTTAAATTCCTTTTAAATCTACATTTCCCCAGATGAAAATTCTGTATTGAAACTACTTTGTTGTGTTATGATTTTCTTCCTTTACCTGAGTGGATAATGATGTTCTGCTATGTTAGAGGAAGTTTTAGGTACATGACTGGAAAATTTAGGGAGAGTAAAAATAATAGTAGTAGTCGTAGTGTTTGAGTACCTCCTGTATGTCTGACACTTTATATGATTTCTTCTAAATTTTACAAGAAATTGAGTGTCATTATTATTGTCTTGTTTTAGAGTTGAGGAAACAAACATGCAAAGGTTCAGCTAATTGTTCAAGTTTGCACAGCTTGTGAATGGCAGAGCTCTGATTCCAAACCCAACCTTTATAATTCCAGAGCCACCACCCACCCCTTCAGTTGCTATTGGCCTTGAAATAAGGCCAGTCTTGGTTTGAATCTACATGCTTATACTCATAAATTCTGTACATGTAAATTGTTTAGCTTTCTGAGCTTGGGCTTCCTAATCTGTAAGTGGGCTTAATAACAATGATCTTTAAGGGTTGTTTTATAGACAAAAAATCAGCATATGTAGACTGCCTAACATAAATAACTTCTCAAAATGTGGTCTCTATGTTCATGGTTATGTTTTGACCTATGAAGTTAATAAAGGTCCATAACCTGCTGACTTTTAAAACTGGAAGGAAATTGATGTATTTTCTGCAGAGATTTCCATCACAGATTCTGGATGGTCTTTTAGTAACACTGAGCACACTGGAACTCTCACTGGAGCTAATTGATAACATAAAAGATTTAAATATATATATATATATATATATATATATATATATATATATGTATATATACATACATATATATACGTATATATACAGTTAAAAATTAAAGTGACTTCTGACTTTTGTTCAGAATTGTGTGCTTTTTTTGAGACTAATAATGCTTTTTTATTATGCTTATTTGCCTAATAAAATACCTGCCTGGATTTTCACTAAGTGATTTAAAATAAATATTTTTTAGAGAAAAGAATAGTCATGATCCCAGGTCTGGTAGATGAAGGATAATTTCCTATGATTTTCTGAGCAAAAACAGGAGAAAAAACATTGACCTAAATATGAGAGAAATACAAAGATGATAGTTTAACCAGTGACCCCTAGCAAGTAAATACTTTCACTCTTGTTCCCTTTCTCTTTCTGCAGTCCAAGTTTTTTAATGTTAATCTTGAACCTGGGAAATGAGTTATAGGTTGCTTTAGCAAATTTGCTCATAAAAAGTCTGACATTTCAATTGCATTCTGAACACATTCCTGTTTAAGGCCACAGAAAGTTTTATTTTATCTTTGGAGGAAGTCCATTTTTCCACATTCTATTATTTCAGTGACAGATGTTTCTAGCCAACCCAGTGAGTCATCACATGTTTTTTTATATTTGACTTTCATCACAATGTGCATATTCTAAAGCAATCCTTTATAATGGCAGCCTTGAGCCAGCATACTTTTAGTGGACGAGCTGCCCTTTGAAACCATGTGGCCTTCCATTAAAAAGCCAGCTAAAACAATAAGAAAATACTATCGTTTTAAGTAGGTTTTCTGGGAAGGCAAGTCTTTTTTCCCTGAATTTACTGGCATTTTTATACTGTTATGTCATGTGTTAGAACATGAGGCTAGTCAGATATGTCTACTTCCAGGGATAATTTCTTATTTTTATAGCATTTAGCTGAGTTTACCAGTATGCCTAATGGAAACTAACCACTAGCTCAATTTTTCTATGTGTAGGGATGGGAATCCAATATGTAGGTTTCTTCAGTGAGAGGGTTTCTTTCCTTGTAATTATATAATTTAGCTCCTTGAACAACAACTTTCACCTGTGCATGGGTTCCTCATCTTCTCCCCCTGCCTCTTTCTTAGCGGTAAGCAATATTTTAATTTTACGTTTATCTGTTCCCAGCTTTTAAAAATAATTTTATCATATATATATAATTATGCCTAACAATATAACAATTAATTTTTCTTTTTTTAATGAGTCATAGGTAGTGTCTCCCATGATTTGCATTTTTAACTCAGTATGATATTTCTAAAATTCATCTAAGTCATTTGTACATGAGACCCATTCATTTTTACCACCGTGTAGTACTCCATGGTGATTATACAAAATTTATTTGCTTCTTTTTCCTATGGATAGGCTTTTGCCACCTAAGCATTTGGAGCATTCTTGTACCCTTCTTATGGTGAACATATTCAGGAGTTTCCTTAGGATAGACATTTCCTGGGCCATGTATATACATGTCTTCACAGCTACAAAATGGAAAATGAGATGTTTTCCAAAGCGGTTGTACTGATTATAACCTCCACGAGTACCTGTGTTTTTGTTGCTCCATGTTCTTATCAGCATTGTCAAGTTTCTAAGTATTTGTCAATCTAATGAACATAAAACTGTATCTCATTGTCATCTTGACTCACATTTCTTAGTGTACTAATGAGATTGAATGTCTTTTCATATGTCAGCCATATCTATTTCCTCTTCTGTATAAAGCTTTTTTCATGTCCTTTGTGCATTTTTCTGTTGTGCAACCTATTATCTAATTTTCATGTGTTGAATAATATTTCCATTTCTTAATGATCTTCAATGCTATTTCTATCATATATCATAATTATTGTTTCTGGACTCTGTGTTTGAACTATTTGGGAATTCCTATACCAAAATTAACTATATTAATTATTATAGTTTTATAAGCTTTTATTTCTGATAGAGCCACATTTTATTCTTTTTTTTTTACTTTTGAAATGTTTTGAGTATACTTTTGCCCTTTGCTTTTCCAAATAAATTTTCAAATAATTTTGTGAAATTTCACATAAGTGCTATTGGGATTTTTATTGAAATTATATTGCATACTCAGATCAAATTATGGAGAATGGAAAAATGATTCTACCTCTCTAATAAAATGAAATATCTATTTGTTAAGGTCTCAATATATTTAAATAAAACTACATAACTTTTTTTCACATCTTTATTGGAGTATAATTGTTTTACAATGTTGTGTTAGTTTTTGCTGTACAACAAAGTGAATCAGCTATATGCATACATATATCCCCATATCCCCTCCCTCTTGAGCCTCCCTCCCACCCTCCCTATCCCACCCCTCTAGGTCATCACAAAGCATTGAGTTGATCTCTCTGTGCTATGCAGCAGTTTCTCACTAGCCACCCATTTTACATTTGGTAGTGTATATATATCAATGCTACTTTCTCACTTCATCCCAGCTTCCCCTTCTCCTGCTGTGTTCTCAAGTCCTTTCTCTATGTCTGTGTCTTTATTCCTGTCCTGTCACTAGGTTGATCAGTACCATATAACTTTCTTGATGTAGGTGATGCTTAACTTTTATTAGATGAATTCTTTGATATATTTCAATATTTGTTTATTATAAAGGCTATATATTTTTAAAAATTTCTGTTTGTTGCTGCATTTAGAAATGTAATTGAGTTTTGTATATCCATCCTATGTCCAGCCATGTTTCTAAATTATCTTTACTATTTTACTAATTTGTAGATTTTTGTGGGGTTTTATGTACATAATCATATCATCTGCAAATTAAAAGTTTACTTAGTTTCCAATTGTTTTTTTCCAATGTTTATGCTTTTAGTTTGAGGATTTAATTTATCTTCATGGATGGGTGTTTAGCATATATATATATATATATATATATATATATATATATATAATGTTTTTCATCAGTTTAGCATATTTGCAGTTTTTATATTTTCAAATACTGCCTCTTTTTTCTCTCTTCTCTTCTTAAGAAGCCTCAGTTAGATATACATACCCCATTCTCATCCTAGCCTTCATATCTCTTAAAGTTTGTTTACATTTGCCATTTTCCCACTCTGTATATGATACATTCTGTATAATTTCGGTTTTTTTAAAACATTGTTTCAATTAATCCTCCCAAGAATCCTGCTCAGTATTTATTCAATAGTCCATTCTTTAACCCGTTGATTTAAAATGCCACCTTTAACATAAACTGAATTTCCATATATACATCAGTTCTGTTTTTAGCTCTCTAATCTGCTCCATTTATGTGTCAACTATTTCTGCCTCAATACCAAAGCCTTTGTTATGAGTGTTTTATTGTATATTTTTCTATTTGATATCATTACACTTTTTTAAAAAAAACATCTTTTTTTTATTTAAGTAGATCTTCCCCATATGAAACCTATGTTTTAATTTTATTTAGTTTGTTGTCTAGGGAACAAATATGCTTGGTGCTATATGCAAAAGACACAAGGATGTAAACAATGAGTAAATAAGTCTCTCCTATAGCCTATCATTTAGTTCTGTCTCAAGAAGTGACTGATGTTACCAGCTTCTTATCTGCCCTTCTAGAAATAGTCCATACATATGAAGTTTAAAATAAGTTTATTAAGAATTCAATTAATAAACAAATAATTCAATACAAATTTGATTAATATTGAGTTGAATTTATAGATTAAGTTGAGGCAAAATTGACATCTATACTGTAACAATACTTCTCAACTGCTAGAATGTCTTTCCACTTCTTTTGTTCTTCTTTTGTGTCCTTCAATAAACTTTTACAGTTTTATTTATATCTTATATATTTCTGGTAATATTTATGTCTAAGTATACTATTATTTTTGTATGTGTGGCAATAATGAATAGAATCCTGGTGAATTGATTTTATATCTTTCTTATAAGTCTAGTTATTTCTGACAATTTTTCAATTGACTTTCTTGCATTTTCTATTCAGATGATCATATTGTTTACAAATAATGACAGTTGAGTCCTTCCTTTCAGTCTCTATACTATTTTATTGATTTAGTAAGGCTTTTAGTATACTTTAGAATGATAGCAGAGGTAGAAGATAACGCCCTGTTTTCCCTGTCTTTGTGGAAATACTACTCTTACATCAGTAAATATCATGTTTGCTGTGTGCTGTCAGTAGTTAAGTTTCTATTCCATCTACTAAGGTTTTTTTTTCTTTTTACCTTTTGACCCACTTAATCCATTTCTCTCACTCCCACCCCACACTTCTGGCAACCACCAATTTGTTGTCTGTATCTATGAGTTTTTGTTTGTTTAGATTTCATATATAAGAGAGATTATACAATGTTTATCTTTCTCTCTGTAATTTCTGATATATCTTCTGTTCTATATCCTCTATTTCACTAAATGGTTCAACTATTTCTAAACTGATATTTAGGATATCTACTGAATTTTTTAATTCAAAAATTTGTTTTTTATGCCACTAAATATACTATTTTTGAGTAATTCTATCTGTTCTTATGATCTCTTATTGCATGCTCATCTTCGAGCCCTTTATTTCTGTAATACTTGCACCATAGCTGTTTGATATCCTGGACCTGACAATTCCAACATCTTTGATCCTTGAAGAAATAAGAATATCATTTTATATTGCTGTTGGCTCTCTCATGTATTGGGTCTCATGTTTTTTTTGGTGCTTGTTGATATTTGCAAACTTATTGCTTGGACCTCATTTGTGGAAGATCATTATGCTAATTGGGATAACTTTTCTCTAAATAGGTTTTGCCCCAGCTTTGTCAATAGCCGAGGAACATCCCCAATATGGGTTTTTTTCCACCTCCCTCCCCACTGTGACTCAGTATGGGATTCTCAGGCTCAGATATTTTACAACCTGCTTCTGAAGGCTCAGTTTTCATCTTCCTTAACTGAGTTACTGCTGGCCTCTGCTCTAAATAGAACACTTCTTCCCTCACTGTTCACTGCTCAGTCCCAGCTACTTGATCTGATTCCAGATCACATTAGAAAAATAAATCTTGTGTGATAAAATGAGGATAAGGATTGGGGGTGAAATTCCTTACTTCTTTTGAAACTATGTAGACATATATTTTCTGCCATAAGACTGTATCTCTATTCAGACATACTATTGAACACAAAAGATCTACATGAGAATTATTTGAGCAAGTTTCGATGGTTTTTCCACATTTCAGTGAATACAGGTTTGTTTAGAAAATTATATTACAGTATAATAATAATAATTAGAATTTATTGAATGCTTCCTCTATGCCAGACACTATCTTACACACTTTTCATTATAGTTAATTTCTCCAGCAAACTTATAAAAGAAGTGCAATTATTATCATTCCAACTTTAACAAAATGTGGAAAATGATACACAATAACATTAAATATCTTGCCCAAAGGACATCTGTAGTAAGTGGGGTGAAGTGAAACCATTGTTTCAACCTGGGTAATCTGACTCCAGAGCCAGCTTTTTAAAAACATTGTTATACATTTCCTAAGAAACAAGTCAAAGTAGTCAAACATCTTGGGATTCTCCAGAGAGGGAGGTGCCAGTGTAGAGCTCATGAGCACCCTCAAACCCCAGGAGGTGTGTATGGGCTTTTCAGAAGGGCTCACACCCAGGGCTCTGTCCATGGTAGCCTCAAGTGGTGGATATGAGTTTCTGGAGCCCTTCAAAATTCCACCTGGTGGACAAAGGCTCCTCTTCCATGCCCAGTGGTAACCCCAGTCTCTCTCAAGGGTTCACTTGGAGGCTCTCTCACAAGCTTGTGTAAGGTTCACAAAGCAAAATGGTGTGTGCAACCACTTACCAAACAGTAAAACTGCAGGAGTACAGCAGGGAACATCTTCCTTTTTCCCCTATACCTCTACTTTTGAAAATTAAGAATATGGATGGATTTATATATTACTAGTTTTAGAACAGCATATTAGTTTGCTAGAACTGTCATAACACAGTGCTATAAACTCGATGGCTTAAACTACATAAATTTATTGTCTCTCAGTTTTGGAAGCCAAAAGTCTAAGATCAAGATGTTGGCAGGACTGGTGACACCTAAGGACTGTGGGGGGAGAGAATGTGTTCCATGTCTCTCTCCCGGCTTCTGATGCTTTGCTGGCAATTTTTGGCCTGACTTGGCTTGTAGATCATCACCGAATCTCTGCCTCCACCTTCACATGGAATTCTCTCTGTATGCATATGTGTGTCCAAATTTCTCCTTTTCATGACTCTAGTTATAGTGAATTAGGGGCTGACTCTACTCCAATACGAACTCAACTCAATTAATTATATCTGCAGTAATGTTATTTCTATATAAGGTCACATTCTAAGCTATGGGGGTTAGGACTTTAATATAAAGTTTTAGGGAACACAATTCAACCCATTACAGTCGATATCCTTCCTTTCTTAAGTGTTTCTCCCCTGCCTCAGACATGATAATAATTAATAATAATAATAACTATAACAATAACTTACATTTAAAAAATACCTATTATGTAATAAGCACTCTTGTAAGTGTGTTACATATGGTGACCAATTAACTGTTACCGCCATTGAGGTAGGCGCTATTGTTATGCTCAGCTGACAAAGGAGAAAACTAAGGCACAGAGAGGTTAAGTAGTTTGACCAAGGTCATAGAACAAGAAAGGCTCATACCTGACATTGGCTCCTGGTGCTCGCTCTTCATCACTGTACAAGACCACCTTTGTGCATCTCTCCCTCCATGTATAACACTCAGCTTTCGGAAGAAAAGGAGCTGTGGCTATGGCTGGCATACCATTACTGTCTTTAATTGTGGGCCTTGATAACAATCTCTTTTATGGGCCATAAGTGTTGCTGATCTAAATTTTTTTGGAATGCAAGAGTTTTTTGAAATTAATCTTATTATGTTTCAATACTTTCTGAAAATTATGTGACTTTGGTAGCTGCTTTTTGACTTTTGTATTTCGATTTAGTGATGCATTTCCCTTTAGGACACAATACTCTTTAATCCTGGTTTAGGATTTTTCTTCCTAGTCTACTTTCCATTTATACTCATGTAAGTAATGCTTAAATTAAAAATCAGGACTCTATTCTCTACTTGCCCCCAAAATACGCAATTTTCTGGAATAAAAACTGTGTAAATAAACATATTTAAACCAGAAGTCTCATAAAAACATCTTAAGTTATTGATATTGTCCTCTGTTTTGAAATACAGTGAAGAAGGAAACTGTAAAATGAATTAGCTTTTTAACAGGTGCAAGTAATTGAAGCTGGAGACTGATGAAAAAAGAACTGCTCACTGTAACACTTAGGTGGAAAAATATTCATTTGAAGCAGAACTGTCCTTCTGAATTCTAGCCCAAATGTGATATATATTTCAGCGTGTGACTTTTATTTAATATATTTTCCTATAATTTGATCTTAAGACCACAAGACATATTGAAAACATTTATCATAAAATTGAAAACATTTTGCAAGTCTTAAATTACTATTGAATTTTAAGATAAAATCTAATCATTTTATGAGAAGAAATTTAAAACTAGGGTATAGCTATTTACTTTGCTAGAGTGACTTGACCCAACCATTATTTGTATGGAAATAAAAGTAAATTTTTCTAAGGAAATATTCTAAATACATTTTTTTTTTTTTTTTGGCTGCTTTGGGTCTTCATTGCTGTGCTCGGGCTTTCTCTAGTTGCAGCGAGCAGGGGCTACTCTTTGTTGTGGTACATGGGCTTCTCATTGCGGTGGCTTCTCTTGTTTCAGAGCACCGGTTCTAGGTGCACAGGCTTCAGTAGTTGTGGCTCGTGCGCTCTAGAGCACAGGCTCAGTAGTTGTGGTGCACGGGCTTAGTTGCTCCGCAGCATGTGACATCTTCCCGGACCAGGGCTCGAGCCCGTGTCCCCTATCTTGGCAGGGAGATTCTTAACCACTGTGCCACCAGGGAAGCCCTCTAAATACATTTAAAATTTTTTGACTAAGTATGTGATTTCAAGTGAGGGAATAATTCAATGTCTAAATAACTATAAATTTCAGCTGCCATTTCATATTTAACACTAACAGAAATACTCATACCATATTTTCTAGATCAAAAAGTTTATAAATGCTGACATATTTATCCTCAGCATAAATATTAGGGTCAACTAGTGCATCCCTAGAATTATTGTAATCTTGGTTTAACTACTTTTTGTTTTCTACATAATTAAAGAGATTTAATACATTTAAAAATATTAGTGTATATGTTTTGGACACACAAAGCATAAAGGTGGAATCTTATGACTTTGACAGCTGAAAGGGAGTTGGGATAGAGCTGTATATGAGTAGAGTTCTTTTGTATGTGATTGACATCAAGCTGGTATAAATTCAAATAAGAGTGTTAAAACTTTAGGATGTTGTGTCATTCCCATAGTAACCACAAAGAAAATAGCTAGTGAATATACAGAAAAAGGAAATGAGAAGAGAATTCTAAAATTTCATGATAAAAAATCGAATAAACACTAATAAGACAGTAATGCCAGAAATGAGGGGCAAAAATATCTGTAACGTATATAGAAAACAAATAGCAAAATACAGAAATAATTACTTTCCAAAACAATCTTGGAAAAGGATAAAGTAAGAGGACTCAAACTTCCTGATTTCAAAATTTACTACAAAGCTACAGTAGTCACAATGGTGTGATAATGGCATGAGGAAAGATATATAGCACAATAAAATAGAATAGAGAGAACAGAAATAAACCTTTGCATGTGTGGTCAAATGTTTTTTGACAAGGCTGTCAAGACCAATCAGTGAGGAAAGGGCAATCTTTTCAACAAACAGTGTTGAGAAAACTGGATATCCACATGTAAAAGAATGAAGACCAACAAAATAACAATCCCATTAAAAAATTTACAAAGAATTTAAATAGACATTTTTCCAAAGAAGGTGTATAAATGGCTCTATACACATTTGAAAAGATGCTCAACATCACTAATGGTTAGGAAAGTGAAAATCAAACCCACAATAAAATCACCTCACACCCAATAGAATGGCTACTATTAAAAAAAACAAAACAGAAAATAACAAGTGTGGATGATGAAGGATGTGGAAAAATTGGAACCCTTGACACTACTGGTAGGGATGTAAAATGGTGTGTCTGTTATGGAAAACAGTATGGTGGTTCCTGAAAAAATTAAACATAGAATTACTGTATAATCCAGATATTCCACTGTTAAATATATATACTCAAAGGAATTGAAAGCAAGGACGTAAACATATATTTGTATACCCATGTTGACAACATTATTTACAATAGCCAAAGAGGTGGAAGCAGCCCAAGCATCCATTGATGGATGAATTGATAAACAAAATGTGGTGTAGGAATAAAATGGAACATTCAACCTTAAAAAGGAGTGAAATTCTGATACATGCTACAACATAGACGAATCTTGAAAGTACTATGATAAGAGAAATAAACCAGACACAAAAATAGAAATACAGTACAATTCCACTTATTTGTGGTACCTAGAGTGGTCAAAGTCATAGAGACAGAAAGTAGAATAATGGTTTCTAACAGGTGAGGCAAAAGGGGATAAAGTGTTGTTGTTTAATGGGTATAGAGTTTCAGTATGCAGTGATGAAAAAGTTCTGGATATGGAGAGTAATGATGGTTGCACAACAAAGTGAATGTACTTAATGCCAATGAATCGTACTATGAAAAATGGTTAACTAATCAATTTTATGTTACGTACATTTTACCCCAGTTAAAAAAGATAATATTGTTTAAAATTTCAAAAATAGTAAATGCTTGTTAAAATTTCCCAACAATACAGAGGTGCCTAAAGTGAAAAGAGAAAGCCCTACTTCCCTTGCTCTCACTCCTCCAACGATTCTTTACTTTTGAAATGATAAGAAGTAAACCAATTTTATAATATTAGCCTAGATTTCTTAAGAATACAGGCAATGTGTAGGAAGTGCTAGTAAAAATTAACAAAAATATGGGATTTATAAAGAGGAAGATAAAAGTATCCATGACAAAAGAGCAATTAGTTACATGGGATCATAAGTGTTTATCCAAATATAGGGCTCAGGCAGAACTTGAGTTCTTTCTAACATGGTTAATAATATCTGGAGCACAGATGGGACGACTTGGCTCCTAACCCATGTAAAATGTGATGTGTGTCTATAAGATAATCCCTTATGGCAACGGAAAAGAATATCTCTATTTTATATAGAACTTATTTTCACATTTAATAGTTCCTTCATTGTGAATTTTAACCTTAGAAATTTACTCCGTGACAACGCTTAGTTGAATAGATTTTCACCATAGGTTTGTTGACTCACATATGTAGTTCACCAGGATAAGCATTGCGTTCAAAAGCCAGTGTGCTCTTAATGACTATAATTCTCATCCTCGAGTCAGCCAAACTTCATCCTTATTATCCAGAGAAAGTGGTTTCTTCTTGCGTTTTTCTGGGCATATTGTTACACCTCTCTGTTGTCCTAACTTGGTATTTCCTCTCTTGCCCCTAACTCTAAATAGTCTATCCCATCTAAGGCAGAATTTTCCTCTGTGAAGATGTCTCCATCTACTACAAGGGATGTGCATACCCTTTATTATAGTACTTGGGCCTATGGCCATTGAAATATCTATTTCTTGTAACTTTGCTTGTTGCTTAGACACTTCATGTGGGTAAACCTTGTTGCCTCTATAGACTGTCCAGACACACACATAACAGGACATTATTCCACACTGGATAATACATAATACATAATCAACAAGTACATGATGGTGGTCTATGGTATTAATAGACATTCTTTAATAATGTTACCTACCACTTTCATATCTGCCTATTATAATAAAAAAACTTATCCAAATCATTATTTGCATATGTTATATAGTCTCTTAGACATGTTCTCTCAATTTCCCTAAACTCTACCCATAAAAGTGTATTCACTAAACTGATTTTTCTACTCCTGTAATTGATTTGAGATTGTTAATCCATGCTAAGATTCTATTTTCCAGGATGTAATGTTTTTCGAAAATGTAAAATATTATTATCCTTCTCATTTTACATATTCAGGAGTTTGGGAAAATGCAATATTTTATCGCATTTACATTTCTTAAAGTAATTCTTGATGTTTTGAATTATCTGGGCTGGCCAGCATTTTGAGTTAAAGTTGATGTGTTTTACAAAAATAAAGTGTTTGTTACTTTATAATTTGTTTCCCTATACATTTGACATGATGAAACACATCAAAAAATTGATTTTAAAATTATGAAGATTGGCATTGATTCAATTCATGTTTATATTCTGAATGTGAGGCCAGTATCAACCCTTGTCTACAACTGTAGGTGAGGCCAGTGATAAATCTTGTCTACAAATGAGATCAGCATTAATGCTTACCTATGACTGTAAATAAGCCAGCAGTCAAACTTGACGTCACCTGGAACGTATGGAGTTTTGTGGTAGAAGCTGATGTTTGTCTTCCTCGGTAGTTCTCAAAGTGTGGTCCCCAGAGCAGCCACAGCAGCATCACCTGGGAAGTAGTTAGAAATGCAGGTTCTCTGGTTCCACATCAGACCTTCTGAAGCAGAAACTCTGGGGATTAAGGCCCAAGATCTGTATTTTAATCAGTACTCCAGATGACTATGATGAAGCAAATGGTGTCCGAACAACTGACCTGCCCAACATTTACTGCTAATGTAATTCCTACTTTGTTCAGTAGCAACAGGCTCAGGCCTTTCCTCCAGGCATTGAGACAAGTCCTGACTGGTCTAAGCCAGTCTTGTGCATGCTACTTATCTTTGTCAGGATTGTCGTAGGGGACTAACTACTTTTAGCCAATGCATTATAAAATAAGCTGACTGTTCTCTTGTGGGAAAGACTCTACTCCCTGATAAAAGCGAGAGTCAGCCCTGTGAAGAAAAAGCTATTTTAACCACCAACACATCACCTACCCCCTGCTTTCTGCATGAATATAGTTGTGTCTGGGATAGCAGCTGCCTAATTGCAGCTAAAAAGGGAAGGCTAAGAGAAATGCAGAAGTACCAACTCAGTGGCCTGATACTGTAGAGCCCCTAAGAAACCTGGAAACCACCTGTCCCAGAGTTCATGGTAGATTAGATATACTCTCCTTATGGTTTAAGCCACTGAGAGTCAGATGTTCCTTCATTTTCAGTCAACAAATCTTAACTGATAAAAACTGTGAATGCTGACATTTTGGCAGGCATCATACCAATGGCAGCAGTTTCTAAAGGGATTGCCAGCTGAATTTAGTTTTAGATCTCTTATGGCTCATAAATAATTATGAAGAAAGCATCCGGATTTGGAGATTAATTTTAATATTCAATCCCCACCTTTTCTAACTGTGCTTCAGATTATACAAATTTTAGGGCTGCGGCAGAGCAGTACATTTGTGAAAGCAGTAGGAGAATGGAGGAGAGAAGCAGGCGCATCTGATGAGTAGATGTAATGCATGACTCTCTTCTGGGATGGAGAATATGGCTGAATTCCAGTGGGCAAGGGAACAAGGGAACTGAGATGAGGTTGAGGAGGGAATAGGTAGGTATTCATGAGGCACTGGAATCTTAAGTGCAGTGGGTTGTAAAGGCAAGTTTTTTTTTTAAACATCTTTATTGGAGTATAATTGCTTTACGATGGTGTATTAGTTTCTGCTGTATAACAAAGTGAATCAGCTATACATTATATCCCCATACCTCCTCCCTCTTGCATCTCCCTCCCTCCCACCCTCCCTATCCCACCCCTCTAGGTGGTCACAAAGCACCGAGCTGATCTCCCTGTGCTATGCAGCTGCTTCCCACTAGCTATTTTACATTTGGTAGTGTATATATGTCAGTGTTACTCTCTCACTTTGTCCCAACTTCCCCTTCCCCTTCCCCATGTCCTCAAGTCCATTTTCTATGTCTGTGTCTTTATTCCTGTCCTGTCCCTAGATTCATCAGAACCTGTTTTTTTTTTTTTAATTCCATACATACGGGTTAGCATCAGTATTTGTTTTTCTCTTTCTGACTTACTTCACTCTGCATGACAGACTCTAGGTCCATCCACCTCACTACAAATAACTCAGCTTCATTTCTTCTTATGGCTGAGTAATACTCCATTGTATATATGTGCCACATCTTCTTTATCCATTCATCTGTCGATGGACACTTATGTTGCTTCCATGTCCTGGCTATTGTAAATAGTGTGACAATGAACATTGTGGTACATGACTCTTTTTGAACTATGGTTTTCTCAGGGTACATGCCCAGTAGTGGGATTCCTGGGTCATATGGTAGTTCTATTTTTAGTTTTTTAAGGAACCTCCATACTGTTTTCCATAGTGGCTGTATCAATTTACATTCTCACCAACAGTGCCAGAAGGTTCTCTTTTCTCCACACCCTCTCCAGCATTTACTGTTTCTAGATATTTTGATGATGGCCATTCTGACTGGTGTGAGGTGATACCTCATTGTAGTTTCAATTTGTAGTCTCTAATGATTAGTGATGTTGAGCATCCTTTCATTTGTTTTTTGGCAATCTATATGTCTTCTTTGGAGAAATGTCTATTTAGGTCTTCTGCCCACTTTTGGATTGGGTTGTTTGTTTGTTTTTTTATACTGAGCTGTATGAGTTGCTTGTGTATTTTGGAGGTTAATCTTTTGTCAGTTAGAAAGCACAAAGATAAACCCACGCACATATGGTCACCTTATCTTTAATAAAGGAGGCAAGAATATACAATGGAGAAAAGACAGCCTCTTCAATAAGTGGTGATGGGAAAACTGGACAGCTACATGTAAAAGAATGAAATTACAACACTCCCTAACACCATACACAAAAATAAACTCAAAATAGGTTAAAGACCTAAGTGTAAGGCCAGACACTATAAAACTCTTAGAGGAAAACATAGGAAGAACACTCTTTGACATAAATCACAGCAAGATCCTTTTTGACCCACCTCCTAGAGAAATGGCAATAAAAGCAAAAGTAAAGAAATGGGACTTAAAGCAACTTAAAAGCTTTTGCACAGCAAAGGAACTCATAAACAAGCGGAATAGACAACCCACAGAATGGGAGAAAATATTTACAAGTAAAGGCAGGTTTTTAAGCAGGGAAGTAACATGTGTATTATGGGAGAAGAGAGGAAAAATTATTGTCTCTGTCTCAAGAGATTGAAAAGGGCAAATTTTATTGTTTTATTTTATACTAATGAGTATTTTATCTAATGAGGTAATTATTTCAGGGGTCCCCAAGACCCCCCATATGTTCAGTGATTTGCTAAAATAAATCAGGTTCTCAGCACCAAGTCATGTTTTACCTAAGATTTATTACATTCACACAGCAAACATACACAGCTGAATCTGTAAGGGAAAGAACAATACAGAAGGGATCTGGATAAATATGCATTCACCCTTCTCTGCTCTCTCCTTCCTGTAAGTGGTCACACAGAGCACATTCTCCCTCTGGCAGCAAAATGCAGCCACACATGTGTGATGTTTCTGCCCAGGAAAGCCCATTGGAAGGTGGTCACATAGGCATTCTCTGTCTAGCAACTAGAAAAATTCCAGACTCCCAGCAGATATTAAACATAAGTCACATTGTATGTACAAACTGTCTAGGCACAATGAAACACCCCTATCAGTTAGGGAAAGTGTCAGAAGCTTAGAGCCAACCTTGAAAGCAGAATCTCCTAAAGATAGCAGCTTAAGACCTGCTATGTCAACTATTTTCTGCACAGTACATTGTCATTTACATAATAAAATTAGGCAGGGTCATTCTCATTCATTACATATTTAATTGGTCAAAGTATTTCAAGTTTATTTTGTAATGATTTCAGGTTGATGCTGTATATGACTTGTTTAGTAACCGAAGTATGACTTGTATAGTAAACAAGAAAAAAATTGACAAAATTTTAACATTTCTATCAGACACTAGAAAAGCACAATAAAATTAGAATCATATATTTAACTTTACTGAGTGACATTCGTTTTGCTATTTTTAAAACATGATTTTAGCCCGTATCAGCACAAAGGGTAATGGTCATGGTATTTGGGTGGGAAATTGTATTTAAGAAGAGGCTGATGGAAAATAAGGAGTTAACATGAAAGGTGGATGTAATTAACTGTCAGACTTGGGGAAAGTGCTAGAGAGGAAGGGAGCTGGTGATATGGATGGAAGCCAATAATGTACATTTAAATTTGGAACTTTGTAAAGCAAAGCTGGTTATATGGATACTATAAAGTGGAGAAGGACTCCTTCACACTTTTAAGTTGGAAGGGGGACTATGTCTCCTTTTCTTTATGTTCCTTGGGTTTGCTCAATTTGGAGAAGTAATAGATATCTCTAAGAAGCTGAGAATAGATTTTACTAAGTGGTTACAAAATTAAATTAATGTAACCTGCTTTCCAGATTACATCCTTCTATACATCAACACAGCAATCAAATATAGCTAGATCTGTAAGGGAAAAAACAATACAGGAGCAATCTGGATAAATATGCATTCACCTTTCTCTGCTCTCTCCTTCCTGCAAGTGGTCACAAAGAGTACTTTCTCCCTCCGGCAGCAAAATGTAGCCACACATATGTGATGTTTCTACCCAGGGAAGCCCATTGGAAGCTGGTCACATAGGCATTCTCTGAATTATTACATTCTTTCTATAATTTCTAGCCAAAACCCAGGTTTTGGATCACAGACACTTCAAAGAAAAATAGCTTTTCTCTGTATTCAGTGGAAGGAAAAGGTATTACTGTCAGGCACCAAGTATGAGATTATGGTACAAAAACAAACTCTAACTCCCTGGTTGAACTGGGCAATGTAGTAGCATGCCCTAAACCCATGATATTTTTTAATGTATCTTTACATATTGAATCATGGAAAGAGTCTGAACAAGCTCTCAGTCCTTCAATGAAAATATTCAGCCTAAGCTCTAATTGTGATCCTGGAATGTATGAACACAAGTTAAAGAGACATACCATTGTCTACATGGTACCTACTCAAATGGCGACTAATAGTTAAGCACAGTTTTGCTGTCGCTTCACATTTACCTCCAGCATATTCAACATCATCATGGGGAGAAAAAAAGCCATTATCTCAGTTAACCATTTGAAATCTAGTTAAAACCATACATTTTTATAAAAGGTAAAAACTACCGTTATGAAATGGCTTTCTCTGCCATCTTTATAGGATGCTGTGCATCAGTAGAGGAGGGCAGCCTACAAAGAACTAAGAGTGATAAAGACTTACAGCTGTGGTGCCTACAATGTGCCAGGGCCTGTGGTAGTTATTTTTTATTTATTTATTTATTTATTTTTGCAGTATGCGTGCTCTCACTGTGTGGCCTCTCCCGTTGCAGAGCACAGGCTCCGGACGCGCAGGCTCAGCGGCCATGGCTCACGGGCCCAGCCACTCAGCGGCATGTGGGATCCTCCTGGACCGGGGCACGAACCCGTGTCCCCTGCATCGACAGTCGGACTCTCAACCACTGCGCCGCCAGGGAAGCCCTGGTAGTTATTTTTATATGTAACCCACTTTAGTCCTCACCATGACTCTAGGAAATAGTGCATAGTCTTATTTTCTTATTCAGAAAAAATTAGACCTAAAGTGGTTGAAGTAATTATCTCAAATTCATATGGCTTTAAGTGGAAGAACTGGAACTGAGTCATTATCTATCCTGGTCCATAATTTAAGCTTTTGTTTACTACAATGGCTAAGTACAGAGACCTGACATTTATATGAGTGAAACAGAATTTTTATTCAATAAAACATGAATATGAAGGTTAAAATTACTCTTCAGAATAAGAAAGAAATAAAAGACATTTTAAATCTCAGAAAATTTGCCATTTTGGAAGTCTTGAAGTATTCTGTGCTATTTTTCCACACTCTATCACATTTTTCTTTCCTTTACTACCCTATCATTCCCTTGATATTCATATATGAGACAACAAATAATCCAGCACTGTTTTACTATCATTTCACATTCAATAATTTTATGGAGAGAAGAGAATTATGTTCTCGTTTTACTTCATTCAAAGCTAAGTACTAGATCAACAGTATAATCAAAACTAAGAAGAAAATGTGTTTTCTTGATTAAAAATAAAACAAAAGAAAGCAACCAGATTTTCCAAGAATGTACAAAGGTACACAGTTTTGGAGATTCCACTATTTTCTTTGGAGTGAACTTTCTGTCCTGATCTTCCAACCAAGATGTCATTATCTTTCATGGCATTATCTTTCTCACAATAGCATGATGGTCCAATGGGAAATGAATGTGATGAACTTTCTCAACTTTTGAAAACTAAAAATATCAATATAACTCAATATTTGAGTCCATAGAAAGATTTTTTTTAAATGTAAATATAGAAAAAGGCTAAAAATATAACTTTGCTGTTAAAAAAGAAATGCTTCAAGAAATAAGATGATGTCTTCTGAGAGGCCTACTAATAGCACCCTAATGTAAGGGGTCATATTTGGGATTTCAATTTTCACTGAAAGACCAACACAGCTGATTTTGATTCTGTTCTTGTCTCTAAAGGGTGATCTCTTCAGTTTCTCTTTCTGTTTCTCTCTCTCTCACACTTTTAAAAGCCATTTATTTGGCAATATTAATCAAATCCTATACTAAGAAGACTTAGATTTCTATTACATATCCTTTCCAAAAACCCCCTAAGTTCTGAATTACCCTCCCTGATCTCATGTTTTATTTTAAATTAAATTAATTTCCTTAGAACTGAAAAATGTCAGTGGTCTCTCTGATATTAAAGTGCTCTTAATAACTGAGACCGTCGGTAGAATGAGGTGTGAGTGAGACAGTGAGAAACTGAATCCAGCACCCTAAGACAGGGCTTCAGTCCTTCAGCACACCAAATAATCACCTACATCTTAATTAAAAATTAATATTCAAATTGATACTAGTGGTAGATCTAGAAATCTGCATTTTTTGAGTAGCACTGATAAAGTCTGATGTACGTGATTTGTCAAGTCTAATGTATATGATTGGGTTATACTTTGAGAAATATTGTGTTAGAGAAATGAGCTATCAAAAGTTAGAGAAGAGGTTTAACCCAGACAGAGAGACTTAAAATTCTACTAAATCATTGTTGCTTGAGCAGGGCAAACACGTTGAGAAGGGATTATGGGATTCCATAAATGTCCTGATATGTACAAAATCACTTCTACAAGCACCAAGGTCTATTTAATTTACTACGGTCCCAATTCTCCTGCCTGGTAGGGAGATCATCTAGATATGGGATAAGATGAGCCACTAGGTAAGGACAATGATGCTGGGGCTTACAAAGCTATTTGTGGAAGAAAGCAAAGTTGTTGATAACTGAGGGGAAGACCTTCATTAAGCAGCTTTAGTATATGGACCAGTGAAATGCACGATGGGAGAATATGGTGTCAGCTGATAGTCTAAATAAGCAATTAGTTTATTCTACACAAATTTGGTAGAACTTTAGTCTAAATTCTATCCTCAAATGGATTATAGTATTGAGCTTGGATAACGATTTTAAAATTTTAACAGGGCTTTCACCTATTTATTTTAAGGGTCCTCAAAATTAAAATATTAGTTCATGTTTTCAGTTAACTGTTTGATATCTAATAAATATGAAAATAATTTTCTTTTTAAAGGAAAATTATTCCCTGTAGAAATGTAAGATGGGATCTCCTTAAAATAGTCACTCATGTAGAAATTTTAAAGGATATTACATGTGTGTGTATATATATATATATATATATATATACAAAATATATACATATAAATAATATATACATATAAATAATATATATGTACATAATTTTGAGTCCTGGTTAATAGAAACCCCTTGGATAAAGAGTAGCTTTTTTCATGGCTTATCTTTGAAATAAAAATATGATAAATCTTTCACAAATTCAGTTGCATTTTTACCTATTTTATCTGAAATATTTCAGGCTTCTCTATACTTTGAAGCACAGATTGACAGGGTCCTTATTATATTTCAAGAATGTCACAAACTGAAAATTGCTAGCAGACAACACGTGTCAAAATCTGATGCCAGACATAAAAAAATTCTTATGTAAAATTTCCTTCAAGACCTCCATCCTTCTATTTGCATCTTGCTACTAGCCAAGTTAAAAAAAAAAGCAAAGTAAATACTACAACGCCAAATAAAAGAAGTATGATTAGCCTCTCCTCTGTGGGTGTTATTTACATGGTATTTTTTCTTAAGTATAGTAACTAGGATGTTAATATTTAGAGATGAACATCTGCATTTTATTAGGCTTGTTTTTACCTGGAATTTTGTTAGCTCCAAATTTACAAAAAATTTTCTGTGACGGATAGACCTGGCTAGAAAGAGCTACCAGGCAAATTGATATACACCTCCTAATATATACCTCCTAAAGTAGTATTTTTTAACCTTTTTTAAGACACCTTTATTAAAGTATAATTGAAATACAATAAATTGCACATATTGAAAGTGTAAAGTTTGACAAATTTTGACATATGCATACACCTATGAAATAAGTATCACAGTCACATTAATAAACATAGTCATCACCCTTAAATTCCTTGCACTCCCTGCCACTGTCCCCAGGCATCCACTGATATACTTTCAGTCATCAGATGTTAGCTTGCATTTTATAGAATTTTATGTAAATGATATCATACAGTATGTGCTTTTATTTTCGGCTGGCTTCTTTCACTCAGTATAATTATTTTGAAATGCATTCTTATTGGTGCATGGATCAGTAGCTCATTTTTTATTATTGTTGAGTAGCATTCCAGTGTGTGGATTATACTTCAGTATGTTTGTTACTCACCTATTGATGACTATTTGAGTTGCTTTTAGCTACTACACACAAAAAATGCAATGAATATTTGCATGCAAATTTTTGTGTGGATATATTCTTTCATTTTTCATGGGTAAATACCTAGAAGTGGAATGATTGGGTCATATGGTATAAGAAACTGCCAAAATGTTTTCTAAAGTAGTTGTATCATTCTATATTTTCACTATATATATGAGTGTCCCAGCTCCTCAACTCCTCCATATTCTCACCAATAATTGGTATAATCAGTCTTTTTTATAACTTTAGCCAACATACTAAGGGTGAAATGATATCTCATCGTGGTTTAAATTTGCATTTCTTTAATGACTAAAAATATTAAACACCATTTCATGTGTTTGGTGGAATGTTTCTTCTTTGGTGAAGTGTTCAGAAAATTTGAAAATTTACTTTTATTAGTTTCTTTACCTTTCTATTAATCATTTGTGTTTATTATATTGCCTAGATATAAGTCTATTGTTGGATATGTTTTGCAAATATTTTCTCCCAGTCTCTGGCTAGTCTTTACATTTTCATAACAGTGTCTTTGGAAGGGCAAAAGTTTTTGTTACTTTTTTTGATGAATCTATAATTTGTGCTTTTTGCATCCTATTATGAAATCTTTGCTAAACTTAAATCACTAATATTTTCTCCTTTATTGCCTTCTGGAATTTGCATAGTTTTAGTTCCTATGATGCATTTCAACTAAATATCTGTATGTGGTGTGAAATAAGGGCCAAAGCATTTTGCATATGGCTACACAAGTGTTTCAACATCATTTGGTGAAAACATTATATTATGTTCAATGAATTATGTTGAGATTTGTATTAAAAATATATTGAACATATTCATGTGGGTGTATTTCTGAATTCTCTAATAGATTCCATTGATCTATTTTTCTAAATTTACATCAATGACAAAATGATGGATTATTATAATTTTATAAGAAGTCTTAAAATTAGGTTATTTTAGTTCTCCAATTTTTCTCTACCTTTTAAATATTGGTTTTTTTTGCTTTATAACAAATTTAATCAGTTATACATATACATATGTTTCCATATCCCCTCCCTTTTGCGTCTCCCTCCCACCCTCCCTATCCCGCCCCTCCAGGCGGTCACAAAGCACCGAGCTGATCTCCCTGTTCTATGCGGCTGCTTCCCACTAGCTATCTCTTTTACATTTGGTAGTGTATATATGTCCATGCCACTCTCTCACTTTGTCACAGCTTACCCTTCCCCCTCCCCATATCCTCAAGTCCATTCTCTAGTAGGTCTGTGTCTTTATTCCTGTCTTACCCCTATGTTCTTCATAACATTTTTTTCTTAAATTCCATATATATGTGTCAGCATACAGTATTTGTCTTTCTCTTTCTGACTTACTTCACTCTGTATGACAGACTCTAGGTCCATCCACCTCATTGCAAATAGCTCAATTTCATTTCTTTTTATGGCTGAGTAATATTCCATTGTATATATGTGCCACATCTTCTTTACCCATTCATCCGATGATGGACACTTAGGTTGTTTCCATCTCAGGGCTATTGTAAATAGGGCTGCTATGAACATTTTGGTACATGTCTCTTTTTGAATTATGGTTTTCTCAGGGTATATGCCAAGTAGTGGGATTTCTGGGTCATATGGCAGTTCTATTTGTAGTTTTTTAAGGAACCTCCATACTGTTCTCCATAGTGGCTGTACCAATTCACATTCCCACCAGCAGTGCAAGAGTGTTCCCTTTTTTCCACACTCTCTCCAGCATTTATTGTTTCTAGATTTTTTGATGATGGCCATTCTGACTGGTGTGAGATGATATCTCATTGTACTTTTGATTTGCATTTCTCTAATGAGTAAAGATGTTGAGCATCCTTTCATGTGTTTGTTGGCAGTCTGTATATCTTCTGTGGAGAAATGTCTGTTTAGGTCTTCTGCCCATTTTTTGATTGGGTTGTTTGTTTTTTTGTTATTCAGCTGCATGAGCTGCTTATAAATTTTGGAGATTAATCCTTTGTCAGTTGCTTCATTTGCAAATATTTTCTCCCATTCTGAGGGTTGTCTTTTGGTCTTGTTTATGGTTTCCTTTGCTGTGCAAAAGCTTTTAAGTTTCATTAGGTCCCATGTGTTTATTTTTGTCTTTATTTCCATTTCTCTAGGAGGTGGGTCAAAAAGGATCTTGCTGTGATTTATGTCATAGAGTGTTCTGCCTATGTTTTCCTCTAAGAGTTTGATAGTATCTGGCCTTACATTTAGGTCTTAAATCCATTTTGAGCTTATTTTTGTGTATGGTGTTAGGGAGTGATCTAATCTCATTCTTTTACATGTCCCTGTCCAGTTTTCCCAGCACCACTTATTGAAGAGACTGTCCTTTCTCCACTGTACATTGCTGCCTCCTTTATCAAAGATAAGGTGACCATATGTTCGTGGGTTTATCTCTAGGCTTTCTATCCTGTTCCATTGATCTATCTTTCTGTTTTTGTGCCAGTACCACACTGTCTTGATTACTGTAGCTTTGTAGTATAGTCTGAAGTCAGGGAGCCTGATTCCTCCAACTCCATTTTTCGTTCTCAAGATTGCTTTGGCGATTCGGGGTCTTTTGTGTTTCCATACAAATTGTGAAATTTTTTGTTCTAGTACTGTGAAAAATGCCAGTGGTAGTTTGATAGGGATTGCATTGAATCTGTAGATTGCTTTGGGTAGTAGAGTCATTTTCACAATGTTGATTCTTCCAATCCAAGAACATGGTACATCTCTCCATCTATTTGTGTCATCTTTAATTTCTTTCATCAGTGTCTTATAATTTTCTGCATACAGGTCGTTTGTCTCCTTAGGTAGGTTTATACCTAGATATTTTATTCTTTTTGTTGCAATGGTAAATGGGAGTGTTTCCTTGATTTCACTTTCAGATTTTTCATCATTAGTATATAGGAATGCCAGAGATTTCTGTGCATTAATTTTGTATCCTGCAACTTGACCAAATTCATTGGTTAGCTCTAGTAGTTTTCTGATAGCATCTTTAGGATTCTCTATGTATAGTATCATGTCATCTGCAAACAGTGACAGCTTTACTTCTTCTTTTCCAATTTGGATTCCTTTTATTTCCTTTTCTTCTCTGATTGCTGTGGCTAAAACTTCCAAAACTATGTTGAATAAGAGTGGTGAGAGTGGGCAGCCTTGTCTTGTTCCTGATCTTAGTGGAAATGATTTCAGTTTTTCACCATTGAGCACAATGTTGGCTGTGGGTTTGTCATATATGGCCTTTATTATGTTGAGGAAAGTTCCCTCTATGCCTACTTTCTGCAGGGTTTTTATCATAAATGGGTGTTGAATTTTGTCAAAAGCTTTCTCTGCATCTATTGAGATGATCATATGGTTTTTCTCCTTCAACTTGTTAATATGGTGTATCACATTGATTGATTTGCGTATATTGAAGAATCCTTGCCTTCCTGGAATAAACCCCACTTGATCATGGTGTATGATCCTTTTAATGTGCTGTTGGATTCTGTTTGCTAATATTTTGTTGAGGAATTTTGCATCTATGTTCATCAGTGATATTGGCCTGTAGTTTTCTTTCTTTGTGACATCCTTGTCTGGTTTTGGTATCAAGGTGATTGTGGCCTCGTAGAATGAGTTTGGGAGTGTTCCTCCCTCTGCTATATTTTTGAAGAGTTTGAGAAGGATAGGTGTTAACTCTTCTCTAAATGCTTGATAGAATTCGCCTGTGAAGCCATCTGGTCCTGGGCTTTTGTTTGTTGGAAGATTTTTAATCACAGTTTCAATTTCAGTGCTTGTGATTGGTCTGTTCATATTTTCTATTTCTTCCTGATTCAGTCTTGGCAGGTTGTGCATTTCTAAGAATTTGTCCATTTCTTCCAGGTTGTCCATTTTTTTGGCATAGAGTTGCTTATAGTAATCTCTCATGATCTTTTGTATTTCTGCAGTGTCAGGTGATACTTCTCCTTTTTCATTTCTAATTCTACTGATCTGAGTCTTCTCCCTTTTTTTCTTGATGAGTCTGGCTAGTGGTTTATCAATTTTGTTTATCTTCTCAAAGAACCAGCTTTTAGTTTTATTGATCTTTGCTATCATTTCCTTCATTTCTTTTTCATTTATTTCTGATCTGATTTTTATGATTTCTTTCCTTCTGCTAACTTTGGGATGTTTTTGTTCTTCTTTCTCTAATTGCTTTAGGTGCAAGGTTAGGTTGTTTATTCGAGATGTTTCCTGTTTCTTAAGGTGGGATTGTATTGCTATAAACTTCCCTCTTAGAACTGCTTTTGCTGCATCCCATAGGTTTTGGATCATCGTGTCTCCATTGCCATTTGTTTCTAGGTATTTTTTAATTTCCTCTTTGATTTCTTCAGTGATCACTTCGTTATTAAGTAGTGTATTGTTTAGCCTCCATGTGTTTGTATTTTTTACAGATCTTTTCCTGTAATTGATGTCTAGTCTCATAGCATTGTGGTCGGAAAAGATACTTGATACAATTTCAATTTTCTTAAATTTACCAAGGCTTGATTTGTGACCCAAGATATGATCTATCCTGGAGAATGTTCCATGAGCACTTGAGAAAAATGTGTATTCTGTTGTTTTTGGATGGAATGTCCTATAAATATCAATTAAGTCCATCTTGTTTAATGTATCATTTAAAGCTTGTGTTTCCTTATTTATTTTCATTTTGGATGATCTGTCCATTGGTGAAAGTGGGTGTTAAAGTCCCCTACTAGGATTGTGTTACTGTCGATTTCTCCTTTTATGGCTGTTAGTATTTGACTTATGTATTGAGGTGCTCCTATGTTGGGTGCATAAATATTTACAATTATTATATCTTCTTCTTGGATCGATCCCTTGATCATTAGGTAGTGTCCTTCTTTGTCTCTTCTAGTAGTCTTTATTTTAAAGTCTATTTTGTCTGATATGAGAATTGCTACTCCAGCTTTCTTTTGGTTTCCATTTGCATGGAATATCTTTTTCCATCCCCTTACTTTCAGTCTGTATGTGTCTCTAGGTCTGAAGTGGGTCTCTTGTAGACAGCATATAGATGGGTCTTGTTTTTGTATCCATTCAGCCAATCTGTGTCTTTTGGTGGGAGCATTTAGTCCATTTACATTTAAGGTAATTATCGATATGTATGTTCCTATTCCCATTTTCTTAATTGTTTTGGGTTCGTTATTGTAGGTCTTTTCCTTCTGTTGTGTTTCTTTCCTAGAGAAGTTCTTTTAACATTTGTTGTAAAGCTGGTTTGGTGGTGCTGAACTCTCTCAGCTTTTGCTTGTCTGTAAACGTTTTAATTTCTCCATCAAATCTGAATGAGATCCTTGCTGGGTAGAGTAATCTTGGTTGCAGGTTTTTCTCCTTCATCACTTTAATTATGTCCTGCCACTCCCTTCTGGCTTGTAGAGTTTCTGCTGAGAGATCAGCTGTTATCCTGATTGGGATTCCCTTGTGTGTTATTTGTTGTTTTTGCCTTGCTGCTTTTAATATGATTTCTTTGTGTTTAATTTTTGACAGTTTGATTAATATGTGTCTTGGCATATTTCTCCTTGGATTTATTCTGTATGGTACTCTCTGTGCCTCCTGGACTTGATTAACTATTTCCTTTCCCATATTAGGGAAGTTTTCAACTATAATCTCTTCAAATATTTTCTCAGTCCCTTTCTTTTTCTCTTCTTCTTCTGGAACCCCTATAATTCGAATGTTGGTGCATTTAATGTTGTCCCAGAGGTCTCTGAGACTGTCCTCTGTTCTTTTCATTCTTTTTTCTTTATTTTGCTCTGCAGCAGTTATTTCCACTATTTTATCTTCCACCTCACTTATCCGTTCTTCTGCCTCAGTTATTCTGCTATTGATCCCATCTAGAGTATTTTTCATTTCATTTATTGTGTTTTTAATCGATGCTTGATTCATCTTTAGTTCTTCTAGGTCCTTGTTAACTGTTTCTTGCATTTTGTCTATTCTATTTCCAAGATTTTGGATCTTGGAAATAGAATCTTGGATCATCTTTACCATCATTATTCTGAATTCTTTTTCAGGTAGACTGCCTATTACCTCTTCATTTGTTAGGTCTGGTGGGTTTTTATCTTGCTCCTTCTCCTGCTGTGTGTTTTTCTGTCTTCTCATTTTGCTTATGTTACTGTGTTTGGGGTCTCCTTTTTGCAGGCTGCAGGTTCATAGTTCCTGTTGTTTTTGGTGTCTGTCCCCAGTGGCTAAGGTTGGTTTAGTGGGTTGTGTAGGTTTCCTGGTGGAGGGGACTAGTGCCTGTGTTCTGGTGGGTGAGGCTGCATCTTGTCTTTCTGGTGCGCAGGTCCACGTCTGGTGGTGTGTTTTGGGGTGTCTGCGGACTTTTTATGATTTTAGGCCACCTCTCTGCTAATGGGTAGTGTTGTGTTCCTGTCTTTTAGTTGTTTGGCATAGGGTGTCCAGCACTGTAGCTTGCTGGTTGTTGAGTGACACTGGGTGCTGGTGTTGAGATGGAGATCTCTGGAAGATTTTCGCCATTTGATATTATGTGGAGCTGGGAGGTCTCTTGTGGACCCATGTCCTGAAGTTGGCTCTCCCACCTCAGAGGCACAGCACTGACACCTGGCTCCTCAATTTGGGATGATTTGTTGTCTATTCATGTATTCCACAGATGCAGGGTACATCAAGTTGATTGTGGAGCTTTAATCCACTGCTTCTGAGGCTGCTGGGAGAGGTTTCCCTTTCTCTTCTTTGTTCTCACAGCTCCTGGGTCTCCTAAATATTGTTTTAATGGTCCTAGTTCTTTTGAGTTTCCATACAAGTATTAGAATCAGCTTATCAATTTCCTCAAAAATGTTAGCTGGGATACTGATTAGGATTCCATTGACTCTATGGGTCAATGTAAAATTAGTGTATTAATAATAATAAATGTTGTGACACATAAAAAGAGCATATCTCCCCATTAATTTAGGTCCTGTATAATTTCTCTTAGTAATATTTTGCACTTTTTATTTTACAGTCCTTGCAAATATTTTGTCCAGTTGATTCCAAAGTATTTCAAATGGTCTGATGCCATTGTAAATAGTAACATTTATTTAAATTTCCAAATATTAGTTGCTTTATATAGAAATACATTTGCTTCTTGTATATTTACTTAGTATCCTGTAATTTTCCTAAACTTAATTTACTAGTCATTTATTGTATTAGCATTTTTTGTTTGTAAATTCTGTAGAGTTTTCTATATAGAGGATCATGTTTTCTACAAATAAAGACAGCCTAATTTCCTCCTTTTTGAATTTGTGTATTTGTTTTGTTTTGTTTTCTTACCTTATTGCACTGGCTAGAGCTCCTAATACACTTTTGAATAGAAGTGTTGAGAGCAGTCATTCTTAGCTAGTTCCTGATATTAGGAGGAAGGATTTAATCTTTCACTATTAAGTATAATGTTGCCTAGAGGTTTCAATCAGAGGGTGCCTTAGAGCAGATCTCTCTCTAGTCAAGCCTCTAGATGAAGTCTCAGCTGAAAAAGTGCTTGAAGACATATTTTCTGAAAACTTTCAAAATTTGGCAAGAGATATAAAACTCCATATTCAAGAAGTAGGGCAAACCTCAGACAATAAACAAATGAACAAACAAATAAATCTACAGCAAGACAAAAAAAATGAAATTTCTAAAGCTAAACACAATAATAGAGAGGACCGTCAAGATGACAGAGGAGCAAGGCATGGAGATCACTTTCCTCCCCACAAGTACATCAAAAATACATCTTCATGTGGAACAACTCCTAGGGAACACCTATTGAATGCTGGCAGAAGACCTCAGACCTCCCAAAAGGCAAGAAACTCCCCACGTACCTGAGCAGGGCAAAAGAAGAAAGAAAAAACAGAGACAAAAGAATAGGGACGGGACCTGCACCTCTGTGAAGAAGCTGTGAAGGAGGAAAGGTTTCCACACACTAGGAAACCCTTTCACTGGTGGAAAGGGGGGGGTGTGCCGGGGGCAAGATTTGGAGCCATGGAGGAGAGCAGAGCAACAGGGGTTCAAAGGGCAAAGCAGAGGGATTCCGGCACAGAGGATCATTGCTGACCAGCACTCACCTGCCTGAGAAGTTTGTCTGCTCACCTTCCAGAGCGGGAGGGGACTGAGAGCTGAGGCTCGGGCTTTGGAGGTCAGATCCCAGGGAGAGGACTGGTGTTGGCTGTGTACACACAACCTGAGGGGGCTAGTGTGTCACAGCTAGCCGGGAGGGAGTCTGGGAAAATCTCTGGACCTGACTAAGAGGCAAGAGACCATTGTTTTGGAGTGCACAAGGAGAGGAGATTCAGAGCACAGCCTAAACGAGCTTCTGAAACTGGCGTGAGCCATGGCCATCCACGCAGACACCAGAGATGGGCATGAAATGCTAAGGCTGATGCTGTAGGCACCAAGAATCCTGTGTGCAAGCACAGGTCACTATCCACACCTGCCATCCTGTGAGGCTGTGCAGCCAGGAAACACTCCAATTTACCATTGCAACAATAAGAATAAGATACCTAGGAATAAACCTACCTAAGGAGAAAAAAGACCTGTATGCAGAAAACTATAAGACACTGATGAAAGAAATTAAAGATGATACCAACAGATGGAGGGATATACCATGTACTTTGATTGGAAGAATCAACCTTGTGAAAATAACTCTACTACCCAAAACAATGTACAGTTTCAGTGCAATCCTTATCAAAGCACCAATACTGTTTTTCACAGAAATAGAACAAAAATTTTCACAATTTGTATGGAAACACACAAAACACCCCGAATAGCCAAAGCAATCTTGAGAAAGAAAATTGGAGCTAGAGGAATCAAGCTTCCTGACTTCAGACTATACTACAAAGCTACAGTCATCAAGAAAGTATGATACTGGCACAAAAAAAGAAATATAGATCAATGGAACAGGATAGAAAGCCCAGAGATAAACCCACGCACATACGGTCACCTTATCTTTGATAAAGGAGGCAAGAATATACAATGGAGAAAAGACGGCCTTTTCAATAAATGGTGCTGGGAAAACTGGACAGCTACATGTAAAAGAATGAAATTAGAACACTCCCTAACACCATTCATAAAAGTAAACTAAAAATGGATTAAAGACCTAAATGTAAAGCCAGACACCATAAAACTCTTAGAGGAAAACATAAGAAGAGCACTCTATGACATAAATCACAGCAAAATTCTTTTTGACCCACCTCCTAGAGAAATGGAAATAAAAACAAAAATAAACAAATGGAACCTAATGAAACTTAAAAGTTTTTGCACAGCAAAGGAAACCATAAACAAGATGAAAAAACAATACTCAGAATAGGAGAAAATATTTACCAATGAAGCAATGGACAAAGGATTAATCTCCAAAGTATACAAACAGCTCATGCAGCTCAATATCAAAAAAACAAACAACCAAATCCAAAAATGGGCAGAAGACCTAAATAGACATTTCTCCAAAAAAGATATAAGATTGCAAACAAACACATGAAAGGATGCTCAACATCACTAATTATTAGAGAAATGAAAATCAACAGTACAATGAGGTATCAGTTCACACTGGTCAGAATGGCCGTCATCAAAAAATCTAGAAAGAATAAACGCTGGTGAGGGTGTGGAGAAAAGGGAACCCTCTTGCACTGTTGGTGGGAATGTAAATTGATACAGCCATCATGGAGAACAGTATGGAGGTTCCTTAAAAAACTAAAAATAGAACTACCATACAACCCAGCGATCCCACTTCTGGGCATATACTGTGAGAAAAACATAATTCAAAGAGTCATGTACCACAGTGTTCATTGACACACTATTTACAATAGTCAGGACATGGAAGCAACCTAAGTGTCCATCAACCAACGAATGGATAAAGAAGATGTGGCATATATATATACAATTGAATATTACTCAGCCATGAAAAGAAACAAAATTGAGTTATTTGTAGTGAGGTGCTTAGACCTAGGGTGTGTCATACAGAGTGAAGTAAGTCAGAAAAGAAAAACAAATGCTGTATACTAATACATATATATGGAGTCTGAAAAAGTAACCTGGGTCTGAAGAACCTAGTGGCAGGACAGGAATAAAGACACAGATGTAGAGAATGGACTTGAGGACACGGGGGGGGGGGTGAATTTTAAGTTGGGATGAATGAGAGAGTGGCATGGACATATATACACTACCAAATGTAAAATAGATAGCTAGTGAGAAGCAGCCGCATAGCACAGGGAGATCAGCTCAGTGCTTTGTGACCACCTAGAGGGTGGGATAGAGAGGATGAGAGGGAGATGCAAGAGGGAGGAGATATGGGGATATATGTATGTGTATAGCTGTTTCACTTTGTCATAAAGCAAAAACTAACACACCATTGTAAAGCAATTATACTACAATAAAGATGTTAAAAAATATAACGCCCCACAACAAGAATAAAAAAAGACAATGATAAAATTGTAAAAGTGGCCATAGAAAAATTACTTATCTGTAATGGAAAATAATTTGAATGACAGCAGATTCCTCATCAGAAACCATGGAGGTCAATATTTTTCAAAAACTGAAAGAAAGAACTGTCACCCTAGAACCCTATGCCTTGTAAAATTATTCTTCCAGAAGAGGAAATTAAAACATTCTCAGATGAAAAATAACTAAGAGGATTTGCCATCTGCAGACTCATTCTAAAAGAATAACTAAATGAAGTTCTGTAAACAGAAAGGAAATTATAAAACAAAGAAACTTGAAACCTCAGGGAAGAAAAAAGAATACGTAAAAATATAAGTAAATACAACCAGCCCATATTCAATGGTGGTGTACTAGAACAAGAGTGTCCATAAAATTCATTTGGTACATATTATATGCTTCCTGAGTGATGCTAAATTTCAGAGCTAGCAGGAATTTTGAAAACATCTAGTGTTCCTTCCTTTAAAGAGGAGCAAACTGGGCTGCAAAGTAGTTCGGTAACATTTCTAATTTCACACAATTCAGGGCTCTTAGTAGCATTGGAACATCAGGTTTTTTACTTTCAGTGTATCTTTTCACTATATTATACTATCTTTCTTGTTCAGTTACTTTTTTGTATTAATCTCTCAATTTTTACATCCTTTAACTTCAAGCATCGTCCTCCTCACATTTCATTTATATCCTTAAGTAATTCACTTTTAAAGCAAATTTTACTGAACATTTTATATGTTCAAAACAGTGAGTTAAATGCTTCACATGAATTACTTTCTCATTTAATTCTCTCAATACTTGTATAGTATAAGTACTGCTAGTATCCCCATTTTAGAGGAAAGGAAATTGAGAATTAGAAAATTCAAGTAACTTGTAGAGGGTCACATACTAATATTAAAACAATACATAGAAAATTATAAACTCTGCATTTTAAAATTCAGTCTTGAACATAAGCCTTTGTATAATTCAAAGCAAAGGAAGATTTTTGATACAGGTGCTTCCAGGAGACAAATATTCAGCCATCATAGCTTGTTTAAACAGATAGGGAAAATGTCAGTGAATATTTACATAAAATTACCACAGCAATTATTTTAATCTATATTTATTTTGTTTAACCACAAATTTCAGTTTCTACCTAAGTTTTCTTTTCCAAGAAGAGAGAAGAAATTTTTTGTATAATTAAAGGTTAGTTTTAAGTTTGAAAGACTGTTTATTCTATTATTAAAATTGAAAATACTTTTTAAAGAAAACTGCATTTGTTAAAATTTGTTTACTCAAAGTTGTAAACTATATTTTCCAAATAAGGTTGATTTTATCCATAAACCTGAAAATTAACTCATTATGTACTCCATAATCTAGCTCTAATAAAATAAATCTGTATATCGGTGAAGATCATTTTAAAATTAGAATCATAGAGGTCACATCCTCTTTGAAAACTGTACAAATTTAAGTAACCATGGAAGATTAACTTAAAATGCCACCCCGAATTTCAATATTCTGTGGCCCAAATAAATTAGAAATTTGGGATTTGGGTTTAGTCAGTCTGATTGCCATAATTTGAGTGGCCTCAAATTTTGTTTAAACTTGTTAGTGGGCAAGAGTCATTTAAAAATGCTTCCCGGGCTTCCCTGGTGGCGCAGTGGTTGAGAGTCCGCCTGCCGATGCAGGGGACACGGGTTCGTGCCCCGGTCCGGGAGGATCCCACATGCTGCGGAGCGGCTGGGCCCGTGAGCCATGGCTGCTGAGCCTGTGCATCCGGAGCCTGTGCTCCGCAACGGGAGAGGCCACAACAGTGAGAGGCCCACATACCGCAAAAAAAAATAATAATAAAAAAAATAAAAAAAATAAAAAAAATAAAAATGCTTCCCTTCTAGGTCAAAATATTAGACATTTAATATGAACTTCAACATTGTACATTACCATGGCAATGACTAATTGGAAGGTGATAAACATTTTGGGGTAGAACTCTGCCAGTGATGCTATATTTGTGGCTGTTAATTTCACAATTCTGTGTCCAGCTCTACTTGCCAGGAGATGACCTTTGGTGACTGAACTTTTACATAAATGATAACAATATATTATTTTTATGAATTTTATGATATTTGTGATATGTGTCAGCTTTTTAAAATTTGCAATTTTGTTGTATTTTCTTTTTTCGTTCTTAATAACAACTCACTTTCTAACATAACTTTGTATTTATAATTTTGTATTCTTTTTGTAAAGAGGGCTCTACAATTGTATAAATTTTAAGCCTCACAAAACTGGATATGCCCCAGATATGGACCACTATTTGATAGTATGGTTTATTGTTCTTTGTCTTTTTTCTCTAAGAGGAACCAGGCCCCATTCTCTTGTTAATTGATTGGTGATAATAACCTCTTAATTCTTTTAACTCTCTCTCCCTCCCTATTATGTATATGTATATATGTAATGCCTTCTCTGAATCACACAATATCTGACATCAAGGAGTGGCATCACTATTCTTAGTAACAGAGGAAATGATGTCAGAGAGTTTATCATATATTGCTGATGCCCCTCTTCTATGGCATATAGTATATACTTACAGAGTTTTTTATTATTTTGAATTTTTGCTAAACTCGATTATACTTATTCATGGTGCATTATTTTTTAATGAGTTATATATTATTTGGGAAAATAATTTATTCCTGGGATAGTATCCATCACTCAAGAGAAAATGTAATAAACCTCGTTAACAACACAACTAAAAGAAAGCTGTACTGAATAAATGTTATAAAATCTTAATGCAGGTTAACAAGGGTTAATTTTTGTGCGTGGGATAATAGGATAAAGGCCATTCTCTCTGTCAGGTATGAGCTCCTGTTTAGATATGTTCATGCACTGATCAACTTCTATCCTTATACTGATTGTACGTAGGTTGTAAACCGTGTTACTCTCAAGTGTCAGCTCTGACTCATGGGTCAAAACTGCCTGAAACACTGTACTGAGATGAACTAGGCAGCCCAGTGAGAAACAGTGCTATGATCCATGATGAATACCCTCCATGGCCAGGTAAGGCTGAGCGGCAACCCATGTACTCATCTTGACCAACTCTGGATTATGACAGTCACAGCCCGGGGCTCTCACTCCTTAGGAGTCAGGATTCTCTCTTGGACACTGCTGAATCCCTTACATCTAACACAGTACCTGACTGAGGATGTGGTCAAAAGGCAGTTATTGTTCATTGGATGCTCTGTAACTCTGTCTTATTTTTTCCATAGTACTTATCACATTCTCACATAGTGTATTATTTACCTACTTGCTATGTTTATTTTCTGTATCCTTATACTAGCACGTAAGTTTCACAATAGCAGACATTTCTTATTTTCTTGCTTTCTTCACTGATGTAATCTTAGTACTTAGAAAAGGGCTTGCCTCATAGCCAGCCTTCAATGCACATTTATTGAATTAATGAATGAATTAATACAATTGGTGTTATTTCACCACCTTACATATCAACGTTTATCCAAGAAGTTAGACTGTAGGGGAGAGGAGAGAAAGTTCTATTCAACCACTATCAAATGAAATCTGCATCAATTATTTCTTCCCTTCTACACAGCCTCACACAAGAGTCACCTCCACTGTCCTCTTTTTACTCTGCTAAACAGAAACTTTTTGAATTTTTCAAGTGTTCCCTATAATTTTCCTGATGGGAAAACTACTCTACATGTACCCTGAGTAAGAAACCCAAAGACAGAAATACCACCATCTGATCATCAATTGACTGTGCCACCCATCTTCTGGACCACACGTAGTATATTCTTTATTTCTTTCTAAGAAGAAACAACTCAGGCAGAGAAATTCTAATCTTAAGGTTCACCTGCTTATTTCAGATGTTGAGTAATCCTGTGGGCAAGTTAGGAATGGAGGCATCTTGGACAGAAATAGTCCAAGGAAGCTAGAGAGAAGGAAAACTTTAGGGAAGTATCAGCCCCTTTGAGGCAGATTCACTGCCTTAACAGTGAATAGAGGTCTATTTAGTGTATCTTAAGGCATATAACTAAGTGTGTCTCTGGCTTTTTAATCTCCAGGAAAGTTAATCCTGCCACCTTACATGACAAGCTCTCCAAGTGTTTTTTGCTTTTTTTAGTTGGAACAACTCATTTTTATTAAATTATTTGTGTAAATGTAAGGACAGACAGAATAAAACTCAGAGGAAAACATAGGCAGAACATGCTATGACATAAATCACAGCAAGATCCTTTTTGACCCACCTCCTAGAGAAATGGAAATAAAAATAAAAATAAACAAATGGGACCTAATGAAACTTAAAAGCATTTGCACAGCAAAGAAACCAAAAACAAGATGAAAAGACAGTCCTCAGAATGGGAGAAAATATTTGCTAATGAAGCAACTGACAAAGGATTAATCTCCAAAATTTACAAGCAGCTCATGCAGCTCAATAGCAAAAAAACAAACAACCCAATCCAAAAATGGGCAGAAGACCTAAGTAGACATTTCTCCAAAGATATACGGATTGCCAACAAACACATGAAAGGATGCTCAACATCACTAATCATTAGAGAAATGCAAATCAAAACTACAATGAGGTATCACCTCACACCAGTCAGAATGGGCATCATCAAAAAATCTCCAAGTGTTTACTATGCACAAACTAATTCATTTCTGAATGACTTCTGAATTACAGAATATTGAAATTCTTAGGGCTTGAGTCCTTGACCTTTGTACTTTGGCGACACCAAATATTAGAAATGACTTTACAATACTTTGCATTTTTAAAGATTTTTATACCGATGTAAGCATTACTACTAATAAGGTAACATTTACTGCTGGCCAGAGTGACAGAGTACTGAGAGGGAGAAAGAGTGGAGTTTCAATTCACAGTGGCTGTCTTCAGTGATGCACCCACACACACACACACAAACACACACACACACACACTGCTTTCCCATCCCCCCTTCCCAACCCAACCAGCACTTTAGCATCTTTGCCAGCTCTGTCACTGCAGTCAGCAGAGAGAGCTTTTCAGTGCTGAGCACCCGTCACTTCGGCTGGAGCTGATTCCAGTTCTTTGCCTACAATCCAAGGATGTGCCATCTATGCTAACCCCCAGGGAAGGCCTTTGTTAAAATTAACAAAGGGTAATTTTTTTCTCCCGCCTCTCCACCTGTGACTATGATGTTCAAATCTCAGGCTTTTACTATGCTTTTGAGATGTTGAGAATTTGGTCTAGGGATCCATTGTATCAAAAATTTTTGTGGCCTTTGGGGAACACAGATTGCCAGGCACAGCTACAGATCTATTGATGTAGGATCTCCAGGGGTGAGACAGGTGAGCAGGATTTTTTTATGTGACCTCCCTGATATTTAAAATATATTTCCATGGGCACCAAAACTCTGAGAAATAACAGGAGAAAGAAGAGTTTTGCTTAATCATTAGCAGAAAGAGTCAGATACTGCATTTCTTTCTGTTTCTTTCATCCACACAAACATGAAAAGCTGTGCTGCAGTTTCTGACACTTGTCAGATCTCACTTTTGGTACAAAGAACTAATTTCCTTTGTGAGTCTGTTTACACTGATGAGCTGCCCAGGAGTTTCTGCAGAAATACTCAGTAAGAAATCATGTTAAAATTGTCATGCTTTTCTTAGTCAAGAATCCTTTGAGAAGTCAAGCTATTTGTAAAGATGTAAATTCAGCAGATTATGACACATTCTCCTCCCTCTTTTTTTGTGCATTCATGCTGAAAAATAAATCTCAGTATTTAATACTTATGAATAATTCACATACAGTTAAAAAATGCAAAAAGAAAAGAGTGTGCTGATATTTCCATATGAAATAACCCCATGCGCTCCTGATTTGAAAGTCTCCCAATATCAGCCTTGGAATTCTACAGCATCTGGATAGTCATGTCTTTAACTGCAAATAGAGAAAAGATGACCTGTTTATGTAATAAATCTCTCAAATTCATAATGTAATGAAGTCTATGTTTTTCAGTTAAATTTGGCTGTTGAATTTAGGATTCATTTTTGTCTAGGAAAATAGAGATTGCTGCAGTTAGTAACTATCACCTGTTTTTGAAAAGAAAATTATAGCATTAAAACAAAACTTAGCTGCCTATATCCCTTTTAAATGAATCTATTTTTTTTCAGACTGTCTCAAGCTGCAGTTCAAAAGAGAATAGAATGTTCTGTTGGGAAAGAAATATTATTAACTGTTAAGTCTGAGAAAAATTGTGAAGCAGGCAAAATTTGGTGTTGGCGTTGTCAGCAGCTCTTTTATAGTAGCTGTTTCTCCCATCTGAGAAGCCATTACCTGCATGCCAGCCTTCAAGCACTAAATGGTTTCTTTCCTGCCTCAACTCTCTTCCAAAGAAAGGGGGGAGGAGAAGGAAGAAGGGAGGGAGGGAGGGAGGGAAAGGTGGATTTAGTATCATTCATCCATACCTTCAATCCAATTTCATTCAACACTTTGATTTTTTTCTCCAAAGATCACTTATATTATACTCATGTTGAATTATAAAAACAAAGAAAAGAAAATGAAAAAAATATTTAGCAGCCATGTGGCAGGAGTGTAAGATAGGAAGTAATATTTTTGTTGGGAGAATCTTCCTGGGGTCATCCTTTGACAGTATGTATTTTCATTTGTGCCTCTTGTGTCTGAACTGTCCAAATCCCTAATGAAAAGAATATAGTCTACCTGTCCAGGAAGACTGGGCATGGAAACAGAGATTGTTTATGTAAAATTATTGAAATGGTAGTAAGTCTTTCAGTAATTATCTTCCATCTGATTTCAGAAGCCAGCATTTATGAGGTGATATAATGAAGATTCCCCACAGTGATTCTATTAAAGAGTTTTAAAAGGCAAATCCTAAGATGAAGCCTTTTTTTTTTTTCCTTTGGGAAAAGCTTGTTTGTTCTTTATTAAAATGAACCAATGGCCTAATGACTTTCTGGGCCTGATATTTAAAGTGCAGTTTTCTTGCTCTCCCTCCTGGCAAATGCAAAAGTGCTGATAGATATTGTGGCATATGCATCATCACTGCTGGCTAGTTAAATATGCAGTTGTCAGAAATCTCAGCCAACCCTTTTCCATTGGCAGGCCTGTATTTTAATCATGCAGATTTAAATAAAGACTAGGCAAGCAAAAGCAGATAATTGTCAAGATGGGTGGACAGTCACCTTTCCTTTTAGGGGCCCCAGCCTCTCCACACTTGCCCTACATACCTTGCCCAGGGCTCTCAACCACAAATTCAGAATAAACCGGACACATGTTTTCTTTCCTTTTTTAAAAATTTCAGTATTATAGCTAGTTATATAATTATTACATAACAAGGAGATGGGAACTCTCTAAGGTATTATTCATTTTTAAGTGTATTTTTTCCTCAGCATCAGGAGATATGATTTCACCATATGTATGTTTAAAATCTGCATACGTTAGATGTTATGTGAACACAATTTTCAATTCACCATCAGGTACATTCAATTTTCCTAGCCCTAGATATTTATGTAACAGCTCAAAGATAAAACATCAACATGACATCTTCAACAGGTAAGGATATTGAGCAAATTCATCACTTAGGGTCTATTCATACTTCTTTTATTCTCGACCAAGGGGACTACTAAAATGATTATAATCAACTCTAGGTTAGTTACCAATAAAATATTTTTTGACTTGAAGTAGATTATCGTAACAGTAAATACATTGGAAGGTGTGAGGTTTTATTTAACAAAAAATCTATTAAACATGTATAGCACTACACTAGCTGTGTAGTTTTGGAACAAGTCATTTCTGTGTTTTTTTTCTCATCTGTCAAACAAGATTAGGATAGGTAATCTCTAAGATCATTTTCAAATCTTATTCCCTAATTATGTTAGTGATTATAAACTGGGACTTAGGTATATTTTTTCAATAAATATTTATCAACTATATCTGTACCTGGCTTTTCTATAGTAAATAGTGAAGCATTTATAGGCAATATTTAGCCTTGACAACAATTCTGTAAATGGGTATTTTATCCCGATATTATCAAGAAGAAAACGGAAGGAAACTGGGTGACTTTTCCAAAATCCCACAGCTCTTGATTGGCCCAAGTGAAACTCAAACCCAAATATGTGTGTGTGTGTGTGTGTGTGTGTGTGTGTGTGTGTTAAACTTTAAGATCAATTCTTATCAAGTGCTTGTTATGAGCATAATGGTGTCTTGGACTTTATGACAAATATAAATAAGTAAAATACAAGGTCCCTTTTCTCAGGAAATTTGTGTCCTAGTTAATGAGACAAGACTTACAGAATGTTAAATAACATTGACAAGAGAATGCAAGCAGTTTCAAAAGACTGAGAACAAGTGTCAAATGAATGGGAGAGATAATAAATGTCATGGGTTCCTGTTGGTGGGAAGATTAAGGGGAGTTTTTGGGGGACCTAGTCAACCTAAGAGAAGAAAGACTTGCTAAGGACTTCTGGCTCCTCAGAGGGGATAACAGAGGGGTTTCCTCATTCTGGAGGTATGATTCTAGAATAAGAAAAGCCTGTTGGTTGACTATATCATTTCTTTTAAAACAGAGAATGCAAACCTTTGTTCAGAACTTGGAAAGTGCCATAAAATACTTCCAATACTTCCAAAGCTGAGGCAATTGGCTTCACCCACTGCAATGCAGGAGGCACCACAATTGCTCTCCCTTTAAATACATATTTTGTGTCTCCTCAGCCCTCCTGAAATGAAATCCATGGAAAGTCCATGTCTTTATATGTGTATGTGCTTTTGCTTCTAAACCAAGTAGATAGTAGGGCTTACTTCAGAAGGTTGGCATTAAGTTGAATGCTTCTATATAAATTATTCAAGCAATTATTGTTTGAATTGTTAAAATAAACATGTGTTACTTTTCTAATTCCAACAACTGGCATTTAAAAAATGTTTCACTGCATCCTGTTGAATCTATTAAACTTCACATTTCTGAACGAATATGAATATGTGTCAAAGGAGTTCAGCATCCATTCTTATTTCAGAAAGTTCTAGGTGGCACAAAAAGAGTGAGGAGGGACTTGTGTAGAAGATACCCCTGGCTGGTTAGCTCAGTTGGTTAGAAAACAGAGTTACTACTGGCCAGGGGATCCGCTTAATCCCTTAGTGGCCTTTTACTTATGATCAGATGCAAGGCTCAAGCTGCCTGCCCAGACAAGCCCCAAACGGCCTCTTGATAAAGGCATGTCGTTGTTCTTAATGGGAATCAAGTGACAAAATGTGGATGGTTCAGTGAAATATCAATCAACTGTGGAGAAAAGAGCCCCCTGCACATTAGGGATGGAAATCAATAATTGCTTCATGCATGAAGAGAAGCAATATCTTTCTATGGTACAATTTATCTTTGAACTATTTCTCTGATGCATGAAGTGACAGTCTATTTTTACAAATTATTTTGCTTACCCTTTACTATCAGAAGTATTATTTGAGAAGTCTTTGACCAACCTCATTTTCACAGAATGGATTGTCTAAGGTAGATTTTCAGGCTCTCATTCCTAAATCCATCCCCAAACATAGTCAAGATTGGACTAGGGTGGGTCTTATTTTGGCTTCAGTCTGATGGCATTTTTATTAAGTTATGAAAGTCACTGGAAAAACATATTTGACCATAGAATGAAAAATTCACTTTTGTAAAGTTGAAGTTTTCCTAAGCTAGTCCATAAATTCAAAGCCGTCCAGTTAAAGTGTCTCTAGGAATTTGTTCTGTGGGATTTCATAAAGAAAAATTATAGCTAAAAGTTTTTGGAAAAATAATCATGCAGAAATATCCAGGGTTGTTCTGAAAATGAGAAGTAATAGGAGCAGGACTCTGTTTTGACTAGACATTAGAGTGTATTAAAATTGTGTATTAATTAAGACATTTGGAAAGAAGAAAGTGAAACAAGTCAATGGAACTGAATAGACTTCTGACTGTGATATGAAGATTTTACATATAATGGTTATGACATTTTAGATAATTGGTGAAAATTAAACATTAATTTTATACTTTACACCAGTATATGTATTAAAGCCCATTAACATAAACTAGAATGTATACATTCATAAGCATCAGAAGTAAATATGAAAGTGTATGTCAAAATGTGAAGTCAAATATTTGCAAGATGCTGGAAAGTTGTTCATCCCAATCCTTTATCTATTCTATCAGTAAGTATTTATTGCAGTCTTAGAATGTGTTGGTCATTATGCTACACAATAAACCTTTGCAAAAACAAAGGTTAGCTTTTACTTGTCTCAGTAGTTAATATACATACAAGGGGAACACTCAGATATAGATGGTTTGGCACACTGTAAGAAAAAATATTTTATATATGTTTTATATTAAAATATGAGTCTTTAACCTTCTTAAAGGAAGCTGTTATTCCATCACTAGTGTTGTCAATGGCTATTTATTCTCGGGGATTTATTTTTCTGAAAAATTGTAAAGGTATTTCTAATTCTAGGGACATAAATATTACCTGTGTCTTTAGAATAAGAAGAGAAGTTTGCTTATTTAGAAATCTATGTGTTGTGTCCTCTCAAATGTCTCACCTTTCATATATTGATCTGTAACGGGTGTATATAGAACTAAGAAATTGAATTTTTCTGGAAAAGTACATGATACACAAAGGGACCTCAAACAGGACCCTTTCCTGGCAGTGCTGACCTGCACAAGAAGGGGCCTCAGACCCATGCAGCAGCAGAGTTGTCGTTGGGACTGGGGAGATCAGAAATTATGGAGAAGACCTTGGATGGAGGGGAGAAGCTAGTAGGACTGCCTGGAGAGAGGGCCACCCTGTGCTAAATGATTTGGTCTGCCTCCCACAACTTACAAGCCAAATGAATACATTTATAAGATAACTGAATTTTAGAATTAGGGGGGAATTTAGTCTTACTCTTCCTCATTCTGCACAACCCAGAGAGTTTTATGCCTTGCTCCTACTCTTAGTAGGAGAAACCATTATGAATTGCTTGCATGACTTCAAACAACATCTAGAAATTTCCTGCCTTCTGCAGGTAAATTTTTGTTTTTGTTTTTTGAAATCGAAAAACAGAAAGGTAAATTTATAGCTATAGCCACGGTTGTCTGGATTTTCTGTTTCTGGTTTGCTTGCTTGTTTGGATGATTCCAAGGAATTTGGGTTCTATTGATTTAAAACTCTTCAAGGAAAATGAGAAAATAGAATATGTGAGAGAGGAAAGAGAGTTACTGTTTATCTTTTCACAGTGGTTATTGTCTCACAGCGAGTAGCAGTTATTTGTCAACCATCCTCAATCCATCTAGGTGTTTGAGTCTGGATGGGGACAGGTGAACAAATTCCCAAGTTGAATAACTGTACCCAGAAATCTTGAGAGCTTTGAAGAGACAAAGAAAGAAAGTGACAATATTAGTTATCATATCATTCTCCTTCCCCCTAATGGGCCCAACACACTTTTTGTAAAGTCCTCATAAATCTATTTTTAGCAAGTTCCTGTCCACGTACTCTTACTGTTCAGGGACAGAGTACTTACCATACAGAATGCCAAATAAGCCTAACATACTGGGTGTTCCATAGAATTAAGAACTATGCAAGACACTGATATTCCTATTGAGCAGCTAAATTTTATAAGTAAAAAGCAGAAGAACAATGGGTCCCCTAATCAAAACTTACCTTCCCATTCTGCCTCCCCTACTGAATTGTATGGAAATGAATAAGCTGTGTGGTAGAACTGTACAAACACCCGGGTATTTTCTCCATCACCAACTCATTAAGTTTGTTTTCCAGATGAGAAATTCAAACTTACCTACTCCAATTATATTTAATTTTGTTTATCCTAGTGATTTTTACCATGGATTGTCAAATAATAAAAGCTGAAACTTTACATAGTTTTAAAATACATACATACATACATATATACACACATACCAAGTGATCAAAGACTTCACTGAGTAGAGGGGTCTTACTTCCAAGTCTGGAACAAGAGTCCAGACTCTGGGGATGAAGTTCAGGTTAGGAGAAATGAGGGAGGTCTTTTTTTTTTTTCTTTGAAATATAGTTGACATACTATATTATGTTAGTTTTAGGTGAACTACATAATGATTTCACATTTGCATCCATTATGAACTGATCAGCATGGTAAGTCTAATAACCATCAGTTCTCATACTTTTGTATTATCACAATTTATTGGACATATTACTTAGGCTGCATATTACATCCCTGTGACTTAGTATATAACTGGAGGTCTGAACCTCTTAATCTCCCTCACCTATTTTGTTCAACCCCCAACCTCCTCCCTTCTGGCAACACCCCATATGTTCTCTGTTTCTGTGAATCTGTTCTCATTATTTTTTTGTTTTGTTTTTTAGATTCCATATATTAATGAGATCATGGGATATTTGTCTTTCTCTGTCTCACTTATTTCACTTAGCATAATACCCTCTAGATCCATCCATCTATTTTGTCACAAATGGCAAGATTTCTTTTTTTTTTTTTTTTTGACTAACACTGGTATATATTTCTTTATCCATTCATCTACTGATGGACACTTAGGTTGTTTCCATATCTTAGGTATTGTATACAGTGTTACAATGAACAAGGGGGTACATATATCTTCTCAAGTTAGTGTTTATTCTTTTTTTAGACTAAATACCCGAAGTGAAATTGCTGTATCATATGGCAGTTCTATTTTTAATTTTTTGAAGGAACTCCCTTCTCTTTTCCATATGTTTGCCTTTACCAATGAGGTTTTTCCTTTAACAATTATGTTTCTAGTTGTTGTCTTTTCTTTTCTGCTTAGAAAAATCCTTGTAACATTTCTTAGAAAGCTTGTTTAGTGGTGTTGAACTCTTTTAGCTTCTGCTTGACTGTAAAACTCTATCTCTCATTCAAACCTGAATGATATCCTTGCTAGGTAGAGTATTCTTGGTTGTAATTTTTTTTTCCTTTTATTACTTTGTGTATTTTATGCTATTCCCTTCTGGCCTGCAGATATCTGCCTAAAATTCAGCTGATTGTCTTAAGGGAGTTATATTGTGTGCAACTAGTTGCTTTTCCTTTTGCTTCTTTGAAGTCTCTATCTTAAATTTTTGCAATTTTAATGAATGTGTCCTGGTGTGAACTTTTTGGGTTCATCTTATTTGGGACTCTGTGCTTTCTGGACCTGAATGTCTGTTTCCTTTCCCAGATTAAGGAGTTTTTCAGCTATTATTTTTTCAAATAAGTTCTCTGCACCTTTAACTTTCTCTCTTCTCCTTCTGGGACCCCTGTAATGCAAATGTTAGTAGACTTGGTGTTGTCACAGAAGTCTCTTAAACTATCCTCATTTTTAACCATTCTTTTTTCTTTTTTCTGCTTACCCTGGGTGATTTTTACTACTCTATCTTCCAGGTGACATATCCATTCCTCTGTATCATCTAATTTACTGTTGATTCCTTCTAGAATATTTTATTTATCAGTCTTATGTTGTTCAACTCTGTTTAGTTCTTATTTATATTTTTTCTTTGTTAAACTTCCTACTATGTCCATCCATTCTTCTCCAGAGTTCATTGGGCAGCTTTATGATCATTACTTTGAGCTCTTTATTGGGTAGATTGCCTGTCTCTACTTTGTTTAGTTCTTTTTCTGAGGCTTTTTCTTGTTCCTTCTTTTGAAACATATTCCTTTGTCTCGCCATTCTGTATACTTTTCTATATTTATTTCTATGCATTAGTTAGTTCAGTTACATTTCCCCATCTTTGAGAAGTGACCTATAAAGGATATGTCTTATGGACCCAGCAGCACTCTCCTCTTTGGTCACCAAAGCTGTATGCTCTAGAGGTGTGTCTCTGTGTACCACTTGGGCTCTTCTCTTGTGGTGAGGTCAACTACTGGAACATGCTTGTAGGTATGACTGGCTCCTGGCCCATTTGGCTGTCAGGACCTACCTCATACAGTGGCTGCAAGCCCACTGGTGGACAGGTAAACCCCCAGCACTAAAAGGCTAGAGGGAGGAGTACAAATTGACACTTACCAGCACCAATGTCCTTGTGGTAAAATGAGCTCCTCAACATAGATGCTGCCAATTACTATGTCCCCAGGGGGAGTCCCAATTGCCTCCTGCTTCCCTGGGAAGCTCTACAAGGTCAGTAAGTGGCTGTGACCCAGGCTCCTTTCAAATTACTTCTTCTGTGCTGGGTCTCAGAGCATGTGAGATTTTGCATGCACCCTTTAGGAGTGGAGTCACTGTTTCCTACAACATTGCTGTTCTCCCTGCTGACCTTCAAAGTCAGATATTCTTGGGCTTGTCTTCTTGGTGCAGGACCCCTGAGCTAGGGAGTCTGATGTGGGGCTCAGACCCTTCACTCTTTGGGGAGAATCTCTGCAATTGTGATTATCCTCCCATGTGTGGATTGCCTACCCAACAGTGTGGATCTTGACTATATTGTGTCTCCATCCTGCCAAGGTAGGCCTTTTAAAGCCAAAATATCACAAACTTCTCAGATTAGGAAAGCAGAAATTCTGGGCACTGACAGTTAGCTGGCCATCTTTGGGCTGTGGTCAGATAGGCAGTGGCTGGCTGGAGATGCTGTGCTGTAGTCTAGGGGAGCCTCCCTGGGGTTGTGGTGACCAGAAGTCATTGCTGCATTCATATCATGTCTCAGTAAGTGTTATGGGGCCCAGGCAGGTCTGCACTGGTGTCAACAGACTAGATGCCCTGGTCCAGGTTTGTCAGGGATGATCATGTGCCAGACACTTCTCTGAGAGCTTTACATATATTTATTTAACCTTCATCAGACCAATAGAATAACCCTTTTTATTAAGCTTCATCTCACAAGAGAGAAAATTGACACATAGAAAGTTCAGAAATTTGCCCAAGGTCCCGATGCTGGTAGTGGTGGCTGCCTGGATTTAGCCCAGATAATCTGGTTGCAGACTCTGTATTCATATTTACTGTGTTACCTACATATAAGAATAATAAATTAGATTGTTAACATTCATATGGCTATTTTTATTATATAGATGGGAAGAAAAAGAAAAGAATTTATTTAAGGAAAGAAAGCATAGTTTCTTGACACTTGAGTGGGAAATTGTTCTCTCTTTTTCCTCCTTCCCCTCCCCCTCCCCATTCCACTCATCACCTTTTTTTCCCCTAGATTTGTTATCTGGAGAAAATCATGAGAGGTTATTTTAAAATGGTTAACTTTTAGTTCCAGAGAGATAGAACTCTGGTTATATTTTTAATTATTATTGCTTCAGAGATCCTTGTGGGCCATTTAGTCCACTTCATAGCAAAATGAATGAAGAAAGAAAGCAGGTACAATTGCCTGTTAGTGGACAGAGTAGTTTTGAATGTACAGACGCAACAGAGACCTGGTGACAGATGGAAGTGCTTCAGGCAGCAATTGCTATACACATTCCTCTATCTGTATCTCCATCTGTCAGCACAAGTGTGTTACTATTTTGGGACTCAATTTATACATTGGGAGAATCATTTTCAGGCTTGTTCTTAAGGTTAAAATGAAACCTGTAACTCACCAAGACTTCCTTTTAGCCACTGAATTCCTTCTCTTTTTCACTAGAAGTAAGAATTATTGGGGTGGGAAGATAAATATACATGGAGGGAAGGGTGTGCTTGGAGAGGATGGTAGGGTATTAAAATTTGACATTAATGCAAAATAAAAGTAATTGAAAAGAGGACTGAGTATATCATGCCTTCTGCAAGGAACACACTAACTTGAAAATGTAATCTGAGAATAATCCATGAATAGGAAAGTCCAGACTCAAAACTAAAGGTTTTCACCATATTTATAAAGTCACTGTGAACCTAATTCCTGAATCTTAAAAGGAATATTCAAGGAGTGAATTCTTGGCCAAATGACTATTTTTTCCCTCACAGCTGAAGAGCCTAGAAGTTAGATCAGCTATGGTTTTGTTTCAGTAAAAAGAGATGAACAAAATAATGCTGTGCCTGCTCCCTGTAAGAGTGAAGTGTGTAAGTCTATAAGAGTGAAGACTCATTCTAAGATTATTTAGAAAAGGGAGTTCAATGAACACTATATTCTGTGCTCCACTCAAGGTAACAGCTAACAAAAGTTGCCTCACTTTTGCCCGAAAAAAAACCCTCAGGTGTGCTTCCTCTTTTGAATTAACAAAAAAATAAAAAATAAAAATCTGCAATAAATACAAAGGAAGTAAATCTTATGTATTTAGACCTTAAGGTGAGCCCATAATGATGCTCTTAGACCAAGATGTCTTGAAAGACATCTCAGACACTGGCATCAGGATTCACATATCGCTTATTATGAAGACTTTTCATTTCTAACTTTCAGCAATGGAACTCCCCAAGGAAGAAGGATCTATCTCTGGTCCTTCAAGGATACCTTATGTTTGCCCCCACCCTTTCTTGTGTTCCTCTTGCCAAAATTGCCCTGTCTTTTTTCTGCTGCTTATGCAAATCTTACACAGCCTCTGAATACACATCCAACTTCTTTCTCCTTCCATGAAGTTCTACCTAATTTCTCTATTCTACACTTTTCTCTACTTCTAAACCACATAAAGTCCAGTGGTAAATCAGGCATTCCTAGTATACTGTCTTGTGCCAGTTCAACACGAAGACACTGAGATGGGGTTAGGAATAGAGAGGTTTATTGGGGAGGGGGTGCCTGGGAAAGATCATGAAGAAGGACTCAAGATGGTGCAGGAAAAGCCTTCCGATTGTGATGTAGATCTGACATCTGTGAAAGGAAAGAAGAAAGAAAGCAGAAATAGACAAGGAAACTCTCAGCTTTGATGCAGGTCTGACAGTCACACTCAGTGGAAAAGGGAATTGAGGGCAAAGATTACCTATTAGAAGAGTGTTGTGTTGGGCAGAAATGTCTCTACAAGCTCTAGTAGACTTGTTGTACTCAGTCATTGGTTGGAGATCATCCAAGAAGAGCCTCACATTTGCTCCAAAGCTGTGGTGGTTACAGAAACTACTGCAGCTAAAGGCTGTCAGCAAAGTGCGCATCTTGCAAGTTCTTTCTTGAAGGGAAATCCTAATGGTATATTCCAGGTTGCCACGCTTATCACTTGTTGATTCTTGTTTTGCACTATTATTTGTGTCTCTTGTTCAACTTACCAGGTGCAGTAGGCTGAATAATTCCCTCCCCACCAAACAATAGACGTCCATGTCCAAATTTCCAGAACCAGTAAATGTGTGAATAAGTGAAAGGGACTTTGCAGATGTGAATACATTAAGGATGTTGAGATGGGAGATTTTCCTGGCTTATCCAGATTGTCTCCATTATAATCACAAGGATCTCTATAAGAGGAAAGCAGTAGTGTTAGAGGCAGAGTAGGAAATGTCAAGGTAAAAGCAAAATTGGTGTGATGAGTAGAAGCATTCGTGAGCCAAGGAATGCAGATAGCCTCTGTAAGGCCAAGGAATGCAGAAGCTGGAAAAGGCAAGAAAGTGGATTCTCCTCCACAGCCTCCAGAACAAACAGTCCTGCTGACCCTTTGATTTTAGGACTTCCAACCTACAGAACTGTAAGACAGTAAAATTGTGTTTTGTTAAGCCACTAAATTTTGTTGTAATTTTTATAGCATTAAGAGGAAACTAATACACAAGGTATTTATGACTTTTTTCCTTGTGCAATATGACCCTCTTATAATAGCCCAAGGAGATGAATGCCTACTAAATTTCTGAGAGATCATGATTATACAGATTTTATTGGCTCAGACAATAGCTCAATACCAGCCGCAAAGCTAAGGCAACCAGCTTTGCCTCACTGTTGGGTTATAAACATCAGTTAATTAAACCATATTCATCAAAACTTTTGCAAGCAATTGGAATTATAGCCCCAGGATCCACTAGTGAAACTGTGTGGATCTGAGAGAGAGAGGAAAAGAGGTCTTTTGCCAAGTGGATGCCAGTCACATTAGAAAATAAAATCCACTAAAAGGAGCAGAAATTGCTACCCCAAAATATGTCCCTTTGGCAAAAGAATTATTTTAAAAGGTTATTTTTTGGAAATGGCAAACACAAGGAAAGCTCTGGAAACCAAGAAGTTACTCTTTTGTAAGAGATATGTACATTTATAAGGGAAATATCTGTTTGTAAGGGAGTCTTACTCTCTGTACCTGGAAGAGGAGGGTGACCACATCTCTAGAAACTCTTATTAATGGAGAAAGCTAGGATTTAAATCTGCATAATAACCATGTACTTGCTCATTGTGCTTTTCCTGGTTACCTCCCCAAACTGGCCTCTCCCATGCCCATATTTTGTGGTTTTAGCTGGAAACAGTCTTTAAGATGGTGGTTTGACCCATCTTGGGAGTTACTCAGTTGTCAGGTGGTGGCTTGACCCATCTTGGGAGTAACTGAGTTTCTCTGAAACTGAGTCTTTCTAAAACTGAGTTCTCCTGCCAAGTTTATGAACAACCTCTCTATCCAAAACTGTATTCCTTTTCTTGTCCCTCCCCTGTTCCCCTCAGGATTGAGGAGTATCAGTGAAAAGGAGGGATTGAAACTGAGCAGGACCCTGCAGGGCCCTCCCAGGTACAAAAGCCCCTCTGTGTCCCCTGATTCATGTTTATAGAAAAAGCCTTTACTCTCCTAGGCCCTCCCTGAGTTCCAAAGAGCAAACTCAAGCAGATACTAACTAGAGAAGTGAGGGAATGCAGAAACAAAGGAAAGCAGTCAAGTAAGAACAGTAATAATAGCTTAAATAATAGTTTAACAATAAGACAGAGTCTTAGTTCCTCCTCAAGTGATATACACGACAATCTGACACATATCTTTGAGTTTTTCTGTAGAAACTAAGATACCTCACCCCCGGCCACCCAGGTGAAGGATGGTGACTACACGCTGACCACAAGCACAGAGACCCCAGAGTAGTTGGAAGCAGAAAGCTAATGATTAAGATTCCCAAATCATCACCCTATTACCTCATCACCAACCAGTGAGAAGAAAGTCACACACCCTGGAACCCTCACTCTAAATGTTCCTTTAAAAAACACTTCCCTGAAAGCCATTGTGGAGTTCCAGTTTTCAGCATTAGCTACCCCTTTTTCTTGCTTGGTGCCCTGCAGTAAATGCTGTACTTTCCTTCAGCACAGCTCGGTGTCAGTAGTTTGGCTTTGCTGTGTGTCAGGTGAGCAGACCCAAGTTTGGTTTGGTAACATCTCTCATGTATACAGGAGGTATACATGTTATTAAACTTTTGCTTATTTTTCTTCTGTTAATTTGTCTATTATTACAGGGGTCTCAGTCAAAACACAGAAGGATGGAGAGAGAATGACTTTTCCTCCCCTACACCACAAAGGAACACCAGAATCCAGTGGTCCTATCAGCAGATTCGAGCCAGGTCCCTACCCCACTTTATACAAGGAAGTGAACAAGCTCCAAAGCAACCACACTCCTCCATGGGTCAGTAACCATGTTTCTTGCCCTAAAGGAGGCCCCTGAAAACTAATGCAAATGCAAATGTACTCCTTTGGTGTGGCTATTGCTGTTATCGTGTACAGCCTGGATAATAAGGTTGCTAGTAGACCACTCAGGCTTACCCCTGTCCCAGGAGATGTGCTGGAACAAATTCAAACATGTGCACAAATGTACCCAGGATAACTGAGCACCAGGTGCTGGCAGGCTCTATTAGAAGGGTTTCAGCTAGAGTGCCACCAGGCTTGGATTCTAAACCAGAGCTCACATCCCTTTACATGAAATGATACTAACGGAAATGATGCTTGAATGAGTCTCTTTCTCCTTATACTATACCTCAAATTATATCCCAGGTAAAGTGGCTCTCCCAATGTAACCAAATCAGACCCATCTGGCTGGCAGGTTTGTGTGTAAATAATCTTACTATAATTTTAATGGGACAATCTCAGGATTGTAAAGCCGCCATCTACAAAATGTCCTTAACCAATGTGCCCAGAATTTGTATGCATCATGGATAGGGTCCCCACAAAGCTCAGTCAGGGTGCCCAATGCTTCTTTGCAAGATGAGTCCCTGATGATTCAAAGGAGCTTAATGAATTCGGCTCAAACAGCAATAAAGCCCCTACGTGTAATTCCATCCTGAACCAGGCTTCTAGCACATATCAGAACTTAACACCAGCCTGCTCCTACCCACTTTTCATGAGCCCCTACATGGGAAGACAAGCCCCCCATCCCCTCTCCTGGGCTGGCCTCTGACACCTTCAAGTACACAAGTGCTTCAGATGTTGTCACTCCAGCCCAAGACAACAACAAAGGGAGACAACACGCCACAACCTTATTAGACATTGTAATTCCTGCCTTCCCTAGATTGCCTTCCCACCAGGAGTGAAATGACCTGGAGGCCAGCTTGCGACAATACCTCCAACTGATCCACCCTGAGGACCCCATAGAATACTATTTTTCTGAAATTGCTAGCTGCTTATCTTGTGAAACTTTCCTCTATCAAAACACTTGCAAAACCCTAAGTTCCCTGCCAACTGCCTGGCAGCACTAGATCTCATTTCACCTTTATGGCAAGTGAAACAATGTATTCTAAACCATACTTGGTATGATAGGACACTTCCTTAAAAGACTGCTAGCTTAATCTGCTTAGTCCCATGGTTGGGGACATTTTGCTGCTGTGTTCAATGCTCAGTGTCCTATATTACAACTTTTACTTTCCACCTGATGCATCCACAACAGACTTTACTCCCCTAGATAACGGTTCTTACTTGGAGAGCATTTGGAGCCTCAACTGGCAACCCAGGATGTTCATCAAGGTCTCTCCATCTAGTTATATCCAAATTCCTTTACCTTCCCACATGCTGAGATCTCTGAAATCTATGTTCATCTCTCCAAGCTCTCAGTAGCTGTTTCCTGCTAAGTCTTCCAAAGCTTTTCCCTGTACATGCACAGGTGGGATTCATCCAAGGAACTGAAATAATTTTTGGGGGGGCAGATATTCAGGGCTCATTTTCTGCAGGTCCCTCCTCTGTAGTAATCTGCTCCCAACTGCCTTAGCAACCCAAACTTTAATCTCTGTTTTTTTTTTCCCATCCAGAAAGACTTCTGGTCTCTTTCTGTGTTCTATTTCTTTGCACCATAGTTATGAAGAATGTTCTTGAATGGGAAAGCCAGATGAATGTGGGTCACCTGTTGTGCATCTGTTCTCTCAAGGACGTTAATGTTGATTGCTGTTCAACACTTGGGAATATTCAAACAGTGTTACAAAGCATACATTCAAATGTATTAGTTATTTGCAGCAACATTGTAGGTCAGATATTGGCTATTCTATCATGGCCACAGAGTTTTTTCTCATTTGCATAAGTCTATGTACCTATGTTCATGATATCATTATAATGTTATATTCTAGCTGTCTTTGTTTTAAAGTGTTTTTTTTTTGATGTGCACCATCTTTAAAGTCTTTATTGAATTTTTTACAATATTGCTTCTGTTTTATGTTTTGTTTTTTTGGCCGGGAGGCATGTGGGGTCTTAGCTCCCTGACCAAGGATTGAACCCTCACTCCCTGCATTGGAAGGTAAAGTCATAACCACTGGACCACCAAGGAAGTCCCTCTAGCTGTCTTAACTTTTCTAAAAACCACACAAGCATGGTGCAGTGGCTCGTACTACAGTAAATAAAGATATTATGTTTCTTTGTATTCAGCCTAAGACTTCAATTTTTAATTTATCTACATCATCTTCTTCTTGACTTTAGCTAAGTTTTGAGTATCTTTTTCACAAGAGTTGATCTTAAAAAGGAGCTTTCCCATTCAGTCCTGTATGATTCACTTTGAATCATCTTATTTTAGGGCTGTATATATATTACTGTTGAATTTCACCTTATTAATTTTGTACCAAGTTTTCCTAGAATAGGATTTTCTTAAAGCTTAGTCTGCCATGTGCTGAAAGGGAATTTACCAATACTTAACAAATATGACCACTAATTCATATTTCAAACCAAAATACAGTTTGTCAAGCTTACATGTGATTGGTTTAGTCAGTAACGAGAAGTGAAATTTAGCTATCCTCAAAGGACTATGAAACTGTTTTTAGCACCAAGACATGCCATCTACAATTTTAGCAAGTGCTATTTCTGTCTAACTGTAAGGTCAAATACCTGATTGATAATGCTAAGGAATGACAACAGAACAGAGGTAAGGCAATTAGTGAATGAAAACCATTAAAGTAATTTAGTAGCATACATGAAATTAACTCTGTTAATTACTAGAAAATACTAGAATGATTTGGATTTAATACTTCTTTTAGCAGCATAATTGTCCCTCATTAGGATCAAGTAAATGGTCACTTAAAGGGTACAATTTTGATGATGATGAACATTATTAATATTTAAAATTTATTAAATTAATAAATATTAATGTAATATCTAATATATACAAACTACTTGCAAGTACTGTTCTACAAAGTATCATGATGTTGGAAAGCAAGAGGATGTACCAAGACATGTTATCTTATAAGTATATTAGCATTAGTTTGAGAAATACATTGTTAATCTCTACATTTTTACATAAACTCTTTAAAAATAGAGGTCTATTCTCTATAGAACCATGAAAATGGTTTCCATAAGGAAACTGCTTTAACAATGTACTTCGAGAGTAGATAAAATGGTGCTCTGTGCATATAACTACTTTCTCACTAAAGATGGTGGAAAACATAATTTTCAAAAAAATATTATAAAAGTTGTAAACAAGAAACACGATATCATTTACTGCTTGCCAGGATACATTGAAGTAGGTAATATCCACATTTTTCAAAAGGGAAAACTGTCTTGGGGCAGAGTTGGGATTCAAACCCGATTCTGAATTACTGCAAAACCTGATCCTTAAGCATTGTGCCAGTTTTTTTTTTTTTTTTTAGTGATTTATCTGCTTTCTCTAAGATGGCAAGACTGTTCCATTCTCTACTCGCTGAGTGAGTTGTTCAACCCATGTAACCTCCTGCCTTTTACAGTCATTTCAGGACTTAGCTTGTTTCAGGGAACATTGCACAGTAAGAAGATCTAAACTAAGAGCTCTTATTGAAATGAAAGCCAATAAACTAGTTTTAAAGGAAACTATAGTTCATTGAATACTTAGATAGCATTTCCTTTTAACTGCAAATTAATTTGAAAATTATTGTGACATATGTCAAAATCCATACTGGAAAAGTATCACAAAATTTGCTTCCTGTATGAAATTAGTTTACTTTAGAATAAGTACTATTTGTCACAGATTTTATTGAATTCAATCATTGTTGCTGATTGCATTCACATTTTCAGTGATATAACCTTGCTATTCACTATCAAAAGATGGAGTTTACTTTTCCACCCCCTTGATGTCTGGGCAGACCCAGCAATTCCTTTGAGCAAAATAATTGAATAAAGTGACACTCTGCAGTTTCTACTCAGCCCTTAGGAAGGCTTCCTGCCTCTTGGAACACTCCCTCTGTGGAACACTCCCCCTTGGAACCCAACTGCCATGCTCTTAGAAGCTCAAGTTACATAAAGAGACAGTGTGTATGGGCTCTGGTCAACAACTCCACCTGAGTTCCCAAAAGCCATCCAGCAGAAGCTGACAGCCACATGAGTAAGCCTCCTTGGACATTCAGCCTAATCTAGCTTTCAGATGACTGCAGCCCCATCTGTTATCTGACTGCAACTGTCAGCTTCTCATTTCATGAGAACCACCCTGCTCAGACCAGTCAACCCACAGAAACATGACAGATAATAAATTGTCATTTTAACCCACCAAGTTTTAAGATGGTTTCTTATGCAGCAATGCATAACCGGAATAGTCATAAAGACTTTTTAGGTTTTTATTTTTCCCTATAGCCCCAAGGAATATTTGAATGGTTCTACATTCAAGTGCTTTGCATAAGGCTACTTATATAAGGAACCTAATTTTAAAGCAGCAACATGAAGTGGGTTACTATTTTTATCTTTAGTAGATGTTGAAAATAGATGTAGAAAAGCAATCACTAAACCAAAGTATTGGGCAAATAGTAACTTAATTATATGCTAAATTTATATGAGGATTTAAGTAACCTGTAGATTCCTTAGGCTCTGTGACCTCAGGATAGAGCCAAGGTTACCAGACACTAGAATTTGATTCTTAGAGAATCATTTGAGGAATTCGTGCTTCCTAACCTTGCAATTCTAGTCTCTGAAGGTCTAGTAGTCCTGGTTCTCAGAGCAGTAATGATTTCATTAGGAAACAGAGCAAGGGTTTTATCAGTTGTAAACTATAGATGCCACCTGGTTTATGCCACCTCCTGGAGGAGGTGAAGGAAGCAAGTGGATCTGAGTGGTCCAAGTGTTGGACAATAGTGAATGCTGTTCTATTCTATTCAGATTCCCCTTTCAAGTCTGAGTGACTCATTCCCTTAGATGCCAGAAGTGTTGCCTGCTGATAGCTCATAGCTGAGTCCATCAGCAGAACTTGCACATGGTCTAAGGCAACCTCATCCAAATATATTCTCCCTGAGGACAGTCCAAACACAAAGCCTACTCAATGCAGGTGAGATGAATGAGATGAGGCCTTTTAAAGGCCTACCTCCTTGATTAAATTCAGTGAATCTCTGAAGGGCCATCTTAGCTTCCAAATTCCCCTTGGGATCAGCTGAAGCCTGTGCTAAAACTGCATTGAAGTATTCTACTTCTGTGCAATACTGTTTCCCTCACTCCTTCATGGGTGCTACACCTGAGAACTCTCATCTATAAACTTCATTCAAGCAAATCTCTGTTTTGAGTCATTTTGTGGAAAATTTGACCTAAAACTTACCCTAACTGGACTCATTTTTTATACATCTCTAACCCTCTCAAAATCCTGTGCAACTTACAGATGGTCATTTGTAACATGTATTTATATCTTTAAATGTTTCTCTGAATATTCCCTTTACCTTATGGCTTTAATTAAAATGTGAGAATTTTTTGAGGACACTGTTTGCTGGGCAGGTCTCTCAAGAAATGGTTGTTCCTATCTTTCCCTGCACCCTATAATACAATTTACAGAGATTCTTGAGTTTAGGTAGATATCTTCTTCCTCTTCCTACATTAACAATAAATATATAAATGTAAAGGTAAAGAAAAATTTAAAAAAACATAATTCCATTGAAGTAAATGGAATAATACTATCTACACATTATTCTCACTCATGGTGATTGCCTACCAATACCACAATATCTCTCTCGCATCACTGAAGATTGGAACACCTGGTCTCATCATCTTTCTTTTCATTACTAATCTTTTACATTTATATAAGTGAATGAAAAACACCCTACCCTAGATCCAGTTCCAATCTTATCTTTGACATTTTATTGCCATGTCAATAACCTCTATTTTGACCATCTTATTCTTTTTTACCACACCCAGTCTTTCACTCACTCCATTATCTCTATTTGAACTATCTTTGTTTCACTGTCTCTAATCCACAGACTCTTCAATTTTCCCACTGTCCATAACTCCCCACATATCCTTATTTCATTCCTTAAAAAACTTGGATTCCATTATTCAACATTATTACCAATGTTGTGAAATCATTCTCAACTCCCTTGCCCCTCTCTCTCTTTGTGTTATGAAAGCGGCAAAATCTCCACCCTAAAAACTCAACTCTGACTATTTTGCTTATGTTTAAAAAACAACAGAACTCTGATAATCTCCACCCTATAGAAGAAGAGGAGCTAGGCACAGAAATGGAGAAGAAACTGTCAGAAATGTAGAAGGAAACCCAGGAGAATGGATGGTTTCAAACAAAGAACTTCCCACAATTTTATGTATTTAATTGGACATTTCGGGAACCCTATTTCTGGAAAGGTCTTCCTAAACAAAATGGTCGAAGCAAAAGGAGTGATCAGTGGTGCCAAATGCTCCTGAAAACTCCAGAAAGATGAGTCATGAAAATTGATCATTTGGTTAGTTCCTTCTCTCTTAGCCAAGTTCTTTATGTTGCAAAAATTGTGAATGTTTGCCTTGCCAATCTGGGAAGAATGGCTCTGTCCTTAATCTCATGCCTCTCCTTGTATAACACAGGGTCCTCCTGACAGGTCCAAGATCAACCTTTTGCAGAGTGAAGATAAGGGAGGGTGGGGTTGAAGTGAGATTCAAGAGCTGGGGAAGTTGCAGGAGTGAGATGATAAGGAGATTCCAGGACCACTTGTAGAGAGGTTGTATGAAATTGGGAAGGGACAAAGACAAGAAAGACAAGAGGGGTTGGAGCAAAAACCAAGAAGAGCAAGTGAAACTGGTGACCAATATCTGAAATAACGATACGGCACCAATAACCTTGGTATATACCTGCTTTAAATTTGTGCTGATGCTGCAATACTGGAGAGCTGAATATTGAAGTTCCCTCCACAGTACTGAAGTTCCCTCCACAGTATTGAAGTGAGACCTAGTCACTCTGGATTAATTTATATTGGTTGTTTGTTTTATCTAACCAACTTCTCTTTACAGTATCTAAAGCAAAATAGATGTTACTCTCTACTAGCTTATGTCCATAAAGAATTTGAGTTTCACTTTCATTTTCTTCATGTTTTTCTCCTATCCCTGAGTTACATAATTCAACTAGAATAAGGGGTACTCTGAGCATTGAAATAAGCTGGTTAGCCTCATTTCCTCTACCATGTGAGTCAAGTCTCATGTGACAGGTTAGCTGAGTAGACAAGAGCTAATGAGTTCATGACATAGGGTTTAATGTCTCTGGGGATCTGTAGTGATTACCAGATTTCTTCTTCAGGGATGACACACCCATTTCTTTCCCCCATCAACCTTTGGGAATATTAACTCCTGATTTATAGCTCCATCCCTCACTGGGAGTTGCCTGCAGCTATAAGAAACTTCCTCAATCAGGGTTACAGTCTCTCTCTGGGGTGACTTGCTGCTGATGACTGGCTGATGAAAAGATACAAAGATCTAGCCACATTTTCTTAATTTGGGGCAGTACCAAAGGTCTTTCCCAGCTCCAGAGCTCTGCATAGAATTGGCTAAAGCTTCAACTATGACAGCAGTGCAGGTCAGTTTGCCCTTTGCCCAGTCCCGCCTTCCTCACTTCCTTATAGGTATCATCCAAGAATAACCCCTAATCCATCTGCACAGGGTACTTGTCTCAGAGTATGTTTCTGGGAAATAGTGTAAGGCAGGTAACAAGACCTGACAATCATTAACATGGTCACAAACTACACCTGTAAAAACTTTGCTATTTTTCATGAGAAAGATGGGAGAGATGCAAGCCCTTCTTCTGCCATGGACATATCCTTCCAAAGTCAGGCAGGATATTCAGTATATTTCTCAGATGAGAAGAACAGAAGATAACTTCCACTTGCATCCAAACAATACAAGGGACATTAACAACTAGGGGTATTTTAAATTATTATTACCACATGGCATTGTTTGCCAGCAAAGAAATGTGGAAAAGTAATCCAAACTGTTGGTGCAGCAAATGCAAATGCAGATTCCAACACCTACTGAAAATTTCCAACATAGAAACTGCAGAAAATAAACTGCTATTTTAGATTTCAATCCATATGTTGGGCAAACTAAGGAAGAAGTTGTGAAGTAGTAAGTTTAATATGTAGTAGAGATAAAAGACTGAGAAACTGGGAAGAGGCTAAATTCAACAATCTTTGCTAGCATTCCAGGACTCCATCTTTTACTGACATATTTATTGTTTTTGTTGTTCTTGTTATTGCCCTTATGAAGTTACTTCTACTTTCTAAATGTTTGCTTTCCATGTGAACAGGTTACAAAAAAGAGATATCTTCATCAGAGCAAGAATTGCAGGTTCTCATGCATGAGGTCACTTCTTTGTGGCTTTGCGGTTTAGTAGGTGAGGTGGGTGTGACATGCACATTGTTATACTGATGAATTCCACCTTATCCACAATCTTGTTGGTTTATCTTCAGGATATTTGCTTATGATTTGACCTCTGTGCAGGTGAACCAGGAGCCCTCCGAAGTCAGAGAAGGAGATAAGATTCTAGATCTAGTTTATTACTGGCAGTACAGTTCCAAGAACCTGAGATGTGTTACTACTTCACAAAGGCTACCTCATTTGAGCCTTATACCACCTCTTCTGAGATAAGCGTTGAGTCCAGTTATAGTTAAGGAGTTTGATATTATGTAATGTAATTTGATGGAGGTATTCTAATAAACGTGAACCCAGAATTTGAACCCAGGTCTATCAGACTCCAGAAGTTATTTTATTATGCATACCCACAAAATACAAGTTTTTTCCCTCCCTATAGAGCTTAGTCTTTTTTTTATGAGCAGTGAAAGTCCTCAAACTTTTAGAGTAGGAGAGTAAACCAGTCAGTGAGATGATACAGGATTACTTCTCTTTCTAGAGTAGATAGTTGGGTGGGGAGCTAGAAAGAAGTATGTGGATGTTATTCATTGTTTACATGTAAGGTAAAAAGGTTCTGATTGCTATGGTACTCACAATGCAGAAGGGGACACAGACATGAGAGGTATTTCAGAGTGAAAATTAATGTCTTAACTGATTGCATAGTGAAAGGCAAGGGTGACGGAGCTATGTGGATAATATTGAGTGCGACAGAAATAGGGAATATAATGATCAAAACATTTATTATTCTTTACACATTTTGATTTTCAGATGCTTCATGGACTTTGGGTGGAAAATAATACTAACCAGTTGGAAATTCAGAGAGAGAGTAACAACTGTGTCTCTAAAAATATACTAGACTCTTGCCATTTTGATTAAAAGAATTAGCTTTAAAGTATTATAACAACCAATTGACAGTACCTGGTTTAGTTAAATTTAATTACACAGAATATACAAAGCCTGATATGGATCTGGTAAACAATTGAGCAATCATCTGGAGAATTAGATGGCATAGATTTGAAAAATATACAATGTCATCAAAGGTCTCTGAAGTCTAATATGGAAATATGGAAATCTAGAATCTGGAGTACTAGAGACAAAGTGCCTTTTTTCTTTTTTCTGACAATGGATAAGGGCCTTAAATCAAATCTATTTTTTAAATAAAAATGTGATATGATATGTACTGTTCTTAACTCAAAATCTATATCCAATGTTTAAAAAATTGAGCATATTTCCTGTATAAAACTCTACAATTCCCCACTCTTTCCACCCTTTCAAATAAATGGAAATCTGTCTATACTAAACATTTTTTTTTTTTTTTTACTTACCTGCACCTGAGTAAAGTAGTTTCCTTTAAATGGGCATGGGCTCTCTCTTTTATTACAGTTCTCATCTCTTCCGACCTTCAACATCTGCCTGCTTAATTTTTTTTTTTAACCTTACTAGTACATGCCTATTCCTTGTAGGTGTTTGAATGTAAGATTCCAGGGCTTTCCTGGTGCCACAGTGGTTGAGAGTCCGCCTGCCGATGCAGGGGACACAGGTTCGTGCCCCAGTCCGGGAAGATCCCACATGCCGCAGAGCGGCTGGGCCCGTGAGCTGTGGCTGCTGAGCCTGTGCGTCCAGAGCCTGTGCTCCACAACGGGAGAGGCCACAACAGTGAGAGGCCTGCGTACGGCAAAAAAAAAAAAAAAAAAAAAAGAAAGAAAAGAAAAAGAGATTCCAGATTTAGAGTAAGGGTAAAACATTCTGGTTGATTAAAAGCCTATAAACTAGATTTACATGAAGATAGATTAAAAATAATTATTTAAGGTCTTAGCTAGTGGAAATACTTTCTTCTATGAATGCATTTGAGTGAAGATAGACATAAATGTACATCTCTGACAACTTAACCAAACTAATTACTATAATTTTGGCCATTGAAATATCAAGAAATAAGTAAAGCCTGCAATTATAGTTAGTAGGTCACTAGTGCACGGAAAAGTAATGCAATTATTTTAACATTTACTGCATAAGTTATGAAGAGCTATAGCTCTTGTCTGGCTTGATGACAACATGCCTGGACTTAGTTAGAGATCTCTTCTGCCCAGATATTTTTAAGGTCTTAGCAGTTTGCTTTGAAATGGCCAAAATTTGGTGCTAATTGTGTGTGTGCTGAACCTAGAGTTGCTTTGGGTCCCAGTCTCCCTAGAAGAGACAGTTCCAAAGGGATATTTACCATTGACCAGGGGTTTCCATTTCCATGATGCTAAAGCTCAGGGCTTCCAAAGAGTAGCACTGTTACGTAGTCATCTGCTGTGTGGGCAGCTCTGATATTGGGTCATCTTAATCTGTTCAAGCAGTGTTGGTTCCTCTTACCCTCTTGTCTTCAAACTTCTCCAGTCTAGTTTGTTAGTTTGTTTTTCCTTCATGGAGGTATAGTTCATATACCGCAAAATTCACGCACTTGTAATGTACAGTTCAGCGGTTTTTAGTATATTCACAAAGTTGTGCAACCATCACCACTCTCTAATTCCAGAACATTTTATCACCCCAGAAATATTCTCTGTGCCCATTAGCAGTCACACCCCGTTCCCTTTTCCCCAAGTCCCTGGCAATCATGAATTTATTTTCTGTTTCCATGGGTTTCTTTATTTTAGATATTTCATATAAATGGAATCATATAATATATGTCCTTTTGTGTCTGGTTTCTTTCACTGGCATAAAGTTTTCAATGTTCTTCCATGTTGTAACATGTACCAATACTTCATTTCTTTCTATTGACAAATGCTATTCTATTTTATGGATATACCACATTTTGTTTCTCTATTCATCTGTACATGGACATTTGGGTTGTTTCTACTTCTTTGCTCTTAAGAGTAATTCTGCTATGAACATATGTGTACAAGGTTTTGTGTGGATATATATTTCCAGTCTCGGATATGTATCAATACTTAGGAGTAGATTTGCTGGGTCACATGGTAACCCTAATGTTTAACTTTTTGAGGAACTGCCAAACTCTTTTCTACAGTAGCTGCACAATTTTATATTCCTACCAGCAATGCACAAAAGTTCTGATTTCTCCACATCCTCACCAATACTTATTGTATGTCATTTTGAATAAGTGGGTATGAGGTGGTATCTCATTGTAGTTTGTATTTTCCTAATGTCTAATGATGGTAAGTATCTTTTTCTGTATGTATTAGCCATTTGTATATTTTCTTTGAAGAAATGCCTATTCATACCCTTTGTCCACTTTTTAATTCGATTTTTGTCTTTTTGTTATTGAGTTGTAAGTATTCTTTATATATTCTAGATTCAAGTGCTTTATGACATATATGATTTGCAGATGTTACAAATGTCACCGATTGTGTTGACTGTCTTTTCACTTTCTTGATAGTATCTTTAGAAGCACAAAATATTTAAAGTTTGATGAAGTCAACTTTATCTATATTTTTTCATTTGATTGCTTGTGCTTTTGGTGCTATTTTAAGAAACAATTGCCTAATCCAAGGCCACAAGTGTTCATGCTATATTTTTATTTAGGTTGTTGATTTATTTTGAACTAATTTTTGAATGTTATATGAGGTAGGAGTCCTATTTCTTTTTTTTTAACTTTTTATTTTATATTGGAGTAAATTTAATTAACAATGTTGTGTTAGTTTCAGGTGTACAGCAAAGTGATTCAGTTATACATATACATGTATCTATTCTTTTTCAAATTATTTTCCCATTTAGGTGGTTACATAATATTGAGCAGAGTTCCCTGTGCTATACAGTAGGTCCTTGTTGGTTATCCATTTTAAATATAGCAGTGTGTACGTGCCAATTTCAAACTCCCAATTTCATTCTTTTGAATATGATTATCCATTTTTCCTCACACTATTTATTGAAAACACTACTCTACCCATTGAGGGGTTTTGTCACCCTTGTTGAAAATCACTTCACCATAGATTTATGGGTTTATTTCTGGACACTCAATTCTATTTCTTGATGTGTATGTCTGTCTTTATGCCAGCACCACATTTTGGTATGTTCTTAGAGAATGGATGAAGGAAGTTTTCAATACTTTGAATAGGAGGTCACAGACTTCTGTTTACAAAAGTCAAATAAAAGAATTAGATTATGATGAAAATTAAACAAGAAGGTGAGCTGCTGTAACTCCCTTTGATGGACCTACATTAAATCCTTTTTCTTTTTTTCTTTTTTTGTAGCAACTATGGAAACAAGGATCAGTGTGGCCATAAGACTCTCTGGATAAAAACTCTGTATTTTACCCCACTTCCTTGCTGAAAATATATGGCTCTTAAGTACATACAGTCAGTGAATTTAAGATGATAACCACAAATTTTCAGAATGGTGATATCAATTCATTTGAAATGATATCAATGTTCACTTAGTGGTTGAGTGAATGTCAAAACAAGGGAAGTACTAGAAGTAACTGTAGTGATTAAACATTTTTAAATCACAGCATTAATAATTCTATACTAAGTTTAGGAACAATTTGCATATATTTGGCATTTAAAATAGGTAAGATAATGTGGTCTTATAAAATGTTTAACAGATTTGCTTTATAGTTCCAATGTAAATGCTAACAAATTTTAAATTTTTGACATTTAGTTGAAAGGTGTGTAAGAATTGTACTAAATTTGTAAATTATATTGGAACAATAGAAGAATTTTAATTTTACAGTTGATTTAATTTATGAAACAATGTAATTTTTTTAAAGAGTGAACAATTTTGCTTGTAGTGAGGCTTGAGGAATTTTTATAAATTTATAAGTAGAAACAATTAATTAAGGGGATTTGGTTTGATTTGGTAAATATTAATCAAGGACACTTGAAATTAATTGTTAAAATTTACTAGATTTATGAATAGAATACTATTTATACAGTATCCTTGAGGCTCAAGGAAAATTAAATTTTTGAATTTGTAACATAAATAAGTTGAGTATTCATTTAAATCCTAATGGGTAACGAGTTTCAGTTATGCTAAACAAATAAGTTCTGGATATCTGCTCTGCAATGTAGTGCCTGTAGTTAACAATACAATAATTTAAAAATTTGCTAAGAGGGTAAATCTCATGTTAAGTATTCTTACAACACACACAAAATGCAAAAAAACCAAAGATACATAAGGAAATTCTGGGAAGGATTAGTTACATCTATTACCTTGATTGTGGTGATAGTCTCATGGGTGTTTGCATCTGTCCAGACTCATTAAGTAGTACAGATTACATGTGTGCAGTTCTTTGTGTATCAATTAGACCTCAACAGAGCTGTTAAAAAACATCCTAAGTAGCAAACAGATTTTTCTGTATATAAATACCACATGTAAACATAAAAATATAGTTGTAAAATTATCCTATACAACTGCTTTTATTATCACTACAGCAAATTTAGGATAGTGACTGAAAATAATATATACTGCAATTTTTATTATTAACACCACAAAATACTTATTTCTCTGCATTACATATTGCATATTTTTAATGACCACTGTGCTTCTGTCATTTAAAATGTTTGCTTTTAATATTTTTTATTTTTAGAAGTAGAAATATTTCTTTTCAATATTTTTCAATTCATTCACTCAATAAGCATTTCTCAAATACTTGGTAGGTTTATGGATTGAAGACAAAAAATAAGGCAGTCATCCTCAACAGAATCTTGATTTTGACAGAAGAGTAACCAGAGAATTTGCTAGGCACCTTCCTCACCTTTGAGGACACTACCATAACCCAAATATTGCAGAGGGGTTGGTGTTTCTTTCAAGGTTACATCATATTGTGACTTCAGCCTACTTCATTTGTTAACATTATTCTCCATCATGTCTAGTAGGGGAGAAAGATTGCTAATATATAAGAGCCTATCATGTTTTAGGAAGTTTAAGATGCATCTATGAGAAAGATTGCTAATATATAAGAGCTTATCATGTTTTAGGAAGTTTAAGATGCATCTATGAGAAGCTAGGACAGGAGTCATTATCAAAGCAAGTAACCACTGGCTTGGCTTAGGCACTGACCAGTGAGAGCAGACCCAGCCTGGCTGCTGGAGCTGTCCTTAGAGGTTCCTTACTGTGTCACATGTTACCTCTTTAGTTACTGGATTGTGGGGAGGTTCTAGAGAAATGGTGGAGTGACTAGGGTGAAAATGAGGCACTTGCAGAGTTATGAGTAGATGTTATTTGCCAACTGTTACATAAGTTTTACAGTATTTTGGCAAGAAGTTTGATATCATTGCATTCTGGCTCAATAGCAGCTCTGGATTAAGCCATTGCCATGGAGTTCTGACTATCTTCTACATTCTTCTATGAAGTACCATTGTATTGCAGGAAGGTAAAATGACATAAATTCCTGTTTAGGAAGTAATATTTTTCATATTAATAACAAAGTGATGCCCTTACCTTAGAAATAACTCTGCTATTATGCTGAAGAGTCCTACGTTTGATTCCTCCTCTGACCTTGGCTTTACAGGAGAGCATCACAAGCTTTGCTTTGAATAGCTCCACTCTCTGATATGTAGAGAGAGATACTAGTGTACATCAAAGTCTTCTACTCAGCTTTTCCCACCAAAAGGAGTTAGAGCCATAGAGGCATATAATCAAGTGTGAGGAATGATATATGATATTGATAGAATGTTACTGGGTAAAAGCTGTTGGCTATTATGAAAGGCTAGTATTTTAATGATTTATTTATTTTTAAAATTTACACACTTGTAAAATTCAAATTTTTGGTGTAGAGTTTAATGAATTTTCACAAAAATAGAGTCAAATAACCACCAACATAATCAAGATATAAAACAGAACTTTCAAATTATCTAATGCTATTCCTTTGTCATCAGATCTTACCCCTGGAAACCACTGATCTGTTCTTCATGCTTAGTTTTTACTTTTCCAGAATGTCATATAAATGAAATCATACAGTATGTAAACTTTGTAGTCTTTGAATCCTTATTCTTCTCTATGTAATGTGTCATTTTTTGCTATGATTTAAGATTTTTCTTTATATTTGATTTTCAGTAGTTCAGTTATGATATAACTGAGATGATTTTTAATGTATTTCAGGTTTGTTGAGCTTCTTGTGTCTGTCGAATTATGTCTTTCAGCAAATTTGGATGTTTTCAGACATTATTTCATCAAAAATCGTTTCCTTACCAATCTCTTTTTCTTCTCCTTCTCAGATTCTAATGGCAACATGCATGCTTTAATATTGTCCCACAAGTGTCTGAGGCTCTTTCCATTATTTTTCAAACATTTTTTTCTTTCATATTAGTTGATTTTTATTGATCTCTAAGGACACTGACTCCTTCCTCTATCATCATTTTTCTACTATAGAAGCCCCTCAGTGAATTTTAAAATTTCCAGCATTGTATCTTTATCAGTTATAAAATTTCATTTGTTCTTTTCTATAGTTTCTATTTCTTTCCTGAGAGCTAATATTTTTCCATTTGTATCATGAGTGCTTACCCATGCTTCATGGCTCCTGAGTACAATAGCTGCTTTAAAGTCTTTGTTGGATATTTCTAACATCAGGGCCATTTTGAGTTTGATGTCCTTCTATTGATGGTCATTTCCTGTGAGAGTTATTCCGTGAAATATTTTCTTGGTTCTTTACATGTCAGGTAATGTTTTATTATATCCTGGACATTTTGAAAATCATGTAATGAAACCCTGGTACCTTTATAATCCCCTGGATCATGTTGTTTCCTTCTTTGGCATGCACTCAATCTGGTTAGGTTCAGGCTACGAGTCCCAGTGCTCATCTGTGCCATTTTAGTTTACAAGGCCCTTTGCAGTGCTGTCCTCACCTGATTCATGTGTGTGCCTTCAGGGCTTCCCTGGGACCTGGACAGTGCTTTACAGCTGTGATGGTTAATTTTATGTCTCAGCTTGACTGGGCCATGGGGGTCCACGTACTCATCAAACGTTCTTGGTGTTTCTGTGAGGGTGTTTTGGATGGGATTAACATTTATATTGGTAGACTGAAAAAAGGAGATTGCCTTCCATAATGTGAGTGGGCCTCATCCAATCAGTTGAAGGCCTGAATAGAACAAAAAGGCTGACTTACCCAATGAAGAATTCTTCCTGTCTAAGGGCTTTCAAACTGAGACATCACTTTTCCTGCCTTTGGACTTGAACTGAAACATGGGCTCTTCCTGTGTCTCGAGTTTTGGACTGGAACTACACTATTGGATGTCCTGGTTGTTAGGCCTTCAAACTCAGCCTGAAACATAGTCTTAAGAGTTTTAGGAGCCTGTGCAGACACCAATTCCTCCAAACAAGTGCAGTTTCATGCCTGGGTCTTGCCTCAGGACAGATTCAGCAGGGCAAAAATAGAAAAAAGTTTAAAAAGGACTTTCTCCATCTTCTTCCACAGGGGAACAACTCCTTACTCTCTGACCAGAAATAAGAGTTATTTTTTGGAGAAATTTCTGTCCTTCCCACATATGCCGTTCTGGAATTTGGGTTCTTCTATTCTAGATCAGGAGATAATGGGAAGGGGATAAAAACAAACAAATAGGAAAGTCATTGTCATATCGGCATACTTTGAATTTTGAATTCCCTCCCTAATCTGCTTGCTTTTATTTACTTTTCAGAGTTCTCAGATCTGTCTTATGCAGTGTTTCCAGAATTTTTATTTGTAATCAGTGAAACAGATTGGGTTGACTGTGCTTATTCCATTTTAGCAGATCCAGAACTCAGTGTTGTTTTATTCTGACTCTGCCAGATTTATTTGTAGACTTGCCTCCACGTATAGATGCAAAATCAAGGAACAGGGTACATGACATAGCAGTTGTGCCATGGCTGTTTGGTATTCGGGATATCTTAGTGCAGCCCAAGATATATTGTGTCTTATTCTAAAGGAATGTTCACCACATGTATCCTTACCAATTATTAGAAATTAACCTGTTTCTGCATCTACTCCTGCCTCTCCACAGAGCCTGCTGCTTCCCTGTGTTTTCCCTAAGTCCCTAATTTCAAACCATATCTGAACCTTACCTTCATGAGTTTCATGTTACCCCTGAATCTCACCCCCTTGCTATCTTAGAAACCAATTCTATTTATGATTCTCACTCTTTTGCTGAAATCTCCTAATTTTTGAGTCTTAACTCTTCCTAAGCTTCATCTCGTTTCTTGTCCCATGTGATCATCTCATTTACCCTTGACTCAAGTGCTCATACTAGGAAGAAAATTTGTTGTACATATTATGTGGTTACTCAAAGTAATGTTTCTACATTTTTATGCACCTGGGCCCAAAAAAATGCAATAATTTGAAAATTCTGTTAACATAAGAATAAGAAGTCTGTTTACTTTTATTCATCAATTCTTATGCTATTACCATTGCCAAATTATCAGACTGAACACAGTAATGATAGCATTTTGTGATTAACTTTTTACTTTTTTTTTTGAGTTGTAACAACAGGATACTATAATTATGTTTATTATAAAAATTTACTTGAGTCTCTTTCCTTTCTTGTAGGTTAAGTTATTCACTGAGTTGTTGCTTAAAATAGAACAGTTATTTGGGAGTCTGCCAAGGCACTGAATTCAATTTTCTTCAGCAGTGTTTCATGATATATTAAATTTGCTTGTTTGCAAAAAAAGTGACTTTCCCGATCATTTATTCTTGGTCCCTCTCTTAGTTGGCTCTAGGCTACTGTAACAAAATACCATAGTTTCACTGGATTAAACAACACACACTTATTTCTCACAGTTTTGGAGGCTGGAAGTCCCAGATTACAGTGCCAGCCTGGTGCAGTTCTGATGAGCCCCTGCTTCCTGGATTGTGGACAGTTCCTTCTCGCTGTTTCCCACATGGCCAAGTGAAGGTGCTCTGGTCTTTTTCTCTCATAAGGACACTAATCTCATAGTTGGAGCTCTACTCTCATGACCTCATCTAAACCTAATTAACTCCCAAAGGCCTTACCTCCTAATACCATCCCACTGGGGAGTTAGCATTTCAACATATGAATTTCTGTGTGGTGGTGACAAAAATGTAGTCCAAAACAGTTGCAGTTTCTAGGAAATGAAGTGAAAGGTGAGGTATAAGTGTTCTCAACAGCAGACTCAAGATAACATAATCTACAAACTGAAATTTTTGACTTACTGTTTACATTAGTTTAACTGCTCAGAATGGTGATCACACACTAAAGAAAAGTTTATTTCTGATGAATTGTAAAATTTATATATTATTATTTTTTCCTTCTTAGGGAAACAATGTAGGATAAGATTTTAATTAGAAGAATAGAAATACTTGATTAGAAAGGTGGATTTTCTGAAACAACTCTTTTTATCCTTAGATAAATAGTCAACTTTTACATAGAAAAAAAAATCACTTAACAGAAATATTCAATATATATGATCAATTCTATAATTAACTTTTAGAAAAAGCAGTAAGTCTGTCAGATTTTTTAAAAAATTTGTTTTTGGTAATAAGTTGTATTGAGAAGGTAACTTGGCATTTATTAGATTAAACATGACAATATACAATGCCAAAACATTAGTAATTGGTGTTTGAGAATGTAATCTTTATAGAAATAATTTTAAAAATTTATGATAATTCCATTTAGTACATGTTGCCAAATCAACAATCTAATTAAATGTGACAGTCATCAAGCAAATGATTGAAATATTGTAGAGGGAAACATCAGTTTTCTGTATATTTTGATGGTATTTTAATTAACTAAATAACATTAAATTCACTTTATTTATTTTGCATATTTTCTTCAAAACAATTGAAGAAGTAAAACATTACAGATACATTTGAAGTGCACTTTGGTTCCTTTCCAGCATCCACGCCTTCTTCACTAGATGCCACTAATATTATTGATTCGATATTTGTAATTCCAAAATTTTAAAAAATAGTTATTGCATAATAAAATATTTATTTCCCTGCTTTTAAAACTTTTACAAATGGTGTTATTGAAAATGTATCATGGTACATCTAGCTTTATGCACTCTGCATTTTATTTTCAAGATGTCCATAGGTGTCTAATTTATTCATTTTAACTCTACACAATATTCCATTTTGTAAATATGTCATATGTTAATCATTCATTCACCTGCTCAAGCATATTTCAGTTGTTTCCAAATTTTCACTATTGTAACAATGCTGCAGTGAATATACTTTTGTACATATGTAAAAATATCTTGAGTTATTATACTTAGAAGTGGATTCTGGTCTCATTTTGGCAGAATAAATTGTTCTATCACATGTCTGTGGTTCCTACTCATTTCCCAGCCTACTTTGCAAGTTGTATTGGTCATATAACTGAGTTCTAGCCAAAGGAATATATGTGGAAGTAATATAGGCCACTTTCATGATGGCTCCTTAAAATATTTTTGTCATTTTCTTGCATTCTTTTTACTCATTGGTCAACTGAAGAGAGTTGAGTAGAGGAATTTAAAGAAGCCTAAAATAGGAGGCAAGAGAGTGCTGATCTTTGACTACTTTTATACACACACACACATGCACGCACACACACACACAGCACTAAACTAAACACTTTCCCACATCCTCACTGCTGTATGCCCAATACAAGCCATCACTATCACCCACCTGAACTGGGTAACATCTACTTGTCCTGCATTGCAACCTCCATATAGTAACCCTGATGAACTTATTGTTCCCAAGATCATTTACCTCCCAGGATAAATCTTTTTCCATTACTTTTTATTTCAAACAGAAAAAAAAATTCAAAACTTCTCATTATGGCACACAAGGCTCAGTGTTTCTCAATAGGGGCAATATTAGTATTTTGCAGTAATCTTTTTATGTAAAGGATCTGTCTCACACATTATAGGATGTTTGGTATCTTTGACCTCAGGCACATTGTACCATTGACATTTCTCTTCCTCCTTATAATTTATTACATCAATAAAGAAGCCCTGCCACCATCCTCTCTCTCTCTCTCTCTCTCTCTCTCTCTCTCTCTCACACACACACACACACACACACACACACACACACACAGGCTTCCAGCTCTTGGATGAAAAATGGTTTGGCTCTGCCTACTTTTCTGACCTCAACGTACCTCTATTCTTCCCTTTGTTCACTAAGCTGGAGATACAACACAGCTCTTCCTACTCATTAAACACGAGGCTTATTCCACATGTTCAAGCCACATATTCAGGCCTTTGTACTTGTCTGTCCTTCCTAGAAAGCTCCTTAGAAATTTGCTTGTACTACCTCTTTATTATTCAGGTATCAAGTATACAAAATAATACCCTCAATATAAAAACACCCTCTATAAAATGCCAACTCCTAAACCTCTCTTCCATTTCAGCTCTCTTGTGTTGTTTACATTGTCTGCTTCCCATACTAGGGTGCATCTTTTTTTATTAAGACTTTATTTTTTAGAACAGTTTTAGTTTTACAACAAAATTGTGGGGAAGGTATAGAGATTTCTTGTATATCCACTGCCCCCATAAATGGATAACCTCATCCATTATTAACGTCCCCACCAGAATGGTAAATTTGCTACAATAGATGAACCTACTATGACCCATTATAGTCACCCAAAGTCTGTAATTTACACTAGGGGTCACTCTTGGCATTGCACATTCTATAGGTTTGGACAAATCTGTAATGAATGGCATATATTGATCATTTGATATATATTTTTTACAGTTAAAAACATTTAATAATATGCTTATTGTAATGAAGGTAACATTCAGACTTTCAGAAAACCAAAATCTGACTCATAAAAATGTAGGGAAACAGGAGGTAAAGGATGTGAATGGATGCTGGGGTACATAGGAAACCACAAAGTAAACATACAAAACAGAAAACCGGCATCTTTTTTTGAATTTTGTTTTGTTTGTTTTTTTATACAGCAGGTTCTTATTGGTTGTCTATCTTATGCTTATTGGTGTGTATGTGTCAATCCCAATCTCCCAGTGCGTCCCATCACCCCCTCCTCCCGCCACTTTCCCCCCGGGTGTCCATAGGAGAAAACTGGCATCTCGATGGTTTCAAAGGGTTCGTAGTTTCTGGTATCTTCAGATGTTCCTTGGCTGGTAGCTGCCATTCTCCTTGTGTCTTCACATGGTCTTCCCTCTCTAGGCATCCGTCTCTGTGTGTAAATTTCCCCCTTTATTTTTATTTTTTTTTTCTTTTTTACGTGGGCCTCTCACTGTTGTGGCCTCTCCCGTTGTGGAGCACAGGCTCCGGACACGCAGGCTCAGCGGCCATGGCTCACGGGCCCAGCCGCTCTGCGGCATGTGGGATCCTCCCGGACCGGGTCACGAACCTGTGTCCCCTGCATCGGCAAGCGGACTCTCAACCACTGTGCCACAAGGGAAGCCCCTAAGTTTCCCCTTTTTATAAGGACTCAATCATATTAGATTAGGGTCCGCCCTAAGGACCTCATCTTAACTTGATATCTGCAAACACCTTATTTCCAAATAAGGTCACACTCACAAGTACTGAGGGTTAGAATGCAATATTTTAGGGGTACATAATTCTTCAACCCATCTATCCAAGAGAATAGAATGAAGAAGAAAGAGGAAGAGGAGGAGGAAGAGAAAGAGAGAGGAAGTTGAGTACAGGGATAATAGGTATTACCCAGGGAGTTTTGTTTTTCTCCCCCCAGAATCATGGAACCAAGAAACTGCTGTGAAGTTAATTTTTTGGGAGTGGTGCTGATACTCTAAAAATAAAGGGGTTGGAATGTAATAATAATAATAATATCCTTACTGTTCTATCCTTAATGTGAATCTTTTTTTTTTGGCATCTTTATTGGAGTATAATTGCTTTACAATGGTGTGTTAGTTTCTGTGTATAATAAAGTGAATCAGCTATATATATATATATGTATATATTCCCATATCTCCTCCCTCTTGCTTCTCTTTCCCTCCCACCCTGCCTATCCCACCCCTCTGGTGGACACAAAGCACCGAGGTGGTTTCCCTGTGGTATGCAGCTGCTTCCCACTAGCTATCTATTTTACATTTGGTAGTGTATATATGTCCATGCCACTCACTCACTTCTTCCCAGCTTACCCTTCCCCCTCCCCATGTCCTCAAGTCCATTCTCTACGTCTATGTCTTTATTCCTGTCCTGACACTAGGTTCTTCAAAACCACTTTTTTTTTGAGATTCTATATATATGTGTTAGCATACAGTATTTGTTTATCTCTTTCTGACTTACTTCACTCTGTATGACAGACTCAAGGTTGATCCACCTCACTACAAATAACTCAATTTTGTTTCTATTTATAGCTGAGTAATATTGCACTGTATATATGTGCCACACCTTCTTTATCCATTCATCTGTTGATGGACACTTAGGTTGCTTCCATGTCCTGCCTGTTGTAAATAGAGCTACAGTGAACATTGTGGTACATGACTCTTTTTGAATTATGGCTTCCTCAGGATATATGTCCAGTAGTGGGATTACTGGGTTGTATGGTAGTTCTATTTATAGTTTTTTAAAGGATCCTCCATACAGTTCTCCATAGTAGCTGTATCAATTTACATTCCCACAAAAGTGCAAGAGGGTTCCCTTTTCTCTACACCCACTCCAGCGTTTATTGTTTGTGGATTTTTTGATGATGGCCATTCTGACTGGTGTGCGGTGATACCTCATTGTACTTTTGATTTGCATTTCTCTAATGATTAGTGATTTTGAGCATTCCTTCATGCGTTTGTTGACTATCTGTATATCTTCTTTGGAGAAATGTCTATTTTGGTCTTCTGCCCATTTTTGGATTGGTTTATTTGCTTTTTGATATTGAGCTCCATGAGCTGCTTGTAAATTTTGTAGATTAATCCTTTGCCAGTTGGTTCATTTGCAAATATTTTCTCCCATTCTGAGGGTTGTCTTTTCATCTTGTTTATGGTTTCCTTTGTTGTGCAAAAGCTTTTAAGTTTCATTAGGTCCCATTTGTTTATTTTTGTTTCTATTCCCATTGCTCTAGGAGGTGGGTCAAAAAGGATATTGCTGTGATTTTTTTCGTAGCATGTTCTGCCTGTTTTCCTCTAAGAGTTTTATAGTGTCTGGCCTTACATTTAGGTCTTAAATTCATTTTGAGTTTATTTTTGTGTATGGTGTTAGGGAGTGTTCTAATTTCATTCTTTTACATGTAGATGTCAGTTATTTTTGTGTATGCTGTTACGGAGTATTGTAATTTCATTCTTTTACATGTAGCTGTCCAGTTTTCCCAGAACCATTTGTTGAAGAGGTTGTCTTTCCTCCATTGTACATTCTTGCCTCCTTTATCAAAAATAAGGTGACCATATGTGTGTGGGCTTATCTCTGGGCTTTCTATCCTCTTCCATTGATATATATATTTCTGTTTTTCTGCCAGTACCATACTGTGTTGATTACTGTAGCTTTGTAGTATAGTCTGGAGTCAGGGAACATGATTCCTCCAGCTCCATTTTTCTTTCTCAAGACTGCTTTGGGGCTTCCCTGGTGGCACAGTGGTCGAGAGTCCGCCTGCCAATGCAGGGGACACGGGTTCATGTCCTGGTCCAGGAATATCCCACATGCCATGGAGTGGCTAGGCATGTGAGCCATGGCCGCTGAGCCTGCACGTCCGGAGCCTGTGCTCGGCAGCAGGAGAGGCCACAGCAGTGAGAGGCCCACATACCGCAAAAAAAAAAAAAAAAAAAAAAAAAAAAAGACTGCTTTGGCTATTCTGGGTCTTTTGTGTTTCCATACAAATTGTGCAATTTTTTGTTCTAATTCCATAAAAAATGCCATTGGTAGTTTGATAGTAATTGCACTGAATCTGTACATTGCTATGGGTAGTATAGTCATTTTCGCAATGTTGATTCTTCCAATCCAAGAACATGGTATATCTCTCCATCTGTTTGTATCACCTTTAATTTCTTTCATCAGTGTCTTATAGTTTTCTGCATACAAGTCTTTTGTCTCCTGAGGTAAGTTTATTCCTAGGTATTTTATTCTTTTTGTTGAAATGGTAAATGGGAGTGTTTCCTTAAATTCTCTTTCAGATTTTTCATCATTAGTGTATAGGAATGCAAGAGATTTTTGTGCACTAATTTTGTATCCTGCTGCTTTACCAAATTCACTGATTAATTCTAGAAGTTTTCTGGTAGCATCTTTAAGATTCTCTACATATACTATCATACCTGCAAATGGTGACAGTTTTACTTTTCTTTTCTGATTTTGTTTCCTTTTATTTCTTTTTCTTCTGTGATTGCTGTGGCTAAAACTTCCAAAACTATGTTGAATAATAGTGGTGAGAGTGGACAACCTTGTCCTGTTCCTGATCTTAGAGGAAATGGTTTCAGTTTTCCACCATTGAGAATGATGTTGTCTGTGGGTTTGTCATATAAGGCCTTTATTATGTTGAGGCAAGTTCCCTCTATGTCTACTTTTTGGAGAGTTTTTATCATAAATCATTGTTGAATTTTGTCAAAATTTTTCTGCATCTCTTGAGATGATCGTATGGTTTTTCTCCTTCAATTTGTTAATATGGTGTATCACATTGATTGATTTGTGTATATTGAAGAATCCTTACATTCCTGGGATAAACCCCACTTGATCAGGTTGTAGGATCCTTTTAGTGTGCTGTTGGATTCTGTTTGCTAGTATTTTGGTGAGGATTTTTGCATCTATATTCATCAGTGATATTGGCCTGTTGTTTCCTTTCTTTGTGACATCTCTGTTTGGTTTTGGTATCAGGGTGATGGTGGTCTTGTAGAATGAGTTTGGGAGTGCTCCTCCCTCTGCTATATTTTGGAAGATTTTGAGAATTATAGGTGTTAACTCTTCTCTAAATGTTTGATAGAATTCGCCTGTGAAGCCATCTGGTCCTGGGCTTTTATTTGTTGGAAGATTTTTAATCACAGTTTCAATTTCAGTGCTTGTGATCGGTCTATTTATATTTTCTATTTCTTCATGGGTGACTATAATGTAGTCATAGTAGTTTCGTCAATTGTAGCAAATGTATCATTCTGGTGGGGACATTAATAATGTATGAGGTTATCCATTTATGGGGGCAGTGTATATACAATAAATCTCTCTCTGTACCTTCCCCACAATTTTGTTGTAAAACTAAAACTGTTCTAAAAAATAAAGTCTTAATAAAAAAAATGCACCCTAGTATGGGAAGCAGACAATGTAAACAATACAAGAAAGCTGAAATGGTTTGTAGTTCCCACTGTTTTTGGTGTCTGCCTCCAGTGGGTAAGTTTGGTTTAGTGGATTGTGTAGGCTTCCTGGTAGAGGAGACTGATGCCTGTGTACTGGTGTATGAGGCTGGATCTTGTCTTTCTGGTGGGCAGGACCACATCCGATGGTGTGTTTTGGGGCATCTGTGAACTTATTATTATTTTAGGCAGCCTCTCCTCTAATGGGTGGGGTTGTGTTCCTGTCTTGCTAGTTGTTTGTTGTAGGGTGTCCAGCACTGTAGCTTGCTGGTTGTTGAGTGGAGCTAGGTCTTAGCATTGAGATGGAGATCTCTGTAAGAGTTTTTGCTGTTTGATATTACATGGGGCTGGGACGTCTCTGGCGGAGCAATGTCCTGATCTCAGCTCTCCCATCTTAGACACTCAGGACTGACACCCGGCCAGAGCACCAATACCAGTTCTGAAGGCTAGGAAGACTAAGTTAAGGTGCTGGCAGATTCATTGTCTATTGGGACACTGACAGCACAGGCAGCAGTCACAGACAGCAGTCTTCTCACTGTAGCCTCACATGTCAGTGACTGAAGCATCAGGGTCAGATGTGAAGTGCTTGAAAGTGATCTGTTGCTGATCAGAGTTAAAATACTGAAGTGGTGATCTATAACCACTTTCACACAGGTGCAGTCTTCCAGAACAGAGCCAGAGCCTATCCTATACAAGGTTTTGGTTAGCTTAGGGATTCAAGCATTGGCAAACATTTATTAGCAGGAGTGTTTAGGGACAGACAGACTTTCAGGGGTGATCCTGTGGTCACTAAAGTAAGGCTCCTATTGACCCACTGACTTCCAGAAGCATGGTTCCCCTGACAGAGGATCATTTGATATTAGTGTTCTGAAATTTGTTCGTTATTTTCCTAAAAAGGTTTCTTCTTTTGTCTATCTAGAATTTTGTTTGGATCATGTTGGATATTCCATAAATATTAACTGTATTATACTGTTGGATATTCCATAAATGTTAACTGTATTAAGAATCATGAATGAATCTAAATCTCTACCTCAAAAGAACCATCCCTGATCAAACTAGCTAGGGTAGCTCCGACTCATTCTTTATCGTATAATCCTGCAGCACATATTGGTATCTAATCCACTGTATTTATTAAAAAAACTTTGATGTCTTTCCCCACTAGAAGGCAAGCTCCTTAGAATAAGGATTAAAGTCTTATAATCACACTAGTTCCAACCCCTAGAAATGTGCATAGGTCTTAGAAGATGCTAACAAATATCACTTGACTGAGTAGGCTTTTCTTACTCAATGTTTATTTGTTAAAAGCTTGGGTTTTGACATATTATTTATTATTATTTACTTGGAAATACATATCTTTTTTTAAAGAATTATGAATCGTATACATATTTTAATAATTACTTAGAGTTGGTTCTATGTTTAAATGATTTCGTTGCTCTCTGATAGCCCTAATATATTACAAACTTCCCATTCTTTAATCCTAAATTTTGGTTCATTTCATGAGTAGTGGAGTAATATTTTAAGTGTTTTATTTTATGTTTTACTTTCTATTAGTCTTCTCTGGAGATCATACAAAATATTATCTATTCTGTTCCATTCCATAATTGGGAGGGTAAGGTGTGGGCTAGGACAATAGCTTGAGCAGTTACTGCATTAAGAGATGCCTGCAGATCCCAGAACAGAAACAGCTGTTTCCTAAAATTACCCAGAAGGCAGCCCTAAGACCACAGAGAGGAAAGTGGTTTATTTGAGCAGAGGAAAGAAACTTAGGTGGTTTTGAAAATTCACCTTGTCTTGGGTGCGCCCAGGAACAGCAAAGTGATACTAGAGCAAAGAAGACTATGTGCAGAGAGACAATAAACCTGACAACAGTAACCTGTGCAGACTCATACCCAAGAATTGGGGGACCCCTTACTCAACCGAGCAAGATGACAGAACACAACCAAGGCACATCCTCTGGAGATGTAGAGAAGGGGGACGAGGGGAACAAAATGGAGAGGGGAACAAAAAGCCATAGCTTATACAGGTTGTTGGAAGAACTCAGTTCTTTATGGTTGTACGGTTGAGGCATTTAGATCCTTGGCCCACTCTTATTCAGAGACAGTTCACCACGTGACTCATTGCTTCTCCTTAAAGCCAGCAAGAAGATCTTGTGGACGCTTTACCCTCTTTGAAAGATTTTACCCGATTAGCTCAAGCCCACTGAGGATAATCTCCCTCTTGATTAACACAAAGTCATCTGATTAGGGACCTTGATTACATCTGCACATTCCTGCCATGTTTGCCACATAACAATCATAGTGGTGACATCTATCACATTCACAAATCCTAGTCACACTCAAAGGGAGAAGATTTTACAAGGGTTTGGACCTTAGAGAGTCATCTTAGAATTCTGTCTACCACCAGCCTGTTCCTTAATTTATTTCTCTCCTCTTCCAGTTTATAATAAGCAGCAAGAAGAAAACAAGCAACTCCTTCAACATTTTACTTGGAAAACTCCTTGCTTAAATCAACATTTATTAGTCATAGTTCTGATTTCCACATAAGTGCAGATGATGGTGTCAATAAATTTTCTGACACCATATAACATGGATCTTTCTTCCTCCAGTTTTGCATAACATGTTTCTCACTTCCTTTTAAGCTCGCACTGACAATATCCTTAATGTCTATAATTTTACTAATATTCTGTTAAAGAAAATTTGGGCTTTCTCTAATATGCCACTCAAAATCTTTTCAACCTCTGTCCACTGCCTGTCCTTCCAATCTTTGTCCACTTCCTGGTTGCTAAGCCAGTGCCAAATATTTAGGTATTTGTTATGACATTACCCCAGTCCTATATTGTAACAAAATCTATATTATTTATCTATTGCTGCACAACAAATTAGCCCCCAAATATAGTGGCTCAAAACAGTAACATTTATTTTCTCTCTTTCTGTAGGTCAAAAATAGGAGCGTGGCTTAGCTTGGTCTTCTGTGTCAGGGTCTTCCACAGACTGCAATCAAGATGTCAGCTAGAGGTGCAGTCATAACAACTTAATTGGGGAAGGACCCACTTCTAAACTCACTCAATTGATTATTGGTTGGATTCATTTCCTCATGGGATGTTGGACTGAGAGCCTTGGTTTATTGCTGACTGTTGGCCAGATGACATTCTCTGGTCCTTAAAACTTGGTCCCCTCTAAAGTTGAGCTTACCACATGACACTTTGCTTCATCATAGCAAGCAAGAAGAGCCAGAGAGAGAAAATATATCAGCAAGATGAAAATCTCAGTCTTCGTAACCAAATTTCAAGAATGACATGCCATCACTTTTGCTGTATTCATTTGTTAGAAGGAAGTCACTAGGTCCAACTCACACCTAAGTGAGTTATAGGGTGTGAATGCTAAGAGGCTGGATTGTGCAGGCCATTTCAGAAGCTACCTACCACACAGGTAGTAAAGGGCAGATCTAAGATTAGAATTTAGGCAAGTTGACCCTAGAGTTTAGGTCTCAGCCCTTCTAATCCAAATCTGTTCTAAAAAATTAAGCTATCAAATACACTCCATTAGACATATAGTAGCAATAAGAATAACACACTTTGACTATTATCAATGTACCATACATTTTTAACATCAAATTTAAAGGTTATCAAAATGCCTTGTATGTTAGCGAAGATAATGTGACAAATACAGTAATATCTCTTTAGAATATGCATTTTTATTCTCTCTCTTCTATTATATGATGGTGGGTGGGTGTTTCTATCCATTTCTACCACCATGTAACCATTACTCTTAAGTTTTCATCACAGATTTTTGGAAAATCTGATGAAATTTTAAACCCTAACTTTAAAAAAAATTGATGTGTCATGCACACTTCGTCATAAAACGTTATGGGCTTATGAACTTCTTGTTGTCAACCCATGCAGACATGTCTGCCTTGAGGACTTCACACTCATGCAAATTTGCACAAATTTTTAGTGAAATTCTTGCTATGGTTCCAGTTTCACAGCCTTAGACCTTATCCATAAGACCCTACATAATAGTTTTCTGTAACCTTAAATTCCATGCAGTATTAGTCACTTTGTTTACATAGCTCTTTAATGTAGCTCAAATGGTAGAGCACACACTATGCTTTGTAATAATTAGCTCTGTAAATATATCTTTTTTCCTGCAGGCCGTGGAGATCCCAGAAACTGAGACTTACTGATTATACCCCTAGTTACTGACACTGATCTTGGCATACCATAGGGGATGGATGATACTAGATGAAAAATAATCAGTGCAGGATTAACAAGGAATATTCATGCTTTATGTATATTGAATGGAATATCCTCTTGAGATAATATAAAAGCTGAAGTAAGTTATCACTGACTCATCTCAATTGGTTAGACTGCCTATATGAATAATAAGTAGCATAAATTTAGTGTAGTGACCCTCATGGACAAATAACTGACTAAGAACCACAGAACAAGGCTTAAGCAACCTCAAATCTCACAGTATGAAGGTATAAGAGGATGAACTATCAGTTGACCTCTAAGGTTCCTTTCTGCCTTGAGTTAGATTCATTTATTCAAACTTTTTTTTCCCTGCAAAGGATCAGATAGTAAATATTTTAGCTTCATATGCCAAGAGGACATATATTCTACCTTTGTAATGAGAAAGCATCCACAGACAATACATATCATGGCTATATTCATGGTCAATAAAAAATGGATATTTGGCAGGATTTGGCCCTTGGGCTATAGTTTGCAAACCCTAGTTTTATTCAAACTAATAGAGAAACTTTCATGAAATAACATTTTGGAGGACACAATGGAATATGAGAGAGAGAAAGAAAGAAAGAAAGAGAAAGAAAGAAAGAAAGAAATTAAGAAAGAAAGAAAGAAAGAAAGAGAAAGAAAGAAAGGGAGAGAGAGAGAAAGAAAGAAAGAGTGAGAGAGAAAGAAAGAAAGAAAGAGAGAAAGAAAGAGAGAAAGAAAGAAAGAAAGAAAGAAAGGAGAGAGAGAGAGAAGAAAGAAAGAAAGAAAGAAAGAAAGAAAGAAAGAAAGAAAGAAAGAAAGAAAGAAAGAAAGAAAGGCTTCCCTGGTGGCACAGTTATTGAGAATCTGCCTGCCAATGCAGGGGACACGGGTTCGAGCCCTGGTCTGGGAATATCCCACATGCCGTGAAGCAACTTGGCCTGTGAGCCACAACTACTGAGCCTACGTGTCTGGAGCGTGTGCTCCACAACAAGAGAGGCCATGACAGGGAGAGGCCCTTGCACTGTGATGAAGAGTGGCCCCCACTTGCCACAATTAGAGAAAGCCCTCACACAGAAATGAAGATGCAAAACAGCCAAAAATAAATTAACTAATTAATTTTTTAAAAAAGACAGAAGGAAGGAAGAAAGAAAGAAAGAAAAAGAAAGAAAGTGCCCAGATAAGCCAGCCCTGAAAACCTGACCCACAGAAACTATGACAGTAATATATTTATTGGTTTTTAAATCTACTAAATTTGGGGATGATTTGTTATATAGCGATAGATAACACATAATTATCTCAAGTATTCTTCAAACTAAAAATATCAAACCTATTTAAATAAGTTTTGTAACTAGAAAAGCTTTGATAGTTTGGAATGGGACAGATAGATACATGTATGCAGTAGTAAAGATTGCAATTTGCTGGGGATAGTAGTTAAAAGAATAGGCTTTGCCTTTTAAGAAATCTGGAACTAAATTCCTATAATGTCACTTGCTCACTATGTGACCCTGGATGAAATATAAATATTATAATATTAATAGCCAATATAAATTGAGTATGGATATTCTTTTCAGCTTTTCAGCATTTAATCCTCACAACAATCCTATGAAGTAATTGTTGCTCTTATCAACGGAAAGATAAGTTGTCTAAAGGGATTTGAAACTTGAAACATGTCAAGCACACTCAGCAAAGCAAGTCTTGACTGATTTGTCCAGTAAAGATATAATGATTCAGTCAGTTTATTACTCATGTGAAAGGATGAGCAGCCAAGGGTGTCAGCTCCCAGATGCTAGTCCTATATACACAAAAGAATGTCATCAAAGCAACAAGAGCCAGGTGGCAAAGCAACATGAGTTGTGGAACACCCCATTGCTGAGGACCCAATTGTATACTAAGTACAATTGTATAGTTGTATACTACTGCTATAGAGTTTTATAGTCTGCAACCATAGCTTGAGGGGACATGGCAGAAAGTGTCATACTCATCAGAAATGGGAGGCAATAAGAAACTGTCACTTGATAGCATCCCAGGAAGTTAGGAAACAGGAGAGAGGCAGCTCCTCACAAACCTCACATCCTTTCATGTTTCCAGAGGGTCACAGGTGTCCCACCAAGACTCAGATTAATTTGTGGGGCAAGACTTTGCTTATGCAGCAAATATGGATATGTACAAGCTCATCAGGGCAGCATGGTGGAGCCATTTCCCTATAAGATCTTTTGATTTTGGAGCCCACAATCTTAATCACAGCTCTATAAGTTTTAACTATATTATATAAAATACCTAAAAGGACAATAAAGATACTTCCTACCTCACAAAATTGTATTCAAGACTAAATGAGGTATGTTTTAAATTAATTCAGTGATATCTGATAGTTAACATCTAATAATTGTGAGATATTTATTATTTTTCTGTTAATCAGCTGAAATTTCTAAAAATATTTTGGGACATAAAATCAGAAATGTCAGGACTACCTTCTAGGCAAGATATCAAAATGCTTTCTGAATCAAGATGAAAAATAGATGCACAAATTTTAATGATAAATTTCTTGATTATATTATAGTTCTTTTAAAAGATTTTCTTTTTAACTATAACATTTATGGTACCTGGTAAATAAAACATTTAATATACTCAATTCTTGCCCGTGCTAGATACCTATATGCTTAAAGTAAAGACATATTTATTTTGCAGCTTTTGTTTCAAAATACTTTCAATTTTCACTTCAAAAATCGAGTCATTTTATATTACCATCAAGAAATATATTAAATGTTCACAATTTAAAACTGAATTTAAAACAATTTTGAACACACTCTGCCGGACATTGTATCAGGCAGTTACAGGCATGGTATCTATTCATAGACCATAATCATGGGTATTATATTATGAATGGCTTAATACGTTTTTCGAGGAGAAACTTAAAAATAAATTCACTATAATAAAAACTTGAATTTGTTTTAAAAGAGAAAGGAGGTGGTTTCTAAATGAGCCATTAGCTTGGATCCTGAAACCATAATTTTGAAAGCCTAAGCCTGAGCAGTACTATTGCTTTTTTCAAGAAATGAGTGGGAAAATTATACCAGTGTTACTGCAAAGGGGTTCAGGTGTTATAATTTCTCTTCACTGTCATGTTTCCATAGAAACGGTGACTGAGAAAAATCAATGTTAATTTTTGCTGCTTCATTGTTTCAGTCTTCACACAACATACATCTGTGTTTTTAAATATATTTGATTATATATGTACATACATATGCATATTATATAACAATGTGTATATGAAGGTAATAACAATTTATTATTCATATTAATATTAATAATATTAATTTATTATTGTTAAAAATACACTGAAAGTCAAATCCTATATATGGGTGTGAGCTGAGAAAGCAGACTAAAAATCCCAGGTCAAAACAAGGACCCCGGGCTTCCCTGGTGACACAGTGGTTGAGAGTCCGCCTGCCGATGCAGAGGACATGGGTCGTGCCCTGGTCCGGGAAGATCCCACATGCTGCGGAGTGGCTGGGTCTGTGGGCCATGGCCACTGAGCCTGCACGTCTGGAGCCTGTGCTCCACATCAGGAGAGGTCACAACAGTGAGAGGCCCGCATACTGCAAAATAAAAACAAAAACAAAACAAAACAAAACAAACAAACAAACAAAAAAAAACAAGGTCCCTTTTACATAATTTTATGTTACCTATTCTTCTTTCATTAAATTGATAAAAATGGGTATGGATAGCATAAAGCTCTAGGTAATAGTTTTGGATTTAACTACATGTAAAAATAATATGGAAATTTGTTTTATTTAATCAAAAGTCTGTACTTCACAGATCAGTTAATATTAAATTATTTAATAGTAATGACTTTTATACTTTATTTCTATTCAATTCTGTTATTATTTGAAAAGAAAGTACATAAATTAAACTATCATTATTAAAATATTTATAGGCCATAATTTGGCATATTTAAAGACACTTGACATTTTAAACCTGGAGACTCCTAAAAGAATATGATGAATATTGTCAGTTCGTGTACGAGAAAATTTTATGTTTTAAATATGGCACATAATGAGAGAGCATTATTGTATTTCTTTGGTTATTTTTCAAATGTTGGATTTTGATGGAAAATTACTAGATACTTTATACCACTTTTTCTTAATTTAATGTGAGGGTGTCAGCTTCCTCTGGGAAATAATGCATTTAACATTCTGAATATGGAAGTGTTGTAGCAATAATTTGAGCTTATGTGAAAAGTGAAGTCGGGAGGGGTTTAAGCTGGATGTCACAGGTGCTCTGTTAACTTCTTTCTTAAGTGTTAAGCTGTCAGATAGGAGAGCAATATGAATGAGAGGTCCTTTCCAGTGGATGTGTGCTTGTGATAATATATCTTTACCCTTTATAGGACCATCTAGATTTTCATATCCATAGAGTTGTTGGATGTTTCCTTTTCAGTTAATGATATTCATATTATAAATTGTTACTACTTACTGGGCACTTTGTGCTAGACATCATGCTACATATACTTCACATTTGTCACTTCATTAAAACCTTATAACTCTACAATGCAAGTACTATCATTTTTTTCAGATATCACAGATGGTCTAGAAATCAAATACAGATAGTCTTACTCAAGAGCTTGTCTCTTAACCAATTTAAATACCACTTATTGATAGAAATTGCATTAACTCATAGTATTTCTAGTCATTAGGCAAATTGACTATTCAGTACAGTCTGTGGAAAAGAATCAGGTTCTTTCAACCAACTCAACAAAACCCTGTACCCCAAAATACTTATTTTGTGTATAACATTCTACATCTATTCATTAATTGTAAATTTTAATTAAATAATACAATTTATCATAAGTATTTATTTTGTACAGGGAAATATTCAGAAACACACACTTTTCAGTCTTTGAATCTTCTTTAATTTTGCTTTATTGTTATCTACAAATGAATGGCTTAAATTTGATATGGAAAATAATATGGGTCCTTTAATTATCCTTCAATAAAGTTTTACTATTTTTTCTAAAGGCTCGTATATGTCTTTTGTTATATTTTTACCTAGGTAACTTCTAAAAACTCTATAAATTGAATATTTTATATTTTATTTTTGTGTTTTGATTTTAATACAGCATGTATTATAACTTTCATTTTTGGTTTTCAATGTAGATTATCTTGCTGCATGATTACAGAAATAAGAGGCCATACACTTCCAACTCCAACCCAGCACAATAGGGATTATTCTTACATTCCACTTTGGCTTATTTCAATTTTTTTCTCAAACCAGCTTTCATTGTCTACATTACACTTACTTGTTCAGTCCTTGAATTAAATGTAAAGAAGTTTCAGAATTGCTAACTTATACACCATTTACCAACTGAAATACTGTGTGCACTATTATTTTTAAACTTTAACATTCCAATGTCTGGTCAAATGTTGTTTTTCAAAGTTACTTAGGTCAGTTTCTTTCTTTACAAAATTAAAATAGTCATGTCACTCATTTGTAATATAGTTAGATTCTTTGTCACAGTTATACCTCATCTTGAGATCTCTTTCTGTCTTCATTGACTTTTAAAAATTTGTATGGAGTAAAATCCATTCTTTGTGGTGTACATTTCTATGTGTTTTGAAATACACATAGAGTTGTGAATCCACCAGCACAGTACCACATAGAACAGTTCTATCATTCAGTCATTGGTTTTAGAATCCTGAATTCTTTGGAACTTTCATTGTAGACAATCATATTGTCTGCAAATAAAAATGCTTTCATCTTTTCCTCTGGAATCTACATAATTTAAAATTTTTTTCTTGTCTTATTGTATTGGCTAGGGCTTCCAGTGTGACATTAAAAATGAATGGTGAGAGGAGAAATTTTACTTCTTTCTTGGTCTTAAGAAGAAAACATTCCAATCACACATGTTTGATTGTATTTGTGTGTGTTTGAAACTCATTCTTTCTTCAAAATATGTCTAGTTATTACTGCCATTATTTAAGTATTTAGAAGTGTGTTGCTTGGAGGTTTAGGAGGTTGACATTTTTTTTCCAACTGTGTGAAACTCAATCTAAATTATCATCTTCTTCAGAATTTCACATTCTGGTATTTTATTTCCTTGTTTTATTAGAAAATTAAGAAAACAAAGTAATACTATAAAAATAAAGTAGAGTCACGATTGATAGAAACAAAATGCTTGGCTCCTAGGGATGGGATTTTAAATTGTTGTTGTTCTTGGGAAAAAAAATTGATGATTCACCTGAACTTCAAGTAACCCTGATATTTCAGTGTATGATTAAGAGGAAATAATAGATTTGGGTACACAGCTGTTAAGCAATTAGTGATATATGCAGAGAAAGTCTAGTTCACTGAGAAAATGATAGTAATGTGAACAAATTTCCAAGAATAAAATTTTTTACAATTATGAGCATTTACATGATAGAAGGCATGGTTGGATAAATTTTGTGTTTTGTTTCATGCTAACTGCATTTTTGTGTATGACTACATAATTCCTTTTTCATTAAGAGTATCTATATAACATCCAACTGTTAACTTAGGTAGTACAGACACTGAAGTAAGAATTTCCACCTATGAGGATTATATTCACTAAACTATGGATTCAACTTTTTACTCTAGTTTATCTAAAATACTGAAAAACATAATATGAATACTAACAGCTTATAAAGAATTAAAAAGAAGGGCATAGAAAAAATATTAATCACAACAAATCTTTTTTAAAAAACTGAAAATTTTATTTTCTTCATTTTAATATTTTATATCTCTAAATTTTTAGAAAAAGCTACTTTAATACACAGAAATTTAGGATAACTTTGTATTTTTTAAGGTTAGAACCAAAGAATTTTTATTATTAAATAGTAGTTTGGAACATATTGATTCAAAATCATGTGTTTGAACATACTGGACATGACATAGGACTTTAAATAAGAGCCATTACAGATTCAACTTTCTTAAGATTTTTGTCCTTCTCAAAAAATTACACAAATTTAAATAATTATTCTACTTAGTTCTTAAAAGAAATATATATCCTTTTTTTTCTAAAAATAAACGAGCAAAAGCTTGGTCTTTTCTCAAACAATAACTGTAATCACAATCTATAGCCCATGAGGGAAAACTGCAGAGCACATCAAAAGGAAGACTTGCCTTTCCCTTTTAAAGTCTCAGTTTTTAATCCACTGAATTAACAAGCTATGCATAGAACAGAAACCTGGATGAAATACAGGTGACATATGATCTTGGGTATGCAATTCTCTGGATTTACCATTTCATTAATTAATTCAACTCTTTTCTTGGTTTTCTTAATCTGTTCTGAAGAGACAGTTTTCTCAGTCTGTGTATCAAAGTTTCTTACAGTACCCTAATTGTCTAGATACTTTATGATGTCAAAATATCTTGATATACAAACTTTAAATTACCTACCTCCCACTTACACAAAATTCAACCACTATAATGTGTCTATGTATTACAGCATTTCTTCATGAAACAAGCCTCTCTCTCTTTCTCTCTCTCCCCTCCCCTTTCTCCAACTGTCTCTCCACTTTTATTAACAGTAAGTGATTTCTGTCCCACTTACTTTGATTATGTGATTATAAATTAGAGCTCTTATGATATTGTTTTCCATAATTGAATAAACTTTCTATTTATACTTCATACATTTTTGCTCAAAGTTCTGCATTTTAGAATGCTGCATAGCATAGTGTCTTATCTACATTCAAGTTATTAATTGCTTCATAAGAATGATTTCCCTAGAAGTGTTTACTGTTTTATACAGCACATTGATGATGTTGTATCGTTAACTCTTTGTTATTCAATGGGAATTATTTGTTATCAGATTAAACAGGATAATTATAGAATTTTATATAAATCTTCCTGTTTCTTAACATATCATTTGTAACGTGGTGGTAAATGTAACAAAATACCCTCACAAATTCCTTTGTATTTAAAACTGATAAATTATTATTACTTGAAGTGAAGGATAATAGTGCAATATAGATGTAATCTTCTCTCCAGTGCTTCGCATGTCAACACAGTTTGGTATGGTGGAAAATAGTATAACTAAATCATGATTCGGTTAAATTTCATGGCCATTATTTCTTTTATAAAATGCATCGTGATGAAGAGTGGCCCCCGCTTGCCACAACTAGAGAAAGCCCTCGCACAGAAACAAAGACCGAACACAGCCAAAAATAAATAATAAATTAATAATTTTAAAAAAATGCTGTCATCTTGGTATTTCCCTGGTGGTCCAATGGGTAGGACTCTGTGCTCCCAATGCAGGGGACTTGGGTTTGATCCCTGGTCAGGGAACTAGATCCCACATGCATGCCACAACTAAGAGTTTGCATGCCACAGTGAGAAGTGTGCACGCCACAATGAAGATCCCTCATGCCACAACTAAGACCTGGTGCAGCCTAAATAAATAAATATTTTTTAAAAAATGCTATCATCTTAAAATAGTGAACATTTTTTCATTTCCTTTCTTTGCCTAAACTAGTATTTAGTCATTGGTATTTTTAATCCTAAAACACATAAAATCACTGAACAGGAAAAATATAAGATTTAAGAATACCTTAAATTCCTGTCATTTTAAGAGTTATTGATTGTGCTCCCCTCCTCCAAAGAAAAAGAAGGCCAAAAATAAAATAATTGTAGCAAAAATTGTAGCCAATTGAGGAGTAACAAAGTAATATGTCAAGAGCTTAATGCACAAATATTATTAAAACTGTGGTTCTTTTTACCTTTGAAATAAATTGCAAACAATGTTAATTTGAGAGTGTTTTTCAAGGTTAAGAACAGTCATTGCCATTCCTAACAGATTGTTAAATATTGGGTAATTACAGCTTTATTTCCCATAGCCACTGGAAATTTCCTTCACTAGAAATAACAAATGGATTCTTTTCAACTAATAAAATCCCTGGGCAAGAGCACAGGAATATCAGGTTTCAAGGGCTGCTGTTGCTATAAACAAGGCATTTTTTGCCATATGAACCCCCCAGACTAGATGATGCTATTAGCTAAATTTCCAAATTCTTTCTACACATTTAACTTCTCCCTGTACCTTTAAATGTTTCATCCAGCCAAATTTTCAGATTCTTGCTTATCATTAAATTCTTAATACACAAACGTTCTCTTTACAACTTACAAGGTGTGGTGGTTGAAAGGACAGGTCTAGAGCCAGAATGCCTGGATTCACGATGGTTGGTTCAGCCACTTATCTTGGGCAGGTTGTCAACCTTCTGTGCCTCAATTTCCTCAGTTCTCTGTTAATAATTTTACTGCCCTCTTAAGTTGTGCAGGGGTTATTAAATGAGTTAATACACATGAAGTTCTTGGAGGAGTGCCTCCTGGCATATCACAAGCATTATAGAAGCATCCTTTTTTTTTTAATTGAAGTATAGTTGATTTACAATGTTTCAGGTGTGTAGCAAAGTAATTCAGTTATACATATATATAATATATATATATATATATATATATATATATATATATATATATATATATATATACTGAAAAAGATCTCCATTCTTTTTCAGATTCTTTCCCATTATAGGTTATTACAAGATACTGAATATAGTTCCCTGTGCTATATAGTAGGTCCTTGTTGTTTCTCTACCTTATATATAGAAGCATTCATTTTTATTAAGCACACTTATTCTTATAAGTCTCATGTCAATGTTTCATACCTTTTTATTAACTCTTTCCAGTACTCACTGTAAAAAAAAATCCTCTATTTCTTCTATCTTCTGAAAACAACATTTTTCTATGCTTTGCTATAACTGAAGCCTATCTTTCCCTAGCTAACACAACTTCCAACCCATGTTCTGGATACGTCTAGTGAAATTAATCTATATTAGAGAAAGTAAGGACCTCCCATACTATTATAAAAATTTGAACATGAATGTCTTAAAGCTGAGTGGACTATCAAGTGAGCCATTATCTATCCTTTTAGGTTTGACCCCTACGTTAGTGGAGGACTATACAGTTCTGTGTGGTGTAACGTCTGTGTGGCACTCCTGTTTCCCCACCACTACTCAGTTCTCCCTGGTGAGAATGATTATTTGAGTGGTTTCCAGCAAGTTATAGACAGCATTCCCTAAAATACCTTTTCTCCTTTGAGCTGTTCCCCACATGGCTCTTCAGGAATCAGACATATGGATCTTCATCAATGGTATATTTTTTTCAGTCCATCCTTTCCTAAATCAGCACAAGGATATGGGAGAGAAGTTACAAAACAGCATATGTTACTTTCTTACTTAAAAAGTGTAGACATTCTGTTACGTATAATAAGTAGAAATATTGGTAGATAGATCTATAGATTGAATGACCAGATTTACCAGCTTGGGGGAGATACTATACCTCTTTTTTTTTTTAAATTCAAATTAGTGTCTCAAGCCACTATCTGTCCAGATGAACAGGAATCCAATATTTCAATTTTGGGGCCTCCAAGAATTAATCAAGAATTCTGGATGTTTTCTAAAACCTTAGAGGATTTTACTTCTCTTGCCTTGGTATAGATATTTCAGAACTCAGAAGTCCTGTTTTATTGAGATTGCAAACCTACAACTGCCTCTGAAACATCTACTTTAGAAGTGGCTGAGGGTATTACAGCTACCAGAAGGAAAGACCTCAGGGACTCTCCTCTCATCATTAGGGCTGTTTCAGAAGTGTTATCTCTGATGGAAGTAGCTGTACAACTTATGTGACTGGACTTGAGTCTCCTGCTCTACTATCACTAACGTTGGTGTAGATCTCAACCTATTTTCTCAATTTCATGTTCAGTCAAGTTTGTTCCATGCTTGAGCTTATATAAGTCTTCAACTTTAGTTTACACTCATATGCTCTTGATATTGTAGCCAAAGCACATTCTCAGCATCATGTAACTGGGTGTAAATCAGCCGCACAATGTGCCAGGATCAGCTCGCCACCAGCAATGAAAAAATAGTTTCACACAGTAAGAAAATATTTAGGTTGTTTCTTAAATTATGCCAACCAGGTTGCCTCTCCCATCAGCCCTTTCATATATGAGAACACATTTAGAACATAATTTCTATGTTTTTATTAGAAACAACACTGGAATGAACAGGCTTTTACGTATATATTTGTTTATTTATCCAATTATATTTTAGAATGAAATTTTAGAACATCTATTATGGAAGCAAAAATTGATATTTTAAGAGATTTTAATATATTTTTCCAAAAGGCTTTTAGATTCATTATACATTTCACCCTTCTACCAATGTTATATGAGACATAATTCATACCAGCTCATCAGTTGCATTTTAGAAACATCTTACACTTTGAAACAAAACATTTGTACATGCTTTAATTTCCATATCATTCTTACGAGACTGGAAATGATATTCTAGTTTTGCCTATAATAAAAAATGAAACTTAGGAGATTTAACTATCATGATTAAGATGAAACAGATAATAATTGGTTGAGGTACTATTTGATTTGAATAATATGGATCTTATTTTTTATTGATTCATTCCCTCATTCTGTATGCATTTGTTGAGTACCTATAATGCACCAGGCACTGTGCAGGGAGCTGCATATATCCCCATTAGCTGGAAGATATGCTCTCCGATACCACAGAGCTTACGATTTAGGAGACAAGCAGACATTAAAAAAATAAATATTTACATATTTATTAATATTGAGATTCTGATGGGTACCTATTGGACGTCCCTCGTGCAATGAGAGAATATAATAGGGTGATTGTAATCTAGGGAGGGCAGTAAACATGGTACAGAAATATGGAACATGGAGGGAACTACAAGAAGGACACTGACCAGAGAGTAAGAGGACATGTGGAATGAGATAAAGCTAGAGGAGAGCAGGCCAGGATGTGCAGAGCCCACGGGTGGAGCACCTCCTCAATTTTCCAAGGTAAAGAACCAGTATTTGTTTTGCTTTGTTTTGCTTTTCAATTTTCATGGTCTAATAGTTTTATAAAAATAAAATAAATTACCCCAAAACATAAAATTTAAAAATAAAAAATGCATAAAAATACAAGTCCTGCACCCCATTTATTTTCATCAGACAGAAAATTACTCTGAAACGCTGTGAAAGTGTTTAAATACTTGCCTTTGGTTTCTGTGCTGATCTCTCTGCAGGGCAGGAGCAGTCACAGGCACTGGGCTGTAGACAACAAATCGGGCATCTTTGCTTCAGGCCACAGCTGTCCTTAAGAACATTAGGAAGTGGGTAACACTGTCAGGCATGTGTTTGGAGCTGATCACTTTGGTTGTAGTGTGCATAGACTAGAGGAACAGGAAAGAGTGGATCTGAGAAGATGAATTAGGAGGTCAATTCTTGGTACAGAGAATGACGATAATAATTTAGGTCAATATTGTAGGAGAATTTCTAAAATGGTTTCCCAAAGATATCACATCCTAATCCCCAGAATCCATGAATATGATGAGATATTACACCTTTGATTATGTTCTATGTTGTATGCACAGTTGACTTCAAGAGAGGGAGATTATCCTGGTGGGCCTGATCTGATCACATTAGCCCATAAACATAGAGAGATTTCTCTAGCTAGTTGCAGGAGGAGAAGTCAGAGAGCTTCAAAGTAGAAGAGTCACTGCATCTTTGCTAACTTGGAGCTGGAGGGGCTATTGTGATGAGGCATGTGGGGAACCTTCAGAAGCTCAGAGCAGTCCTCTGGTGATAGCCAGCAAAGAATTGGGGACTCTGATGCTATAACTACAAGAAGCTAAATTCTACCAATAAAATGAATGATTTTGTAAGGGGACTCTGAGCCCTAGATGACAATGCAGCCAGTTGACATCTTTTCTTTTTTTTTAAGTTTTATTTATTTAATTTACTTATTTGGCTACATTGGGTCTTCATTGCTGAGCTCGGGCTTTCTCTAGTTGCTGTGAGCAAGGGTTACTCTTCGTTGCAGTGCATGGGCTTCTCACTGCTGGGGCTTCTCTTGTTGCACAGGATGGGCTCTAGGAGCATGGGCTTCAATAGTTGCAGCACACAGGCTCAGTAGTCATAGCTTGTGGGTTCTAGAGCACAGGCTCAGTAGTTTTGGTGCACGGGCTTAGTTGCATGGCATGTGGGATCCTCCTGGACCAGGGCTCAAACCCATGTCCCCTGCATTGGCAGATGGATTCTTAACCACTGTGCCACCAGGGAAGTCCTGCCAGTTGACATCTTGATTTCCTCCTGAGCAGAGAACCAAGCCACTTACACTGTGGGCTTCTGAACTACAGTACTGTGACCTAATAAATCTAAATCAGTGTTGGTTTAAGATGAGAAATTTGTGCTGACTTGTTACACAGCAATAGAAAAACAATACAGCCAGAATTGTGGCAGTAGAGATGTAAAGAAAAGGATGGATGGAGTTTATCAATATTTAGTAAGTGAAATGGATAGGAGAGAGTGGTAGTTTTCATATAGATGACAGAGAGGGAGAAGGGTCAAAGATGACCCCTAAGTGTATGACTTGTAAAGCCAGGTGGATGATGGTTCCATTTACAGAGATAGAACATGCTGGAAGAGGATCTAGTCTGGGAGGAAAGGTCATGATTTCATTTTTAGGTCGTATGTGTTTTGAAGTGACCACGATTCACCTGAGAAGAGCTGTCAGGCAAGCAATTGTATTTATAGACCTGGAACCCAACAAGAAATATGTGCTTGGAATATAAATGTGTGAGTTCTCTGTGTAGAGTTGGTGATGAGAGCCCTGGATGAGGACAATACAGAATAAGAAGAAAGTGCATCTAGGACGAGCATGAGGATTTAAAGGTTCAGGAGAAGAAGATATGTTTGCAAAGGTGGGACAGCCTGAGGGGTGGGAGGGAAACCAGGGGACAGTTAGATCAAGGAACTTCTATTAGTTTCCTCTTGCTGCTGTATCAAATTCCCACAAACTAAGTGGTTTAAAACATCACAAATGTATTATGTTACAAGTCTCTCAGCTGGAAGTCTGACGCAGATCTCACTGGGTTTGAATCAAGGCCATAAGTAAGGTTACATTCCTTTCTGGAGGCTTTATATAGGGTATGTTCTCTTGCCTTTACCAGATTCTAGAGGTTGGATGCATTCCTTGGCTCAAGGCCCCTTCCTCAATCTTCAAAGCCAGCAACATCAATCCAAGTCATTTTAATACTGCCATCTGCTTCTCTGGTTCTCTCTCTCCTGCCTCCCTTTTCCACTTTTAAGGACCCTCATAATTACATTCAGCTCTCCTGGATAATCCAGGATAATCTCTCTATTTTAAGGTCATTTGTTTACCAATTGTAAATCCCTCTGTTTTCTTAATTCCCCTTTGCCATGTAACATAACATATTCACAGGTCTTGAGAATTAGAATGTGGATGTCTTTTGGGAGCCGTTATTCCGCCTGCCACAAAAGTTAAGGATTGATCCACAGGGTGTGTAATATGATGATGATCTTGAAGACAGTTGCTTGGAAGGATGTTAGAGATGGAAGTAATAGTTCAGTAGGTGCAGAGTGAAGTGGGTCGTGAGAAATGGAGTGACTCTGGAAAACTATGAGAAGTTTGGTTGTAAGTGAAAAAAAGGAAGTAGCATGTAGCTGTGGGTGGTTTGGGACCTAGGAAGAGTTATTTTATGGGAAGTCATGAAAATATCTAAAAACCAGTGTAAAGTATCCGATTGAGAGAGGTTGTCTATACAACAGAGAGACATGATACTCAATAGTTTAAGGTTCTTGAGAGAACAGGTAGGGGAAAAACCTTAAGCCTCTCTTTACCCCTATTGTAAACATAAGAAATGAAGTTAAACATGTAGGTACATTTATATGTTTATTAGCAGAAATCTGAAAAGTTCACATTTTATGTCTTTTTTTCCATGTTAAATGCCAATAAGAAAAGTAGAATAGAGTTAGCATACTCGGGACACAATTATTAAAAATAAACATAGTATATAGCAATCATATTTCCCCAGTGTATGAAAAGTCCTGCCTGCTAAGTGAAAACTTCCAGCTCACACTGTACATAAATGAGGTAACTCCCTGTTGTAGACATGTTTTACATCTCATCAGGGTTGATGGCGTACTTTATACTATTTGGGAAACATAAACCATTTCCCACTAGTGCTATCATCTTAAAACACTTTGGATTTTTGACTGAATAACTGACTAGGTAGCAGACTGTTAGGTGAATGATGGAACCAAGTGAGTTTTAATGGTGTCTCAGAAGAGTCTGAGAAAAAGAAAATGTGCTGTTAACAGAAACAAACATGGATGTGGGATGTACCAATGCTTATTTCCACATCTCGGGCATGATTTATTATTAAACTAAGAGTCAAAATGCCCGTTAAGATCCAGAGTCCAAGGCAATCAGTGAATCTGTTCTTTTATAATCAGGAAGCAAGATGCATCAAGAACTGGATGCTACCCTTTCCTGCTTTATAAATATGATGGATATTCTAAGTGTACCAATTAGAGGAGATACAGCTCAGCAGGATTGTCTGGTCAGGGTTGCCAGATAAAATACAGAACTCCCAGTTAATTGTGAACTTCAGATAAAGAGCAAAAAATTTTTACCCTAAGTATGCCCCAGATATTGCATCAAAACACTTACACTAATCTTTTGTTTTTTATCTGAAATTCAAATTTAACTGGGTGTTCTTTATTTTTATTTGCTAAATCTGGCAACCATAACCATACTGAAAATCCAGATACCTTCTATTTGCCTAGGGTAAACATATTTTATAGGAAGACAAAACTGGATTCATAGGCTAAAAAATATTCGAACCGCTTTCAGACTTGAGAAGTCTGAGCATATTGTCTGAAATCCAAAATACTAGCATTTCTGGAATATTTCACTGGTTCATAGCAAACTGTAGGTTTGCAATTTAAATAGGACTAAAACATTTATTCTGGGAAAACACTTGTAGTTGTTACATGTATTTGGGCCATAGGTTTCCTTGAAGTCTTCCCTGATAAACTTTCAGGAATAATTTTCTATTTTTTGTTTGTTTGTTTGTTTCAGTGTAATGCATGATACTGTAGAGAGTCAGGTTATACATTTTGTATGTTCATCGGTCCATCAATGAATTGGCCACGTAAAAGTGGGTTAATTGTAATCATAATCTTTTCAGAATAGACTACTCTTCCAGACCTATTTAGAAACCAGCAGCAACAGGACAGTTGACACCAAGCATTACAATCAGCTTGGATGACTATTCTTAAAATCTACCTTATGAGTACTTACTTATTCATTTATATAGTCCACAAATATTACTGAATGACTGCCTAGAAAGAAGTGAAGATAAAATGGTGAATAAGATAGACAAGATCTTGAATTGGAGAGACTAATAATGTTAGAGAGAGACCAACATTAGGAAAGTGCCAATGAAAAAAAAGGAACACAGAGAAAAAAATAGGTTAATATCATGGAGGCACATCATGGCAGGACATTTTTGGTAGTCCAGATTTGGTGATCAGGGATGCTGGTCTGAGAGTATGGTTTCTAAACAAAGATTCTGAATTTTATTTTGCAAAGGCCATCAGGAAACTGCTTGGTAAGAGTGAAATACAGAGAGGAAGTCAGTGTGGCTGGAGCAGAGTGGGGAGTGTCACAGAAGACAAGGTGAGAGCACTTGGCTGGCAAGACAATGGAGGGCTCTGTCAATCAGAGCAAGGAACTTGTTTTATTCTGTCTTTGCTGGGAAGCTTTTAGGATACTTTAAGCAAGAGAATAACGTGATAAGTGCTGAATTTTAAGAAAACAAAGGAAAATCTTGAGTCTTTTTAAAAGGTAAATTATCATTTAATTATTAAGTACTCTCTGTGTAAAACTGAAATGATTCTAATCTTCCCATAAGGTAAAATATTGAAAAGGTTAAAACAATATTAGTAGATGTAGCTATAAATCAGGGCAAAGAGAAAAATGTGCAAAAAAGTTACAACAACATCAGTTATCATGATAAATGTAAATGAATAAACTTTCTTATTAAAAATAAAAAAGCGGGCTTCCCTGGTGGCGCAGTGGTTGAGAGTCCGCCTGCCGATGCAGGGGACACGGGTTCGTGCCCCGATCCCGGGGGATCCCACATGCCGCGGAGCGGCTGGGCCCACGAGCCATGGCCGCGGAGCCTGTGTGTCCGGAGCCTGTGCTCCGCAACGGGAGAGGCCACAGCAGTGAGAGGCCCGCGTACAGCAAAAAAAAAAAAATAATAAAAAAAATAAAAAAATAAAAAAATAAAAAAGCTTTCATATTAGCTAAAAACAAAGAAATCCAATAAAATGAATTCAGATTTGTTGACTCATAAAGAGTTGTACATAGATGTTGCTATTGAGCTGTCATTTTAATTTATTGTTCAAATTAAATTAATTAAATGTAAAATTATTATATATTAAAGTCTAACTTTTTAAATTTTAATATAAAATAATTACTGATTTTCAGATACCCTGTAATAATTGAAATGCTAATTCCCAGGTGTTAATGATATTAGCTAGACTTATTGTAGTGATCACTTTGCAGTGTATACAAATATCAAATCATTATATTGCATACCTGAAACTAATAAAAAATGACAAATTCCCTCATACTTGAAAGAAATAAACATTTTTTTTCTGTAATTATCTTGGAAAATATTTGAATGTTCAACTCTTGGACTGATGTCTAATAAGCAGCATATCATTACTAAAGGAGGAATATTTTAGATTGGTAATGAGGAAGAGAAAAAATAAATTTGTAGGTAAAAATCTATATATAACCCAGATGGTTACACAGAATTGAAATCCTAAAATACACCTGAGTCTGCCAGGATACTGAAAGCTAATTACCACGGTGAGAAGTACTGACCTAAAGAGAAGTGACTTCAATATCCCTCCACCTCCAAGATGCTGCAGATTCAGAGGGGTGTGTGTGTGTGTGTGTGTGTGTTTGTGCATGTGTGTGGTACATCGTGGTAGGGAAAGCTGTATTAAGACCACAAAGGGGTGATTATTCCAAGTCTTATATTCTTCTTTAGTGAAATAATTCCTGCAGTGAGATAATTGCCTTATGATTTGTTGCTGATTGTACTCAGAAAATATTTTATAAATGAGAAACGCAAGATCCCTAGAGAGGGCTTGCAATTTGAATTAACCTACGTGAAAAAACTAAGCGTGGTTTTAAGAAATGACTTGAGGTTTCGGAGGAAGATTTTTGTGGGGAGGTAGCACACCTGCCTATGTCAATACTTTTTTAAGCCATTCCCTAGAAGACTTCTATGGTATGAGTTTGGACTTCCATTATATCATTAAGGGGAAAAAATGTAGTTTTGATTTGCATTTCTCTAATGATTAATGATGTTAAGCATTCTTTCATGTGTTTGTTGGCAGTCTGTATATCTTCTTTGGAGAAATGCCTATTTAAGTCTTCTGCCCATTTTTGGATTGGGTTGTTTGTTTTTTTGCTATTGAGCTGCATGAGCTGCTTATAAATTTTGGAGATTAATCCTTTGTCAGTTGCTTCATTTGCAAATATTTTCTCCCATTCTGAGGGTTGTCTTTTGGTCTTCTTTATGGTTTCCTTTGCTGCACAAAAGCTTTTAAGTTTCATTAGGTCCCATTTGTTTATCTTTGTTTTTATTTCCATTTCTCTAGGAGGTGGGTCCAAAAGGATCTTGCTGTGATTTATGTCATAGAGTGTTCTGCCTATGTTTTCCTCTAAGAGTTTGATAGTTTCTGGCCTTACATTTAGGTCTTTAATCCATTTTGAGCTTATTTTTGTGTATGGTGTTAGGGAATGATCTAATCTCATACTTTTACATGTCCCTGTCCAGTTTTCCCAGCACCACTTATTGAAGAGGCTATCATCTCACACCAGTCAGAATGGTCATCATCAAGAAATCTAGAAACAATAAATGCTGGAGAGGGTGTGGAGAAAAGGGAACACTCTTGCACTGCTGGTGGGAATGTGAATTGGTACAGCCACTATGGAGAACAGTATGGAGGTTCCTTAAAAAACTACAAATAGAACTACCATATGACCCAGCAATCCCACTACTAGGCATATACCCTGAGAAAACCATAATTCAAAAAGAGACATGTACCAAAATGTTCATTGCAGCTCTATTCACAATAGCCCGGAGATGGAAACAACCTAAGTGTCCATCATCAGATGAATGGATAAAAAAGATGTGGCACATATATATAATGGAATATTACTCAGCCATCAAAAGAAATGAAACTGAACTATTTGTAATGAGGTGGATAGACCTAGAGTCTGTCATACAGAGTGAAGTAAGTCAGAAAGAGAAAGACAAATACTGTATGCTAACACATATATATAGAATTTAAAAAATATATCATGAAGAACCTAGGGGTAAAACGGGAATAAAGACACAGACCTACTTGAGAATGGACTTGAGGGTATGGGGAGGGGGAACGGTAAGCTGTGACAAAGTGAAAGAGAGGCGTGGACATATATACAGTACCAAACGTAAGGTAGATAGATAGTGGGAAGCAGCCACAGAGCACGGGGAGATCAGCTCGGTGCTTTGTGACCACCTGGAGGGGTGGGATGGGGAGGGTGGGAGGGAGGGAGGGAGATGCATGAGGGAAGGGATGTGGGAACAGATGTATGTATATGACTGATTCACTTTATTGTAAAGCAGAAACTAATAAAAAAATACAAGAAAAGGAAAAAATGTATTCAGATTATTTGGAAAGCTTATTATAAACAGACATTCTGCACTTGGGAATTTCTGTCTAAATTTTATAAATTGAGGATGTAAGTGATTGGCTGTCAATCTTAATATTCGAGTAAGGATGACCCTGAAATAGAAAACTGATCATTTGAATCTAACTTGCCATTACTAATATTTTTAATGGATCCCCAGCCTAAGACAGGTTCCATTTCAAAAATGAAAACTTGTTTCTTTTGTGCCATGTGAATGGCAGTTAATAGTCCTTAAAGCTTTTCACTGGGAACAATTTCCAAAATAACTCAAATATTCACTCCTTCTCAATATTTGCTTCAGTGAAACAGAAACAACTGCAAATTTGGTTGAGTTCTTGATCATCTGGCAAATCAAGACAAAGCACAAAGGTATGTTAGTTGCTGAACAAGAGAATTTATCTCATGAACAAAAAGCAGATTGTGGTCAGAGGACAAATCTTTTACAGTTACAATCATGCCTAAAAGGATACCATAATTACAGTGCAATGTTCCTCAATCAGACCACATCATTGCTCAGGAAAGCAGGTTGCTTGTGAGATTCTAATGACTTTCTTTCTTATCCACTGTGAATCATGTCTTTCCTCTCTGTAATTAAGGCCTTTGATATGCATGACAGTCAATAGCATGGAGATAATGAAACAAATCAGGCCAAATATCCTGCTGTTAAAGTTAGAAAAGCTATAGCAAACGCTGATCCTCTTTTGCTTCAACTTATGCATAGAAAAAAAGTATGTTATTCTAGAAATACTCCAATTTAGATTTGAAGGTGTTGACAAAGTCAAGATATTGCCCATTTTTGAAACATTGCATATTAAATTAATTGAAGGCAATGATTGATTCCTTTATTTGAAGATCTTTGATAACTTCAACATATAAGTTAAATACACAACAGTATGTACTCTTTGGTCATTTAAAGAGTCTATATAGCCTTACTACTTATCTTAACAAGCTGTTGGTTATACTGTATATAGTTCACATTGAGTATTTTTCTGGTTTACCTCAATTAACCATATCTTCCTGTCCAGAAATCAAAGTTAAGGAATCTCTTGCAAGTGTTGTTAAAGCAGAAACATTTGCTTCCAGATGCACTCAGCAAAATTGGTTCATATGTAAAGGTGGTACTTGCCCTGGTCTGCCAGGAGTGGTTACATAAATGCTGGCTATTCAACCAGTATCTATGCAGGAACTGACTTTGTGAGCATAATCAGGTAAATCAGTTTCATAAAAGGAAGAAATGTACTCTTGTTTGTGATTGATAGCTGTTGCCTCTCATTTTCTCCAAAAATTATCTTACTGATCACTACCATTTTGATTTAAATAGACTCACTTAAAAACTGGACTCCAAATGGATGAGCAAATGCAGTGCAATTCTGTGAAGGATACTATATAGTATCAACTAAAACACATCAAACAAATTTTCATTCTTACATATTAGTGCAAAATCAAGTGAAGGCTACAGATGAGTACATCTTCCTTCTCTACTATTAAATAGTAGTTGAAACAGTGCAGTACATCTTTTTTTTTTGTAAGGAAGACATATTTTATAGAACTTGTCGGCATTGACACATATGGTCTAACGTAGGCTCAAGTGACTCCCTTTACATGTGGACCCAATCTGACACTGAATTGTCAATTATGTTGGAGAAAAAATGTTCTCTCTTTTTTTTTTTTTTTCAGTTTCGAGATTACCCATAGAGGGTAGTATTAGTGCAGTACATCTTAAAGCAAGAGGACCTGAACCTGATGACTATGGCTGACACTGCTGTGGGATATATAGGAAAGCTGTTAAGAGAGTTAACCATAAAAGTTCCCATCACAAAGAGAAAACTGTTTCCCTTTTTTCTTTTTTCCATTTTTTTTAATTGATCTCTATGGGAAGATGGATGTTAGCCGAATGTATTGTAATCAGTTCAAAACATATGTAAATCAAACCATCATGCCGTATGCCTTAAACTTATATAGTGATGTATGTTAATTATTTCTCAATAAAACTGGAAAAAAAAGAGGACCTCCCCAAAGGGAAGATTTAAGTGCAGAATGTAGAAGAGAATGTTCCTTTGACCATATGCTCTGTGGGTGTGCCACTGGCAAAATGCAGTGTTGGAAAGAAGCTGAACTTCAGTGTGATACACATTTTGTTTTCCTTGTACTGCAGGGAAAGGAGTAAGTGAGAGTGATTATTAAATTATATCATATAACTTAGAATATTTGTTACAGAGGGAAGATTATAGTGTGGTAGCAATTTTTAAAAATTTCTCTTCTTTTAACCATTTTACAATAAATGGTACCCTGATGCATGCCATCAGCATACATTTTCCTTCCCCCACCAACCTCATATCTTTTGAAACAGCAATATTAATAACCGACATTGAGAAAAATATTTGTGCTTGGCACCTTGTTTAGTTCTTTATAGGCATTATGTCATTTAATCATAAGTACAGTCTATGTGTTCAGTATAGTAATTTACTGATAAGGAAACCGAGGCTTAGAGGAGTTTTGTAACTTACTAAGGTACACTTGACAAAGTGGCAGAACTAGGACTTGAATCAAAGTCTAAATTCATGCCTTAATCACAAGCCACTAAACTTTCTCCAGTAGAAGTTCAAAATCTGCAGTCCATAATTTGTAGAGACCTATGTCCACATATAGATGGTCTCTGACTTGTGATGGTTCAACTTAATGATTTTTCGACTTTATGATGGTGCAAAAGCAATATGCATTCGGTATAAACTGTACTTCAAATTTTGAATTTTTATCTTTTCCCAGGCTAGCAATATGTGGTCTGATATTCTCTAGTGATGCTGGACAATGGCAAGGAGTCACAGCTCTCAGTCAGCCAGACAATCATGAGGAAAAACAATGAATACTCTTACAACCATCCTGGACTCAGACAACCATACTGTTTTTCACTTTCAGTGCAGTATTCAAAGAAACTATATGAGATATTCAACAGTTTATTATAAAAGAGGCTTTTTGTTAGATGATATTGCCCAGCTATAGGCTAGGGTAAGTGTTCTGAGCATGTTAAAGATGGGACACTAAGCTATGATGTTTGGTAGGTTAAGTATATTAAATGCATTTGGGGCTATTTTCAATTTATGATGGGTCTGTCAGGACAAAATCCCATCAAAAATAGAGGAATATCTGTACTAATTAGGATGATTTAAGCTAGGAACAATAAATTCCATCTTGACTGTAGGCACAGTGATCTTTTGGGAGGAATTAGATGCTATTAAAAATTATGAGCTCCAAGTATCAGTCTTTCATGGGTAGCTTGAGTGGAAATTGTGTTCACTTCTTGGTGTATGTTTGTGTATGTTTTTTTTTCTCCACTGCTAATGTTACATAGTATTTTATTATCATACAAAGATGGATTCATAGAAAAATAAAATGTTTCATAATTTAGAAGTCTATAAATTTCAAATTATTTAGTGATATTATTACCATTATGACCTTGATACTTTCCATTCCATTTATAAATAAACTTGCCAATATCCACTATTGGACATTTTTGACCCAACTTTTTAATTTCAGGAAGTATTATATTAGTTTGTAGGAATCAAAAGCTAACTTGTAGATATAATGAAAGAAAGATATGTTTCACCTTTTAATTTGTGCTTAGAGAGATGTTACACTGTGGTAGAAATAACATACTTTTGAACAAGAGGGTATATTAACTTAATTCATAAATTTGTGTTTCAGTTCTTACATTTGCAAAATGAAAATAAAACAGCTTCAATTTATCTAGCTGTTTTGAGGATTAAACAAGATTATATGGAGCATGCCTTATTAAAAAAATATTTTTTCAGCCTAAACAAGTAATACATGGCTACAATCTCATTGTACCAAATTAAAGCAGTTTCCTTGAACATTCAATTAGGAGGAAGCATGCAGAAATAAGTAAAAATATCAAGACATATATCCAAGAAACAGTGGATCTAATCCAGGTGGCTTATGAAGGAAAATCAATGCAGTAAAAAAAATGCAAAGTGTGTTTCAATTTAAAAAAGGAAAACTATCCAAATTAGAGCAGGAGTTTAAAGGGTCTATCCTTTAGGCATCAGTTAAGAAAAAAGAAACTAATCTAAATATTTGAGGCACAATAGAAATTAACATAGGAGATGCTTCTAAAATCCTTTGGAAGGGCTGGAGGAGCAGTACTTCTAAGGTAGCTGTCAAAAAGGAATCTAGAAAAATAGTACAGATGAACCTATTTGCAAAGCAGAAATAGAGACACAGATGTAGAGAACAAATGTATGGACACCAAAGGGAGAAAGGTGGTGGTGGGATGAATTGGGAGATTGGGATTGTCATGTATACACTGCTATGTATAAAAGAGATAACTAATGAGAACCTACTGTATAGCACAGGGAACTCTACTCAGTGCTCTTTGGTGACCTAAATGAGAAGGAAATCCAAAAAAGAGGGGATATATGTATACATATAGCTGATTCACTTTGCTGTACAGCAGAAACTAACACAATATTGTAAAACAACTAGACTCCAATAAAAATTTTAAAAGTCTTAGGAAATCAGCGTGTTTCAGGGACCACAACAAACTGATGCTGATCATCTCAGCTGCCTTCTATTCTGAAGCAGCTATCCTCAAGAAAATGTCGAAAAGCCACATTACATTGTGAGGTAATCTGGACCAGAGGACTGCTGGATGGATGTTTAAGATAGAGATAGTTTCCAGATATCCAGCCTCTGCAGAACAAAAACAGGTTTAGTAGAGCAGATTGGTGCTGAGTACCAGAAAGAATTCTCAGGAAATGAAGAGAGAAAATAGAAATATTGGAACATTGGAAAAAAAAACCCTAAGTTTGTAATAAGAGATAAGAAAGGTGAATCTATTTGAAGCTGGTTACAAGAATATTTTCTTTTGAGTGAGGAGAGACTTGTGAAATTGAGTTCAGGAGGAAAGAAATGCATGGCTCACATTCTACTGGGCTTTAGATCTCCATTTAAAATAATAAATGTTAATTATTGCTTTTAAAATTTAAAATTAACTTAACCTAAGATGTATTGGCAAAATTAGAATATGGGAGGTAGAAGGGGATTAGGGGTGTCAAGGAAAGGTGGATGCAAGAGCATTGGCTAGAGTTATCACTGGCGATTTTCTGTGGCTTCAATTAAGGCTAGAAAATCTTCTCTTTGTAATTGGCACTACATTTACATATTTAACATGGAGAGAACTACAGAGTTGGGATGTTAATTTTTTTATTTTACAAAATGAAAATAGCCTTCTCATTTTATTATCAAAAATAGATCATGCTCAGTTAAAATGTAATTCAAACAATACAGAAAATATATCATGAAGAAAGGAAAATCACCACTATATCTACCACCCAGAGATAACATTCAATATGTTTTGGTGAACATATTTTTAGGCATTTCTTCATGCATTTACATTTATATAAAATCTATAAATGTATATAAGGTTTTTTAAAATTAAAAGGGGCTCATATTCTACATACTCTTTTAAAACACGCCTTGACAATCTGGTGTGGGCATTATTCCATGACACTAAATAATGATTTACATACTTTTCTGATTTTTTTGGTTAGTTTTTTATTGAAGTACACACATAGAAAATTATACAACTCATAAGTGTGCAGCTAGAGGAATTTTTTTTTTTTTTTTCGGTACGCGGGCCTCTCACTGCTGTGGCCTCTCCCGTCGCGGAGCACAGGCTCCGGACGCTCAGGCTCAGCGGCCATGGCTCACGGGCCCAGCCGCTTCGCGGCATGTGGGATCTTCCCGGACCAGGGCACGAACGCGTGTCCCCTGAATTGGCAGGTGGACTCCCAACCACTGCGCCACCAGGGAAGCACCTCCAGTTACTTTTGAGATTTTATCTATTTTGTTTTCAGTAGTTTTACTACCGTACATCTAATGGTGTGTGTGTGTGTGTGTGTGTGTGTGTGTGTGTTTTACTTAATTGAGGGATATTTTTAGCCATTAGCTCTTCAATTATTGTTTCTTCCTTGTTCTCTCATCTCTTTTGAGAATCTTATTACATGTATGTTAGAACATTTTATCTAGATTCTTTTGTTGTTCTCTGTATTTTCCATTCTGTTTTGCTATCTGTTAACACAGATATTTTCTATTAAATTTCTTCCACTTTCCTTGTCTTCATTTCTCTTAAAGCTAATCTGTGTTAAATCTACCTACTGCATTGTTAATTTCAATTATTACATTGTTTTAGCTTTAGAATTTCTATCTGGTTATTTAAAAAAAAGTTTTCTAGTGATATTCTTCACCTTTTAATCTGTTTATTGAATGTTAGTCACCATTATTTTTAAAGTCAGCATCTGGTAATTTCAAATAAGTCAACTGTGGTACTGTCTGATTAGATTTGTTTGGTGATGGTGGTGGGGATTGTGTTCTATTTCTTAGGCTGCCTTGTGATTTTTTTCATTTAAATGCTGGATGCTGTTCATAAAAAAAAATTGAAGTGACTTTGGATATATTTTTTTTCAGAAAAGTTTTACCCTATCCTCTGGCAGGCAGCTTGAAGGCAAGCAGTTCACCTTAATGCTATTGAGAATAAATCTGCCTTGAGGCTGGGTTGCAGTTTTTTAGTAAGGTTTAGTGTACATCTGTTTCATCCTATTTATTAGGAGTGAAACTCTCCATGGGACATAGCTGAGACCTAGAATTTTTATTAGGGACATGTTTTGGTGGATCCTAACTTCAATTTTTTGTCTTCTTGGACCACACCACTCTAAAATCTGTTTTTATGTCTAGCAGTTTCTTGCTTATATTCCCAGTTTCTCCTCTTCCTCTGTTTAAGAATTTAGCAAATTCCATGCACCTGAAACACATAGTGTTACACTCCCCATCTTGTGTCTCCCATCTTTCTAGGATTTGGTGCCTCAATCAGGTCCGATAGGGAACCCCAAATACCACATTTACCCTCTTGATCCCCTTGGAGTTTTTCAAAAGCTCCTCTTTCTTTTCCATCCTATAGTCATGGCCTTCTGCTATGCTTCTCAGTTTCTTGCCCTACACCAAGGACCTTCAAAACATTTTTGGATAAAGCAGCTTGCAGAATGTCATTTCACCCCTCTGATGTTCTCTTTTCTCATGGATTTTGGCTACTTACGTCTTGGTTGCTTCATTAACACTCCAATGTCTTCAAATAGGTGGTATATGTGTTTTACCTATATTTTCAAATTGTTCTTGGCAAAAGCATTTGTCAGCCAAAATCTACTCTATCAGGATTGGTCATAAAAGTACAAAGCTATTTTTAGTGCCTAAATAATTGCATATTGCATGAATTATAGTAGGAAAAAATGATATAATTTTTTCCCATTGGTTTGATTTCTAGTCAGATGAAATAGCTTTTTTTATGTGTAGAGACTATTTTTTCTACATTTTATTTGTTAACATCCTTTGCCTATTTTTCTGTTAGTAATTTTTCTTTATTTATTATAAGAGCTTTTTTTTATAAGAGCTATTTTTAAATTAAGGATATTAACATTCTAAACTTCATATAACTTAAATTTATTTTCCTAGTTTATTTTTCAATCCAATTGTGGCATTTTTGACATCTAATCTTTTAAAAACTATATGTGGCCTTTATTTTGCTTCTCCCATATGGTTTTGCTCTATATCACTCTTAGAAAGATTTTCTCTATCACCAAAGTTATGACGTGTATCTGTATTTTATTAGTAATATTGTTCCATATTTTATATTCAAGTATTTGGTACATCTGGAGTTATTTTCATGGGTTGCTATAGAAATACATATTTCATTTTTTTCTATTTTTTACAGAAATGGCTAGCCAGTCATTTCAGAACCACTTAATAAATTATGTATTCTTTCACATTTATTTTTAATATCAACATTTTCTTATGTTAACATATATTAATATAAGTTAAATTCCCACATAATTTTAAATGTATTTTAAGACTTTTATACTATTTTATATCTACAATCTAGTTTTGTGTGTCTTTAAAATATACTAATCTCTGAAAGAGTGTGTCTTTTTTCTTATTTTCTCAGAATATTCCTTGACATATTTGCATGCTTATCTTCTCAGATTAGCTTTATTTACTTTTACATTCAAAAATAATCCTGTAGGGCTTCCCTGGTGGCGCAGTGGTTGAGAGTCCGCCTGCCAATGCAGGGGACACGGATTCATGCCCCGGTCCGAGAGGATCCCACATGCCATGGAGCGGCTGGGCCCGTGAGCCATGGCCGCTGAGCCTGCGCGTCCGGAGCCTGTGCTCCGCAACGGGAGAGGCCACAACAGTGAGAGGCCCGCGTACCGCAAATAAATAAATAAATAAATAATAATAATAATAATAATCCTGTAGTAATGGTATTGCGGTTGTATTGCATTCATATATCTAGTTTGGTAGAAATTATTGCTTGAGGAAAATATATTAGTTAATTATTTTGCACATTAATTCATTATCCTTCTGGATTTAAAAAAATCCATATCATGACCTTTTTTTAGTGTGAGCCCACTGAGAATTATGACTATAAATTTCTGAAACCATGCTGAAATAATCCACTCTCTAAGAATAGCCAAAACAGGTCAATCAAATTTCACTTTTATCTTAGGAATGTTGGTTCACAGGTTAAGAAACTCTAAATAATATTGATACTAATGATGATGATAATAATAAAAACATAGTAATAAAATACGAACAATTATATAGTACATTAAAATCATAGGACCTGTAGTAAGACTGCTTGAGTTAAAAACTTACTCCCACTGTACAATCACTAACAGTCTGGCATTGGGAAAATTACTTACTGTTCTGTGTCTCAATTAATTCACCCTAAAATAAAGTTATTATTATCATTAAATGGAATGACACAGGTTGGTTTAGTTATTATTATTATCAATATTACTATTGTTATCAGTTGTTGAGCATCTATTAGACACTTGACACTATACCAGAGGTATCAAATAATTTCTCTTCAGTCATCACACATTTATGTAGATGTCTTCCAAAACAAGTTAGAAACCTCACTCAACCAGAGCTGTGGTTGTCTTTGAAAACAAATTAGATATCCTACTCAGCCAGCTGTGATGTTAAGACTTTACCACTCATGTTAATGCTTAGAATTTTCCTAAGAAAAGTAAGATAAAAGCAATTAACTATTTGGTGAATTTATCTAAGCTGAGAACCTGGCCATCAGTTTTTCAGTGTTATTAGCCTGATGTGGTGAGACACTAGAAGTGGCCTTATTATACAAACTTAACTTACATTGGACACGCTCATGAAAATAATGTTTAAAATAGAATGACAACTGATGAATGTGCAGTGAAATTTTTCTAGTTTGCTCTATTAGGTCTGGGATTCCATATGCTTTGTTTGCTGTTCTTTCCTTAGTACCTGTCATGAATTTCTAGGCACATCATCGATACTTAACAGATATGCATTGACTTTTTGACTAATGATGAGAAAAAAATATTATAGGAACAATAATATTCAACACCATAAAAAAAATTAGAGGGACAGGAGATAGTCTTTATGAGCAGTTGTTTCCCACTCTGTAGGGACAATTTCAGAGATGCCAAATTTTAATCATCAAATTGGTGAGGATCCAACCAAAATCAGAGAAGTTAATATAACTTCATGGACTTAGATTAAAATGACTCAATGCATTTTTCTCAAAATAGGTATAAAATTTCCTGTTACATATTGGATGGGCATTTCCAACTTTGCCTTTTATGGTGTTTTTAGAACACCCTCTCCCATTTCTAATTGATACTTTATTTCTATAGATAAGTGTTGCAGTCAAATATCACTGCATTTTGAGCCATTTTGTCTCTTTATTTCTATTTTTTGCTATTATTTGTTATGATCCTTTTCAGATCAGTCTTTTAGTTTATCTTTCAGAAGACATTCTTATTTACTTCATATTCAGATCTCACCAGCATCTTGCTCTAGCTGCCTTGTACTGATAAACAGATGTTAACATCTCTAATTTACATCTCAGGAAATTGTTTTAGAGTTTAAGTAACTTGCCTGAAGTCAGATAGTAAGTACTGGGGAGGAGAACTGAACTCAAAGTCCATACTGCTTTTGTTAGATGGCACTACCTACAGCTATTATTTATAATAATTATAGGTAATCAACATTGGAAATTATCTCGTTCTTATTCCCTGTGCCTTTTATAAGGGGTGAGGGTGATGTCCCTCTATTTCTATATGCAGAAAATACAGGAGTTTTCACTTTGAAAAGTTGATTAACTTGCCAGTGACTTAGAAGTTTCACAAGATGGTACCACTTAATTACCTTTTCCATAGTCCTTTGTCTTATGTCTTATGTCTTCTCAGACTAACAGCTTCAAGAAGTAAATTCTGTTAAAGCCTCAGAGTTGATTCATTCCAGGGAGATTGGCTGGCATTAAAAATTCCTCAGGACATTGGTGTATAAAAAGAAGGTGTACTTGAGGTAACTGTGAGACACAAAGGCATCCATTCCATAAATGAAAGTTTGCTTGGTGAGTGTGGAATTATGGCAAGGGGCTGACTGACTCAAATCCATTATCCTCCACTGTGTGCTTCCTAGCCACACATTGGTATTTGTTGAAGAGTTCCTCATCCTTGGATATTTTCCATTCTGCTCTTTACCATCTCATTGTTCTGTGGTCCACTGCTGACCATTTTGTACTAGATTACAATATTTCTATACATACACACATACACCATTGATTAGATTAAGAATGGGCATCTAGCTAAACTATTTTCTCTTTCTGTTAGGATTGTGTGAATACTCTGATATTTCTCTCTCTGGCCCAAGGAAACATTTTCAACTTAAATTGTTTTATATTAACATGATGTCCTCTGTTTTGTATTGATTTAATAGTTAGATTCTTAGAGTTTTTATAGTGCTTTTTTTTTCTCGTTTGTTTACAGGCATGTAGTATGTGATTCCTGCAGTCAGTTACCCATGTATTTATCTAATGAACATTTTTGGGCACCATCCATGTAGGATACCCAATCTTAAAAAAGAGATAATGTTTGTATTTGATGCATTTAGTGCTGGAGAAAGGAAACAAGGAAAAAGTTACAAAACAATGAGGAAATTTCTTTATATTAGATAGCTCAATGTACTAAGGGAAGTATGGCCAATGCATTCTAGGGCCGGGGATATCAATTATTCTATACAACTTAAATGTTTAAAGTATATTGATTTTAAAGAAGTAGATTGAAGCCATATAGGTAAGTATATATTTCAAAACAAACATATAAGGTTCAAGAGTTTTTGTTAACTATAAACATTTTAGAAAATAATACATATAACAGGTAAGACAAGACGTCCTTTAACTTCGAAGAAACACACACAGACTGCCTTCTGTACCCTTGGACCATGGTTGGTTGAATCTGCAGATGCGGAACTCAGGCATATGGAAGTTGCACTATATTCATTGTACTGCGATGGACTTGAGCCTCTGTGGATTTTGGTATCCGTCAGACCTCCTGGAATCAATCCCCCATAGATAACGAGGAACAACTGTATTTCAAACACAACTGGGGCTTAAGGACAAAACAACATTACAGAAAGGGTTTGGGATAATTAAGTTGGTTTTCTGGTCTTGCCTTTATCTTTTATTGCTTGTTCATAGGTGATATTTTACATGTAAGGGCTAAACCATCTTCAAATAAAGAAATTGGGAAAGCAGTACAATATAAATGTTTCTGGCCCATAACAATGTTTTCCCTCCAAGGTATCTTGGGTACAAATCTGATCTCAGCCAATTTGTGTTGATTATAAAATTTAACATTAAGAGTTGTAATGTTGTGGGACCACTTACAATGTACTAGCCTGATTCTGATGTAGATTTCATTCTTTAATGATATTTCTGAATAAATGGCTTATATTATTAAGTACACAGCTAATATGCTAAATAGTTTAAATACACTATGTCACAATCATCATCGTAAGTCTGTATGATAAGCATTATTATTACATAAATTTTACAGAAGAGGAAGCAGATTCAAAGAGGTAGCTGGCCTAAAATCACACAGTGGAAAGTAGCAGGTCTGGGATTCAAACTCATGTGTCTTATTATGGAACCCTTTCCTCTTACTTATCATGGTCAATATATGTAGATGTCTATATGTAAGAGAGAAACGTTATACAAAGGAACAAATTCATCTGGAATCCAATATATACAAATGAAGCTGGAATAATTATGAAACTCCAGTGATATTATCTAGATTTTCTTCACCTCTCTCTCTATTATTTCTTACTGGACATATTTTGATGAAAACTCAATTGTCATTTCTTAGTTCCTCATACTGTCTTCTACCACCCCCTTTGCCATCATCACAGTTGGATGCTGAGGATAATGAGAAGCAAAAGGATTTAGTCTTCAAGTGGGGGAATAAGAGGCAGAAACAGATGGAACATTTTAGAAACAGAGATTGTGATTTTATGCAGTCTCCAAAGCCACATAAACTAAAGGAGGTTAAGAAGAAAGGAAAATTATTTCCCAATGACTTGTTTTTCTGAGTGTGTTATAATTGCTAAGGACAGAGTTATTCTACATCATCTTCCTTTCAAATATGTACATTATGTAAGTGATTCAAATTTATTTGTAGTTTCATTACTCAAACATGTGTTAGTCTTTTTTAAAGTTTATAGGTAAAATTTGGGCAAACTTCAAAGAAATAAACATGGAACTTAGACATTGTGTTTATAATGGAATGGTCTGCTATGTCCTTAAGAAGAACTTTTGGCTCACCACAGAGTACTGCAGTACTGCAGAAAAGTACTGTGGTATATTGTTGAGGTCACAATGATCATGGGACAAGTCTTCATACTTGTTTTAAAATCTTGATTTATTTCTGGTATACAGAGTATTTTAGATTCCCTAATCAATGTTATAATAGATTAATATAGAAACCACAAAGCCAATTTAGTAATTTGTACTAAAAAATAGTGTCACAAGGACCACACCCTATAGTCTATCAGTCAGTGTACTGTCTCCCTAGAGATTAGCTTGTGTGAGATGTTATTTGGCATTTAGAGGTTGTTGGTAATTGCGGAGAATTTATCAACTGCACCATCCACCTGTCATACCCTTATGTCATTTCCACCAAGGCAATATGTCTACCTACCAGACGTGGTGTTGGGGTCATCTTGTAGGTTACCCTTTGCCTTGGTATAGGCTGGTAGGAAAAGCATTTTGGAGCTCCCTTTTTTAAGCTTCCAAGCAGATAGTCCTCTTTTTTCTAGTACCATCTTTCTTAATACACAGTAAAACTGAATGGATGAGATTTTGTTACCATTTGTACTCCAGCCTTTCTTCTATTGGGTTGGCCAAAATGTTCATTTGGGGTTTTCCATAACATCTTATGGAAAACCCCAAATGAAATTTCTGGCCAACCCAGTACATTAACACAATTAGAATAAATATATTTATCTAGATTTTTGGGGACTTCCTTATTGATTATTACTTAAGTGTGAGTCACTTCTACATTTAATTGACCAGATTCCTTATATTCCATTGTTTTCCTACAGTTTCATCACAGACAGTTACCTAATTCCAGTCTGGGATATACCTTGTTTTAATACTATAGTGTTGCACATGTAATGACAATTCCAGTGGAATCCAGCTATATTTTAGGAAACAGATTTAATAAAGGCACTGGATAACTCTTGGGGATAATGATGGGATCTCCCTACACCTGCTCACTTTTGACATTTCTTTCTCTTAACTCTTACCCTCTCATTTTCTTTTTCACTCATTTTTTCTTTCTCCTTTTACACATTTAATTTATCCTTCTTTCCTTTCTATTTTCCTTCTCCCTTTCTTACCCTTCCTTTTCTTGTCCTTCTCCCACCCAGTGCCTGCAAGTGGTATTCATAAAAGTAGGTATTAGATAGAGAAAGTTCTACTAATAATTAAGCACAAGTGATAAACTATACTTTCTTCTCCTCCATCTGCTAGGATGGAGGCACAAGAACCTTCAACATTTTGAAAGTAGAACATAATTATAACTTTTAGTCATCAGGAACTGGATAAAATCATAAGTTTATGGTCATGGACACCTTAAGACCCTTGTCTTATTTAACATAATTTTGGGTCTCAGTAGTCACCCAGAGTGTTTGATAAATATTATCCAGGTCATATAAAGGAGTTACTGGTTTCAGAGGAAATTAGCTTCTACAGCTGAGTTTCTTAGCTGTTCCTAACTGAAATTCTCCCAACAATGTGATTTCTTGTTAAGTTACATTTTTAATATATGCCTTGCAAAAGGGCTGAATTGTTATTTATTTATTTATTTTATTTATTTTATTTATTTATTTTTTCGGTACGCGGGCCTCTCACTGTTGTGGCCTCTCCTGTTGCGGAGTACAGACTCCGGACGCGCAGGCTCAGCGGCCATGGCTCACAGGCCCAGCCACTCCACGGCATGTGGGATCCTCCCGGACTGGGGCATGAACCCGTGTCCCCTGCATCAGCAGGCAGACTCTCAACCACTGCACCACCAGGGAAGCCCCATGAATTGCTATTTATTGAATCTATTTACTGAATTTTGATGTTCAGTCAATTTGTGATGGGATGAAAGTTTCTAGGAATGAGTAATTTTGAGACTGTTTCCTTTCCGAGATACATATTTCTGTGGATGAAATTTGGGTTTAATTAACTAGGACTCTATTGTAGTTCTGACCCTTATTGCTGCTGATATACTTTCTGCCTTTTCCAATACGGCTTTTCTAATACTAATAGTTTGATCATGAACTCTCATACAAACATGCCCAGAAAAACTCCACCATTCATTTTCTTAAATACATTGAGAATTCTAAAATTAATGCTATTTTTGCTCAGTCTTTCTTTACTCAGTGCTACTAACATTACAACAAAATTTACACCAAGTGGGTGAGATTATCGTGGTACTCTGCACAACAGGCTGCATCCCGAGCTCCTGCAAACCTGTGCTAGACATCAGCTCATCCAACATGGAATTTGATCAGGGAGGAGGTGAAACTAAGGAAAATTAAATAGTGGGTCTAGAATAGCAGAGTTTGTGGTTGGATCAGTGTTGAAAATATATTTTTAAATGAACATATTACTGCAAATTGTCAAAGTTTAACATGTATTAGAGGCATTGATACTTTCCACCTTCTATGGCATTATCCTGATGTGTTGTTCCCAATGGCACATATGGCAGCAAGCAGGTCACTCTGTTATGGCACATTCATAGCTGGGCTCTTCTCTGATTCAGAGAGGTCTCTAACCCAACCTGGAGTCCAGGCCATGATTATCTCATCCCATGGCCATGTCACATGCACTTTGAATGCTTCCTCTGAATTATTATAGCTACAAATTAAGCAGAGTTGACACTGAGACAGTCATTCCTATGTCATAGTTTTGGTCAGTACACCCTTTCCACTCCACTCCAGTTCTTCTCAACATAAGTGCATTGGATAATAGAACAAAATCATACATTTCTTTTCTTTCATTTTTGATATTAAAAACTTTTATCACTGTGTTTAGGGACACAGGAAGTCAAAATAACATCTGAAAAAGTTGAAAAAAATGGTTAAGACATGAAATTTGTCTGGAATTTGAAAGTGGGGATCAATGCATAACTGTGAATATACGTAAAAGTCACTGACGTGTACACTTTAGAAGAATGAGCTTTATGGTAAATGTGTAATATGTCAATAAACTGCTCTTCAAAAAAAAAAAAGTAAAGAAATCCTGTTGGCCGCACCTTCAGCACAATTTAGAGCGTGACAGCTTTGCAGCATCTCCACAGCAGCTGCCCTGGTCCACTAGCCTCTCACCTGCTGGATCTTCCACTTTCACACATGCCCTGCACTTCCCCCAACATTGGTTATGCAACACAACTACCTCTTGAACTCTGTTGAGTCAAATTATTCCTGCATTCAAAACCCTATAATGGATCTCTGTTTCACTCAGAGTAAAAACCTATGCCCTTTTAAAGCCTTTTCATGATGCTTCACCTTTCTGAACTCTTTCCTTATTCTCTCCCGCTCACTAACTCTGCTCCTGCCATACCAACTGCCTTGCTGTCCCTCATACTCACCAGCCATGCTCCACCTTAATATACTGTTACAGTCTGTTTCTCTGCATCATTCTTCTCAACATCTCCATGACTAACTCTCTTACCTCTGATAAGTGTTTGTGCAAATGTCACTTTCTCGGGAGGATAGCCCTGAACCCCTTATTTAAACATAGCTCCATGTCCACAAAGCCCTTAGACCTCAGCTGTAAGATCACACCTTCCCTGCTTGCCCCTTCTTTTCTCCATGGCACTGAACACTTTAATAACACTGTGCTTATGTAATTTGCTTATTCACTCTGTTTATCCTTGTATGTTTATTTATTATGTTTATCAGTGCTCTAGGTATATCACAGGTGCTCAAGCAATGTTTGTTGAGTTAAATAAATGTGTAAAATTTTATTATACAGGAATTCCTAATCTGGAGGTATCGTAATCATCAGGGAATTCATGAATACTTGATTTTATGCAAAATCCTGTGTGTACTGTTTGTTTGTGTGCTGTTTTTTCCTGGAGAAAGTGTCCATAGTCCTAATCAGATTTTCAGAAGAAAGAAAAAAACAAATTGTAAGTATTATTGCTTGTAACCACTACCCATGCTCTTAATTGGATTTTTTCATAGACTATTTATTTTTTAATATCTTTATTGGAGTATAATTGCTTAACAGTGTTGTGTTAGTTTCTGCTGTATAACAAAGTGAATCAGCTATATGTATACATATACCCCCATATCCGCTCTCTCTTGCACCTCCCTCCCACACTCCATATCCCACTCCTCTAGGTGGTCACAAAGCACTGAGCTGATCTCCCTGTGCTATGCAGCTGCTTCCCACTAGCTATCTATTTTACGTTTGGCAATGTATATATGTCAATGTTACTCTCTTACTTCGCCCCAACTTACCCTTTCCCCTCCCGATGTCCTCAAGTCCATTCTCTATGTCTGCATCTTTATTCCTGTCCTGCCCCTAGGTCCATCACAACCATATATATGTGTTAGCATATTTCTGACTTACCTCACTCTGTATGACAGACTCTAGGTCGATCCACCTCACTACAAATAACTCAATTTTGTTTCTATTTATTGCTGAGTAATATTGCATTGTATATATGTGCCACATCTTCTTTGTCCATTCACTTGTTGATGGACACTTAGGTTGCTTCCATATCCTGGCTATTGTATATAGTGTTGCAATGAACATTGTGGTACATTATTCTTTTTGAATTATGGTTTTCTCAGGGAATTATGGTTTTCTCAGGCCCTGTAGTGGGATTGCTGGGTCATATGGTAGGTCTATTTTTAGTTTTTTAAGGGACTTCCATACTGTTCTCCATAGCAGCTGTACCAATTTACATTCCAACCAACAGTGCAAGAAGGTTGTCTTTTCTCCACATTATCTCCAGCATTTATTGTTTGTAGACTTTGTGATGATGGCAATTCTGACTGATGTGAGGTGATACCTCATTGTAGTTTTGATTTGCATTTCTCTAATGATTAGTGATGTTGAGCATCCTTTCATGTGTTTGTTGGCAATCTGTATGTCTTCTTTGGAGAAATGACTGTTTAGGTTTTCAGCCCATTTTTGGCTACCTAAGGAAGCAAAAATCCTGTATGCTGATAACTATAAGACACTGATGAAAGAAATTAAAGACAATACAAATAGATGGAGAGCTATACCATGTTCTTGGATTGGAAGAATCAGCATGGTGAAAACGACTATACTACAGTCTACAGATTCAGTGCAATCCCTATCAAACTACTAATGGCATTTTTCAGAGTATTAGAACAAACAATTTTACAATTTGTATGGAAACACAAAAGACCTCAAATAGCCAAAGCCATCTTGAGGAAGAAACATGGAGCTGGAGGAATCAGGGTCCCTGACTTCAGACTATACTACAAAGCTACAGTAATCAAGACAGTATGGCACTGGCACAAAAACAGAAATATAGATCAATGGAACAGGATAGAAAGACCAGAGATAAACGCATGCACATATGGTCACCTTATCTTTGATAAAGGAGGCAAGAATATACAGTGGAGAAAAGACAGCCTCTTGAATAAGTGGTGCTGCAAAAACTGGACAGCTGCATGTAAAAAAAATGAAATTTGAACACTTCCTAACACCATACACAAAAATAAACTCAAAATGGATTAAAGACCTAAATTTAAGGGATATGAATATTAATGGTTTTATTTAATGATCCATTTTCTAGCAAATTCTCAGTACAATGAATGACCAATGACACCTGCTACCAGAAAGTTTCAAATCCCAGAGAAAGGATTGAAAAAATAAACTGGTAACTTTTATAAAATTGGGCATCTGATGGCATCAGACTTCTAAATAGCAACAAATGAGCAAATGATGAAGCAATGTCTTCAAAATGGAAGAAATTATTTCTAACTTAGACTTTACCCCAATCTAAATGATCAATCAAATATAAAGGTAGACCAAAGATATTCAGATGTATCTACCCTTCTCAGAAGCTATAGTAAGAATGCTCACTGAAAGAGAAGAATCAATCAAGATAGAGGAAGACAGGAAGGTAACATAGGCAGGATCACATGTATGTGCACACATGTGTGTAAGGCTTGAAAATAAACAGACCATCATGAAGCAGAAAGAAAAAAAAAGAGAAAGAATGAACACAGAGTTTACCTGATATTTTTGGTTATAAGATTTAACGATGATAAAAGAAATTTTAAGCAAGAGCTACTTAATTTGTGACTGAATTAATAGTTAATCCATGTATGCATCTATCTATTCACACACACAAACATATAAATATATTATATAAGTATAAGAAATACACATATATGTGCATATGAAATATATATGTATATATAAAGCTAAATCATTTTAAAAGGTAATTGTTACCATCAAAAAACAATTTAAAAATGCACATTAATTTAGAAATAGTAATTTGTCTTTAAATAATGTCTACATAATATAATAATGCAAACACTGAATATTGATTTAACAAATAATGTGTATTATTATGTTGAAGATGGGAGGGGAATATATGAGTGATTCAAGTAGAGAATAGTGTGCAGAAACCAATAGATACGATCTAAACCTAAACTCAAGAGATATAGCAGTAGCAGGTTATTTGGAAACCTAGAGGTAAAGAACAGGTGAGACTTGTACGGGAGTGGAAAGTTTGCCTTTGGGAACAGGAATCCAGAATAAGGAGCAGGTGGGAAAGAACTTTGCTTCTTTGTTTCTTATTTTTTTTTAAGTTTGTACTTTGAACATGGAATTAATTTTAAAAACATAAAAAACAGGTTTTAAAAAGAAAAATATGAGGCCATTAATCATCCCAACTCATGGGATTATTTGACATTTATTCCAGGATTTTATTAAGTGTGATGTGGTGTATGGAGAAGAATAAGCATAGACCCTGCCCAGCTGTCATTCCACTGTAGTTCTCATATAAAGCCTCCATTGCTTAGTTGTTACTACAGTAGTTGCATCATGGTCACATTTATACTGAATTTACTTACAGGCTCTATTTCCTAACCAACTATGAGCCCTTTGAAGAAAGTTTCTAGATCTTATTCAGATCCTCTTTTCTGTACCTCAGATATAGTAGACGCTCGATAAATGTTGTTCGAAAGTAATTAGCAGTTTACTAATTCAAGGCATAACCTTGAGTAAACCTACATATGCATCACAGTGGCCTGAGTGTCTTCTAAAAATATAAAGGTCTTCATATTAATTTGGTATCCTGCAACTTTACTGAATTCATTGATGAGCTCTAGTAGTTTTCTGGTGGCATACTTAGGATTTTCTATGCATAGCATCATGCAATCTGTAAACAGTGACAGTTTTGCTACTTCTTTGCCCATTTGGATTCCTTTTATTTCTATTTCTTCTATGATTGCTGTGGATAGAACTTCCAAAACTATGTTGAATGAAAGTGGTGAGAGTGGGCATTCTCGTCTTGCTCCTGATCTTATTTGTTCACCATTGAGTATGATATTAGCTGTGGGTTTGTCATATATGGTGTTTATTATGTTGAGGTATGTTCCCTCTGAGCCTACTGTCTGGAGAGTTTTTATCATAAATGAATGTTGAATTTTGTAAAAGCTTTTTCCATATCTATTGAGATGATCATATGGTTTTTATTCTTCAATTTGTTAATGTGATGTACCACATTGATTGATTTATGGAAATTGAAAAATCCTTGCATCCCTGGGATAAAACCCACTTGATCATGGTGTATGACCCTTTTAAAGTATTGTTGGATTTGGTTTGCTAATATTTTCTTGTCTCTACTTTCTAAGAATCTGATTTAGGTGATACACTATGGTTATAACAAGAATGTGTATTATTTTAGAAGCACAGCACACACAATGACCAGTCACTAGCCATTGAAGTGGAGCATATGTGTGTCCTAAGAGGAATGCTATGTGCTGTGGGATTCTGAGGAGAGCAGGAGGCATTTTGGATGGGTGGATTTGGAGGAGCCAGTGTTGGAAGCAGAGGTCCCATACTGTGCTCCTGTAAAATACATCTTTGTTTTGGTGGCTCTGGACATTGTTGTCAGTGCCTGCTGCTACTTAAAGTGTGATCCTTAGACTTGGGGTTAACCCTGAGGCTTTACTCAAAATATCATGATTTAATTTTTAAGGGTTTCATAATAGAATATTTTCTTATCATGCTTCTTATTCAGATGGATTGCAGCAGTTTTCTCCCAAGCCTCAAATTATTTCTATGCTTTTCCTTATAGCTTGAGAATTTTTTCCCCTGTAAATACCAGAGAGAACATGGGTTGGTGTTCAAAAATTAACGAGCACTGCTCCTGGCTCTGCCCATCTCTCATTAATGTTATAACCTTAGGCACAAGCCATTAACCATTCCGAGCTTGTGTCTTCATGTATTAAATGAAATAATAATGACTGTTTATTTTATAGGGTTATTATGAGTATCTAACGAAGTATGGATGGAAAAGCCTAGACTAACTACAAATTTTTATAGATCTCAGGGAATTGTGTTATTATAATTATTGTTTAAATATTGTTCATCTATTTTGTCATCATGCTATCATTTATTCTTTAAACTTGGTTGCCCAGATTTAGTCTGTTGGGAAGAGAACTGCTGGGTGATTCACATAAACATGAGTGTAGATGATCAAGGTCAATGTTGAGAAGGGAGATTGGTCATTTATCCCAGTGAATTTAAATGTCTTACTATTTGGGTTGGACACTGTTTTGCTAAAAAAAAAAAAAAAAAAAAAAAAAAAAAGGGAAAAGAATGGTAGATGTGTTTTATATTTCTCACCAGCAGGTGAGAAATATAACTTTACTTTGGGATACATTTTAACAAAGTTCTGAGAAATAATTTTTGGAATAATGATACAGGAGACTCATATGCCTAGACATAAAGTTCCAGAATATTAGAAAGCTGGAAATATGTAATCTGGTGGGTAATATAGTTTAGGAGGGTAATTTTATATTTACTTTTTCCTAATCTTTTTGTACATCTCAAACGAAATGGAAAAATCCTGTTTATTGTGATGAACTGTTATAAACCTTTTTAAAGATATAACAAAGAATTCATTTCTCTATAACCCAATAGAAAATTATCAGGGAAAATAATTTAAAGTCAAATGGAAGCATTTGTTTAAACTTCCAATTTAAAGACATATGTCACTTACAAAGTCCTAATTTCTGGCTCTCATCAGAAAAAAAAACCCCATAAAACTCATATTGTAAAGCTTTCAGGTCAAAAGAAAGCAAACAATAATCTGCAGCAAATATGATGACCTATTTTTCAATGGTAATTTTTATAGCAATCATAAAAATGGTATTTTTATCACAGCAAACTTTAGACAAACCATTTTTAAGGAATAATTTAGTTCTGGGATACAAGAGAAACACTTATCTATGGCATATATATTTCACTCAGGAGGGCTTGTGGATAATATCACTCTATTTTTAAACCAAAAGTTGAATTGTGTTATTTTGATATCACCTGTTGATAGGTACTATACTTCTCTCTCTCCTGGAAAGTCTTTCTTAGGTACAGGAAAAAGCAAAAAGTAATTTTATTACTATTCAAAATTGCTATCTATAGTACTTTTATAAATGTCAAAAATAAATTACACAATGGAAAGACATTATGGAAAGTACAAGAGTAAGAAAAAGCATTACTCAGGGCCATAGATGTCATCATCAAAGATAAAAGTCACTTTTCTATTCTTGACTTCTTGGAAAGGATGTCTCCCTACACCATTTCAGGCCACAAAGAATTGTGCCCTCAAGTACTGGCCTACACAGGAAGGTATTCCTTGGATCACAAAAGTCACTCTTAGAATCTCCAGATAAAATACAGGATGCCCAATTAAACTGGAATTTAAGGTAAATAACTAGTGATATTTTAGCATCAGTATGACATGATTCTAAAAAAAGGTATTTTTTGTCTGAAATTCCAATTTAACTGAGTGTCCTGTATTTCTATTTGCTAAAACAAATTATACTTTGGTTAACATTGTTTTGGCAGAAATTAGCATTTAGGATATTAAATATTATTTTCTGTGGACTACCTCAACAAGCAAAGTTTTGATTGACACCTCTCGTAAGGTGATTCCCAAATTCCAAACAATATCAATGAAATGTATGGAAGTAGCCAGAATTCTAGACCAGTAGATACTCCTAAGAAAAGCAGTAGGAAGGGGCTTTTTTCCACAATAGTGAGGGGGCTTGTGCTTCAGGGAATGGTTAGGAGGGCTCCTTCCTGAGAGAAAGTGGATGTGACCTTCTGTGGGTTGAAGTGTGGGCATCTCATGTAGACAGAGAGCACTAACGGACGCCATGAATGAGAAATTGGGGGCAAGGTGTTGATGACAGAGTTTTAGGCATGCTGTGATGTGCTTCCTGAACCCTGTTGCCATCTTATTAATGGACCATTGAACTTTCAAGGCTTCTGAATTGACTGCTTTTCCTGTTTTTCTTTCCTCTCTCTTTTTCTTTTATTTTATTATTATTATTATTTTTTAATGTGACACCAAGTACAGCTAGATCACCAGGGAGAAGCCTACTTTGGAAACAAAAAGAACAACATTCTACCTCAGACAGTTTAACTATTGACAGAATGATGGCAAAGGATGAAGATGGGCCAGACCTCTGCTTGCTGTGCTCTTAAACAATTACCAGAAAGCTGAAGAGATTCCACAGTGACAAGCACTGTGAGTATATAAGGTTCGTTGTGAAGGATTCTAAGCGGATGATTTGATTTAAGCAGCCACATGTGACTTTGCTAAATGAATCTGAAAACCTCCTATTAAAATAAGCAAAATTAAATGGTTAGTTAACTCAGCATCTAGAGCTATCTAATTTCTTAAGAAATTGAAATCCTTTTATGAGGTGGAATGGCCATTGGTGGCAGATATGTCCAGACACATTCAAGGCGTTTTCTTATTCCAGCAGGTAAGATCTGACGTGGGTCTTGGCTGCTGCTATAGAGAAATTAGTTCAGGCTTTGTTTTCAATTACACATTTTACTTTCAAATAAATTTAGGTTTACAGAGAGATCGTAAAGAGAGTACTAAGATTTCCATATACCCTCCCCCTAGTTGTCCCTATTCTTACATATCTATGGTGCATCACTACTATTGGTACATTAAAATCAAATTTATTTGGGTTTCAGAATTTATTTGGGTTTCACCAGTTTTTCCACTAATGTCCTTTTTCTGTGCCAGAATCCAATCGCATCTGGGCTATTACACTGCATTTGTTCAGGCTTTTGCTACCAAATGCCGGAGAAATTCAGGGTGCACTGTGCCAGGGGCAGAAAAAGAACTTTGAGCCATTGTGCCTATTCCATACAGTAGCGTAAAGTACAGCTAGATTCCCATTTTGATTTATAACCACTTCTGAAAAAGTGAGGAAAAGTTGTTTTGCCTAATGATTCTCAAGTGTGGCTGCATCCTGAAATCACCTAAGGGGAGTTAAACCATGCTGATACTTGGGTTTCACCCCAAGTATGCTGATTTAATTGGTATGGGGTGCCACCCAGTGCATCCTGAGCTTTCAAAAGCTTCCTAGGTGCAACAAAGCTTAAGAAGCTTTCTGCTGTGTAGCCAAATGGAGAACCACTGGTTTTAGCCTCAGAGCTAGGAACAGAGAAGTCACTGAGCCAGCCTCCACCGGGGGGTGATGGAGAGCCTCTTAATGTACTCTACACTCCTCGGTCAGACTGTAAGAGGAAAATCCTGAAGGAACCCCAGAATTTCTGGTCTTCATGAAGCTTTTCAGGCAAAAAGAATACAGCTCTGGTGCACTCAGTCAAGAAGACCAAATAGAGCCATGGTCTGTGGGTCTGAAATAGCAGTTAAACTTGATGTATTTATTTCCTAATTATTACAAATGTAGTGACCTGACACAAATTTATTATCTCATCATTCTGGAGGTCAGAAGATTGAAATGGGTCTTTCTAGACTAAAATCAAGGTGTCAAAAGGCCTGAATTTCTTCTGGAGGCTTTAGAGTGGAATCTATTTCCTTGCCTTTCCCATCCTTTGAAGGCCACCTGCATCCTTGGCCCATGGCCCCTTTTTCCTGTCACTCAAGCTTCTGCTGCCACCAATACATCTCCTTCTCTGACCCTGACTCTTCTTCCTCTTCCTTTCACTTATGAGGACCCTTGTGATTATGTTGGGTTTTCCAGGATAATCCAGAATGATCTTCCTATCTCAAGACCCTTAACTTAATCACAATTGAAAACTCCCTTTTGCCATGTAAAGTGACTCATGCACAGGTTTCAGGGAATAAGACTTGGGCATTTTTGGGATGCATTGTTTTGTCCACCACATCTGGGGAGTCAGAAATGAGGCAGGAGCTCACAACTAGGTTTTTATATGCTAACCAGGCCAAGACCAGGTCAAGAAGAGGCACTGGTATTATGAATCTTACATATATGCTAATGACTTTTGAGATGCATTGAGAAGCTATCTTTGCCCAACACAAAAGTTTGGACACTGTCTTTATCATAACTATTAAGAACTCAAATTAACATACTGAGAGCCAGTGTCAGTGGAAAATAGGTAAATATCTGAGGTCATTAGCATCCTTACTGTACCTGTAAGTAAAAGAAAAACTGAATCAAAATGACCTAAGTGATGATATTATTTTCATACATAATCAGTTCAGAGGAAGAGTGGGCATCAAGCTTTTTTTTTTTTAATTTGTTTGTCCATTTTCTGTCAATGTTATCATTATAGTCAGTTTTGTCTAAAACTGGTTCCTCTTGCTGTCACAATAAACCTTCAGTGGCAATCAGGGGTGAGTGGCATATAATGGCTAACTTGCTAGCTTAGGTTAAGCAGCTGTTCCTGGACTAAAAATAGTTACCAGGGAAATAACGGTGGGGTTGGTTTAAACTAATTAGAGGCTTCCTCTGGAGCTGGGTTGGAGCCATGTTCCTCTGAATCACAGAAGCAAAATTGGGGTTCTGTAAATAAAAAAAAAAAAATTGGAAGGGAATCAGCAGTGTCTACCAGTAAAAACTAAACTATCCTTGTGCTTCTCATATGCTTGAGAAAGGTGAAGAATTTATTTAAATCCAGCTGCTGCCATCGTGGATCAATCAGATCCTAGCCTAAATATTTGACTATTAGTTGCAATTTAGAATAAGTAGAGTTTATAGAACACATATTATTTTATGTTAAATGTATTTACGTCAGAATTGCCATATTTCAACTGGAAACAACAGCTGCATTTTACGTGACTGTTTTCATTTGGTAGGACTGCAAACAGCAGTTCAAAGTATATTCTCTCCTATCCAACTGAGAGCAGCTGGCCAATCTCAGTGTTATTTCATACTTCATTTAAACTTGCTAAGTGATTTCACAGTGCAGTGTGCTTGGAGAAACAAGCTATAACTAAATAAAAAAAATATTAGCCACTACCAAAATTCAAAGGCTTGTTTTTTTTTTTTTTTCCCTTTCTAGTATTGAAATCAAGACTCCTTCAGGAATCTTGTCTTTCAGAGGTTGTCACCTGATCTCTTAATCCTAGGGAAATACAAAAATTATAAATTGACCAGCTAGGACAAAATCAAACTGGCCTGAAGTCTGAACTGCCTGACCTCTTTAAATACTTCTTAAAAATCAAAATTGAATGAACTTTTCCATCCTTTTCACTGCCTTTTTTTACACTGTGAAATTTTTTTCTGCAGCTTGCTCTGGGAGTAGAGTGTATTAGTTTTCTATTGCTGCTGTAACAAGTTACCACAAATTCAGTGGCTTACAACAACACAGGTTTATAATCTTAGCTTTCTGGAGGTCAGAAGTTTGAAAGGGGTCATAGTGGGCTAAAAGAGAGATACTGGCAGGGCTGTGTTCCTTCGGGAGGCCCTAGAGCAGGATCTGTTCCCTTGGCTTTTCCAGCTTCTCTAGGCCTCCTGAATTCCTTGGATCCTGGCTGCTTCCTCTACCTTCAAAGCAGTAGTGGCTGGTCAAGGTTTTGTCAAGCTGCTTCACTCTGACACTGACTCTCTTGCCTCCTTCTTCCATTTATAATGAGCCTTGTGATTACATGGGACCCACCTGAACAATTCAGGCTAAACTCCCCATCCCCCAATTCTTAATTTAATCACACCTTCAAAGTCTCTTTTACCAGACAAGATAGAATATTTACAGGTTCTAGGAATTTAGACGTGGATATCTTTTGGGACCATTATTCTGCCTACCACATAGGATGGGTCAAACATTTTTGTACCTATGTATACATATTCTGACTTTTTCATTCCACCAACACTCAAGAAGCTACAGTGTGGGGCCTCCCTGGTGGCGCAGTGGTTGAGAGTCCGCCTGCCGATGCAGGGGATACGGGTTCGTGCCCCGGTCTGGGAGGATCCCATATGCCGCGGAGCGGCTGGGCCCGTGAGCCATGGCCGCTGAGCCTGCGCATCCGGAGCCTGTGCTCCGCAACGGGAGAGGCCACAACAGTGAGAGGCCCGCGTACGGAAAAAAAAAAAAAAAAAAAAAACCCAAAAAGAAGCTACAGTGTGCTAGGGACTTAATATATGCCTACATTTTTTCTGTTATTAAGATTGCAGATTTTTGCCTATATACTATATGGTGTCATATAGGTCTAGGCAGGATTTCTTGATTTTTGTGGTTTACCTGAAGTTAAAGTCAAGCTAAAGCCCAATAAGCAGTGGTTTTCCACCTTCCAGTTTTCCATGTACTTTTGGTTTTAAGAATGGTCACACTCCCTTCTCCCCCATGAATTCACTTGCTAAAGTTCATGTAAACTTTAGGGCTCAACTCAATTTTCATCCCCTCTGGGAAAATTTTGCTGAGGTTTTCCTCTGCAAACGTTAACTTCTTCCTCCTTTTTGCTCTCATCCCACTACCAACCCTTGTCAAATTGCCACAGCTATCTTTATATATAATATATATATAAATATAAATAGTTCATGCAGCTCAATATTAAAAAAACAAACAACACAATTAAAAAATGAGCAGAAGACCTAAATAGATATTTCTCCAAAGAAGACATACAGATGGCCAAGAGGCACTTGAAAGGCTGCTCAACCTCACTAATTATTAGAGAAATGTAAATCAAAACTACAATGAGGTATCACCTCACACTGGTTAGAATGGGCATCATCAGAAAATCTACAAACAACAAATGCTGGTGAGGGTATGGAGAAAAGGGAACCCTCTTGCACTGTTGGTGGGAATGTAAATTGATACAGCCACTATGGAGAACAGTATGGAGGTTCCTTATAAAACTAAAAATAGAATTACCATATGACCCAGCAATCCCCCCAGAGAAAACTATAATTCAAAAAGACACATACACCCCAATGTTCATTGCAACATTATTTACAATAGCCAGGTCATGGAAACAACCTAAATGCCCATCTACAGACGAATGGATAAAGAAGATGTTGTACATATATACAATGTAATATTACTCAGTCATAAAAAGGAACGAAATTGGGTCATTTGTAGAGACGTGGATGGACCTAGAGTCTGTCATATAGAGTGAAGTAAGCCTTAAAGAGTAAAACAAATGTTGTATATTAACGCATATGTATGGAATCTAGAAAAATGGTACAGATGAACCTATTTACAAGGCAGGAATAGAGAAGCAGATGTAGAGAACGGACATGTGGACACAGTGGAGGAAGGGGAGGGTGGGATGAATTGGGAGATTATGATTGATATATCTATACTACCATGCGTAAAATAGATAGCTAGTGGGAACCTGTTGTATAGCATGGGGAGCTCAGCTCAGTGCTCTGTGATGACCTAGATGGGTGGGATGGGGGTGGGGGAGGGAGGTCCAAGAGGGAAGGGATATATGTATACACGTAGCTGATTCACTTCATTGTACAGCAGGAACTAACACAACATTGTAAAGCAATTATACTCCAATAAAAAAAATTAAAAATTTTAAAACTTAAAAAAATAAAAACAAATAAAACAATATTCTTAATCAAGAGGACATAGATACAAGTACATTGTAAGTTTTACTGTCATTCCTGATGCAGGTCAGGTATTTAAGGTATACAAAGTAAATAAATGAATTTCTCACCCAGTTTTATATATTAATTTTGTATATATAAAAGGGTATTGGGATTAATTAGAGTATTTTTATGTGAATGGAAAAGGTGAGGATAGAGATTTGTGTTTTATTTTTTAGATAGAAACTTTCCAGAACAGAGGGAGAACACTAACTGGAAGTTAGAAAATTCCCCAACAGTTTTCCCAAGGATATAAAAACTTCAGCTCTTGCTAACAATGAATGCAGTTGAATTTTCATTCAATATTTACTCAGTTGCAAAATTATAGGAGCCTCAACAAAGCCTCTGATGTTGCCTAAAGGCTTTTAAATTAGAGACAGTCCTTGAGTTATTCCCAGTTGTTTATTTAAAACTGAAAGAATACCAACAATGGATGTGTCACTGGGTGCCAACTTGATTAAATCACTTGACAGTAAATAACTTGGCAATAACAGTCTAATGGCAGAAAGTGTATTTGATCACTGTTTTGAGCATTTACAACCACAGGGACTTAGAGATTCCATAGTGACAGAGTAACTGTCAAAGCAACCCTTCTGGTGACAAAAATGGCAAGCTTTAGGCAAAGTGTAAAAAACAATGATAAGAAGGTACTGAAGAGGGATGAAGGGAAGTCAGAAATCAGAGAGGTTGCAAACCTTGAAAGAAGGGAAAACCAGGGGGTGAGATTCACATTTAAATAGATTTCTCCCCTGAGGGCCCTTCCCAGTCCACTCCCCAGTAAGTGGAATAGAGTTCAGACTCAAAGCAGCAAACTCAATGGGCTGAGAAATTATCACAGGGTAGGGGCTACAAGTATAGTAAGAAAAGTAAGGGGAGAAACCCCAGATATTTTGAGTGTTTCTTTTCCCAGATTTGATTAGCTCCCTCTCATGCATGTGCCATCTGTTCTCAGACCCCAAGCACCTTCTGCAGATCTCCTAAGCTTCCTCTCTGTGCAGCTCCCTCCCCTCCAGGGTTTTGCCCTGTGAAGAGTACCCACCGGTGGTCTCCAGCACTCCAGATCTGTGCTGTGGTCTTGAAACTCCTCCAGCAGACAGAAAACTGGGCCAGTAGGAGTGCTCACCTCATTTGCTTCCCTTATCTCAGGATCACAGATCTTCACTGCTAACTATCTAATTTCTAGTGCCTTATTCTCTCTCTTTTCTGCTTGTAGGACAGCAATTACCTGTATGTTACACCATTACTCGTTGTTCTACAACCTTTAGATGCCTTTCTTCTTTTTTTACTGCCTTGTGTGTGTGTATGTGGGAATGTGTGTGTGTTTTAATTTAGAAAATTTCTATTAATATATCTTCAAGTCCACTGATTATTTCTACAGCTGTGTCAAATCTATTATGAGCCATTGAAGGAATTCATTTTTCTCCATTCACTCATCATTTTTATCCCTCTGCTGAAATTCTCAAACTGTTTGTGCATGATATCCACTTTTTCCACTAAATCTTTAATGTAGTAATGACAGTTACTTTAAATTCCCTCTCTGATAGTTCTAACAGCTGGGTGATCCTAAGTCTGGTTTTGTTGATGACCAAATATCTTGACAGTGAATTGGTTTTCCTCACATTTTTGTACACCTCATAAGTTTTGATGGAATCCCAGACATTGCGTGTAGTATAGTAAGGACTGAGGTAAATGACATTTATGCCCAGAAAGGGGGTTTCCTGTTCTTCTGCCAGGCTATTTGTGCAGGGTGTTGAGTAGTCAAGAGTTGTGCTGAGTTTGGATTTTGCTATTGCTGTGGTAAATTTCAACCGCACAAGCTTCAGATTCCTCTAGGGTTGCCTTGTGCTTAGGCTGGGGGCTGAGTTGCCTGTGTTTGTGCTGAACCCTCATTGAATGACTATGCAACCAAAAGTGGAGTCTGGCTGCTTGCAGCTCAAAAGCCAATGAGGAGGCAAGGTTGGTGGAACCTTTATTTCAGATGCTTTATTTCTTATTGCTTTATTGCTTTATTTCAGATGCTGGCAACTGGGGCATGGGGAGGGGGGGAGGGTAGACTCCAACTCCCCCCCACTACTGACAATCAGTGGGCAAGAGATTTATAGACAGAGGGAGGGGTCTACATGAAGAAACAGCATAGGCAGCTCTGACAGGCATCTTGAAATTGGTCATGTGGTGTTCTGACCAACCTCATCTTGATTGTTTTAGGTACAGTTAGTCTTCAGTTCCAGGGTTGGCTTATTTCCATTTCTTTGAGGCAAATTCTCAGAATTGTGGCAGCTTATGTCATGGCTACTGTCTGGTCATCATGTAGTTACCTTCTTCCACCTGGTGTGGCTTTCTGCACATATTGGATATAAGACAGCTCAGAGGATACGGCTCAGAATATTATCTGTAGCCCTTGAGGAGGACTTGACTTTGCTTAATGACTAAACTATTATCATTTGGTTTAGTTTGACTGTTTTCCTTTGCTTCTGTATTTTCTCACTTCTCTGATTAAACTTATTCTTTGGCTAAAGTTTTTGCCCAGACAAAAGACAGGCTGAGGACATGGGGGGCAGGAGGGAAGGACCATAGGGTCCTGCTCTTTTTCATCTACACCTCAGAGAGAATCTGTGTTCATATTCTTGCCCCCCAGGGCTCCTTAGGCTGATGGTGTGCAGCGTGGGGCTGTTCTCTGTTGTCCTGGTTTATCCTCCAACTTAGGTCGATCCTGTGTGCCTTGGGCTTTGCAGATGAGGTAATCTAAACCTTCCTGCTTTCCCTCTTCATGCCAGCATGCTCCAATTTGTATCTGTGGAATTTCTTATGCAGGAGAGATGCTCTTTCTTCTTCCCCAGCTGCAGGAGATCACTAGTGATATTGGGCCCAGGATGCTTTTCTGCCCTTCACCCAGAGTTATGGGAATTTTTCTTCTTCTAATGTTGCCTTACTACCAATGAGTTAGCTGATTTCTTCTTACCTCCCTCTTTTATGATGGCCACACCTCTTCCTCCTGGGCCTGCCCTATGTGAGCCAGTCCCACCTCCCCTTTCCTTTGGGGGAAACCTGTGCCTCAGTGGAATCCATGCTACTTACCAAGTGATCTCAGTTCCCTGAAGGCTTCCAGAAGGTTGTGACTCTGTAATTTATCTGGCTTTTTCTTATTGTTAGGTTGGGACAGCCAGCATTTCTAGCTTTCTACATGTTGGACAAAGTGGAACTCTTTCATTAGATGTATTCTTAGATATTTAAATTTTTTGGATGTTCCTTAAAGTGTAATGTTTTGAATCTTTTATTGGTTATTTGTTGCTGGTATATAAAAATACAAATGATGTTTATGTATTGATATTAGATCTATTGCTAAGTTCACATATTAATTTTAATAGATTATTCTTTTGATTTTCTAAGTATTCAATTACTAGTCTTCAAATTACTTCTTTCTTTCCAATAACCATAAGTCTTATGTCTTTTTCTGGTCTTATACCACTGCAAAGATCTTTAATATGATGTTAAATACAAGTGGTGGCAAGGTAACATTTTAAGCCTCATGGAAAAGGTTTCAATACCTCATCATTAAGTACGATTTTTGCTATAGAATTTCCTAGATGTTTTTTATAAGATTAGAAAGTTGTCTTTTATTCCTAGTGTGTTAAGAGCTTTTCTGATGAATATAAATGCCTTTTCTATACCTTTTCAGATGATTTCAAGACTTTTCTTTTTATTGAGTTAATGTGAAGAATAACATTAGATTTTAAAATGTTAAGGTGGCTTTGCATTTTATGAATAAATTCCACTTTGTCGTGATGTATTAGTTTTTTATACATTGCTAGATTCAGTTTACTCTGTTCTTATGGCATAATTTTGAATTTCAGAATCAATCTATGTTTCATATATAAAGGTTTATTTATATTTTTATTTACTTTAGGTCAGTACTGCTGCTATCTTTTTCTGGAAATGTAAACATTTTATCAAAAAAAATAAAAATATTGACATATAGTTGTTAATATTGTACTCAAAAGTTTTATATCATGTATACCCATATGTAGATAGGTATATCTTCTTTAATATTTCTAATACTGATAATCGAGCTCTTTCTCTCTCTCCATCCATCCACTCTCTCCTCTCCCTGTTTTCCTCTATCTTCTCTCCTCTCTCTTCTTTTTTTAGATTAGCCTTGTCAGAGGCTTATGAAATTTATTAGTGTTTTTAAAATATAATATTTTGGATTTGTTGACTTTTCTCCATTGTGTATTTGTTTCTTACTCCCTGGTTTCTGCTCTTATCTTTATTATTTCCTTCTGTCTACATTCTTTGGGTTAATTTCCTGTTCTTTTTCTCAATTTTTGAGATGGATGCCTATATCATTAATTTTTTTCAGCCTTATTCTCTATTCTTATTATACACCTGAGGTGTTTTCCTCTTAGTATTGTTTAGTTGCATCCTACACATTTTATTTTTTTCATAATTATGTATGTAAGCATTGTATAACTTTCATTTAATTGCTTCTTAAAATCCAGAGGCATCTAGATGTGTATTTCTTAGTGTCTAAACATTTGATCTGTTAAAATATCTTTTTGTTACTGATTTCTTATTTTCTCTGTGGCATAAAAATATTTGGAATTATTATAATTCTTTCATACTCATTAAACTTTACTTTATTGAGCCTCATTGGATGATCTTGTTAAATACTACTTGGGCACTTGAAAATAATCTGTATTCCACACTACACAATTTCAACTGGGTCACGTTTATGGATGGAGATGTTTAAATTTTAAATAACACTTCTTGCTTTTCCTTTTTTACTGGAGCTCCCAGTTCCTGAGAGAGGTGTGGTAAAATCTCCCAGTATAACATGAATTTGCCTATTTCTCCTTTTAGTTCTGTCAAATTTTATATATTTGAAGACTTGTAAATTTTTAACATATTATGAGGCTTTTTCATCATGTGCATAATAATTAAGACTTGAGTAATGTCAGTAGTGAGAGTTAATTATTATCTTCAGCAATATGGAACTATTGATGACCTCAACAAAATTAAGTTTATTGGAGTTTTGGGAACTAAAGGCTAATTAGAGTGCAATTGAGAGAATGAAAGGAGACACATGGAGACTGAGTTATAAACTACATTCAAAGATTTGTTCATTAAATAAGGGCATAGAAAGTTGATGGTAGCCAGAGAAGAAATGAGATCAAGGGAGGTTGTGTGTATGTGTGTGTGTATTTAAAGAAGAAGTTCTTAAAGCATGTTTTTATGCAGATGAGAATTTTATGCAGAGAAATTTGACAATAAAAGAAAAAGGAGGAGTAATTGCAAAAGCATATCCTTGAGAGAGTCTGGAGCCCAGTATACAATGATGAAGAGTTAATGCATTGTAATTCTACAGGGAAAAGAGGAGAAAATGGACACACATATGAATAGATCAGTCAATTTTTGTGTTGGAAACACGTGGAAAGTTTCTTCTCACTGTTTCTGTTTCTCTGTGAAATAAGAAAAAAGGTCATCGTCTGAGAATGAAGAGGGGAGGGGATCTTGGGGCTTGCAAATAGAAGAGCATATGGAGTAGTTTTATGACATAGTGAGAGAATAAATGGCTAGGAAAATGTATATAGTAGAATGGCAAGGCATCAGTGAGAGCCTCTTTGAGGAAGGTGGTTATGAAATAAAAGTGGGATAAACTTCATGTCCCACAAATAGAAAACCCTAAGCAGCAGAGGAGGTATATTCTAAATTAAGGGGTCAGTCACAAGATTCTTTCCTTCTTTCTAGATGACCGGTCTGCTCTTTGTCTGGAAGCTTGTCTGGGATGATCTACTGCATGTCTCAATTTAGTGCCATTTGCTAGACGGTGAGTTTTTTGACTACCGTAAATTTCCTAAAGATTTTGGAAACAAATTAACTCTCAATCCTAGTTCTAAGTGTTGTAAGGTCTTGAATTTTTGTTTCAATTGGAGGTCAGAAAGGTTTGAGCAGGTGATTTTAACAGATGACACTGTCAAGCAGAAAGAATTGAGAAGACTGATTTATTAGCTACCAGATGACACAGTCTTACTTTGTGAAAATGTGCCACTATCTTGCAGAAATGTCATACATTCACATCATCATTTTTTATATTTTGTACCTTCTTGTGCCCTTTTCACTGAATCTTTAAATACCAGTTTGATTGTGGCTCTCCCAGAGCTTCTGTCCACAGACTCATTTGGTATGTTTCTCCATTCCAGGGTCATATAAAAGTCAACTCTCCTTCACGGTGAGAGAGCTCTATTTTTGGGCTAACTTAAAGTGTTTGAAAAACTAATTTATGTGATAGATTAAAGTGACAGAAAAAACACCCTAGGCACAGTTATTTCACTTAGTGCAACAGATTTCCAAAGTAAAACAGCTTTAATTTCAACACAGTATCCTCAGGAGGATCAGATACTGTTTGGCTATTAAGTCCTTCACACATCATTAATTCCCAAGCAAGAAGATGATAAATCTCACCACAAAACTAGTTCAGTGTACATAGGAAAAAAATAGAAGTGAGATGATATCTGACTTGATCACAGACTGTAGACACTGTTAAAAATAAATATTAAGTTTATATACACATTTTGGTTGGTAAAGAAAATGTAATCCATGTGAAAGCTAACGGATATAAGCTTGCCCCCATTTCTTTGTATCAACAAGTCCACCTTGGGGCCTTACTGTCAGCATTTCATCATGACAAACCTTTGTATTTCATTAATTCAACATGCATACTTAGAAGCAAGCATGGTTGTTCTTTATATCCTTCATAATTACTTGTTCTTGTAAAGGACTATCTGGGCATAGTTTTCATTTTGGATCAAGTCAGAGACATCCTTGTGGCAGGAGAAATTCTGGATATATTCCAACTCATGAGACAATTCAGCACTCACCACTTCTAGTCAATAGCCTGGCATAGCTTGACCTTCAAAGCCTTTCCAAAAAAGAAACATTTGCTGGCAGTGGTGCTTGGGATAGAAGATCTGAGACCAAAACAGATGAGAAAGTCCAGGTTATTGAGGATTTTGTGTATTTCTTTCTTTAGATGAGACTTTAAAGGGGTTAATGGCATCAAGGAAACTATCATCATTTGTCTTAGCAAAGAATCCCTTCAAAATATTATCTTTCAGTATTTTTTAAGGGGCAATATGAAAAAAATGTTACTATCAGAACCAGATTCAGATTATTTCTCACCTATGACATTTTAAAACCAAACCCAAAATTCAATATAGAAATGATTTTAAAAAACCTTAAAGAAAGATCAACATGAAAGCGTTTCAATTTTACATTCAAGTAACACTACCTAAATGGGAAAAATGTCAATTATGATGCAAGCAGATACATTTTCATTTTTGTAGCTGATTTCTGACATAATGGTTGCTCACTAAAATATAATCAAGAAATATGCCCTGTAGTTCAAATTATGAGAATGAGCCTTAATGAGAGAGAGAGAGTATGAGAAAAATGAAAAATTCAATTGTGGAAAGTTGGTAAAAGTAATATGAGTTCACAAAAAACATTATTCTTGAGTTTATACTCATATCACTAAGTACAGTATTTTCTATCTCAATTCTGCAAATCGCTTTAGTACCAGCTGTGTTACACCAGCCATGAGCATCAACACAATTACTGATGATAATAAAAATTATCCTAGCAGGGAAAATGCAAACCAAGTAGGTTGAAAAAAGTTAACTTATTTGTCTATATTATTCTTAGTGTGACACACACCATACTGCAAAATGAATGACTTAGTGGATCTGCTATTGTCTGAGATTAGAGACCATCAGGAGAATGATTTAAAGGAAGCCTTCAAGTTGACTTCCAGATATTGCAACATGAACAGCCTGGAAATTTTCCAAAGATACTTCATTATATTAACATGATTATAATTGAGGCACTGTTGCTCAATATTCAGTTCCATCTGGGAAGTATAAGAAAGAAGCATCCCTAATGGTATGTGTCTTAACAACTTGTTTCTGTGAAAATATGTTGCACTCTGTAAGTAATTGTGCACAACAGAGCGGAGATACTGTCATATAAAATGTAAAGCAGCTATTGACTGGCAATGGCATGTAAATAATGGAGCAGCCACATACCCCGTTTTTATGCAATTTGTTCCTTCATTGTGTATTCATCAATGATTCAGCAAACGTTGATTGATAATCTTTTCTGCTACAAGCACCATCGTAGGCACTCAAGGAAGACATAGATCAAAATGGTTAACATTAAAATAAATTTGCAAGCAGGACTTAACTGAATGTACTAACACATATCTGCTCTTTATTTAACATCATTTTACTTCATATTTTTTATTAATTCTCATGTATATTTAAAATACACTGCTCTATACAAAGTCTACTCTTTATTAAACGTTTAAACTCTTAAACAATGTCACCCTTTATCAATCTGTTTAGTTTGTTTCCCACTTTATCAGGGTTTGAAAGCACAAACACATTTTAAAATCTTACAGAAAGTTCAAATTGAAACACTGCCTGAAACCATAACAAAAATGCAATAAAAGGAAAGAAAAAAAAATACATTTACTTTATGTCCCATCCCCCAATCCTCAGCTTTTCTTCCCCCCATTTTTAGACGCATTGCCTTTGTAATTGGACTAATTCCCTTTAGACTCCAGGCATTTCTGGCTAGTCTAGCATGTTGCTTTGTTATTTTGCTTTGAAGCACCGTTTTTCTGAATTCAAGTGTAATATTTATTCCTTGTAGAAACTTTGCAAAATACAAGGAAGTAAAAAAAAAAAGAAAAAAAACTGATAATATTTCCTTTTAGTTTTTAAATACAATTCAGAAAGTTTTTTCCTGAGGTAATTGGTACTAGAAAAATGATGCAAACAAAATCCAATTAAAATGGGAACTAGCATATCATTGTATTGAGGCTGCTAGACTTAGTAAATATAAATACAGGACACAAAGATAAATTAGAATGTCAGAAAAACAACAAATAATATTTGTAGTATCAGTACGTCCCATATGAACATTGCATAAGACATGCATGTGAGGTATACTGATACTAAAATTTTTTCATTGTTTATATGAAAATAAAATTTAACTGTCTTGTCTTTAATTTGGCAATCTTATTTAAAGAGAAAGTCTGGTTGTGACTTGGCTTGAAAACTAAATGCAAGTTATAGCTTGTATCTAACCAAAAACTATAATTATACCCATAATATTGCATTAATTCTTCTAATGAATTTTGTGTTGATTTTTTTTCTTTTCAGTGTAATTTTCAGTTCAAAATTGTATGTAAACATAACAGGACATCTTTTACTTTATATTTTAATCCTCAAAATAAAATACCACATAAGTAGATTTTATAATATTGAATATATGACTACCTTATACTTTTGATATTTAAATTGTTTACTTTTAATCACTGATACTTGTGTTGCCCACAACCTTTCTTTACTCCAATGGTTATCTAGCCAAGCTCTGCTAGATCCTCCCTTGTTCCTGATATGGCTGCTGATTGGAACAGACATCACTATCATTTGCATCGATTTAGGAAATCTTGTATAATTTACAAGTTTTCAATTTTACCCTTCAATTGATTTGCTTTGTACTTGGCATTTTGGAAATGCCCTATAATAAGCAAGAGGCTGATAAAGAAAAGTATTAATTCAATGGGCAGGAAGACCACTTTTTTTGTTTTTTTATTTTTTGGCCATGCTGTGTGGCTTCCGGGATCTTAGTTCCTGGACCGGGGATTGAACCTGCGCCCTGGGCAGTGAAAACTCAGAGTCCTAACTACTGGACTGCCAGGGAATTCCCAAAGACCAATTGTTTTAATCAAAGAGGAATGTTGGGGAGGTAGTAGTTTTATTTTAAAAAATGTCATTGATGACATTTTTCTTGGCATTAGGGTGACTTTTGCTTTACTTCAATTATCTGGTTTAAATTTTTTCTTAGTAATGACAAAAAACGTTACCAAAAAATAATTCCTTATACTGTCATTCTTGACAATCTCTTGAAGATCTTTTCAGAAGTTTCTAAGCATATACAACAGTGTGTGTGTGTGTGTGTGTGTGTGTGCGTATTTGTGTGTAGCTATGTGATATTTGGCCAGCACATCTGTGTAGGGTGGGTAGCTGGGAGTGTTCATGTATTTACATGTGTGTGCATTTGTGTGTATGTATATTTATGCTTCTGTTTAAATTATATATCACAAATAGCACCCTCTTATACACACAGCTCTATATTTTATTTCTTTACCAAGTAATATATCATAGAGATGATTTCCTACCCGTCATTAAAAAGCAGCACCATTCTTTTTAACTGCTAATAGATTAAAATGTACTATTATTTATTTAAACAGTCTTCTATGGATGGATACTTAAGGATTTTGCCTATTTATAAATGATAATATAATTACATACTGTTGCAATTGCACACCTTTGGAATTATATTTACATGATAATTTCCTAGAAATGAAATTATGTGCATAAATTTGGGTTTGCATTCAGCTGTGAATAATAACTGATAAAATACGGCTGAAACTCATAACAATTTAGTCTGTCCCCTGGTATAAGCTCAATATACAAAAGGAATCCACAGGAAGGCAGTAACAGGACTGGAATGCTAGCATAACATTTTCATCAGGGACTGACAAGAAAAGATTGAACAGAGTGTAAGTAGTTATACACCTCTGGCATACTCTAACAAAGTATGAGTGGGTTTTAAATTTTATAGATTCCATCAGCTCTCTGTATCTGTGGGTAGAATCCCCAGATTCTACCAATTGCATATCAAAAATATTTGGAAAAAAATCCATAAATTTCCAAAAGGCAAAACTTGAATTTGGGCTGGAAACTATTTAAACAGCATTTACATTGCATTAAATACTATAAGTAATGTAGAGATGATTTAAATATATGGGACGATGTGTGTAGGTTATATGCAAATACTAAACCAGTTTATAAGAGGGATTTGAATATCTTTAGATATTTGCTCTGGCCCAGGGTACAATTCCCAGCAGATATGGAATTATATGGAGGAAGTATATTTTATAAGGTTGCCAATTTTCTTGAAATTAAATTACCACCCATAATGCATGATAGTGCATATTTCACAATATCCTATAAACAAGTTAACATCAAAAATTTTTTGGTAACCTATTAGGAGAAAAGTGTTATTTCAGTGTTTTTTTGTTGTTTTTTTTGCATTTCTCATTTCATTGATGAGAATGAATATCTAATGCTATAGTTAATAGCCATTTGTATGCCCCTTTCTGTGAACTCTGAGTTTACGTCTGTTTGCCATGTTTCCTTTTGGGACACTGATCTGTTTACTAGTTGGTGGCAGTTCTTCATATATGAGGGAAATTGTGACATCTGTTGCCAGTATTTCTGTATATATATATGTATTATGAATGTTTTCTCTTGGTCTATGACTTGCTCTTTTCATTTTGGTGGCTTTTTTTGATGAGTAGTTTTCATTTTTGATTATGACTAGTTTATCAATACATTCCTTTTACGACAGTGGTTTCTGTGATCTATTTAAGAAATTTTCATCTATTCCAAAGTCACAAAGATGTTTTCCTAAGTTTGCTGTTAGGATCCTCCCTAGGATCCCAATTTAAGTAAATTTTATTTATGGTGTGGGGTAAGGGTCAAGATTTATGGTATTTTTCCCCCAACATATATCCACTGTTTTGCCATCATTTGTTTTAAAGACATTCTTTGTCTCAGTGATGAAAATCAATTTTCTATATATGTGAGGATCTATTTCTGGGCTCTATTTTGCTCCATTGGTCAATCTAACTATGTTTATGTCAATATCTCTCTTAATGACTAGATTTATGTTTTAAAACTGAGATAGTTTAAGTCTTCAAGATTTGTTCTATTGTTAGAAAACTTTTTGTATTTTCAGTGTTTTCCGGTTATAAATTTAATTATTCAGGCTGTCAGTTGCTACTAAAAATGCTAAACTTTTGAATATAATTTAGAATTTTGAGGAAATTGACATCTTCACATTATCTAGTCTTCCAGCCCAGAAGCACAGCATATCTGTCTATTTATTCAGTTCTTTAATTTTTCAACAATGTTTTGTAGTTTTTATTATAGTGATCTTTTACATTTTTCATTATATTTATTTCCAGTTTTTAAATGTTCTTTGGTGATATTACCAATAGTACTGTTTGTGTAATTTTGTTTCTTATTTTTGGTATATAGAAATACAATTGATTTTTGTATATTGAACTTATATCAAGAGTTGCTGAATTAATTTATTAAATTACATTTTTATATTCCTTTTGCATATTTTCTACATACATGTTAATTGAGAATAAACTTCTTTTCTCAATAGTTATGTCTTATTTTTTATAGCATTAGCATATTTTCAAGGATTCCTAGTATAATATTGAATGTAATTGAAAGAGGAAACATTCTTGACTTGTTTCTGATCTTAGGTGGAAAGCATTCAACATTTCCCTGTTAACTATGATGATAGCTGTTGGTTTTTCTTAGGTGCCTTTATAAGATGGAAGTTTTTTAAATTCCTAGTTTACTGATATATTTTGTGTTTGTGTGTGAACGTGTGTTAACTTTGCCAAATAATTTTCCTCTATTTTTTGAATGGTTATTTATTTTTCTCATTTTTTTCCCTGAACGAGTAATTATTTTGTCTGATTTTTGTATGTTAAACTTGTATTCCTGGAATCAACTGTGTGTGTGTGTGTGTGTGCGTGTGTGTGTATACTAATACAACTTCAAGGAGTTTAATCTGTTGGATCCAATTTGCTAATACATTGTTGAGAATTTTTGAGCCTATACTTATGAGGGGAATTTATCCATAATTTTATTTTTTCATAATGTGCTTGTTCAGCTTTGATATTAGAGGTATGCAGGCTTCCTAAAAACAATTGGGCAGTGTTTCATCTTTCTATGATTTTTTTTTCCCTCTTAACTTATGGCAGTGTCTTAGGCCTCAGAGTAAATGTTTAACAGCATTGGTTACGAGCAGAAACCTTTGCCCTTGTCCTTATCTTGAGGTACACAATTCCATCAATACCATTAAGAATGATTTTACTGGTAGACTGTGGCTAGATATAATAATTAGCAGTAGATTGTTGCTAGATATAATACTTATTTAACCTTTATAATATTTAGGTACTGTCCTAGTTTGCTAAGAGGTTTTTATTTTCAACATGAATTGGTGTTAAATTTTTTCAAATGATATTTCTTCGTCTACTTAAATGACCACATAGTCACTGTCATTTACTCTTTCTTAATATGGTGAATTACATTGATTGCTTATCAAGTATTCAGCTAACTAACCTTTCATTTGCGGGATAAACCCTACTACATTATGACGTATTGTTCTATTTATATACTGCTGGATAATTTATCAATTGTAGTAGCAGTAGCAGGCTGCTGTAACTAAGTACCACAGGATAGGTGGCTTAAACAACAGAAATTTATTTTCTGCCAATTCTGGAGGCTAGAATTTCAAGAGCAAGGCATCAGCAAGGTTGATTTTTTCTGAGGGTTGTGAGGGAAGGATCTGTTCCAGGCCTCTCTTTTTGGCTTTTTTATTTTTATTTTTTTAATACATTTATTTATTTATTTATTTATTTTTGGCTGTGTTGGGTCTTTGTTGCTGTGTGTGAGCTTTTTCTAGTTGCGGCGAGCAGGGGTTACTCTTTGTTGAGGTGCACTGGCTTCTCATTGCGGTGGCTTCTCCTGTTGTGGAGCACAGGCTTTAGGCACATGGGCTTCAGTAGCTCTGTCACACCGGCTTCAGTAGTTGTGGCTCACAGGCTCTAGAGCACAGGCTCAGTAGTTGTGATGCACAGGCTTAGTTGTTCTGCAGCATGTGGGATCGTTCAAGACCAGGGCTTGAACCCGTGTCCCCTGCATTGGCAGACAGATTCTTACCAACTGCGCCACCAGGGAAGTCCCTCTTTTTGGCTTTTAGATGACTGTCTTTTCCCTGTTATCTTCTCATTTTCTTTCCTATGTGCATGTCTGTGTCTAAATTTCCTCTTCTTATAAGGGCAGCAGTAATACTGGTTTAGAGCCCACTTTATTGACCTTTTTTTGACTTAATTAACTGTTTGAAGATCTTATCTCTAATTTCAGTCACATTCTGATATAACAGGGATTAGGACTTTAATGTATGAATTTCAGTGTGAATGCAATTCAGCCCACAACACCAGTGCTTGATAATATTTTCTAAAAATTTTTTTTCTTTATTCATAGGAGAAATAGTATGCAATCTCTCTCTCTCTTTTTTCTTTCCTTTAATTTTTGTCATATCTGTCAGGTTTTATTAGTTAGGGTCTGCTGATCTCTTATAATGAGGTTACCAATGTTCACTTCTCCTTTGTTTTCTAAAAAAACATTTGTAAGACTGGTGTTATTGCTTCTTTAAAATTTGATAAAATTCCACCTGGCCCTGGAGTATTCTATTTGGGAAGGTTTTTGGGTATTTTTTGTTTTTTTTGGGGGGGTGGTACGCGGGCCTCTCACTGTTGTGGCCTCTCCCATTGCGGAGCACAGGCTCCGGATGCGCAGGCTCAGCGGCCATGGCTCACGGGTCCAGCTGCTCCCCGGCATGTGGGATCTTCCCCAACCGGGGCACGAACCCATGTTCCCTGCATCGGCAGGCGGACTCTCAACCACTGCGCCACCAGGGAAGTCCCTTGGGAAGGTTTTTAACTAAAAAAAATTTTTTTAAATATTTATAGGGCTATTTAGATTATCTATTTCTTTGTGAGTTTTAGCGGCTTGTATCATTCAAATAATTCATCCATTTCATCCAAATAGTTGAATTTTTTCATTCTATTCCTTATTAGCCATTCAATGTTTGTAGAACCTGCAATGATACCACCTCTATCATTCTTGATATTGGTAATTGTGTCTTTTCTCTTTTATTCCTGATTTTTAGTGAGGTTAGAGGTTTATAAATTATAATATTTTCGAAGTATCAGATTTCATTTTATTGATTTTCCTTATGGGTTTTTTGTTTTCTATTTCATTGATTTCTACTTTGATCTTTTTTTTTTTCTTCTGCTTTATAACAAACTGAATCAGTCATACATATACATCTGTTCCCACATCCCTTCCCTCTTGCGTCTCCCTCCCTCCCACCCTCCCTATCCCACCCCTCCAGGCGGTCCCCAAGCACCGAGCTCATCACCCTGTGCTATGCGGCTGCTTCCCACTATCTATCTACCTTACGTTTGATACTGTATATATGTCCATGCCTCTCTCTGGCTTTGTCAGAGCTTACCCTTCCCCCTCCCCATATCCTCAAGTCCATTCTCAAGTAGGTCTGTGTCTTTATTCCTGTTTTACCCCTAGGTTCTTCATGACATTTTTTTTCTTAAATTCCATATATATGTGTTAGCATATGGTATTTGTCTTTCTCTTTCTGACTTACTTTACTCTGTATGACAGACTCTAGGTCTATCCACCTCATTACAAATAGCTCAATTTCATTTCTTTTTATGGCTGAGTAATATTCCATTATATATATGTGCCACATCTTCTTTATCCATTCGTATGATGATGGACACTTAGGTTGTTTCCATCTCCAGGCTATTGTGAATAGAGCTGCAATGAACATTTTGGTACATGTCTCTTTTTGAATTATTGTTTTCTCGGGGTATATGCCTAGTAGTGGGATTGCGGGGTCATATGGTAGTTCTATTTTTAGTTTTTTAAGGAACCTCCATACTGTTCTCCATAGTGGCTGTACCAGTTCACATTCCCACCAGCAGTGCAAGAGTGTTCCCTTTTCTCCACACCCTCTCCAGCATTTATTGTTTCTAGATTTCTTGATGATGGCCATTCTGACTGGTGTGAGATGATATCTCATTGTAGTTTTGATTTGCATTTCTCTAATGATTAATGATGTTGAGCATCCTTTCATGTGTTTGTTGGCAGTCTGTATATCTTCTTTGGAGAAATGCCTATTTAAGTCTTCTGCCCATTTTTGGATTGGGTGGTGTTTTTGCTATTGAGGTGCATGAGCTGCTTGTAAATTTTGGAGATAAATCCTTTGTCAGTTGCTTCATTTGCAAATATATTCTTCCTTTCTGAGGGTTGTCTTTTGACTTGTTTATGGTTTCCTTTGCTGCACAAAAGCTTTGAAGTTTCATTAGGTCCCATTTGTTTATCTTTGTTTTTATTTCCATTTCTCTAGGAGGTGGGTCCAAAAGGATCTTGCTGTGATTTATGTCATAGAGTGTTCTGCCTATGTTTTCCTCTAAGAGTTTGATAGTTTCTGGCCTTACATTTAGGTCTTTAATCCGTTTTGAGCTTATTTTTGTGTATGGTGTGAGGGAATGATCTAATCTCTTACTTTTACATGTCCCTGTCCAGTTTTCCCAGCACCACTTATTGAAGAGGCTGTCATTTCTCCACTGTACATTCTTGCCTCCTTTATCAAAGATAAGTTGACCATATGTGCATGGGTTTATCACTGGGCTTTCTGTCCTGCTCCATCATTAATCTATCTTTCTGTTTTTGTGCCAGTACCACACTGTCTTGATTACTGTAGCTTTGTAGTAGAGACTGAAGTCAGGGAGCCTGATTCCTCCAGCTCCGTTTTTCGTTCTCAAGATTGTTTTGGATATTCGGGGTCTTTTGTTTTTCCAAACAAATTTTGAAATTTTTGTTCTAGTTCTGTGAAAAATGCCAGTGGTAGTTTGATAGGGATTGCATTGAATCTGTAGATGGTTTTGGGTAGTAGAGTCATTTTCACAATATTGATTCTTCCTACCCAGGAACATGGTATATCTCTCCATCGATTTGTATCATCTTTAATTTCTTTCATCAGTGTCTTATAATTTTCTACATACAGGTCTTTTGTCTCCTTAGGTAGGTTTATTCCTAGATATTTTATTCTTTATATTGCAATGGTAAATGGCAGTGTTTTCATGATTTCACTTTCAGATTTTTGTCATTAGTGTACACGAATGCCAGAGATTTCTGTGCATTAATTTTGTATCCTGCAACTTTACCAAATTCATTGATTAGCTCTAGTAGTTTTCTGGTAACATCTTTAGGATTCTATATATATAGTATCATGTCATCTTCAAACAGTGACAGCTTTACTTCTTCTATTCCAATTTGGATTCCTTTTATTTCCTTTTCTTCTCTGATTGCTGTGGCTAAAACTTCCAAAACTAAGTTGAGTAAGAGTGGTGAGAGTGGGCAGCCTTGTCTTGTTCCTGATCTTAGTGGAAATGGTTTCAGTTTTTCACCATTGAGCACAATGTTGGCTGTGGGTTTGTCATATATGGCCTTTATTATGTTGAGGAAAGTTCCCTCTATGCCTACTTTCTGCAGGGTTTTTATCATAAATGGGTGTTGGATTTTGTCGAAAGCTTTCTCTGCATCTATTGAGATGATCATATGGTTTTTCTCCTTCAGTTTGTTAATATGGTGTATCACATTGATTGATTTGCATATATTGAAGAATCCTTGCATTCCTGGAATAAATCCCACTTGATCATGGTATATGATCCTTTTAATGTGCTGTTGCATTCTGTTTGCTAGTATTTTGTTGAGGATTTTTGCATCTATGTTCATCAGTGATATTGGCCTGTAGTTTTCTTTCTTTGTGACATCCATGCCTGGTTTTGGTATCAAGGTGATGGTGGCCTCGTAGAATGAGTTTGGGAGTGCTCCTCCCTCTGCTATATTTTGGTAGAATTTGAGAAGGATAGGTGTTAGCTCTTTTCTACATGTTTGGTAGAATTCGCCTGTGAAGCCATCTGGTCCTGAGCTTTTGTTTGTTGGAAGATTTCTAATCACAGTTTCAATTTCAGTGCTTGTGATTGGTCTATTCATATTTTCTATTTCTTCCTGAGTCAGTCTTGGCAGTTTGTGCTTTTCTAAGAATTTGTCCATTTCTTCCAGGTTGTCCATTTTATTGGCATAGAGTTTCTTGTAGTAATCTCTCATGATCTTTTGTATTTCTGCAGTGTCAGTTGTTACTTCTCCTTTTTCATTTCGAATTCTATTGATTTGAGTCTTCACACTTTTTTTCTTGATGAGTCTGGCTAATGGTTTATCAATTTTGTTTATCTTCTCAAAGAACCAGCCTTTAGTTTTATTGATCTTTGCTATCATTTCCTTCATTTCTTTTCATTTATTTCTGATCTGATCTTTATGATTTCTTTCCTTCTGCTAACTTTGGGGTTTTTTTGTTCTTCTTTCTCTAATTGCTTTAGGTGCAGGATCAGGTTGTTTACTCGAGATATTTCCTGTTTCTTAAGGTGGGATTGTATTGCTGTAAACTTCCCCCTTAAAACTGCTTTTGCTGTGTCCCATAGGTTTGGGGTTGTCTTGTCTCCATTGTCATTTGTTTCAAGGTATTTTTTTATTTCCTCTTTGATTTCTTCAGTGATCACTTCGTTATTGAGTAGTGTATTGTTTAGCCTCCATGTGTTTGTATTTTTTACAGATCTTTTCCTGTAATTGATGTCTAGTCTCATAGCATTGTGGTCGGAAAAGATACTTGATACAATTTCAATTTTCTTAAATTTACCAAGGCTTGATTTGTGACCCAAGATATGATCTATCCTGGAGAATGTTCCATGAGCACTTGAGAAAAATGTGTATTCTGTTGTTTTTGGATGGAATGTCCTATACATATCAATGAAGTCCATCTTGTTTAATGTATCATTTAAAGCTTGTGTTTCCTTATTTATTTTCATTTTGGATGATCTGTCCATTGGTGAAAGTGGGGTGTTGAAGTCCCCTACTATGAGTGTGTTACTGTCAATTTCCCCTTTTATGGCTGTTAGTATTTGCCTTATGTATTGAGGTGCTCCTATGTTGGGTGCATAAATATTTACAATTGTTATATCTTCTTCTTGGATCGATCCCTTGATCATTATGTAGTGTCCTTCTTTGTCTCTTCTAATAGTCTTTATTTTAAAGTCTATTTTGTCTGATATAAGAATTGCTACTCCAGCTTTCTTTTGATTTCCATTTGCATGGAATATCTTTTTCCATCTCCTTACTTTCAATCTGCATGTGTCTCTAGGTCTGAAGTGGGTCTCTTGTAGACAGCATATACATGGGTCTTGTTTTTGTATCCATTCAGCCAATCTGTGTCCTTTGGTGGGAGCATTTATTCCATTTACATTTAAGGTAATTATTGATATGTATGTTCCTATTCCCATTTCCTTAATTGTTTTGGGTTCGTTATTGTAGGTCTATTCCTTCTCTTGTATTTCTTGCCTAGAGAAGTTCCTTTAGCATTTGTTGTAAAGCTGGTTTGGTGGTGCTGAACTCTCTCAGCTTTTGCTTGTCTGTAAACGTTTTAATTTCTCCATCAAATCTGAATGAGATCCTTGTTGGGTAAAGTAATCTTGGTTGCAGGTTTTTCTCCTTCATCACTTTAAATATGTCCTGCCACTCCCTTCTAGCTTATAGAGTTTCTGCTGAGAGATCAGCTGTTAACCTGATGGGGATTCCCTTGTGTGTTATTTGTTTTTTTTCCCTTGCTGCTTTTAATATGATTTCTTTGTGTTTAATTTTTGACAGTTTGATTAATATGTGTCTTGGCATATTTCTCCTTGGATTTATTCTGTATGGGACTCTCTGTGTCTCCTGGACTTGATTAACTATTTCCTTTCCCATATTAGGTATGTTTTCAACTATAATCTCTTCAAATATTTTCTCAGTCCCTTTCTTTTTCTCTTCTTCTTCTGGAACCCCTATAGTTCGAATGTTGGTGCGTTTAATGTTGTCCCAGAGGTCTCTGAGACTGTCCTCTGTTCTTTTCATTCTTTTTTCTTTATTCTGCTCTGCATCTGTTATTTCCACTATTTTATCTTCCACGTCACTTATCCGTTCTTCTGCCTCAGTTATTCTGCTATGATCCCATCTGGAGTATTTTTCATTTCATCTATTGTGTTTATAATCGATGCTTGATTCATCTTTAATTCTTCTAGGTCCTTGTTAACTGTTTCTTGCATTTTTGTCTATTCTATTTCCAAGATTTTGGATCTTGGAAATAGAATCTTGGATCACCTTTACTATTATTATTCTGAATTCTTTTTCAGGTAGACTGCCTATTACCTCTTCATTTGTTAGGTCTGGTAGGTTTTTATCTTGCTCCTTCACCTGCTGTGTGTTTTTTGTCTTCTCATTTTGCTTATGTTACTGTGTTTGGGGTCTCCTTTTTGCAGGCTGCATATTCGTACTTCCCGTTGTTTTTGGTGTCTGTCCCCAGTGGCTAAGGTTGTTTCAGTAGGTTGTGTAGGCCTCCTGGTGGGGGGGACTAATGCCTGTGTTCTGGTGGTTGAGGCTTGATCTTGTCTTTCTGGTGGGCAGGTCCACGTCTGGTGGTGTGTTTTGGGGTTCCTGTGGCCTTATTATGTTTTTAGGCAGCCTCTGTGCTAATGGGTGGGGTTGTGTTCCTGTCTTGCTAGTTGCTTGACATAGGGTGACCAGCACTGTAGCTTGCTGGTCGTTGACTGAAGCTGGGTGCTGGTGTTGAGATGGAGATCTCTGGGAGATTTTTGCCACTTGATATTATGTGGAGCTGGGAGGTCTCTTGTGGACCCGTGTCCTGAAGTTGGCTCTCCCACTTCAGAGGCACAGCACTGACTCCTGGCTGCAGCACCAAAAGCCTTTCATCTACCTGGCTCAGAATAACAGGGAGAAAAAGTAGAAAGAAAGAATTAGTTGAAGAAAGAAAGAGAGAGAGAAAGAAAGGAAGAAGGAAAGAAAGGAAGGACGGAAGGACGAGAGAAAGAAAGGAGGGAGGGAGGAAGGAAGGTAAGAAAAAGAAAGAGAGAAAGGAAGAAAGAAGGGAGGGAGGGAAGAAGGAAAGAAAGACAGAAAGAAAGGAGGGGCCAAGGGAGGGAGGGAGGAAGGGAAGGTAGGAAAAAAGAAAGAGAGAAGATAAAGTAGAATAGAATAAAGTATGATAAAATATAGTAGCATTATTAAAATAAAAATGTAATTAAAAAAAACGGACAGATAGAATCATGGGACAAATGGTGGAAGCAAAGCTATACAGAGAAAATCTCACAGAGAAGCATACACATACACATTCACAAAAAGAGAACGGGGGAAAAAATCGTAAATCTTGCTCTCAAAGTCCACCTCCTCAATTTGTGATAATTCGTTGTAAAAAGAGGAAAAGGGGAAAAAGTCTTAAATCTTGCTCTCAAAGTCCACCTCCTCAATTTGGGATAATTCATTGTAAAAAGAGTAAAATGGGAAAAAATCTTAAATCTTGTCCTCAAAGTCCACCTCCTCAATTTGGGTGATTCGTTGTCTATTCATGTATTCCACAGATGCAGGGTATATCAAGTTGATTGTGGAGCTTTAATCTGCTGCTTCTGAGGCTGCACAGAGAGATTTCCCTGTCTCTTCTTTGTTCCCACAGCTCCCGGGTCTCAGCTTTGGATTTGGCCCCGCCTCTGCGTGTGGGTCACTGGAGGGCGTCTGTTTTTCGCTCAGACAGGATGGGTTTAAAGGAGCCGCTGATTCGGGGGCTCTGGCTCACTCAGGCTGGTGGGGAGGGAGGGGCACGGAGTGCTGGGCGAGCCTGCGTCGGCAGAGGCCGAAGTGACGCTGCACCAGCCCGAGGCGCTCTGTACGCTTTCCTTGGGAAACCGTCCCTGGATCCCGGGACCCCGGCAGTGGCGGGCTGCACAGGCTCCCCATAAAGGGGGCGTGGACAGTCACCTGCGCTCGCACACAGGCCTCGTGGCAGCGGCAGCAGCAGCCCCAGCGTCCCACGCCTGTCTCCGGGGTCTGTGCCTTTATCCGCGGCTCATGCCCGTCTCTGGAGCTCCTTTAAGCAGTGCTCTTAATGCCCTCTCCTCACGCACCAGGAAACAAAGAGGGAAGAAAAAGTCTCTTGCCTCTTCGGCAGCTGCAGACATTTTCCCGGACTCCCTCCGGGCTAGCCGTGGTGCACTAACCCCTTCAGGCTCTCTTCCCGCCGCCAACCCCAGTCCTCTTCCTGCGCTCCGACTGAAACCCGATACCCGAGCCTCAGCTCCCAGCCCCGTCCGCCCCGGCGGCTGAGCAGACAAGCCTCTCGGGTTGTTGAGTGCCAGTCGGCACCGATCCTCTGTGTGGGAATCTCTCCGCTTTGTCCTCTGCACCCCTGTTGCTCCGCTCTCCTCTGCTACTCCGAAGCTTTCCCCCTCTGCCACCCGCAGTCTCCGCCCACAAAGGGGCTTCCTAGTGTGTGGAAACCTTTCCTCCTTCACGGCTCCCTCCCACTGGTGCAGGTCCCGTCCCTATCCTTTTGTCTCTGTCTATTCTTTTTTCTTTTGCCCTACCCAGGTATGTGGGGAGTTTCTTGCCTTTTTGGGGGTCTGAGGTCTTCTGTCAGCATTCAGCAGGTGTTCTGTAGGAGTTGTTCCACGTGTAGATGAATTTCTGATGTATCTGTGGGGAGGAAGGTGATCTCCGTGTCTTACTCTTCCGCCATCTTCACCCCACCTTCTGTCTACTTTGATCTTTATTATTCTTTCTTCTGCTTCAATTGTGCTTAACTTGCTTTTCCTTTGCTTTTGTCTTAAGGTGAATACTATGTTTTTCAGACATAATTTTCTGGACTCAATTATATTAAGAAAACAATAAAATATTATTATTAAGCAAACTTAAATTTAAGAAATCTTAGACGTGACACTTTCTGTTGCTGTTGCACAAGGAAAGGGACATACTAGTTACTCAATATTACTGATTGATCTGAATTGAAATTTGCTTTATTGGAAACTTTAGGTTAGGAGTTTGGTCCATGTTTAGTCTCTCCACATTGCTCATTACTTTTTTTTCTCTGTATAACATCTAGTGAGATTGTTGAACGACCCAAAGAGCCAATTACTCTGCTTTATTCATTCTTGAATCAATGGCCTGCCTGAGTTCCCTTAATTGAGCCCAGCAGCTGCCCAAATAGAAATAGAGGAAACTAAGATGTGTAGTGCTACCATGAAATCTATTCCTTTACATAAGGTTTTCATTTAAATTTCACCTTACCCTTTTGAATTACATATTGATTAATTTTAATGTATTGAATATTTATTATGTGTGGCCAGTTTGCTTAGAGCATTATCTGATCCGTCTCATTAAATATTCACAATGACCTTTGAAGAGAGATGATGTGTATTGTCTCCATAATACATATGGGAAATCATAAGATATGTTATAACATAGTAGGATATTATATTAAAAATAGTATTATATAATATATATTGTAATGTAGCAAGGTTAACATGTAGGCTTAAATATTTGTTATCAGTACTGTGCTTAAATTTTCTCAAATTCAAGAAAAGGAGAAATAGCTCATAAGAACTGTTTTCAGGAATTAAATAAAGATAAAAATTGATAATATTTGCAATGAAGTCAAGGGCACATTTGGAATTTAGTAAAATGTGACAAAGTTACCTATAAATATTAAACTGTGCATGTACCCTTACTTGAGCCCTTAGTTAATGTTAATAATATAACATAAAATGGTACAAGCAAATAATACCAGCACTTATCTAGAGTAGGAAAACTTATGCTCTAGCTAGCTCCATCATGAAGTAGTGTCTAAGGGCAAAGTTGTGGATAGTTTGAGGGTAAGAACAGAATGCTTGCAAATAACAACTCAGTTTTCAAGTTTGTGAACATCATAGACCTAGGATATCTCCCATTGATTTGGTTAATGAGAAACTTTAAATATTTTAAGTTTCTGTATTATCTTTTGTGGTCTAAATGCATGACCACTGCCATACTGAGGAAATAACAGAAATGAAGGACAGTTGAGATCAGTCTCCTGGTATGGTAGTGTTTGTAAATTGGCTTGGGTAGTTATATGACAGTTTCCTGTTTTGAGTGCTTTCCCAGGTCTTTGCAAACATCATAAAGTACTGCACCAACCAACAGGAAATTTGAGGTGTAGAATAGGTAAGTAATTTGCACAACTTCAAAGAATGAGCCAGGGAGAGAAGCAATTACAGTTAATCAGGTGACCTGACTCCTCAACCCACTTTCTTAACTACTGACCTATACCACTTTCCCTGGACTATCAAAAGTCAGGAGGGCACTGCCAAGTGCAAGGTTCTGTGAGCCTCCTGAAAGTCAACAGGGACTAAAAAAAAATATCAATTGGCACTGACTTCAAGCTCTCAAGAATCCTAAGACTGCTGGGATCCCTTTGGAATACTAAAGAAAAAAATGAATAAATATCTCAGCCTGATGATTTTATTTACCTAGTACATACATTTCTTCCTGTTTTTCCATATGACTTCATGCTTAAAGCATACCTGATCTTCAAAACTTTTTATTTTACAGTCTAACTCTAGTTGGGAAAGTATTTTAAAATGCCCCTATGTTTCTCTTCCCTCAATGAACTTTCAAACTTTCATGTGGTTTCAACTTTGGAAAATGGAAAGAGAAAATGAGAAATTAAAGAATAAAAAATAACACTTTCACAAAAATAATTAACTGGAATGTTATTTGCTTTATTCTAGTGGTCTTACTAGAAAATTGCCTAAAATGTATCATACTGTGTTCCTGACAGGGTATCTATAAAAATCATCACAAGTCAGGGTTCTAGTCAAAAGCAATTGATATCTTGTTAAAGCATTTATAAGAGATACTTATCTGTGTCAATAAGGGGATATTTTAATATGCTTTTTTACATGCCTTAATATACAAGCAATCTCATAGAGTTATATTGACCAAAACCAAAACCAAGAAAACTTCCTTTTAACTTTTTATGTCCTCAGTTTGTAGATGATCATTATTATCACTTAAAAATAAAGTGATTGTTCAATAATTTCAGGACAATGCAATTGCTGTTATTTACCCCTTTCCATGGCCTGACCATGAATCTAAATAAAGATTGTGATTTAAAAAGACCTATGAGTCTCCTCTATGGCTTGGTGAATATTTATTGAATCTCAGCTTTGAAAACAGCATCATATTTAAACAACAACAGAGCCCATACTTGTTTTCTTCCCTGGGCCAGATGGTGAATCATTGTGGGAAATGATGTAACCTGTCACAATGTATAAGTGTGATCTTGTGCGAAAAAATTCTGCAAGCTTGGGACACTATCTGTGGAGGCTGCATGCTGTCTCTCATTATCCCAAATAATTAAAATTTTGCATTTTCCTCAACAACATGCCACTGAGATGAACAATTAAGAATCACTGACTAGAGTCACAGAAGTGTAAGAATCTGATGGTTAGAAAGGAACTTTTACTATTTCATCCTATCATATTTACATCCATCTATCTTAAGATGCTAAGATCCAGGGAAATAATTTGCTCTCACGTATGCCCAAACAAGAAAATACTGTAACCATATGGGTAGAGAAAGTATGTGCATTTGGGCCGATGTATAGATTTTCTTCTTATGGATCAGAAAAATTAATAAAACCTAAGGATTTATTTATTTATTTATTTATTTATTTGTGGTACGCAGGCCTCTCACTGTTGTGGCCTCTCCCGTTGCAGAGCACAGGCTCCGGACACGCAGGCTCAGCGACCATGGCTCACGGGCCCAGCCGCTCCGCGGCATGTGGGATCTTCCCGGACCGGGGCACGAACCCGTGTCCCCTGCATCGGCAGGCGGACCCTCAACCACTGCACCACCAGGGAAGCCCAGGATTTATTTTTTAAATGTGATTTTCTTAAATTAGTGAAGAAATTTTAAGAGAAAGGGCTTTGTTCTTGGAGAGAACAGAGTTCAAGTTGTACTTCTGCCATTTTGTATATGACCTTGGGCAAATAACTTACATTCTCCATTAACTATGAAGCAAATGGTAATTTTAAAAAAAATCGAACCCCAGTATTAATGTGAGGATTAAATGAGACAATCTCTGGAAATAATTTATAAGCTACAAAATGATGACTGCATGACATTTTTATTTAAAAATGAAGGGAAGTAACACATTTTTTCCTTATATATCCTTTTTGTTTTCCTGGTTTTTCTTAAAGGTATAGGGCAGATTGCTGAGAAAAATAGCTTGAAATAGTTTAATAATTTACCAACTGTAACAGTCAGCATCCAGACAGGGGAATAGGAAACAGTTCCAGGTCTTTCAGGCAGGGAGGGCTGTAATGCAGGGAATTGCTTAGACAGGTGTCAGAAGGGCTGGTGGAGTGAATGGGGAACAGAGGCCACTAGAGGAGCCCAAACAAGGAAGGGCTTATCCAGAGAGATGGAAACTGTAGCTATCCCTGGGCTGGTGTCCACCTGTCACTTGTCCCTGCTCCACGGGAGGCACTGTCACTACTATTGCTGCTGCTTTGAAACTGCACCAGTGCAACTGAATAGAAGCTCAGGAGCCCACACACCTTCTTGTGCTCAACTCCTAGAAGTATTGCCATATTCATCCATTTTTTTCTTCTTCCAATGTCTTGCCAGTACCTCTCAATGGAAAATCAAACCAGAATCTAACTGGCAAGGAAGTCTGGGAAATCCAATAAGAGATTATTCCTTAGTCTTTGTCTAAGATTTTCCGGAATCAGAGCCTTGAATGGAGCTGAGGGACAACATGCCTTACATATTTTGGCAATCTATTTGTACAGCTCATGACATAATTTGGTAAGTCAATCAGATCCACTTAGTTTCAGACTACCAATTAGTAGAGAAAACTTACTTTCTTATGCGTATTGTGAGCAAAATAAGTCTTCCCAAAATGTTTGCACTGTAATATGGATAGATTTGAGACTTTAAACATGTTTAAAGAAAGTCTTCTCAAAATGTAATCCATGGACCATATCTATCAGAAGTTCCAGATCCACTTTATAATAAAACAAAAAATAATACAGGAAATTGATTATACAGGTGTTATATACACTGGTTAGAGAAATGATTCACAGTGGTTAGATAGTGCTATGGGTTGAAACTAAGATAGGTGGTGAGTGGGAGTGGGTATAGGGGTGCAGCAGAATCTTTAGACTAATTGCCTCTACTCTCTTGCTGCCTTCTCCTTCCCCGGGTGGGAATGTTATGCAGATGGATTTCAGTGCACACTCTGCCAATGCCTGAGCATCAGCTCTGGGCATTTGTGACCCACTGCTGCTCCCCATATTATGCAACCTCAGAGATGAAGCTACTGGTTGCTTTTTTACAAAAAACAAAATCAACACACTAACAGCTAAAACAGCTTTCCATTATTTTCTTAGCTGCTCGCCTGTTCCAATTTTACCTTTCCTCAAATTGCAAGCCTGGCACTGAATTTTAGTGTTGTGATTTTGACGTGCACTGACTTTGATCTTGCCTGTGTCCTGAGACTGAGTTCTCTCTTACCCAATGATGAACTTTGATTTTCTCAACCAAAACTTTTGTGACTCCTGTTTTGTGAATTTTCATCTCAGGCTCAAGTTATTTTATATTGATGCTTGACACCATCAGTTCTGGAGATGTAGCTAGAAAGCACTCTCAGAAGTCTATGGCCAGGCTGCACTCATTGTTAGTTCTGTCTCCATAGCAGCCACCCATGGAAATGCTGCAGGTTTTAGAGTGAGCTGAGGTTGTGTTATGTGTGCAGTCACCCCTCGTGGCTCTAAAGGGAGCTGCTGGTATCACAGTTGATGCCCAAATTCAATCCAACCTACTGAGTGAATGAACAGTTGCCCAGAAGTACTGCTTGATGCTTAGTGAGACATTATTTTCTCACTCTAACAACTAATATAATGATTGCACAATGAATGCTGTGTCTGGCTTTCACAAAAATACCCATTGCTATGGTCTGAATGTTTGTATCCCCCACCCAGATTCACATGTTGATGTCTTAATCCCCAAAGATGATGGTATTAGAAGTTGGGGACTTTGGGAGTTTCTTAAGTCATGAGGGTGGAGCCCTCATGAATAGGATTAGTGCCTTATAGAAGAGACACCACAGACATCCCTAGCCCCTTCTACTATGTGAGAACACAGAGAAAAACAGGCAGTCTGCAAACAGAAGAGGGCCTTCACCAGAACATGACCATGCTGGCACATTGATCTTAGACTTCCAGTCTCCAGAACTGTGAGAGATAAATTTCTGTTGTTTATAAACAATCTGTGGTATTTTGTTATAGCAGTCTGATGCCCTAAGACATTCATCATTATCTCTTTACTTCTGGGGAAGATGATTAAAAACTCATTGAAACAATGCAAAGGTACAATGATGAAATGCCACTTCTAAACTTTATCCACACTGCCTTCCTCTCTCAAAACACTGATGCCTCAGCTCCATAAATTGCTCTTTTCTAAATTTCCCCTGTTATTTTATCTAAGGTTCGTGTGCCCATATTCCAACTCACAATTAAGTAAGTATTATCAGAGTTAGATGACACTTTAGGGATTATTCCTTAGTCTTTGTCAGTGAGAATTTTATGTGATCAAAGCATTATTTTCTTGGCAAAATCTCTCAACCCCTCTTCCATTTTCAATGTTGTCCCGATCATGCAAGTGCGCTCTTCCTGGGAGAAAACGACTTCACAGGAAAATCTTTTGAAAACAGGATAAGGACATCGTTGAGGACAACGCTAACTCAGAGGACAAATAAAGGAGAGCAGCTTTGTTCTCTTTGTCTACTTTTATCGAAGACCATTACAGTCCATGAGGCACTTCCCTTCACACCCTCTGGAAATGCCAAGGTAAATGGCAGATTCGAGTAGCACTGATAGCATAGCAACCAAAGACTGCAAGCTCTGGCCTTGGTGGAGCAGCTGGGCTCAGGCTCTGTCCTAGGCACAGCTCTGCTTCCTTCTGGGTCGAATCTCCTTCATCCAGAAGAAGAGGTGCTGACACTGTAGGTTTTCTAAGGCACTGTAACTCTCAGATTGAATAAACCTTTGTTTCCATGGGTTCTGCCAGCTCCAACTTTAAGCACTTTTAGAACACTGTTTAACTAGAAATGTTTTAAAAACATTATTAAAGCATGAAATACATACAGAAAAGTAAATTGTTATAGAATATAGCTTTATGAATTTTCACATACTGAACACCCCCAAGTAACCTGTGCCCAGATCATGAAACAAAATATTCTAGCAACCCAGAAAACTCCTAATGGTTCCTTCCATACCTCCTCAAAAGGTGCTAAGCTAAGGTATTTTGCAATAAAATGTGTATTGCCAGAGGGAAAAAAAAAAGACATTTTATATTGATAAAAGTGTTGATTCATTGTAAGAATATGACACACTAATGTGAATATTTTATGTTTTAAAGCACAGGGAGCACTGAAACTCAGTCCTCTGGTCCTGCGAGTGCTCTATTGGAGTTTTAATTGCTCTGCCTGCTGCTGACTGTAGCTGCCATTAGATATAACCAGTAAAATACAGGAATCAGACGCCATGCCATGTTCTTTTTGTACCGGATTTCTCCCATTCAAAACCTGTTTTTGTTGCACTCCTGTGATTTCAGACTTATCCCTTCAGCACTTAGGTTTTTTGTCTGTAGGAAAGACCTTATTTGGCTATACCAGAAGCGAAACATTCACTAATGTTTTATATATTTCAGTGTAGAGTTCTTACACATCTCTCATTACATTTATTTACTATTTATTTGATGTATTTAAACATTAGTGTAATGGAATATTTGTCCTTGTAATTTTAATCATACATGTCTAACCTACAGTCATACACTCGAGTTTTGTATACTGACCCTGTGACTAGTGACTTTCCAGATAAACTTATCCTAATGGTTAATCAGTAGATTATTTTGTATGTCTGGATTATATCCAATCACAGGTTCTCTCGTAGTCCAAAATGAAAGTCTCAGTGTTTAAACATACAGAATATTCACTTTTTGATCTTCTCAACATTATTATGTCCATTTTTCAGATTATAAAAACTAAAGAAATCAGAGGATAAAGAACTTGCTCAGGGTCACATGGCTAGTATGTTGCAGAACAGAATTCAGAGACAGTTTGACTCCATAAGCCATACTTTTTACCACTATGCCTTATTTTAATTAAGATAAAACTCAGTAATAGTGGAATACATTATTATTTTCATTTTAAATGAAAGATCTATGAAATCCCTTCAAATCATCACGTTTGTGTTTTCAGGAAGTCAAAGCAAGGAGGAAGAGGGATGGGGTGATATATGAATAAGGACGCACGAATAAAAGGGAATCTGAGAAGGATAATTTTTTTTTGACTGTGCTCAAGTATATGACTAGTAGTTAAACAAAATAAATAAGCTTTCAGTTTTGATTTTAAAGCTGTCATGTATTCCTCTTTTCCTCATGAGATACTTTCCAATATCCAATAAAAATAATGTAGATGTATCATCATCAGTCCTCCTGGTCCCATTCCTGCAATGCTGATGTGTTCAGACCAAGCACACATTGCCCTTGTGTGTGGCCACAGATGACTCACTGGATTTTAAGGAAACCCCAGAAGGCTGAAAATTATTTTACTTGTAGTATTCTGTATGAATGTGCTTTATGCATGGAAGAGTTTATGAAGACTGTACATGAAATGAAATAAGAGCTATTGTTATATTGGGTTTGGAGATACTTGAGTTTTTTTGCAGTTTAGTTTCCTAGATACTTAATAACACAAACATCAAAGGTATTTAGGGGCATGTTAACATCTTGCAAAATAATTGAAAGGTTAAGCTGACTAGAAATCTGTTGATTATATCTCATTTTCTATTGTCTCACATGTGTGTAAATGTAGAGTTGTCCACAACTGTTCAGCAATGCAGATAGGAAGGATTTGGCATTTATACTTTAGTTTGGGGAAGGGAATCAAGACCTTTGTAATAAAACAGAACTTTTGTAGTTAGACTTCTGTCTCTGCTACTAAGTAGCTTCAGAACTTTGAACAAATTGTTACCCTCTCTCTGTCACTCAGCTTCCTATTTATAAATGGAGATTAGGGTCTAGCTCTTCATGTTATACATAGTTTTTTATAAGTGTTACTCTACTCTCCTTTATGTGTACCCTATTTCACTGTTTTGAAAATCTTTTTTTTTATTGATTATATTTTGGGTCTTAGATGTTATCTCCAAAAATAATTAGTTAATATGCTTATGTAGAAAATAAGAGATAACAAAAGTAATAAATAGTCTGCTACCATTTGATAAGACATGAATATGAATGTAGATCAAATCACAAAGATTGAGCAACCAATAAACTCTATCTTGTGCCCTCAGCTCCCATAGCACCTCATGCATAGTCAATTGTCATCTAGTGTTTCCTTGTTGTCTCATGCAAAGTGAGTAATGTACAGTATGATGCTGCGACCAAAGACCTGTAAACACTTTTGCTGAAATAGCTTCCAATTAGTGGTTACACTTGTGTTTCATTTCCACTTCATTGCATGAGATTTGAGTTACTAATATTTTAAGTTTTCATTCTTTTTCTCAAGCAGAGATAACTGATGTATTTATTCAAATAAAGTGCCAATATCAGAACTTTTTTTTGGTTATAACCATATGGTTCCATTTAGTATTTATTTATTTATTTATTTTTGCCAAGCAACTTTACAAACTCAATGCTGACTCACAATATGGAGAAACATACAGCCAAACCCATGCCTGAAGTTAACATTGCTATCACTATTGTTCTTTTTATGACCATTATGCTTTTTACTTGAAATGATACTTCCCCATTCTTGCAGAGTGGCTTCATGGTGACAAGTTAATTCTAAAGTAGAAGGAGTAATAGCATCAATTACTTTTAACATTACCATTAAGTGAAACTGTGCCAGGCAGTGAGCTATTCTCTTTACCTATATCATTTTTTATATTTTAATTTTTCTAAAAAGTTGATGAGGTAGATATTACTCCCCCATTGCACAGATGAGGAAACTGAGACTCACAGAGGTTGAATGTTGCCAGGTTCATTGATAATTTCAGTGACATTGTTAAGCTTAATTTTAATTTATACTTGTCTGACTTCACCATGGTCTACTGCCTGTCTCACTGCATTTTGGTGGTTTAACTTGATACATCTTGAATCCTTAATAGAGATACCATAAAGCAGGAGATTTATGAGTAAAAGTGTGAATTATAAGCAGGTACCATCCACTTTTTGGCAAAATAGTTCCTATATTGATGTAATGAGGGCAATCCCTCATAGTAACTATCCCTTCCACTGCTTTCTCTTAACTTGCTCCTTCCTCAAATCACATTCATTATTTTTATCTGATTATGAATGCTAAATATGAGCCATGTGAAAAGTTGAAAATTATATATACAAAAAATGTTTCACCAAACAGAGATCACCATCACTTCCTTTAGTATATTTGGTTCAATCTTTTTACTCATAATATAAGGAAGTATTATATTTAATTTGGCATGAAATATGTAAAGACACATATATGCATATTTGCAATTAAATAATATATAACATTTGTGCCCTGCATCTCCCATTAAATATTTCTTGGAAATGATTTACCACTTAAGTTTTTTAGAAAATTATTATGATGTTTGGGTTATATTACATCCATCCTAAAAGTATAAGAACATTTAATTAACCTTTTCAATTTAATTGGAGCATATATTTGTTTTAGAAAACTCTGATACTGTTACAAATTTAGGTTCTTTCCATGTTTTTCTATATTATGTTAAAATGCCTTCAGTAAAAACCTTTGTTTAAAAATGCTTGAGTGCCTGTTTTATTATCTTAAGATAAAAGGAGATTTTTAACTACATGATGATAAAAATGCTTGGTTAAATATGTCTCTTAAAAATTTTTAAAAATCAACTACTAAATGAATAGAAATAGGACACTTATCTTTCAAATCTTTTTTTTTTTTTTTTTTTTTTTTTGCGGTACACAGGCCTCTGACTGTTGTGTGGCCTTCCCGTTGCGGAGCACAGGCTCCGGACACACAGGCTCAGCGGCCATGGCACACAGGCCCAGCTGCTCTGCAGCATTTGGGATCTTCCCGGACCGGGGCACAAACCCGTGTCCCCTGCATCGGCAGGCGGACTCTCAACCACTGCGTCACCAGGGAAGCCCTATCTTTCAAATCTTAATGGGACTAAATTTAATGAAGAACACTTCATCACAAGGGACCATACATGATGGTGTTGAACATCTTAAAGATAGGAGTAAGAGGAAGAGGCTGACAAATATTTTCAAGAAGGACATTGCAAAATTCTGTTGCTGTATCCCTGAAGGACAGTGGGTGGTAATGAATTGAAGAAGGGGCCCTCCCAGCCCCACTTGGGCTCTCATGTCAGTTTGGCATCCCAAGGACTCTAAATTGGGAGTATCCAGAGGTAACATCCTTGTTACATGTATTTTTTTTTTCAAGTTAGGTAGTAGTAAATTTGGTTTCACCCAGTTGGCTTTTGAGCAGGAATTTGGAATTGAGGAATTTGAATAGAAGAGAAGTAGACATGGCATGGAATTATATATACTACCAAATGTAAAATAGGTAACTAGTGGGAAGCAGCCGCAGAGCACAGGGAGATCAGCTCAGTGCTTTGTGTCCACCCAGAGGGGTAGGATAGGGAGGGTGGGAAGGAGATGCAAGAGGGAGGGAATATGGGGATATATGTATTTGTATAGCTGATTCACTTTGTTATAAAGCAGAAGCTAACACACCATTGTAAAGCAATTATATTCCAATAAAGATGTTAAAAAATTAATTGATTAATTAATTAAAAAAAAGAGAAGAGAAGTAGAAAAAAGGGAGGGAGTAGAAGATGCAGCCGGTTCTAACTGGTTTTTAGGTTCATGTGAGAAATACCCAAATGACAGTTTCAGGATGTTGAATTCCTGCTGCTAGATGAACTGAAGTGATCTAGGCAGTAAACATCTGGACTCCAATAGTGGGACTGGAAGTTAGTAATAACTTCCCAGTATGTGCATTTTGTGTAATCTAAAATCTCTAAGATTCCATTGATGTTCTACCATTAAATGACTCTGATCCACCCAATATTGGTACCAAATATTGGGATACTGTGGCTTAGTCACGTTGACACGTAAATTAACCATCATACCACTGATACACATGTAATTTCCTAACACTAAAAGTGCTTTCACACAGCTGAATTTTTCCTATCACTAATCTCAAGTTGGGAATGCCTTTTTTCTAATCTTTTGAATCACATAAGTCTATGATTGAAAAGGTTTAATCCTGCTGCCACGTCCTTCGTGAAACCTTTTCTGGTCTTCCCACTCCTGGGTCATCAAACATGCCTCCATGCTCCCATAGTATCTTGTTTATACTTGACCTTTAGCAATTCTCAGTCCATGTCGTGGATTCTAATCACTGATATGTTAATATGTGAGGTCCCCCCAGTAGGGTTTATCCTGCTGGAGTGGAGGGCATTTTGTTCTGTTTATATTAGTGAACAAGAGTCAGAAGTCAATAAATGCAAGGTAGAGGCACAAGTCCAATACGAATTTGATTATTGAGAAAAGTTATTTCTTATCATGTGGAACTGTATGCAAAGGTCGTGAGGTTGTGTAATGCTCCTTGCCTGGATACTGGAGTGAAACCCTTTCTACTGAACTGATAAACCTCAGCTCTGAGATTACTCAGAGCCTGATGGATTCAGTTTCTGAAGGCTTTATGCTGACGGTGAGCAGAGGGGAATGGATATTAGAACATGTCAACCTCCTCTGCATGTGAGCTGGTGACTGCCCGCCACTCTCTGTGGGTGATGTATGTCCAGATATTTTACCACAAGTGCAGACATCAAAGTGAGGAGCATTCATAGGTCTTACCTCTGTCTTTCTCAGAAACAGTCATGTAATTGTCTTTAGGGCTGAGGCGAGTGTTGGGAGAAAATAAAACTTACCAAACAATCCAATCTTCCTTTGTTGCTCATGTTTTGTTTGCTTCTTCTCTCTTCTCAAATAAATAATAAACTCTTATAATTTTTGTCTCAGGAAAATCCCCAGGGCATAACCTTCATTATGTTTGCATATATTACAGAATCACATGTATTTACCACTCTGGACCTGCTTCTTTTTATTAACCTGTAAAAATTATTGAGTACAAAAACTTAGTGAGGCAAAAGAGAAAGAAAACAGTGAGGAACAGAAGTACACAAGGCATTTTGAATTTTTTTTTTCTGACTGAAATTTATCTTCATGTGGGAATGACAGCCTCTCTCTAAGCTTGGATTACAAATCAATAGTGTATGAATGACTCTCAAACTTTTATCATGAGGTGGAGGGAAGGGAAAGACTCCAACTAATGATTATACAATCTACTGAATGCTTATGGTAAAGAATAGCGTATCTCTCCCACCCATTCTTAAATAAACAAATGTCTTTTAATAATGAAAATACAAAAAGCAACATGCTTATTGTATGGTTAACATCAGCAAGTGTTACACTTATTTAACTATTTACTCTTGGAATCTTCTTATGAAACTTGAACAATTTCTGGCACTTCTGGAGGGATTGTCTAGCTTCTAAAGAAACATGGAAGGAGAGACAGGTCATCCAGATGTGGTCCAGTCTTCACCAGGTATTATTTCTGCCTTTTAGTGCAAATTTCCTACTAACTCTCTGGAATGATCTGGAACTTCAAGATAATTTCAAGATAGAGCTTGGGACTTAGTAAAGACTGAATAAAAGTTTGCTCAAATGAGTTGTCTTTATCAGACTTTGGTTCTTGTCTTCATTTCAAAAAGATTTTGAAAGACTGGGGGGAAGGGGAGTAGGAAAGTTCGCTGGGCTTTCTAAATACCATGTTTTCAACCACTCATCATTTCAAAAGACAATTGCACAGTTGGAACTGTGGAACCCTACCAAGCCCTTTACCTCTCAGTCAGCAAAGCCATCACAGCCATTCATCGTTGTTAAAGCAAAATGTCTCCAGAAACTTGAGGACATTTTGCCTTTCATGTGCCTCCCCTCCATGTTTCCTTCCTCTTTACTATAAATTAAATATGCCTAATATTTGTGGCATTAAAACAAAACAAAACTACTCAACCCATCTAAATCCAATTAATCAATCTGTTCTCAAGGTTTATTAAGCTCCTTTCTTTATACCTCCTATTGGTAGGATGAGTGATATCAAGGAACCCAACAGAATGCAAACCTTAACATAAAATCATTGATGTAGGCAAATTAACTTACATAGTTTGTGGGCAGTGTGGTAGGATTACTCTCTGTTTTTAACCAGTTTGTCCTTTGAGATAGGATAATAAATTTACTTGTACTTTGTCATCAAAATGTCAATTTGTGAGGTGCATATGGTATCACATGGTTGCAAAAGAATAACAGCTGAGGGCTCAGATGGGGTCTGAGATGAATTAAGAATAGCCACTTCAGGAAATGTGCTCCAATTCCAGGCTCAAACCAGGGACCTGACAACAAAGTAGGTCAGAACAAAATTTCTTTCATCACCTCCTCCTCCTCAAGCTGTCATTAGCTCTTTGAAAAGGTTGACTCGTTTAGATTTCTCTGTATGCTCCATATGACCCCAAAGACCACTAATTCCATTCTGAATTCACTTATCTGTGTCTTTGAGAATCTTAGAGGTTATTGCTGTTTGCAGAGTAAGTCTCCTAGGTGCCTGTTGGTTATCCGAAGGGTCAAATTCCCTTGGAGTACATAGCGTTTTCTACCTCAAATTATTCTGCAGATGGATGAACTCTATGCTATAGACCTTAAGCTTAAGAAAAAAAGAAGAATGTGGAGAGTGAGGTTATGTCTGCTATTCCTGTTGAGATAATGGCAAAGAGAGGCACCAGGTAAGTGACCAACACATTGATCTGATCATTTTCAGACTAATGTTTTAAAAGCAAGCTAGAACATCTGTTGCTTAGTCAAAGTTTCTCTATTTTCTGACTACTAAGTCTTATTAAGTAAGATATAAAAAATGACATCTGTTAGCATCTATCCTTAGCATGTAAACTACATGCTAAACAAAAGATCCGTTTATCTTGTTTGCTGCCTTACCTCCAGTGCTCAAAACATGAAAAGAGCTCAAAATATACTTATTAAATACATGAATAAATGAATGAATAATATGTGATTGTAGCAGTTAAACTGTCAGCTGCTGAGATTAAGATACATCTGTGTAGGACTAAAGAATTGGTGGGTCAGCTTAAAAAAAAACCCTTTTAGGACTGAGGAATTGGGTAGGCACGTTTCTGAAAATTTCCCCCTGAGATTTCTATCCTCTGGTTATTCAGTTAAACATGAATCTAGTCCTGCTGAAGAAAATTTCCTGTTGGAATTAGGGTTACCACATAAGAGTTCTTAAAATAAGGAGAATAGTTGGGATTATTCAGGTACACCTAATCTAATCACAAGAGCCCACAAAAGCAGGGAATATTCTCCAGCTGGTTACAGAAGAGAACATCAGAGGAGGTAAAAAGAGGAGAGATGAGGCCAAAGGAGATGCAGAGAGATTTGAAGAATAGGAAGAACTCACTGCTGGCTTGGAATTTGGAAGAAGGAGGCCAAAGCTGGGCCATGTGAGCTGCCTCTAGAAGGTGAGAATGACTCCAAGCTGAGAGCCTGCAAGGGAACTGACCTCAGTCCTACACCTCATAAACTGAATTCTGCTAACAAACTTAATGGTCAGAATCCTTGGGAAAAGATTCATGCCCAGAACCTCCAGAGAGAACCTTTACTCTGCCAAATGATTTCAGATTTGTGATGCCCAGAGCAGAGATCCAGCTGAACCAGGTCATGCTGGGTACAGGGACATAATCTGAATTAATTCACCAAGGAAAAGAAAAGAAAAAACAGGGATGGCAAAACAAGCTTGATCTAGGCAGAATCGTGAATGATCAGGAGGGGTGATATTAAATGTGGCATACTGGTTGTAATTCAGATTTGTTAATACATCGTGACACCTAAAAACAGTGTTTTTGAACCTGATAAAGGGAAAGTAAGAGCAAAAATAGAGATTTGTTCAACACCCATAGGCAGTAGAATATCCTGCCACCTTGATACGTAGGTGCGCAGCAAAGGCATAGGTGCCCAGTAGAGTTAGCAATCCCCAGGGGAAATATTAAGCCACAGCAAACTTGGAACAAGAAATGTAAATACACACTCCCTTTATAGCTCCAGATTCTTTCACTGCTTAATACAGCCATTTGAATGCCTAATAAGTATACCATAATTTTTCTCTCCTCCAAAATCTAGCTCAATTGAAGTGTACACCATTTTTATAAATGGCGCCACTACCTACCATGTTTCTCAGACCAGAAACCTTGAAATCATGCTTAGGTTCATTCTTTGCCTCATAATCTACATGATGTAGGGTGCATCCAATCCATCAATGTGTTCTTTTGCTTCTATTACATTGCAAATCTATCACAGAATTCAGCACCTCTAGTGTAACAACCAGAGTGCCAGCAAACTCATCCCTTGTTTGGAGTTTCACAACAGCTTCTTCTCCAGTTTCTCTAACTGCATTCTTTCCCCAATACAACCACCACCAGCAGTTCCAAACAGTTCATCTGCTGCATAGCAGCCAGACATCTTTCTAAAGCATAAATTAGATCCTGTCATTCCCCTGCTTGAAATAATTCCCTGCAACCAGAAGAACATCTAAGCTCCATTCTGTGGCCTACAAAGTCTTGATCTTGTCTCAACATTCTTCTCCACCTTTGTCTTCTTTACTCTCTCCAATTTCACTATATCCCAGTGGTACTAGCTTTTTGATGTCCATTGAACGACTCACTCTTGTTCCTCTTTCAGGGCCTTGATATTTACTTATTCTGCTTGGAACTTTCACATTTGTCTTCTCAGGTCTCAAGTCAAATGTCACGTCCTCAGACAGTACACCCTTGATATTCTACCTAAAGTACCTCCCAAATACACTGGCTTATTTAATTTTTATAACACATTTTACTTTTAAATATGTACATTCTTTCATCTTTTCATCTACTTATTGAAGGCCTAAGTCCCTTTAAAGAGCAAATACAAGTGAAAAATAAGGGACTTAATTTACCCTACTGAAAATAAGGGAAGAGAATCCTTCCTGCTTCTTAATGCATTTACTTTAGAAAACTTGTAGTTGTAAGCTCTTTCTCTGTTTCTTTGAAATGTATGTAAATCTTTTTATAAAGCTAAATTGATCTTCTGTTAACTTTACAAGTCAGGAATGTTTCCTTAAGGGCCTTAAGGATGATCTCTTTGAAATGTAATCATCAAGGAATATAATGCCCCAATCCATAGTTTCCTGGGGTGCTAAGACCTTAACTTCAGTGGGAGCTGGCTCCAGGTTGCAAACTGCTTCACATCATAGTGAAGACTTTACTCAGGACTGAGACATTCAAACTGCACTAAGATTAGCAATATACGTGAGCTTCAAAATACCTCTGGCACTAGGCTTCTTCAGTGTAAAGGAAATCCTTACAGAACTTTCCATGTCCACTCTACCAAGTTGGGGATGGAGTCTGAGTTCAGAGAGGAGAGTGAAAGAGGGAAGAACAGGTGGTCTAATCATTATTTAAATGTTCATGGAAGATAAATGGCCTATTATCCAAGAGTGTGCTATAATCAATTTTAGACATGCTGACTGCATAAAGTTCAGTGTTTGCTTTTATTAGTAGAAAAAAACAATGTATTTCTCTTTTGCTGAAATATCCTTTCACCATTTTTCCATTAATACTTACAATAGCCCTCCAAGCATTTTCCCAGGATTTTTGGAAAAGTTTTGGCAGAGTTAAGTTGCCCTTGGGTCTGAGTTCAGCCAACTCTGCATGCCCCTACATAGGTACTTATTCAATGCAAACTTATCAGCCAAAAACAGGGAATGCTAGGACATTTTCAGCAGAAGGTAGACTTTGAAGAGATGAGTCATGTAGCTGCAGGGAGAGAATTGAGAAGGAGAATACCAGGAAGGTTCTGGTGTTACAGGATTGAAAAGATTCTAATTATTTCTCTCCACACACACAAAAATGGGAATTTTAAAGAAAGTAATGAATTATTGGGAGGTCAAAGAAGGTACATGTACTGTTTCTAGAGGACCGTCAGTTGGACCTTAGTCAAAATTTGTGGTTAGTGTTCAAGACAATTGTCTTGAGAGTCACAAAGATCCGGTTCTAATTTAGGCTTTACCACTTGCTAAATATGTGACTTTGAGAAACTTACTTAATTTTCCTGAACCTTAATTTGTCATCCATAAACTGGAGATAATATCAGTAATACCTAAATCCCATAAAATTTATGAGGATTCAATGTACTTATATATTAGGGCATTTAGCAAATTATCTGACAGTAAGTATTCAGAAATAATTACTATTAGCAATGGTAATATTAATAGCTATGAATTTCACAAGCCACAAACTCAGACGTGAAAAAAGAAAAAATAATAACTTTTTTATACTTGAATTTAACTTTTCTCTTGAATTCCTATTGTACAGGATGACAGAAAGATTAGTCTGGTCATTTCCAGATAAACTCAGACATTTCTGAGTTTTCTTATTCATTTCCAGTTTAAAGTCAACATATGATTTTCTACTCTTTTTTTTCTCCCTGAAGTGGAGGTTGTGTGTGTTAGGGTGTAGGGACAAGGCATTTGTCTATGCTCTCATTCAATTATACTCACATTTGATTCAAAATTTATTTTTGTATATAATAATGAGTTAAGAGTTACATTTCCTCAGAATTTTCAAACTACCCTTCCATTGTTTTCAAGCAATCAGTGTTTTCTAATGGGAAGTATGAACCTAGACTGACTCTCATTCTTTTGAAGGTGATAGCACATTTTTTCCTTGGGAAACTTTAAAAAAAATTATTTTTATCCATGAAGCTGTGAATATTTATCTCATGTCTAGGTGTGGGTATCTGTTATTCGTCTTACTTTGCATTCCTTTCAGTTAGACCATTTGAGTTTTCTTTCAACCCTGAAAATTTTTTCTTGCATTATTTCTTTGATAATTTCTTACCATTCATTTTCTCTATGGGTGAACAAAATTGCATACATAAATCTTGGTCTAAATGTCTAGTTATTTTCTTAGGATAAATTCTCAGAAGTAAAACTAATGGGTTAAAATTTATGCCTATTTTATAGCATTTCATAAATATTACAACACTTTTCTCTTGAATGGCTGCACCAGTTCATATTTCCAACTTAATAATAAGTATGAGGATATTTAGGTATTCAAAGGGTCTTCAAACACAGATGGTATTTTAAGGATGCATTTTACAGGACATACAAAAACTTTAAAAATCAAAGCACTCATTTTCCTTAGTTCAATCTCACATTAAAATAATTATAAACAATTATTTTATACAGTATTATTCAGAATATTTTTAACTTCATGTCAAATTCTGTAAAAATAAGATGAAAGTCATGCTGAATATGCTTCAGTTTAGATGTTGAATATGCTTTGAATTAGATTTTAGATGAATTAGACATAATCTTGTAGTCTTAACAAGATCTGGCTACAACTAAATTTAGTATTTGAATATGTCACTCAAGACCAAATAAATCAGTAAAACCAATAGTTAGTCCTTGCTTACCAAAATTTGATAAGTGTGAAATAAGCTAAAGAAAATTAAAAGTTTTAGTTTTACTTACAATTACCTGAGGGAGAAGGACCAGTTGGATCTTGCTTCCCATCATGCGAAGCGTTATTTTCATCTGTCCTTTTCTGCACCCTTTACTCAGTAACTAAGTTTTTTTTTTTAAGTGACTGATGTTGAGTGTTTATTTAATTGAAAGTCTTAATTTTTTTCTAGATAGGACCATTTGATAAATATGTATAATATTATGGTAAATAACATTTCTAGAGACATAGCAAGTCCTCATTTTTTATCTACTTATCCTTACAAAGTCACTGACAAAGAAGGATATTGTGAGACTTTTTAAAAGTATAAAAATGTTTGTAATCTGTAAGAGATTTATGAGCTGGGTAGCTTTGATCTCCTAGCTAAATACTCAAATTGTGTCCGTCTGCTGACTTTTACAGTCTTGTATCGATATCAACAGGCTCTCTAACTTCTTAATAGGTTCAGCTGTTCATAGACAGTGGCAGGTGTTTGCAGGACGGGAGAAGAGAAAGACTGGGGTACCCTTTCCCAGGCTGTCCTCCCCCTGTTGCGGGTTGGCTGTGTTACTCCACAAAAGGACACAGCTTCCATCAGGGGGCCCTCTCCGTCACTATAACTGGTACCTGCTTCCCCCTCCTGCCCTTTCGGGTCTAGGTGTGATAATTGTTCACATCTGATTTATCATTCCTTGCTTTACCATTGCTTTATGGTTTTCTTAAGCTTACATTCATTTTTGTAAACAGTTTCTTTATTAAGCTCTCCTCAATTACCCTGGTAAATGTGCCATTCACCTCTTGCTGGGATCCTGACTGATGTACTCTATCATGGTTTTCTGTTCAATAGATGTATTTTTCTTATTTACTTATAGTGCAAAAACTTGAAATAAAAATCAGTTTTTGCTGTAAAATGATGATTTGAAACCCATTCAATAAGTTATTTTTCTATCCTACAAAAAAAAAAAGAAAGAAAAGAAAGAAATTCATGTAAAGTAGATTCACCTAGTAGGAGGTTCTCCTGCAGAGGCTCCAAAAACAGGTAAATGAATAAGTTTCATGCTTCCTGGTAGAATTTCCCAATACACTGATTACTGTGTATGCAGAATTAGTCAGTATATCTGCCAAGAATGCAGAATCCATTTACACAGAATAGGAAGTATGTTTTTTGTTTGTTTGTTTGTTTTGTTTTTGTTTTTTTGTGGTGTGTGGGCCTCTCACTGTTGTGGCCTCTCCCGTTGTGGAGCACAGGCTCCGGACGCACAGGCTCAGCGACCATGGCTCACGGGCGCAGCTGCTCCGCGGCATGTGGGATCTTCCCGGAGTGGGGCACGAACCCGTGTCCCCTGCATCGGCAGGAGGACTCTCAACCACTGCGCCACCAGGGAAGCACAGGAAGTGTGTTTTGAAACTAATGGATAGTGGTTGATTTTGATTGCTTCAATTTCAATCAAGAACCAACGGTCTATCTTGGAATAGAAATTGCATTAGCAGAAATGTCTATACCTAGGAAAAATAACATTTTTTCTTTTGATTATTATTATATTTGGTTTAGTTATTAAAGTTACTTTAGTTCAAGTTTCATCTGCTTTAATAACACATATATTCTCCATGGATTGTTTTCTCCATTATCTTTTTATTTTCCCTCAACAGTTCAATAAGAAAACATGCAAATATATAGAAAAATTTAAAGAATTTGTGGTGAATACCTCTAAAGCCACTACCTAAATTCTATTAATATTTTACTATACTTGTTTCATTACAAGTCTATCATCTTTTTATTCATGTATCCATTCCTCCATTCATTTATCCATCCTTCCTTCCTAATGATTTTGTTTTCTTCAAAGACTCTCTTTAACTTTTCTGCATTTTTTACATTCACTAGATATTTTCTAGCTACAGAAATTTATTATACTTGCAGATTATTAAGATTCTTTATCAAAAGGCACCATAAAGTGAAATGATGCAAGTTAAATCTGGTTTTCTCATAAAAGTGTTTCCATAGGAAGTTATATCCCAAGGAATTAATGACTCATTTTATATAAAGGGATACATGTATACAAAATAATCAAAAAATGTTATACTTGCTCTGCATTCAACATAATTCTAATAAGCAGAGCAACAATATTATGAATTCCATCACATTCAGCATTCAAATGGACAGTGAAGAGGGATGAGCATAAAGTATCCCTCAGTGCCCTTGACAATGACCTTTTATTTAAGGATAAACATACAGGAAAATAATTATAGAGCTTTAAAATTTTCTGCTTGTTATTCTCAGTAAGACAGATGACCACTTCAGAAAGCAATTTGGTAAAATCTAATAAAAACATATATACATGTGCCCTGCAATCCAGCAATTACATTACTAAGAATTTACTTATGATAAAATTCTTACTTATGTATGGAAGATATTTGTATGAGCATATTCATTGCAGTACAATTTGTCATAGCAAAATTAAAATCTGTCTCTCAGCAAAGTCAGGAATAAATAATGTGCTTGATAATACAGCAAAATTCTATTTTTAAATTTAAAGAAAATGAACTAGTCCTATGTGCATCAAGCTAAATAAATATCAAAGAAAAGTCATGCTAAGTGTAAAAAAAAAAGAGTTTGCAAAAGGTTATATATAGTGTGATACCCTTTATGCAAATGTTTAAAACAGATTAAAAACAAGAATTTGCAAATTTTTTAATTTTTTGAAAAAAAGTAGACTAAATGCTAACATTAAGACATGAAATATTCTTTTTTCTTTAACTTTCTGTGATTTCATTTTTTCTCTATAATTAACTAAATTACTCTTCTTACTCTTACTGCTACTGTTATACTTTCTCCTATCAGTACTATCTTTTTAACTTTCTTTTTTTATTTAATTGAAGTATAGTTGATTTACAGTATTGTGATATTTTCAATTGTATATTAAAGTGATTCATTTATACACACACATATATATATATGCACACATATATTTCAGATTATTTTCCATTATAGGTTATTACAAGATATTGAACATAGTTCCCTGTATTATGCAACAAATCCTTGCTGCTTACCAATTCTATGCATATCATCACTACTATTTTTACGTGCACATCACATTTCAAACTCAATATTTATGTTTTTGTAAAATTGCATCTGATTTTCAAGAGAATCAGGTGGATTAGTCCCATTTTTCAGTCAGGAAGTTAAACATCATCACTCAAGGAAGAACACAGTAACCTATCCAAGATTACATACCCAGTAAGTGACAGATCCAGGATGAAATACAGGTTTCTGATGATAAATTAGTATTTTTTTAACTTGCTGTTTCTGCATGTCAGAGTGATATACACATGAAAATTCAATAAGCATTTTTGGCAGATAGTAGTGAAAATAGTACCAGTGCCCAAATAATCAATGGTTATAGAACAATATGTTCTGGGTATGGTTCTCAGTACATCAGATATATTCATCACCTGGTCTTCACAACAACTCTGCAAAGAATCTACTTCTCATATCTGAACTTAATAGATGAGGAAAGAGATGGAGAACATTTGAGACATTTTTCAAAGTCCTATAGAACAAAGTGGCTGTGCTGGGATTTGAGCACAGATAGTCCTGGTCCACAGACCATACACACAACCACTATGTCATCCTGCCTCCCCACAAACCTTTTTTTGTTAAACTCCTCCCAGTAGAAACAATAAGTGTAGAATGCCTTGAGGAGCTTTTTCAATTCTGATGTGATTTTAATGAAAAGCACTCTCTATGGGCTTTTTTTTTTTAATGTCTTTATTGGAGTAAAATTGCTTTACAATGTTGTGTTAGTTTCTGCTGTATAAGAAAGTGAATCAGCTATATGTATACATATATCCCCATATAACCTCCCTCTTGTGCCTTCCTCCCACCCTCCATATCCCACCTCTCTAGGTGGTCACAAAGCACTGAGCTGATCTCCCTGTGCTATGCAGCTGTTTCCCACTAGCTTTCTATTTTACATTTGGTAGTTTATATATGTCCATGTCACTCTCTCACTTCTTCCCAGCTTACCCTTCCCATTCCCAATGTCCTCAAGTCCATACTCTATGTCTGCATATTTATTGCTGTCCTGCAGCTAGGTTCTTCAGAACTTTTTTTTTTTTTTTTTTTAGATTCCATACATATGTGTTAGCATACAGTATTTGTTTTTCTCTTTCTGACTTACTTCACTCTGTATGACACACTCTAGGTCCATCCACCTCACTACAAATAACTCAATTTCGTTTCTTTTTATGGCTGAGTAATATTCCATTCTATATGTGTACCACATCTTCCTTATCCATTCAACTGTCAATGGACAGTTAGGGTGCTTCCATGTCCTGACTATTGTAAATAGTGCTGCAATGAATATTGTGGTACATGACTATTTTTGAATTACAGTTTTCTCAGGGTATATGCCAATAATGGGATTACTGGGTAATATAATAGTTTTATTTTTAGTTTTTCAGGAATCTCCATGCTGTTCTCCATAGTGGCTGTATCAATTTACATTCCCACTAACAGTGCAAGAGGGTACCCTATTCTCCACACCCTCTCCAGCATTTATTGTTTGTAGATTTTTTGATGATGGTCATTCTGATTGGTGTGAAGTGATGCCTCATTGTAGTTTTGATTTGCTTTCTCTAATGATTAGTGACATTGCACATCTTTTCATATGTTTGTTCTCAATCTGTATATCTTCTTTGGAGAGATGTCTATTTAGATCTTCTGCCCATTTTTAGATAGGGTTATTTGTTTATTTGATATTGAGCTGCATGAGCTGCTTGTAAATTTTGGAGATTAATCCTTTGTCAGTTGCTTCATTTGCAAATATTTTCTCCCATTTTGAGGACTGTCTTTTCGTCTTGTTTATGGTTTCTTTGCTGTGCAAATGCTTTTAAGTTTCATTAGGTCCCATTTGTTTATTTTTGTTTTTATTTCCATTGCTCTAGGAGGTGGGTCACAAGGATCTTGCTGTGATTTATGTCATAGAGTGTTCTGCCTATGTTTTCCTCTAAGAGTTTTATACTGTATGGACTTACATTTAGGTCTTTAATCCTTTTTGAGTTTATTTTTGTGTATGGTGTTAAGGAGTGTTCTAGTTTCATTCTGTTATATGTAGCTGTCCAGTTTTTGCAACACCACTTATTGAAGAGGCTGTCTTTTCTCCATTGTACATTCTTGCCTCCTTTATCAAAGAGAGGTTGACCATATCTGTGTGGTTTTATCTCTGGGCTTTCTATCCTGTTCCAGTCATCTATATTTCTGTTTTTGTGACAGTACCATACTGTCTTGATTAATGTAGCTTTGTAGTATAGTCTGAAGTCAGGGAGCCTGATTTCTCCAGCTCTGTTTTTCTTTCTCAAGATTGCTTTGGCTATTTGGGGTCTTTTGTTTTTCCATAAAAATTGTTCGATTTTTTTGTTCTACTTCTGTGAAAAATGCCATTGGTAGTTTGATAGAGATCACACTGAATCTGTAGATTGCTTTGGGTAGTATAGGCATTTTCACAATGTTGATTCTTCCAATCCAAGAACATGGTATATCTCTCCATCTGTTTGTATCATCTTTAATTTCTTTCATCAGTCTCTTACAGTTTTTTGCATACAGGTCTTTTGTCTCCTTAGGTAGGTTTATTCCTAGGTATTTTATTCTTTTTGTTGCAATAGTAAATGGCAGTGTTTCCTTAATTTCTCTTTCAGATATTTCATCATTTGTGTATAGGAATGCAAGATATATTTGTGCATTAATTTTGTATCCTGCTACTCTACCAAATTCATTGATTACCTCTAGTAGTTTTCTGGTAACATATCTAGGATTCTCTATGCATAGTATCATGTCATTTGCAAACAATGACAGTTTTACTTCTTCTTTTCCAATTTGGATTCCTTTTACTTCTTTTTCTTTTTCTTTTTCTGAAGCAGAAGTGACTTTAATCAAAGAGTGAAGTCCTCAATCAGGGGACCTCACTTGACCTGTGGTGGAGGGGTCTCAGCGTACCTACCCACCACAGCCCTTGAGGCTCCTCAGGAAGGAGGGACCAATTGAACAGCAAGTTCCAGCAGAGGTCTTTTTCATCTCTGATTGCTGTTGCTAAATCTTCCAAAACTGTGTTGAATAACAGTGGTGAGAGTGGGCAACCTTGTCTTGTTCCTGATCTTAGAGGTAATGGTTTCAATTTTCCACCATTGAGAATGATATTGGCTGTGGGCATGTCATATATGGCCTTTATTAGGTTGAGGTAGGTTCTCTGTATGCCTACTTTCTGGGGAGTTTTTATCATAAATGGTGTTGAATTTTGTCAAAAGATCTTTCTGCATCTATTGAGATTATCATATGGTTTTATCCTTCAGTTTGTTAATATGGTGTATCACATTGATTCATCTGCGTATACTGAAGAATCCTTGCATTCCTGGGATAAACCCCACTTGATCATGGTGTATGATCCTTTTAATGTGCTGTTGGATTCTGTTTGCTAGTAGTTTGTTGAGGACTTTTGCATCTATGTTCATCAGAGATATTTGCTGTAGTTTCCTTTTTTTTTATGACATCTGTGCCTGGTTTTGGTATCAGGGTGATTGTGACCTCAAGGATAGGTTTGGAAGTGTTCCTCCCTCTGCTATATTTTAGAAGAGCTTGAGAACGAAAGGTGTTAGCTCTTCTCTAAATGTTTGATAGAATTCGCCTGTGAAGCGATCTTGTTCTGAGCTTTTGTTTGTTGGAAGATTTTTAATCACAGTTTCAATTTCAGTACTTGTGATTGGTCTGTTTATATTTTCTATTTCTGCCTGGTTCAGTCTTGTAAGGTTGTGCTTTTCTAAGAATTTTTCCATTTCTTCCAGGTTGTCCATTTGATTGGCATAGATTTGCTTGTAGTAATCTCTCATAATCCTTTGTATTTCTGCAGTGTCAGTTGTTACCTCTCCTTTGTCATTTCTAATTCTGTTGATTTGAATATTCCCCTTTTTTTCTTGATGAGTCTGGCTAATGGTTTATCAATTTTGTTTATCTTTTCAAAGAACCAGCTTTTAGGTTTATTGATCTTTGCTATGGTTTTCTTCATTTCTTTTTCATTTATTTCTGATATGATCTTTATGAGTTATTTCCTTCTGCTAACTTTGGGATTTTCTTGTTCTTCTTTATCTAATTGCTTTAGGTGTAAGGTTACATTGTTTTTTGAAACTTTTCTTGTTTCTTGAGGTACGATTTTATTGCTATAAAATTCCCTCTTGAACTGCTTTTGCTGAATGCCACAGGTTTGAGGTCATTGTGTTTTCATTGGCATTTGTTATTTGGTATTTTTTGACTTCCTCTTTGACTTCTTCAATGATCTCTTGGATATTTAGTAGTATATTGTTTAGCCTCCATGTGTTTGTATTTTTTACAGGTTTTCCTGTAATTGATATCTAGTCTCATAGCATTGTGGTCAGAAAAAATACTTAACATGATTTCAATTTTATTAAATTTACCAAGGTTTGAATTGTGATCCAAGATATGGTCTATCCAAGTGTTCCATGAGCACTTGAGAAGAAAGTGTATTTTGTTGTTTTGAGATGGAATGTCCTATAAATATCAGTTAAGTCTATCTTGTCCAATGTGTCATTCAAAGCTTGCGTTTCCTTATTTATTTTCATTTTGGTTGAATTGTCCATTGGTGAACGTGGAGTGTTAAAGTCCCCTACTATTATTGTGTTACTGTCAATTTCCCCTTTTATGGCTGTTAGCATTTGCCTTATTTATTGAGGTGCTCCTATGTTGGCTGCATAAATATTTACCATTGTTATACCCTCTTCTTGGATTGATCACTTGATCATTATGTAGTGTCCTTTGTCTCTTGTAATAGTCTTTATTTTAAAGTCTATTTTGTCTCATATGAGAATTGCTACTCCAACTTTCTTTTGGTTTCCATTTGCATGGAATATCTTTTTCCATCCTCTCACATTCATTCTGTATGTGTCCTTAGGTCTGAAGTGGGTCTCTTATAGACAGTATATATACAGGTCTTATTTTTGTATCCATTCAGCCAGTCTATTTATTTTGGTTGTAGCATTTAATCCATTTACATTTAAGGTAGTTATCAATATATATGTCTGTATTAACAGTTACTTAATTGTTTTGGGTTTGTTTTTGTAAGTCTTCTCTTGTGTTTAATGACTAGAAAAGTTCCTTTAGCATTTGTTGTAAATCTGGTTTAGTGATGCTGAATTCTTTTAACTTTTGTCTATCTGTAAAGGTTTTAATTTCTCCATCGAATCTGAATGAGATCCTTGCAGGGTAGAGTAATCTTGGTTGTAGGTTCTTCCCTTTCATCACTTTAAATATGTTCTGCCACTCCCTTCTGGCTTGCAGTTTCTGCTGAAATGTCTGCTGTTAACATTATGGGGATTCCCTTGTATGTTATTTGTTGCTTTACCCTTGCTGCTTTTAATATTTTTTTCCTTGTATTTAGTTTTTGATAGTTTGATTAATATGTGTCCCAGGGTGATTCTCTTTGCGTTTATACAGTATAGTATTCTCTGTGCTTCCTGGACTTGACTATTTCCTTTCCCATGGTAGGGAAGTTTTTGACTATAATCTCATCAAATGCATTCTCATACCCTTTCTTTTTCTCTTCTTCTTCTGGGACCCCTAAATTCAAATGTTGGTGCATTTAATGTTGTCCCAGAGGTCTCTGAGACTGTCCTCATTTCTTGTCACTCTTTTTTCTTTATTCTGCTCCTTAGCTGTTATTTCCACCATTTTATCTTCCAGCTGACTTACCTGTTCTTCTGCCTCAGTTATTCTGCTATTGATTCCTTCTAGAGTATTTTTGATTTCAGTAATTGTGTTGTTCATCACAGTTTGTTTGCTCTTTAGTTCTTCTAGATCCTTGTTAAATGTTTCTTGTATATTCTCCATTCTGTTTCTGAGATTTTGGATCATCTTTACTATCATTACTCTGACATCGTTTTCAGGTAGGTTGCCTATTTCGCCTTCATTTATTTGGTCTTGTAGGTTTTTACCTTGCTCCTTCATCTGTAGTATATATTTTTATATTTTTGTCATTTCTTTTCTTTTTTTTTCTTTTTTTTTTTTTGATGGGTGGTGATGTATTCCTGTCTTACTGGTTGTTTGGCCTGAGACACCCAGCACAAGACTTTGCAGGCAGCTGGATAAAGCTGGGTCTTTGTGCTGAGATGAGGAACTCTGGGAGGCTTCACTCTGATTAATATTCCCTGGAGTCTGAAGTTCTCTGTTAGTCCAGTGGTTTGGACTCAGAGCTCCCACCACAGGAGCTCAGGCCTGACCTCTGGCCTGGTCACCAAGATCCCACAAGCTTCATTGCATGGTTAATAAAAAGAAAGAAGGAAAGAAAGAAGGAAAGAAAGAAAGAAAGAAAGAAGGAAAGAAAGAAGGAAAGAAAGAAAAAAGGAGCAGTACAATATCAAAGAATAAAAAAACAAAATAAAATTCGAAAGATAAAAAATATATTAGGAAAAATAAAACTATAATTGAAACAACTGTAACAAGGTAAAGTAAAACTACAACAGAAAAAAGAAAAAAAAAGGTGTGGGTGGGGGACAAGCCAAAAGGAGAGAACAATAACAAAGTATAAAGAATAAAATAAAATTAGAAAACTAAAAAATCTCTTAGCAAAAATAAAAATATAAAAAAATCAACAACAATGAATCAACAAGGTAAAACAGAACCCCAATCTAAAAGAGGAAAAAAAAAAAAAGCCTTGGCTATGGGGGCAGAGTTTAGGTGGGGGTGGAACTTAGGCAGGGGCGGGGTTTAGGATGGGGCTGGATCCAGGCAGGTTGGGGGTTGAGGTTTGTGTGTGGGGCAGGGCCTAGACTCAGGACCGACATAGCCAGAAAAGGCCCTGGGGGCGGGGCCTAGGCAGGGTGACGTTCAAGCATGGGGCGGGGCCTCTGCTTAGGACCTGTGTGGAAGTGGAGAGGCACCGTGTGGAAAGGAAAACCTCCAGAGTGTGGAGTTCTGGAGTTTGAAGTTTGGGCCCTGAGTGTGGGTGTGTTGGTGGGGGTCTCACAGGGGGTCTCCGAATGTAGAGGTAAGGCCCTGGGTGGGGGTGTAGGGGCGGGGCTTGGGTTCTGCACCCCAGAAGGGAGGCTCCAAGGGCAGAGGATTAACCCCAGGAGCCCAAAAGGCTCCCCACTGCCTAAGTGCACAGGGAAAGCACTGGCCATGTTCCCTTCCACTCCTTCGCGCCTGTCCCACACCATCTCCCCTAGGGTCTCTCCCGTGGCCAATGGACCCCTAACCATGGGTGGGTCCGACTGGGTGTAGGAACTCCTCCCCTCCCCCAGCCACCCCTCAGGGATGCTGGTCCTGGAGGTTCGGCATTTACTTTTGCTCCCCCTTCCATCCCTCCCACTCCCACAGGACCTGCGTGGCTGGAGGGGGCCTCGGTAGGCAGGGGATCAGGCCTGGGATCTCAGCAGTTTCCTGGGGGCCCCAGTGGGCAGGGGAAACCTGGCCATGCTCTCTTTTGATGCTCTGCCCTCCCAATGGTTCCCCAATTTCCCCTTTTGGGCGTGGGATCCTTTCCCCTACCCCAGCCGCCCTCAGGGGCACCAGTCCCATCCCGCCCCCACTTGTCCTCCCCCTTCACTCCCTCCCATGCCCCACGTCCTACCCAGTTGCGGGCATTCTTCCTGTCCCCTTAGGTGTTTATGGTCCCCCACTGGTGCCTGGTAGGTGCCCTAGTTGTGAGGAGACGTGAATTCCACGTCCTCCTAGTCTGCCATCTTGACTCCGCCCCCTCCACTTTTCATCTCACTTAATCCTCATCCAGTAATGAGAGGGACTCATTAGCCTGTCATGTACTGATAAGAAAAATAGACTCAGAAAAATTAACTAATTTTCACAAGACCACAAAGATAATAAGAGGCAGAGAAGAATTTCAACCTAGTTTTGTCTATTTCTAAATTCTTTGGTCTTGTCCCTTCTCCATGTGGGTAAACAAATAATGTCATTAGTCATGATCACCATTAATATTTTTTCACCACTAACAATGTACCAGGTTTTATAATAAGTGCTGTATAGGCACTGTCTCTAACAAACCTCACATAGAAACTATCACTGTTGTTGTTTTATAAAATGAGAGGATGTCCGGGGAAATAAGGTTGGTTTCTCAAATCCCTGCAGATGAAGAGGGAAAGAATGGGAACCTGCATTTCTATTGTGATGACCAATGTTACACTTCATGGAAAACAGAAGCAGGATTAGATGCAGCTGCTTGCTTTAAGCATTATGGCTTATTTTTCCACAGCATTAATTTTACACTTATATTTTTGCTGACTATAATGTATAATATGTTTTAAAATGTTATCATTTTGTACCAAACATTTAGTTCTCAAATCGTTTGAATTATAATAAAAAGTACTTGATGTCCTGCTGTTATGAAAATAGCCCCATGAAAGAAAAAACTACAGATGCATTTACAGCACCAGTGACCTTATCGTTTTCATCATTACTATGCTTTTAAAATCATCTCTTTTATAATTTCATGTTCTCTTTTCTCTTTGAAGTCATAAGTGGCTGAAATAATCTATATGAAACACTATGCACAATGTTCCTTTAGGATGGTGATTTAATTTGTACATGAGAATGGATATTGTATATGTGAAAAAGATTAACTTTTTGGAGACATTTAATTTCCTTTCATTAAACTGTTTAATTCATTAGAATAATAATGTATAAAGAGAAATACTTCAGAAAGTTGTATAAATTAATATTTAAATGTCACCATTCATAAAAATGTTTTACCATCCTATCCCTTACCAAGTCACTTTGCAGAAAATAGGCAAAATTAATAGAAACCGTCTTCTCTTTCCTTTTATCCTTGAGTTCAAGAATCTAGCATATGTCTTTCTCATTACTATTTCCAGAAACTTAATGTAATTTTCCATTCTGTAGAAAGCAATATTTTAGCTCAGAGAAATATTCTTTAGTCACTAGTATAGCTATTGTATATTTCCCATCAGTTTCATTTTCTCCTTCTGAAATTGTTGTTATTTGGGTACTAAATTTCTGAAATCTATTCTCCAGATCTCACATCTCTTCAAATTTTCTCTCTTTTCATACTTTTGGTCTGTACTTTGAGATAATATTCTTGCAGTCACTCTTCCAGGCTGCTAATCATAGTCTTAACAACAATCATCCCATACTTCACCTCATCTACTGAATTTTGTACTTCAAACATTTAGTTTTTATTTTAGAAAGTCTTGCTTTGTACCTAACTGGAATAGTCATAGCTGCTCCTTACCATGTTATTATTATATACTGGTGTTGTCTGCGTCCTCATCTGTCCCTTCCAGAGGTTCTCCTCTATTTCAGTTTCCTTTGCTGGATGTTTGGGTCCCTCAGAGTGGGATTATTTTTCCTTGTCATCTCTTTAGGAATCAGCTTTGGTTGTTGAAGCACCCTAAGTGGAGGAACTCTCAGAAGGGAGTTGAATCACCGTCTACTTTTGTCGGCTAAAGGTATGCCAATAGGCAGACAGCAGGAAAAATCCTACCAGTGACCTAATAGTCTCATACTCTCCTAGTCTCAGAGGTATCAGTTCAGCTTTTCAGCTCTGTCTTCTCTTTTGAAGGCTAAGGAGACCAGCCCATCCAGACACTTGTGGATCCATGGGTGCACACACACACATGTACACACGGGTTCAGCATTACCTGCCCCCAATTTCCCAGGGGTCCACAGATTTCTGTAAGCCATGTTCTTTCCAATATCCTCCATAATCTTTTCTTAAAAGATCTCTTACCATGGTATCACCAGGCCCATGGAAGGAAAGCCCTTCACAGGTCTCTTCCTGAGGATTCCTCAATCCCCAGAGCTAAAGACTCTCTTATACCCAGCAATATACTATCTCCTACAGCCATTTGGACAAGTGAGCCAGAGTATTCTTGTGAAAAGAAAGAATAATGAGTTCTCAGGATATTTCCAGAATCCTTGTATTTTATCTAAGTTCTTTCCTTACCATTTGCACTAAAATTTGTCAATAGAATGGATGAAAATGATATCTAGTTCTTGCTAGCAAATTTTTCAATACTGGAGTAATCATCAGTTCAACACATATAATTTTATCCTGTGTTCATTCTATAAATGACCTTCCCTTTCCTATTTTTTCTTCTGGTTATGAAGCCAAAGAAAAATGCAATAGAATATATAATTAAATTCTAAGTGGTCTCAGTGATGTAGGAAATTATCTTAAGATTTCTCAGTCTTCCTTGGAAGAAGCAGATGAAGCTCTAACCTTGGTTGAGACCATGTGTAGCTTCTAAGTTCTTCCTAGAAATGAGAAAAAGTCAGAGAGTGCTATTACCTCTCATGGGTCAGTGTCAACAGTAACACTTTTTAAAAAGTACTTTTAGGGGGCTTCCCTGGTGGCACAGTGGTTGAGAGTCTGCTTGCTGATGCAGGGGACAGAGGTTCGTGTCCTGGTCCGGGAAGATCCCACATGCCGCGGAGCGGCTAGTCCCGTGAGCCATGGCCGCTGAGCCTGCGTGTCCAGAGCCTGTGCTCCTCAACGGGAGAGGCCACAACAGTGAGAGGCCCGCGTACTGCAAAAAAAATAAAAAATAAACTAAGAATTTTTAAAAAAAGTTTTTAATAAAAAAAATTATTAAGAATTTCATGACAGCACATTTGAGTACGAAACAAAGTGCAAGGCTCTTCTGAGCCAGAGCCCTGTGCAACCGTTGAAGTCAAACACCCATGAAACCAACCCTAGTGATGGTAATGACTGTTCTAACATTGCTCTGGCTTCTAAATGTGGCTTTATGTATCATTAACCCTGTAACCTATGGCAAGTCACTTGGCTTATCTACCTTTAATTCCTCAACTGTAAAATATAAAGGTCAAGCAAACATATATTAAGTGTCTATTTTGTTCAGTGACTATACTAGTCATTGTTGCTATATTGTTATGAACACTAAAAACCCAACAATTACCCTCGCAAAGCTTATATGTTATCTGAGGCAACTGAGAGTAAATAACTAATTTTAAAATTAGTGATTCGATTACAGTACGATGAGAGCTACAATGGGGAAGTACTATGAACTGTGATACATGTTTTTTTCTTTTTTTATAAATTTATTTGTTTTTATATTTGGCTGTGTTGGATCTTCGTTGCTGTGCATGGGCTTTCTCTAGCTCCAGTGAGCAGGGGCTACTCTTCCTTGTGGTGCGTGGGCTTCTCATTGTTGTGGCTTTTCTTGTTGTGGAGCATGGGCTCTAGGTGTGTGGGCTTCAGTAGCTGTGGCACATGGGCTCAGAAGTTGTGGCTGGCAGGCTCTAGAGCGCAGGCTCAGTAGTTGTGGCACACAGACTTAGTTGCTCTGGAGCACGTGGAATCTTCCTGGACCAGGGCCCGAACCCATGTCCCCTGCATTGGCAGGCAGATTCCCAACCACTGTGCCACCAGGGAAGCCTGAACTGTGATACATGTTTACAAATGGCTTAAGGCAGTTTTACCCTGGTTTCATCACTTGTCACTTTCAAATCTTTTATTAATAGCATTACCTCAACTAATAGAACAATTATTTTGTGCCAGGCATATAATACCTATGCTATATTAACTCAGTTAATACAATTATTAAATGAAGTAGGTACTCTTAATAGCCTTATTTTGCAAATGAGGAAATGAGGCACAGAGTTTTAAGTAACTTTTCAAAGATCTTATAGTTAATTAATGGTGGATCTGCTTTCAATTCCAAGCTGAGTGTTATGGCCAGAAACTGGAGTGTTTATGCTGGTATCCTACCTCTCAGAACATAAAAATGATCACCTGGCAAACAATAAAATGAGGCAGCTCTCATAAATCCTAGAGAATGAATCTGAAGAGCTAGATGTTCTTTCTGGTTCTCCATGGGCTGCTTTGTGACAGTCTCCTAATATCTTTATCCTTGCATTTCCTCATTTCTAAGGGAAGGGGTCAGCTTCCCAAGGATTGATATAGGTCAAAAAATGTACATCAAAAATGTTCCGTATCTCACAGCACTTGCAAGGGGAGATAAGGACATTATTGAAAACATAAACAGTCATTTAATATAATCTACCCACTTCTACTACCTATCAGCTATCTATCTATCTACTTATCTACTATATATAGTTACATAAGTGATACTTTAATGTTACCTAAATCAGCTTTTTTCCAATATATAATTAGCATTTAGTTAAGTACACCCAATGAACAGTTAAACTAATGCCAGTAGTTGCTTTGAATGTATTTCTCTTTTTTAACCTCTACTTTTTCCTTCTTAACTTAAAATTTTATTTCATAGTTTATCTATATGAAAAGTCCACTTTTTAATAGTTTTAACATTAAACATTTTTCTCTGATTTAAATTGTACCTGTTTCAATATTTTTTAAAACACCTTTCAGTTTTGTCTTAAAATGCATTCAATCTTTGAATTCCATGTCTTGCATATTTGAAATTTTATACAATATTAAATAATGAAATAATTGTTCACTCTTTAAAAATACTATTCTTGGTCTGCTCCCCTTTAGGATTGTCCAGTGCTACAAACAAAAATTCATTTCCCATCGGTGTTCACAGACAGGGCGTTATGTCCACTAGACAACAAATGTACTTTAAAATTTGAATGTTAATTCTTTTTCCATGTAATTGCTGTTTGCTTTTGACATTGGCTTGTGACAGTGAAAGCCTTTTCTTTTCCTTTGTTTATTAAGTCCTTTCCCATCTCTGTCCAATGGTTTATGTTACACTTCGGCTGAAAAATATATTGCACGCTCTTTACCAATTTATAATACTGTACTCCAGTGACAGATGTGCAGCTCAGTGAGAACATTATAAACATCACATGCCAGGGTGAATAATTTCCTTTTTTCCCCTAGTGTTCACTATCTTTTATAAGATAGAGTCAAGAAAACAAAAACCCAAATAAGGAAATTTGCATCTCTTTTAATAAAAAAAATTTGCATCTCTTGTATCTTCTTTGGCATCAGAAGATAGAAAAAAAAATTGTTTCCTGTGTGCCTGACCTGCTACCTATGTCTTTTATGAGACAATTTTCAATGTGAAATTGAGATGGGAAAGCAGTCGGAAACATGAGCCTCCTGTTTGTGTTTTCTATGCCTCTGCTGTTAGATTGGTTTTTGAATAGTTTTTATAGACAATTTAGCAGTTTCTTATGTAGATGGCATTTTTTATTTTCAGTTTGTTTTATGATTAAGCTATCCTCAGTGTCCATAATGTTCTTCTGCAAGAAAATAGCCTGCTTGTTCTAGGAGTGGTGCTAATGGACAGTTGTAGGAAATATAAGCAAAGAAAAGTGGATAGAAGAAATTAAATTAGGTGTAAACTGGGGCTTTTTCATATTTTTAGCACATATGACTTTCTTGTATACTTTTCTTTCTGCAAATACAGCGTCAACTGATCTCTAGGGTGTTTATTTTCCCAACTGCAAATCAATTTCATTTGAAATAACAAAAATATACATTACTACATAACACACACCAAGCAGGAAAGAAAAAAAAAATAAAAAGACCAGTGTATACTGAAACAGCTAGTCACAGTACAAGCCACGTGAGAATCTGTGGAAACTATAAATGGGGATCTTTAGAAATGTTGTCACATAATCTCTAATCATTTATATTTGCCTCAAAGAATTGAGGACTTTTGAGAATCACTTAGATCAAGGACAACGTCTGCCCAGCTTCAGCAAGACACACCAGGCTAGTGCGTCAGAAATCACACACAATATTAGAAATTGCACACTTAATTAGAAATCACACATAATAGTGAATTATTGCCATGTAGCTGGTGGGGCTTCTGTGTGTGTGTGTGTGTTTGCTTTATTGTTCCACAAAATATCTAAATACTCTTTTCATTTAATTGGAATGTAATATATACCAATTCTGCTGCTATCATTCAGGTAGGGAAGCAATTTCATATATAAACTGACATGTACTGGGGGCGAGAAAGTATTCAAGAATCCACAGATTGTTAGAAGGGATCATATGCTAGGAAAGCAGCAGCATGCCAAGTCAATACAGTACCCATAAGTGTGTGCCAACTAGATAAGTTTTGAAGGGTTAGACATATAAATGATGACAAAAGGTCACTTATTTCCTCAAGGCAACCTTCCATGCATGCTCAGAATAGGGCTTGCTCTTCTCAGAAGGAAAATGTCAGGATCCATGGCATTTCTCAGTGTGTGTAAAGGACTAAAAGTATCTTTGGAAAGTTAAATGAGAAAAAAACAGCGGGATGTGAAGCCACTTAGCAGGAGGTCTCACTAGTTGACACATGTGCTCTCAGTTCTTGGTAATAGAGCCATGAGGGGTGACTGAGTGAGAAGGGTCAGTGACGAGGCCACCAATCCTGTGATGAACTAATCAACTTAGTGTGGGGATTTCCCCAGGCAGGAGGTCCTATACCTCACCTCACCAGCAGCCCCAGTGGGAGGGTAGACTTGGAACATCTTCGGTTTGTGGGATCTCAGCATGTGCCAGAGTGGGCGAATGCAGAAAGAAAACAAGAAAATAAAAAGCTTTTTGCCTTGAGGAGGACAAAGCAAGCATCTTCTCAGGAGTACAGAACACAAATGAGAAAATGCTAAAACAAAACCTGAAAATAAAATAGTGATAACAATGGTCTCAACATTAGATGGAGAAGAACTGGAACTACAGCTGAAACTACCAAAAAGAAAAATCACTCCAGAAAAATCTTTTAGTCTGTAAGATGGGACTTATTACCAGCACCCCTCTTACTATTACTAGTTTTGTAGCAATACATCTGGAAGGCAACCAGTCCATCTAGTACCAGCAAGGAGTCCAGAGACAATGTGAACCCGGAAAATAGCAACATCTGGTATGAAACTAAACTGGGCTAGAAAAGGGTACCATTTCCCATGTGGAGAGAGGATAGGAATTTGGGAATGTTTACATCAGATCTTAACTAATTAAACAGTTAATTCCTTATTTCCCCTTTATATTTTTCTTCCAGTTTCATTGAGATATAAATGACATACAGCACTTCATAAGTTTAAGATGTACAGTGTAATGATTTGACTTATATAAGCATGAAATGATTATCGCAATAGGTTGCATGAACATCCATCATCTCATACAGATACAAGATTAAATAAACAGAAAAAGGTTTCTTCTTGTGATAAGAATTCTTAGGATTTACTCTCTTAAACACTGTCATATATAACACAAGGCAGTGTCAATTCCATTCATCATACTGTACATTCCATCCTTAGTATTTACTTATCTTATAAATGGAAGATTGTATCTTTTGACTGCCTTCATCCAATTCCCCCCTGCCCCCAACACTCACATTTGGTAACCACAAATCTGATCTCTTTTACTATGAGCTTGTTTGGTTTTGAAGTATAATTGACCTATAGCACTACATTAGTTTTTGTTACACAACAGGTGATTCAATATTTCTATACATTTTAAACTGATCACCACAATAAGTCTAGTTTCCATATGTCACCAAAGAAGATATCACATAGTTATTGACAGTATTCCCCACACTGTGCATTTTATACCCATGACTCATTTATTTTGCACCTGGAAGTTTGTACCTCTTAGTCTCCCTCACGTATTTCTCTCATTCCTCCACCTCCCTCCCTTCTGGCAACTACCTGTTTGTTCTCTGTATCTATGGCTCTGTTACTGTTTTGTTATGTTTGTTTCTTTGTTTTGTTTTTTAGATTCCACATATAAGTGAAATCATACAGTATTTGTCTTTCTCGGTCTGAATGATTTCATTTAGCATAATACCATCTAGGTCCATCCAAGTTGTCACAAATGGCAAGATTTCCTTCTTTTTTATGGCTAATATTCATTATATGTATGTACCATATCATCTTTGTCCATTCATTTATTGGTGGGCACTTAAGTTCCTTCCATATCTTGGCTATTGTAAATAATGCTGTAATGAACATAAGGGTGCATATATCATTTCTAATTACTGTTTTCATTTTCTTCAGATAAATATCCCAGAGTGGAATTGCTGGATCATACGCTAGTTCTATTTTTAATTTTTTGAGAAATCTCCATACCATTTTCCATAGTGGCTGCACCAATTTACATTCCCACCAACAGTGCAGGAGGATTCCCCTTTCTCCTCATCCTTGCAAACACTTATCATTTATCGTCTTTTTTATAATAAAAAGGTAGATGTAATATCAAATAAAAAGACATCTATCAGATGTCTTTCTGGCAGATATGATGTGAAGTCTCATTGTGGTTTTAATTTGTGTTTCCCTGATAATTAGTGAAGTTGAGCATCTTTTCATGTGCCTGTTGGCCATCTGTATGTCTTCTCTGGAGAAAAGTGTTTTCAGATCCTTTGTCCATTTTTTAATGGGATTGTTTACTTTTTTGGTATTGAGTTGTATGAGTTCTTGGTATCTTTTGAATATTAGCCCCTTATTTGATATATCATTTTCAAATATTTTCTCCCATTCAGTGGGTGGCCTTTTCATTTTATCTATAGTTTTCTTCACTGTGCAAAAGCTTTTTAGTTTGATATAGTCCCATTTGTTTATTTTTGCTTTTGTTTCCCTTGCCTAAAGAGACATATCCAAAAAAAATATTTCTAAGACCAGTGTCAAAGAGAGTACTGCCTATATTTTCTTCTAGGCGTTTTATGATTTCAGGACTTACATTTAAGTGTTTAATGCATTTTGAGTTTATCTTTGTATATAGTGTGAGAAAAGAATCCAGTATGATTATTTTGCACATAGCTTTCCAATATCCTCAACACCATTTATTGAAGAGGCTTATTCCCCATTGTATATTCTTGTCTCTTTTGTTACAGATTAATTGTCCATATATGTGTGGGTTCATTTCTGGGCTCTCTCTTCTGTTTCATTGATCTATGCATCTGTTTTTCTGTGCTGGTACCATACTGTTTTGGTGACTATAGCTTTGTAGTATAGTCTGAAATCAGGGATTGTGATACCTCCAGCTTTGTTCTCCTTTCTCAAGATTTTTTTAGATATTCAGTGTCTTTTGTTGTTCCATATAACTTTCAGAATTTCTTGTTTTAGTTCTCTGAGAAATGTTATTGGTATTTTGATAAGTATCACACCAAATCTGTAGATTGCCTTGGTTAGTATGCTAACCAATTTAATTCTTCCCATCCAAGAACACCATATATATCTCCATCTGTTCGTGCCATTCTTAATTTCTTTCATCAGTGTCTTAGAATTTTCTGAGTACAGGTTTTATTCCTAGGTATTTTATTCTTTTGATGCAATTATCAATGTGATTTTTTCCTTAATTTTCTCTTTCTGATATTTCATTTTTAGTTTATAGAAATGCAACAAATTTCTGTATATTCATTCTGTATCCTGCATTTTTACCTAATTCATTGATGAGTTATAATAGTTTTTTGGTGGTGCTTTTAAGATTTTCTCTGTATAGTATCATGTCATCTGCAAAGAGTGACTGTTTTACTACTTCCTTTTCAATTTGGATTAAATTTATTTATTTTCTCTGTCTGATTGCTTTTTCTGAGACTTATAATACTATGTTGAATTAAAGTGGCAAGAGTGGGCATCCCTGTCTTGTTTCTGATCTTACAGAAAATGCTTTCAGCTTTTCACTATTGACTTAGCTGTCATATATGGTCTTTATTATGTTGAGATGTGTTCCCTTACATTGTTAAGAGTTTTCATCATAACTAAATGCTGAATTTTTTCAACTTCTTTTCTGTATCTTCTGAGGTAATCATATGCTTTTTATTCTTCAATATGTTAATGTGGTGTATCACATTGATTGGTTTGTGAATATTGAAACATCTTTGCATCCCTAGGATAAATACCATTACATCCAGGTGTATGATCCTTTTAAAGTAGTGTTGAATTCAGTTTGCTTGCATTTCGTTGAGGATTTTTGCATTTATGTTCATCAGTGTTATGGGCCTGTAATTTTCTGTTTTGTGATATCTTTGGTTTTGGTATCAGAGTGATGTTGGCCTTGTAGAATGAGTTTAGAAGTGTTTGAGAAGGATAGGTGTTGACTCTTCTAAATGTTTGGTAGAATTCATCTGTGACATCATCTGATTCTGAACTTTTGTTTACTGGGAGGTTTTTTTTTTTAATTAGTGATTCAATTTCATTACTGATAATTGGTCTATTTTTATTTTCTGTTTGTTCCCAGTTCAGTCTTGGGAGATTGTACATTTCTAGGAATTTGTCCATTTCTTCTCCATTGTCCAGTATATTGGCATATAATTGTACCCAGGAATCTCTTATGATTTTTCTGTGGTGCCACTTGTAACTTCTCTTTTTCCTTTCTGATTGTATTGATTTGGTCTCTCTCTCTCTCTTTCTCTCTCTCTCTCTGTTTTTTATTTTTATTTTTTTGATGAGTCTGGCTAAAGGTTTATCAATTTTGTTTATCTTTTCAAAGAACCAGATCTGTTTCATTGATCTTTTCCAATCTTTTATCTCTATTTAGTTCATTTCCTCTCTGATCTTCATGATTTCTTTCCTTCTACTCACCCTGGGTTTTGTTTGTTCTTTTATTTTCTAGTTACTTTAGGTGTAAGGTTAGGTTGTTTATTTGACATTTTTCTTGTTTCCTTAGGTAAGCTTGTATCACTATAAACTTCCCTCTTAAAACTTCTTTTGCTGCATTCTGTAGTTTTGGATCATTATGTTTTCATTTTCATTTGTCTTCAGGTAGTTTTCTTATTTCTTCTTTGATTTCTTCAGTGAAATATTAGGGTTTAGCAGCCTATTATTTAGCATCCATGTGTTTGTTTTTTTGGAGTTTTCTTCTTGTAGTTGATTTCTTGTCTCATAGCATTGTGGTTAAACAGTTAATTCTAAGAGAAAACACCCCTGATATCCTGACTGCTAAGTCTTGCTGTTGCTACGAGCTGGTCTGGTCCTCACGGCTCTGCCACGTTGTTCTCCTTTTGGAAATGAATAATTTCACAGGACACCAACAACAGACAACATCATTCTGCAGCCATGATGAAGTGAAACAGAGAACAAGACCACTCATCATTTTGTCCCAGCATAAACAAAAACCAGGTCATTGTGGAAGCTACAACAAATATCCAACTGCCAAATTTCCCTCTCTACTGCCTAATATGAGTAATGGCTATCCCTTTTCCATTTTGTTTTTCAATTACAACTTTAACCTGGCTCTAGTCTTCCCTCCTAGATAAGACTTATTATTCCCAGTCATAGAATTGTCCTTTTTCTGACAGTATCTAATATAGAGAAAATCCTGGCTTCCTTGAACTTTCTCTCAAATCACCCAACACAAACTTTAATCCCATAGGAGATCCTTTATAGAAGAACTCACTCTTTTACCAAGATGTCTCAATGTTTCCCATGATGTGCAGGCTTCCTTACCGCAACTAATGATAAACGCAACTTTTTGACCCTAGGTATGCCCCAGATAATCTTGGCTAGATGTGCATGTGAAACTTTCTTGCACTAAGCATTGTGTGTAGCCTTTAGGGTACAACAGTGAGGAAGATGGTGCCATCAAGTACATAAGCATCACCATGAATGGGAGTTCTTCCTGCTTTGCTCACTGATGTTCCTCTTAGAGAGCCAAGCACATCATAAGTTCTCAATAAATATTTATTGAAAGAATGAAATAGCTTTCAGTCTACCAGCTAGCTCAGAATGTAAATCAATATGAAGTGCTCAGCCGGGAGCCAGACACATAGAATGTACAATTAACAATAACTTATTTCATATTATATTAAGTTCAGCAGTAGTTGTATATTTATTTAAGTTAATTCTACTCTACGCTTGTAGAGTGTTGAGCCAAACATTTGCTTGTGATCTTTGTAATAAATTATTTTCTCTCCAATGTTTCAAGTCCATTAACTCTTGCAAAATATTGTAAAAGTAAGGTTTAGTGCAGAAAGTCAGCTCTTTTATTGCAGCTCCAATCATATTGTACTCAGCATTTCCTGACTTTCCAGGATTCTGTCATTTAGCTCACTGTTCTTTTCAGTTGAAATTGCCTTTATCTCCTTCTTGATTATGTTAAAGAAATCTTATTTATAATTACCTTGTCTGATATGTTTCCTCTTAAGTAGAAAAAAAAACCACTTCCATTTTTCTGACCTACCTGAGGAAAACATATTAATACATTTTTCTATACACATATTGTTATTTCTGTGTGGCAATTGCTCACCTTCTGCCATGCATGGTTCCTTTGGAAGGTAATGCATCTATTCATTTTCTATTCTAGGCATTTAGTTCTATGTTGTATTCAATACATAGTAAATAAATAAATTTGTGGCCTCCCAATAAACATTTAATTATTTCCCCATTGGAGGATAAAATCCACATTTCTTTTCTTGACATTCAAACCTCCATAAAATATTGCCTTAAAATATATTTCAAGGGTATCTTCCCTTACTCCTCTTTGTGAACAATTTACTTCCATGAAGTTGGTCTCTGCATGTTTACTGGCATTTTTTCCCATTTTTCTCTTCCAGAGTGATTTCCCTTCCTTTTACTTAGCTAAGACTTATTTTTCCTAAACTTCTGAATAAATTACTACCTACATCATTAATTATCACCAGTATAGGACATGAATACCAATATATAGATGATGCATCTCGAATCCCCAGGACCTTACACAACATAGAGACTTAATACATGACTGATGACAATGATGGTAGTGATTAGGTGGGAGCTCAAGAGCTCAGTAGTCATAGAAGAGATGCTTCTACATAGTCTTAAGCCAGGATCTACTGCCAAGAATAAAATAGAAAGAAGGAAGAGCAGGATAGCAATAGAAAACAAAAATAGCTCCTGTTAGACATCAAATGGTAGTAAAGACCATGGTGGTGAGGAGGTAAACCTAAGCTGTTGTCTTGAGTGCATAAAGGTCATGTGGTTCTCTGGATTTAAAATGATTTATTATGACCTAACCAGACTTTAGAGTTTGGGCTTTGAACATGGGAATTTCATGCATAGAATTCAGAAAATAAATTACCCGTGTACATGTCTCATTCTTTTTAGCATTATTTATCTGAAACCTCATAATACTATTCCTTCTCTTTTGTGATTTTTAAAAAATTGCTTGCATCATTTTCTTGGATTATTTCCTGCTAGACCTTCATAAAATATGTCTATTTTTAAGGTGCTACTGAACAAGATGCTCCTTATTCCCCGCTTGCACCCCACTGTGCAACCAGAGAGGAGTCTACAGATCAGTGGGGGTTGATTCTTCATAGAAATAGCATCTCATCTTGGGGGTATGAAATTTCAGTGAAATATCTTTGTAAACTACTTGACTGATTTTTAAATTTCTTCTTATTCTTCTCTGACAAGGACTGAAGATTACAGAAACATAAATAAGTCATATATCCATTGCCTTTGAATTCAGTTAGGGCTTCATATTTAAGGCAGAGACTTCAATGAAAACAAAATTGTCTGAAGTATTATGATTGTCACTGGGGATTCAAACAAAGGATGATGATAAAGACAAAAGGCCTTCACTATAAACTAACAAAAAAGGCAACACATAAATAAGTTCAAAAACCAGAAAAATGGGCAAATAAAAGGACTTATTCTCATAGAGGAGGTTGGCTTCATGGAGATCTCCTGGAGGAGGTCCAGTTTAATGTGGTCTTGATGGGTTAATGGTTTTTGACAAATATTGACTTGAGAGGAAAATTCTAAGTAAAAATCAAATTCAAGAAAGCAAAATGACTGTTTTGGGAAAAAAAATAATCTTGATATGTGTAAACAGCAGTCTTCCAACTCCAATACAACTAATATATTATCCAACATATTTCCTATTTTATCAATACTTTTAGAAAACTAAAAACTACATTTGGGGTTCTGTTACATTTTCTTTCCTCAGCCATGATGTTTTTATTTATGTCATACCTTTCTTTTTTTCTCTTCCTCTCTTTCCTTGTTTCTTGGGTTTTCATTTCATCCTGATTTGTTTTAGTTATACCACACTTATGCATTTCCCTGTATTATCGGCTGCACAAAATGCTCTTATGTAAATAAGAAGGGTAAAAAATTACACATTCATTACAAATACATTATAGAGTTTAGAGTGAGAAAGAAATCTAGAAATGGAAGATGTTTCCAAAAGGTGGAAAGCTTTGAATGTCATGTAAGAAAACAAACAAAAAACATATATTTTAAGCAAAGAAGAGCCATTGCATGTTTACTTGCAGCAGAATGATATGACAGTTCTACATTGTGAATATAGTTGTAGAAAAGATGAGAGATTGGAGGAAAATGTTGGTCTAGTCAAGTGAACAGTAAACAGATGCCTGATATAGTTCACTTAGTTTTAAATGATGTATTATCCCTTACACAGTCTATCTAAAATTCACAAAGACTAGAGCAGAGGTAGAAAAAATTATAAAGAATGAGTGCACTAAAATTTAATGCAACAGAAGTCGTGCTTCAAGGGTAGAGAAGAAAGATTCTAAGACTGACTGTATGATGACCTCCAGTTTTGGTTCCACATGTAAGCAGCATGGAAGTCACCATTCTGTCCTAACATCAAGTAACAAACTGAACAGACTAAAAAATCAACAACTCTTCTTGGATCTATAAGAGACAGTAGGACACAGGGCAAACTGTTGCCTCCAAGACTGGAGGGACAGACAGGGGGAATACAGGGAGTCTTGACTAGCAGAGCAGAAACTCAGGAGAGGAAACGACTGAGGGAACCAGTGCTGGGTCAGTAAAACCTGAACTGCAACTGATGATTTGCTGAAGGGTCAGTGTGGACAACTCTGAGAGCTAAAACCTGCAGGGGAACCCAGACATAGGGGGGCCCAAGATATTGTGAGGTTTATCTCCAGGAGCTCAACCAGATTCCCTCGGTAAATAGCAGAGAAAAATCCCTTTGGGCTTCTAGCAGAGAGAGGGGAAAATAAACCATTCTGAAAATATTGGTTTGGCCAAAGATGGTATGGAAAAACCCATACAAAGTTTTTGGCCAACCCAATACATCAGGGCACTCTGTTCTTCTTAACAAGGTCTGCCTTCAGGGGTAACTTGTTAACCAGAGCCTACCTGCTGGAATATTATCAGAGCCTAATTGACCTGGAGAAGGGAAATATCCAACTCTAGTCCACTTTAACCATCCTGTCCCACATAAGGGAGGAGACAAATTATGAGAAGCATTTGTGCAGTTCACAATACAGAGGTATAAGCTTACTGAAAAACTGACGCAAAATCATAGGACTATAGAACACTTCCCCTACACACCTCACCACCACATTATTAAAGGCCTATCTACAGCAATTCCTTTTACTCAAGATGCATCATCTATTGCTACCAGTCAGAGAGAATGAGCCAGAGAAATATATATATTTGAAAAGATAATGGCCCCAAACTCCCCAACTTTTGTGAAAGAAATAAATTTAAAGATCCCAGGAGTTCACTGAGACTCAAACAAGATAAATTCAAAGGAAAATATAACCAGAGACATAGTAAGCAAACGGCAGAATATTAAAGATAACATAGAAAATAGCCAGAGAAAGACAAGACATTTCATATAGAGGAATAACTCAACGATTCAAATGACAATCACGTGAGACTGGCAATTTAAATACAGGTGCAGTTTTTTGTTAATGTCATATTGTTGTTTAGGTAATAAGAAATATTAAGTAATAGGCTTTAGATTTTCCAACTTTTTCCCTAAGTTCCTGCTAGATTTCATATTCTAGTAGTGGATGTATTTTCAGAGAAATGTACAAATGTTCCTGTTCTCTTTGACCAGTATTAATTTCTTGAGATCTTATTGCTTGTCACTTGAATCCTGTAGCTCTCATACACCTGGTATAAGCAACATTTAATTTTTGAAGTATATAGACAATCTCTTTATAATTACAAGATGTAATTTTACATTTTTGCATTTTAAAAAACAGTTCAATCATAATCTATGCATGCTTTTCATTCATGCACCTGCACACATGACCTTTGTGAACAAAAATTATCATGTATAATCTGTGTTTACTTATAACTTTCTGGTTACATACTGCCTATATCTGTGGAGTCAAGTTACTGAAATTAATATGAAAAAAAATACCTAGGCTGTGTTCATTGGTTATACAAGTTTGAAATGCTAACCAATATATTTTATTCACTGTTACACTTCTATGCATGCCTTTAACAAATTACTTTTTAAGTCTAGGATGTTCTAAAGTCTGCTACCAAAGAACTGAGTTTGAAAAAAAAATGACAATAGAATTTTCATCAGAACACAAGAAAAATAGAAGACAGTATGACATCATTTTAAAGGTGTGTAAAGAATAAAATATAAAAGACCCAAACAGGAAGACTTTTCAAATCCTATGCAGGTCTTAATGACTATAGAAGAAGAGAGGGAAGGAAAAACAATTGGAGCAGCTCGAGTGCAGCTCAAATTGTTGGCCAGGCCAATGGGGAGCTCCAGAGTAATGAATACCCATTAGAGGAGCCCCACAATGGACAGAAATGGCCTGCCTCTAGTATCTTGATTATGCCCAGTCATTGACCGGGAGTAGCCCAGAGAAAGCTTCAAGAAAATGATTGTCAATCTTGAACTTGGAGCAGCTGGAAGTTGGCAGCTCTCACCTTCCTTGAAGCAATTTCTCTCTTAAAAGAGAACCGAGCAGCACACTCTCATCACCGCAATACATATGAATTGAAGAATTTATACCTTACAATGGGGTGTTAATTTATAATGTGTTAAAGACATACACCCATTCAAAAAGGAAAAAAAATTTTCTTGACAAGTATTTACACTAAGACTGTATCAGTTATCTAAACTCATGTAACAAATTAATCCAAAATTTATTAGTTTAAAATGACAACCATTTTATTTATTCATGATTCTGTGGCTTAGGATTTGGGGCTGGGCTCAGCTGGGTGGCTTTCTGTTAGTTTTACCTGGAGTCAGTCATATGGCTGCAGTTATCTGATGGCTCAAGTGAAGCTCGCTGGTCTAAGGTGCCTCACTCTTATGCCTGGTATGTCTCTCATGCTAGACCTGCCTCTTCACAAGGCCGTTCAAGCAGCCAAGTCCCAAGGAGCAAGCATTCCTCAATCCTCTGCTTGTGTCACACTTGCTGATGTCTCTCTAACCAAAGTAAGACACACGGCCAAGCCCTAAGTCCATGAGGACAGACTATACTTATACACAGATACTGGGAAGTATGCTTCATTGGGGGCCATTATTGCAGCAGTCTACCACAGTGATCAATATATGAGGAATGAAAAAAGGAAAAGCAAATACGCCTGATGTTTGCAGCTAAGTAATTAATTAGAAATATTATGCTTTGATTGGCCAGAGAAGCAATAAAGACAAAGTGGTTTATTTTGAACATAAGCATTTTAATATATTAACAGTATTTTGTTCTATAATTGCAAGTATTAACTCTTTGCTGATATTATATTATCTGTCTCTAATTAAACAAAGTTTCTATGTTTTTCAAGTATATAAAAAGTGATATCAAAAAGAGAACAAAAGATTCATTCCAAGAAACACAGATAAACTTCATGAGTAACTCTGACCTGAGTCAACACTCTTAAAAAATAAATAAATAAGAGCTTTTTTTTAGGGTTAACTTCTGATTTGGGGTCTAATCTGGTGATCTCAGCCCATGTTTTAAACTTTTATCCCTCCTTAAAATATCCACTGAAATTACTAAATGATTACATTGGGAAAAATTCATACCTCTAAACCAGGGGAAGAAACATCTACCTGCCTGAAATGTCAACACATTTGGAAAAGATACATGTACGCAAGTTTGTGATCACCATTAGAAAGAGGTTTCATCCTGAGAAACAAATGGGAGGAGGTATATGAACCCTCACTAACCCCCTGATGCAGACTGCTAGATACTGTATAATGGACAGGCACATGGAAGTCACTACAGAGAGAATCTTTTAATCATTTCTGAGTTCTGCAGTGGGTGATGGAATAATTCTCTTATCACAGAGAGAATAATTTTAATGCAAACCAAAAAGCATTAACTGGAAGTGACATATGCTACAAAAGAAAATGTTCACTGAAAAACTATTGACTCGAAATGATTGAATATAAATTAGATAAAGAGCCTGCTCCAAAAAATTTGCATTACCTTAAGAATGAGGGCAGGAGGGAGTATTGATATGTCTTTAGTCTCCAATTCCATTCAAGGGAAATTGTGGATCTCTTAGTATGCAAAATCTTTATGAAAGCCTCTTACAATTTTAATTTGCCTGTTGGTTAAATTGGATACTTGCCATTATATTTCTTATTTAAATGTTTGCTGAACTAATGGGATAACTCAGTAAACAAACATTTCACTCTCATTTATGTTTTCTAGCTTGGTTCTTTCTCCTTCTTAATAAATCTGAAAAACTCTAGTTTTTATATTTTAGGTATCAATCTTTAGCAAGAAAGCTGATCTTTAAAATTCTCCTCATAATAGCCAAGAGGGATACAATAATGTATTTATGAGGGGTCTGCTTTATAAAATTGAAGTGTAGCAGAGCATGAAATATTCCTTTTTTAAAAGAGAAGAGTTACCTAAAACATAAAATAATGTTTTTAAAAATTCTGCACATTAGAAAGAGCTTTATAGAATAAGAAGAATAACTGTCAATTTTGCATGAACAAATCTAGTTCACTCTGGCTTTGTAAGCAGTTCTTTGCAGGAAAATGCCCTCAGCAGGAAGCTGCTTTTCTTGTCACTTTAGCAGAGTTATATTGTAACTAACTTTTTTTTTTTTTTTTTTTTTTTTTTGCGGTACGTGGGCCTCTCACTGTTGTGGCCTCTCCCGTTGCAGAGCACAGGCTCCGGACGCGCAGGCTCAGCGGCCATGGCTCACGGGCCCAGCCGCTCCGCGGCATGTGGGATCTTCCCGGAGCGGGGCACGAACCCGTGTCCCCTGCATCGGCAGGCGGACTCTCAACCACTGCGCCACCAGGGAAGCCCCGTAATTAACTTTTAAACCAGGCACCTGCATGCTCTACTCATCTCTGGCCTAAGCACAACTTTCAAATCTTTTAATCACACAATACCTTGTCTAACTTGTTAGTTCTTTTTGTAGATCAAAGAAGTATAAATGAAGAATAAGTAATTAACCGATGACCAGATCTCTTTCCTAACTTCTCCTTCAGTAATCTCGAGAACAAACTGTGTGAACAAACCGTGAACAAAGTAACATCTAGAGGAAGATCACAAGAAGTGGATGCATGCAGTGGGGGCTGGCCAGGAGTCTGATCCCTTATTTCAATGATTAACTGAGATTACTTCCCTTTTTCCCTTTAAAACTTTCATGGTCAAGCAGAATCTTTGGAGGTGGTTTTTTGGGGACACTGAGTCCACCATCTCCCCAGATTGCCAGCCTTCTGATTAAAAGCAACTTTCCTTTCTACCAACATGTCTCTCTTGAGTATTGATTTTTGATCGGTGAGCAGCTGGACCCGATTTGGTAACAGGTTCATACCTGGAAAATAATCTGTTGTCCTCCCTTTCCTTGCCTCACTCAGTTCTGGTGTTGTTGTCTTTAACTTCCCTTTTTCATTTCTCATGTTTTCATAGACAACTGATTTTAAAAATCTTCAAGTGAATGTTTGAATACTTTTTAAACAACATATATCCCGAGCTAAGAGAATATTTCTCCACTAAATCATTCCATTCTAGATACATATAATATCTCATGTAAATAGCTTGAAAAATTTGAAGTGGAAATATTATCTCCATCATTCAGATGCGAGTATTTCTGGGTAAGTTCACAATGCCAGGGACGAAGAGAACTAAGGTTGGACCCCAAGACTGTCTAACCACACCACCTATCAGGCACAAAATCAGTCATAGAGTCAGTTAAGTACAGATCTATCTTTTCATTTAAGAGCCAGATTTCCTCGCAATTTTAGATGTCCATACAAAAGATTCCATTATTTCTTCTATGGGAAGCAACCTGAAAAATTCTAAGTCGGGCTACCAAAATGAGATTTCAGGAAGAAACTCATTTTATCTCCATCATTCATTGTCCCATTTCCGTGGGTTGATTCCCCCCTACTCACCATCACATCCCCTTCTGAATCAACAACAACCAAAAGATTTTTGCAGTATTTAGTATAGAGCACAGCACTACAGAAATGCCTAAGAAGATTCTAAATACGCTCACAACTGACTAGCATAACTGTGGACAAATTGACTTCAGAATTAAAAAGAAAGACTCTAAAAACTGTGATGGAAAGATTGTTTGAGAAGTAAACCAACTGTTTCACAATATCCTTCAGTTAAATTGTGAGACACTGGGCCATCGGGAAGTAATTGGTTCACAGAGCAATCATCAACAACAGCAATGAAAATGTCAATTTCATAATTTCTAGGTTCAAAAGGTATCACTGGTATACAACAGAATATACGAGCAAGGAAATACTGAGGCAGAATCCACTCCTTCTTTATCCCACCCCGTATCCCTCTTGAGAAGTTTCTCTGAGTCAGGTAAGAGGAAGGGGTAGTTTGGGATATAAAAAGCTTTAGAGGAGGTATAGAGGCTATTCACTGCGTTCTCATCAACCTGGTATAAACATGGGAAATGGGAAGGGGTGAGAAGGGAAATGCAATATCATTTACTCTGATGATTTTAACTATGAGACTAAAAAGAAACCAGAGAACTTAAGCCCCATAATTCCTTTACTAACCTGGCTCTTGAAGAGAGAAGTTCAGCAAATCTCCCCAGACCACACAGCCAGGGAGGGACACAGGGGTGGCTGACATGCCTTGGGAGCCTGAGAGTGAGGCACAGACAGTCTTGCCTCCACGGCTTGCTCCCCAGGCCCTAAGAGGGACCTGCAAGGTTACCAAAGGGCACAAATTGTCTCCAAAAGAGCAAACCATTGTGTCCACCTGGCCTGCCGTGGTGAGGATCACCAGCACTTTGTGGTGGGGACTGCAGGTGGACACACAGAGATCAGACGATGGTGCTGGGTGGATTTCACCTGAGCTCACAGCAAAGAAATCAAAGGTTGAATTGTTCAAGTTGACTTCTGCATACCCAAGTTTTTCACTATGAAAACTTGTCCCACAAAAAGCCATTGATCTAAACTCTAGGTTAAATATATCCCATGATACAAATGTTGTATAAAAATATAACGTCATGGGTCAGCAATATTTGAGCCCTTCTGCAGCCTGTTGCGGAATTACTGACAGACCCCCATGTGCCTATGTCCCAATCTGTAGAAGAGACACTTCTATAAATTATCCCCCGCTTCCCAGAGACAATGTGAAAATTAAGTTATTCAGAATGAACCTTAACTATTCATTCTTCTCTTTCACTTAGCAATTTGTCTTCTATTTGTTTGGAACCTTAAAGCTGAGGGTCAAAACCAACAAACAAAAAGAGACTTGCACTACGTATCACTATTTTATGACTACTGGTTAGCCTAAAATGTACTAATTATAACTCAGAATCAGATTGTCTCTGGAACTTCATATCTAGTGATTAAAAGAAATGTAACCAGTGGCCAGGCTGATTAAAGTGATTATTACTTCTACCTGGGGCAAATTGTATATCTTTAGATGCAGACTAGAGAATTTATCATAAGTATTCATGCTATATTTTTCTTAAGAGGATATGGAAATACTTTTTTTCTCTAAAAAATAAAGCTAGCCAAGAATAATCGGCATGACTTCATTGTTCCTAAAGCCGGCATGCATTTACTGAGTACCTACTATGTCTCAGGCATAGCTGATAAAACTGGAATCAAAGCAGACTAAAATTCCTGCTATCCTGATGAAAAATAAACAAAATAAATGAGTAAAATATAGAGTGTTTTAAAATATAAGTAGCATGAAGAAAAATCAAGTACAAAAAAGAGTGTGGGAAGGTTGGGTTGCAATTTTAAATTGGTGGCCTGAAAAGGTTACATCTAAGTAAACAGGAAAGATGTGATGGAACAAGGCAGGTGGATTAGAGAAGGTTGTTGCAGGCAGAGGAATAGCACAAGCAAAGTCCCGAGGCAATTGACCTTCTACTGACTTCTCCACCAGTCTCCTTCAAGGTCCCACAGCAGCTAGATGTGCTGATTTCCCAGATTCCCTTCCTTACTTCATCTTGCCCACCCACATGTGGTTTTATCTGACCTACCAATTCCTCTGTTCAGATCCTTATTTTTCCAAATACTTGCACAATTGTGTAAGTTCTTATTCTCTTATTCCATAATAATAATGGTGCTTTGCTCCCCCGATTGAACCCTGACATCTCACAGTCTCATACGTCTTAGTCTCTTACTTAAAATTTCAAAAGTCACCAAAGTGAATTGTAATATGAGGGTTAATTTGCTCAGTCCTGGAATTGGCCTGAACTGTTTGGCTCAAATACTTGCATGACACCGATTCCTGGTCAAGAAGTGAAAGGTACTGATTCACAAGGTTATGTTGTAACCATGGGTCTGAGGAGTTTGGGGGCAGTTTGTACCAGCTTGCCAGCATCATTTTTGATAACAGGGGCACTTGTACCTAGTCTCAGTACACTTCCAATGGGCTCTTGTTGTTGGGTTTGGTTACATAGTAAGAAGTATGCCTACCTGACCAGCAAGGTGTAATAGCCCCAGTTCAAGAGTTGTTCTCTGCATATGTCCAGTGGTTCCTGATTCAAGAGAGAAAAGCAGTCTGATATGACCCTAGAGAGGGAGGAAACTGGACCTTGGACCTGCCTCTTCAGACTTCTTGCTGGGTGGCATCCTTTGGCTGTGATGTCCTGTCTTTAATTTGTAACCAAATTAAGTATTTTTCCTGAAATAAACTGTAAATTAACAAGCATTGACATTGGGGGTCTGGTGAGTCTTCCTTAGCAACTGAGCCAGTCTGACTGCTGCTCCCATACTCACATGCCATGAAACATCTTCCTCCCATCCTTGTCCCCCAACCTTGTAAATGCCGTGTGAGTCCTTCAAAAGATATTTTATGCATATTTAAGCAAAGTCATATATACATATATCTCTACTTATTTTACACACACAGAAAAATTTTGTATACACTGTTCTGATCCTTGTTTTTTTCAAGGTCATATTTTAAGAGAGTGTTAATTTTCCTGTAAATTATTTGTTAACTTGTAAGCTCTGTCTTTATATGGAGACTAAGCTTCTTAAATGCAATTATTCTTTGTCCCAGTTTTGTAACTTTGGTCACATGTTTGTATGAACATGAGACACAACACTAAAAAGGTCACATCACTTTATTTTGCTTCTTTTGTTTTCCTAATAAATTTAAAACCTCTTCTAAATTCCCTCACTTAGGAAATTGTTCAATCCCAGTCACGTTTGGTATGGGGAGGTCCCTTCCTTTCCGTAGAATTTTTGTATGAGAATCTCAAGATGGGAAAAGCAGCAGGAGGCTTCACCCTGTGTCCATGGTAGCAGTCATCATGCTGCATGCATAGCTGTCAGCAACACTGGATGTCCTATGTCCCTTGGTCCCTCGGCACTCAGCATCCCCCCAGAAATTCCTCTTCTCCTTTGAGAATGAGTTGGGCCAGTCCTCTGTTGCTACCTTCAGAGCCACGGCCCCCATCCTATTCACCCAACCTCATAATCAAGAGTGTTGTATACAAGATGGTCATGGTCTTCTTCTACTTTTTACCACTCTCTTGGGAAAACTATAAAAATCTGTGTTTACTTTCCTCTCTACACTTCTCTTTTGAGGGTCTGGTCACTTCACCTCCTACAGCCCTTGGAGCTCTCTCCTTTCTTGGATAATCCACTCCAGTGTCCCTCGGTGCATGAAATACAAAAGTTGTTGGGACACTCACCTTCCCCACAGTACACTCCTCCCCTTCTGTGCCCAACTCTCCAGAAGAGATTTAATAGCACTTAAGCTTAGGCTGTTCTGTTATTTCCATCATCACAAGGGAAGTCAGTAAGAAACCTTTTTTTCTATACCTCCTATTAAATTTGCTGCCTCAAGTAGCAGAATAATCATAAATCTACTACCGAGCCTTGGACATCAGCCACCCTTCACACTGTATCTCCCTTCTGCTGATGACATTATGTTGTATTTCAAAGGTTCTGAATAGATTGTTCCAGAGGCTCTGGAGTTGAAAAGAATTTTTAAAAAACATTAACTCCTGTGGTATCAGATTTTGATTTTCTTTTGAGCACAGCAAACTTCGGCCCCAGTACCTTCAAGGTTCCCAGCCCATCCCCACCCTCTCAAGAAATAAGAGCAATAAAGTTGTTCAGCAAAGTTTTTAAACTTTAGAAAGGTTTGTTTGAAATGGTGAAAACATATAACCTATGAAATGAATTCTTTCTGTTTTTAAGTAGAACTATTCCGATTTCTATTTCAATTAATCACAGGTATTTCTATATTATTTCAGATCACTTTTAGCAGAACATGATTGTAATAAGTTGAGGAATGCCAACGCCCTCCCAACCAAATATAAAGTCTGAATTCCTGGAATGTTATCTTATGAGACAGAGATTTTGCAGATGTGATATTACGGATCTTGACATTAGGAGATTATCCTGGATTATCCAGGTGGGCCCTAAGTTCAATCACACGTATCCTTGTAAGAAGAAGCCAGAGGGAGATTTGATCACACACAGAGAAGAAAACATGAAGATGGAGCAGAGAGAGATTTGAAGATGCTGGCCCTGATGATTAGAGTGATGTGGCCGCAAGCTAAGGAATGCCCACAGCCACCAGAAGCTGGAAGAGGCAAAGAACAAATTCTTCCCTACAGCCTCCAGAGGGAGCATGGTCCTGCTGACTCCTTAATTCAGCTCAGTGGTGCTGATTTTAATTCTGCTGTTTTAAGTCACCAAGTTTATAGTAATTTGTTATGGCAGCCACAGGAAACTAACACAATAATAAAATACCATTTTAAAAAGAGGCATGTTTAAAATGTAGGCATTTGGAGATATATAGTAGAAGAGAAGGGGAAAAGATTACTATCAAAGAAAAATCTTGTTTTCCAACATTGTAGTTCTTTGTCTTAATTATGTACCAGAGAAACTTTCTCGAATTAAGAACTAACATTTGTTGAGTGCTTACTGTGTGCTAGTCCCCATAAAGCTTGCTTAGCACATGTTACCTGGCTTAATTCACAGCAACACTATAGGCATATAATTATGCCCATTTTCCTTGGGAAGGAACCAGCTTTGAACCAGGGTAAATACATTAGCCTGGTCACACAGCTGTTGGTGACATTTCTTGAAGGACATCTTAAGGAATCTGTGTAAAACCTGTACACAGATCTACAGGGTGGCTTTCTTTTTAATGGTAATGTTTTATAATTATACAAACTTACTTTGCCTTGGAGCTGCCTTGTATCCCAAGACTTTATAAAATGTCATAATAATAAGACCTCTTTTGCTTTCTCTCTATTCCCAAGAATTGTTTTGTGTAAATCTGTTTTTTATTCCATGGCACTAACCTCAAAAAGTTAGGAATAGGAATCAAATAATGAATACAGATTAAATGTGGGAATCAAACTAAAAAAACATTTTGGAGGGATTTAAGAAAGACTTGAATAAATGAGATAAACCAGATTCCTTATGGGAAAAAATATTGCAAATATGTGACTTTTTCAAAATCAATGTGTGCATATAATTTAACACTATTTAAAAATTAATGGAGGGGCTTCCCTGGTGGCGCAATGGTTGAGAGTCCGCCTGCCGATGCAGGGGACGCGGGTTCGTGCCCCGGTCCGGGAAGCTCCCACATGCTCTGGAGCAGCTGGGCCGGTGAGCCATGGCCACTGAGCCTGCGTGTCCGGAGCCTGTGCTCTGCAACGGGAGAGGCTGCAACAGTGAGAGGCCTGCGTACCGCAAAAAAAAAAAAAAAAAAAAAAAAAAAAAAAATCAATGGAGAACTTTTTTGACAAACTACAAGATGATTTAAATATTTAACTTGAAAATAAATGGAGACAAATAACCAAGAACATTTTGTGAAAGATCAGTAATTGAGGATTTGCTTGATCAAACAATAAAAAGTATTAAAATTTTACCACAAATAAAAGTTTAGTATTGGTATTTGAACAGAAGAAACAATGGAACAGAAGAGAAAGGCCAAAAGTGAACTCAAGTACATATAGCAATTTAATTTATAATCAAGTTGCCAATTTAAATGAGTGAGAAAGTGGTGAATTATTTAGTAGAACCTTTGAGCAACTGGATACATAGTTGGAAAAATACATGAAGTTAGAAATCTGTCTCTCAAAATTACCTTAAAATATTTTAAAGAGTTACATGAATAGCCACACAAAGAATTGAAGGAAATATAGGTAAATGTCTTATTTCAGGAGGGGCAGGGCCTTTCTAAACCACAAGCAAAGGAAGCAGTCAGTAAATGACAGTCACTGCTGTGTCATCTTTGATGCTCCGCCCTTCGCTACTTGACCTAGGACTCAGCTCTGGGACACCTCCTCCTTATCTACAGTTTCCTATGGTGAGTACAGGCACTTCCACCAGCATTTATATCCTCTTGATTCCCTAATGCGTATCTCCCAAATGCATCTCTCCTCTGAGACTTACAGTCCAAAATTCACTGCCTACTCATCAGATCCAGCTGGCTGCCTGAGCAATCTCTAAATAATGTCACCAAACCACTGCTTCACTTCCACATCCCACAAAACCCGCTTATTTTCCAATCTTCTTTTTAGTTGCCATCCATTTAGTAATATTTCTCACTTTCCTCCAACTCCACACAAAATCTTGTATCTTGTTGGTTCTACCTTCAAAATATATCTCAGATCTGACTTTTCCCCACCATTTCCACTGCTACTTTTCTAGACTAAGTTGTTATTGCCTCTTGCCTGGGTCTCTCTCTGCAATAATCTCCGACTTGTTTTCCATCTTCCACCTTACTCATCATACATTTGAGCTTTCACAACCCCTTAAAAGGGATTTTTTTCTTTGAACCAGAGATGTTACTCTTCTGTTTAAAACACCCCTAATGGAGACTTCCCCTGGTGGTCCAGTGGTTAAGACTCTGCTCCCAATGCAAGGAACCTGGGTTCTATCCCTGGTCAGGGAAATAGATCCTGCGTGCTGCAACTAAGAACCCGCATGCTGCAACTAAACGTCCTGTATGTGGCAAATAAGATCAGGCGCAGCCAAATAAAAAAACATCTCTAGTGGCTTCAAAATACAACTAAGATACCATACACAAATTGTAGCATTGGGCTTCCCTGGTGGCGCAGTGGTTGAGAGTCTGCCTGACGATGAAGGGGTCACGGGTTCGTGCCCCGGTCCGGGAGGATCCCACATGCCGCGAAGCGGCTGGGCCCGTTAGCCATGGTTGCTGAGCCTGCGCGTCCGGAGCCTGTGCTCCACAACGGGAGAGGCCACAACAGTGAGAGGCCCGTGTACCACAAAAAAGTAAAATAAAATAAAATAAATTGTAGCATAACCTACAAAGTCCTGCATGATCCCATCCCTGCTTATCCAAACCCCCAACGCTACTCACCTCTTCTCTCCTCCACACACACTGGCCTACTTATTCCTCAGATGTGCCAACCTTGATCCTCCTGTATTTTCTTTTCTGTCTTCCTGGAATGCAAAGCCAACACACAAGGCTGGCTTATTCTTATCCCCTCGTTCTCAACTCAAATGAAGATTAGCTTCATGGTAAAATAATTGTCAAAGGGAAAAATAGGTAATTCACAAAAGAGTAAACATGAATAACTATTAAAGCACAGGTAAAATTAAGCTATGAATAAAAGAAATGCATATTAAAACAAGAAAATACTACTCTGTCAAATTGACAAATCTAATAAATTATTTTATCAATTATAGACAGTCATATGCTTCACATATATATTATCTGTGGTTGGTTAATTTCACACTGCTTATCTGGAGGGGCAGCCCATTTATTTGTACAACTTCCGCATGTTCATTAAACACCTAGATGTCTGAGAGTCACTTTTTATGTAATGTTAACTTCATAATGAAGAGAATTGAAAATGTCCCAGCACTTAACTGTAGCATATATTGTAGTTAAGTAAGACTAACACTGAAGAGATGGACATAAATAAACTAGAAAATATGTATACAGAGAATTAAATCTTGAAGTGTGATAGAAGGTGATGTGACTGGCTACCTTAGACTGGATAGGAAGGATAAACTTTTATAAAGAAGTCACTTTTAGGCTGAAAGCTGCATGAACATCCCTGCATAGACATCTGGCTGAAAGCACAAATTTGCAAAGATTGAAGTGAGAGTCTCCCTCTTAGAGGGCTCTGCTCATACAGAGGTCTTAAGTTACAGATAAGCTCAGTGTAGTAAGAACAATAAACAGACATTTCTCCAAAGAGGACATACACATGGCAAATAGGTATATGAAAAGGTACTCAACACTATAAATCAAGAAGGAAATGCAAATCAAAACCACAATGAGATATCATCTCACTCCTGTTAGGATGAATATTATTAAAAAAAAAAGAAAACAAGTGTTGTTGAGAATGTGTAGAAAAATGAACCCTTGTACACTGTTGGTGGGAATGTAAATTGGTTCAGCCTTTATGGAAAACAGTATTGAGATTTCTCAAAAAAAAAAAAAAAATATAGAACTACCACATGAGCTAGCAATCCCACCTCTTGGTATTTATTCAAGAGAATTGAAATCAGCATCTCAAAAAGGTATCTACACTCCTATGTTCACTGCAGCATTATTCACAATAACCAAGATATGAAAACAGCCTAAATGCTCATGGATGGATGAATGGATAAAGAAAATGTGGTATATATATATACAATGGAATATTATTCAGCCTTACAAAAGAAGAAGATCCTGACATTTGTGACAACATAGATGGACCTGAAGGTTATCATGCTTAGTGAAATAAGTCAGACACTAAAAGATAAATAATGTATGATCTCACTTATGGGTAGATTTTAAATAGTGAAACTCACAGAAGCAGAGAGTAGAATAGTGGTTACCACGGGCTGGAGGCAGAGGAGAATAGGTGATACTCAAAAGGTACAAAGTGTCAGTTATACAGATAAATAACAGGTTAGTGGCTATAACTGACAGTACTATATAGTTAAAATTTGATAAGAGGGTTGGTCTCATGCTAAGTGTTATTAACACACACACACAGTACAGAAATATAATGATAAGGGGGGTGACAGGAAACTGGGAAATGATGGATATATCTACAGTCTTGTTGGTAGCGATGGTGTCACAATTGTATACTTATCTGCAAATGCATTGAGTTGTATAAATTTTTTTATGTACTACCTTTTACTTGTCAATCATATCTCAATAAAGTGGTTTTATAAAAAAGAATAAGACTCATAATGTGCGTGATAGGTTGATTGGTACATAATGAAGTCAGAGAGATAAGCAGGATCCGGGTCATGTAGGGCTTGGTACACCAGGGAAAGAAGATATTTTATATTAGATGAGATAAGCAGAAAATGGGAGGTTTTAAATAGGGGTATAACAGGCTTAATTTATGTATTTTGAAGATTTCTGTGGCTGCACTGTAGTGTATTTGAAAGTGATAAGGGAAGAATAAAAGCACCACCAATCAGTTGGCTGCTGCAGAAATCCAGGAACTGGACTTAGGGTGGTGGTAAGAGAACCATGTAAAAGTAGATGTACTAGGAGTATCATTTTGGAGGTGCATTGACTGGACATGCTAATAGATTTATAGGGAAAAAAAGAAAACACCTAGATTTTTGGCTGGAGAATTCCTTTGGGGAGAGAGTGGACCAGTTGACCAGAGAACAGACAGACTGTCAGGGAGACCAGGGATGTGAATACAGAGGAATGGCTCTGTGTAGGGACTAGAACAGACCTGGGATATTTCAGATATTGCCAGCCTGAAAAGACCAGAATCTTCCCTATGCTCTGATGCTATGTCTACAGAATGAAGCCATCACTCCAGGGAGAAGAGTGAGGAAAAGTCCATTGAACTCAAAAATGGATACATTTTCTGTCATCAGGCAAATGGAGCCTTGACACAGAAGCTGAGTTGTAGAAAACTCAGTTGACATCTTTTTAATTGCCACACAGAGTCTGTACTTTGAGGAATGTGTTCCTGTTGAGCCCCATTTATCGAAGTCTTCCTGTGTGCTGGGTAGGATGATAGCATATTTGCATATGTTATCTCACTTAATCCTTACAAAAAGCAGCACAAGATTATTCCCATTTCTTATATGAGACTCCTGAGTCTCCGAGGGTTTATATTATTTGCCCAAAATCTCAGTTTGAAGTGAGAGGGCCAAAATCACAACCCAGGCAGGACTGAATCAAAGTCTGTGGACTTTTTCCCTGTGCAAAACCTCCACACATGCTCCCTCATCATGCTTCCTCTTCTTGGGGAGTTGAATCATCTGGAATGAGTGGGAGGTGTTTACTTCCTCCCCTACTACCCCAGGGGCTAAATAACACTCTGTTACTAACAGCTGGGTGCTTTCTGGTAAGCAATCAACCTCTTTTCCTGTAGAAAAGAGAAGGATAATCTTGTTTTTCCCCTCTCAGGGATTTATAAATTATAGCAACACAGCTACTGGTGTAGGTCACTCTCTCTCCCTATTCTCCTCCCCCATGTTTATTCTCAGATGACAATATTGTTTTTTAGTTGATTGAAAAAAGTGTAAAAAATCAGAAGAAAAATTCCACAGGCACCAATCACCACATCTACCTGCCCACATGCACTTGAACCCAACATTCTCTTTTACTTTTGAGAGGAGATGTTCCATTTAAGGAGAGAAAAGGTATTGAATAGCCTCTGAGCTTGGGAGAGTAGATGGACTAAGGACATTTTGTGTGTGTGTGTGTGTGTGTGTGTGTGTGTGTTGGTATATTTATGTGTGTTTGTGTGGTGTGGCATGTGATATGTGTGGGGTGTGGGTGTGGGAGGATCATTGGATGTTTGTGTGCAGTGTATGGTATGTATGTATGTTTGTATGTGGCAGGTGGCACAAATATGGGGCATGGTGTGTGTGTGTGTGTGTGTGTGTGTGTGTGTGTGTGGTGTTGTGAGGAGCTAAGACTTGTTGACTTTGGGGTACCAGAAAGATTGAATGAGGAAAGAAGGAGAGTGAGATCATAGAGCAGATGCAGTTATGGGTAGTGGCAAGGTTTCCAGGGAATGATTGTGGAAATGAGAGGCTGAGAAGCAAAAGGGTCCATATTTCTTTGAGGAGAGGAGGTAAAGGAACAGAGAGGAGGGCATATTGTGTAAATACAGGAATCACCAAGAAGCATGACACTCAAACAGAAGCTAAAATCTGCAGAGAAGGAGGGAAAGAGATCTAGGATCAGTAGAGATTGTTATAAGGAGGAAAGGTGCCTGGTAAGAAAAGCATTAAGGGTGAAGACTGTATGGTTTGGAAGTGACCATGTGGAGTGGAGAGGATGTAGGGGGACGAAGTCCCTTCACAGCCATGTCTTTGGGGTTTTCCTTTAGGACTTCTTCCCAATTTGGGGAACGAGACCTCAGGTATTTGCAGTTTCTATAAAAATATAAAGAAACGTGATGTTTTCTGTATCCCCATCATATAGAAACATTTATATCAGGTTTGATGTAAAGAGAGATGAACTGAGAAAAAAAAGAAATTGACAAAAATTCTCAAACCTTAACAGTGTTTCTGGCCTTAGTGATGTTTTAATTTTTTAATTAAAAAAATATATAAAATACACATTTGGGGTATTTTCCAAATTTCCAATAAGAAACATGTATTACTTTTTAATCAGATAGCAAGCCACAGAACATGTTGCTTAACAAATCACTGAGGCTTGATTTTAAAGCATTCCTGTTTATCTTCTTAAGCAAATGCAAACCATCCAGAGATGTGTGTGATTCACTTTGCTGTGTTGTGCAAATTCCCTTTAGTCTTTCTAGACACTCACTTCTCCATGTTTTTCTCCATTATTTTCATGTGAAGCTACCTCAGTGCAAATAGATTTTCTGGAGAGCTGCCAGAGGGCCACCGTGCTGTCCTGTCTCACCATGCTGTCCTGTCCTGTGGCATTGGTGCTTAGATGCTTTCAGGCTGACAAAATTCCAAGGCCATTATCAAGTTCTATCTAGAGCTGCTAACTCGTAACACCTTCTAATCCACTTTGATGACAGGCATTTTGACCTCCTTCACCTTGGCTCCATAATCACCACCAGATAAAATATATTGAAAGTTTAATTGAGCTCTAATAATAATTAACAAACATCCAACAAGGTCTGGTCTCTGCATTTTAAGCTGAGGGGCATAGTGATTCAGCAATTAAATCTGCAATTAGATAAAGATATTAAGTTAATACATACCATGAATACACAGTGTTTTATAATTAAAATAATTTTTAAAATACACTTTCTCATTCTACCATGAAACTAATTGGAAACTATTCACCTTCATTAGAACATAGATTTAAAACTGAATACTGATTCTTGTTTTCCTACTCATTAACTTAAACAAAAACAAAAATATTCAGTATGCCTAGCACATACTATCTGGTAATTAAAATTGTCATTTACCAGTGGGAAAAACTTGTCCTTTCCCCTTGTAGCCTTCACCTGCTCTAAAATATTGTGCAATCTGAAGCCTGTGAAACCTTTCAACATGTCAACTAGATTGTGTCCAATGTAAGGAATTTAACATTTAAATGCTGTGCTCATTTCTCCACTTATATTCTACAAACAAAGTCTTATTTGTTTCAAAAAAATTATGTGTTTGAACCTATTATCTACTTTAAATTTGCTTTTCTGCCTAAAAATGAGGTGATGTTTTTATGAAAGAATGGAAGTGTTATGATACAGCCAGAAAGGATAATATGTATAAACCTTTCTTCAGAAAAACATCAACTTCTTCCCTTTGAATGGTATATAGTTTGCTGGCTTTGATGCTGTTAACAGGAAATCCAAGTTCCAGCTGTGAAAGGAAAATCAAAATGGAGTCAGAATTGCTAAGAGAGTTCTCAAAAATGCAGCTGGAAGGCTACTGAGAAAGTGTGTGTCAACTGAAATAAACACACAACCTGAGAGCTGTGAGTTTCAGGTTTATCTGGGGACCTTACTGAGGACTATATCCTGGGAGACAGCCTCTCAGCTCTGAGGGACTGCTCCAAAGAAATAGGGTGAGAGGCCAGTGTAGATATAGATAGATAGATAGATAGATAGATAGATAGATAGATAGATAGATAGATATGAGAAACAGGTATCTCAGTCAATAATTTTAGTGTTTTTCTATGTAAGAGAAGATGCAAGAATCTGTGTTCATAAAATTTTTTTCTGTAATATATATAGCTATCTAAGGAGCCTGTTTTTACTGTTTTCCCAGAGCACAGAGTGCCTCATCCTGTTCTTCATCTTGAATTCCTTTCAAGGTGTACTATAGGTCAGCAACTACAGTGGCTAATGACTGGATACTTGTAGAACTGGATGGTGGACAACATTCTTTGTTTTATAAGTCCCAATTTTTGGTTATAAATTTGAGCAAGATTTGGGAAGAATGTCATGATTAATTTGTCCCACGTTGCTAAGAAGGTTCCTTCTTAGGTCATGGGAGGATTTTGTCGATAAGCCACTCAATGCACTATTACTGGACCAGAGCCTGTTAATTGTAGCCGTAAAAGTCTCTGGACCACCTGTCTTACTAGTCTGTTCTGGTCCAGAAAATGATTCTCGCTTGTTGCTTCTTCCCATATCTAGAGTTACACTATTACGATCATTTTTAATCTTATATAGAGCTATATATTTGATCAACCATTTCAAGTCACTTAGTCGTCATTATTTTTGTCGTGGTTCAGTCACACATTGGGCAATACAAGAAACAACAATCTTGTAAAATAGGCAGAATACAAGTCATATAGCTAAAAGCATTAATAAGATCACAAGTACATACTTAAGCCAAAAATTTCCAGCACCATGCCAGTTCTTTGAAACATCTCCAAGACTAGGGAGTGGATCATTTATGGCAGAAATCTGATTTTTTCATGTTGGTCATTAAACGTGTTATATTAAAGGATTCATCTGGTATAAATTCAGTTTGAATTATGGTATAAGTGCCTCCTTGAGATATTGTAAAGATAATGCACCAAGGGGAAAGGTTTACTTAGATCTGGAAAACAAAATTTAAAAGCCAGTAATATTTCAGAAAAAAAGTTATAAAAATTATTGTTCAGCCCTATGTACTAATTTCTGGTCTTAATTTTCTGTTTACAGTTTTATGAAGCCATCAGGGTTTCCACTAGATTTATTTAATTTCTTACCCAGTTCAGTAGTATCATCTGAAAGCTATCAGAAACCCATACTTGTCAAAAAGTCCTTTCTATGAATATTGTTCAAGATGAAGCATTTTTGTAAAATCATCAGAGTAAAATAATAACTGTCTATAAATGACAAAACAACATGGTTAAAGACCTGATTACAATGTAATTGTTAAAGAAATTTGGTTAATTTTGTGACATGATATTTACAAATAATCGTTAAAATTATGACTGATAACATTATACCAGGACATATTTGAATTTTAGAAATTTTATATAATTTCTAGAAAATTTATATTAATAACATTTATCCATACAATACAACCTTGGAAGGTTTATCATCACTCATTTGACAGTGCTTCCCATGTAATTTAACATACCAAAAGGCCTAATTAATTTAACATCTCTCTTTGGGGGTTTTCAGGAGCCTTCTGAAATGTCCCAAAGTTAGCTAGAGGTCAAAAGACCTCCATTTAAAATCCGATTTGGGAAAGTTTGTCAAAGATATCAAAAGGTTTTAAAACACTTGGTCAAATAGGATAATAGGTCACTGTGAAACAATGCTTATTCACTTAACCAAAGTAAAAATAAGATATTTCAAAGGCAAATACAAAAAGTTATAAGAGATCACTTACAGAGTAAAGAAACTTCACAATCTGCTATTAAAAGCAGATTAATAATCCAAGAAGACATTATCTTCTTAAAAGGGGGAGAAAACCAAATTCTAATTTTGTAACAGCTCACTTTTTATACTAAATGTACTTCTCAATTAAATTTATTCTAATCTTAGCCAATTCTGACCATGCACAAAACCCTTTTCTCAGGGTTTCTTTTCTACGAACTCTATATAACTTCTGTTTTTACCTTCAGGATTTGTCCCATACTTTACTTTTTTTCCTCTCTCTCTTTTTTAACCTCTCTTTAGGACAAAATTACTTTCTTTTCCCTTAACAAAATGCATAATCAGTATTAAAAGTGTGAATAGGCTGACTTAGAGCTTAATACAAATCAAAGCAAACTGAACATATAATTGAAGTCTTCCATGATATTCTATCAGCTTCTGCTTATTCTGTAGTCTACTCATTTATGAGGAATATATTCCATGAACTGATACACTGGAGTCTGAGGATGATGTATTTAACAGCAGAACAGCAGTATTGAAGAAACATTAAATTTAGTCACAGTGGTAGACCCATTTTCAGAAACTTGGCCCAAAAGAAGCTTAAAATGTCTCCTATACCACCAGTCGGCAGAACCAAGCTTTTGGAAAGAAAGCGCAGAGAGCAAAGCAGAGAGAGTGAAAGAGCAAACACTGACACAGAAGAGAATGCTCAAATTAGAAGCACTTTCCATTCTTCTCCCTTGTTCTTCGATAGTTTGGCTATCAGTGGTTAATTATTTGACATCTAGATATTCATAGCTTTTGGTTTTCATTTCAAACTACATGCGTTACATAAGCATTTTCTGCCTTGTTTAATGATTTGTTTTCCTTGAATTATGCCTTGTCAGATGCTGCAATCATAGCCACAGGCTTTCACATTTTATAACTTTGTTCTTCCTTTTGCTGTCCATCATCATGAATTGTTTTGTATTGTCTCTTGCATTCAGTTTTTAATTGAATTTTGACTTTTGCTCTAATTTGCAAGTCTTTTAATAAGTGAGTGTAGTGTAATTCCATTGATTGCTATTATAGATATGTTTGGTGATGCTTCTACTATATTTTTATTATATTGCATTTTGATAGCTTTAAAAAACATTTTTGGTACAAAACTACTCAATTATAATTTGTTTTGTGTGTTGTTTTCTAATTATTTATATTATTCTCCTTTACTTCTCACATTTAGTCTTAGAAAACGATTATAGAACAATATTATAAACATGAAATAGTATTTGCATCCTTAAATTTACTGAGGCAGCAAGCATACATTGAGTTTATTTTAAAATAATAACCGGGTCTTGCAATATAATTAAACAGTAAGTAAGAATATTAAAGCCTGAAATCTAATCAAGGTTATACAATTTAACCTCATTCATTTAAATTTACCTAAGATGATCCTTACTTAAGAAAAAAATAGCAGATTAGAGATCAATACATATACATATGGTAAACATTTGTAATTGTTTTTAGGCAGGATTTAGTAAGATGGCAGTGTATATCTATAACCATTTGAAAAATATTTTTGTCTAAATTAGTCTTCTTTATCTTGAAATATATATTATATATACATACACGTATGTATATATTATGATAATTTGGGGATAACTGATAGCTGCCCATTGAGGTAGGCAGAATAATGGCCTCCAAATATGTCCATGTTTTAATTCCTGGATCCTGTGAATATGTCATGTTACATGGCAAAGGGAAATTAATGTTATAGGTGGAATTAAACTTGCTAGTCAGTTAACTCTGGAGAGATTATCCTAGATTATCCCTTGTGCCCAATGAAATCGTAAGTGTCATTGAAAGATGAAAGAGAGAGGCAGAAGAGAAAGTGTCAGAGTGATGCAATGTGAGAAAGACATGAATGGCCATTGCTGGCTTTGAGATGAAACAGCATAAGCCAAGGAATGCTGGCAGGCTCTAGAAGCTAGAAAGAGCAAGAAAATATATTCTCCCCTAAAGCCTCCAGAAAAATACATAGTCCCGCCTACACATTTATTTTAACCCCAGTGAGACTCATTTCAGACTTCTGACCTCCAGAACTCTGAAATAATAAATTTGTAATGCTTTAAGCCACTAAGTTTAGGTGATTTACTATAGCAGCCAAAGGAAACCAATACATCCATTTTTGTAATAAATATGTGTTTGTGTGTATTTACTTCAGGGTCACTTTTAAACTCATGAAACTTTTGGATTTTATCTTAAAAGGTGAATACACACATTCCCAAACTGAAACACTGTATTTGCATTATTCCCAATACTCTTGAGCTCAAAAATCCTTTGAGGCTCAGTACATCTGAAGTGATATAAAAATATTTCACTGTAAACACAACTCTATAGGTAATATTTTTTAAAAAACCATACCATATTCTATGCTACATGCTCTTCCTAAATAAATGTGAATTTTCATAAAAATTTGCTAAGTATCCAAACCACAATTTCCAGACTAGACAATTTAAACTACTACATTTTATTGAGAAAAAAATTAATGCACACTGAAAAGAAAGGTGTTTGATGTTCTACTGACTTCCAATAGGCATTTTGTTAGTTCATCACAGATATTGCTAAACCATGGGATCAAATAGAGATGAACACATTGATTTTTTAATTGTCAATTTTTTTCTTCTCTAGGATACCCTGAAATAAAATCTCATCAACAGCTGCATGGATTCTTTCCTGTGTTGAACAGACTGAGTGAATAGAATAGAAGTGACTTTAAATAAAGTCTAGTTATTTATAGGGAAGCAGATAAAAGACTTATGCTCCAGTGGTATGCATTGGGTTAAGGTATGAACATTTGAAATGGTAATAGACTAAAGTTGTGTGCTAACTTTTTATATCTTTTTATGCCATCTTACTGAGAACCCATAAACCAGGCATTAAATATCTAAAACTAGACATCAAAAACATTCTAAACCACAGTAAGTGTCATCATTTTTATTACTCATAACAATACAATTTAAATAATTCTGGAGTGGAAACAGGCACCAATGACAAATTTTAGCTTTGGTTAAAACCCTTTGCCTATCTTTAAATGAATATTTTAGTACCTTTCTTACAGTTTGTTTCATTATCTGAAGTATGAAAAGAGAGAGAAAGAAAGAAGATGATGCCAGAGCCCATGAACCAGGACCACCTGGTGAAAGTCTATCTGATGACTTCCAGAGCTGAAAAGGAGATGCCAAAGACAGCAGAAAGAAGAAGGACAACACTGTAAAGCAACTATACTCCAATAAAAAAATAATTCAAAAAAAGAAAGAAGAAAGGAGAAAAACCTTGCCTTCTTCCCTTTCCCCACCTTCATATCTTCCTCAAATGCTTCTCATTGGTTGAACATACCTAGAAACCAGAGGGCAAAAAGCCTGAAAATATATGTCCTTAGGATACAGATAAAAGCAGGGGAAGGGCAGAGAATTAATTTGAGAAGAAAGAAAAAGTGATTGACATGCTAAGCTATGCCACAAAATACATAAAGAGAAAGAATTTTGTCACTTTTCCTTCTATGTAGGGATGACAATATGCAGAAGTAGTAAGACAATGTTTACATCTCATTTTATTTTCACTGACCATGACCACATCAAAAAGAATTCACTGGTGTAGGTGGGGGGATATTTGTATAATTACCCATGTAGATTTGATTGTATATTTATTTTATTATTTTGATTAAATAATGTTACTGGATGTTGGCCATACCTTTCAGTTACTTTTCAAACACAAAGGCTAAACCCCCTATTACATGCTAATTCATCCTGTGTGTTGGATGAAGAATGCCACTGTTTACTTTCAAATTTCTGCCTTGTTTTCATAAATGAATCGTTTATAGACATTTTTGTAGTCAATTTTAAAGGTAATATGTGTAAGTCAGAGAGGGAGGTAGGAAGCAAGCTTATCATTTATTATCAAATTATACTTTTCCACCTAGTACAATAAGAATTAAACATTGAATATTCAAAAGTTTTTTTAAAATTAAGACTCTCAAATAATAAAAGGACAGAGCCACTCCTTAAAGTGGTGAAATTAGCATTTACAGATAATTTGGTTTCAGTGTCATTAAGCTAACAATGTAGACATATAAAATAGCACACATAAATTGAATTTTAGAAATTAAAAAATAAGGTAGAAAACATCTCTCTTTTTATTGCAAGACTAAAATGGAACGTAGCTAATGTTGAGTGTCTGCCCAGGGCACTTGTGAACTGCCGTACGTTGCTTCTCAATGACGTATTGCCAGGTGAACTATCAGGGACTCTATTAACATCTCACGTTTGGTTGTGTCTGTAGTGGGCAGATTATCAGGCCCTCAAAAATGTTGGTACCCTAATCTCTGGAACTTGTGAATATGTTATGATACCTGTCAAAAGGGACTTTGCAGGTGTAATTAAGTTTACAGACCTTAAAATAGGAAGATCATCCTGATGATCCATCCAAATGGCCCACTTGGACAACATGTGCCCTTAAAAACAGAGCACTTTCTCTAGCTGGAGTCAGAGATGCAGCAGAGAGAACTCAGAGTGATTGAAGCACATGCAGAACTTGATGTGATGCACTGTTACTGGCTCTGAGATGTAGGAACACAAGTGCAAGAACCAGATAGAAGTCCATGGTACACATGAGAGGGAATGTGGCAGCCTTTAGGAGAAAATGCTGTACCCTGACTCACCATGAGCAAGGAAAGGACAGCCAAGTCCTGCAACCAAGAAGAACAGAGCTCGATCAATGACCTGAAAGAACTTGGAAGTGGTTTCCCCAGAGGCTCCCATAAGAAACACATTCCACGTTCCAGCTGCATGCCACACTTGTGCTTTGTTCCTGTTCCCAAGTACTCCAGGCCCTTTTATCCTCCCATCCCATTACACCCACAGCACCTGCTAGAATGCCTCAATTCACACCCTGACCAAGTCCTCCTCATCTCTAATTTCACCTTCTCTGTTCTTGTCTTTGGTTTTCCCAAGCTGCTTTAATCACATCTTGGTTTAGTTATTCAATCAACATTAACTGAGCACCTGTATTTGCCTGACAATCTGCTATGGGTGTTTTGGGAATAAAGCAGATACTGTGTATGCCCATCTTATGAAGAAAATGTGTAGAATAAAGAATACTACAATGAGGAGATAGAGTGACTCATAGATCTGTGCGGCACTTGTCTAGCTGTGTATAATTTATTTCTTTCCATTCATCTCTTTCAAATAATTTATTGAGCTCCACAGAGCATAGAATAATGTGTTATACAACATCTGATGAAGGGAATTCTCAACACAGAGCTGGGGCTGGCACAGGAATTAAATGACCTATGGACAGTATCATGAACCACATACTGGCAAAAGTTAGAAAACCAAGGAATGCAAGGAACCCAGAAAAAAAAAAAAAGAAGAATCTATCTTTCCTAAGAAAGAAGTAATAGAGCTGAGTACTCAATGGGAGACCAGGCATCTTATCTGAGGAGCTGTTACCTTTAACAAGAAAGTCCTATCTCAAAGGTGTCCCTGTTCTATGTGCCAGAATGTTGACAGCACTAGGAGTAAGAAACAATGGAAAACACAAAAAGGATCAAAGGAAAATGAACAACTTTGAGAAGTGAAAATAAATCTATAAATTTCTGCTTAGTGCTTATGGCTGTGTATATCCAGATATGCCATAAAATATGTTAGCATCATGTCCTGACTTAGGTCAATACCTTTAGCATGACCCCCTTATGGCAAGTCTACTTCCAGGTTGATGTCTTGCTGGTAAATCTGGTTCTATGAACACTGTGTCTTTGACAAAAACAGTTTAGTGTATTGTTTTGTGGTGGTTTCCTTTACTTTTTTACTAATATTTCCTTCTTACTGTGGGTAAAGATATCAATGGTTATTGTCTTTATATATTTACATTTTCTATATGTGTAATTGCATTTAATATTATTTATATTAAATACACTTAATATTATTAAAATGTTCAAAATTAGGGAGAGTAAAAATCTCTTTAAAAATTAATTTGAAACTGTTAAATTCTCACAACAGTTCAGACACACTCTCTCCACTTCTTCAATGATTCATTCCTCGACTTAATTTAATCTGGCTTCCCTTGAAAGTTTCTCCCTAAGACTGTCAGTGATGTCCATGTTTTAACTCCAGTGGGAATTTGTCAGTTCTCATCTTCATTTACCTCTTCACACTGTTCAACACCTCCTTCCATTGGTTTCTAAGATGTTAAACCCTTCAGATGTCTTTCCTGACTCTTTGTTAGTTTTCTTGCTGAGGCTTCCTCTCATATCTTATTTGTAATTGTAGGTGTTTCCATGAGCTCAGTTCCAGCTACATTTCTCGCTTCCTTACACATTTTCTCTTGAGAACTGAGATCTTCCTTGGCCATATTACTTAGATAAAATGACATATGTCAACAAGACTTAGTTGTTTGCCCAGGAAAAAATAAGGCAGTTTGCTTTGGAAGAGTCCCACAAATCAATTTATTGGAGACAGGGTAATGTTCACCTGTACAAACAACTTGCAGTACACTATGGAGAATCATTTCCAGGCCCTCACTTCTGTGTCCCCTGATCCTCAACTATTATATCATAAACTTTTCTCACTCGTGATCAGTTCCTCTGCTTAAAATATCTACCTTAAACCCCTGGAGTTCAACATCTAAACCCCTGTAACATTTCATTTCTAACTTGCTCTTCTGATACACTGCTAAGACTTCATCAAGGTGGTGTTCCATCTTTCTGCTAATTCTAGTTTTGTTTTATTAACAGGTTGTCTATTGACCTTTTAAGGAGTTCACAACTAGGTGACTTTCTCTAGACCCATCATTTAGACTGCTACCAATTTTCTTGTTTCCATATATATTGTAGGTGTTTATCTGTTTCCAGGATAATGTCTAATTTGTCCCTTTCTTTCCATTTCCAACAACACCACCTTCAAACAAACCATCATCATCTAAACTACTGCATTATCTACTATCCTTAATTTATTCAGTTCTTTACACCTTCAAACATCTTGATCTTGCTCAATGATTAAGGAAATAATGACTTGTACAAGTGAGAGTTATTTATCTCCTGTTCAGCAAATCTGTTTCTACTACAGTAGTTTTTTTATTCATTAAATCTAAATAAAAATAAATATAGTCTTAATATTAGTATATATGATCCCATTTTAAATAAAAGCATTTTATTTACATGCCTAAATCTATCTATTCTATCTAACATCTGTTTAGCTATGCATAGAGATTGAATGATATTCACTTGATAAAAGTGTGATTCTTTATCATTAACTTGTATAAGTTTTAAAGTAAAGTTTATTACTCTAAAAACTTAGCATACAATGAAACCAAAATTATTTTTAAAGCATGGTTTTATTATTATTATTGAATTCTAATCTGTGAAGAGGACTGATTAGACACACCAAGAGAAACAAAAATAAGTTAATTAAATAAAAAGAATCTATGATCAATGTAAAGATAGCTTTTACTTTAACAAGTCTGTGATGATAACAAACATTATCCTATTATATACATAAATATTAAAAACCTTAAAACAGATGTCCGTTTGTATCCAGTTCATACTCAAAGATACTCTTGTTTTTAGCATTCCACAAATTGTCTTTATCATATTTTTTAATTGATTCCATTATTTTCCTGGAGAACTCTTTTCTAAAGCCTTTTCTCCTTGGTTCCAGTTTGGGCTGTTTCTCTCTGTCATCTGGGCACTGACCTTCACCAACACACCTTCCCAGAATCCCTTCACTGATGTCCCAGGTTAGATGCCCTGTTGCTTGGATCTCATTTCTTCCTTTTTCCTGGAATACCATACATTATTAGCAAGTAACTTCCTTGTTAAATGAAGGAAAACTTCCCTATGCCCTTGCAGATTAGATGATGTGTTTTTGATGTTGAAACCTGGACAATTGATCCATATTTTTGTTAGGTATAAACTTTTCATTAGACATTGTTTTCTTTAAGGATTTTGGGACTTCCTTGGTGGCAGCGTGGTTTAGAATCCACCTGCCGATGCAGGGGACATGGGTTTGAGCCCTGGTCCGGGAAGATCCCACATGCCGTGGAGCAACTAAGCCCACGTGCTACAACTACTGAGCCCACGTGCTGCAACTACTGAAGCCTGCATACCTAGAGCCCATGATCTGCAACGAGAAGCCACCACAATGAGAAAACCGTGCACTGCAGCGAAGAGTAGCCCATGCTCGCCACAACTAGAGAAAGCCTGCTTGCAGCAACGAAGACCCAAAACAGCCAAAAATAAATAAATAAATAAATACAGTATCTTTTGTTATTAAAAAAAAGAAAAAGAGTTTTGAAGGGAATTGTCCAATAGTTTACAGTATCCAAAGTTGTAGGCAAAAAGTCTAATGACAATGTTTTTCACTTATTTGTAAATGACATGTCTCTCTACCCCAAATCCTAGAAAGTTTTAGTGTTATTACTTTACCCCTTGGTAAAGTAAATATCTGAAATTATATACCTAGGTAAGATCCCACTGTAAAGATTATGATTCAAAAATACTGAGAAAAAAAAGTCAAGAGCAGAATACTCTATGAAAGACTTACTTTCTTGAACAGATAAGCTACTAAATAATGAATCAAACAAGAAACAGTGGATCTCCTTCCTCTGGCAGATGAAAGTGCATTGAGGGTGAATAGCTGTCTGTTAAGCTCTGGATACTGACACAGCTTGCATCAGTGCTGACCTCAACCCAGGTGATTCCATGATGTATTTCACCAAAGATACCCTTGGAATTTGGCAAAGTGAGTGAAAAGCTTTGGATTGAGGTGGGTTAAAATGAACTAACGATCTAATCCAGAACTGTCCAAAAGATACAGTGAGACACACAGGCAATTTTAAATGTTCTAATAGCGACATTAAAAAAAGTAAAAAGAGGGCTTCCCTGGTGGCGCAGTGGTTGAGAGCCCGCCTGCCGATGCGGGGGACACGGGTTTGTGCCCCGGTCCGGGAAGATCCCACACACCACAGAGCAGCTGGGCCTGTGAGCCATGGCCGCTGAGCCTGCGCGTCCGGAGCCTGTGCTCCGCAACAGGAGAGGCCACAACAGTGAGAGGCCCGCATACCGCACACACACACACAAAAAAAAAGTAAAAAAAAAAAAAGGGTGAAATTAATTTTAATAATACATTGTATTCAAACAAATATATCCAAATTATTGTCACCTCAACACACAGTCAATATGAAAGCAAAATTATTAATGAGATATTTACATTCTTTCTGTTTGTTATACTAAGTACTCGAAATCCAGGGTATATTTTATACCAAAATAACACATTTCAGTTCACACTGGCCACATTTCAAATGTTTGATAGACACACATGTTGGTCAGTACAGATCTAAACAAATAGCTATGATTTAAAATTGGCAACAATTTCATATTTCTTTACTTTGATCTGTGTTATTTTTAGACTATGTATAGATTTTGCATCCTCTGAAGACTTTTGATTTGACATTAAAATGATGAAAATAAAGAAGAAGAAGGAGGAGGACGAATAGGAAGAGGGATAAGGGGAGACGAGGAGGAGGGGGGAGGGTAGAAGAAGGAGAGGTGGGGGAAGCTTTGCTTGGTTCTTTGCACATAGTGGGGTTCATCTCCTTCCCATCCTTAGTGTTTTTCCCACAAACTTTACCTCTGGGGAACTTTGTATACGACATTGTCTTAGATAAACATCTGTATGCTTATGAACATAGAACCTAGCAGATAATCCATAAAATTTTTGTTGAATTGACTTACTTACATATTATTAATTTAGCTATTACTAAGAAGGGTAAACATCTGGCTCATGAGTGATTGTATTTTCGCTTTGGGTAAGTGGTGCCGGTCAGGACTGGCTTTAGTGTGTTCTTCCATCAAGTCCACTTACTATTTCCACACTGCATAAGAGGCATCTAAAGTGAACCTAGATAATTAAGCTTGTTAGGAAATTAAATGCATTGCAGCCCCTTTTGAGTGACTTGAGAAACCCCCAGGGAGCAGCATTTCTCAAACTGTGGTCCCAGACCAGCCACAACAGCATCTCTGGAGAACTTCTTAGGAATGAACCTCAGACCTTCACAACCACATCGGAGGTGACTGGTAGCAAGCTGTGGTTTGACCAGCCCTCCAAGTGACTCTGCTGTGCACTCATGTTTGAGAACCACAGAGCTCAGCACAGACTCATTTTTTTTGTTTGTTTTATTTTATCTCATGTTTAAGAACAGCAGTTATTAATTTTGGTTACTTGGAAAGTAGCAAGGTATGGTATGTGACAAGTTCCCTTTGAGTCTCAGAATTAGTGAAAGCTTTGCCCTAGGTAAAAACTGGTATGTTTCCTTCTTACCATGAGAACTTGTCACAAAGACTTGTAGTTTTACTTTGGCTGCTGACAATCTCAGAACTAAATATGAGGTTCAGTAACTAACAGCTTCTTCAGAGTAGAAGGATAAATAAATTAACCTCAACCCTTAGGTAAGTATCAACTCTGCTTAGATTATCATAATGGAAGAAAATTTGTAACACATCCCAAAATTTTCCCTGTTATGCCCAAACTCATCAGATTCTGTAGGTCATTCTTTTTTTTTTCTTTTTTTCTTTTTTGCGGTACACGGGCCTCTCACTGTTGTGGCCTCTCCCGTTGTGGAACACAGGCTCTGGACGCACAGGCTCAGCAGCCATGGCTTACGGGCGCAGCCGCTCCGCGGCATGTGGGATCCTCCCAGACTGTGGCACGAACCCGTGTCCCCTGCATTGGCAGGAGGACTCTCAACCACTGCGCCACCAGGGAAGCCTGTCTTAAAGTATTTTATATTTTCTCAAATAAAACAATAAAAAGTAACATCAATAAACAACATCAATAAATAACAAGAGTTTCAATGGCATTTTACATATTTTCTGTTGATATTATAATGTACATGTTGTGAATCATTACTTGTTTCTGGGAAACTTTTCCAAATCTTCCTTCTGTGCAGTTTCTACAAGGTGCTTATACATGTGTTTTCCTTTGTGACTGATCAAAAGCCTCCTAAGAAAGCTTTGTTCTATGTCTGGCCCTCCTTCCAAGTGCTTATTTTGCATCTAATTCTATGGCTGGGAGGCTATATTCCTGAATCCAGAGTTATACTATGGTCACAGAGACATGGTTACCCAATGTTGCATTGAAAGATGTTTGGGATTACTGCTTAGCCTGTTTGACATAGCCAAGAAGGGTACACTGATAATGCATGTAATCAAACAGTAGCTGGTTTAATTATGAGTGGTGTCACAAGGTAAGTTAGTACCAAATATCTCTTTCAACTTAACCACAAGGAGATAAAAAAGTGCTAAGCCCTGTTCATAGAATCTCTGCAGTTTTTTTCTGGAAGAGTGGGGATGTGGAACACATGCATTTGGTGAACATTTGATATATTGGCTCTAAATAGGGAATATTTTCCCTGGAAAAAGTCCCTTCCCAGAGTAAAATGCCTCATCATTTATGAGACAATTAACCACCAGGAGTCATTTATATATAGAAATAGAGATACACACACACACACACACACATATATATTTGTATGAATAACATATTTGAGAAGGAAATCCTGTGATTTGCAACCAACATGGATAGAGCCATAGGGCATTATGCTAAGTGAATCAAGTCAGATGCAGAAGGACAAATATTGCATGATACCACTTACACAAGACCTAAAATAGGCCAACTCATGGAACCAGAGGGTGTACTGGTGGTTACCAGTAGTGGGAGAGAGGGGAAATTGGGAGGTGCCGATCAAAGTGTACAAAGTTTCAGTTACACACGATGAATAAGTTCCAGAGATCTATTGTACATCATAGGCCCTATAATTAATAATAATGTATTGAATACTTAAAAGTTTGCTAAGGGTAAATTTTATAACTGCTCTTACCACAAAAGGAAAAAAATACTTTTTTAAATTAAAAAATAAAAGAGGTGGAAAAATTTTTGAAGGTGATGGATATATTTATGGCATAGATTATGGTGATGATTTCAAAGATATATACTTACCTCCAAACTCATAAATTTGAATATATTAAATACATATAGCTTTTTATATGTAAATCATGCCTCAGGAAAGTGTTTTATTTATTTATTTTAATCTGAAAAAGAGCCCCCAAACTAAATCTTAGAGAATGTTGTTCTACTTATATTTCTATGTTACTTTTCTTTCTATCACCCCCTATTACGCCGGATGCTTGCAGATGTCACAAAGCTGCTGGGTATCAAGACTGTGCTGCCTGCTCTTTGTAATTTGTTTCTGGCTTCAGAACATCCATATCTTCTTGTGGTTTTGGTCTACTCTATTTAACCTGTTTTTGTTTTTGTTTTTTTTTTCCCAGCTCAAGCTGATAAGCTACTAATTCCCAAGGTTTAGATATCACCCACACACCATGTAGTTATTTATGAGGACTCATTGTATTTCAACAAGCTCATCTGTTTCATTTAAAAACAACCAACCTTTGACTTTTTTGCCCTATTACCCCAAACCCTCTCAATTTCTGGTTCACCTTTTGGGGACAGCCTCTCATCAGAAACTCCCTCCCATCTCTGATTTTCTTGATTTTCAGAAGAAGCATAGGCTAGAAGACTCAGACATCTACGATTTTTAAGAAACCAGTCAATTTACAATACTATTAGTATGTATTTAAAACAGACTGATTTGATTACATTAATGTAAAGGGAAAGAAAAAAATATTTCTTCACTGATAGTACCTATGAATTTATAGAGTTTGGTAAAAATGTGCACTTCATAGATAGTCTTCAACACATCTTTCAGGACTGTGTAAGACATTGTTAAAATCTTAGACCTCAAAGGTAGGGATGATAAATTTTCATAGATAATACCAATTTCTTAAATTTCTGTTATTTTTATAGTTCCTGTGGTACCTCTACATACATTATGCCATGTAATTACTTCAAGAAACCTGTAAGTGTTACTTTGATCTTACGTAAAAGCAACATGAGACTTCAAGAAGCCAGCTGGCTTGCCCAGGTTTCACACTAGCCATGCTCCAATATAGTGGTAAAAATAGGAAGAATAGACAATCATTTTGTTCGGGGAGCTCCCACTTAATTATTACATAGAAGTTCATGCTTCTGGTAAGTACCCGGATGTCTGGGATAACAATTTATCCACCTTCCTGTACGTTGTCATGCCTAGGTGCTCAATAACCCTTGCTTAATTTAGTAAGATACTCAAATTTCAAAAATGAGTCAAAATATACATTAAAATGAAAAAGATTACATCAAAAAGTCATTTTTGGGTTTGCAAATTATTTTTAACAGCACAGAAATTATTCTCAAGATTTAAGAAATGTGTGTGTCTTGGTAATCTGTGATATACTTTTTAAAATAACCCTATTGCAGTTGTTATCTTTACTCTTTGATAAAGTGTTTGAATCTTGTAAACAAGAAAAATTTACTTGCAGCCAAGTCTCATGAATAAGATTTTTGACAAAGGTAGATAATGGCATTTAGGGTTAAAAACTAAGTTTATCCAGTAATGAAACAGCCTTTCTTGAATGTTTTATTGACATGTTCTAAGGCAATTTGCCAAGAAAGTTATTAAAATGTTCTGAACAATGGTCATATGGCCCTATAGTTATTAAGTTTCTATAATAATTTTTTAAAATAAATTCTATCAAACTTTGTTTTTCTTTGAGTGCAATTTGGAAATATTGCATTGGACAAAATTTCGTTCAGAATTTTCCATAACATCTTATGGAAAATCCTGAACAAATTACGTTTAGCCAACCAAATATATATAAATATGCCTCTGCCCTTTGAATTGGAACTTTTGCCCTCCATTGGAATTTGTTTTAACAAAACAGAAATAATGAACACAGAGTTTATATATAAGAATCATGGCATAGTTTATAAAATCTAAAAATAATGATGCAACTTTAATATCTATGAGATTAAATAAATTAGAAATAATAAAGTAAATTAAATTATAAGGTGAACTAATAGTCATTAAACTTCTTACTGTTATTTTATTAAAATGGAAAAATGTACAATATAATATTAAGTAAAAAGTCAGAAAGTAAATGGCTTTATTTAGTTTTTAATATCATAAGTAAATACTGACTGAATAAAAATACATCAAAATGCTAAACAAGGTAGCAGATAAGTTTTAAGATCATGGAAGATTTAAACTTTTTTTTTTTTTTTTTTGAAAACTGCAATCACCAGCACCAACATGATATAGCCATTAGGACTGAGAACTGGGACCACCTATGGCCACATGACTTTGTTATTTATTCCAGGAAACAATTATTGAGGAAATGTAAGACTGTAAATCAATAAATGACTTCAGTGTTTGCTTAGAAAATCCCTGCAAAATTATCTATCTGAAACAATATGTTCACCTGGGCAAACAGCTCAATTACCTAACCATGGTTAACTTATCAAGATTCACTCCAAGACCCTCATCTCACTATGTCCACCAATCCTAGACTATTATGTCTCAAACGTTGACCAATCCATTTTCCCTTCTTGAAAGACATGTCCTAATTCACTTGAACCCAGATGTCAAAGTCCTATAAATGTCCTGGCTGACTTCCTCTTCCTTGACCCTCCTAAGACTACAGTTCATTCTAATATATAGCTTTGTTTTATTAGCAGGCTGTCTGCTCATATTTCTGAAAATCAACAACGGCATTATTCATCACATTTTTATATTAAAGATATACTGTTTCTATTAGGCAAGTTTTTATTTTTATGGGCTAGATATTGCCAATTGAAGAACCAGTACGTGACATAGAATAAGAGTGAGTTAAGCTGGGTAGATCTTATGATTTATGTAAATCTAATGATTTATCTTATTATGTAAATCTTATGATTGTTGGATGCTTAATGTATGCCAAACATCATTCACAGTACTTTACATATATTAAGTCACATAAAGCTCACAACTGCCCCCTATGAGATCAGCACTATTATTACCCAATAATATTACTATTATTGTGCCCAGGATCACACAAGTGGCGCTCAACAGAGCTTGGGTCAGACCCCAGGCAGCAAGGCTCCCAAGTCCACAGTGTTCACCACTATATCATACTGCTTCTCATATAGAGACATTATATTTTTCTAGAAAAAAACAAGACAAAGAAGATTGAGACAGGTTCAGAGGATTTACAGTGTTGAACTGAAGAATTCTGAGTTTAAAATACCTACAGAGAATCCAGTGGGGAAAATTTTCTTTTAGACTTCCATTTCCTGATTCCTGTAGCTGAGACCCTCTCAGAGACTGCATTATTTCTGTCTTCTGAGTTATTTTCATTAAACACTGCCTCTGATGTTCATTTTAATCTATCAATAAATATTTCTATTTAAAGTGGGAGACCTTCACTATGTGATTGGATGGGAATTCTTTCTAAAGTCCTAGGAGCAGTATCTGCCCTTAGATAGGATGCTTTGCTGTGGCTACTGTGTAACGGTAAGGCAAAAGTCACAGGCATATTGTACAGATGAAATTTTATTGTTTTACTCTAGGACAAGATGAAGTTTACACACACACACACACACACACACACTCCTTTTGTCAAGCTTGAGTGTATAAACTGAAGCTGTGTGCAAGTATAGGAGTGTACATAAATCCACGTGGGTTTTTAATATGCTAGACTAGATTTAATTACTCTGCATGAAATGAGAATGTCATATTTCCAAACAAAGTCAGTCAAATTTATCCACTTTTTTAGCTGAAATGTTATATATCTATATATATCTATATATAGATATATATATATGAGCTGAGAATGTGGTCACCAACTTAAATTAAGCCAGCTTTCAAAAAAGTCTTTGATAACAGCAAAGTGGGAGTTTTAAAGCCAGCTCATTTTCCTGAATACTGTATTTTTTACTAACTGTACAATATAGAAAACTGCCTTAGTTCCTAGAAGATCATAAGTTGGAAAGGGAGTCTTCTAGCAGGGATATGGAGATTTTCATAAAATTTTAGAATTAATTTATGCAAGAAATACAGTAAGCAAAAAGTATCAGGCTATGATTTTACACATTACTCAGTACCAACACCACTTAGCAACTGAGCCACTTACATCTCTAGAATGAATATAAAGTCTTTATTAATCCCATTTCTTACCTAAATCTTAGTGTGGCTTCTCCTTAGTTGACTGAGGTTGGATCACACTGCAGAGCAAATATTGATGGTTAATCAGCATTTTTTCTCTACAGTCTCCCTGGAGACCTTGTTTGAAATAGCAGCTTTTAATAGAAATAACATCATTTACACATGGAACCTGACAAAAACACTGTGTCTTTGGAAATCCACTCTGGAAAGTTTAGTGCATTCCCAAGTCCAAACCTAGAGGATTCAAAGTGGGACTTGAAATTGAGATTTAGCTTCAGAGCTTTTACTTCCACATTGGCCCAGTTAATATTCTTTTTTAGTCACTTCCCACCTTCTCACCAAGAATATGCATGGATATGGCTAGAGCAATGGTATGGAAAAGAATTTGAATATTTACCTTCAGACATTTTAATTTAAAAGCCCAGGTGGAATATGGCATACTAGGAGGATGCGGAATCCGTGTCTCCTCACAAGGGCACCTACCAGGCACCGGTGGGGGACCACGGACACCAAAGTGGATAGGAGGAACCCCCAGTGACTGGGTAGGTCCTGGGGCATGGGGGGAGTGAAGTGGAGGAGAAGTGGAGGCAGGAAAGGGACTAGCGCCCCTGAGGGGCAGCTGGTGGAGGGGAAGGGATCCCATGCCCAAAGGGGGAAATTGGGGGACCATTGGGAGGGAAGATGATCAAAAGGGAGCATGGCCAGGTTTCCCATGCCCATTTGGGACCCCAGGGGCCTACTGAGTTCCCTGGCTTGATCCTCTGTGCACCGAGGCCCCCTCCAGCCACACGGGTCCTGAGAGAGTGGGAGGGAGGGAGGAAAGGGGGAGCAAAAGTAAAGGCTGGACTTCCTCGACCTGCACCCCTGAGGGGCAGCTGGGGGAAGGAAGGAGTTCCTACAGCCAGTGGGAGCCACCCATGGTTAGGGGCCCAATTGCCATGGGGGAGATGGTGGGGGAGGGACATGAGGGAATGGAAGGGAACAGGGCCTGTGCCTTCCATGTCCACTTAGGCACCAGGAAGCCTGTTGGGCTCCAGGGCCTAATCTTCTGCCCTCGGAGCCTCCCTCCTGTGCACAGAGCTCAAGCCCTGCCCCTACTCCCCACCCAGGGCCCAACCTCTACACTCAGAGAACCCCTACAATGTGCTGGGCCTAAGCCCCACCTACACACCCTCACTCAGGGTCCTACCTCCAAACGCCATAACTCCACACTCCAAAGGCCTTCATTTCCACGTGGTGCTTCTCCCATCCTCACAGGTCCTAAGCAAAGGGCCCATCTAGGCCCCACCCCACCCTAAACCCCGCCCCTGCCTAAGTTCCACTCCCGCCTAAACTCCGCCCCCATAGCCAAGCCTTTTTTTTCCTTTTTTCCTCTTTTAGATTCATTGCTGTTGATTCTTTCATATTTTCATTTTTCCTAATAAATCTTTTATGTTTTCTTTTCTTTTTTTTTTTTTTTTTTTGCGGTACGCGGGCCTCTCACTATTGTGGCGTCTCCTGTTGTGGAGCACAGCCTCCGGACATGCAGGCTCAGTGGCCATGACTCACAGGCCTAGCTGCTCCACGGCATGTGGGATCTTCCTGGACCGGGGCACGAACCTGCGTCCCCTGCATCGGCAGGTGGATTCTCAACCACTGAGCTACCAGGGAAGCCTTATGTTTTCTAATTTTACTTTATTCTTTACATTTTGTTAGTGATCTCTCCTTTTGGCTTTTTCCTCACCCTCTTTTTAAATTTTTTTCTGTTGTGATTTTATGTTACCTTGTTGCAGTTGTTTCAATTATAGTTATATTTTCTTAATATATATTTTATCTTTCTAATTTTATTTTGTTTTGTATTCTTTGATATTGTACTGCCCCTTTTTTTCTTTCTTTCTTTCTTTCTTTTTTTTAAGCATGCCACAAAGCTTGTGGGATCTTGGTTCCCAGGTCAGAGGCTCCTCCTGTGGATGGAGCTCAGAGTCTAAACCGCTGGACTAACAGAAAACCTCAGACCTCAGGGAATATCAATTAGAGTGAGGCCTCCTAGAGGTCCTCATCTCAGCACCAAGACCCAGCTCTATCCAACCACCTGCAAACTCCAGTGCTGGATGTCTCAGGCCAAATAACCAGTAGACAGGAATACAGCACCACCCATTGAAAAAAAAAAAAAAACCACAAAAAAGTATGTTACAGATGAAGTAACAAGGTAAAAACCAACAGGACCAAATAAATGAAGACGAAATAGGCAAGCTACCTGAAAAGGAACTCAGAGCAATGATAGTAAAGATGATCCAAAATCTCAGAAAAAGAATGGAGAAAAGATAAGAAACATCTAACAAGGACCTAGAAGAGCTAAAGAGCAAACAAACAGTGATGAACAACACAATTACTGAAATTAAAAATACTCTAGATGACATCAATGACAGAATAACTGAGGCAGAAGAAAGGATAAATGCCCTGGAAGATAAAATGGTGGAAATAAGTGCCAGGGAGCAGAATAAACAAAAAGGAATGAAAAGAACTGAGGACAGTCTCAGAGACCTCTGGGACAACATAAAATGCACCAACATTCAAATTATAGGTGTCCCAGAAGAGGAAGAGAAAAAGAAAGGGTCTGAGAAAATACTTGAAGAGATTATAGTCAAAAACTTCCCTAACATGGGAAAGGAAATAGTCAATCAAATCCAGGAAGCACAGAGATTACCATACAGGATAAACCCAAAGAGAAACACACAGAGAAACATATTAGTCAAACTATCAAAAACTAAATACAAAGAAAAAATATTAAAAGCAGCAAGGGAAAACAACAAATAACATACAAGGGAATCCCCCTAAGGTTAAGAGCTGATGTTTGGGCAGAAACTCTGCAAGACAAAAGGGAGTGGCAGGATATATTTAAAGTGATGAAAAGGAAAAACCTACAACCAAGATTACTCTACCCAGTAAGGATCTCATTCAGATTCGATGCAGAATTTAAAACCTTTACAGATAAGCAAAAGTTAAGAGAATTCAGCACCACCAAACCAAACCAGCTTTACAACAAGTGCTAAAGGAACTTTAGCCTGGGAAATATGCTCAGCCCATCTTCAGGACAAGCAGAAAGTGCAGGGGGTTACCTCTCCTGTGAGCAATACTTAGTCAATAACAAATGAGGGACTTCCCTGCTGGTCCAGTGGTTAAGACTCTGTGCTCCCAGTGCAGAGCCCTGGGTTTGATCCCTGGTCAGAGAACTAAATCCCGCGTGCTGCAACTAAGACCTGGTGCAGCCAAATAAGTAAATAAATATTTTTAAAAATAACAAATGAAATTTTATGGATATGTACCTTAAATTCCTTGCGTCTCAGGAGAGTGTGGACTGAAAACAATGCACAATGTGAGAGTTAGGAGTTAAGTTTTGAGGCAAGAGATAGATGGGCTCCAGGCTAGACATTTACAACTGGCTTGTTCACACTTCCTGGGGTGAGAAGAAGATGGGCTCCAGGCCGGACATTCATTACCAGCCCCCTGTTTACATTTCCTGAGGCAAGAGACAAACGGGCTCCAGGACTACATATTTATGACTGGACTCCTGTCTATATTTCCAGATCTGCACTTCAATATAAGAAACAAAAACAGTAATAGGGTAAATAACCAGACATTGGACAGTTTTATGGCAGGGACAAAGAGGGGCTAAACCTTGTTAAAAGATCAAGAGGTCATATATTTCCCATCCTTGGGGCAAGAGAAAATTTGCACATGTGTAGACAGGCTCCTTGGGGGTCAAAAAGGAGGGGGCACCACCCCATAATATGTGATGCTAAGGTTGTCCCATAGGCCTCTGGGCTGTAATCCATCTTGGAAAAAAGTTGGGCACGCATGCTGGGGAGGGTCCTAGGGCAGGCAGGTGTGGAAAAAGAAACCAGATAATTGGCCAAAGGTAAACATAGACCTGGAAGAACTGCCCTGTATAAATGACTTAACCGCCTCCTTCCTGCGCTCCTCCTCCTTAGGGAGGACGCCCACACCCTGCTCTCCGGGTGTGCATCTCTGCCTTGCTTCTGTCTTAACTAAACAAACTGTTTCTCTGTGTGCTCTCCCACTTGTTGTTGTGCTATGTCTCTAATAATAAATGTGGTGCTCCAAGGACAGTGGTGCTTCAAGGACAAAGGACGGCCCTGCCTGAAAAAGTGTCAACGTTACACCCCTTACAGGACTCTTAATCGCCCTCCCCATCGTGTTGTGATAGATACGAAATTCCTGAGCCCACCAGGGTGACGCCCACCTGAGCAACGGGACCTGTCCCAAATAAGGAAAGGCATCTGCCCTGTCCCATTCCTACCCTATAGAAGGAAGCTATATGTGCCTCGACCAATCAGTAAATGAAATTTTCACCTCGGACCATTCCATTGTTTTCTAGCTATAAAAACTGATCAATAGCACACGTTCGGGCTCGACTCTCCCAGACTACTAGGAAGTCGGCCCACTGTTCTGGCAGCGACCCTTCCCTCTAATAAATTCTATCTTCTTTACATTCTGCTTTGTGTCTGGGAATTCTTTTCCAGCCTGCCTTTGGACCACGACAATAAACTTTGTACCTGTTTTTACAGTGTTTGCTGTGAGAAATGCATTTTCCACTGGGAGCAATAGCCAGGGAGTGTGGTGGCTAGGATTCCTGGTTTTCACCCAGGCCACCCAGGTTCAATTCGTGGGCAGGGAATTAAGAGCTCGCTTCATGCCACCACTCACTGCTGCCTCTCTGAGATCAGTTTTATTTGGAGCAAAAAGAGGACTATAGCCCAGGAGACAGCATTTCAGATAGCTCTGAGAAACTGCTCCAAAGAGGTAGGGGAGGAGGTCAGTATAGATGTGATCTTGGTGAAGGGGGAGTCCATGCACTCAAGCACATATTTTTTTGCAGAAGGTCACTGCTAGTCACAAGGAGCAGACATCACCATGAAGGATTTTAGTGCTTTTCTAGATCCGAGGAGATGCAAGAATTGGGCTCATAAAATGGTCCCCTGAAAATATGTAAATATCTGAAGACGTATTCTGCCAGTTTTCCCCAGAGCACAGAGTGCCTCATTTCTTCTCTCCACCCTGAACTCCTTTCAGGGGGTGTTGAAAGTCAGTAGCCACAGCAGCTCATGTTTTAATCCTTGTAGAAGTAGATGGCAAGTGCCAATGGCAAGTGCCAATTTGTAGTTGATTAAGAGATAACTCAAGCACGTTCAAACCATCTCCCAGAAGTCCTCAGTGGTATCTGCAGTGGCACCTTATCACTGGCTCCCCATCTTTTGGCTTCCAGTTCTCACTTCCTAGCTCCTGACTGACAGGTGCTTTCAAGAATCCCCTTCCAAATAAACTGCGCTCAATGAGTTGCTAATCTGAGAGTCACCTTCAGGGAAAACCAAACTAGGACACTCCTTCAACTGTCTCTTCTGTTTGCTTGGTTTAATTGTTCACTTGGACAGCCTCAAAAATACTCAGTTTAGAGACTTCACAGTGTATCTGATTCTTTCTCTGAGTCTCTCAGTCTCTATTCTGTCTCTCTTAACCTTGAGCTTAATTTTATTTCCTTGAGACAGGCCCCTGTCTGTGCTTGGTTTGGTGATCATGGAGGAAAAACTGAAATTTGTATTCATTTGTGGGTCCAGAAGGGTGGGTCTCCTAGTGATACACAAAAGCCTTTCTGTGTCCCCCAATTCTTGATTACAGGAAATAGACTTCATTCAGCCTCCCTGACCTTCCCTGAGTTCCAAGAGCAGGTCCAAACAGAGGCTAACTAGGGAAGGGAGGACCAGTCAAAAGAAAAAAATAGTGCAGCCTTGGGGCGAGTTCCTTCTTCCCCCTCAAGGGATATACATAACAATATCTTTGAGCTGTTTTGCAGACACAGAAACCTTCACCAGTTGGGAGAAATTTATGCTGCCCAGAAGCATGTAGACCCCAAATGAGTTGGGAACAGAAGGTTGATGATGCTGACTCCCACTTACCTCCCCACCAACCAATCAGAGGAAGGTCCACGAGCTGATCATGCCCTCTTTGAAACACTACTATAAAACTTCTCACTACCCCCTCTAAGTTGGGGCACATAGTTTTGAGGGCATTAGCAACGCTGTGGCCCCCTTTGCCTGGCAAAGCAATAAAGCTATTTTTTTCCTACTTCACCCAAAACTGTCTCCAAGATCTAATTGTGTCGGGATACAGAGGCCAGATTCAGCTTCACTAGCTAACTCTACTTAAGAACTCTAGGCTTAACCATATGCAAATTTGGTTTTCCTTGGTCTCCCTGGCCCCGCTCCATACCATCTCACCACTATGTCACAGGCACTGGTCTGCTCTGGGGACCACTACCCTCCTTTACAGTTGTAAGGAATCAAGGAGGATAGTTCAGGAAATTATGGAACCACCAACTCCAATTCCTCTCTTCAGCGTTGACACCACCCCATGGTTTTCTTCTGCTTCTGGGCAGCACTGCTACATGTCGCCTAATAACACAGCTGCAGAAAAACCTGGGGATCAGAGCTTCAGGGTGATTTTGACCAAGACTCCTTTGTGCCCCACTTGTGTGCCTGGCCCAGCCCATCATCAGTTGCCAAAGTTTCCACACACAGTTGTAGAGGTGACAGGTTAGATACAATTATTCCACTCAGGAATGCCTGTAGGTGTGCCTTTCCATCCAGGTGGCAGTTTCTGGTCATGGTTCTCCAGGGACAATGAGACTTGGCACATCACCTTGCTTCTTTCTTCTGAGTCTCTCTTCTTTTCGCCCAGTCTCTCCCCTATGTCATCTGCCTCTCCCCTCGAGGTCACCAATTTTCCCCGATGTTGGACCCTACGTGCCTTCAACCTCCTATATTTGTACTTTAGTTGTTCAGCAAGACTTCACATTAATTCCACCCTGCTATGTGGAAGGAGTCAAAACCCAGGCTGGATTCACCATCTTGGGAACTGGAAGCCAAACCCCCACTAGGGTAAAAGTGCTTAAAGGAAATAAACAGTTGCTTCTTCTCTTGAAAATGATTAGGCACCGAGGGTATAAAAGATAATTCAAGCATGAAATTGTATCTAACCATGTTTTTGAGTTATCAAATAATTTAATTAGTTATTAGAATACTCTATTTGATGTCTATTAGTTAAAGTATTTTTATTTTTCAAAAATTGTCCACTCAGTTAATAATTTTGGATAAAAATGAAGAATGACTTTTCTTGTGTAACTCTAAAGAAAGAAATGACAGGAAATTAGAGAAAACTAAATTTAGTATAAATTATCAAAATCCATATGCAAAAACTAAAATATAATGATAAAGTGCTAGCACTAAGTATAATTTAAAAATCACCATTTTATCTGAAAATTATAATTTAAAGGAAAGAATAAAAATGTTTGAAGTAGCTTTATTGTCACAATGTTCTAAAATTGTTAAAAATCTAGAACTTGAGTTTTTACAAAGCTGCAAATATTTTAATATATACAACTCTAACCAGAAGTGGGGATAAGGGAAAGATTAGAATCATTCTCACCAAAAATGGTCATTCCTTTCTTTGGTGTGACCACTTCCAGTTCTTCTAATAGTTTTTTTATTTTATTTCATTTTTTTTTTCATTTTTTTTGGCTGTGTTGGGTCTTCGTTTCTCTGCGAGGGCTCTCTCTAGTTGTGGCGAGCAGGGGCCACTCTGCTCAGTGGCCTGGTGCACGGGCCTTTTACTGTCGAGGCCTCTCTTGTTGCGGGGCACAGGCTCCAGACATGCAGGCTCAGTAGTTGTGGCTCATGGGCCTAGTTGCTCTGCAGCATGTGGGATCTTCCCAGACCAGGGCTCGAACCCGTGTCCCCTGCATTGGCAGGTAGATTCTCAACCTCTGCACCACCAAGGAAGCCCATCTTCTAATAGTTTTTATATCTAGAGTACAATTGTGTTGAGATGAGGAAAATAAATTTGGGGACCTGAAGTAATAAATAAGGAAAAACAATTACTCTGGAGGCAGGGTGTTTAAATTTATAGATTAGAAGTGATGAGATGGGATGAGAGAAGAATTAACACACTCATCCTGTGTCTTCCCCCACCAGATACACAGAGAATGGTTGACTTTTCATGGGAGAAGAGAACAGAGAATGTAGAATCTTCCAAATGTCTAAACGCTAAGTTGATTGCCTGTCTTTACAGGGTAGTGCAATTCTCTTCATGCTTCAAATCGCTTTGGCTGATTGTGGATGGTTCTGATATAATTACCATATAGAAAATCACATCAACTTATTTTGAAGAGTCATCCTTGGGCATGCCCAAGATGGTCTTAAAATTTCTCAGCTTAACTAAACTTTAGACAGGCCTCCTCCTGCCTCTATGCCCATGACCTTTCTCTCATGCCAGCCCAGAATCCAGTTGGTCTAACCACAGGGGTCCTTCCATCTCCCTTTTCTTAGGGTATTTACTTTAAAAAACTTAAAATTATAAACTCTCTTCCCTTTTGAGATAAAAATATTTTCAGAAGCCACTTGTTAGTTTTATAACCCAGGACCATCTTTACCAAGAACTGGGAGTTATTCCTTTGAAGCATAATTATCAAGGATGATAAGGTCTTTGTCTTCCAGTGTCTGTGGAAGGATGGGAGCCTAACTTCCATGTGCATCCAGCTCCAAGTTTTAAAGCTGTCTTCTGTCATAAAGACAAGAGAAAGTTTAATTTTCCATTGGTCAAAGCCAATTAGCAAACACAGATGGTCCACAGTCCTCTTACTCCAGTTCTTAAAAACTCTCCCACCCTTTGTTTCAGTGGGATTCAGCTCAACTGAGGTCTGGACTCTCCTACTAAAATAGCCTTGAGTAAACTCTTTCTTTCCTGTTTAATTTTGTCTGCTGAAATCTTTGTTTTGACCAGCAATATTGTGGGAAAAGCAAGTTTAGCTTCAACATTTTCAGGGATTGCTTTATGCAGCATTTAGGGATGGATAATTGATTACCAAATGTTTAGAAATATAGCTTTATAAGAATTCAGAATCAGGACAAATAGTTTTGGTGGTTTGTTATATTCGATGTAATAAATATAAGACAACTAAAGAGTTAGGATATTTTTACTCCTAGATCATGCCAAACTAAATGATCAAGGAGAAGTTATTTAGCCACCTTGGGCCTCAGTTTTCTCATTTACAAAATGAAGAGTTTTGACAAATTCATTTCCAACTCTAATATTCTTATTTGAAGCTATTTTTATCTTAAAGACTTGGTTTTATCCCAATTAAGAAGCAGACTTCCTCTTATATCCGGATATAATCATTAGACCACATGGTATCTTTAGTTGGGAACATAGACTCATCATGATGTGAAGTGATGTGTTCATTGCAACAAACCCATACACCATTAGTTGCCAATTAACAAGCTTTCAAATGACATTCTTAAATGAATAATGAGATTGTTGCCAAGGAACACGGCTACCTCACCAACACTCCAGCTGTTAATTTTAATCTTAGCTGTACTGTAGCCCAATATTCCAATAATTCTCCCTTTTTACATGAAATTAATCAATGTTGATGGAAAAGCCTATATCAAAAAGTAATTATAGAAAAAAATATCTGATCTCCTCATTCTTCTAGACCATGTTGCATCTTCATTGCCTATAAAATCCTTCTGAAAGATTTTTCACTGTTCTTTCATCATCATTATTTAGTCAGATAACTATTATTGATAGACCCATAATCCAGAGGGAAGAAAAAATGTTTTACCCCTAAATTCTAACACCATGGCTAAATTATTTTCTTTTTAAAAAAGGATGTTTATCAACACTATGGGTACATGAAGTTGTTTTTTCATATTTGTTGGTATTTTCATATGGTAGGCATGTAGACGCATGGAGACCAACAAGAATGACATCTCTGCTTACCAGTCATAGTGGTCAAGACACCTTATTAATAAGGAATAACATTCTAGAAGAGATGGCACTTAGATGCCTCAGATTTATCAAATCCTAGAAATAGTGTGGATTTCATAAATCCTCCAGTCCAATGACCTTCTTTTACCAATGAGAATATTGAGAGATTTAAATAATTTGTGCCATTCAATTTATACTCCTACCATTTGAACAACTCTTCAGAGTTACCTTGAAGTTACTAATTGGTTACTGTTCTCATTATTGATGTTTTAGTTATGACTGCTTGATCCAACATTAATAGAAATCTTAAGTGTAAACCAAAGTCTACTTTTATAAGTTCTGCCACTTACATCCAATGTCTTTTTTTTTAACAAATTTTTTGGAGTATAATTGCTTTACAATGGTGTGTTAGTTTCTGTCTTATAACAAAGTAAATCAGCTATACATACACATATATACCCATATCTCCTCCCTCTTGTATCTCCCTCCCATCCTCCCTATCCCACCCATCTAAGTGGTCAAAAAAAAAACAAGCTGATATCCCTGTTCTATGAGGCTGCTTCACACTAGCTATCTATTTTACATTTGGTAGAGTATATATGTCCATGCTACTCTCTCACTTCATCCCCACTTACCCTTCCCCTCCAAATGTCCTCAAGTCCATTCTCTACATCTACCTCTTTATTCCTGTCCTGCTCCTAGGTTATTCAGAACCATTTTTTTTAATTCCATATATATACGTTAGCATATGGTATTTGTTTTATTCTTTCTGACTTATTCACTCTGTATGACAGACTCTGGGTCCATCCACCTCACTAAAAATAACTCAATTTTGTTTCTTTTTATGGCTGAGTAATATTCCATTGTATATATGTTCCACATCTTCTTTATCCATTCATCTGTCAATGGACACTTAGGTTTCTTCCATGTCCTGGCTATTGTAAATGGTGCTGCAATGAACATTGTGATACATGTCTATTTGAATTATGGATTACTCAGGGTACATGCCCAGTAGTGGGATTCCTGGGTCATATGGTAGTTCTATTTTTAGTTTTTTAAGGAACCTCCATATTGTTCTCCATAGTGGCTGTATCAATTTACATTCCCACCAATAGCACAAGAGGGTTCCCTTTTCTCCACACCCTCTCCAGCATTTATTGTTTCTAGATATTTTGATGATGGCCATTCTGATCAGTATGAGGTGATACCTCATTGTCATTTTGATTTGCATTTCTCCAATAATTAGTGATGTTGAGCATCCTTTCCTGTGTTTGTTGGCAATCTGTATATCTTGTTTGGAGAAATGTCTGTTTAGATCTTCTGACCATTTTTGATTGGATTGTTTATTTTTTTTGATATTGAGCTGCATGAGCTGCTTGTAAATTTTGGAGATTAGTCCTTTGTCAGTTGCTTCATTTGCAAATATTTTCTCCCATTCTTAGGGATGTCTTTTTTTCTTGTTTATGGTTTCCTTTGCTGTGCAAAAGATTTTAAATTTCATTAGGTCCCATTTGTTTATTTTTGCTTTTAATTTCATTTATCTAGAAGCTCTGTCAAAAAGCATCTTGCTGTGATTTATGTCAGAGAGTGTTCGGCCTATGTTTTCTGCTACGAATTTTATAGTGTCTGGTCCTACCGTTAGGTCTTTAATCCATTTTGAGTTTATTTTTGTGTATGGTGTTAGGGAGTGTTCTAATTTTATTCTTTTATATGTAGCTGTCCAGGTTTCCCAGCACCACTTATTGAAGAGGTTGTCTTTTCTCTATTGTATCTTCTTGCCCTCTTTATCAAAGATAAGGTGACCATAGGTGCATGGGTTTATCTCTGGGCTTTCTATCCTGTTCCATTAAACTATATTTCTGTTTTTGTGCCAGTACCATACTGTCTTGATTACTGTAGCTTTGTAGTATAGTCTGAAGTCTGGGAGCCTGATTCCTCCAGCTCCATTTTTCTTTCTCAAGATTGCTTTGGCTATTCGGGGTCTCTTTTGTTTCCATACAGATGGTGAAATTTTTTGTTCTAGGACTGTGAAAAATGCCATTGGTGATTTGATAAGGATTGCATTGAATCTGTAGATTGCTTTGGGTATTATAGTCATTTTCACAATATTGCTTCTTCCAATCCAAGAACATAATATATCTTTCCACCTGTTTGTATCATCTTTAATTTCCTTCAGCAGTTTCTTATAATTTTCTGCATACAGGTCTTTTGTCTCCTTAGGTAGGTTTATTCCTAGGTATTTTATTCTTTTTGTTGCAGTGGTAAATGGGAGTGTTTCCTTAATTTCTCTTTCAGATTTTTCATCACTACTGTATAGCAATGCAAGAATTTCTGTGCATTAATTTTGTATCCTGCTACTTTACCAAATTCATTGATTAACTCTAGTAGTATTCTGGTAGCATCTTTAGGATTCTCTATGTAGAGTATCATGTCATTTACAACCAGTGATACTTTTACTTCTTCTTTTCTGATTTGGATTCCTTTTATTTCATTTTCATCTCTGATTGCTGTGGCTAAAACTTCCAAAACTATGTTGAATTATAGTTGTGAGAGTGAGCCACCTTGTCTAGTTCCTGATCTTATGGTTTCAGTGTTTCACCATTGAGAATGATGTTGGCTGTGGATTTGTCATATATGGCCTTTGTTATGTTGAGAAACGTTCTCTCTATGCTTACTTTCTGGAGAGTTTTTATCATTAATCGGTGTTGAATTTTGTCAAAAGCTCTTTCTGCATCCATTGAGATTATCATATGGTTTTTATCCTTCAGTTTCTTGATATGGTTTATCACATTGATTGATTTGCATCTGTTGAAGAATCTTTGCATTCCTGAGATAAATTCCTCTTGATCATGGTGTACGATCCTATTTATGTGCTGTTGGATTCTGTTTGCTAATATTTTGTTGAGGATTTTTGCATCTATGTTCATCAGTGATATTGTCCTGTAGTTTTCTTTCTTTGTGACATCTTTGTCTGGTTTTGGTATCAGGGTGATGGTGGTCTCATAGAATGAGAGTGAGAGTGTTCCTCCCTCTGCTATATTTTGGAAGAGCTTGAGAATGATAGGTGTTAGCTCTTCTCTACATGCTTGATAGAATTCTCCTGTGAAGCCGTCTGGCCCTGGGCTTTTGTTTGTTGGAAGATTTTTAATCACAGTCTCAATTTCAGTGCTTGTGATTCATCTGTTTATATTTTCTATTTATTGTTAGTTCAGTCTCAGAAGGTTGTGCTTTTTGAAGAGTTTGTCTATTTCTTCCAGTTGTCCATTTTATTGACATATAGTTGCTTGTAGTAACCTCTCATGATCCTTTGTATTTCTGCAGTGTCAGTTGTTACTTCTCCTTTTTCATTTCTAATTCTATTGATTTGAGTCTTCTCCCTTTTTTTCTTGATGAGTCTGGCTAATGGTTTATCAATTTTGTTTATCTTCTCAAAGAAGCAGATGTTGGTTTTATTGATCTTTGCTATTGTTTCCTTCATTTCTTTTTCATTTATTTCTGATCTGATCTTTATGATTTCTTTCCTTCTGCTAACTTTAGGGGTTTTTATTCTTCTTTCTCTAATTGTTTTAGGTGTAAGCAATTACACTTTAGGTGTAAGTTTGTTTATTTGAGATGTTTCTTGTTTCTTGCAGTAGGTTTGTATTGCTATAAACTTCACTCTTAAAACTGTCTTTGCTGCATCCCATAGATGTCGGTTCATCATGTTTCATTGTCATTTGTTTCTAGGTATTTTTTGATTTCCTCTTTGACTTCTTCAGTGACCTCTTGGTTATTTAGTGTATTGTTTAGCCTCCATGTGTTTGTTTCTTTTACGCATTTTTTCTTGTAATTGATATCTAGTCTCATAGCATTGTCATTGGAAAAATATTGATACGATTTCAATTTTCTTAAATTTACCAAGGCTTGATTTGTGAACTAAAATATGATCTATCCTGGAGAATACTTCATGAGCACATGAGAAGAAAGTGTATTCTGTTGGTTTTGGTGGAAGGTCCTATAAATATCAATTAAGTTCATCTTGTTTAATGTATCATTTAAAGCTTACATTTCCTTATTTATTTTCATTTTGGTTGATCTGTCCATTGGTGAAAGTGGGGTGTTATAGTCCCCTACTGTGATTGTGTTACTGTAGATTTTTATGGCTGTTAGCATTTGCGTTATGTATTGAGGTGCTCTTATGTTGGGTGCATAAATATTTACAATTGTTATATCTTTTTCTTGGATTGATTCCTTGATCATTATGTAGTGTCCTTCTTTGAATCTTGTAATGGTCTTTATTTTAGAGTCTATTATGTCTGATATGAGAATTGCTATTCCAGCTTTCTTTTGATTTCCGTTTGCATGGAGCATCTTTTTCCATCTCCTCACTTTCCTTCTCTCTGTGTCCCTAGGTGTGAAGTGGGTCTCTTGTAAACAGCATATATACGCGTCTTGTTTTTGTAACCATTCATCCAGTCTATGTCCTTTATTTGGAGCATTTAATTCATTTACATTTAAGGTAGTTATTGATATGTATGTTGCTATTACCATTCTCTTAATTGTTTTAGGTTTGCTTTTGTAGGTCTTTTCCTTCTCTTGTGTTTCCTGCCCAGAGAAGTTCCTTTAGCATTTGTTGTAAAGCTGGTTTGGTGGTGATGAATTCTCTCAACTTTTGCTTGTCTGTAAAGGTTTTAATTCCTGCATCAAATCTGAATGAGATCCTTGCTGTGTACCAAGTAATCTGGGATGTAGCTTTTTCCCTTTTATCACTTTAAATATGTCCTGCCACTCCCTTCTGGTTTGCAGTTTCTCCTGAAAGATCAGCTGTTAACCTTATGCAGATTGCCTTGTATGTTATTTGTTGCTTTTCCCTTGTTGCTTTTAATATTTTTTGTATTTAATTTTTGATAGTTTGATTAATATGTGTCTTGGCATGTTTCTCCTTGGATTTATCCTGTATGGATTCTCTGCACTTCCTGGATTGATTGACTATTTCCTTTCCCATATTAGGGAACTTTTCAACTATAAACTCTTCAAATATTTTCTCAGTCCCTTTCTTTTTCTCTTCCTCTTCTGGGACCCCTATAATTCAAATGTTGGTGTGTTTAATGTTGTCCCAGACGTCTCTGAGACTGTCCTCAATTCTTTTCATTCTTTTTTCTTTATTCTGCTCTCCAGTAGTTTTATCTTCCAGTTCACTTATCTGTTCTTCTGCCTCAGTTATTCTTCTATTGATTCCTTCTAGAGAATATTTAATTTCATTTTTTTGTTGTTGTTCATCATTATTTGTTTGCTCTTTATTTCTTCTAGGTCCTTGTTAAACGTTTCTTTTGTATTTTCTCCATTCTATTTGGAAGATTTTGTATCATCTTTACTATCATTACTCTGAATTATTTTTCAAGTAGACTGCCTATTTCCTCTTCAGTTGTTTGGTCTGGTGGGTTCTTACCTTGCTCCTTCATCTGCTGTGTGTTTCTCTGTCTTTTCATTTTGCTTAATTAACTGTGTTTGGGGTCTCATTTGCACAGGCTGCAGGTTCATAGTTCCCATTGTTTTTGGCGTCTGTCCCCAGTGGCTAAGGTGTGTTCAGTGGGTTGTGTAGGCTTCCTGGTGGAGGTGACTTTTGCCTGTGTTCTGGTGGATGAGGCTGGATCTTGTCTTTCTTGTGGGCAGGACCGCATCTGGTGGTGTGTTTCAGGGTGTCTGTAAACTTAGTATGATTTAGGGCAGCCTCTCTGCTAATAAGTGTGTTGTGCTCCTGTCTTGCTAGTTATTTGGCATATGGTGTCCAGCACTGTAGCTTGCTGGTCGTTGAGTGGAGCTGGGTCTTAGCTTTGAGATGGAGATCTCTGGGAGACTTTTCCCTGTTTGATATTAAATAGAGCTGCGAGGTCTGTGGAGGATGAATGTCCTGAATTCAGCTCTCCCACCTCAGAGGCACAGGCCTGACACCCGGCCAGAACACCAAGAATCTTTCAGCCACATGGTTCAGAAGGAAAGGGAGAAAAAGAAAGAAAGAAAGAAAGAAAGAAAAAAGAAAGAAAGAAAGAAAGAAAGAAAGAAAGAATATAAAGTAAAATAAAATAGTTATTAGAGTAAAAAAATTTTAAAATTATTTAAAAAATTAAAAAGTAATAGAAAGAAAAGAAAAAATAGAAAGAAAGAAAGAAAGAAGGAAGGAAAGAAAGGTGAGAGCAACCAAACCAAGAAATAAATCCACCAATGATAACAAGTGCTAAAAACTATACAAAAATAAATAGACTTCTGGGTAAGATGACGGAAGAGTAAGATGCGGAGACAATCTTCCTCCCCACGGATACACCAGAAATACAGCTACACGTGGAACAACTCCTACAGAACACCTACTGAACGCTGGCAGAAGACACCAGACCTCCCAAAAGGCAAGAAACTCCCCACATACCTGGGTAGGGCAAAGCGGAGAGATTCCCGCACAGAGGATCGGTGCCGAGTGGCACTCACCAGCCCGAGAGGCTTGTCTGCTCGCCCGCTGGGGCGGGCGGCACTGGAAGCTGAGGCTCGGGCTTCGGTCAGAGCGCAGGGAGAGGACTGGGGCTGGCGATGAGAACTCAGCCTTAAGGGGGCTAATGTGCCACAGCTAGCCGAGAGGGAGTCCGGGAAAACTCTGGAGCTGCCAAAGAGGCAAGAGACTTTTCCTTCCCTCTTTGTTTCCTGGTGCGCAAGGAGAGGGGATTAAGAGCACTGCTTAAAGGAGCCCCACAGATGGGCGTGAGTCATGGCTGAAAGCACAGAGCCCAGTGACGGGCGTGGGATGCTGGGGCTGTTGCTGCCGCCGCCAAGAAGCCTGTGTGCAAGCACAGGTCACTGTCCACACCACCCTTCTGGGAGCCTGTGCAGCCCGCCACTGCCAGGATCCTGGGATCCAGGGGCGGCTTCCCTGGGAGAACGCACGGCGCGCCTCGGGCTGGTGTAACTTCACGCCGGCCTCTGCCGCTGCAGGCTCGCCCCGCACTCTGTGCCCTTCCCTCCCGCCCGGCCTGAGTGAGCCAGAGTCCCCGAAGAGGCTGTTCCTTTAACCCTGTCCTGTCTGAGGGAAGAAAAGACGCCCTCTGGCGAACTACACGCAGAGGCGGGGCCAAATCCAAAGCTGAGACCCAGGAGCTGTGAGAACAAAGAAGAGAAAGGGAAATCTCTCCCAGCAGCCTCAGAAACAGCGGATTAAAGCTCCGCAATCAACTTGATGTACCCTGCATCTGTGGAATGCATGAATAGACAACAAATCATCCCAAATTGAGGAGCCAGGAGTCAGTGCTGTGCTTCTGAGGTGGGACAGCCAACTTCAGGACACTGGTCCACAAGAGACCTCCCAGCTCCACATAATATCAAACGGCGAAAATCTTCCAGAGATCTCCATCTCAACACCAGCACCCAGCTTCACTCAACGACCAGCAAGATTCAGTGCTGGACACACTATGCCAAACAACTAGCAAGACAGGAACACAATGCCACCCATTAGCAGAGAGGTGGCCTAAAATCATAAAAAGTCCGCAGACACCCCAAAACACACCACCAGACATGGACCTGCCCACCAGAAAGACAAGATCCAGCCTCATCCACCAGAACACAGGCACTAGTCCCCTCCACCAGGAAACCTACACAACCCACTAAACCAACCTTAGCCACTGGGGACAGACACCAAAAACAACAGGAACTAGGAACCTGCAGCCTGCAAAAAGGAGACCCCAAACACAGTAACATAAGCAAAATGAGAAGACAGAAAAACACACAGCAGGAGAAGGAGCAAGATAAAAACCCACCAGTTCTAACAAATGAAGAGGTAATAGGCAGTCTACCTGAAAAAGAATTCAGAATAATGATGGTAAAGATGATCCAAGATTCTATTTCCAAGATCGAAAATCTTGGAAATAGAATAGACAAAATGCAAGAAACAGTTAACAAGGACCTAGAAGAACTAAAGATGAATCAAGCATCAATTAAAAACACAATAAATGAAATAAAAAATACTCTAGATGGGATCAATAGCAGAATAACTGAGACAGAAGAACGGATAAGTGAGGTGGAAGATAAAATAGTGGAAATAACTGCTGCAGAGCAAAATAAAGAAAAAAGAATGAAAAGAACAGAGGACAGTCTCAGAGACCCCTGGGACAACATTAAATGCACCAACATTCGAATTATAGGGGTTTCAGAAGAAGAAGAGAAAAAGAAAGGGACTGAGAAAATATTTGAAGAGATTATAGTTGAAAACTTCCCTAATATGGGAAAGGAAATAGTTATTCAAGTCCAGGAGGCACAGAGAGTCCCATACAGAATAAATCCAAGGAGAAATACACCAAGACACATATTAATCAAACTGTCAAATATTAAACACAAAGAAATCATATTAAAAGCAGCAAGGCAGGGCCTCCCTGGTGGCGCAGTGGTTGAGAGTCCGCCTGCCGATGCAGGGGATACGGGTTCGTGCCCCGGTCTGGGAGGATCCCATATGCCGCGGAGCGGCTGGGCCCGTGAGCCATGGCCGCTGAGCCTGTGCGTCCGGAGCCTGTGCTCCGCAACGGGAGAGGCCACAACAGTGAGAGGCCCGCGTACAGCAAAAAAAAAAAAAAAAAGCAGCAAGGCAAAAACAACAAATAACACACAAGGGAATCCCCATCAGGATAACAGCTGATCTCTCAGCAGAAACTCTACAAGCCAGAAGGGAGTGGCAGGACATAATCAAAGTGATGAAGGAGAAAAACCTGCAACCAAGATTACTCTACCCAGCAAGGATCTCATTCAGATTTGATGGAGAAATTAAAACGTTTACAGACAAGCAAAAGCTGAGAGAGTTCAGCACCACCAAACCAGCTTTACAACAAATGCTAAAGGAACATCTCTAGGAAAGAAACACAACGAAGGAAAAGATCTACAATAACGAACCCCAAACAATTAAGAAAATGGGAATAGGAACATACATATTGATAATTACCTTAAATGTAAATGGACTAAATGCTCCCACCAAAAGACACAGATTGGCTGAATGGATACAAAAACAAGACCCATATATATGCTGTCTACAAGAGACCCACTTCAGACCTAGAGACACATGCAGATTGAAAGTAAGGGGATGGAAAAAGATATTCCATGCAAATGGAAATCAAAAGAAAGCTGGAGTAGCAATTCTCATATCAGACAAAATAGACTTTAAAATAAAGACTATTAGAAGAGACAAAGAAGGACACTACATAATGATCAAGGGATCGATCCAAGAAGAAGATATAACAATTGTAAATATTTATGCACCCAACATAGGAGCACCTCAATACATAAGGCAAATACTAACAGCCATAAAAGGAGAAATCGACAGTAACACAATCATAGTAGGGGACTTTAACACCTGACTTTCACCAATGGACAGATCATCCAAAATGAAAATAAATAAGGAAACACAAGCTTTAAATGATACATTAAACAAGATGGACTTAATTGATATTTATAGGACATTCCATCCAAAAACAACAGAATACACATTTTTCTCAAGTGCTCATGGAACATTCTCCAGGATAGATCATATCTTGGGTCACAAATCAAGCCTTGGTAAATTTAAGAAAATTGAAATTGTATCAAGTATCTTTTCCGACCACAATGCTATGAGACTAGAAATCAATTACAGGAAAAGATCTGTGAAGAATACAAACACATGGAGGCTAAACAATACACTACTTAATAACGAAGTGATCATTGAAGAAATCAAAGAGGAAATTAAAAAATACCTAGAAACAAATGACAATGGAGACACGACGGCCGAAAACCTATGGTATGCAGCAAAAGCAGTTCTAAGAGGGAAGTTTATAGCAATACAATCCCACCTTAAGAAACAGGAAACATCTCGAATAAACAACCTAACCTTGCACCTAAAGCAATTAGAGAAAGAAGAACAAAAACATCCCAAAGTTAGCAGAAGGAAAGAAATCACAAAAATCAGATCAGAAATAAATGAAAAAGAAATGAAGGAAACGATAGCAAAGATCAATAAAACTAAAAGCTGGTTCTTTGAGAAGATAAACAAAATTGATAAACCATTAGCCAGACTCATCAAGAAAAGAAGGGAGAAGACTCAAATGAATAGAATTAGAAACGAAAAAGGAGAAGTAACAACTGACACTGCAGAAATACAAAAGATCATGAGAGATTACTACAAGCAACTCTATGCCAATGAAATGGACAACTTGGAAGAAATGGACAAATTCTTAGAAATGCACAACCTGCCAAGACTGAATCAGGAAGAAATAGAAAATATGAACAGACCAATCACAAGCACTGAAATTGAAACTGTGATAAAAAATATTCCAACAAACAAAAGCCCAGGACCAGATGGCTTCACAGGCGAATTCTATCAAGCATTTAGAGAAGAGTTAACACCTATCCTTCTCAAACTCTTCCAAAATATAGCAGAGGGAGGAACACTCCCAAACTCATTCTACGAGGCCACCATCACCTTGATACCAAAACCAGACAAGGATGTCACAAAGAAAGAAAACTACAGGCCAATATCACTGATGAACATAGATGTAAAAATCCTCAACAAAATACTAGCAAACAGAATCCAACAGCACATTAAAAGGATCATACACCATGATCAAGTGGGGTTTATTCCAGGAATGCAAGGATTCTTCAATATATGCAAATCAATCAACGTGATACACCATATTAACAAATTGAAGGAGAAAAACCTTATGATCAGCTCAATAGATGCAGAGAAAGCTTTTGACAAAATTCAACACCCATTTATGATAAAAACCCTGCAGAAAGTAGGCATAGAGGGAACTTTCCTCAACATAATAAAGGCCATATATGACAAACCCACAGCCAGCATCGTCCTCAATGGTGAAAAACTGAAACCATTTCCACTAAGATCAGGAACAAGACAAGGCTGCCCACTCTCACCACTCTTATTCAACCTAGTTTTGGAAGTTTTAGCCACAGCAATCAGAGAAGAAAAGGAAATAAAAGGAATCCAAATCAGAAAAGAAGAAGTAAAGCTGTCACTGTTGGCAGATGACTTGATACTATACATAGAGAATCCTAAAGATGCTACCAGAAAACTACTAGAGCTAATCAACGAATTTGGTAAAGTTGCAGGATACAAAATTAATGCACAGAAATCTCTGGCATTCCTATATACTAATAATGAAAAATCTGAAAGTGAAATCAAGGAAACACTCCCATTTACCATTGCAACAAAATGAATAAAATATCTAGGAATAAACGTACCTGAGGAGACAAAAGACCTGTATGCAGAAAATTATAAGACACTGATGAAAGAAATTAAAGATGACACAAATAGATGGAGAGATGTACCATGTTCTTGGATTGGAAGAATCAACATTGTGAAAATGACTCTACTACCCAAAGCAATCTACAGATTCAATGCAATCCCTATCAAACTACCACTGGCATTTTTCACAGAACTAGAACAAAAAATTTCACAATTTGTATGGAAACACAAAAGACCCCGAATAGCCAAAGCAATCTTGAGAACGAAAAATGGAGCTGGAGGAATCAGGCTCCCTGACTTCAGACTATACTACAAAGCTACAGTAATCAAGACAGTATGGTACTGGCACAAAAACAGAAAGATAGATCAATGGAACATGATAGAAAGCCCAGAGATAAACCCACGCACATATGGTCACCTTATCTTTGATAAAGGAGGCAGGAATGTACAGTGGAGAAAGGACAGTCTCTTCAATAAATGGTGCTGGGAAAACTGGATAGGGACATGTAAAAGTATGAGATTAGATCACTCCCTAACACCATACACAAAAATAAGCTCAAAATGGATTAAAGACCTAAATGTAAGGCCAGACACTATCAAACTCTTAGAGGAAAACATAGGCAGAACACTCTATGACATAAATCACAGCAAGATCCTTTTTGACCCACCTCCTAGAGAAATGGAAATAAAGACAAAAATAAACACATGGGACCTAATGAAACTTAAAAGCTTTTGCACAGCAAAGGAAACCATAAACAAGACCAAAAGACAACCCTCAGAATGGGAGAAAATATTTGCAAATGAAGCAACTGACAAAGGATTAATCTCCAAAATTTATAAGCAGTTCATGCAGCTCAATAACAAAAAAACAAACAACCCAATCCAAAAATGGGCAGAAGACCTAAATAGACATTTCTCCAAAGAAGAAATACAGACTGCCAACAAACACATGAAAGGATGCTCAACATCTTTACTCATTAGAGAAATGCAAATCAAAACTACAATGAGATATCATCTCACACCAGTCAGAATGGCCATCATCAAAAAATCTAGAAACAATAAATGTTGGAGAGGGTGTGGAAAAAAGGGAACACTCTTGCACTGCTGGTGGGAATGTGAATTGGTACAGCCACTATGGAGAACGGTATGGAGGTTCCTTAAAAAACTACAAATAGAACTACCATATGACCCAGCAATCCCACTACTGGGCATATACCCTGAGAAAACCATAATTCAAAAAGAGACATGTACCAAAATGTTCATAGCAGCCCTATTTACAATAGCCCGGAGATGAAATCAACCTAAGTGTCCATCATCGGATGAATGGGTAAAGAAGATGTGGCACATGTATTCAATGGAATATTACTCAGCCATAAGAAGAAACAAAATTGAGCTATTTGTAATGAGGTGGATGGACCTAGAGCCTGTCATACAGAGTGAAGTAAGTCAGAAAGAGAAAGACAAATACTGTATGCTGACACATATATATGGAATTTAAGAAAAAAATGTCATGAAGAACATAGGGGTAAGACAGGAATAAAGACACAGACCTACTAGAGAATGGACTTGAGGATATGGGGAGGGGGAAGGGTAAGCTGTGACAAAGTGAAAGAGCGGCATGGACATATATACACTACCAAATGTAAGGTAGATAGCTAGTGGGAAGCAGCCGCATAGCACAGGGAGATCAGCTCGGAGCTTTGTGACCCCCTGGAGGGGTGGGATTGGGAGGGTGGGAGGGAGACGCAAAAGGGAGGGGATATGGGAACATATGTATATGTATAACTGATTAAATTTGTTATAAAGCAAAAAATAAAAAAAAATTTAAACAAAAAAATAATAAAATAAAATGAAGACCAAAAAAAATAATAAATAAATAAATAAAAATGGAGAGACAGAACCTTAGGACAAATGGTAAAAGCAAAGCTATACAGACAAAATCATACAAAAAGAAGCACATACTCTCACAAAATAAGGAAAAGGAAAAAAATATATATATATATATTAAAAAAAGAGGAAGAGAGCAACCAAATCAATAAACAAATCTACCAAAGAAAATAAACTCTAAATACTAAACTAAGATAAACATAAAACCAGAAACAAATTAGATGCAGAAAGCAAACCCCAAGTCTTCAATTCCTCCCAAAGTCCACTGCCTCAATTTTGGGATGATTCATTGTCTATTCAGGTTTTCCAGAGATGCAGGGTACATCAAGTTAATTGTGGAGATTTAATCCGCTGCTCCTGAGGCTGCTGGGAGAAATTTCCCTTTCTCTTCTTTGTTCGCACAGCTCCCAGGTCTCAGCTTTGGATTTGGTCCCACCTCTGCATGTAGGTCACTTGAGGGCGTCTGTTCTTTCCTCAGACAGGATGGGGTTACAGTAGCAGCTGATTAGGGTGCTCTGGCTCACTCAGACCGAGGGCAAGGAGGGGTATGGAATGCGGGGTAAGCCTGTGGCAGCAGATGCCAGCATGACATTGCAGCAGCCTGAGGCACTGTGTTCTCCTGGGGAAGCTGTCCCTGGATCCCGGGACCCTGGCAGTGGCTGGCTGCACATGCTCCTGGGAGGGGAGGTGTGGACAGTGACCTGTGCTCGCACACAGGCTTCTTGGTGGCTGCAGCAGCAGCCTTAGCATCTCATGCCCGTCTCTGGTGTCAGTGCTGATAGTCGCAGCTCGTGCCCATCTTTGGAGCTCGTTTAGGTAGTGCTCTGAATCCCCTCTCCTTGAGCCCCCAAAAACAATTGTCTCTTGCCTCTTAGGAAGTTCCAGACTTTTTCCCGGACTCCCTCCCAGCTAGCTGTGGTGCATTAGCCCCCTTCAGGCTGTGTTCACGCAGCCAACCCCAGTCCTTTCCCTGGGATCTAACCTCCAAAGCTGGAACCTCAGCTCCCAGCCCCTACCCACCCCGGTGGGTGAGCATACAAACCTCTCAGGCTGGTGAGTGCTGGTTGGCACAGATCCTTTGTGCGGCAATATCTCCGCTTTGCCCTCTGCACCCCTATTGCTGTGTTCTCCTCCATGACTCTAAAGATGCCCCCCCATCACCCACAGTTTCTGCCAGTGAAGGGGCTTCCTAGTGTGTTGAAATGTTTCCTCCTTCACAGCTCCCTCCCAGAGGGGCAGGTCCCATCTCTATTGTCTCTGTTTTTTCTTTTTTCTTTTGTCCTACCCAGGTATGTGGGGAGTTTCTTGCCTTTTGGGAAGTCTGAGGTCTTCTGCCAGTGTTCAGTAGGTGTTCTGTAGGAGTTGTTCCACATGTAGATGTATTTCTGATGTATCTGTGGGGAGGAAGGTGATCTCCACATCTTACTCCTCTGCCATCTTGAAGGTCTCTCTCCATTCTATGTCTTTTCAAAGGCTTTCCTCCTTCTGCTACCTTTTCTTTCTCTCAAATCATGAATTTTATTTTTTGGACCTCAGCTTAACAGAATTGGATTCATCATAATCTTTGGTTTGTGGCCCAAAATCATCACTGTTCATTGAACAGAGCTATCTTTAAAACATATTTTTGTTTGGTTTACTAGTGTAAGAAACACCCTTGAATCCACCACCAGACAGGAAACTAACATTATCGCACCATGTGGTCTTCTCTCCCATTCCCCTGTCTGCTCCACCCAAGCTACATATACTAAATCCTGTGTGGATTCCTCCCTTCCGTCTTTTCTTCCTTCCTTCCTTCCTCCCTCTTTCCCTTCCTTCTTTTTGTCCTATATGGTTAATTTTACAAGAAGTTCTTCATGTGTTTTCTTCACTGACTTCTTTTTTAACAGTTTGATTGAGTATAATTAACATGCCACACAATTTATCCATTTAGAGTGTATAATTCAATAGCTTTTAATGTATTTATGAGCTTATGCATCCATAACCACAATCTAGAACATTTCATCACCCTAAAAAGAAACCTGGACCTCTTAGCTGTCATGTTCTAATCTCTCCATATCCATACTCTCAGTCTCAGGCAACCATCAGTCTACCTTCTGGCTCTATAAATTTGCATTTTCTGGACATTTCATATAAATGGAATCATGCAATATGCAGTTCTTTGTGTCTGGTTCCTTTTACTTAGCATACTATTTCATGATTTATCCATGTTGCAGCATGTATCAGTACTTTGTTACTTTTCATGGCTGAATAATATGCTATTGTATGGATATGTCAGATTTTATTTATTCATCCATCAGTTCATGGATATTTGGGTTATTTCCACTTTTTGGATATAATGAATAATTCTATTAATGTTTGTGTACAAGTTTTTGTATGGAGTTACGTTTTCATTTCTCTTTGGCATAAATCTAGAAGTGGAATTTTTGGCTTATATGGTAAATATATGTTTACATTTCAGAAACTACTACACTGTTCTCCAAAAAGACTGCACTATTTTATATCCCCAACAGCAGTACATAATGTTTCAAGGAAGTAAGAAGGGAAGGGAAAGAAGGAAGGAAGGAAAGAAAGAAGGAAGAGCTGCTACACTTTATGTATGAGGTTAGAAGTTTCTTTGTATTCTTTTGTGATTGGGTGAGCTTTTTACTTTTGTTAGAAAGAGCTCCTTTATGCTTGGAACTCAAAATGAAAATTTAATGCCCCATTAAGTAGAAATATGAACCACTTCTTGTGCCACATCATTAAACATCCTTACAGCAAAAGTACATGGTGTGCTTCAATTTTACAATCCATATCTAATACTATGTGGGTTATGATAACTAAAATGAAAGAAATGTATCTCCATCTGGAATTAAGAGCACTATGTTCAAGCCCCAGGATTGCCATCTCTTAGCTCTATAGCTTTGGAAAAGCCATTTAACCTCCTTCTACACAAACACCTTGTCTAAAAATGTAAATAATGCTATCTTACCTATCTACTTTTAAAATCACAGTAAAAATGAAATGAAGTAATATATGGAAACCTCTTTATAATCTCGAAATGCTATTTTAAAAGTTATCTTATTTTTGCCATAGTTAAGGTTAATTTCTTTGTCTTATATTTCACTCTTTGTCCAATTCTGTACCTATAAGACTTGCTCAGTACAGACTTTCCAATGCATCGTGTAGGAAAACCAGACAGTATGTGATCCTATATTAACTCACATATTTGGTGTTCTCTGTATTGAGTAGCAATATTTTAACTATGTTTATCACCATAATGATAATACCAGTATATAATCATAATGGGACTCTGTATTTTCTTTATATATTACATATCAATATGGGCATATTTTATATTTAAAAGTGTGCTACATTACATTATTTTATATAATAAAATATAAATATATTTTATACAAATATAAAGTATATAAAAAGTAAATTTCAATCAAAAAATTACTTTGTTAAAAGTAAAACAAAAGCATTAAATAATAACTAAGAGATTTTTTAAATTAGTGCCTTATTTAATTAGATATAAACTAGAGTTCAAATAAAAAGAAACAACCAAATATATTATTCTTCAACTTCTCATGACAACGTTGAGAACTTTACACTTGATAGACTCTCAAGAAAATATATTCTACTAATATCATGGGTCTGAGAGCAGTCAAAAACTATAGTGCTTCCTCAAGGTAAAGTGATATTTATGTAATGAGCCAATTAACTTCTTTGATGTAGACATTCCAAACTAAAAGCCATTAACCTCTAAAGAGCTAACTGTATGATAAATCCATCAGACTAAACCAAAGTGTTTTCCCTCCTTTTTTTGTAAAAAGACTGATTTGGTAAAAAAAAAAAAAAAAAAAAAAAAAAGCTATTTTTTTGTCTAGGTATAAAGATGCAGGTTTAGACTTCTCAAAGCTGATTTTACTAAAATGTTTATTCATATTTAGCATATATATTTAGAGAGATTTTTGTTACAACATTTTGAGTTAAATTAATTTTCAGATGTTATGTTGAGTGAGTACATAATGCATATTCATTTGGGTGTGTAAATTACGTTGTTGATGCATGCTTCACCAGTAGCAAACAGTAATGCAATATCTTTGAAATAATTGTCCACTTTACGCTGAGAGAGCTTTAAGAGTTCTGAAATGGAGAATAATTACCACAGAATTTTTCCATGTTGAACTCCTGGCCAGTTAATTTTTTTATCATTAAAGCTCTATTAGAATTTTCAATATTAAACCATCAAATAGTAAATGTTGAATTGGATTACTTTTAACCTTACTGTGTTTTTTTTTTATTTCTTAGAATATTTAGATCAATATAAGAAAAGTTTTTGCATATTTTTGACACATTGCACTAAAAGTACTAAAAGTAATTTTGAAAGATATAGTTGTAAACTTGCCCATTTGGGTATAAATTTTGTTGTAATTTTCATCAAAGTTACCTTGAGGTATTTATCTTTTTGTATACCTATCACTAGGATAATGACTTTTCAGGTCTAATTTATTGTAAATGACAATCAATTATATACATATATATGTATGTATGTATGTATACATATATATTTCATATTGCATTACATTAGCCAGTATGATTATATTTTTATTTGAAACATAATCTTTCTCTTTGTAAGTGTAATTTTTTTTTTTTTTACTGTAGCCAACTTGGTCTTCTGAACAGTGAAATGATCCCAACACCCCAGAAAAATGCACTTTTCCATTCTCTACACAGACAGCACACAGGAGCCTAAAGCAGGCTGAGTCAAAGGATAAGCAGTTACACTGACCAAAATATAAACTCACTGTGATAGTGCATTAAAAATTGTTTGTATTAAATACTCATATATTAGGTGCAGAGGAGCACAGATTGAGAAGTTGAGAGTGAGGGATCTTCCAGTCAGACTGCCTGGAATTTCCTTGCTCCACTGTTGACTTTGGGCCAATTATCTCTCCACAGTCTCTTTTCTTCATTTGTAGAATAGAACCAACGGTAATAATCATTTCATGCCATCTTTGAGCATTAAATATGACATAATACATGAAAAGTATCTGGTATATAATTGAGCAAGCAATTAATTCCACCTTTGGATCAAATTCCAATTTGTGTATTATAGTTGATTGCTTCTACACTGCCAGTGAAAAGGCTGAAAACCAGGCAATCTGGATAACCTAACATGCCCAAATTTCTACAAGGGTAGAGTGAGCCCAAGGTCCACCCTTGGCAAAATTATGAGTTCCGTCATTTACTTGAACTCCAACACAATTTTACCTTGTAATTTCCTTAACTTTTGTTGTTTCTCTGAACTTTTAACCTCTCAGATGTCTGCCAAAAGTCGTTACTCCTCGAATAATGTTTTCTAACATTGAGCAAAGAGCTATACTAGACTGTTAAAAGAAGAATAAAATATGCCTTATTTTCTTAAGAAACCGACAGTCTCATGGGTAGAGATGATATTGGCCAAGTTTATAAAGGATAAATAGCTCTAAAATAATTAAATAGTATTTGAATAAAATAAAGCCTATGTCACCAGACAAACATGGCTTATATTCAAAGTCCCTTCAAATTTGATCCCGGTGTTAATTTAGATCAAAAGGAATGTGTCTAAACTACATAATCTAAGTCTCCACAAGAATTCCTCCTGTCAATATTTCTATGAAAAAAAATGGCACCTCCTTGGAGAACCTAAAACTTCATGGAGAACCAACTGAAAACCACTCTGGAGAGGAAGCACGATGTTTCCTTTTAGCTGCATGGCCTTATTCAATTCTAGAGAGTGTTACTAAATGGATGGCTTGTGACCACTTAGGAGAGAAGGAAAGAACCCCTCAACACTAGTGTGTGTGTTCATTAAATACTAGACAGTGCTCAGACATAGATAGATATTCAAAAATGTATATTAAATGAAATCCCAGACAAACCTCCTTTTCTGTAATTTCTGTAGGTTTTCTCCTTTCTTGTAATTTTCCTAGTAAAAAGGAGAAGGAAGTAGAAATATTGTAACTTGGTCAGCAAGGCAAGACATTTAATAAAATGTGCCATTTTTCCTAACCCACTAGAGAAATAAAGACTGGAGAGAAGCTGACATGGGTGAATTTGTAGTTGATGGAGTAATCATAACTGAAGTTTCTCAATGAACAGGTGTTCATCTATCTTTAAGGAAACCCTTAATGAGATCACAGCATTCTATCCTTTGTCCTTGTCTGTTAGGAAGTTTATTATCAACTTACAAATAGGAGACACCTTTGTCAAATGTGTGGATGATCTAAGCTTGAAATGAGATGATGATTCATGATAGACTAAATATCCAAAAAGTTCTCAACAGACTGGACTAGATTAACCACATAAAATTGACCAGTAATGAATATATAATTATTCATTACAGCTCTCAGTTTGAAGTGTACAAATATGAAACTGGAGGGTGACAGTATCTGTCTTGAAAGTAATTAGTGTAGAAAGAACTTGTGTTCTGACTGACAGCAAAATTAACATGAGAAAACTGTGATGTGGCTGCCAGAAATGTTAATTGTTCTTATATTATATAAATAGAAGTTGAAAGTCTAGGTGAGCCATCAAAGTATGATGCATTAGAATAACTTTGAATGTTTGCTAAAGTGCAGATTCCTTGTTCGCATTCAACATTTACTGAATACATTCGAAGGTCTGGATGTGGTGCCCTGGGATCTGTCTTTAACAGTCTCTTCAAATGACTTTCATTCTGATACCCACCTCAGAGGATTAGTGCAGAGAATAAATGGCATAATATATATATATAAAAGCATAGTGCTAGCATAGACTGCAAATGCTCAACAGATCGTAGCTTTAAGTATTCTTTATTGACATTTTATCAGTTATGTTGACACTTTTGTACAATTCTTAATCTGGATCAAATTTACCAATTTTAATCTTACGTGTGAGAGCTTTCCTTCCTCCCTTCTTTCCTTCCTGTCTTTCAGTCTTCTAGCTTTCCAAAATTTCTCTTTTCTGCCGTTTGACATATGTTAATTAGGTCCTACTATGTGCACATTATTATCCTTGACCATGTGGAGATTTGAAAAAACACAGGTCCTACCTTCAGGCAATATGACCCCCCAGAAGGGGAGGTAAAACCTGTAAATACATAATGACATTTATATGGTTAGGACTGAAGTGCCCTGGAGCTTGGGGAAGATTTCTGGAATTGCCAGTGCTCCAAAAATTGCAAAGAGCAATAAGGGGCAGCATAGAAATAAGCACGCATCTCCTGCATTCTCTTAATAGGGGACATTTTCTTCAACCAGAGGACCCTTGCCGGAGAAAGTAAAGAGCCCCTTGGCTAAAACAAGCCATGCTCTGTTCTTCCCACCAATCTTCAACTGACCACCCTCTGCCTCACTCTTTAGCTCCACTGCCAAAGCCATTTATCCTGCTCCACAAAGAGACAGAATCTAAGAAATTCTCCCCAACATTGATGGAAATTATTTCAAGCTCCATCAGATTCAAAATCTTAACCAAGGCTTTGCAAACTTTAATGTGCCTACCAAGTGCCTGCAGATCTTGTTAAATGAGCAGACTCCAATTCAGTAGGTTCAGGAAAGAGCCTGAGAATCTGTATTTCTACCAAGTTTCTAGATAATTCCCATCTGCTGTTAGAAAATTTAATACATAGAAATTAAGTATTATTCATTTCATATCAGTAAGAGTTAAAGTGCTACCTTTATAGAGAGGAAGAATAAACATTCAGATGTCTAGAGGCAATCAAGAGCAAGACTCTTGGATCAAATTTTTAAGGATTCTGGGAAGTATTTTAAGCATGAGATAGAAAAGTTTGAGAATTGCATACATATGTAGGCTTGCCTGAGAAATGTCACCTCAGGTTTTTGTGTTTTGTTTTGTTTTCCTTCCAGGATATTACTGAAACTTCAATTAATTGCATTTCTGCTGCTACACAAATACTTTTTCATGCTACAGTGATTCATGAATCTCCCATTATGTGTATTTATTAGGTGACAGCCCTGTTGACAGTGATAGAGAATAAAATACTTCCAGAGGAAACAAGAGACCTATGTGTCTGCTTTTAGTTTATGTGATGTCAGGTTTGTCCCATCATGCATCTGAAAGTGATTATTATTTTGTGATATGGCTACAGACAGGTTTAGATTCCAGAGCATAATCTTACTTTAAAGAGTGTAAATAAACTAAATGATTCAAAAAAATTAAGAATCGATCATTTGGATAATAATATATCCTCAGTTTAAAACAGTTTATGAAATGAAGAAATGTATCATGCAAAATGAAAGCAATTTTAGCAGGGAAAGGTTCTACCTCATCACAGTGGCTATTTGAATGTTTATTAGTAAGATGAGAAACTCAAATCTGAACGTTGGAAGAAAAAAATGGATTCTGTTAACACCAATCAGACAGATATGAAAGCATTTATATATTTTTATGATATTTAACAAAAAAATGTGCAGCCTTTGAAATATTTGTATTTGTTTCAGTGAAAACATATAAATATATATTTAAATAAAGGCTCATTTTGATGATAAGAGGAAGTGGTGGACATGACTTGGAATGACGATATGAGCAAACTGAATGTTCTAGACCTCCTCTCTGTCTGAGAATATCAGAAATAAAATCATAATAATAACACTAAGACCTCAGATAATAGATTAACGACACTTCCAACCCAAAATAATAAATGCTACACTCAGACTGTCTTTTAACACTCAGTCAACAGAAATTATTGTGCATAGTACATTACATACTACATATAAAAAAGATTATATCTTTTATCTTTGTATCTCGGGAATATTGCTCAGTACCTAGTACCTAGGCAGCTTTTAATAAATGACTGCATGAATGTCTGAAAATTCCAGGAGTTACAGGAAAATCTGGATGAAGTAGAACAGAGGTCTGCAAAGGTTTTTGGTCGAGAGGCAGTTGGTAAATATTTTAGGCAATGCAGGTCATACAGCCTCTGCCATTGTAGAATGAAATCAGTCATAAATCACAGTCAAGGTATGAGTGACTGTATTCCAATAAATGTTTATTCACAAAATCAAGCTGCAGGTAGTCATTTATTGACCTTAAAGTAAAGCAAGTTTGATTACTGTCCTTAAGAAGGTGCAGTGAGTGAAGGGGAATAGAAAAACAAATATGAAAAACAACTTAATACGGCTTTTCCTTTGAATTAAAATGGCATAGGTGGTATTCAACTCATACTCCCCCTGGAAAAATTAAAAGCTGCATTGAAAAACAAAAGCAAAAACAGAAACCTGCTGCTGGGAAAGATTGGAGAGCAAGGAGTATCGTCAGCACTTGGGGCACAGGACCAGAGTGAGGGAAATGCATGCAGGTGAGCCCTGAATCCCCATTGGCCTCTCTTCTAGATATTTGCCAATGCGAAAGGCAGGCAGTGGCCTGCAGCAGTGACATCAAGGTGTCCTGCCAAGTGCTAAGCGCCTGTCTGCAAACTGTTATTACCAGGATGTGTTAAGATAATCACAATACGTGACAGATTTAGAAACATTTATAATGGAGTGATTTGGGGTCCATTTTATTTAATAATTTTTAAAAAGACCCTGTAGTTTTTTGTCTTTTGTGCTTCCCCAGCCAAAAAGAAGATGGGGAACAAGGTCCCTAAAGAGGTTGCTCCCCAGGGGGCTGGAGAGGGGCCTAAAGCCAAGGCCCCTGTTCCTCCCAAGGGCAGTGGGTCCAAGATGGATCCTGTACCACTGGCCAGGAAGGCAGAGGCCCTTAAAGGCTCAAGAAAGCCTGATATTCCCACCAAGTCCTCATCATCCAAAGTGGCCAGTAAGAAGGCAGGAGCCGAGAGCTAGAGGCGGGTTGGAGAGAGACTGAGATTCTACTTTTATTCCCCTAAAAATTATCACTCTATTTATTTCACTGTAACCTATTTATCAATAAAGATATTTTTTCCCCACAAAAATGTATTCATTAAGACTTCTCAGTAATAAATACTTACTGTATTTTACAAAAGTATCATTTAAAGACATTTATAAAAAGTAAAATTTGGGGGCCTCCCTGGTGGCGCAGTGGTTGAGAGTCCGCCTGCCGATGCAGGGGATACGGGTTCGTGCCCCGGTCTGGGAGGATCCCATATGCCGCGGAGCGGCTGGGCCCGTGAGCCATGGCCGCTGGGCCTGCGCATCCGGAGCCTGTGCTCCGCAACGGGAGAGGCCACAACAGTGAGAGGCCCGCATACCGCAAAAAAAAAAAAAAAAAAAAGTAAAATTTGGGTTCTTGATGATGACACTAATCTTTGCCATCTGTATTCCTCCAGGGATACAGGGTTGGTTTTGATTTACTATTTTTCTAGGTAGAGGCAATTCTGGTGGCTTGTATTTGATCTTTCTCACTGAAAGAGCCCTTACTCCACAGATCAGGGAACTAGTGTGGAGGATTCTCTATGCTGCCTATTCCAATTCTGAATTCTGGAACTGGAGAAATAACCACAGATGGGTTTGAGGACCCACTGGGCACCACAGGAGATGGACCTGAACGAAACCTTCATTGATCATCTGACCTCCATAAGCCCCTACACTGACTTGTGCATCACAGTGATGTTTTGGGGTCCTGGAATCAGTTTCAGTTAAGGAACAGTGTCCAGTAGTCCCTGAAAGATCTGATTATTTCCTTTTCTCCAGTACACGATTACTCTGGGAAAAGACTATAGTTTCCTCCTGTAGAAAGACTGGAAGAGAGATCGACAGTATACATTTTCAGTAGTGTATTGGGTCCTTTCTGGAGGGGATCTGGCCTTCCATTCATTGAAGGGGTTTTGGATCTATACTGACTCACATCTGGGAATTGACTGAGGGGTCAGTACTCTCTGTTTTTATAATTTGAGTTAGATTTTTATTCACTTGATCCAGAACTCTTTAAAAATACAGATCAAGTAAGAATTTAGGAGGTTTCCTATCTATTTCACATTTAGGAACACCGTGATTAACTAGCTAACACAATAGGTCTGTGTGAGTCAGACTACTGCAATTTCTGCTTTAACTCTGTTGCCCTTTAAGGTAACTACATCCACTCTGCTTTTGGCTGTTGAGTGCTGCCTGCCATCCTAGGGATCAATTACTCCCATCACATTTAGATTTTCCAATTGAGTGTCTGGAATTCCCTCAGTAAGGTCTGGTCTACAGAGAAGAGCAATCATAGATCTCTTCAAGAATGCTGGGGTTCCCCTCACAAATTTATTTCTCAAAGTATTGGTGAAAGATATATTTTCTGGACTTTCCCATGTGAGTGATTAGGTCTCAAATGACAAATCTACTCTAACATTCCAATCTCCCTAAGCCTTTGAAACCCTTCCTCTAAACTAAACCAAGGGAGGTCAGGCATTTCCAATTTGCTCACAATGGACCAATTTTTAAGTCAATTTTTAGCCAACCAACCAAACTATTAGAGCCCCTTCCAACTTACCCAGTTGCAACATTAAATGTAGACTCTCTGCTTAGTGAGCCCATATCAATAAATTCTGACCAAATCAACATTATGTTTTCTTCTACCATCATCCTAATGCCAAAAACTCAGCCTCTGTGCCCTGGTGATGAATTGAATCATGGAGATGAGTTTGGGGTGAAGTAGAAAATAATAGCTTTATTGCTTTGCCAGACTAAGGGGGATAGAGTGAACCCGTGCCCTGAAAAACTATGTGTCCCAACCTGAGAGGATTTGATGAGGAGTTTTATAGCAATGGTTCAAGGGCAGTGGGGTTGCTGATAAGGATTAGGGTGTGTGCAGTGCCTGCGCTCCTTTAATCTGGGCTCAGGTGGTCTCTTGTAGAGCTTCTCTGGTTCCTTTAATCTGGAATGAAGAATGCTAACATCTTTTATTTGTTGGGGATTTTAGTTCTGTAAAGAGTTCAAAGATATTATGTGTATGCCTTGCGGTGGAACCAGGACCCTGCTCAAGGGCTGCACTATTGTGTCTTGGCTGTTCCTCCTTTGATTAGCAGTTTGCCCTTTGGAACTCAGGGAAGATCATAGAGGCTGGAGTCTATTCCCTACAAAGAAGAAACAGGGGACAGAAAGGCCTCCACGTCCAGGAGCCCAACAGGATCCTTGTTGGTTTAAATCTCACACCCTTAATATCCATTACCACACGTGTTTCCCTGACTTATGCTTGTATAAATTAGAATACTTTTTTTTTTTTTTTTTGTGGTACGCAGGCCTCTCACTGTTGTGGCCTCTCCTGTTGCAGAGCACAGGCTCTGCGGCCATGGTTCATGGGCCTAGCCACTCCACGGCATGTGGGATCTTCCCAGACTGGGGCACGAACCCATGTCCCCTGCATAGCAGGTGGACTCTCAACCACTGTGCCACCAGGGAAGCCCAGAATACTCTTCTTTTGAAGTGTAGCATACTTTGTAGCTCACCTTTAGGAGTCTGCTAGACTTGTGTCAAAATATAAGCCTAGAAGCAGAGAAGGATGGTGGCAGTGGGTTCTGAGGAGACTCAGCACCCTCTTACCTGACAACTACCTCAGGGGAGGTCATTATGGTTTACTCAGGCAATGCAGGGTTAATCTCTTCAGATAGGTGGGAAGGGGGATACTACTGTAGGTGGGGAAGACACTTTTGCTAGGGATGGGGAACCAATTCTCCTGGGTGTAGGGAAGACTTTGCCACTGGCAAAGGAGTCTCACAAATTTAGGGGTTCAATGTCACTAGCTTTATCAGAGTCTTCCCACGTATCCCCTCCCAACTTATAGCATCTTATTCTTTTCCAGTCAATGACCTCACTTTAAAAGTAGATATCCTGTGAGGCTGGGAGTTCAATTTACATTGTAATTCATCCAATTGCAGGATGAGGTTCTGTGTTTGATATTCAGCAATTTTAGTCCGAGGGCTTCAGGAGATAAGACTGTCCTCCAGGAACACCTAGAAGCTCTGGGGTCATGTAGGTAGCATTTGTCCTGGAAATTCAAATTCCTGAGCTCATCGTTATCTTTCACCACTTTGTTCAGAGACATTAGGAGCAACGAACCAACATCATGATGTTCCTTAGTCTTACAAAAAAAACTTTAAAGTACCATGCACAGAGTCACTTAGTTTCTTTCTTCTTATAAGTGGTTGATTAGGAGGGTCCAATGCAGATATTTTGTGTATCTTTACACATAATGACCCTAATTCAATATGACTGATGTCCTCATAAAAGGGCAAAATTTGAACACAGAAACACACAGACACACACAGAAAAACACCATATGAAGATGAAGGCAGAGGTTGAAGTGATGTTTCTACAAGTAAAAAACACCAAAAAATGCTAGCACAGCCCCAGAAGCCAGGTAAAAATCATTCTCCCTCAGAGCCCTCAGAAGGAACCAACCCTGAAGACACCTGGGTCTTGGATATCTAACTAACTTCCAAAACTTTAAGACAATAAATTTCTATTGTTTAAGCCACCCAGCATGTGGTACTTTGTCATGGCAGCCCTGACAAACAACTACAGAATAGACATGAAAGATGCCATTCCTATTTCTAACTTTTATTTCCTGGACCTAAGGGCTGTGGTTTATGGAGGACAACATCCCTATATTAGTTGCTGGTTTAGCACATTCAGTGTAGCTTCTATAATAGCACCTGACCCCTGTGATGTGCTTTCTCCCATTATGAGTACATCGCAGATCATTCTTCCATATTATAAAGTTAACTGCTATGATGGCTAATTTTATGCATCATCTTGACTGGATCACAAGATGCTTAGATGTCTGGTTAGACATTATCACTGGGTGTTTCTGTGAGGGTGTTTCTGGAAGACATTAACTGAGTGGGGTATATCAGTTCCCTCTGTTTATCATCTAAACAAATTTTCATATCTTCAATCATGCTGCTCCTTCTTCCTTCACATCCTTCAAGATTCAAATTAGACATTTGCTCTTCCAAGAAATCTTTCATGAATTGCTGTTTTCATATCCTTTATGAGCATGCTAATTGCCACTGAGCTTGAAAAGTGATCAACCCTTAAGAGGGGCTCAACAAATGTTTTCTGAGTTAAGATGAGTTGGCTGGAAATTATCCATGAAGTTTACAACTTCGTGAACTATGATTACCCCAGTTATTATAAAAAGGTAGTGTATCCACATGGCAAGAAAGCTGCTAAGATATGAACATCCTCTCTGTTTCATAAAATACTGCACAAGAAACTAGACACCTATTTTAACCAAAGCCTAAAGTCACTTCTGAAATTTAAATTAAATTGATATATGTCTAGGCAATTAAGGGTCATTAAACACAACTAACATTTAAAATTATGTTTCTTTTATATACTTCTAATAACTTTTCTCTATATTTTATAATAATCCAGATTTTTGAGAAGTATGTTAAACTTTTCAAACATGGCCATCAGAGGGTTAAGTATGGAGAAGGTAGAGCCAAAAGATGTAAAGAACAATAGACAAAAAAGTCAATTCCAGAAGGTAGAAACACTCACATTATTAAACTTATTGTAATAATCATTCTATGTTATGTGTCAGTCAAATAATTATGCTGAACACCATAAAACTGTACAGTGCTGTATGTCAATTATATCTCAATAAAACTGGAAGAAAAAATAAATAAAATTCTATTGTTATTAATTTTCATTGGAGAAAAATTTTTGCCTTAAATTAAGATCTTTAGCATTATGCCTAAGTAAGGTAGCTTGATTTAATGGAAAAATGTATGCCTCATGATATAAAAATGTAGGTTGGCTCACTCAAGCAGCCACCTGAATTCCCTTCTAGATTGGCTTTCTCAACTCTTGAGACTGGTAACCTAGAAAATTCTCTTCCTAGAGTCTTTTTCAGCTAGGTATGGCCACATGATTTTCTTCTGTGAAATGAATGAGGCACAAGGATTAGTGTGGAAGTACTGTTTTCTCTCCTGTTTATAATGCAGATGTGATGATGGGAATTGCAATAGTTATCATGCAACTATGAGGAAAAGTGTAAAGAATCAAAGAGAGCTCAGCCCTGAACCCATACTAACAGCCTCTGCCACTGGATTTATTGTTATATTAGAAAAAAGAATGCTCCTAATTCCTTTAAGTCATAAGTTAATTGGATTCTCCCTTGCAGCTGAATGCAAGTCCTAACTGAGACATCCTTTGGTGTAAAAGGATAAAATTCCACTTTATCACTTACAAGTTGTGTGACATAGGTGAAAGCAACTTGTGGGCACAAGGGTTGGCAAGAGAGATATTCACCTGTTGACATGATACAAGGACTAACATGCTAAGTACCTGACAGTCTTTATGGCATGAAGTAGGCTAGGAGTGGCAATAATGATGCATAAGGGTTATTTCCTGTCTCCCATAGCTGTAAGTTGTTTGCTAATAGATCATGGAATTATTTTCCTATGACTATTTTATTTTAAAGAGAACACTTCAGGCAAGTCATCAGAGTCAGATCAAAACGTAAAAGCTATTGAATGTATTAGGCACTAAACAAATGTTAACACTCTCTTTATGTGCTTACACTTTCTAGAAAAATCAATTACATATTTTAATATAATTATAACTTGAAACTAAGAGGAGATTTGATATTGAAAGTATTGTTTAAAAAATGTCAAACATTGGGCTTCCCTGGTGGCGCAGTGGTTGAGAGTCCGCCTGCCGATGTAGGGGACACGGGTTTGTGCCCCGGTCTGGGAAGGTCCCACATGCCACGGAGTGGCTGGGCCCATGAGCTATGGCTGCTGAGCCTGCGCGTCTGGAGCCTGTGCTCCGCAACGGGAGAGTCCACAACAGTGAGGGGCCCGCGTACCGGAAAAAAAAAAAAAAGTCAAACATTTTTATGTTTGTCATTGTAAAAATGTCAAACAATTTACAATGTACTATGCCTATTGACAAATACAGGTTCATATTCAATTATTTGATTATTTAAATTTTTAAATTAATTTTTATTAGAGTACAGTTGATTTACAATGTTGTGTTAGTTTCAGTGAATTTTAAAACAAAAACAGCAATAACTACTAAATATAACAAAACTACTCTGCTAAGTATATATATTTCATAACATTCTAGATACTAAGCTGCTTATTACCAGGAAATAACCCAAATCTAAGAAAATGTTATACTAAAAACCTGGCTTTTTCTTTTTACCTCTCTATAAAATAACTCCAAATAACATTGGACAGTGCAGTCCCTTGGAATATGTTATCTCACAGTATTTTAAACATAAAGTCCTTACACATTCTATTTTCAAGGGTGAGAGTGGGCGAGACATGAAAGAAAATAAAAAGATCTTGAGGCTCTTTTGGGTTAGAATTTGTTAACCTCTGAGTAAATGACTAAAAATAATCTCTCCCTCTTCTGAATTCAGCTGTGGTGAATTAGGCAGTCTGGACAAAACCTCCTGTTGAAAAGTACTAAATAAAAAGAATATAATATATTTTTTAACCTTAAAAATATCAAATAGGTAGTAAGAAATTACCATGATACCTTATCTTTGAGAGAACAAGGAAGCAACCTAGTAAAGAGAGAATATGACTTGAAAATATTAGTAGAAAACATAAAGCTATAAAAGATGACAGGGTAAATTTGGAAAAGAAGGGAATACACTGTGAATAAAAAAAATAGCTGAAATTTAAAAGTAACTGCATAATAAAGGGGATGGAGAAAACACTTAAAATAGTATTGTCCCTGTATTGATAATTATTGAAAAATAGGCATATCCAATTTATTTTGTGATTCTTATGCTTTTGTATATGTATGAACATTTCCATAATGAATATTAAAAAAAACCTCTCCATGCATGCAGTTAATAGAAAACTGGACACAGCTGACAAAGATAGTTAATGAGCTGGAAATTATACAGAGTACAGCATAAAGAATCAAAATGAGAGAAAAGACAAAGTGAAGTTGAAGTTAAAAGACATAAAGGATAGATATAAATGTTTTAATATTTTTAATAAGAAATCCATAAAGAAAGGGGAAAAAAGAAAGAGGCAGAGCCAATAATAAAATTAGATAATGGATGAGAACTTTTCGGATCTATTGAAAGTGAAAAATTCACAGTACAAAGGACCTGGCAAATTTTAAGCAGGAAAAAGAAAAATATACCCCCATTTTAGTGAAATTACAGAAAATCAAAGATAAAAACAAAATTTTAAAAGTAACTATAGGAAAAACATGCATTACTTTCCAAGGAATGGCAATGGAACTGTCAGCTGATTTAGTAGATACTATGGAATAATATCTTTAAAGTGATGGGAAAAAATTCCATGGCCTATAATTTTTATCTTGTAAAAATATTTCTTTTTAAAAAAGAGGACAAATAAGGGAACTTGCAGACAAACAAAACCAGAAAATTCACTAACAGCCAAGAGCAATAAATCTGGCCTCTGTGCTTTTTGTCAGTGGCTGACAACAGTTATATCCATAATTGCAGTGTATGACATAAATGTAAGCAGGCAAGGCAGAATGCATTATTTTTTTAAAAGATCTCCACTGCCTCCAAAAATAATATTAATATGAAACATTCTGACATAATAAGGGTTCAAATTATAATAGCCTCAGGACTGTATTCTAATTGCCTTTTATAAATGGCACCATGTGAAATGGGGGTGTTGTGGAATCATACACAATGCAAAAATGAAATACTATCTGGCTTTTAAAATTAAAATTTCAGTGATTCCCATAAGTTGGAGAATGTGTTTTAGAGGAGCCTTAGAATTTATCATAGGTGTTCTAGTATAAATCTACAATTCTCCTTAAAAGTGGAATAAATTGGAGTTAAGTATGTATAGGAGGGAACAGTACTGAGGGAATGGGGCCCGGCATTAGTTCCTCATTCTGCAGGAGTTTGGTTCTGTTAAGTACTGCTACCATTCAATTTGTCTTTACCTACTAATAGGGCTATGTAATAATGACCTGCATTTCCTGCATTTCCTTTTCTTAGAGCATTTGTCCATGCATATTTCCTTAAATTTTGCTAATGTGTTATCTGCAATTTGGCTGAGACAATTGCTGGGGTTTCAGGAGGTGGTTAGCGGGGATGAGGTGTTTAGGGTGAGGTAACAAAGACCTTGGAGCCAGATTTGCTGGGTTTGTACCCCAGCCCCCAAATTTAAGTGCTCTATGGCTTTGGGCAGCTCAGGTAGCATGAATCTCATCAGCACAGGGAGAAAGCTTCACTGAAAACTCACTGCATAGCGGCGGGGTAAGCCAGATTCCATGAAGGCAGCAGCAGGATTCCTGGCAAGAATCACGACTTTCAGGCTGCCCTGGGCAGTCTCGTCTTCCTGCAGTTTATAGACCCTCAGGCTTAAGAGCTGTTTCAAGCACACCACTTTGAGAGACTAAGGTGTTCTTGAGACCATCTGTACTGAATCCGTGACTGAACCCAGTGAAGATATCTATGTAAACGTTGAAGATTCTGGCAACACATGCAGAGATGTACTCTTTTAGCTACCAGCTGCTGGAGACAGACTTGTAGACAAAGTGCTCCCAAAGTCTGCCTGATCTAGCTGAATGACTATTGTAGACCCTCATAATCTGACTTCAGAATGGAGACTGCCACATTCACTGCCAAGTGGCTGACAGGGCCTTGGTGCTCCAGCTGGTTGTCAGGCCTGAGCCTCTGAGGTGAGAGAGACGAGGTGAGATGGACACTGGACCATCAGAGACCTCCTAGCCCCACAAAATATCAATTGGAAAGAGTTCTCCCAGAGATCTCCATCTCAACGCTAAGACCTAGCTCCACTCAATGACCAGCAAGTTTCAGTGCTGGACAACCCATGGCAAACAATGAGAAAGACGGGAACACAACCCCACCCATTAGCAGAGAGGCTGCCTAAAAACTTACTAAGTTTACAGACACCCCAAAACACAACAACAGATGTGGTCCTGCCCACCAGAAAGACAAGATCCACCCTAATCAACCAGAAGCAGGCACCAGTCCCTTCCACCAGGAAGCTAACACAATGCACTGAACCATCCTTACCCACTGGGGGCAGACAGCAAAACCAAAGGGAACAATGCATGTGCAGCTTTGAAAAGGAGACACTAAACACAGTAAGTTAAGCAAAATAGGAAGATAGAGAAATACACAGCAAATGAAGGACCAAGGTAAAAACCCACCAGATGAAACAAATGAGGAGGAAATAGGCAGTCTACCTGAAAAAGAATTCAGAGTAATGATAGTAAAGATGATCCAAAATCTTGGAAAGAGAATGGAGAAAATATAAGAAACATTTAACAAGGACCTAGAAGAATGAAAGAGCAAACAAACAATGATAAACAAAACAATAAATGAAATTAAAAATTATCAAGAAGGAATCAAACTGAGGCAGAAAAACAGATAAGTGACCTGGAAATTAAATTGTGGAAATAATTACTGCAGATCAGAATAAAGAAAGAATGAAAAAAATTAAGGACAGTCTCAGAGACGTCTGGGACAACATTAAACACACCAACATTCGAATTATAGGGGTCCCAGAAGAAGAAGAGAAAAAGAAAGGGACTGAGAAAATATTTGAAGAGATTACTGTTGAAAACTTCCCTAATATGGGAAAGGAAATCGTCAATCAAGTCCAGGAAGTGCAAAGAGTCCTATACAGGATTAATAAAAAGAGAAACATACCAAGACATATTAATAAAATTATCAAAAATTAAATACAAAGAAAAAATATTAAAAGCAGCAAGGGAAAAGCAACAAATAATATACAAGACAATCCCCATAAGGTTAACAGTTGATCTTTCAGAGGAAACTCTGCAACCCAGAAGGGACTGGCAGGACAGATTTAAAGTGATGAAAGGGAAAAACCTACAACCAATATTACTCTACCCAGCAAGGATCTCATTCAGATTTGACAGAGAAATTAAAATGTTTATAGAAAAGCAAAAGCTAACAGAATTCAGCGCCACCAAACCAGCTTTACAACAAATGCTAAAGGAACTTCTCTAGGCAGGAAACACAAGAAAAGGAAAAGACCTACAATAACAAACCCAAAACAATTAAGAAAATGGTAATAGGAACATACATATCGATAATTACCGAAAGGTAAATGGATTAAATGCTCTAACCAAAAGACATAGACTGGTTGAATGGTTACAAAAACAAGACCCATATATATGCTGTCTACAAGAGACCCACCTCAGACCTAGGGACACATACAGACTGAAAGTGAGAGGATGGAAAAAGATATTCCATGCAAATGGCAATCAAAAGAAAGCAGGAGTAGCAACTATCATATCAAACAAAATAGACTCTAAAATAAAGATTATTTCAAGATTCAAAGAAGGACACTACATAATGATCAAGGGATCAATCCAAGAAGATATAACAATTGTAAGTATTTATGCACCCAATACAAGAGCACCTCAATACATAAGACAAATGCTAACAGCCATAAAAGGGGAAATTGACAGTAACACAATCATAATAGTGGACTCTAACACCTCACTTTCACCAATGGGCAGAACAACCAAAATGAATATAAAAAAGGAAACACAAGCTTTAAATGATACATTAACCAAGAGGGACTTAATTGATATTTATAGGACATTCCATACAAAAACTACAGAATACACTTTCTTCTGAAGTGCTGATGGAACATTCTCCAGGATAGATGATATCTTGGGTCACAAATCAAACTTGCTAAATTTTAAAAAATTGAAATTGTATCAAGTATCTTTTCTGGCCACAATGATATGAGACTACATATTTGTTACAGGAAAAAACTGTAAAAAAATACAAACTCGTGGAGGCTAAACAATACACAGCTAAATAACCAAGAGATCACTGAAGAAATCAAAGAGGAAATCAAAAAAATACGTAGAAACAAATAACAGTGAAAACATGGCAGCCCCAAATATATGGGAGGCAGCAAATGCAGTTCCAAGAGGGAAGTTTATAGCAATACAAGCCTACCTCAAGAAACAGAAGACATCTCAAATAAACAACCTAAACTTACACTAAAGCAGTTAGAGAAAGAAGAACAAAAAACCCTAAAGTTAGCAGATGGAAACAAATCATAAAGATCAGATCAGAAATAAATGAAAAAAATAAAGAAGGAAATGATAGGAAAGATCAATAAAACTAAAAGCTGGTCTTTGAGAAGATAAACAAAATTGACAAACCATTAGCCAGACTCATCAAGAAAAACAGGGAGAAGACTCAAATCAACAGAATTAGAAATGACAAAGGAGAAATAACAACTGACATTGCAGAAATACAAAGGATCATGAGAGATTATTACAAGCGACTCTATGCGAATAAAATGGACAACCTGGTAGAAATGAGCAAATTCTTAGAAAAGCACAACCTTCTGAGACTGAACCAGGAAGAAACAGAAAATATAAACAGACCAATCACAAGCACTGAAATTGAAACTGTGATTAAAAATCTTCCAACAAACAAAAGCCCAGGACCAGATGCTTCACAGGCAAATTCTATCAAATATTTAGAGAAGAGCTATCACCTATCCTTAAACTCTTCCAAAATATAGCAGAGGAAGGAGCACTCCCAAACTCATTCTATGAGTTTCCATCACCCTGATACCAAAATCAGACAAAGATGTTATAAAAAAGGAAAACTAGAAGCCAATATCACTGATGAAGATAGCTGCAAAAATCCTCAACAAAATATTAGCAAACAGAATCCAGCAGCACATTAAAAGGATCATACACCATGATCAAGTGGGGTTTATCCCAGGAATGCAAGGATTCTTCAATATACACAATCAATCAGTGTGATATACCATATTAAAAAACTGAAGGATAAAAACCATATGATAATTCCAAAAGATGCAGAAAATCATTCAACAAAATTCAATACCCATTTATGATAAAAACTCTCCAGAAAGTAGGGATAGAGGGAACTTACCTCAACATAATAAAGGCCATATATGACAAATACACAGCCAACATCCTTCTCAATGGTGAAAAAGTGAAACCATTTCCACTAAGATCAGGAACAAGACAAGGTTTCCCACTCTCACCACTATTATTCAAAATATTTTGGAAGTTTTAGCCACAGCAATCAGAGATCAAAAAGAAATAAAAGGAATTTAAACTGAAAAGAAGAAGTAAAACTGTCATTATATGCAGATGACATGATACTATAAGTAGAGAATCCTAAAGATGCTAACCGAAAACTACTGGAGCTAATGGATGAATTTGGTTATTAGCAGGATACAAAGTTGATGCACAGAAATCTCATGCATTCCTATACACTAATGATGAAAAATCTGAAAGAGTAATTAAGGAAACACTGCCATTTACCACTGCAACAAAAAGAATAAAATACCTAGGAATAAACCTACCTAAGGAGGCAAAAGACCAGTATGCAGAAAACTATAAGACACTGTTGAAAGAAATTATAGATGAAACAAACAGATGGAGAGATATGCCATGTTCTTGGATTGGAAGAATCAATGTTGTAAAAATGACTATACTACCCAAAGCAATCTACAGATTTAATGCAATCCCTATCAAGTCACCAATGGCATTTTTCACAGACCTGGAACAAAAAATTTCACCATTTGTATGGAAACACAAAAGATCCTGAATAGCCCAAGCAATCTTGAGAAAAAAAAAACGGAGCTTGAGGAATCAGGCTCCCTGACTTCAGACTATATTACAAAGCTACAGTAATCAAGAGAGTGTGATACTGGCACAAAAACAGAAATATAGATCAATGGAACAGGATAGAAAGGCCAGAGATAAACCCACACACATATGGTCACCTTATCTTTGATAAGGAAGGCAAGAAGATACAATGGAGAAAAGACAACCTCTTCGATAAGTGGTGCTGGGAAAGCTGGACAGCTACATGTAAATTAGAACACTCCCTAAAACCATACAGAAAAATAAACTCAAAATGGATTAAAGACCTAAAGGAAAGGTCAGACAGTCTAAAACTCTTAGAGGGAAACACAGGCAAAACACTCTATGACATAAATCACAGCAAGATCTTATTTGACCCATCTCCCAGAGAAATGGAAATAAAAACAAAAATAAACAAATGGGACCTAATGAAACTTAAAAGCTTTTGAAGAGCAAAGGAAACCATAAACAAGACTAAAAGACAACCCTCAGAATGGGAGAAAATATTTTCCAATGAAGCAACTGACAAAAGATTAATCTCCAAAATTTACAAGCAACTCATGCAGCTCAATATCAAAAAAACAAACAACACAACCCAAAAATGGGCAAAAGACATCTCTCCAAAGAAGCTATACAGATTGCCAACAAACACAGGAGAGGATGCTCAACATCACGAATCATTAGAGAAATGAAAATCAAAACTACAATGAAGTATCACCTCACACCAGTTAGAATGGCCATCATCAAAAAATCTACAAACAGTAAATGCTGGAGAGGGTGTGGAGAAAAGGGAACCCTCTTGCACTGTTGGTGGGAATGTAAATTGATACAGCCACTATGGAGAGCAGTATGGAGGTTCCTTAAAATACTATAAATAGAACTACCATATGGCCCAACAAACCCACTACTGGGCATATACCCTGAGAAAACCATAATTCAAAAAGAGTCATGTATCACAATGTTCATTGCAACACCGTTTACAATAGCCAGGACATGGAAGCAACCTAAGTGTTGTTAGGTTGTACTTATTTGTAGTGAGGTGGATGGACCTAGAGTCTGTCATACAGAGTGAAGTAAGTCAGAAAGAGAAAAACAAATACCATATGCTAATACATATATATGGAATAAAAAAAATGGTTCTGAAGAACCTAGGAGCAGGACAGGAATAAAGACATAGATGTAGAGAATGGCCTTGAGGACATGGGGAGGGGGAAGGGTAAGCTGAGACGAAGTGAGAGAGTGGCATTGACATATATACACTACCAAATGTCAAATAGATAGCTAGTAGGAAGCAGCCGCATAGCACAGGGAAATCAGCTGGGTGCTTTGTGACCACCTAGATGGGTGGGATAGGGAGGGTGGGAGGGAGACACAAGAGGGTGAGGATATGGAGATATATGTATATGTATAGCTGATTCACTTTGTTATACAGTAGCAACTAACACAATAATATAAAGCAATTATACTCCAATAAAGATATTTTAAAATAAATAAATTAAAAAATTAAAATTAAAAAAAGAGACAATTTCTCAGTGGATCACTAAGAACAACATTTCATAAAGGGTATAGGTGACGTTGGCATGCAGGTCACATAAGAGAGAGCTTCTCCTAAGCTATCCAGCCACTTGTCCTCCATGTGGATTATTGTATCGATTAGTAAAGGCTAGAATGAAGGGGAAGGAGATTGAAAAAATGTTATCATGGAAAAAAGTGGGCTTTAAATAGGGTGGATATGTAATTTACCAAACTGGGATATATTGAGAATGAAAGGAGAAACTATTAATAATTTTGTTGGGACAACAGGCATAAACCAGTACTGTTCATGGCAAAATGGGACATATGATCACCTTATTTTTAACTTATAAAAACATCTATTAGAATATAGTTCTTCAGCTAAAACTGAAATGTCATGTTGCCTATTCCTATTCATGTTTAATCAGTGAGATGCTATAAAGTGAGTGGATTCTGGAGTCAGCCATCATGAGTTCAATCCTCAGCTCAATAGCTTGATGGACCAATAAACTTCTCGGTTATTTGGTTTTTCGGTTTGCTAATTGTCTCATCTATAAAATGTGGGTAATAATAATAGAAACTACATCAGAGAGTTGTTATAAGCTTAATTGAGTACTGGGTTTAACACTACATTAGTCAACTTTTTCTGTAGTGACAAAGATCTCCCAGATCTTAGTGGCTGGTGAAACAAACATTTACTTCCTGCTCAATTATATGAAGGCTGTGGGTTGGTTTGGCCTTAGTAGAATCTCTTTGACTCAGCTGGACTTGACTCAGCATCACATGTCTTTTTATTTCAGTCCCAAACTGAAAAAGTAAGACTTCTGGGCCTTGATGTTCCCATCAGCAAGGGCAGAAGCCCCTAAGGGACAGAGACAACCCATGCAAATGCTTTTGAAACTTCTACATAGGCAAGATATATTTATGCTCACTCGTATTGCATTGTCCAAAGCAAGTCTGAAATTAAGGACTCCACTCAAGGGGGTAGTGACATGTACTCTGCCTACAGGGAAGCATGGAAAGAGGTAAATGATGGTGAACAAACCATACCATCTACTTCAGGAACTTAGAACAATTTCTGGCACATACCAGGCACTCTATAGGTAAGACCGTATGGAGCTCAATGCCACTTTCCACAGAACTTGCCCTGTATATTTCTTCCATTAGGCTGCTCCTGAGTTATATCCTTTATAATAAAACAGTAACACAAAGGCAAATGTTTTCATGAGTTCTGTGAGCTGTTCTAGCAAATTATTATAACTGAGGAGGGGGGTGTGGAACCCTTGATTTATAGCCAGTAGGTCAGAAACACAGGAGGTCCAGGATTTTCCACTGGTAATTGAAGTGGAAGCAGTTTTGTGGGACTGAGCCCTTCACTTGTGAAACGTGCCTGACTCCAGTTGGAAGATGTCAGAATTGAATCAAATTGTAGGGCACCTAGATGGGGTTAGAGAATTGGTTGGTGTGGGAAAAACAAAAACAAAACCAAACACATATTTGGTGTCAGATGTGCTCTGCGAGTAGGAACAGATCATGGTAGCAAATGTCCCGGGAGGTGTAAATGGATTACAGGGAATTTATGGATTGCCCACTTGATATTCATCAGCCTGAATTTAAGGTGACATCGGTCAGCCTTGGTGACAGAAGCTTGATATAGTTACCAGGATAAAGATGGATTGCTGGGTAAAAACATGTGGCCAGTGGACATCCAGAACCAAGTATAGTTTTCCAAAAATTTGCAAGTTCGATTGTTCTGTTCCTGTTTCACTGAGCCAGTGAATTCAGGAGACTTAACCTTTAAGGTGAATCTAAAGATTAGAGTGATGGTTAATTTTATGTGTCAACATGGCTGGGCCATAGTGCCCAGATATTTGGTCAAATATTATTCTGGATGTGAGGTGCTTTGGAATGAGATTTACATTTAAGTTGGTGGACTTTAAGTAAAACAGATTGTCCTCTATAATGTAGGTAACCTCATCCAACCACTTGAAGGCCTGAATAGAACAAAAGGCTTCCATCCCCCAGCAAGAGAGAATTCTGCCAGCACAAAGCCTTCAGACTTCACATCAGCTGTTCCTGGTTCTGCGGCAGACTGTCTTTGGACTAGAACTGCAACTCTTTCCTGAGTCTCCAGACTGCTGGCCTCCCCCATCAAATTTTAGACTCCACAATTGCATGAACCAATTTCTTACATTGAATCTCTTACTATATATATCTGTATCTATATATATATATATATGAAACATTAAAATTGAGTATGTACATTATATAATATATATATACATCATATTATATGTAAGTATAGTATATAAATAATTGTAAATATATATATTTATATAATTATATATAATTATAGTTTTATATATATAATTACAGTACATAGACACATCCTATTGGTTCTGATTCTCTGGAGAAACAGAGACTAATGTAATTAGTAGCAAATAATACAACCAGTAACAATATAAGTTACCTATATTAGTAACAAAAAAATCACCCATGTTGGCTAGTAAGGTAAATGGACACATGCCATAGACACAGGGCATAGATGGAATTTATGACAGTGATTCTTTCTGAAACAATTAAGTGAAATATTACTAATCACAACAAAACATCATAGTTTTGTATATCATCCACTGCAAACACCTTGTTGATGCTTTCATCTCCCTTTTGTTTTTCATTTCATTTTTTTTTTTTTTTTTTTTTTTTGCTGTACGCGGGCCTCTCACTGTTGTGGCCTCTCCCGTTGCGGAGCACAGGCTCCGGACGCACAGGCTCAGCGGCCATGGCTCACGGGCCCAGCCGCTCCGCGGCATATGGGATCCTCCCAGACCGGGGCACGAACCCGTATCCCCTGCATCGGCAGGCGGACTCTCAACCACTGCGCCACCAGGGAGGCCCTCATTTCATTTTTAAAGTCACTCCATCAATGGGACAGGGAAGATTTGTTCCCTTTCAGATGAGAGAATTGAGGAAGGATGAATATGTGTTTTTCAAAAATTGTCATTACATGTTACTTAAATTTCACTTTTAGAAATTCAGAATTGTTTTGAAAATTAATTCATATTGTATAGCTTGCTGGACTAGGTAAATCTGGAGATTAGCCCTTTATTTTCTACATATAAATATAAAAATGTTATTTTAAAGTTTGTAAACAAGGGTGAAAATTGGTGGTGAGGTACTTTTGATTCTAAGCCAAGTGGAAAGCACATCACTGAGTGATATTTTTATTTCTTAGGAAACAGATACCTGTGCATTCAAGTTGCAAGTGTGGGTGAGACAGTGCTCCAAAGTGAAGTATATTGTCGGTAATATGGTGTGACCTAGTTTTCGGAACTTAAACCTCCAGTTGGTATATATGAAGACATAAGCTTCAGAAATCAAGGGATAAAAAGAACAATTTGCATCAGTGTCTAAGGACAGCATATCCTGAGTGATATAAATGAAGCTGCCAAGAAAATGCATTAATTTTTTGTTTGCTTGTTTGCAAATCAAAAGTAGGTAGGAGGAAGAGAAAAAGCCTCTTTAGGGGGGACTGAAAAGAAAAGAAGATAAGGTCTAATTAGAAAAGGACTTAACAGCTCGCATGTGGCGGCAGCAAAATGAAAGCAGCCAATTATACGGGAATAAAATGACATGAAAAGAGTATGTGACAATAGAAGAGAAGAAATCTGGGATGGACAGAAAGGGGCACTCAGGCAGTACTCAGCCAGAGAGGTGACAATGAAACTAAAGTCCTAGGGAAGTAAATGCTACAGGGGTAATGTTCCTCAGGGTTTCATGTGCAATTTAATTATGTTAAATAATTATATTCCATTCAGTTAAGCACATTTAATAGGACACCACTTTATTTTATTTTATTTATTTTTTTATTTTTTTTAATTTTATTTTTTTATTAGTTTCTGCTTTATAACAAAGTGAATCAGTCATACATATACATCTGTTCCCACATCCCTTCCCTCATGCATCTCCCTCCCTCCCACCCTCCCCATCCAAGCAGCCGCAGAGCACAGGGAGATCAGCTCGGTGCTTTGTGACCGCCTGGAGGGGTAGGACACCACTTTAGATGTTTAGTTTTGTGTAGTCTTTTGACTAATACATTTGAAATAAGTCTGCTTATTAACAGCAAATCTGTCAAGTTTGATATCACTCCGCATGCATTCCTCAATTCTCACTGCCCGTTTCACAAACAGAAAAATTCTCAAGAGCTGACTGTGCAGCTCTGTTAGTGCCTTTAGTGCTGCCAAGAATTTGAACCCAAAGTTCAGGGGACTCGGGCAGCTGCAGTGTGCTGATGGGAAGATAACAAGAACTTAAAAAAAACAACACTACAAATGACAAAATAGCACAGGCAGGAGAGCTAGAGAAGGAGGCAGGGAGGGCAGCGGCTGTGCCTGTGAAAGCGTAGCACCAGGGACCCTTATGATGGAGATCTCTGTCTCTTGACTACTGTGGTGGACACATGAACTTAAACATGAGACAAAACTGCAGAGAAGTAAATACATGCACAATGAGTGCATGCAACACCGGTGAAGTCTAAATAAAGCCTACGGATTGTATCAATATCACTTCCCTGCTTGTGATAATGTACTATCGTTTTGCAAGATGTTACGGAGGGGCGCAGGGTGGGGCGGGACGGGGGCAGCCTTGGTGAATGGTATAGGGGATCTCTCTGCATTAGTTCTTACAACTTTAAGTTAATCTACAATTACCTCACAATTGAAAAGTTACTAACATGTGAAACAATTCAGTTCCTTTCATTTCAGTCATTCTAATAGATGTGTGGTGATATCCTGTTGTGGTTTTAATTTACATAATTCGTACTTATTTCCCATGTACTTTCGTTGACAAAGTGTCTGTTCAAATCTTCTTTGAAGAAATAACTATTCAAATATTTTAAATGATTGTTTTATTTCTTATTATTGAGTTTTGAGAGGATATATATACATATATTATCTATATCTATCTACAGAATATTCTGCCTATAGGATCATATCGAATATGTGCTTTGCAAGTATTTTTTCAGTCTGAGACTTTTCATTCTCTTACCAGTTTTTCTGAAGAGAAGAAGTTTTAATTTTATGCAGTTCAATTCATCAATAATTTATTTTATGAACTGTACTTTTGGTATTGTACCTAAGAAATCTTTGCTTAACCCCAGGTCACAGAGGTGGAGGAAGCAGAACTCTATACACTACCTGTGGAAATGTAAATTACTACAACCTCTTTGGAAACCAGTTTGGGTGTATTTAAAACGTTTATTGAATATTGACATTTTATTTATGTATGTTTTATTGAAGTCTAGTTGATTGACGGAGATTTTTTTAAAAGGTTAACCTATTCCTGTCATATGACTCAGCCATTTCATGCCTAAGCATTAATTCAAAAGAAAAGAAAGCATGTGGCCATGCACACGGATGCTAGCAGAAGCTTTACTGTAATGGCCCAAAACTGGAAACAACCCATTCAGTAGGTGAATGGGTGTACAGATTGCAGCATATCCATACAATGGTATAATACTAGGCAATAAAAATAAGGGAAGTATTGATAGACACACTACAGATGAATCTCAAAATAATTGTGCTGAGTGAAAAGAGCCAAAACTCACCTCCCCTAAAGGGTACATATTATATGATTCTTTGTATATAAAAACTCTAGAAAATGCCAACTAATCTATATTGACAGAATGCAGATCTCTGGTTGCCTAAAGAAGGGAAGGGCAGGGAAGGGTGGAGAGAAAGATTACAAAAGGATATTAGAGGTTGTGAGTATGTTCACCATCCTGATTGTATGATGGTTTCACAGGTGTATACACATGTCAAATGTATCAAACTGTACACTTTAAATATGTGCAGTTTGTTTAATAAAGCTGTTACAAAGCTATAACAAAGAGACAGTCCTGCTTCAGCTTAGGCAGCTGATAACTGCCACTAGAGGACAGGACACAGCCCTGCCTACTTCCCCAGACCCTTCTCTCTTACCAACCAAAGCCTTGAGCCAGTGTGAGAGGGGCAGAAAATGCTTCCACTCCCAAGCCCAGAAAAAGATGCATTACTTTTGGAGAGGGTAGAAACTAAGGGCATCGATAGACCCAAGAGGGAGGCCAAGAAACTCTCTTGGATGTAGAATCCAGCACTAATGATAAAAGTTAAAAAGGAGTCAGGAGAATTTCTCCAGCATAAGACCTGCCACACAGCAAGGGCAGTTTGGTGGGAGTCTGGGGACAGGATAGAGATATTAAGAAATCCCCACCCCTGAGACCCAGGTTCACAGAGGCAGCTTAAGACTTGAGACTGGAGCAGGACCTCTAAGAAAGAAGGTAAATATGGAAACTTGTTTCATTGACTTAGCTCAGAAACAGGTGTCCTTTGCCTGTGCCAGGTCTACATGACATTTCATCTATTGAGCTATCCTGGATTGGCAAGCTTTGACAAAGTTTCTACCAAAATGGCAGGCTCTTGTTTTCTAGTGGTAATGAGGGGAGGCCATGTTCCAATGTAGAAGGAAAGGTGGGTCCATATCTGGCCTTGCCCATCTTTTTCCCCCATCCACCAATGAAAAGCAAAGTCTTTAACATCAGAAGTCAGTGATTCAAATCCTTCTACATCTCATTGCATGAATTTCTTAGGTGGAAGTAATAAACTATAAACTTCCATTTATTTGAAATTCTAGAGACATTAAGCACATTATCATGTTCCTCCAAATGGTTTTGCAGGAAAAGAATGATGATTATTGTTCTATCCTTCTGATAATTTTGGGGACTAGTCATCAGTTGTTAGATGTTAACTTTCATTCTTTACTAAAAGAAAAGACATTTCTGCATCATGAGATATCTTGAATATATTAAATTGCTTTGGAAAAAGTTTGCTACAGTGAAACATTAATAAGCTGTTTAATATGAAATTTTTTTAAAAGTGTGCACTCTCATTCTTTATTGAGAGAAAATTCTGTATATTTTCCCCCAGTAGAATTTTTGAAGCACTGCAAAATCATTGTTCAATTTAGAACTGATTTCAGTAGTTCTCCTAGGATTGGAGTGTAATAAACACATTCGTGTATTTTTTTTTCTCTCATTACATGTTTCTTTGAAAGATTTCAACCATTTCTGTCTCAGGGAACATAAACTTGATGAACATTTTAGTTAAAGGCATTTTAATAGCACTGCCTTTTTTCTTTTCTTCTGTAAAGAAGATGGATGACACGAATTAATTGATAACCACTAGCATTTTACTTGACAAAATATTTAATGTTAGCTAAAGTAAAGAAGGAAAACTAAAATGATGGTAGTTATTTAAAGCCAGGTATGTGAGATTCCTGTTAATCCACAGCATCTACAGGCTATACTTCCTGCCCCATTACGCACTTAGCAATCCATCAGCACACCAAATAGACATCTGTTCTCATGATGTCCGTGCCTCACAGAGAGGCAACTACCACAATCAGAATTTGGTTTGCAGTGGGGGGTGGGGGTGGGTAGCCCCATTTCTCTTCTCTGAAGAGCATGGGTGTTGGGATCATAAAATGTTTCCACTCAGCTTCCCCTTTTACACCTGGGCTACCTCGGGCCAATGAATAACGATGACCACAACAAAAATAATAGTTGACAATTATTGAACACTTATGTGAGCCAGTCTTTATAATAAACACTTTACATGCACTAGTTCTTCCACTCTTCACCATGACATTATACAATCTTTCTTTTAGATATGAAGGTGGAAGGGCTGGATAACCTGTCTGTGGGTACATGGCTTGTAAGTAACCGAGTGGCTTAATTAGCATTTTGCCCGTTGGCTTTATGAATGTACAATGACATTCGGGTATGTACCAGCAAGAGGCTCTGCAGCCCAGGTTCATTAGTGGAACTCTGTTCAAAGAACAAGAAGGAATCTGAGGCTATGGGAAGCCAAAGATCAGGCAGGTGAGCGTGAATTTGTTTATGGCCCCCATCACGGCATGATATCAATGTTAAAGCCAAGTATGCCAGTAGCACTCCTTGTTTTTTGGCAGCATAAAATTGGATCTGAAAGTGGGGAGGACTAAACCTGCAGGCCAGTGAAAAAGTAGTTGTATCTGCCCTGGGAAGCCACAGAAGGAAAAGTTCCAAGAGGATTCTGACTCTCATGACATCAGAAACTAGCCACACTGAGCCAGAAATCTCCACTCAGTATTTAAGTTCTGTTACCTACATTTGATCATCTTCCAACAAAAATCAAATTTGAAAAAATAGAAGAAAAAGTTTGCTCCCTTGAAAATTGTTTTGTATTCTTTCATGTGATGCTCAGTCAGGTTCAGCCACAAGAGAAGACACAGAAGGAGCTCAGGAAAGAAACAAAACTTATTATACTTACGGGTCCTAGAGTCAAGAAACATGGCATGCCCCCCATTTGGGGCCACACAGGAAAGCACCAGGGTGGTCAGAAGGCAGAAGACAGGAGTTGGGAGTAGTTCTTAGGTCATGACATTCACTGGGGTTTCTGAGGAAAAGGCAAAGCAGTCCAGGGTAAAGAGTTTAGAATTGGCTAGTTTGAATAATTTCAGCAGGATTTGGGCTATAGGTGTAGTCTCTAGTTGTCTGGTACCTGGCTCTGGGATGATTAAGATTCCTTTCTTTGAACAGACATGCTCCAGCTAAGCACTTTGCTATCTCTAAGAACTGTCTAGCCCCAGGAGGGGGCTTCTTCTCCCCAGCCAGAAAGGTTTTTTAGTATGTCAAAATATCATAATATTCAGAAAACAAAAACTATATATGCAATACAAAAATAAACAGCATAGTACGAGGGAATTTGGTGTCCACAAATCAGTTATTCTGCTTCCCACATCTTGGACTTTCCCTCAGAGCTCATGACCTTGCTCTTTTCATCCCAGAGTGGTATGTGTAAAATTTTACTGTGACATCTTGTAAAACTGTTAAATACTCAGAGCCTTAGAACCTATTCCCAAAAATTCAGATTTAATATTTATGGGTAAAGACCTAGAAACCTGAAATGTTAACAATGGCACAGATCCAACCTCCTCTGGCACTTGCTGGTGAAATGTGCACACACATTCACTCAGACACATGCTCACACTTGCACCTTAAAAACTCCAGTTCCATAACCTTTTGGAAAACTTTCCCAAGTCTCTCTCTTCCCTGGATTAAACCATTGCGATTTTTCACAGCCAGTGCCTTTTTAAAAAACAGCATACTGGATGGAAGCCACAGTCCCAGTGCCTGGCAACTTCTACATTTGGCTCTACGCTGAGATTTGTTAAGCTCCTGAAATAAAGCATTTAAAACTCAAACTCAAAACCTGGCAAACTTGCTGGGATAGGGGAGGGAGACTGCTTCACATTTCTTCTAGGCTCCTACATCAAAAAGAGCAGAATGCACCAGAGAGAAGAAAGAAATTTAGGCAGTGCCACATTAAGTCCTTAGAGGAATGGGCAGTCATTCATGAGGCACCTGAAGTCTCTTGACACTGGGCAAGATTTGGGTCAACCCCATTAACAGAGGACTTATCACTGAAATGATGGGGCTTTCCAGGGATGTCAGCAGAAAATTGCCCTTTGAATTCCAAAACTTAATTACATTGGCAAGACAGAGATGGGGGGTGGATTTTAAAATACTCTATATGTAAATCGGTTATGGAATTGCTGAAGATAGTAGGTTGAATGGTGTCCCCCAAAAGATACATCCACATCCTAATCCATGGAACCTGTGAATATTACTTTAATGTGGCCAAAAAAAATGGGACTTATTAATGATTTTGAGACGAACATATCCTGAATTATCCAAGTGGACTCTAAATCCATTGACAAGTGTCCTTGTAAAAGCAAAGCAGTAGAAGATTTGACAGGTGATGTGAAGAAAGAAGCAGAGATTGGAGTCATGCAGCCACAAGCCCAGGATTGCTCACTGTCACCAGAAACTAGAAAGTGTAAGGAACAGACTCTCCCCAGGGTTTCCGGAGGGAATGAGGCTCTGATTTTTAGCAGAATGAGACCTACTTCAGTCTTCTGACCTCCAGAACTGTAAGGCAATAAATTTTTGTTTTTTAAGCTACATTTGTTACAACAGCAACAGGAAGCAAATACACCACTAACAAGGAAGTTACAGATCTGGAAGACAGTCTAAACAGACCTAGTAGGCTTCAAATACTAATTCAGCCACAAACTAGCTGTGGGACATTTCTTGGTTTCCTCTACTATAGAAAAGGGATAATACTATTTTCCTCATAGGATTGTGGTGAAGATTACATGAGATAATCTGGAAAGTGTCAAATAGTGGACTTGTAATCAATAATAGCTACCAATACGGGTCTTAGTTACCAAACATTGCCAGACAGACTCTCTACATCTCCCCATGATTTCTACGCTCAGAAGGTGTATTTTAATTAAAATAAACCTTTCAGGGAGCAAAGATGTAAAGGAACTCTCTTTCCATAACTATGTCAAGTAGAATGCCTTGTACTGCACAGTGCTAAAAAGTTTATAACATCTCAAGTGACCTGCTTCAGAGACCTCTCTGGCTCTTCCACAGTACCAACAGCTAAAAATCACATAAGAAAACAGATAACAGGTTTCATACAAAAGCAAGTCTCAGGCCTTACTTAGATAAAGTAACAAGAATTTGACTCCACAGTTAATGCTAAATTTCTGAATATTATCAAATAATGAGTCAAAGGAATTCATCTTGAAGCAACATACTCTTTACAGACCTATGTAGACTTCTTGAGAAAAAAAATATTACCATAGATCACAGAGAATACACAATTTCTTTAGTGTATTATCTGGAAATCCAGACCTTTAAATTGGGCTGCTAGAAACAAAAAGAGAAGCATAGAAAGGACCTATATTTATTCTTTTAACTCTTTGGGTAAACCAACTTTTATCTCTCTTTGACTAATTTTGGAAGCAAGACTTAAGGAAAGAAACATCCTGTATGTCCTCTTCAGGTCAGGAAAAAAAAATGTGAAGATGTGAACATTTGGGGGAGAGGTGTAACAGGATGTGTGGTATTCAGATTCACATCTGTGCATGTATTCCCTGCATTTCAGTATAGCAACTGTGCCAGTTGCCTGACACTGCCAGCTGACTGAAAGCTTAATAACTGCTTTAACATGATGCTAACCACTATGGAGTGCAGCCTACGCCCCTGAGACTGGGCGCCTGATAGTAATAATTAGCTTGGTGATTTTTATTGACAGCTAAAATAAATTGAGTGCTATGGCTTTTTACCTGAATTATATAATTTACCCTTCTCATCAATGCTATGAAATAGTAGGTCCTATGACTGATTATTTGATTTTACCATTGGGAAAGAAAAAGTGACAGAGAGGTTCAATAACTTGCCAAAGATCACATAGCTCATAAATTATGCAACAAAGACTCAAATCCAGTTCTCTGTTAACTTTGAGCTCTCTTTTTTTAAATTAACTTTTGTTGGAGTATAGTTGATTTACAATGTTGTGTTAGCTTCAGCTGTATAGCAAAGTGAATCGGTTATGAATATACATATATCCATTCTTTTTTAGATTCTATTCCCATATAGGTCATTACAGAGTACTGAGTAGAGTTCCTTGTGCTATACAGTAGGTCTTATTAGTTATCTATTTTATATACAGTAGTGTGTATATGGCAATTCCAATCTCCCAATTTATCCCCCCCACCCTGCCGCACCCCCCTTGGTAACCATAAGTTTGTTTTCTGCATCTGTGACTCTATTTCTGTTTTGTTTATAGGTTCATCTGTACCATTTTTTGAGATTCCACATATTAGCGATATTATGTAATCTTTGACTCTTAACTATAATTTTATATTGAGTTAGGTCACAGGTAGGTCAAATGGATCCTTGCTAATATATAAATGTCGAGATAAGGTGCTAGGCCACCACGCATTCTTTGGAAAGCCTAGGAAGAAGTGGGAAAAATGAGAGGGACTTCACGGAAACCATTCAGCATGTTTGATACTTGCTACTGGATTCTGGAAGGTTCTATGAAGACACTGTCAAACACTTATCCCTAAGAAATCTAAAGAACAGGGAGCTACTTCCAACAGGGTCAAGGCAGAAATGGAGGATGGAGATTCATGATTCTCATGGCCAGATGTGTGCATGATGGAGAAATGACCAGAAAATATATTTAAAGGAGACTGGCCAGAAGCTCTTCCTCCTCAGAGAATACAAACTGTAGTTCACAGTTGTGCCTCACAAGTGAGAAATATCCTAATTCCTTCTCCTATGCCAGACTTACTATACTGCAGGCTGGAAAGAAAGTCTCAGATATATGACTAAGAAGCTGGAGTGGAGGGGAGAAGGAGGAGAGAGAAGAAGGGAGTATCAGGTGGGAAAGAGAGGGGAGGCTGGCCTTACTATCTATACCAATGTGGACTTCTCATACTAACGCTGACAGAGGGGAGGGTTAACTCTCAATGAAATTTGGTGTTTTGATTACAGCTGTAGATTGGATGCTTGTGTCCCAAAATTTATATGTTGAAATCTAATCCCCAATGAGATGATTTTAGAAGTGAGAGCCTTTGAGAGGTGATTAGGTCATGAAGGTAGCACCCTCATGAATAGAATTAGGGTCCTTATAAAAAAGACTGCAGAGAACTCTCTTGCCCCTTCTACCATGTGAGAACACAATGCAAAGACAGCCATCTATGAACCAGGAAGCAGGCTCTCACTGGACAATAAATCTGCTGACACCATGACCTTCGACTTGCCATCTTCCAGAACTGTGATAAATACAATTCTGTTGTTAATAAGCCTCCCAGACTATGGTAGATTGTTATAGCAGCCCATGTGGATGAAGACAAGTATGAAACAGGGATGAGCATTTTAATTACTAAATTGAGACTATTCCTGAGACTAAAAGTTACTGCAGGATTTGCATTTCCTAAGAGTGATTAAAAAAATATGTATAGGACTTAGACAACATGCCTTTCAGGGAAGGGTCACAAATTACCCACTGAGAGGATTTAAGGAGATGGTGAAAACAGAGAGTACAGTTAGAGTTTGGGCTTTATTTTATTTTGTTTTTACTTATATCTTGTTAAGTTTTGCTCTTGAACAAAGTTAATTTGTGGAAACCACTTATACTAGTGCCCAATAAGCAGTAAAACCTAAATAAGTATAAGCTATTATTTCAGTGTAATGGTTTCATATTTAATTCCCAGAAGGAATAAAGGGCTTATGGGACCTTTAAAAGTTACAACTAAGAACTATTTTAGAATAGAGGAATTTGTTGTCCTTGAGGACAACTTGGCACAGCCTGAAAAGAAAATCATTGGTAATACTGTACAAGTAGGTTGAGATAGATGACTATTAAGTTCTTTTGTGAAAAAGCGCTTCACAATTCTCAATCCTGGCCCAGAATCAAGTTAATTGTTTCCACTTAGGAAGACTGAACCAGTACCTTAAGGATGAGTACATCCTTTTGCTACTTAGGAGTGTTAAAGACTGACTTGTCTCTGCTACCAAACTCTGCTGGACACTCAGTTACTGACTTTATAGGAAGAATGGATTAATCTAGAAACTCTGTATACACATTTAGAAAGACTTGTTGCTCTTAAAATGTTTCTCAAATAAGAAATAATGCCATTTGCAGCAATATGGATGGACCCAGAGATTGTCATACTGAATGAAGTAAGTCAGACAAAGAAAAATATATGATATCACTTATATGTAGAATCTAAAACATGGTACAAATGACCTTATTTACAAAACAGAAACAGAGTCACAGATGTAGAAGACAAATTTAAGGTTACCAAGGGGGAAAGAAAGGGGAAGGATAAATTGGGATATTGGGATTGACATATACACATTACTATATATAAAATAGATAACTAATAAGAACCTACTGTATAGCACAGGGAACTCTACTCAATACTCTGTAATGACGTATATGGGAATAGAATCTAAAAAAGAGTGTGTATATGCACATGTATAACTGATTCACTTTGTTGTACAGCAGAAAGTAACACACACTGTAAATCAACTATATTGCAATAAAAATTAATTTTAAAAAAGAATCTATAGAATTGTCTTCTATAAACAGTAAGAGGCAATATAACATGATGACAAGACTGGTCCCTCTGATGGAAGAGAATGACTGAGCTCACTTACAAAGAATGAAGAGTAGAGAACAGGGGAAGGGCAGACACATGGAAGGGATGTATTCTAAACCAAGGAATCAATATGTACTAAGAGATGGGCATAGAGTTAATTTGACAAACTAAATATATATTAGAAGCCTTCTTATGTAAGACAGGACTATTGGATAGTTAATTGGAAAAGTATATGAAACATACATTCAAGGTTTCAATTTTTCTAGTTAATTGAAAAAGTATATGAAACATACATTCAAGGTTTCAATTTTTCTTAAGTCATGTAAATATATTCATTCACCAGTCTTTGGCTCTAAGACAAAAGCTTTTTTCTTAACTATGGGTATATTGATTAGGTTAATGCAGTGGATTAGTTAAATGGAGGATGGTTATGAGTCCCTACTATAGGCAGAAGCAGAAACCAGGGTTCCTAGAAAGAAAATTCTCCCACTGTCTACTAAGGGGATTTGATTTCACCCTGAAGTTAACAATAGTGGGAGGTGACAGTGAAGGGTTTTGCAATAGGTTATATGGTCACACTAGAATCTAAATTTTAGAAAGATGAAAGATTGATCTGTCAATGATATAATAATTGATTGTAAGGGCAATGAGTCCAGTAGGTATGTTTTCATGGTAATACAGTAAAGACACAAATAGGAAAGGCTGCAAGTAAAGACACAGAGAAATGGAATATATGGCAAAAATAAAGGAAAAAAATAAGGAAATAGAATTAACAGGAGTCAGTGTCATGTTACATTTCTGTGGGGCGAAAGTCTATTTATAAGACTTGGGTAACTGGGTGTGTAGGATATTCACTAGATGCATAAGGGGGGATATTGATGGAGGTCCTAATGCAGGAAGTATGGAGGGGAACAATGTTTTCTTTGTTTGTTTGTTTTGTTTAGTGTGTTGGGTTTGAAATAATAAGACATTCAGGTAAAGAAAACCTATGAGAGATATAGCACACCAGATACCACACTTAGGGCAAAATATTTATTTCAAATTATTATACACTGATAAGAGTGGGTTTCAGAATATACTGGCAGTTTTGTCCAAACGAGTTTGACTGAGTACCTAGAAGACATGAATGTGCAGCCTCAAGGTTTTTCACACCAACAGCTGGGCACTGATGGAAAGGCAGGCAGCACCAGTTACAATATGATCCAGCTTCAAGATATGTGCTTTCTAAGAGGAGTGACTGTAATATTTGCAGTATGACATCAGTACATATTATAGTCACTGTCTTTGAACTATTCTCTAAAATACTTACTCTTCCTTAAGGTGTTAAGATAACATTTTACATCTGCATTAAGGAATTCCTAAGGGTGCTATCTGAATGTCAGTCTGATCTCCTGAAAACCAATCTTTTTAAGGGCCTGACTTCTTAGTGAAAAGGAAGAAAATGACTTATTTGGGAGGAAGGACATTTCTAGGTGTAGGTGCCATGGAAGAAACCACAGGTTCTGAAAGGCAAGAAGTTTAATACTCCTCTAAGCATCAGAAACTTCATTTTCCCACAGCATTTCTTCAGAAGAAGCCAAGTTAATATGTTCTTGTTCAAGCACAAGAAATAAAGCTATTGCCAAATATTTAAATCCTTTTTTTTCTTTTACAATATTTCATTACTTTAAAAAAAAAATCCAAGCCTCTCCAAGAGTCAACATTTTAGTAAGATACAAAAACTGAAATTTTAAATGACTAATTTTAAGTCAAGAGAAACTTTTTAAGGATTATGGGGGGTTATGTTTTGCTTCACTTTAATAATTTCATTGCTGGTTAACCATGAAGAACTTTCCCAAGTTAACTCTGAATGTAAGAACAAAGACTAATACATTTTGGAATTATAAGGATAACTGCTATTATGTTGCCTTGTGTTTTTGAAAATCTCTCTGAGTTATTCTGTTCTGTCTCTATAATTAATCAAGAACATTTGGCCCAACTGAAGTTGTCTCTAGAAGAAGAAAAGAGAACACGGGGATGAAGCCTCAGTTAAATATTTCTGCACTGTGATTTCTGTAATTACTTCTAAGAGGCAGGATATATCACAGCCTACCTTATATCTGTTGCCAATTTATAACAATTTATAAAACAGCAGCCTGTGGCTGACGTTCTTACAAAATCCCTTCTAAGGCATCTGTGGCATCACCATAGACACTTCTAGATAAAAATGAAAATCAGTGATCACTGTTTAAAGGACATGGTTGACTGTGTGCTGTCCTCGATGAGCATAAGCAAATGCCTGCATAGGAATTCTAAATTAACCTATGATTCAAACCCAGGTCCTCTATTTCAGTGTTACTTGAAAGTATGGCCCATGGGCCAGTCCCAGTCCCCATACACTCCTTCTAGGACACTCAGGAGATAAGTACAGAGATTAAGAGTAATTTTATTACTCTTCAAAAGCAATTTGAAGAGTAATTTTATGTGCATTGATTCTAATATTTTTTTAAACTTGGGGCTTCCACATTGTAGGTGATTTTTAATATTTCATTTTTCAAGGGATTCTTTTATTTTTCATGCTGCAAATTCTGAGTTGCCAACAGATTTAAAATAGAAAAAAAGTTTTTCAGGTGGTGTTTCTCCACAAATAGTTTGAGATTCCCTTCTCTAGTCAGGAGATGAAGGAGTTAGAAGTTTGTTTGTTTGTGGTTTTTTTGGCCGTGCCATGTGGCATGCAGGATCTTAGTTCCCTGACCAGGGATCGAACCTATGCCCCCTGCATTGGGAGTGCAGAGTCTTAACCACTGGACTACTAGGGAAGTCCCAGAAGTGGTTTTGGATGTGAGAGATTTTAAACATATCATTTAAATAACTCTAGATTTATAGTTCCTTGTCTACTCAGGGAAGAGATTGAACTCAATTAAGGGTTTAAACTGGCCACTACAATAGAGTCACAGATGTTCTGTTTGTATGTTAACAGAAAAGATTTGGGATGGTTTCAGTCAAGTGATGTGCTCACCAGTGAGGACCACATCCTGCCCCTTCAAAGTGGGACATGTTCATGTTATATACATGATGCTAAAGGTGTGTGAGCTTGTGACCTCCAGACAATGGCTGCTAAGGTTCCTTCTAGCTCTGTGATTTAGAGCATGACATAAGATAACATGGCATTATTATTATTAACATTAATATTATTATTATTATTATTATTTGTTTTCTATGAGAGTTTGACCTCATAAGGTAACTCCAGTTTTAAGGTTTTCTGAACTAAGTCCCTGAGTGGACCTTTGAGCAGTCTGTGCTCAAGGCCTCAAATCCTTGCACCAACATAAGCATTTCATCTGTACATGGTTAACATGTTGCAATTCCATGTAAAGTTTCATTTGAGAAAAGGGTTTCACAGCAATAACTTTTTGAAAATAATTCCTCTAAATGTTTAAATCCAGCACAGTTTTTACTTTATCATATCGCTTATGTGCATTTGGTTTGCTACGTTTGGCACACATCGGGCTTGGCATGGAAAGAACCTCAGTCCAGTTTGCTCCTATTTCATCCAGAGACCATTATCCCACAAGGCCAAGCAAGGCACTCCATTCACAAGACATCTAAATATAAGTACACATGGGTAAAGGAGGACTACAGACTCATCTGAGAGATGGGAGAAGTAGATGAACGTATCGTTTTATGTCAAATCCTATATGGCTATGTATATAACTCAACGTGAATTTTGATTAATGAACAAAGGAACGGGGTGAGTACTAGAATTTATCATCGCCCATGTACCTTGTAAAAAAATCAAATTTGATTACCTTTTGATTACAGGCCTTGGATAGTGTCCCTTATTTCCTAATGAAAGGAAGTCTGTATTATTTTTATTTGAATCTCTTATTTACAACAGAGCTACCCATACATCCACAGATACCTCTTCTCTCCACAGAGTTCCAGATGTATGGCAAGTAGAGTTCCGTGTACATATGGACTTAAATTCAACAAAAGAATAAAATCAAAATTTGGAGAAACAAGGGAAGGGAAAGAATTGAGCTGGAGATAAAATGTAGGTAAATCTCACGATTCTGGACTTCTTGTATATTTATTCTCTGACTTCACCAGAGATTAATTTCCAGATTAATTTCCAGTAGGAGCTGGGATGAGTCACAGGGCCAAATTAAGTTGTCAGCGGGACATCACCAGCCTAAGAAATTGCTTTGATCGTGGCAAATACACAATATATAGGAGTGCCACTTAATTTAAATTTTCTTTTTTTTTTTTACTATTTGCCTGACAGTGAGCATAGCAATTTACATGCTTTATTGCATTTAAGCATGACACAATCATATTACTTTAGTTATTATTTTGAATATGAAGAAATTGAGTCACAATGAACCTGGGCAATTTTCCATAGGTTATAAAGCTAGTGTGTAATTACACAATCTCAGCTAGTCTATTTCTACCTGCACTTATCTCTGGGGGACACCTGGAACCACAGTGCTAGTCCTTGGCCATACCAGAATAAAATGTAATGTGATTAATCCATTTCCATGCTAGGATTCTGAAACATAAAAGGAGGCATCATGTACCAGCTGGTCAGGCTTCTTTATAGAAAATGTACAAATTAATTGTTTGTGTCTGGTTTCTGTTATGTTATCATAATTTCTGTTATTAAACCTGATCATGTAGCCTACTATTGGCTACATGGCCAGAGGGATACAAACAGCAACCTTCTTGGATAAAACTATAACTTTCCTGAAATCGAGGCATTTTGTGTGTGTCTTGGCAGTTCACCATCCAGAGACAAAGCATACCTCATGTGACTAGGAAAGAAATTCGGAAGCTGCACCTAGGTGCCTTGGACTTCCCAGAGGATTGACTGTGATTTCTCTCTCCTACTTATCAAATCCTTTACCTCTACTAAAGCCCTATGTGCTTATACTTTGTGGAGTTTTGTGAGTCTTTACAATAATCCAAAAAAGCATAATTGGTATAGCTGACATAGTCAGCAGGATTATTGAAATGGCCCCAGATTCAAGTGAAGTAACTAAAGCCTTTTTCTGGAGGAAGGATGATAAGGAAAGAAGTATAGAGAACCTTTGGTACAAAGTTGACTGCTGAGCCAGTCCTACTTTGAGGTCATTCAGGGATTGAGATAATTAATTAGAAAGGCTTCTCAATGGAATTTAGAAGAATTATGATTGGAGAGGGGTAGCTAAATGCATAAGGAACAAGATATAAACTGAGGACTAATCAGAACTGATTTAAAAATACAGAATCAGTTCCAGGGACATCGAAAGTGCATAATCAAGCAGTAGATATTTGTTGCTTGGGTTAGGAATGGGGAAATGGTCCCAGTGAAAGGTTGAAAAATGTGAGTGGGCCATAGTTGTGACTCTTAATTAACCCCTTATTGCTAAACAGCTATAAATTTGGAACATCCTAAGCAGGAAACTACTGAAACTGCAAGATATTCTATCGAGAAATTGATGAGTTTTCTGAATGGAACTAGAGATTATCATATTAAGTGAAGTAAATCAGACAGAGAAAGACAAACACCATATGGTATCATTTATATGTGGAATATAAAATATGACACAAATGAACTTATTTACAAAACAGAAACAGACCCACAGACATAGAAAACAAACTTATGGTTACCAAAGGGGAAAGGGGGTGGGTGAGAGATAAGTTAGAAGTTTGAGATTAGCAAATACAATCTACTATATATAAAATAAACAACAAGGTCCTACTATATAGCACAGTGAACTATATTCAATATTTTGTAATAAACCATAATGGAAAATAGTATGATAAAGTTTATATATATATATGTATATATATCTGATATATATACATATATATATATCAGATATATATATATATGAATCACTTTGCTGTACACTGGAAACTAGCACAACATTGTAAATCAACTATACTCCAATAAAAATTAAAACAGAAAAATTGACTAATTTTATGAACAGATATTGCCAGCACCTCCAAAAACATTGGTAGCGTAAGTTTTTAGGTATAATATTTACTATTTTATTATCTCTGAGCATGATGGCTAGGAGGGGAATCTTTGGTTCCAAATTACCCTAGCTTTGATAAATTCAAGAAACCTGAAGGAAATATAAAAATGGATTTTATAAGACTCTCGGTTGGTGTCTACATTTACCATTATGGAAGTGGATGCAAATTACACTGCTCCTATCTCTAATTTGTTTAATCGGAATTAAGTAAAAAATTCAAGCAACCTTTAGTAGGAAAGTAAATTTCCCTTCTCCTCCTTCACTTTGATTACAAAATAGAATACCCCAATGAGGATTCTATTATGTTAAGAATATAAGCCACATATTGGATTGCCTATATGATAATAAAACTTCACATAATTTTATGCCTTGACTCAATTTATAATGATGTTGCAAGAAAAGGAATTCCTCTGGTGTGGTGTGGGCTCCAGATGTGGCCTTGTTATTAGAGGGAAAGATTATGGGAAGGAAGCTGTCATAGCCTTGTTAGTTCAGTGGCTAAAATGGGGTTGACCAATGTGCCAATGACAAGTTATTCAAAAGAGAGGGAATAACAAATTTTTAGATGAGAAATAATATGTTAGGCATGGTAAATTGAGGGGCAGCCTTTTGACAGTTAAGAAAGATATCATGATAAGAGAATATACACAGGTGCCTACTAAGGTGTTGCTAGACCACTATTGAAGACTAGGTGAACTCTTCAGGCATTAAGGGGACCACACAACAATTCAACTTACCCTAACCTCAATGAATTGAGAGAATCTGAAGGAAATATGCAAAATGAATCCATCATCCCTTTAGAATCAGACAGTATAAGGCAGCGGTCCCCAACTTTTTGGCACCAGGGACCAGTTTCATGTAAGACAATTTTTCCACAGATGGGGTGTAGGGGGAATGGTTTTGGGATGATTCGAGTGCATTACATTTATTGTGCACTTTATTTCTATTATTATTACATTGTAATATATAATGAAATAATTCTACAACTCACCATAATGCTGGCAGGAGGCAGAGCTCAGGCAGTACTGAGAGCGATGGGGAGCGGCTGTAAATACAGATGAAGCTTCACTTGCTCGCCCACCACTCACCTGCTGCTGTGTGGTCCGGCTCCTAACAGGCTGAGACCGGTACTGGTCCGCAGCCCGGGGGTCCCGTGCCACAACTACCGAAGCCCACGTGCCTAGAGCCCACGCTCCGCAACAAAGAGAAGCCAACACAATGGGAAGCCGGTGCACCGCAAGGAAGAGTAGCCCCCGCTCGCCACAGCTAGAGAAAGCCTGCGTGCGGCAACAAAGACCCAACGCAGCCAAAAATTAATTAATTAATTAATTAAAGAAAAATAAAGTGGAGCACTGTTGGTTTTTTTGTCACATCCTTTGATATTATTACAGCCTTGCACTGAGTATACGTTTGAGAAGTTTTGTGAGCCCTTTCAATAATCTGAAGACGTTATGTGACACAGACACAGCTAATAAGTGGAAACTCTGGGTTTTGAAATCTTTTCAAATCCAGAGCAATTAACCACTACCAGATATGCTTCTAAACTGAAATGTGCATCTTAATAAATAGGAATTTATTATAGATCCTTTACCAAGAGGAGATTTGGTAGCTAAAGGGTAAAGTATAAACACATGAGGAACTTGAACTAGGTCCTCTGAATTGCAGAAGAGCACAGATCATTAAGATTTTAAATAGAATCTTTGTATTCTCCATGGTTTCCCTTAGAGCTGCACTGTTTGGAGTCATTGCCAAATCATAGTTTGATTACTATTGATTTATTTCAGTGGTTGGAGTCTAATTTTCAGGTCCCAAAACAGAATGCCCTAACCTGTATTCATTAGATACCCTTTGGGCTATAACTTTGTTTGATATTCATGAATTTTATTGATTTTTAAAGTGTAAGAGGCAATTTTCAGCTCCCTTGTAAATTTTTAAAATCTGTAATGTTAGGGGAAAAGAAAAGAAATTACTTTTAATATGGAATTCAAATAGGTTTTAGAACAAAATGTCTCAGATCAATATTAGAGATGACTAAAAACTGTCCCCACCAATATTTATCAAATTTGAACCATTCCTAAAGTTCAAGTTCATAATTTTTCAATTGGAGATTTTTTAAAGTAATTGATATAATATTGTTGGATTATGAGGTCATTAGTACAGTAAGGCATTATATAGTAACAGAGAAAATTATTATTATAAATCAAAAACTACAGAAAACCTTGGGTTTATAGAGTACAAAAATTTTAAGAAATTATTTTTCTGAAGTCCAAGTACAAAGATATTTTTAATGGAAAATATTCCTCTGTATCCAAGTGATCTAATATAGATTTCTTTTTGGCCTTGGCTACCTCTTCATGTTTTTAAAAAATGTACAATTAATGCACGGCTACTATGTGTTTGATGCTCATCGAACTTCACTGTGTGTTTTACATCTTTGCCTCAATATAATCCTTATAAAATTGCTTCAAATTGGATATTACTTATGAACATTGTTACAGGGAGGAGATGATGGAAAGGGTGTTGTTGAATGCATTGGTCTTGAAAAATGGAAAAAAAATTGAAATTTCAAGCTTACTTCTGACATTTTTAAAAATTGGGCTCCCAATTGCTGCATATATTATACCTCTGAATACAACGGACATGCAGAATATAGTTGTAACACATATATATACCATGTAAATAAGACATGCAAATATGGGACAACTATGCTTAAACTGTGTACATATTCTAAATGTACATGTGTACATGTTATGATTCCCTAACAGAGGCTTCTGATTTAATTTTCAAGTCTTATCTCTGCACCCAACGTCTCCTTGTCAGCTTCTGTATTGACCTTATTCAAAATAGATTGATTGAGGTCCTCTTTTTTTTTTTAATGGGTCTCTGAACCAGAAATCAGGTAAGCTTTGTAAAACTTTCTGCTGCTCTAGACTATGACTTTTCCAGCTGAAAGGGAAAAGAACACAAGGGCTGATGCAAGGGCTTTGGCTCTCATCTGATAACCATTTGCAGAGGGCACAGAAATGTGAAGCACTCTTGTTTACCTTCTGGGCATAGTCTTATTAGTGTTGTCATGTAAAGCATCTGGATTCTCTCACTTTGGGCTTCTGTTAAAGATGTACACAATGTGAATTTAACGCCAAAACAGACCTATCAGAAGAACTGACAGTGAGTGATGAGCGGTTATAAAATGAATTTGGTATTTCCCATAGGAAAACCCTTGGAAGGGGGGTTAAGGGGTCGGGAGAGACAATTCTTTATGTACTGGCTATTCCTTTCAGGATTCCTGTGAAGTTGAATTAATTGACATTTGAAGATACATTTTCATTCTCAGGAATAACTTTAACACACGTGGTTTTAACAATTATTCAATGTTAACCTCTTATTAAAGGTCCTGAATTTGGGTTTTTAACTGAACGTCTGTTTGAGGTCTCAGACACAAGGAATATTACTCCAGGAAGAAGAGTGGAAGAAAAGAGGCTTTGACATTCTAAAAAACTCTGCATTTTTCAGCTGTGCACTAGAAGTCTATAAGCTTGGCACTAGAATCTTGCCTTCATCATAAAATAATAATAATATTTGATGTCAGATTTCCATTTGATCCATTTCAGTGAGTATTTAGTACTTAATCCTATGGTGTTGTGAGAAGCTATAAAATCATACCGTTCCATGCATATGAGCTCTTGTTGTGACCAAAGGCCTGAGCATTCTGTAGGGAAAACCTAAAAAGTGAAGCAGAATATGAACTTGTAAAGATGTTCACCGATGCCGAATGCTGTTCCAAGGAGTCTAGACTAACTTTCAGAAAAATCTCTCCTGATATTGAGCTAAAGACTACGTCCCCATAACTTCCACACACCAAAGTATGGCTTCTGTCTTTACCATGAGGACGAAGCTCCTACCCCTCAGGCACTCTTCTTCAGTTCAAGGAGAAAGGAAGGGAGAGACATTTTTTTGCATAGGAAGCAATTATGTGTCAAAGTGGTGGTGATGTGTATGTGTGCACCAGGGCAGGTAGATGTCAAAGAAACAAGCTATAGAGCTGAGCAGGCTGCCGTCCAAGCAGCTGATCTGGGTTTGATTCCTGGCCATCGTGTTAGTTAGGGCTGGAGAGAGCCAAGTTCCTGAGTTTGGAACCAATTGGATGAGAAGCAAATACCATCCCTACTGTGAATAAGGTTGAATTGATAATGTGGCTTGAGCATTGATCACAGAGGGGCTCCCTGACATGCTCTGATAAGATTAGGGGACTAATCAGCAGAGAAGATCTGTGTCCTTAGAGACCAGCCTTTCACAAAGTGATAGAAAGTCTTGAAAGGGCTGAGACATGTAAGCTGATTTTTTTTTCTCCCAATGTCACCAGTCAGAAAAGTCATTCTTCCCCTCACAGGGAGAAATGAGAATGGTAGTAAAATGAAATAGAACAGAAGTTTTCTTCCCATTCATTACCCTCCCTCTGTGGCAACAGACGTTTCCTCCCCTTTAAGGAAACATGAAGAATGGAGGAGAAGAACTCTGCTCTAATATTAGTAGCTGCAAGAAACTTTGTATCTTTAAAATCACTTTAATATACTCTGATATGCAAATATATCCTATCAGTAGTGGTGAAATCAGAATCATCCAGAGTTTGTAAAAAAAAACAGATGCCAGGGCTTCCCTGGGGGCACAGTGGTTGAGAGTCCGCCTGCCGATGCAGGGGACACCGGGAGGATCCCACATGCCGCGGAGCGGCTAGGCTCGTGAGCCATCGCCGCTGAGTCTGCGTGTCCGGAGCCTGTGCTCCGCAGCGGGAGAGGCCACAGCGGTGAGAGGCCCGCGTACCACACACACACACACACACAAAAACAGAAGCCAGAAACCACTACATTTTTAATAATTACTCCCCGGGTCCACTCCTTTTGCTTTTTTTTTTTTTTTTTAATAAATGTAAGTTTTGAAGCTTCATTCATCCTTCAAGAATCACTGCATTTGAGCATTTAAACCAATTTTGCTTTAATATTAACAGTGTTTACTGAACCCATGAATTCTGTACCATAGAATCACAGAGGAAGTTGTAATTGACCATGGAATCTGGCTTCTGATTCTCAGAATGCTCCTTTAGTTATATTTGTATGTGTACATCAACGTAAAAAATAATGAGACGTTAAACACAGAGATAATCATAAAAGTCAGTGGGCTTCCCTGGTGGCGCAGTGGTTGAGAGTTCGCCTGCCGATGTAGGGAACACGGGTTCGTGCCCTGGTCCGGGAAGATCCCACATGCCACGGAGCGGTTGGGCCCGTGAGCCATGGCCGCTGAGCCTGCGCGTCCAGAGCCTGTGCTCCGCAACGGGAGAGGCTGCAACGGTGAGAGGACCTCGTACGGAAAAAAAAAAAAGTCAGCAAAAATGTTTAGTGTTTCACAGTGTTTTAAGTAAGTGCAACAAAGTAAAGAATGTGTCTCTAATCAGAGACTTTGTTTTCTGCCTGAAATAACATGATGATGAACATGTCCTGTCTTATCCTTCAAAAGTGAGTATAGGGCTTCCCTGGTGGTGCAGTGGTTGAGAGTCTGCCTGCCGATTCAGGGGACACGGGTTCGTGCCCCGGTCCGGGAAGATCCCACATGCTGCAGAGCGGCTGGGCCCATGAGCCATGGCCGCTGGGCCTGCACGTCTGGAGCCTGTGCTCTGCAACGGGAGAGGCCACAACAGTGAGAGGCCCGCGTACCACAGAAAAAAAAAAAAAAGGGGGGGGGAGTATAATTATAGTTGCTTTAGAGAAGCACTCTTCCATAGGAATTTCTGTAATGAGGGAAATACATTATATCTGTGCTATCAAACATGGAAACTACCAGCCACATGTGACCGCTGAGTTCTTGAAAGCCCACAGTGCAACTACAGGACTGAAATTTTAATTTCATTTAATTTTAATTAATTTAAATTTAAGTAGCCATATTAGACTACTGGGTACAACGTTGGAGAGTAAAACCTTAGAGCATATTTTTCAAACTATAGGTTGAAATGCATTAATGGACTCAGAACACTATTTCATGTTTCATGCCAGCATTTTTTTTTTTCCCACACTGCCAGGCTTGCAGGATCTTAGTTCCTTGACCAGAGATAGAGCCCGGGCTCCTGCAGTGAAAGCACTGAGTCCTAACCCCTGGACCACCAGGGAATTCCCATGCTAGCATTTTTTAAAAAGGAATTAAATAGTATAGATAATATCAAAGTTCCTCACTTATAACAAAATAGTTTCTGTGTGAGGAGAGAGAAAATGAGTCCCAGCTCATGGTAGAAAATGGGTTTTGTGTGATTCACTGACCACTGCCCTCCAAGGTCAATGAACTAGTAGGTGTAATTTGGGGAGCAAACCAAAGAAGCGACAGGAAAACTGCAATATTAGCTTTGCTTGCAATGAGGGAAGAGCCAGTGAGAAACTATGTGATGATGGCTCCCCCTTGAGGTTTGGTGATAATATTTTAAGAGGGGGAAAACTAAAAAGAAACAGTAGAGTCAAATGAGAAGAAACACATTAATTTCCTCGTGTTTACACACAATACTTTCCCTTTCTTCTGCGGTCCTCAAACAAAGCCCCACCTGTGCCAACCTTCCAGAAGTTAAATTGGCCACTTCAAATATAGGTGTTTTTGTTATTGTTGTTTTTCGGTACGCGGGCCCCTCACCGCTGTGGCCTCTCCCGTTACAGAGCACAGGCTCCGGACGCGCAGGCTCAGCGGCCATGGCTCACGGGCCCAGCCGCTCGGCGGCATGTGGGATTCTCCCGGACCGGGGCACGAACCCGCGCCCCCTGCATCTGCAGGCGGACTCGCAACCACTGCGCCACCAGGGAAGCCCCAAATATAGGTTTTAAATAGTGTCTGTGTTAGTAGACAGAGCCAGTCCGCTGATGCTCCTGCCTATGTTCTGGTTCAGCTTTTTGATGTGGCATTTCAGCGAGAGACATAAAATCCCCCTGGGCTTTAGCTCAGAGTGAGCTCAAAAGTAGCCTTTGAAAGTGGCTATGAATTTGAGACGATTAATACTGTACGTCTCACTGTGTGGAGAGATGAAAATTACTAAACCCTCAGAATGTGGTACAAATACAGAAGTATGACATCTCTGTACTCTGAAGTTGATTATGTCGTAGTCGACCAATAGAATTTGTTGTTGTTGTTATTTGCTTATTATGTAATTGTATTAGAGAATCTGGGGGAGCAAGTTTTTGAAGAAAGAGGAATAGATTCCATATGAGACAAAAGGAAATTGTTTTTCTTTATTGAGGTTTAATTTATGTTAAAGGAAATGAAGTGCTCTTGAGTGCTCAGTGAGATGAGTTTTGACAACTGTATATAACAACCAACCAAAACGAGATAATGGACATTTCCATCAACCCAGAAAGTTCCCGTCTGCTGCTTCCCCATTTAACCCCTGCCTTGCCATAGACCATCACTGTACTGTTTTCTAGCATCAGAGACTAGTTTTGGCTGTTTTGGGAGTTCAAATAAATGGGCTCATGCACTATCTACTCGTATGTGTCTGACTTCTTAGGCTCAGTGACATGTTTTGTGATTCATCCTGGTTGTTCCACATGTCATTAATTCATTCCTTTTTCTTGCTGAGTCGTATCCCATTCTATGAATAGGCCACCTTTTGTTTATCTAGTATCTGTATGGTCATTTGTCAGTTTTTAATTTTTAAAAAGTCTGCTATGAACACGCTTGTGCAAAAAAAAATTTTGTATATGTGGCTCTGTATTTTCTTTTTGCTCAGGTAAATACATAGAGATGGAATTTCCAAGTCATATGATAAAAGCATGTTTAACTTTATAAGAAACTGCTAAAAAAATTAGCATAGAGAGGACTCCAAGCCTAGATGAATTCTATCAATCATTTGGTAGGAGTTCCTTGTACATTCAGGATACCAGCCTTTTGTCAGATATAAGTATGACTAAGAATATTCTGCAGCCTGTGGCTTTGCTATTCATTTAATTTGGGTCCTTTGATGAGTGAACCTTTTAATTTTGCTGAAGTCAAATATATATACCTATATATTTTTTCTTTTATGGTTGAGGTAAGATTGTTACTATTTGTTACCTGAATGTTTGACAGAAAGCCATCTGGGCTTCTTTGGGGAAAGTTTTTAATTGTGGATTTAACTTCTTTTTTTTTTTTTTTTTTTTGCGGTACGCGGGCCTCTCACTGTTGTGGCCTCTCCCGTTGCAGAGCACAGGCTCTGGACGCGCAGGCTCAGCGGCCATGGCTCACGGGCCCAGCCACTCCGCAGCATGTGGGATCTTCCTGGACCGGGGCACGAACCCACATCCCCTGCATCAGCAGGCGGACTCTCAACCACTGCACCACCAGGGAAGCCCAACCCACACAATTTTTGATACATCATATTTTTTAACCTCTATCTTAAATATAGTTAAATATATCAATTTCTTTTTTTTCTTTGATCCTTGGGTTATTTAGAAATGTGTCATTTAATTTTCAATTATTTGGGAATTTTCACATATATTTCTGTTACATTGCTAATTTATCTGCACTGTGGTCCAAGAACAGACTCTATTTGATTTTGATCACCTGAAATTTAATGAGAAGTTATATGGTCCAGCTTATAGAATATATTGATAAGTGCTTCAGGTGCATGTGAAAGAATTTTGCAGTGGTGGGTATAGAGGTACATACGTGTCAATTAGATGAAGTCGTTTGAGAGTGTTGTTCAACTATTTTGTATCTCTACTAATTTATCAGGTTTTTCTATTCAGTATTGATAAAAAAGAGTAGTAAAATCTTCAACTGCATTTGTGAATTTGCATATTCATCCATATGTTTTTATCTATAGTATATTCTATTGTTATTATAATTATGCCTTATTGTGGAATCGACATTTCTGTCACTATGAGGTATCAGTCTTGGCTTTTCTCTAGTAGTACTTCCTTTAAATATCTAATTTAAATATCCTCTAAATACTAATATAGCCACAGCAGCTTTCTTTTGCTTAGTGTTTCCAAGATAGCTCTTTTAACTTTTTGATTTTAACATGTCTGTGTTTTGCATTTACAATAAATGTGATTTTCTTGTAAAAAGCTCATACTTGCAATTTTTTTCCATACTGAAAAATCTTTTATACTTACTTGCATTGTTTAGGCTACAATCTGTTCTCCACATTAGCAATCAGAGTTATCCTTGTAGTATATAACATATTTCATTCCTTTGGTCAAACCATCCATTGGCTGCCTGTCTTAACTCAGAGTAAATTCTGAAGTCTTTACAATGACCACCCAGGCCTTTTGTGATCCATCCTCAGCTCTCACCCCAGCTACATCTCTGCTCTCATCTATTCTCTCTCTACCTTGATCACTCTACCCCAGGCCTCCTAGCAACACATCAAATACACGAGGGACACTCCTCCCTGCTATGTTCCCCTTCCGGATTTCTCTATATCCCCCTCCCTCGCTTCTTCTCAGGTCAATGTCACTTCCTCTCTAGAAACCTTCTCTGACACCCATGCCTAAAATAGTACTGCTTCTCCCATAACTGTATTCCTTTGGCCTTGAAACATTTTATACCACATACCACCCGCTTTCGTGTCATATATTTACTAATTTAATGTATATCTCCCCTACTATACTATAGGGCTCATGAAAGCAGAGGCACTATTTTGCTGACTATTGTCAGTGTCTAATGTGTAGTAGGGGCTCAATCAATGTGTTGCATTGAATGAATGAATAAATGAATGAAACAGTATTCTCTCAAACCCCATGAATTCAACTAAGGTGGTCCCGCTACATAGAAAATCACCACCACTCTTTCCAATTTTCTAGACAAAGACCTATAAAACAATTCTGTAACTGAGCCAGATTCAATATTAAATATATTTAGATTTTCTAGGGCAACTTTTTTAAAAATACACTGTTCCTTTGTATTCAGACATAAAATAGTACTTGATAAATGACATGTCCTGAATTTTTTGTTTTAAAAAACAGCCTTCATATTTCTAAAGACCCTTCTAGCTGTGGCCTTCATTGTGAATGTTAAAAATGTCTCCTATTTATGTGGACCCCCCAAACAAACACCCCATCTCAGCATGGTATTGTGAAAGCTCCTCCTGTATGGTCCCCTGCTAAGTATCCTCTGATTTAAGTATCCTGTGATTCCCTCTAGAAGGGAATTTATATTATATTTTAATAATCTGTTTACTTTTCTGACTTCCTAACTAAACTAAGAGTTTAATATGGACAAAATTCATATTTTCTTGATCTTTCATTTTCAGTGACTAACCCTGTATATGGCACATAACACGAGCTCAATAAATTTTTGTCTGTAAATGAATAAATTCCATTTATATAATACTATTCTTTCAGTTTTACCACAACTTCCTTCTTTTAAAAATGGAAGTAAATTACCCAAGATTTGAGTTAGGTGATATCTGAATGGCATAATCCATGATAGTTATTCTCCCAGCCAGAGATATAGAGTCTGAGCACTTGAGTTTAAAACTGAGTCACATCAGCTGACATAACATATATTTAATGATGTTTTATAGCACCAGTTATCTTAGGACTTTTAATTCTTATGAAGTATTCTTTCTAACTTCAAATTTCTGAGAATTTCCTATGGTATCTCATATGCAAAGAGCCCTCAAAACCAACAGGAGTCAGACTTGAATGTACATAAAAACTCCTGGGGGCCTTGTTAAAATGCAGGCCCTGGTTCAGTAGGTCAGAGGTGGGTGGGTTCTTATCATCTGTGTTTCTGGCAAGATCCCAGCTGATGCTGATGCTACCAAACCTTGGACCACACTGTAAGTAACAAGGCTATAAGCCACGATATGCAGGTGTCCACTAAAGGTTCTTCATCACAATTTGACTTAGAACAGAATCAATTTCCTCCATGGAAGTATAGAGTGGTGTGTTCACCCAATCCCCTGACCAGAGGAGGTGGCTTCAAGGCTAAAATACATTATTCCAGGGACATTTAAAAGTAAATATCTTGTAGCCTTAAGATCAGAATCTGAACTTCTAGATGGGTAATTGATTTTTGATAGAAAAATACACTGGAATCTGACCTTTTCATCATTTTATAAAAATATAATTTGTTAAAGTCCAAAATTATGGGAAGTTTTGGGAAAAAATGTCATCTGGACATCAATAGCACATCAAGATGTCTCAGAATATCTTGATCTTTTATAGTATTTCTTCTACATTCTGCAATTAAAAAAAAAAGTGAATCAGATATTGCCATTGAAAATAATATAAAAAATGTTTGAGTCTTCCCAGGTGGCGCAGTGGTTGAGAGTCCGCCTGCCGATGCAGGGGACACGTGTTCGTGCCCCGGTCCGGGAAGACCCCACATGCCATGGAGTGGCTGGGCCCGTGAGCCATGGCCTCTGAACCTGCACGTCCGGAGCCTGTGTTTCGCAACGGGAGAGGCCACAACAGGGAGAGGTCCGCATACCGCAAAAAAAAAAAAAAAAAAAAAAAAAGTTTGACCAGGAAAGATCATAAAATCAGGGCTGCTAATTAGGGCAGCTGCCTCAGTTAGGAAAGCAGTTTGAGGATATTCTGTTAGCTGGATGAAAAATATGAGGCAGGTGATACCACCTCTGTTTTGACTTCACTGGCCTGTAAGCTAAATTTATGGTGTGACAAGTGCTGTTTGAATTGAATGTGAAGACAAAACCAAATCACAAATGTGGTGTTCCAGAAGAAGGAGGGGGGAAGGGGCAGGTAGAAATTTGGGTGAGGGTAAAGGAGCTGAGGGTTTGTCTTATCTTTGATCTTGTGTCTGGTCAATGGAACATCCGTGACTGACTGTCGCAGAATCCCCAGTCAAGGCACAAATACTGTGATGACAACCTCTGTATGATGGAAAAGGTTTTAAGGGGGAGGCCATAGGCTGAGAAAAGATGAAGCTGGACAAAGAAGAGCGCTTTCTTGCATGAGATTAATTTACTGAAAAATTAGCACAGCAAAAGGGAGTCCTTTCAGAGATTTTGGTTTTGAATCCTCATTAAAAACATACACTGCTTGGGAATTATATAATTTTGCAAACTATGTGTTTCCCTTAGCTAACATTTGCATGACATTGCAAAGCAGTTTACAAATCAATTCAGCAAAAGTTATTTCTATTTTAGAGGTGAGAAAATTGAAAGGTAGGCAGATTGTGACTTGGCAGGCAGAGATAAAAACACTAATATTATCTAGATATCTCCAAAATCTGTTATCTTTTTAACAAATTATGTTGCATGTGCATAGATGTCCACATACCATGTTTTTGGAAAGTTCCAACTTTTGAGATCAGAAACTTATACCTTACAAGCTTCATTTTAAAACATTTACTATATCATCAATAGTCATCATGTTAAGAGTTCCAGCACTACAGAGTTGAAATACTAAGATTCGTGTTTACACAGCTAATGGATGGGGATTTTTGTCCAGGACACAGTTATGTATTGGCAAACTAGAGAACTGAATAAATCCTATCTGTCTCTGCTTCCTTGAAGGAGTTCAGTTCCATTTCTAATCTGGCAGCCAGTCTTGCCCAAAGTATTTGGAGCTTGCAGCAGCCTCCAGACACCTGGTGAGTTTTTCCACAGGAGTGCATCCAGACACTAGCCAGATGCACGCCTTCCTTTTCCTGTCTCCTTGCATTCCACCAGCAGCTGGACCAAAGATGACTCATTCATGCCAACTATCAAAACATGATGTTTTGCTTCTTCAGAAATCACAAGGCTCTGCAAGGATCAGGACATATTTTAAAGTAGTTTAAAAGGTGAGTTTCTGAAGAAGAAAGTGCTTATTGCAATTATTCAGGATTTTTTTGAAAAGAAAGTTTTGTACCGATCACAGACCATCTTATTCAATTACTGGACAAATTCTCCACACCGTTTCTTGTTAAATAACATTTTCCAGGTTAAGAAAAAAAACTTTGCATGCCTACGTATCAGAAGAAAATATAAGTCAGAGAAAAGTGTTATTGCAATAATGTATTGTTTCTCCATTTACAAAACTAACATGGAACCATGAAGAGAGATGTAGGTTTTTTCCTAGCCATACCTAGAAATGCTGATCGTGATGTTTGCTTAAGGATCTGCATATATATCTACAAAATACAAGGTGAGTCTTAGACTGGGAGTTGGGGGCAATGTGTTATTGGCCACAAGTACACAGAATAGAACTTCTGTTACACTTGATTCGAGTCTGTGTGTGTGTTGGGAATGGGGGTGAAGACGGTCATAGCACAAATGCCAAAGACTCTTGCTGTTCCTATTAATATTTAGTAGATGTTCTTAAATGAATGCTTTTTTGTTTGCTGTAGGTCCTTGGGACAATTTCTAGTGACATTAAATAATTAACTTATTTTCATAATACAATTTTCACCAGTTATGATTGTTTCACCGGGGTAAGGATCCATGGAACTCCTCACACCACCATTTCAGAAGTCTTTTCTTTTTTTTATTTCAGTTTTTTTATACTTTGATTTTCAGTTTGAGCAGTTGCTCTTGCTATATGTTAAAGTTCATTGATCTTTTATCCTGCAGTGCTTAATTCGTTGTTAAATACCCAGTGAAATTTTCATTTTATATATTACATGTTTTATCTCTGGAAGTCCTATTTAATTCCTTTTTGTATCTTCCATTTCTCTCATCATTATATTTATGTTCTCCTTGAAAACTTTGTTTATATTTAGTACATTTATAATAACTGTTTTAAAGTCTTTGACTGCTAATGCTATCATCTCTGTCATTTTTGGTCCACTTTTATTGACTTATTTTTCTTCTGGTTATGGTTCACATTTTCCTGTTCTTTCGTATGTCTTGTAGTTTTTTATTACATGTTGGGCACTCCAAATTTTATATGCTTGGACTCAGCTTGGAGTCACTTTTGTGTACCGTGGTCCAGGGTGTGTATGTATAGGCAAAAAGCCATGATTATGATGAGACTCACCTCGTACGTTTTTTTCTAGAAGGTGTAGTTCTATGATACCTGCAATCCAGTATCTAGAAACACTTGTTTTATATATTTTGTCTTGTTTTCTAGTTCTTTACAGTAGAACATAAGTCTGGTCCATTTATTACATTATGAAATTAAATCATCTGAAATTAAATCATCATGACAAAATTTTAAGAAAAGGAGCCGTTTTGTGAAAGCAAAAGCTTAAGAAAATGGGTTTGAAATTGGTGGACAAGGAAAAAAGTACAAGTCAATCCCTGACCTCAAGGAATGCACAGTTTAACGTGAACTTTTCAAGATTCTTCTTTTAAAATGTATCAGAAAAATGTTTCCTCATTTTAAAGACTTTCTTGTGTATTTCTATGTCCTGTACCAGTGATCTCCATAACTGACTATAAAACAAAATCATTGGAGAACTTGAAAATAAATTACAGATAACAAGGCCACACCCCAGACAGCTCTGATACAGTTGGTCTGGATGGGACCCAGAAATCTATATATATATATATTTTTTTTGCTTTATAACAAATTTAATCAGTTATACATATACATATGTTTCCATATCCCCTCCCTTTTGCGTCTCCCTCCCACCCTCCCTATCCCACCCCTCCAGGCGGTCACAAAGTACCGAGCTGATCTCCCTGTGCTATGCGGCTGCTTCCCACTAGCTATCGACCTCACGTTTGGTAGTGTATATATCTATATTTTTAAATAATCTCCTCAGGTGACTTTTACATACCCAAACTTGCACATTCTGAATGCAGACTTAATTGCTTTACATTGTTTCTGGGAACCATATAATTCTCAAAGTTGTTCCTGATGAAGTAGATACCAATCTGGGGACTCTTTTGCCTTCCTCTTCTCTCTCCTGAGACTATCTTATTATTCAGCTTCTAGACGTGTTGTAATATTTCGTGGAAAGCTTAGGTGGCTCCCCAACTTTCCAACCTTTGTAACACAACCCATATCAAGTCACATAAGGAGATTTGCAGATCCGCCTCATTCCACTACCACTGCTCTTTGGAAAAGCATCTAGTGAGTTCCACTCAACACTTCTGTAAAATGTGGGTTTATCCAAATGAAAGCCTTTTGCCTTTGCAGCTGGCCTTTCTGCTTGAATGGCTCTCACGCTCTGGGGCCTGAACATAACTCCAGAATACCATTTCATGACTCCGAAGATCGCCAGGACGCCTGTTCCCAGGGCCCAGCCTTTCCTTTAGTTTGACTCTGTTTACCTTTCATTAAGACCTAACAGTTTGGATTTCTTTTTCTACCAACACTATTTTCTAAGGAAACCCCAAATTGACCTCTGCTTTTAGAAACTTTAATAGGGAAAGACAATTGGCCTCTTTCTGGGTCCCCTGGATGAGCCAGCTGGCCTGCATTCCCTCTTCTGCAGCTGTGTGTAAGCTCCATTTGCATTTCAACCTTCAAACCACAAAAAGTCAATTCTGATCTGTGTAGTCGGCCAGTGTCCCTTGGTAGTGAATCATGTCACCTTATCTTTCACGTTTGATCTAGGAAACCATTTAAGTTCAACTGGATAATAAGAAAGGCCAAATAACTTCTAAAGTCGCAATTACAAACACGTCTCAACCAAGTTCAGTGCCGACCTAAGTCTGAGATTTGGGAATGACATGATAACGGACTAGATATGCCAGATGTGTGTTTTCTGAGCTTCTTTTTCAGCTCATTCTGACCAACAAGAAAGTAAACCCTGGCAATATTATAAGGATAAGAGAAGACCATATGCTAATTTCCAGAGGGAATTTCTGCTAATTGAAATATTGATGAAATGGGATGAGAAAGATGTTCTTGAACAGCATGTCACATGCATTAAACTCTGAAACAAACAAAAAACTGTCCCAAAAAGGAAGGTAAAAGTAGTTTGCTTCAGCACTCTCCTCCCTTTGCCTATACTATCTGAGGTATGCCCTGATCATAAAAATGGGTAGCCCTCTTATTAATTTACATTAATTTTTTTCTGAAGCCATCCACTTACCTCCACCCATATCCCTACCAGTTTCTATCTTAATCCATTTATTCGGAGACTTGAAGTGACTAAAATCAATAAATATAATTACTAAAAAATTAAGGAGAATACAAATAGGTGTATTCCAACCAAGGCTTGCTGGTTCCATAAGGAAAAGTTTTGAGAAAAAGTATAGTGGTGGAAGGAGAGTGTGCTTGTCATGTATCGTTCATTCTTTCATGCATTCAAGTATTTATTTTGCAAAGTACTTGGTACACGGCAGTCAACAAAAGAGATCCCGTCCTCACAGTAGAGGGAAAAAATAAAAAAGTAAATAAAAACAATTAATACAAGTGTCTTTTAATATCACATCTTATCATGAGTGTTTTCAGTGAGAGATATTATTTTGCCTGAATATAATTTGTTTCTGTGTTTTGAAGAGTGAGAAGGGAAAGTTCGGATGCAAGGGATGTATCTAAAAATTTATTCAATTCTGTTCAGGTCCTGAGTTTTCATATCAAGAGTTAGAATAGCAAGAGATCAGGTACCATAGATACCTGTGCTTGCAAAATATGGTAGATATCATGTGGGAGAAAAGCAGGGCAAGGTGGTAAATAACAAGGTGGAAGGCCTGATTTAGGGTGATCAGAGGACTCCTCTCTAATGGGGTTATATTTCAGAGATCTTAAGAATGAGATGGAGCTAGCTGAGTGAAAAGTGAGAGGAATGTTTTCCCTTCTGACAGTCTTTGGTGTTCAAGTCAGTTAAAATGCCATGTGCAAAGGCTCTCAGAAAAGAGTTGGAAGAAAACCAGTGTGCTTAGCGTGGGGTGAGGACCTGTGTTGAGGATGGAGATACGGGGAGATGACTGACATTGCAGTAGCCTGTAGGATTGGACCAATATCTGGATTTACTGTAAGGGAAACAGCTAGCCACTGCAGAGTTAGCCATTTCCCTGACAACTTGAAGATACAAATAGTAGCATAACATCATTATAAACAGTATTAGATGCTTCAAAAGCAGGGACCAACTGCAAAAATCCAATGAGGCAAAAGCAAGGCTGAAAGTCTGTTTCAAACTGGAGATGAAGAGGAAAAACAAAAGAAGTGAAAACCAAAAAAAGAAAAAAAATAGATATTGTGATCAGACCACAGAGATCTAACAGGCAGATAACTGATATTACTAAAGAAGGAATAAGAAAAAACCTTCTTAGACATATTAGTAAAACCCACTATGTTCTGTTATTTCTGGCCATGTCATAATTAAACACCGAGTGGGGCACATTTAACACTTATGATATGGTTGAGATTTTGGTCCCTTTTGTGTGTATTTCTAACTGCTTTGTTTTTATAGGTTTCATTGCTGTTATTTGCCATACTATCTTTCACATATGAAGAGTACCTTTAAATCAACAAGAAAACAAGAATATACTAACAGAACAATTGAAAAGGAAAGTAAATTTTTTCTACAAATATGAAGAAATAAAAGCATGCAGTAAATAGATGAAAAATGATACACCTCACTGTTAATGAAACACAAGTCCATGAAAAGGAGAACAGTTTTCATCAATTTAGTTGGTAAGGTTTTAAAAATTATAATATCCTATTGAATCAAAGATGTGGGGAAATGAACATGTAATACACAGCATGCACAATCAATGCAACCTTGTTGGAAGGGAATTTGGGAATATATTTAAAGAGCTACCAAATACTTATATTATTTGACCCTTCAATTAAAGAATATTGAAAAACTTTTAAAAATGTACTATTGTTAAGAATAAATAAAGATTGTCTTGAGGGGAAAAAAATGGAATCAGACTCCCTGACTTCAGACTCTACTACAAAGCTACAGTAATCAAGACAATATGGTACTGGCACAAAAACAGAAATATAGATCAATGGAACAGGATAGAAAGCCCAGAGATAAATCCATGTGCCTATGGTCAACTGATCTATGACAAAAGAAGCAAGGATATACAATGAAGAAAAGACAGTCTCTTCAATATGTGGTGCTGGGGAAACTGGACAGCTACATGTAAAAGAATGAAATTAGCACACTCCCTAACACTACACACAAAAATAAGCTCAAAATGGATTAAAGACCTAAATGTAAGGCCAGACACTATAAAACTCTTAGAGGAAAACATAGGCAGAACACTCTATGACATAAATCATGGCAAGATCTTTTTTGATCCACCTTCTAGAGTAATGGAAATAAAGACAAAAATAAACAAATGGGACCTAATGAAACAAAAGCTTATGCACAGCAAAGGAAACCACAAACAAGAGGAAAAGACAACCCTCAGAAAGGGAGAAAGTATTTGCAAACAAATCAACGGACAAAAGATTAATCTCCAAAATATATAAACAGCTCAAGCAGCTCAGTATTAAAAGACAAACAACCCAATCCAAAAATGAGCAGAAGACCTAAATAGACTTTTCTCCAAAGAAGACATACAGATGGCCAAGAAACACATGAAAAGCTGCTCAACGTCACTAATTATTAGAGAAATGAAAATCAAAACTACAATGAGGTATCACCTCATACCAGTTAGAATGGGCATCATCAGAAAATCTACAAACAACAAATGCTGGAGAGGGTGTGGAGAAAAGGGAACCCTCTTGCACTGTTGGTGGGAATGTAAATTGATACAGGCACTATGGAGAACAGTATGGAGGTTCCTTAAAAAATTAAAAATAGGATTACCATATGACCCAGCAATCCCACTACTGGGCATATACACTAAGAAAACCATAATTCAAAAAAACACATGCACCCCAATGTTTATTGCAGCACTATTTACAATATCCAGGTCATGAAAGCAAACTAAATGCCCATCAACAGACAAACGGATAAAGAAGAAGTGGTACATATATACAATGGAATATTACTCAGCCATAAAAAGGAATGAAATTGGGTCATTTGTAGATTCGTGGATGGATCTAGAAACTGTCATACAGAGTGAAGTAAGTCAGAAAAAGAAAAACAAATATCGTATATTAACACATATATGTGGAAACTAAAAAAATGGTACAGATGAACTGGTTTGCAGGGCAGAAGTTGAGACACAGATGTAGAGAACAAACGTATGGACACCAAGGGGGGAAAGCCACAGGGGGTGGGGGTGGGGGTGGGGGTGTGATGAATTGGGCTATTGGGATTGACATGTGTACACTGATGTGTACAAAATTGATGACTAATAAGAACCCGCTGTATAAAAAATAAATAAAATAAAATTCAAAAATTCAAAAAAATGAAAACAAAAACAAACAAAAAGAATAAACAAAGATTATTAAACAATCATGCTGTCTATCATATATTGACACAAATATGTATAATCACATAGCTATTAGATGATGAAAAGGGGGAATTCAAAAATTCCTGAATGCTTTTTTTTTTGTATTACATGTAATTTATGTATTCTTTGTGTTCTTTATAGCTTTCAAATTTTCCAAAATAAACATTACTTTTTTAATATATGAGATTAACTGGGCAAAAATGAAATAGTGAAGAGAAAATAGTTCCCAAGTACTAGGCCTTATAAATTCAACTTGATCAAAGATAAACAAGGACATGCTATATATGTACAATGTAAATTATAAAGTACATTCAATGGGAATCCGCCTTTGGATTCTGTAGATAGAATAAAAACCTCCCATAACACACTATTTTTTAAAAATTTTGAGTGGTTCATACGAAGACATTAGACCATAAATAATACTGAAAAAGTTCCAAACTGTCAAATATTCACACCACATACTGTCACCACAGTGTAATTGAAATGGAAATGTTATTAAGGTAAATCTATATGAATAAGAAAATTCTATGAATTGTAGTTTTTAAAATACTCTAAATATCTAGTTGGCTGACTCTCACATTGGCTCACAGATTTGAAGGCCATGGCCAAAGGTGAATTCAGAGTTAAATCATTTATTTACACTTTCTTCTCTTTAAAAAAGTGGATCAAGTATTCATCCTTCAAAATGTGAAAATAATCTAAAACTCTAAAAAAATTGATATAAGTTTAAATGATGAATTAATAAATATAAAAGAATTAGGGTAGTAACACGAAGAAATAATATGGGAGGAAAAATAACCTCGAGCCTTAAATCAAATTGAAATGAAAGGGTGATATAAGTGAACTTATTTACAAAACAGAAACAGACTCACAGACTTAGAAAGTGAACTTATGGTTGCCAGGGAGGAAGGGTGGGGGGACAGGATAGTTAGGGAGTGTGGGATTGACATGTACACACTGTTATATTTAAAATAGATAACCAGCAAGGAACTACCCTATAGCAGAGAACTCTGCTCAATATTGTGTAACAATCTAAATGGGAAAAGAATTTGCAAAAGAATAAGTACATGTATATGTATAACTGAATCACTTTGCTGAACACCTGAAATTATCACAACATTGTTAATCAACTACACTCCAATATAAAATAAAAAGTTAAAAAGAAAAAGAAAGGAAATGAAAGGGAAAATAACTGACAAAATTAGATGCAAGATGTGGACTTTATTTTTAATAAGACATTAATTTTCTGTTCTAATACTTCTGCCTCCCAAACAACTGACTTGACTTTTCTGACATATTAAAATGAAGAAATGTAACCAAATGACCCCAAAAGTCACATTTAGCTTTTTTACTTTTGGGATTCCAGCTGTCTTTAACGCCGAAAAGACTGCATGTGTAGTACCTGATTTCGAACACTAGAGGGCAGAACAACAAAGGAAACGTGGAGGCAGGCGAGCAGGCTCCACCAGCAGGAAATACGGTCGGATGCAGGGAGGAGAGGCAGTCCGCATTATGGAGACCGACTTACAGTTTAGGCACAAGCTCAGCCCCGGAAGGTTCCAGATAACAGCAAAAATAATAGTCAGGCCTTGTCGAGCAGCCTCTATTACCAGGAGCCTCTCTTCTCACCATGCGTTCATTTTGGGCAAACGCAAGAATGAGCAACTAACTATAGATATTTAACCTGTATTCTGTTGGCTTTGTATGAATTTTGTGAAGCAGACTGATCTGTCGCCTCTCTCTGCAGACAGGACAAAAGTACCATCTTGACCCTTGATCTCTTCTCCTTCTAGTCTCTTTGGCAGGAGTCGCTTACTAAAAACAACGTTTTTGTTCTTTAGAAACCTGTTCTGGCCTTTATTCAGGACCTTAGTGCCATACAATGGGGTGAGTGTGATGCAGGGAGAAGAAGCGGAGTTTGGGAACTGTGTGTCTTTGGAGGTTGAAGAGGGCAGTGCCTCTGCAGAAACAGCCTGAGGAGGCCAGTTGAGAGTTTCTGCAGAAACGGAGACCCCAGATTTGGACCAGCTCTACCCCTTAAGGTGGCAGGACCAGGGGAGGTCAAGTCTGTGTGAGTGAGGGCTAGAAACCAGTCCAGTGACCTTGGGAGCCCCCGTGAAAGACCTGCCCAGGTCCTCTTAGTGGAGAGGGCTCCTGCGAGGGTGTCCTGACCCCAGAGCAGAGCAGTGGTGTCTGGTGCACCTGCAGGAAGACCATTCCACCCATGTTCCAAGCCTAGTATGCCCACCGGTTCTCGTCTAGAGAAAATATGTGGGGAAAACTCTGACAAGTTCACTTTCGCTGAACTTGATGCCTGAATTTCAAAACTGGATTCTATTTTGCCTAAGTCCAGGCAGAGGCCCAGAAGTAAGAAAGGAAATAGTCAAGAGAAAATGTGCTTTTATTCTTAATGTCATAACTTATACTGTGGTTTATGAACACAGCTTAAAATTAATACATTTTTAATGGAAAAAATCACAGTGAAATGAATTCTTTTAGTATCATGAAACACTTAACACCTGATAAGCATCCTTATCTCGCATAATCCCTGGGGCATGAGGGAATGATTCTCATCTACTTTATACATGTAATAAAACAGGAGCCTATGGGGTTTAAGTAAATTTCTCAGAGTCACCCAGTATACAGCACCGGGCTGTCTGTTGGTCTCTTAACTCTGCACAGAGGTTTCAAAACTTCTCAAGAAACACGGAATCAGACACAGCTGCCTGCTGGAATTTTTTAACACAGAAGAAAAGGCCCTCCTGACCCACTGTGCCCACCCCCCAGGCAGGTGTCCTGGAGCCTCCTCCGGGCTCACCATCTCCCTGGGCTCACCTGCTGCAGCCTGAGCGCTCTGGGCTCTTGGCATCTGAATGCATCTGGCTCTGTCTTTGACTGGGTCTAAGAGGAACATGCTTTCTCCCCAGGACCGTGGGCAAAATCTCACAAGAGGGGAGGGCTCTGTAAATGTGCACGAGCTTCAATTACTGCATCCCCAGTGTTTTTGGGGACAGAAGAGGTGCACCCAACTCAGCTTGGGAAGGCAAGTTCAGAGGTGAGAGGGAGACTCTTGCCTCGGTCCTAAATGCATGAGCATCTACGGACCAGGCTTGGGGGAGTTGGGGAGGGGAAGCCTGGAGGCTTTCCCCAGCACAGTGAGCATCCTATGATTGTATTCTGGCATCATTTCCTTGTAGTCTAGGGGATCCCCAGAGACACTGGCCTGGGGTGGAGCTGAGTGGGTGTTGACAGGTGAGCAAGAACATTGGCTCCTCCCCCAGCACTTACTCCTTGCTACCACTATAGGGTGACGTGAGCCCATTTATCACATCCATCCCTGCCTCCAGGCCACACCCACCCTACATCTGGACTAAGAGATGACCTTCATGGGGATGGCTTCTGCTTTATGGCTACATTCGTGTCCAATCACAAAATTGTCCCAAAGCCAAGCTTTTCTGAATAAGTGGTTTGCAAATACTCATAGTATCAGAATAATATTAACCACATTTAAAAGAACTCTTTGCTACTTTGCTTGGAATATACCAGGCACAGTGCTAAGTGTTGTCTACGTGTGATGATTCAGAACCTTCATAAATGCTCCACAATGCGGAACGTCTTGTTATACCCATTTGTCAGATGGAGAAAGTGAAGCTCAAAGAACCAAACGTTTCGTCAATTCATGCAGCCTCGTTGGGTGCAGCCGACGAGCTCGGTAGCCATCCTAACCTCCACACTCCACTCCCAGCAGACGGTAACAATTAGGCGTTGTCTGGGGGCAGCAAGAGGGAAGGATTCCCTTAGGAATGAAGGAAGGATGGGCCAGACAGTAGAGACCCTGGGATCAAAGGATCAGAGGAGAGAAGAGGCATGGTGTGCTCGTTGAGCTATCACATGTGTGATTTTGCTGCGGGAAAATGGACTTTGAACAGGGATCATACTGACCATTTTGGTGGCTAACCTGAGCCACTCTATTCCAAATATCTGTCAAGTTCCTTCTAAGTGCCATACCCGTTTCTAGGATATAGGGGAAAAGGAAGAAACACAAAGCAACAGCAACAGCAAAGCAAAGATCCTGGTCTTCCTGAAGCTTCCATTGCAGCTGCAGGGAGAGTAGAGGTCCAGAAGTGGAGTGCGGGCAATTCAAATGCCACTCAAATTTGAATTTCAGAGAAGCAACAGATCATTTTTTAGTATAATTTTGTATCACACAATATTAGGGTCATACAAAAAATCTTTGCTGTTTAGTACAAGAATGTGTCAAATATTGCATGGAACACACTCACACTAAACCTTAATTTTTTCTTTGGCCAAGCCTTGGGGCATGTGGGATCTTAGTTCCCCCACCAGGGATCGAACCTGTGCCCCCTGCAGTGGAAGTGGTTATGGAGCCCTAACCACTGGACAGCCAGGGAATTCCCTAAACAATTTTTTTGAGTGTGTATCCCAAATATTGCATAAGACATATTTATACTAAAAAGTTATTCATTAATCATTGGGAATTCAAATTTAATTGCAGCCTGTATTTTATCTGGCAATTTATTTGGAGGGTGAAGAGACACATAAGGAAAAATTTAATAAGACATGGTAATAAGTGCTGTTGAGAAAAATACAGCCCTTCATTTAGAGAAAGGAAAGGAGTCATGTTATGGGTCTAAATACCAGTCACGCATGGGTCTCTCCTTATCCCCAGCCCTTGGCCCTCTTATTTCCAGGGGCAGATTATTATGTCCTAGAAAGAGGGAAGATGTTCTGAAATTAGCAGAGAGTGGTGAAAGTATCCAGAGGAGAAGTCATTTCTCTTTAGGTGAAACTGTTTCAAAAATTATATTTTGGATCTAGTCTAGAAAATCTGAAAGCCTAAAATCCCAATCATGTGAAGCAAACATAGGAGATAAGTTAGATCTCCTAAGCATTCTCCCAGCTTGGATGGTCATGTCTTTTAGATTTTTATTTGATATTAAAACCCATAAAGGTCAAGGATTCTGTCAACAGGGCCTGGAACCACAAATGTATCCCTTCTCTGCTTTCTCCTAAAAGCACATCATAAAAACTAGAACTGTTTATTAAGGGCTCAGGGTCACTGAGGACTGTTTAATCAAGTCTGCTCTGCTGTGTCAGAGACTCAAGAGAAGCTCTGATAGAGTGGAATTCCCAGGAATTTGGATTCTTCCTCGGTACCATGCACGGTGCAGTATGGCTGCACGTGAGGTGAGGCCCCTCACATTGCTGTTACTACTACTATAGGTACGGCTTAAGGTTATTTCTACCTCAAGAATTTTATTCAAAATCACAAAATACATAGGAAAATGCTTTAAAAACTGTAAGCACTAACTAGCTACTAGGTATTATTGTTACTGCTAGATGCAGCTAGGGATTCAGCATGGATCAATTTGAATGATGTTAAAAGCTACTCAATATTTACAGGTTTATGAGAGCTTTTCCCTAATAAAAATTAAATTACTTATATATCTAAACATTGATGTGACCTAGATGTGTTTAGGGTCTCCATGAGTTGCAACTTGATACAAGCCATTAACTGATCCTATATTCTAGAAGGACCTGATGGAAAAGCTAAGTGTATCATCTGGGGTCCAGCCTGAGAGACAGAAGGCACACGGTAATTAGAATAAGGAAAGGTTAATGTAAAGAACTAGTAGCTATAACAGAGGATTTGTGTAAGGAGGGACTGGTTTACTCAAAGAAGTAAAGAGAACTGTGAAGACTAGAGAAGTAGCAGGTATTAGGAGCAGCTATGCCCCTTAGGTCTGAGACAGAGTACCCAGGAAAGAGGTTCCCCCACCTCTTCACACTCCTCTGGGCAGAATCCCTGTCTTTATTAGAGAGGACGTGCCATGGCTCACTGGATCGCAGAGAAGTCACAGAGTTTCTATACAGGTGCAACTTGCTAGAAATCTGACTTCAGGGTTGCTGGGAAAATCTGTCCACAGAAAGATGCTGTACCTGGAGACTTACTGCAGAGCTGCTGGAGGGAGTGAAGGGTTCACGGGGTGGGGGGTGAGGGTGGCGGGGGGGTAGGGTACCCATGCACTCTACTGTGATGATGCCCAAGGTGGTGTCAGGGATGCTGCTGACTGGACAGTGCTGGCCACCCTGCATGGACAGTGCTGTATGTTGGAGGGTCACACCACAACCAGGAAGAAAGACCCCTCCATCCTACAGCATCCTGCAACAGCATGCTCCGCTGACAACTTGGTGCCAGCCGACACAGGAGAACATGTACAGGGCCCACCTCCTTACAGTGGAATAGGGTGATGAAGGGTGATGTGGAGCTGAGAGGCAATACACTAACTGCCACAATGTGTGTCAACATGAGGTTTTGCTCTTTAGGAATAAACTACCTGAAGACAGTAAGCAACAAGGTCTAGCATGGGACTCGATCATTGCTTCTAAAGCTCTAGCATGCATGTGAATCACCTACTGAGCATGTTTAAATAAAGATTTCTGGGCCCCATTTCTTTCTGGGAGTTTCTGAAACAGGAAGTGTACTACAGGGCCTGATCATTTACCTTCCTTACCAATTCCCAGATGATGCTGATGATGTCAATCCCCAGAGAAGTATTCTTCTCCCTCTCTGTCCTTAGGAGGTTTATTCTAAATGAAGAGCATCTTGTTTTTAACACTTGGTTTCATAAGCAGGATCTCACTGTAAGTAGCTTTCTATTAGTCCCCATATTTAGTTATCATATATAAGCAGCAGAGAACCCTCATCTTTCTTAAGGCACATATTTGGATTGTTTTTTAATAATATTATTCCCATCCAGTTGTGTACTTGATTATTTTTTCTTAATTATCTATTTTAATTTGGGATTTTCTGAATGGGTTTTAAAAAGCAATAACTTCAGCAATATTTTCTCAGTTATTCTAATGAAAGGACTATTCAGATCATTCTTTGAATATGAGTTGGAATTGACAATTTCACACATGATTTAGCAGCAAAACAATTTCTAAAAACCGCAAAAAACTATTACAGATAGGTTTTTATATTGAGAAATTGTGATGAAATGGATACAAAGCTTTGGGGAAAAAAAGTAAAAAGTGTTTTTGGCAGTTTCTTTCCTTTTCTTCAATGTGGGATCGGGTGTTAAGACCGAAGATAATTCAGCCTAGCTCTGTTTTTCCTATATAATTCCTAGGGGTTATAGAGTGTTTTTCTTTCACATAGCTAAAAAGTACAGCAACTATGACATATATCATTTGCTTTAATGAAAATATTAGTTATATGACAGTAATGAGCTTCACTTTGGGCTGAAGCACTGCCCTGAGTTTATGTCTCCAAGATTTTCTTTTCCCCTCCAGGCAGCAAACCTCACTTTGTACACGTAATGTTATTTCATGGGACCTTTAATTTTAGTCCATAAGATAATTGAGCTTGTTTCATCTTGCTAATTATTTCCATAACTTCCTGACTCACTCTCCAATAAATTGGTGAGATAGTTTTCTTAACGAATGAAGCCAAATTACAGAAAAATCCCTGGCTGTGAGTCACAGTTCCTGGGGTTTTAATCTGAACTTAGTAACTAGCAATGAGGCCTTCAACAATTGCTTATAATATGTTTTCCTTTCTGGGTTTAAGTTTTCTCACATGCAGAATGACAAATTTAAAGAAATTATTTGTAGGCAACCCTCTACCTCCCAGATTCTATACATTTTTATCATAATATCTTTAAAATATAATATTGATTTCATTAAACAGAGATAATATAACAAGGTCAATAAAATTATTGGCATTTTCTCTTTAATTGTGATTTAAAAAAATAACTTTATGATTCTTTTGTTGGATAGATGAACAGTGCTGAATAATCATTGGTACATGCTAATATCTGGATGGTCATTGCTCTGATTTTTAAAAAACATAACAATACTTACAATGGCAAATAGATTGTTCTAGCTAGTGTACCATAATAAAATGAATCACTGGGTGGCAGTATAATGCAGAAAATCATAGACATCAGGGATCTGTAGCTGTACACCTAATGAGGTGTGCTATGTCACATCATCTTTAATGTGAATTACTTAACCAATAAAAACTATAGCAAACTAGTGAATTGAGATATATTACTATAACTCTCTGATTTTAAAGATAGCATTTTAAACTTTATGGTGGAATTCATTCCAAGAAATAATTCTGAAATGTGGGGTGGGGATTTCTCAACATTTCAAGAATTTCACAAATTTATTGGAAACGTATAACAATCAAGTACAATGCGTTTTTTTAAATAGGTGCTGTGAATTATTATTGTGGGAAAAGGATATGGCAGGAGAAAAAGGCTTATTAATTTTTTATTGTTAATTTATTTTTAAGGTTGGGCTGGTGAAGAATCGTTCACCTCGTTATCACACATAGTGTGATGTGACATGCGTCCAGTGATCCCAGGCTCAGGGGATGACCTAAAGCAGAAAATGACACATTCTTGAATCATGGAATGATCATCACTGGGCTCATCCATCTTCCCACGGATTTCCTGAAAGCCTCCAGTTCAGACCCGAACACAACCACCACTCACCTTTTTCCTCCATCACCAAACACATTATGGGGGGACTGAGGCAAAGTGGTGAGTTCAGTGTTCATGGGAGGTTGTTCCTCCCTTCCAATGGGAATGTGGGATTATTTCCCCCAAGAAAGGGGAGGCCCCAAAAGATTCACTCATAAGGTCCCGGGAGAGCTGGCCCCAGTTGAGGTAGAAACTCAATTACCGCTAAGACCCCCTTTGCAGAGGGAGCAAAGATTGTGGAGGATTGCAGCCCAAGAAGGCTCCATGCAGCACAGCCGGGGGAAATTATGGGAAACACACACATTTCACACTCATAACCCAGTGAGTTGAGATTTCTGAATACACCTTTCTTGCAGTGTTGTTCTATGTAAAGCTAAATTTCAGCTTCTTTCTAATTTCCTATACAAGCAGCACATTGGTGGGTTTGGATTTTGTGGTAACTGTACTTAAAGATGCACTTTGAAATTCTTTGCTTGTATGTCTCACTTTTTATCTGGTATCTGGCACAGAAAAGGCACTCAAAACAGTGCAGAACTAGAACAGACCTAGTTTGTGTGTTCGTGTGTGTTTGTTTCCTCTGGATCATGCTGTTTGTGTTACCCAATATCTTGTATGCTGTCTCTCAGGCAGCTCTTGCTAGAACAAACTCACGTTGTAATCAGCCTTGGAACTTTAAAAAATGCTGATGCCTAGATCCTTTGTTCAGAGATTTTGATCTAACTGCTGTGAGTATAACCTGGAGACTGGGATTTTTTTAAGTTTTCGGAGATTCTAATATGCAGCCAGACTCAGAACTACTGTCTAGGTTAATTCTTTCTTCAGCTGTATCTGATCTACAATTTGACCTATTTTTTGAGAATTAAATTTAAATGACTATGCTTTCTTTTAATTTCTAAGACACACATTTTAAAAAATGAATCTGCTTTTTTGTTGTGGTGCCATTGTTTTATGTTCTTTACATCTTCTTTTATAACTCTAATAAATTAAGATCTATTTGACAGCTTCTATTGGATACTTATTTATCAGAAAATCTCAGGATTCTACTCCTACTTTTTGTCATGTGCTATTTCTTGCTTATGGTGGCTTGTTCTCCTGCATGTTTTATAATTTTGGATTGTGAACTTAACTTAGGCAGAGCTCTATCTGGGAATCCTGGTGGCATGGATCTAAAGCAGTCTTGCCTTTTCTTCTGACAAAGGAAAAGTAGTATTTCCACAGTCCTGGGAAACCTGTACACAGTTTTAGGAAAATTTCTGGTATTCTGTGTCACTGGATCACAGATATTTGCACTTTCCTATTACAAACCACGCTTGTGGACAGGGCTTGGTTTTAGAATTCTCAGGGGAGCATTTTCCACCCAATGGCCCCAAAGGGTAGAAAAGGTTAGTCACTGCCTTCTCATTTGGGTGCATACATTTATTTGGGGATCATTTTCCTCAAGGATGCAGATGTTTTCTTAATCATGACCTGCTTCATGCAGGCTGAAGGCCTCTATTCTTGGTTGCACAAAGAAATGACAGTCCAGTCCCCACTTTGGTCACCATCCCTCCCTGACACACACCACCCTCCCAAGAAAATTGTACCTCTGCTCACCTTTTTTTCTCTGTGGTTTATTTCTGCCACACAGGGATTTTCCTTCTTTCTTGGCACCTCAGCTATGCAATGGACATGATGCTTTCATCACTTTACCTAGCATTTCTGTGAGACATGTCTCAAGAGACATTTTTTTTTTTTGGCTGCGTTGAGTCTTCATTGCTGCACGTGGGCTTTCTCTAGTTGTGGCGAGCGGGGGTTACTCTTTGTTGCGGTGTGCAGGCTTCTCATTGTGGTGGCTTCTCTTGTTGCGGATCAGGGGCTCTAGGCACGCGGGCTTCAGTAGTTGTGGCTCGTAGGCTCTAGAGCTCAGGCTCAGTAGTTGTGGCGCACGGGCTTAGTTGCTCCGCGACATGTGGGATCTTCCCAGACCAGGGCTCGAACCCATGTCCCCTACACTGGCAGGCAGATTCTTAACCACTGTGCCAGCAGGGAAGTCCCTCAAGAGACTTTTCAGATTAGCCTGCCTTCTTGTATAAACCAACTCCCATCTTATCCCCACCCCATTATATATAACACATGCTCAACATTATTTTCTGATTTCAATGTCTACCCAGCCTCACTTATTCCATCAGTCCCTAATATCTGCTGCAGCCCTCAGTTACACTGAGAAACATCCATCTTCCCTTTACCTCCCTTATGATTTATTAATTCAATTGCTTTCACGTATATTCACAGCACTTAGAGTATCAGAATTTTCAGGTTACTAAGCTTGTTCTCTTTTATGCATGAAAGAGTTTCTTGAAATTCCACCTTACAGGACATGGAGTGATCATTTTAAAGTAGGAATGAATTTTTAAAGTCGTTAATAATTTAAAAAAAAAAAAAACACAAGCCTTTCTCTACCTCTACTCCCAAAGCAGTTTTGCATGGATGCATAGCCTCAATTAAATGAGTTCCACAAAATATATGAGATTGCTACTATTTTCAATGTATTTTTAAGTAAGTCTGGTCCCATACCATGTATTTTACATTATAAACTAAAATAGAGGCCTGTGCCATTTGTTATATATTGAAATTTGGTGAGTTTGTGGATGATGATACTAGTGAACTATGCTGAGACATTTTTCTTTATTGATCGCACATATCTTAAAGAGTAGAAAGTAGTTTATAACAGACATCTTAAAGAACTTCTAGCAAGGTATTAATAATAAGCAAAGAGGTAATCTCTCCTACATGATGTTGGGGGAAAACACAGTCATAAAAATAACTGTAGTATAATTGGAAATTAACTTTTAAATTGCATTGGTTTACTTAGATTTTCAAGGGACAAAGGAAAATAAAAGATAATGAAAGTAACATTCATTATCAGATTTCTCAGATTGCATGAACATGTCCCTGCCTTTACTTAAAAAAAAAAATCAGTGCCTCTCACATGTGATCGACCAGACTCGGTTTTGATTGTATGCATTATGATCTTCTTGTTAGAGTGTAATGAGATTCAGTCCTGCACATGTGAATACCCACCGCCTGTCACTGAGCCATCTGTCTATGACTTAAAGGCAGGAGCATGCCGTCTGCAGGGAATAGAGAAAAATGGAAATTTATATTAGAACTGTTCTCTTTGTCCTTTGTTCATGATGTAAAACCACCTGGCATTATTCACTGGGGCTCAGACGTTTAACAAGTAACCTATCCAGCAACTTTAAGATGTGTCCCAGAATCGGGGTATATTTTGACATCTGGACAGTGGCCAATCTGCCTCCTGCACCAGGTACTTTTTTAAGGAAGTCCTTTTTTTTTTTTAAATTATAAACTTTATTTTCTAGAGTAGCTTTAGGTTTACACAGTAATTGGCCAGAAAATGCAGAGTTTCCCTTCAATCCTCCCTATTATTAACCCCTTGCATTGGTGAGGTATATTTGTTACAGGTGATGAACAAATATTAGCACATTATTATTAACTGAAGTCCATAGTTTGCATTAGGGTTCCTTCTTTGTGTTGTACAGTTCCGTGGGTTTTGCCAAATGCATAATGTCAGGTATTCACCATTAGAGTATCATATAGAATCGCTTCACTGCCCTAAAGTCTGGTGTTCCACCAGTTCATCCTCCCACTTCAACCCCTGGCAACTACTGGTCATTTTTACTGTCTCTATAGTTTTTCATTTTCCAGAATGTCATAGAGTTGGCATCATACACTACGTAGCCTTTCCAGACTGTTTCTTTCCTTTAGCAATATGTGTGTATCAGCTTTTAATTACCTTGAGTATATCTTTCATTTCAGACCTGTTCATTCTCTGTTCTTCTAATTCTTCCTCCTTCAGTTGTGATATTTTTACTCTCACTAGTCACATCACTAATGTCCATCATCAGTTAAAAAACAACTAATCACGAAAACATGTAAATAAATTGCCAGAGTAAGATTTTAAAATGCACTTAGTTGCTCTGCTTATATAAATAGAGATAAATAAGAAAGGCAAATAAAACAGAGGGTGATGATGGGGGAAAAGAGACATGGGCACACCTTTTTGCCTGTCTGAGCCTTGGTCTCTTCATCACTAGAATAAGGATATTATTACTGTGTTCCAAATTCCCCATGAGGATTAACCCTTCCATGTGGTGTATGTAGAAGGCACTCAGTGACAGAGAAGGAAACAGACAAGAAGTAGAAGAGAAACAGGAAGAAAAGGCTGAAGAAAGATACAGGAGTAAGAGAAGGGTGCAGATTTCGCCATGCCCCAAATTAGAGGTTGTTTCTGAGGACAAGGTTCCATCATCAGGGTATTAAATTTTATTAAAGGGTGTGAAATAGAAAAAATGTTTACCTTTCAGAAAGTCCCCATGGCTGTTGGAACCCAGATGATTTTTCTGAGTCATTTCCCAAAGTCAACAGAACAGGCATGATATTTAAGACCTATTTCTCTTCCCTAATAATTCTAAAAATAAATATAAAGGGCAAGAATTTGCCTACCCATTGTTGAATAAAAGTGATGATAAAATATAATATTTTAGCTATTTCAACTGAAAACACCTCTTTTTTTGGTTTTCCATCAGTCCCATCTTTAGAGATTACGTTTCAAAATGACGCCATTCGTCTTCTTAAATATTGTTGAATATTTTAGATCAATGTGGATGAACTCTTTTGACCTGGCCTTCTTCTCATCACACTTTACTAGTAATCCTGGGAATAAGAATTTGTATAAACCTAGGAGATATCAAAAGGCCAATAATCGGTGGACATTCTGTACAACTAGATAATGTATTTTCCAGGAGAAACGTTGCTTCTTTACCTTAACAAAACTGATTCCATCCATCCTGGCCATCAGTTTTCCCAGTGGCGATAGTTCTTGGGAATCTTGCCTGAGGAGAAATATGGGAAGTCTTTTGGTATTGCGGGCTGTCATCCTTGACTTCCCAGAGTTGCCAGAACTCTGCATAGTCCAGAGGAAACGTTGTGTTTACAGCCTCCCCTACTGAGAACAGGCACCGAACAGAGCAGATCATTCACAAATGGATGAGAGTGAGTCTTGTACCCATAAGCCCCCAGCCCCTAAGAACTCCTATCCCTGAATCCACAAAGCCCAGCTACGCTCAGGGTGAAGAATTAGCCTGCCCCTTCCTCCTCCAACTGGGGATTCTCGGTGACCATCCTTGGGTATGTCCTCTTTCTCAGTGTTGGCAAAACAGTGCTCTGTCTGTGATGATCTTCAGAGTCTTCTAGCTCATGTACACTTATGATTCCAGGGACTGGTCAGGGTGTCCTTTTTTCTCTCAGGTGAACAGCTAAGAAGCTCCATGGTAGACTTCTCTCTCTCTTCAGTCTCTGCAGGAGCCGATGCAGATGTTCCTTATTTGTGTTCTGGGGTTATGCACACACCGAGGTGTGCCTCTAAGACCCCCTTGAGGACCACCTCCTGGTGAACAGTGTGATCAGCTGATGACTTCCTGCTGTTTTTTATTCAAGATTCGTCCCAGTTCATGCTCAGGGCTCCCTCCAGACACTGGTTGAGCAAGATCCCAATCATTTCTGCCCAAGGCAGGTCAGGTCTCATGGGCAAGCTTGGCCTTGGAGCGCCCCATTGGGCTGCATAGCCTGTGTCAGTCCTTACCTAGGTGGGATGACACCCTCTGCCCAGTCCTGTTCCTGTTCCTTTTCTTTCCAAGCTGTTTCTCCTCAACAAGTCTTTTGGCCCCCTAACTCTGCCTCTGGGTCCATTTCCTGTGTCAGGTATTAGCTGCACAATTAATTAAGCAGGTATTTTACTGAAGAGGGTGAGACCCATGCTGGAGCCCCACCATCATGACTAAATTAGTGACTAGAAGGCGGGGCTAAATGTTCCTTACCACACACAAGGATTGTATATGGTAACCTTCCAATAAAGGCTTGTTGGATTCAGTTTAACAAGAATTCATCTTCGGCTACATTTATTTTCTTTATTAACATACTCTTTTCCCTTCCCCCCAAAGCATACGTACATATATGTATACATCAGCCTGGAGGTCTACACTTTAATTACATAAGTGTGATTGTGCTGATTAAAAATCCCCAGGTAAATTCAGGTTAACAGCTTGACTGCTGAAACCCTCCTGCTTCTCACAGGATGCAGAAGGCGGCCCCTGCTCCTCAGCTTCCCTTTCCTGGCAAGGCAGAGTATCTTGGCCGCTCTTTTGGCAGTCTGTGCCGATATGTCATTTTCTAAGAAAGGGATTCACTTCTAATGCAGCTGACTGCCACCTTTATAAGTTGAAAAGTGTTTTGGCAGCTACGGCAAACAGAGATCAGGCGTAGGCTGCTCTCCCTTTGAACGCAACTTGCTGAGACGGTGAGGGACCCATCTTCCTTATTTCAGGACACGTGAAGTCTAATGAGTCACATGTGAGCCCTGAGATTTCCATTCACAAAAGGATTGCTTTGGGTGGGCTGCATACTATATGGTGCACTTGGTGCAACCTTTATAAATAAGACACTTCTTCATGGTGATAGGGGGTTATTTTCCTTGTAAAAGTTGTGTTCCCTCCCTATTCATTAGGAAGCTGTTGGGTGATAGAATGAGAGATCTGGGAGGTTAGCCTCGACTTGTTCTTTCTGAGGCAAAACTTCTAGGTAATCAACATCTGCCTCCCCTATGTCATGTCTGTTTGTTGTGGCCTGAATGTCCCCCCAAAATTCATATGCTGAAATCCTAATCCACAAAGGTGATGGTGTTAGTGGATGGGGTCTTTGGGAAGTGCTTAAGTCCTGAGGTTAGAGCTCTCATGGATAGCATTAGTGCCTGATAGAAATAGGCTTCAGAGAGATCCCTAGCCCCTTCCACCATTTGAGGGCACAGCGAGAAGGCACTGGCTCTGACCCAGGAAGAGGGCCCTCACCCGACCCTGCTGGCACCTTGATCTTGGACTTTCTGCCCCCAGAACTGTGAGAATTAAATTTCTGTTGTTTATAGGCTTCCCAGTCTGGGATATATCACTATAGCAGCCCAAAGTGACTAAGACTCTACCAGTCACTTTTCTTAACTTCCTTGCTCCAGTGCATGTTGTAAGCAAACAAGAACTGTTTACTCACATGTTCCAGCGCTGTTTTTTTCTGCTCTTTTTGTATTAATCTCTCTTAATACTTATTCTAAATCTCTCCTACCTTTTCTAGTTTGATATTCTGCTGTTTGGTTCTCCTTTCTCTTGAATCCTTTCACACCTTCTACCACCTAATGACAAGCATCCTCTGGGGTTTAATTTTAGGATAATTATTCTGTTATCAGGAATTTACTCTCATAGTTTCCCAATCCACATAGCATTCACTGATGCTCTGGATTTAAATCCTATCTTGTGTAAATGCCTATTTAACTTTATTCAAGATTTCCTACTATCTATTCACAATTCATGATTAATTTGGGATAGAAACAGGTCACTCAGAAATGCAGCGTGAAGTCAGTAATTAAAGCTCTGGTTTCCTTAAGAAGGTAAGCTCCCTTCAGTACCCTGAAGTCTTCAGGGTTTTTGTGGAACCCTGGCCCTCACTCCTGCTGTTTCCAATGAGGAAGAGAATTTTGAGCAATCTCTTGGCTTTATTTCATCCCCTCACTGCTCCCTTGACATGGGACCGGAATATCTGAATTTAAGTTAAAAAATAGTGAACATGCAGCTCGATCAACATCCTCTTTTTATTTAGGAGATGCCTGGCTATCTCCCAGCCACACTGTAAACTCTGCCCAGGCAGACGCCCCTGGTGGTCCTGAAAACATAGATTGGTTGACAGAGTGTTTAAATCTAGATTTACTACTAACGGTCCCACTTGGTGAACACACTGCAGTCCTGTTGTCCAACATCTGCATCAGCTGATTTATTATCCTTTTTTTAATTGAGATATAATTGGCATATAACATTATATTAGTTTCAGCTGTGCAACAGAATGATTCAATATTTGTACATATTGGGAAATGATTATATTTCTTTTTTTATTGGAGTATAGTTGATTTATAATGTTGTGTTGGTTTCAGGAGCACAGCAAAGTGATTCATATCTATCTATCTATAGATATATATACTCTTTTTCAAATTCTTTTCCATTATAGGTTATTACAAGATATTGAATACAGTTCCATGTGCTATATCCTTGCTGTTTATTTTGCATACAGTAGTTTGTATCTGCTATTTCCAAACTCCTAATTTATCCCATCCCCAACCCCCCTGGTAACCATAAATTTATTTTCTATGTCTGTGAGCCTGTTTCTGTTTTGTAAATAAGTTCCTTTATTAGATTCCACATGTAAGTGATATTATATGATATTTGTCTTTGTCTGACTTACTTTGTTTAGTATGAGAATCTCTAGGTCCAACCATGTTGCTGCAGAAGGCATGATTACATTCTTTTTTATGGCTGAGTAATATTCCTATATATATATATATATATATATATATATGCCACATCTTCTTTATCCATTCATCTGTCCATCTGTCAGTGGACACTTAGGTTGCTTCCATGTCTCGGCTATTGTAAATAGCGCTGCTATGAACACTGGGGTGTATCTTTTTGAATTGGAGTTTTTGTCTTTTCCAGATATATGCCCAGGAGTGGGATTGCTGGATCATATGGCAACTCTATTTTTAGTTTTTTAAGGAACCTCCATACTGCTCTCATAATTATAATTCTTAATTTTATATTTTAGATGTCTTTCTCATATCTAATTTTATTTGTATTTTATTTCCTCGTTCAACGTTTTATTATGAAAATTTCAAACACAGCAAAGTTAAAAAATATTTTCCAGTAAATACCTATATACCATCAACATTTTATTGAACATGTTTTAACACATAACCATCCATTTCTCCATCTCTCTAGCCACTAATTAATCCATCATATTTTTTGAGGTACATAAATGTGATGCCTCAACATAACACTAAACTTTCCCCTAAGTTCTTTTCAGTGTACACACAGTTACAGTTTCTTTTTATTTTGATATAAACTAAACAATCCATGAAATGAACACATTTTAAATACACATATGTTGAGTTTTGACAAATACACACACTGATGTAACCAAAACCTCTGTCAAGTTGTAGGACATTACCATCAAACCAGAAAGTTATCTTACACCATTTTCCAGTAAATTCTTACCACCTCGCCTCAAGAGCTTCTGATTTTTTCCCACCATAGATTAAATGCTTGTTCTGGAACTTTATATAACTGGAATCACACATACAGTATGGACATTTGTGTAAAGGATTTTTCTATTAGCATAATGTTTTTGAGAGTCTCCTATTACTTTTTTTATTATAGCTGAAGAGTATTCCATTTTAGAAATATGCCATGGTTTATCCATTCTCCTGCTGATGAATACCTAGGCTGTTTCCAATTCAGGGCTACTAGGATAAATATACTATGACCAATTTTGCAAAAATCTTTTGGTGAACATTCATGTCTTTTGAGTAACTGCATAGGATTACAATTGATGAGTAGGTGTATACTTATATTTATAAGAAAATGTCAGATCTTTATCCAAACTGGTTGCTACATTTCAATTTCCCACCAAAAATGTATGAAAATTCCAGTTCCTCCACATTCTCAACAACAATTAGTGTTATTCATCTTTGTATTTTTAGCAATTCTGTTGACTATGTAGTAGTATTTCATTGAGGTTTAAATTTGAATGTATCTAATGACTCATTGTGTTGAACATTTTTACAGGCTTATGGGCCATTTTTATGTCTTCTTTTGGGAATGTCTGTTTGAACTTTGCCCCAAATTTATGGGGTTGCTTGTATTTTTGTTACTAAGTTATAAACGTTTTATAGCCTGGATCCCAGTACTTTGTCAGATATGTTTTGTGAACATTCTCTCCAATTCTATGGCTTGCCTATTAATTTACTTAATGGTGTCTTTGATAAGGATTTTTAAAAAATGAAACCTAACTCTTACTGCTTTCCTTTACTTTGATTATGTTCTCAATTATTTGCCTCTTTTCTATTTCATTGCTGTTTGCTTTTATTATCATTGTTGTAATAATTTTCTTATTTTTGGTTTACTTGTAACTCTCATTTTTGGCCTCCTAAGTTTCAGTATTTGCATAATATTTTGTCTTTTCTTTTGTTTTTTTCCCAGATGAGAGTATATAAAGCCATGCATGTCTCTCTATCCAGCTAGCTGCATCTCACAAATGTTGAAATGTATGTGCACTATTATTCAGTTAGAAATATTTTCTACTTTTCTTTGTGATTTTTTTCTATGGCTTGTTTATATTGTTTAACTTACAAACATTCTGCTTTCCTAAATATCTTATTATTATGTATTTCTAGTTTAATTCCATCTTGGTAAGAGACTCCGTGATTTCAGTTATTCTAATTTAATGAAGCATGTTTTATGGTTCAGTATATGGTCTATTGTGATGAACTTATCCACAATTAAAAAAGAATGTGGGGGACTTCTGGGGAAGATGGCAGAAGAGTAAGACACGGAAATCACCTTCCTCCCCACAGATACACCAGAAATATAGCTACACGTGGAACAACTCCTACAGAACACCTACTGAACGCTAGCAGAAGACCTCAGACCTCCCAAAACGCAAGAAACTCCCCACGTACCTGGGAAGGGCAAAGCAGAGAGATTCCCGCACAGAGGATCGGTGTCGACCGGCACTCACCAGCCCGAGAGGCTTGTCTGCTCACCCGCCGGGGCAGGCGGGTCTGGGAGCTGAGGCTCGGGCTTCGATCGGAGCGCAGGGAGAGGACTGGGGCTGGCGGCGAGAACTCAGCCTGAAGGGGGCTAATGCGCCACAGCTAGCCGGGAGGGAGTCCGGGAAAACTCTGGAGCTGCCGAAGAGGCAAGAGACTATTTCTTCCCTCTTGGTTTCCTGGTGCGCGAGGAGAGGGGATTAAGAGCGCTGCTTAAAGGAGCCCCACAGATGGGCATGATCCGCGGCTGAAAGTGTGGAGCCCAGAGACGGGTGTGGGATGCTGGGGCTGCTGCTGCTGCCGCTGCCAAGAGGCCTGTGTGCGAGCGCAAGTCACAGTCCATGCCGCCCTTCCGGGAGCCTGTACAGCCTGTCACTGCCGGTGTCCCGGGATCCAGAGACGGCTTCCCTGGGAGAACACACAGCACGCCTAGGGCTGGTGCAACATCACACCGGCCTCTGCCGCTCCAGGTTCACCCTGCACTCCGTGCCTCTCCCTCCCACCCGGCCTGAGTGAGCCAGAGTCCCCGAAGCGGCTGCTCCTTTAACCCTGTCCTGTCCGAGCGAAGAACAGATGCCCTCTGGCGACATACAAGCAGAGGCGGGGCCAAATCCAAAACTGAGACCCGGGAGCTGTGGGAACAAAGAAGAGAAAGGGAAATCTCGCCCAGCAGCCTCAGAAGCAGCGGATTAAAGCTCCACAATCAACTTGATGTACCCTGCATCTGTGGAATGCATGAATAGACAACAAATCATCCCAAATTGAGGAGCCAGGAGTCAGTGCTATGCCTCTGAGGTGGGAGAGCCAACTTCAGGACACTGGTCCACAAGAGACCTCCCAGCTCCACATAATATCAAACGGTGAAAATCTTCCAGAGATCTCCATCTCAACACCAGTACCCAGCTTCACTCAACGACCAGCAAGCTACAGTGCTGGACACCCTATGACAAACAACTAGCAAGATAGGAACACAATGCCACCCATTAGCAGAGAGGCTGCCTAATATCATAAAAAGTCCACAGACACCCCAAAACACACCACCAGACATGGACCTGCCCACCAGAAAGACAAGATCCAGCCTCATCCACCAGAACACAGGCACTAGTCCCCTCCACGAGGAAGCCTACACAACCCACTAAACCAACCTTAGCCACTAGGGACAGACACCAAAAACAACGGGAACTACGAACCTGCAGGCTGCAAAAAGGAGACCCCAAACACAGTAACATAAGCAAAATGAGAAGACAGAAAAACACACAGCAGGTGAAGGAGCAAGATAAAAACCCACCAGATCTAACAAATGAAGATGAAATAGGCAGTCTACCTGAAAAAGAATTCAGAATAATGATAGTAAAGATGATCCAAGATTCTATTTCCAAGATCCAAAATCTTGAAAATAGAATAGACAAAATGCAAGAAACAGTTAACAAGGACCTAGAAGAACTAAAGATGAACCAAGCATCGATTAAAAACACAATAAATGAAATGAAAAATACCCTAGATGGGATCAATAGCAGAATAACTGAGGCAGAAGAACGGATAAGTGAGGTGGAAGATAAAATAGTGGAAATAACTGATGCAGAGCAAAATAAAGAAAAAAGAATGAAAAGAACAGAGGACAGTCTCAGAGACCTCTGGGACAACATTAAATGCACCAACATTCGAATTATAGGGGTTCCAGAAGAAGAACAGAAAAAGAAAGGGACTGAGAAAATATTTGAAGAGATTATAGTTGAAAACTTCCCTAATATAGGAAAGGAAATAGTTAATCAAGTCCAGGAGGCACAGAGAGTCCCATACAGAATAAATCCAAGGAGAAATACGCCAAGACACATATTAATCAAACTGTCAAAAATTAAACACAAAGAAATCATATTAAAAGCAGCAAGGCAAAAACAACAAATAACACACAAGGGAATCCCCATCAGGTTAACAGCTGATCTCTCAGCAGAAACTCTACAAGCCAGAAGGGAGTGGCAGGACATAATTAAAGTGATGAAGGAGAAAAACCTGCAACCAAGATTACTCTACCCAGCAAGGATCTCATTCAGATTTGATGGAGAAATTAAAACGTTTACAGACAAGCAAAAGCTGAGAGAGTTCAGCACCACCAAACCAGCTTTACAACAAATGCTAAAGGAACTTCTCTAGGCAAGAAACACAATGAAGGAAAAGATCTACAATAACGAACCCCAAACAATTAAGAAAATGGGAATAGGAACATACATATTGATAATTACCTTAAATGTAAATGGACTAAATGCTCCCACCAAAAGACACAGATTGGCTGAATGGATACAAAAACAAGACCCATATATATGCTGTCTACAAGAGACCCACTTCAGACCTAGAGACACATACAGATTGAAAGTAAGGGGATGGAAAAAGATATTCCATGCAAATGGAAACCAAAAGAAAGCTGGAGTAGCAATTCTCATATCAGACAAAATAGACTTTAAAATAAAGACTATTAGAAGAGACAAAGAAGGACACTACATACTGATCAAGGGATCGATCCAAGAAGAAGATATAACAATTGTAAATATTTATGCACCCAACATAGGAGAACCTCAATACATAAGGCAAATACTAACAGCCATAAAAGGAGAAATCGACAGTAACACAATCATAGTAGGGGACTTTAACACCCCACTTTCACCAATGGACACATCATCCAAAATGAAAATAAATAAGGAAACACAAGCTTTAAATGATACATTAAACAAGATGGACTTAATTGATATTTATAGGACAATCCATCCAAAAACAACAGAATACACATTTTTCTCAAGTGCTCATGGAACATTCTCCAGGATAGATCATATCTTGGGTCACAAATCAAGCCTTGGTAAATTTAAGAAAATTGAAATTGTATCAAGTATCTTTTCCGACCACAATGCTATGAGACTAGACATCAATTACAGGAAAAGAGCTGTAAAAAATACAAACACATGGAGGCTAAACAATACACTACTTAATAACGAAGTGATCACTGAAGAAATCAAAAAGGAAATTAAAAAATATCTAGAAACAAATGACAATGGAGACACGATGACCCAAAACCTATGGGATGCAGCAAAAGCAGTTCTAAGAGGGAAGTTTATAGCAATACAATCCTACCTTAAGAAACAGGAAACATCTCGAATAAACAACCTAACCATGCACCTAAAGCAATTAGAGAAAGAAGAACAGAAACATCCCAAAGTTAGCAGAAGGAAAGAAATTATAAAAATCAGATCGGAAATAAATGAAAAATAAATGAAGGAAACGATAGCAAAGATCAATAAAACTAAAAGCTGGTTCTTTGAGAAGACAAACAAAATTGATAAACCATTAGCCAGACTCATCAAGAAAAGAAGGGAGAAGACTCAAATGAATAGAATTAGAAATGAAAAAGGAGAAGTAACAACTGACACTGCAGAAATACAAAAGATCATGAGAGATTATTACAAGCAACTCTATGCCAATAAAATGGACAACCTGGAAGAAATGGACAAATTCTTAGAAATGCACAACCTGCCAAGACTGAATCAGGAAGAAATAGAAAATATGAACAGACCAATCACAAGCACTGAAATTGAAACTGTGATAAGAAATTTTCCAACAAACAAAAGCCCAGGATCAGATGGCTTCACAGGCGAATTCTAACCAGCATTTAGAGAAGAGCTAACACCTATCTTTCTCAAACTCTTCCAAAATATAGCAAAGGGAGGAACACTCCCAAACTCATTCTATGAGGCCACCATCACCTGATACCAAAACCAGACAAAGATGTGACAAAGAAAGAACACTACAGGCCAATATCACTGATGAATATAGATGCAAAAATCCTCAACAAAATACTAGCAAACAGAATCCAACAGCACATTAAAAGGATCATACACCATGATCAAGTGGGGTTTATTCCAGGAAGGCAAGGATTCTTCAATATACACAAATCAATCAACGTGATACACCATATTAACATATTGAAGGAGAAAAACCATATGATCATCTCAATAGATGCAGAGAAAGCTTTCGACAAAATTCAACACCCATTTATGATAAAAACCCTGCAGAAAGTAGGCATAGAGGGAACTTTCCTCAACATAATAAAGGCTATATATGACAAACCCACAGCCAGCATCATCCTCAATGGTGAAAAGCTGAAACCATTTCCACTAAGATCAGGAACAAGACAAGGTTGCCCACTCTCACCTCTCTTATTCAACATAGCTTTGGAAATTTTAGCCACAGCAATCAGAGAAGAAAAGGAAATAAAAGGAATCCAAATCGGAAAAGAAGAAGTAAAGCTGTCACTGTTTGCAGATGACATGATACTATACACACAGAATCCTAAAGATGCTACCAGAAAACTACTAGAGCTAATCAATGAATTTGGTAAAGTAGCAGGATACAAAATTAATGCACAGGAATCTCTGGCATTCCTATATACTAATGATGAAAAATCTGAAAGTGAAATCAAGGAAACACTCCCATTTACCATTGCAACAAAAAGAATAAAATACGTAGGAATAAACCTACCTAAGGAGACAAAAGACCTGTATGCAGAAAATTATAAGACACTGATGAAAGAAATTAAAGATGATACAAATAGATGGAGAGATGTACCATGTTCTTGGATTGGAAGAATCAACATTGTGAAAATGACTCTACTACCCAAAGCAATCTACAGATTCAATGCAATCCCTATCAAACTACCACTGGCATTTTTCACAGAACTAGAACAAAAAATTTCACAATTTGTATGGAAACACAAAAGACCCTGAATAGCCAAAGCAATCTTGAGAACGAAAAATTGAGCTGGAGGAATCAGGCTCCCAGACTTCAGACTATACTACAAAGCTACAGTAATCAAGAGAGTATGGTACTGGCACAAAAACAGACAGATAGATCAATGGAACAGGATAGAAAGCCCAGAGATAAACCCACACATGTATGGTCAAATTATCTTTGATAAAGGAGGCAGGAATGTACAGTGGAGAAAGGACAGTCTCTTCAATAAGTGGTGCTGGGAAAACTGGATAGGGACATGTAAATGTATGAGATTAGATCACTCCCTAACACCATACACAAAAATAAGCTCAAAATGTATTAAAGACCTAAATGTAAGGCCAGACACTATCAAACTCTTAGAGGAAAACATAGGCAGAACACTCTATGACATAAATCACAGCAAGGTCCTTTTTGCCCCACCTCCTAGAGTAATGGAAATAAAGACAAAAATAAACACATGGGACCTAATGAAACTTCAAAGCTTTTGCCCAGCAAAGGAAACCATAAACAAGACCAAAAGACAACCCTCAGAATGGGAGAAAGTATTTTCAAATGAAGCAAGTGACAAAGGATTAATCTCCAAAATTTATAAGCAGCTCATGCAGCTCAATAACAAAAAAACAAACAACCCAATCCAAAAATGGACAGAAGACCTAAATAGACATTTCTCCACAGAAGATATACAGACTGCCAACAAACACATGAAAGGATGCTCAACATCTTTACTCATTAGAGAAATGCAAATCAAAACTACAATGAGATATCATCTCACACCAGTCAGAATGGCCATCATCAAAAAATCTAGAAACAATAAATGCTGGAGAGGGTGTGGAAAAAAGGGAACACTCTTGCACTGCTGGTGGGAATGTGAATTGGTACAGCCACTATGGAGAGCGGTATGGGGGTTCCTTAAAAAACTACAAATAGAACTACCATATGACCCAGCAATCCCACTACTGGACATATACCCTGAGAAAACCATAATTCAAAAAGAGACATGTACCAAAATGTTCATAGCAGCCCTATTTACAATAGCCTGGAGATGGAAACAACCTAAGTGTCCATCGTCGGATGAATGGATAAAGAAGATGTGGCACATATATACAATGGAATATTACTCAGCCATAGAAAGAAACGAAATTGAGCTATTTGTAATGAGGTGGATGGACCTAGAGTCTGTCATACAGAATGAAGTTTGTCAGAAAGAGAAAGACAAATACTGTATGCTGACACATATATATGGAATTTAAGAAAAAAAAATGTCATGAAGAACCTAGGTGTAAGACAGGAATAAAGACACAGATCTACTAGAGAATGGACTTGAGGATATGGGGAGAGGGAAGGGTAAGCTGTTAAAAAAAAAAAAAGAATGTGTATTCTGCAGTTGTTGGTGAATGGTTTGTAAATACCAAGGGTAAGGCAATTGACAGCATTGTTTAGATTACCTATTTTTTCTTCTGATATTGTGCATTTGTTCTTTAAACTGCGAAAATAAGGGAGTTAAAATCTCTTAAAATTGTCTATTTTGCTATAGAATTCTGTCAATTTTTTTAATATTGTTTTGGAGTACTATTACTAGATTCACACATTTTTATGATTATTATATGCTTCTGAAGAATTTAACATTTTTATCATACAAAGTGTCCCTCTTTATCTCTGGACGTACTCTTTTTCTTTTAGTCAATTTTATCTGATATTAATATGACCACTTCAGCCTTCTTAGGCTGTTTGCAGGCTACATCTTTTGCCATCCATTTACTTTTGAACTATCTGTGTTGAAAGTGCATTTTTATAGGCAGCATATAGTTATGACAATTCCCGCCTTTTAACTGTAGTGCTTTGATCATTGCAATTAATGTAATTTTTGATATGGTTGCATATAGGTCTAGCATATTATTGTTTTCTGTTTCTCCCTCTATTTCTTGATACAGTTTTTTACTGATTTTTTTCTTTTCAAAACATTTGAATATATTTAGAATTCTACATTAAAGCTTGTATTTGCTCTTCAATTATACTCCTTTGCATTAGTTTTTGATATTTAATCCTTGGTTTTTCAGAGTCTAGTTAGACTTAATATACACCACTTCATGTTAAATGTAGAAAACTTGCAACAGTATATGGCCATGCATGCATCCCCATATTCTTTGTGCAAATTTGTCAAATGTATTAAAATACATACAATATAATTTCCACATAACAATATTATAATTTTTGCTTTTAAAGAGCTGCGTGCTTTAAACAGATTAAAGGGAAAATGTAGTCTTCTTTATTTATCCATAATTTTACCATTTTCGCTGGTATTCACTTTTTCTTGACTATCCAAATATCAATTTGGTATCATTTCCTTTCAGCCCATAAAATTTCCTTTGACATATTTTGTAGTGTTTATCTACTGGAGAAAATTTCACTTAGTTTTATTTTATCTAAAAATGTTTTTATTTCAATTTCATTAATAAAATATATGTTTGCTTAATATAGAATTTTGAGTTGATGGATATGTTCTTTCAGCAATTAAAGATGTGTTCTACATTATATCAGTATTATAGTTTCTATGCAATCTTAAAGTTCATCTGAAAAGCTGTTCCTCTGTATGTAATATGTCACTTTTCTCTAGTTTCTTTCAAGATATTTTCTTTATAATTGGTTTTTAGCAATTTGACTTGATGTGACTGGACAGTTTATTTACCTTTATCTTGCTTGATGTTTACTGAACTCTATAAATCTGTAGATTTATTACTTTCACCAAATATAGGAACATTTTGACCTCTATATTTTAAAATAATGTTTGCACCATTCTGTCTCTTCTCTACTTCTGGAACTCAAATTATACACATACGTTAGATGTTGATATTATCCCACTGGTCTGTGAGGCTCTGTCAGCATTTCTTTTCAGTCTTTTTTCTCTGTCATCTTCAGAGTTGATCACTTCTATTAACTCAATTCCTGGCTCACTTTATCTTTCCTCTTTTGATTCCATTCTGCTAATAAGCCCATCCTATGAGGTTGTTATGACTGGAATTTCCAGTTATTTCTTTTTATAATTTTGCCTCTCTACTGGTTTTTTCTCTTATTATTCATTGTAATTGTATTTTTCTTTTAGCTCATTGAGCATAGTTTGATAGCTGCTATAAAACATTTGAATGCTCATTTCAGTATCTGATTATTTTGGAGTTGTGTCTGTTAATTTTCTTTTCCCTTGAAAATGGCTCACATTTTCCTGATTCTTTGTATGTCAAATAATTTTAGATCATATCTAGGCATGGAGTTAGTTCTGTTAAGAGCCTCAAGGGTGTTGATGTTTGTTTTGTTTGTTCTAGCAAGAAATTTGCTTTGTTGAATTCAAATGTAAATTATGTGCCATTAGTTAACTAGCAGTTTAAATCTGAGTTCCGTTCTTTTATCCTGAGCTGGGCTGCTTTGAGTCTTTGCGTATGCATGATTAAGAGTTCATGCACAAATTTTACTAGTTTATAAACCAATTTTGAGATGCCCTCTTTCTGGCTTGCTTTGTAGTGATGTCCCTACCTCACTTACCAGCAGCTATTGTTGCCCCAAACTATGTTCTGTTTTTTTCAGATCAAAAATATTGAAGCTTATTTAGAAAAGCTTTTCACTCCACATATCACTGATTGTAGCCTGCCTCCATGCTAACGGTAAAGCTATAAAATGGGAAATGTATCCCATGCTGTTCCCTTCTTTCAAATGTTGACTCTGGAATTTTCCTACTCCTTCTAGTGGCTTTGGGTAGCTTTTTTTCATACTTTCTCCAGAGTTTGTGGTTGCTCTCTGTGGTAGGATCAGTCTGATAAGAACTTAACTTAGCCATATTAAAAACAAACTCCTTGTAGCAACTGATATTTTAATCTCTGTCTTCTTGATTCTTGATATCTCTCCATTTTTGAGTAGCACAAAATTTGAACCAGATATTAAGATGTGGCAATAATTGTGGTAAGTAAGACAGAAGGGGTTGAACTGGAACAATGTCAAAAGGAACACAAAGAAGAGATAGATTTGCAATACTATAAAAAAAGAAAATCAATTGGATGCCAGGTAATATATTAAATTAGTAACAAGTTAGTTCTTAAACTGAGTGTTAACTTCATAGATATTCATCTTATTATTATTCTTTAAAAAGAAGATACATATTTTAAGAAAAAGAAGAATACTGAAAATTAAATACATTGGATACAGCATCAAATTCCAAATTGTCTCATATTACATTATATCCTGTATATTACAAAATCCCTTAATGTTACCATAACTTATTTTGTAAATAGCATCTTAAATTCCATTAAAAATGTCCTCAAACTTTAAAAAAAAAATCCTGAAAGTACAAAGAGAAAGAAAAAGTTTCAAAAAGTTCTATTATGTAGCATGTCTAATTTCTCATAGAGGAGGAAATAATAACAGATACTTAATTTCTGGATACAAATATATTAGTGAGGAACAGAACAAAGAGACCTAACTAAGGGAGCCTTCTCAGACACAGTGAAACAGCTTGTGCCACAAAAATTTTCCTGTTTTTCCTCTAGGGAACTCAGATGCTGACCATATATGTTTTTCCAGACTAAAAATAAATATTAGGCTTATGCTTCAACTGAATATTAGTCCAGCCTGTCCTGATGGAAATCCAACTGCAGATCTAAGAGTTAGTGAGCATTCGGGAAGTGTTTCACCCATTTCCTCTGCTTCCTTGTGAATTCATTTTTAGTAGGGAGTGTATTTGTCATATTTAAGGAATTATAAATAAGAATGAAAAGTAAAAACCAAATGAACCAGATGGAAACACATCAAATTCAGAACAGAGATGTTGGTGGATGGGTAGCGGATGCAGAAAAAACTTCCATCAGTAATGTTTCTTTTTTAAGCTGGCTGGTGTGTTGAAGGGTATGCACTGTATCATTGTATATCTCTTGCACATCAAAAGTATTTTATAAAAGATTTAAACCTTCATATTATTTAAACAAGAAACTCAAAACTCTGTCAAGAAATGATTCACTCTGTCAAGATTTATTATGCACCTGCTGTGGTCAAGTCTCTGCAATAGGCATTTCTTTTCTGTGGGAAATGAAGAGATACAAGATCAGAACTTGAACACTAAAGAGGGATAGACTTAAGTACTTAAATAACTCTGACACGTGTCCTGTGTCTTATGTGCCTGGAAAGCAGTGTAAACACAGAGCCATAGATATTCAACAGGATGTGGTTTTTCTGGTGAGAAAGGGCTGCATGGAGCAGTTGTCAATTCACTTGGGATTTAGCGATGAGAACATTTTGCATGGAAATTATTGAGCGTGGGAATGATTCCAAATAAGTTCAAGATAGCATTTGATTTTACTAGGGAGTGTATTTGTCAGAATATTTGTAAGGGCATACTGAGCAAGACTGTTGCTTGGAATACCTCTGGAAAACATCATTTTTATATTGTAAAAGGTAAGATATATGGCATGAGATGAGCTGGGCCCTCCTCCTAACTATGTCACTTATTAGAGGTGTGACATTGGGCAAGTTACTTAATCTTTGCAAAGCACACTTGATAATTAGGAATAATGGAAACATCACCCTCAATCCTCTTTAAAAAAAATGATGTATGAACTCTGACATTGTAAGTTGAAATAAATGTTAATTTTATCTGTAAACAGTAGAAAAGAGGACTGGAAAAGTAGATTTGGACATTTGGTGAATTGGCCATGTGGAGATAGATTTTACAGATTTTTATGATTGATTGAAAGTGGAAGGGAAAAATTGCAGAAAAATGAATGGTATTAAACCAGATTAATTCAGAGGTTAATAAACTGTGGCAAGAATGATATGGAGGAAAGGAAAGGACTGGTTTGAAGGTCATGTCGAGTTGGAGATATCAACAGGATACACAGCAGAGTTGTGCAGGGATCCTTGGGATGTGTAAGGAAAAGATCAGGACTAGAGAAAGTATCTCTCTCCTTTCATCAACCCCCTTTTCTCCATAGAACTTCAGTGACTGAGAGATATAAGCCTAAAACCAAAATGGCCATGATTGTTGAAACTACAGAATTGGTGTCAAGGGTAGAGTGAAAAGAGATTTAAGAAGAGAATACCAAAGTCACAACATGAGGAATGTTCCAGAAGGAGGGATGAAAACTAAGAAAGAAAAAAGTGAAAGAGTAAAGAATAAAATTGGAACAGTGCTGGGGCATGGAAGACAAAGGTGGGGAGGGAGGAATGTGAGGGGACAAAGTAGGTGTTAGAAATTGTGCAAAACATGACAGATTAAGGCTAAAGATGAAGAAGTTAGGAAAAGGGATTAATTTGGGTGATTTCCATGGATTGACTTCAGTTTGGTAATATCAGTAGAATAATTCAGATTGCAAGATCCTACAATGAAAACAAGCATCTGAGGAAGGATGTTTCAATCATTATTTCAAGAAGTTGCATGGTAAGGTGAAGGTCAGGGTAGCAGTGTTAATGGAAGAGGAAAGAAGCACATTAGGAAAATATCAAATAATCCAGAGTTTATTGTATTCTCTTATCCTAGCAGCATGGAGCACAGCACAGAAAATGCTTGTACAAGGAGAAATATGGTGGATTTGATGCTCAAAGGCTGGTGTCAGTGAGCCTGTTAGTAAATTTATCAGTCATCTCTTCTCAGACCCATGAATCTCTAGACCTGAATGTTTTTCACAAGGACACGTTTTCGACCATCTTGAACAAATTCAAAACAAGCCGCATTGATGCAGTCTCCTGGTGACACACTATTGTTTTTCCATCTCATGTCTTATCAGGCTGTGTCAGCATTTATCCCAAGGTGCAAGAAGCCTTGTCAGCCACTTTTGCTGTGAGGAGGGAAACCATCATCTCAGCAGAACTGATCTATGGAAAAGAGAAGGTTAATGAAGAAACAGACATATTTGAAAGATGTTGGATCCAGTTACTTTTGCTTTTGGTGCCCAGATGAAAGATTTTAAAGTTGATGTCAACATGATTAAGATTTCCCTGGTAGTGAATTTAGCAAAAAAAGTCAACAAATCTTGGCTTAAAGGAAATGTGAGCACTAGTGTCCGACTGGCATATCCAGCTCAGATTTTTGAGCTTATCAAGGGTTATCCAGGTGGGGCTTATATGCAATCATATGTGTTATTGTAGGAGAGAGGCAGGGTGAGATTTAACCACACGCAGAGGAGATTGTAATGTGAAGAAGGAGCAGAGAGAGATTTGAAGATGTGACCTTGAAGTGATACAGCCACAAGCCAAGTAGTGCTGTCAGCCACCAGAAGCTGGAAGAACCAGGAAACAGATTCTCCTCTATAGCTGCTGGAAGGGAGCATACCCCTGCTGAGACCTGGGTTTTGGACATCTGACCTCCAGAAGTTAGAAGGAAGTTTTGTTGTTTTAAGTCACCAAGTTTGTGATCAGCCCTGGGAAATATACACTGAGTAACTTGTTGGGAGTCCCACATAACTAACAGAGCCAGAGCTGGGTCCCAGGTCTTTCTGATTCCAAAGTGTAGTCCCTGCTTGAGTACAGTTTAGTATTTCCAAAGTTAATGGAGAAGGATAGTATGAAGGGACCACTGAAGGACAAAAGGCAACTGGTTCATCCTTCATTCATTCAACCACTATTGGGCATCCATTACCCCACTTCTTTTCTTTAGAAAATCATGTGTTAAATGCACCACTTTCCTTCCTCACCTTCACCCCATTTCTTTCTACTTTGGAGTGATCTTCAAGAAAATGTAAGGAAAGTTTCACATATAAACTTAACTCTCTGCCCACTTTCTCACCTAGTGCAGTTGTAAAAAAAAAAAAAAGGTGATGAATTTCAACTTATACCTACCTTTTCAGACATCTGGCAGATGCAGTTTTAGTAGAAAATGGATTCAGCTGGAGCAGGGTCACCTTTAACATTTTTGCTGAGCATACATCACAAAAAGACCTCTGATCAAAGTAGGCTAATCCCTAAAATTTAAAGCAAGTTTTAAGTAATTGCTTGTCTTTCAGAGCTAACCATTTCCCAAATTATGTTTGTGGCAATCAGTCAAACAGTCTTAGATCACAGTCATTAGAAATCTGTCTCAAACATATTAAAAGGTGATAGGCCCAGGGAGGGAAAAAGGTTTGAAAAACTCTGAAATTAGAATAAATCATCTATCAGTAACATTACCACACAGGGTGGCATGCATTGCAAACTGAAGCACATTCATCACATTTATTAGGTTGGAATATATAGTTGTTTGAATAAGGTCTGACACCCTTCCACCAGCTTTTCTTTTATTCTGTCAATTGTTCATTCATTCAACAAACAGCTGTTACAAACTTGCCACCAAACTGAGGACAGGAGTTTTATCAGGATAGAGGATCAGGGAGAGTTACACAGGGGGCTTCAATTCTATTGTTAATGTAGGCATGGAATATTATTATTATTATGTTAACCATCAATAGATATAAATCATTCCACAATAAAGTAGTAACAGATAATGAGAGGTGCTGTCGTTGAAGCAGGTGGCAGGGAATGGAACCTGCCATGGGGTCTTCATTCACACACTGTAGTCCCTGGAGGAGGAGATTTTACAGTCACATGACTAGACCATATTTATATTTTCTTTTCTTTTTACCATTTTCTTTTTCTTCTACTGGGGTATAGTTGTTTTACAATGTTGTGTTAGTTTCTACTATACAGCAAAGTGGAATTCCCTGTGCTATACAGCAGGTTCTTATTAGTTATCTATTTTATATGTATTAGTATATATATGTCAATCCCAATCTCCCAATATTTTCATTCTGCTTTAGCACCCTTTGTCCTCACTGTCTTAACATTTTTTTTTCCTAAAGGCATAATCTGTAAGAATCTTGGTCACCTTTTCACAATCTCTCTGTCATCCTTCAATCCTCAGATGGCACGTCACATGACAAGCCACGCTCACAGGTACAGAGGCTGTCAGCTACCTGGGTAATAAACATATATCCCACTGGATTTTGGGTGGACACCTGACCTAAATTAGGCCAATTAATGGCTATTTGGAATTAGACCTGAGATCTAGTCCAGTTAGTCCAGTATGGACTCTTCAAAGGGAGTAAATGAGCCTCACAAACTACTGGGTGACCATGTACTGCCTGCCATATACAGAGGGGGCAGCACAAGTCTGTCTGCTCAGTCCAGGAGGCAGAGATAAGACACAGAGGTGTAGCAATGACAGTTTTACAGACAGTTCCTGGTCCTAGTTCCCATGCCACCGGTTGACATTCCTGAGTTCCAAGAGATAACCTTGCTTCCTTTTAATGAGTTCCCATCTCATCGTCAGCCAACTAGCTGGTTTCTGTTACTTGCACATCTTGACTAAGATTCCCAGGATACACTTTCCCAAATGCTAAAATATGTAATGTTTATAGCACAGCACTCTTCCTTCTGTGAACCTTCTCGTCACACAATTTCACATTCCTTCTGTGAGAAAAACTGTTTCAGTTTTCCAATAGTGACTCATATATATATTTTGAAGAACTTGCCTTTGAAATACGAGGACTACCTGTTCTGCTTTTACTATTATTTCTGCTTCCCTTTTAAACAAGTACATAAACATTTTTTTTTACTTCATAAAATGTCATAAGAGACAGAACTAATAGTGTTTATACCTAATCTGGCAGCACAATTTGGATTGAATCAGTCTCTCTCTGACTCAAAAGGTATTTTCTAAAAGCCATGAAAAACAGTAGTTAAAACGTTTTAAAAAGGGAAACGAAGCAAACTCAAATTCATTATGATTCTAGAAGGATCACTCCAACTTTTCCTCTAGTTTCGTGACTATAAAGCTTTCAAAATGAAAGATGTTCAGCCTGGAGATTTTTTTAACTGCTAATTTCTTCACAGATTGACCAAGAGTTCCCAGCAGGATGGAGCTCCTGGGTGAGTAATTTCCAGTTAGGTAATTTAGCTAAGGGACTGCATTCTTTGCATGCTTCCCAGGTTCTCTGGTTCTCCATCTGCAAAGGCTCTTGTTTTCAACTCCTTGAAGTCTTTCATTCCAGCAACATTCCTGCCTTGTAGCCAGGAGGCTGGTGGAATTGTGTCACTTCTCCTGGTGTGATCTGCCAAGGTTCCACATGGCCACAAGCTGAGCACAGAGACGTGAACTCATTAGAAATGTTTATTATGTTTTATGATTTCAATTCATTTCCTGCTCCTGTAAAGTTACCAAGCTATTTGCTGGAATATGAAAGTATACAGGAGTCTTCCAGTGATGAAGTAATTAATATTTCTGGTAAAATATTCTCAAAGTTTTCCAGTTACTCACTCATCAAAAAGGAGCATTCACATTGGACGCAGAGAACTCTAAGCTCTGGCTGACAGTATTTGAGCAAAATGCAGGGTCTCTGAAAGAGATTTCAAAGGACTCAGGTGTAAAAGACCCCTTGAATAAAATTCCTTTTATGAAAACTAAAAATCAAAACAAAACCAAAAGCTATTGATTTCTTTTACTTAGTGAGATATACAGATATATGGATATCTATGTGCATATATATATATATATATTTAACACCCCACTACTGCAGCTCTAGCACTGTACAAGCAGTGATACAACTTAAAGATCATTCCAGATCTTCCTTTTAACCCCCTTCCTTTTATTATAAAATATGTTAGTTTTTTATAGATATGTATAGAGAAGCAAAGAAAATAATTTATTTATTTATTTATTTATTTTTTATCGTTTATCTTTTTTTTTTTTATTAGTTTCTGCTTTACAACAAAGTGAATCAGTCATACACATACATCTGTTCCCCCATCCCTTCCCTCATGCATCTCCCTCCCTCCCACCCTCCCCATCCCACCCCTCCAGGCGGTCACAAAGCACCGAGCTGATCTCCCTGTGCCATGCGGCCGCCTCCCACCATCTATCTACCCCACGTTTGGTAGTGTATATATGTCCATGCCTCTCTTTCGCTTTGTCACTGCTTACCCTTCCCCCTCCCCATATCCTCAAGTCCATTCTCAAGTAGGTCTGTGTCTTTATTCCCGTTTTACCCCTAGGTTCTTCATGCCATTTTTTTTTAATTCCATATATATGTGTTAGCATATGGTATTTGTCTTTTTCTGACTTACTTCACTCTGTATGACAGACTCTAGGTCTATCCACCTCATTACAAATAGCTCAGTTTCATTTCTTTTTATGGCTGAGTAATATTCCATTGTATATATGTGCCACATCTTCTTTATCCATTCATCCGATGATGGACACTTAGGTTGAAGAAAATAATTTATAATTTCACTTCACAAGCACCTTTATTACTAGTAACAGTCAAAGGAAAATATGTATGGGGTTAGAAAAATGCAAACATTTAACAGAAAAGTGCAAAATAAAAATTAGAACCCCCCATCCATTTCCATTCTTGCATCCCAAAAGTAACACTAGAAGTAATTTTTTATCATTAAAGAAAAAACAGTTAACACATGTGAATAGACTGACAAAAGAGAACATTTTTTAATAAAAGCAAACAACCCTTTAAAAAATTTAATATATCTGTGACATCTTTCCATATTACGAATTATGAACTGTTTTCATTATTATTCCTTGAAAACATGTATTAATACCTGTTTAACCTAGTTACCACTAAGATTTCTCTCTCTTCTCCCACCCCTACCTTGAAGTCTCCTGTCAGTTCCCACTTTTTTTTTTTTTTTTTTGAGCATCTTCAACTTGGTTACAAATTCCAGGAGAAAGAGTTTAATATTTGCACATTGAATGTGATGTTAGCTGAAGGTTTTTGGTAGATACGCTTCATTTGAATGAGGAAGTTTCCTTTTATTCCTAGTTTGCTGCTTTTTAATATGAGTCTATTGAGACTCATATGGTGTGTTCCTTTATCCTGTTAATGTAGTGACCTATATTTATCAATTTTTGAATACTAGCCTCATCTTGCAAAGATTCCTGACAGAAACCACATTGATCATGATATATTATCCCTTATAAAGAGTATTGGATTTGATTTATTACAATTTTGTTTAGGAGTTTTGCCTATGTTCATGAGAAATTTTAGCCTGCAAATTTTTTTGCAATGTTCTTGTCAGTTTTACTATCCAAGCCATGCAAACCTCAAAAATGAACTGGGCAGTTTTATATCCAATTCTATTTTCTGGTAGAGTTTATATAACATTTGTGTTATTTCTTCTTTAAATGTTTGAAAAATTTACCAGTGAAGCTATTCATATCAGGAACTGTGTTTGTGAAAAAAAAAATGTTAATTTTCCATTCAAAGTATTTAATAGTACAGGAATATTCATATTTATTATTTCTTCTCATTCAATTCCTTTGTTTTTCAAGAGATTTGTCCATTTCTTCTACATCATAAAATTTATTCATATACAGTTGTAGATAATCGTGGTAGATTGAATTATGGTCCCAATATTTCTTCTGCCTCTGTGCACTCACCCGTGTTTTGGGTTTTTTTTTTGAATTTTATTTTATTTATTTTTATACAGCAGGTTCTTATTAGTTATCTATTTTATACATATTAGTGTATATATGTCAATCCCAATCTCCCAGTTCATCCCACCACCCCTCCACACCGCCATCTTCCCCCTGTGCACTCATTTGTCATAGCCTCCTGGCTGAGCACAGCCCAGTCAGCTGAAATCCAGCAGACCCCACAGACATATGAGAAACAAGAAAGTATTATAGTTTTAAGACACTGAGATTTGGGATGAATTATTTTACAGTAGTCAACCAATAAAATAAAGTCTTGTAATTAGTTTTGCAAATGTATGTGAAATGGATAATTTATCTTTTTCTTGATCAGTCTTGCTAGAGATTTAAGTTATTGATCTTAAAAAACATTTTATTTTCTATTGTGTGCCTGCTTTCTATATCTTAGATCTTTTGCTCTTATTGCCTTCCTTCTACTTTCTATGGGTTTAACATGATTTTTTTCTTAATTGAAATATTGCTTCTATTCATCCTTCCAAAGTAGAACTCCTATTACATGCATGTCAGACTTTTTTGTTGGGTCCTAAATGCCTCTTATATTATTTTTCCTTCATGCATAAATGTGTATTCTTTCTGAAGACATGTCTTCCAGTTCACTCACCCTTTACCCTGCTGTTTATGAAATTTCATTACAGCCATCTAATAAATTGTTAGTTTCAGTCTTATATTTATCAGTTCTCAAATTTCCATTTGACAATTTTGATGGATTCTGAGTCTCTAATGGAATTGCCCAAATTTTCTCTATCTTCTTGACATACCCCAAATTATTTTAAATATTCTGCCTAAAAATTCCAGTATATGAGTTATCTATGGATCTGTTTCTATTTACTTATATTCTCCTTTATTTCCATTTTGTTGCTCTGTATTTTGGTATATTTCATATTTTTTGATTAGATGCTAGACATGTGAGTAAAAATTATAGTGATTCCTTTAAAAATGCTTTGTTTTCTGAGAAAGGTAGGTAGAGGTCTAGTGGATCACCTTGGTCCTGTTGAAGTTTGTTTTGGGTTTTGGTAGGCACAGGCTATTTCAATATTGACCTTTTTTTCCTAGAGCATAGTCCTTCTGAGGTCTCAAGAGAAAACTTGAGTTGTTTACCAAACCCACTGTAGTGGGTAGAACAATACCCCCTCAAATATATCCATGCTCTAATTTCCAGAAACTGTGAATACATTAGGTTATATTGAAATGATAATTAAGTTTGCAGATGGAATTAAGTTTGCCAATCAGCTGACCTTGGTATGGAGAGAATATCCTGAACTATCTGTGTGAATTCAATAAAATGACAAGAATTCTCATTAGTGGAAGAGAGAGGTAGAAGAAAGAGATGGAAGCAGGAGGAAGACTTGAGCAGCCATGGATGGCTCTGAAGATGGAAGGGGGTCATGGGCCAAGGAATACAGGTAGCCTCTGGAAACTGGAAAAGACAAGAAGATGGATCCTCCCCTGGAACATCTGGGAAGAAATGCTGCCCTTCTGACTATTTGGTTTTAGCTCACTGAGACCCATTTTAGACCTTTGACTTCTGGAACTGTAAGATAATAAATTTGTCTTGTTTTAAGTTTGTGGTCAATTATTACAGTAGCAATAGGAAACTAATACCCATTGCTAAGGACTAAACTCTTTCCTCCCAAAATTATATGTTGAAGCCCTAACCCCACTGTGATGGTATTTGGAGATAATGCCTTTGGGAGGTAATTAGATTTAGGTGAAGTCATGAAGGTGGGGCCCTTATAAGTAGAGACACCAGAGAGCTTGCTTCCTCTCCCTCTGCCATATGAGGACACAGTGAGAAGGCAGCTGTCTGCAGACCTGTAGGAGAAGCCTCACCATGAAGCTGATCATACTAGCACACTGACCATAGACTTCCATCCTCCAGAACTGTGAGAAAACACATTCCTTGTTTAAGCCATCCAGTTGGTGGTATTTTGCTATGGCAGCCTGAGCAGACTAGGAAATGAATAAAGTTAGATGGACTCAATTTCTCATTCCTCAGCATCAGGAAGATGTTGAAATCTCTGTTCAGCACCCTAGCCTTCCAAATTCCGTTCTGCAGGGGTTTTCTTGGAATCTTACCATGTACATATAGATAGATAGATAGATAGATAGATAGATAGATAGATATAGATATATACATCTTAGGAGTCTGCTTTTAGCTTATCAGCATCCCCCACCAGAGTGGTACATTTGTTACAATTGATGAACATACATTGGCACGTGTTATCATCTGAAGTCCATATTTTTCAGTAATGTTTATTTTTTTATTATTATTATTATTTTTTTTTTTGCTGTACACGGGCCTCTCACTGTTGTGGCCTCTCCCGTTGTGGAGCACAGGCTCTGGATGCGCAGGCTCAGCAGCCATGGCTCATGGGCCCAGCCACTCTGCGGCATGTGTGATCTTCCTGGACCGGAGCATGAACCCGTGTCCCCTGCATCGGCAGGCGGACTCTCAACCACTGCGCCACCAGGGAAGCCCAATAATGTTTACTCTTGATGTTGTACATTCTATGGGTTTAGACAAAATACGTAACAGCATATATCCCGCATTATAGTATCATGCAGAGTTTGATAGAGTTCACTGCCCTAAAAATCCTCTGTTCTCCACTTATCCATACCCTCTCCCACAACCTCTGGCAACCACTGATCTTTTTACACTCTCCACAGTTCTGTCTTTTCTAGAATGTCATATAGTTGGGAATCATACATTATTTAGCCTTCTCAAATTGGCTTGTTTCACTTAATAATATGAATTTAAGTTTCCTACATAAGTTTTCATGGCTTGAAATTAGTACTGTATAATATTCCCTTGTGTGGATGTACCCTCCTTTGGTTCAATGGAATGAATAGAGTGTTTGCTATAATGGCTCACAGAACTCAGGGAAATAATTACATACCGATTTATTATAGAACAGAGGATGTGATACATAAGGTGAGGTCTAGATGTATCCTGAACACAGGAGCTTCTGTCCCTATGAAGCTGGTGTTTGCCACCCTCCTAGCACTTGAATCTGTTCACAAAGCCAGAAGTTCTACAATCCCTGTAGTTAAGAGATTTTTGTGTAGGCTTCATCATGTAGGCATGATCAATTATTAACTCAATTTCCAGCCCTTTTCCCCTCCCTGGAGGGTGAGGGAGGGGTGCGGCTGAAAGTTCCAAGCTTCTAATCATGGCTTGGTCTTTCTTGGGACCGACCTCTATCCTGAAGTTATCCAGGAGCTTACCAAGAGATGTTCCCACCACACAGAAAATTCCAAGGGATTTAAGAGACCAAATAGTAGAATAAAAGATGCTCCTAACACCTCTATCATTTAAGAAATTACAGAGGCTTTAGGAACTCTGGACAGGATCCAGGGACAAAGACTAAAATATATATTTCTTTTATATTACAATATCACAATCACAGATTGGAGATGTGAAATTCTTGCTCTATTGGTTATAGAATTTGAGAATCTTGCCCCAGCATGACTCTTTTCTTATACTATTAGAACTTGCAAACATATCCTAGTGCACCTCCTGCCAGGTTTTATTTTGATTGAATGCATACATTTCCTAATGTACTTTGAAAGCATTCTGGATTGGTTGTAATTCCGTGAAACTCCATAGGATACTACAGTAAAGTTTCATTCTCAAATCACTTTCCTGTTTTTGAATGGGCTATTTCTTTTAAATATTTATTTCAGTGGCCCTTTTGATTAAGATTTTAAAATAATCTTCCCCATTCTGTAAGACCCCAAGCTAACTTCCAAATAGCAATGAAATTGCTAGACTTAGAAGCTAACATCTTTCAAAAGCAGGAATGTACTTTCACCATTCTAGGTGTTCAGGAGAAGAAAAGTTTTTCTAGACAAGTGAGAGAGGTGGGGAGAATATTGGTTTTTAACTAAAAGCCATTTTGTTGTAGTGAAGAAAGGTGAAAAAGATAGTGAGGTATGGTGGCAAAAAAGAGCAAGATCCAAAATGTTAAAGAAAAGACCTACAATAGTCTTTTAACTAGTTTTTTTCTAACATATTCAAAAGTGAAATTCCATAAAAGGAAATAAATAAAATGTTACTTTTGTGAATATAAATATGAACCATAAAAGAACACAAAAAGGGAGAAATAGCATGTATATAAGGCACTTGAGATCCATAAAACACACGAAAGTTTTGATAAAAATGAATTTTTGTATATTGAAACATGACATTGATATATATGCCTGTCTATCCCTTACATCTAGTGAAAATTTAAAAATAAAAGCCCTAGTGATACATAACTTAATTGTAAATAATTTGAAAATTATTTTTGCTCTAACTTAATTGTAAATAATTTGAAAATTATTTTTGCTCTAGAATAAAATATATTTTAAAACAAGAAAAAACATACCCTCATTATATCCATTTTGAAACACTAGAGAAGACAATGTCTAATCTATGATATTCATATAATAGATCTTTTTCTGCCAGTGAATCTTTTTTGATTTAGTTTGAAGAGAGCATAAACGTCCTTGGCATAGACAAGAAAAATTCTTTGTGGTGTTCTGGAAACATAAGAACAGCATCCTTAATCCCCACTAGGGTTTAATGCTGTAATTATAAAGGATGTCTTTTATTTTGAGAAACTCATTTTTCCTTAGTAAAACAACTGCGTAACTATATTCACTTTGAATTAAGCTACTCTAAACCTCCATACATTTTCCCACACTCTCCATTACAACTGGAGAGAAATTCATTTCCACTCCATTACATATTCTTGTATCTCTGTGTTTTTAAATCTTAATTCTTTCAAATAGTCATTTTTATGTGGTTTGCAGCTCAGATAGCTCTTTCTTCATTTCAGATTCTTGCTGAAATAAATTTGATATTTTTATTTTGTCCTTTCTAGTTTGCCACAAGTAGTGATAAAAGCATTTGATCTAGGTTCCATTACCTTCCTTTCTTGTGTTATTATGTGTTACAATTAGTATCCAATGGTTAATTTATTTAACTTATAACCAACGTTTTGGAGACATACTTCGTATCAAGCACTTTTCTTGGTGTTGGATATACATTTTTTTAGAGGCACGGAGAATGCAAGCTATTTAGAAACATAGGAAAAATAATTTCATATGGTATTTAATACATTCATTTGATAAATTCATTTCCATTACCCTTTGGATGATATAAGATATAGAGGAACTAAAAATTCTAATATCAAAATATTTTTTCTTTGTCTATAAAAAACCTTTAAAATGGGAAAGGAGGGTTAAATTGTTTTAACCCCAAATAATTAGTATTTTAAGGCATAATCTCTCATTTCTGATCAAGCCAAATTTTTACTGTGACCCAGTATCTCTAATTCCATCTTGTGGATATGAAGTATTTTATAGTTTTTAATAACGTGCCAGTAAATTTTATTTTTAAATGAACACAGATTCTTGCCTAACTCTTCTGAGTAGTATTTAAATTGAGAATTAAAATAATATTAAATTTAATTCTATATTAAATATTCAGCAAAACATCAAGAGTCTGAGTATACACCATGTAGCAACTGTGTCAAAAATAAGAACATAAAAATAAAGCATAATGTTGAGACAAGCTGCCCTAGAATCAGACATGGATTTTCCTTCACTGAGTATGGATTTTCCTTCACTACTTAGAAGCTTCTTGGTCTAGTCACTTCACATCTTGGTGACTCTATAAATTCACTTTTAAATGTTGAATACAACAATATGTATATCAGAGGATTGATATGAGGATTAAAAGAACTAATGTATATAAATCATGGTGCCTATGTGAATTGAGTGAAGCCTAAATAAATGTCAGTCATCATTATTAACATTATTGTTCTGAGCATTGACAGGTCATTACCGTTAACCATCACTTTGTCATTTCTAATTTTCATAGGCTTGTTTTTTTGAAATATAGTTGTTGGGTCAGCTTTTTATCCCCCTAAGGCTTTTAAAAAATTTCTAGATTTATCAACAAGTTATAGAGAGATACTATGCCAAAGGGCCAACACATTTCAGCTTCTCTAACACTCACAGGGCAATGGGTCTTGAAATTACATTGCTATAACAACATGAAAACCTTAATTTTTTCTACCCAGAGAGAGGTACATATGGAGAAGTAACTCATCTTAGGACATCTAGTAAAGGGATGTCCATCCAGCATTCTGCAAGGCAGTTCTCAAGACATGTTCTCCTAAGTATCTGCAGATGATCCTTCTCTTCCTTCCAAAACCCCCTCTCTTCTATAAACAGAGAAATTTAGCAAGTTACCAGTACCACAGATGACCTAGGTTTTTCACCATCTCATGGCTACCCACACAATTTTCAGGATCAGAGGAACCTCTTAGGCTTCAATTCCACCAACCAAGATAGGACTCAGGGAAGCCCCTGCTCACACAGGGTAAGTTGAGTGGAAATGTGTGCCTAGTGTTTGAAATGTGTTTCTCATAAAAATATCACATGCGAGGCTTTGTTTACTAAATGGCACTGTCAACATTACACTCCATGCACAACGCCAGGTTTATAGTTGTTTCAGACTAACCTGAGGACCCAGTCAGTACTTATCACATCATTTCTAAGGAGAAATGAGTTCCTCTGCCAGAGAAGCACCTAAAAATTTAACTGTTTGAAAACACAATCTCTTCTTACATCAGGGTCTCTTTTGTCTTCAATCCCATATTCCCAAATCAGATATTTAGAAGTATCTGCTCCTCTGCCACTCTACAGTCCAAACTTTGCTTTTCTAGAAATCTGATATAAAACTGTAAATATATCATGAAGAATCATTATTAGTTTTCCTGTAAAATTATAAGGAAAAAGTATAGAGAGAGATGCTTGTATCCACTGCAGAAACTTTGCTTTCCTCCTCACCTCTACTCATTGATGACTACGGTACATTTCTCCATGCATTAAAAGCATTATATATGCAAACATGCTGAGAATCCTACCTGTCCAAGCTTTGACACCTTACTATTGCTTCTCTTTTGAGTAAAAGTTAAATTTATCTCTTAAATCTAACAACAGAACTGTCTTCACGAAGGTGTGGTATGAGCAGGGCCCTGTGCTCAGAAGGACCCTATGTTTGGTTTCAAGTTTTGCTTTTGTGGTCTTGAAATTCTCAATTTTATCTTTGAACTTGTCTTTCATAAGTGAAGTATAATAAGGCGATGGAGCACACATGTGGTAGAGGATAACCACTCAATCAATGTACGTGCCCAGGGATTCTGGATGTCCCATTCCAGTATAGCACTTGCAAGGTGTCAAGAACACAGAATTCCAGTGGACCAAAAATGTGTGGGAGCTCAGTGTGAGTCAAAGAAAGTACAAAGTAAGTGTGGTATGTCTGTAACTGAGTAGGCAGAAACACTGACAGCTGGGAGACACCAAGCTTTTGGTTCAGACCAGAACTTGTTTTGAATCCATAAAGAAGGCAGTGCATTCTAAGAAACACAAGTGGCCATGGAATCCTAATATGTTCATTTTTTTCTCATGTTACTTCCCTATATTAGCTAACCACCTATAGATGGAGCAACCCACAGTCCCTTTTCCTCTAGGTCCTTCCTTACTCACCACTAGACCAAAGGTAGAGAATTTTGGTAGAATGTATGCTTGTCAAAAAGTGCTATAAAAACAGCTGAGTTAATTTTGAGCAGCATTCTCACCATTCTGATAAGAATGCAATACATATGCATGTTCATGCTATGGAATAAGGATTGTGTCATTTTGACGATTCCACATATCAGTTAAATGCTCTAAAAATACGCAAAGAAAGCTGGCCTTGCACAATATAAAGATGAACTAAAAAATTCATACTAATAATTTAAATTTTTAATTTTTCTTTACTTTGAATGACTTTAACTAGCAAACAAAGCACTGTGACAAGTCAAGAGAAAAATCACAGAAGGGAAATCTTTATACATCAGTACCTTAATGACACTATTTTCCTGTTTGGGAACAAGGGGCCCCCTACATTTTTATTTTGTGCTGGACCTCACAAACAGGGTAGTCAGTTCTGACTAATAATGTATGTTTCAAACAGAATTATAATGGGTGTCTCTACTTCATTTCCTCCAGAAAATTAATATTATAAAAGTTGTGAACGTAGCTTCAATTACACATAAATAACCATTAATCGTTATTCATGAAAAACCTGAAATTTGGCTTTTTTCATTGTATTGATTTGATCTTTTTAACCTCCGTAGTGCATTTGTTTGGTTCCTTCACCACCACACCCCCTGGTATGTGATTTCAAAGCACATTACAATGTTTATCAAAATATGCTACATCTTATTTTCTTTGTTCTTGTTATTGGGAGAGGAAATGCTGTGGGATACAGGAGGGAATTAAACTACAGTTGGCTGTCTTCTTCCCAGATTCCATCCATACCTGCTTTCCAGAAAGTGCCCAGCAGGGAGGATGCTATTTTAATACCAGAGCAGAAGGCAGACAGCACATACCTAGCATCAACCATTGTGCATCAGTGATGCATTTATGTGGATGTGCAATTTCTTTGTTCCAGATTCCAAGAATTCCATTAAATTAAAAGGTTTATCCCTTTCCCCTGCCTATTTCTTCTGGCCTGGGGTGATCCCAAACCAAATCCTTTAGAATTCTTGAATCTGCAGACTTCAATCTGCAGATACTTACTCCCAACCCATAACTCTATGTTTTCCTACATTCCCATCTCTCTAAATGCCAAACCTGGTCCTCTGACTCAGCGACTCAGCATGGCTTGAAACCTCTCCAGCTTTGTCCTGAGACCTATCTGAGGTCAGCTTTGCCCTTAGAACTGGAGGAAATCGTCTAACCCTACAGGCCAGTACTTATCCCAGGAGTAAATTTAGGTACCACTTGTCTCTGAGGTGAACCACAGGGAGGACAATGATGTACTGAATCAGGTGAGGGTGAAAGTAATGTAGAGCAAGAAGGAAGATGGAAGCGATTAAGGGTGTCTTTTAATAATTTGCTCTATGTCATTCAGTCACTCACGTATAACATTTATTGGGTGACTACAATGTTGTAAATTCTAGGAACATCATGGTGAGGAGATGAAAAACAAAAATGTCTTTGTGGGATGTACAGTTTAATTCTACCAGACATTCAAATTGAAGACACAATACATTGTGTGCATTTGTTTTCAAACTTGGATTTCTACCCCATACATGTGGGAAAGAGTGAACATAGAAATAAAACCAAACCCAAACAAAACAAAATAAAAAGTCATAGAACTGAGACATAAAGCTGATTATGTGAATTTCTCCTTGGAGGACCTCGCTAGAAAAGGAGAGATTGAAGTACCAATTTTAAGAAAGGATTTGCTTCATGATTCCATTTGGGGGAATAGTTGAAAAAGGCTAATGGTAAGCTTTCAGTAGCATTTAAAAGAACCATGACAGCATCCTTAAAAAAACAAACAAACAAAAAAACAGAAAACACCTCTCATCACAGTCATTAATTATTATTTTGGCTTCCCAGAATCCAAGCTCCTTGTGGAATCCCTCATTATGCAAGTTTTGGTGGAATCAATGTGAATATTTTCAATGCCTTTGAAGGAGGCCTTTGTGTACAGAAAAGATTATTCAGAAGACAATGTTTTTAAAAAGAAGTAATATTTAATTATTAAAAATCCAAATCCCCAAAACTAACACATCTTTAAATTTTAACTTCAAATTATGAATCTTATTATTTCATTTATTAATCAAAGAATTTTTGGCTAACAGTTTTTAAAGGACCCTGTGGTAACTCTTTGGTCTTATTTATAAATTTGATTCATCATGTTCGTTGAAACAATTTTAACTAAATTTATAAATTTAGCGTTGCTGATTTTCTTTTTAGGCACTACTTTTTGACAGAGAGAAAAATCAAATACTATGGTAAATTTTACAATCTAATGAATTGAACATAAATATTAAAGTAACTTCTCAGACAAATTGATTCAGAGCCAGGGTCTAAGTTTTTCTACAAGGGAAAGGCTTTCTAAGAAATTCAAAGATTGCAACTTAGTACAGGCATTTTGTAGTAGGAAGAAATGATTAGAGAATCATTTTAGACTGGATTTTTAAGATTCTTGTTAAGGAGACAGCAAGACTGGATAAACAGTGATTAAGGTCCTGAGGCATTTCACCAGGCTAAAGTCAGCTGAGCTGTTCTTAGAAGAGGTTCTTGAGCTAATTAACGTCTATCAGAAAATTGTTCAAGCATTTAATCATGTGGGTTAATAATTATCTCCCAGAAGGGTCTCTTGATCACATCACACCACAAAGTTCTGCCTCATCCCAGGATTGGAATAATTCTCTTTCTCAAGATAGTGATTCTTAAATGAACATTCATGCTTCAATGTCATAGTAAATTTCCACTGAAAATTTCAACCACATAAATTACCTAGTTAAACAAGTTTTAATTTGAATTACTCTATCACAGCATATTATCTTTGAGACAAATATTTAACATGCTGATTTGCACAGAATCCATCTTAACACGAAAGGGCTAATACTATCCATTTGATTCCCCTAAATGTTTCCTTAGAAGATTAGATCTTCCCAAGTTTGAAATATACTTATGTGCTAGAGAGGCACTAAGCCTGCTGACTTGGGTTAGTTACTGACCAGAGATCTCAGCTGAGTTTGAGGTGTGGGGCCTTTACATGAACAGGATTTCCCCCCCATAATAGTAATACTTGCTGAGTCCTTTTTTATAGTCACTATGTCCAAATTTTTGAGAGGTTTGCTCTCCTCATCCACATGGCCCATGTCCCCAAATTTAAAACTTAGAATTACCTAATTCTTCCATCTACCAGTGAAGGTCTGAAAGCTCCACTAAGACTATGGCTAACTTTGTTAGAAGGAGCTACATTTCTTTCGCTCTTATATATTGAACGATTTTCTAATAGAGTCTTTTCATGGTCCAACCTGGAGGTACCTGGCAGCACTACAGGAGAAGCCATGGTGCTGGAGGCACCATGGGGTGGTGATCATACAGGCCATGATCTTGTCCTGTATGCAGTGGTGATGGCTGTGGCATCCACACCAGTGTGCTCCTATGGCATGGCTTTGCAATAGTTCCTGCCAACTAGCTTTCTTTGATTCCTGATCATTTTTCAAGTCTGATTCTCCATCTCAGTAGTTCCTAATAGACTTCTAATATATTAAGTTTACGCTTAACTGTTTGCAGTCAAGAACTCTGATATGTAAAATTTTACTTGAAGTAGAAAAGCTTAATGAAACCTTAGTTGATAACATTGGGGTTTAGTGTTTAGTGACACAATAACAATTTGTACCTAGGTATTTCTTTAAGTCACATTCTAACTAAAGTGCCACTTTAAAGCATTTCATTTTATTTATTTATTTTTATTGGGGTATAGGTGTTTTACAGTGTTGTGTTCGTTTCTACTGTACAGCGAAGTGGAGTTCCCTGTGCTGTACAGCAGGCTCTTTTTAGTTAACAATTTTATAAACATTAGCGTATATATGTCAATCCCAATCTCCCAGTTCATCCCACATCCCCCCCCCCACTGCTTTCCCCCTTTGGTGTCCATAAGTTTCTTCTCTACATCCATGCTTTATCTGCTTTTAGTATAAAGCATTTTATACTAAATAGTTAATCTGTTGCTTTGATAAAAATTAATATAAATATGTATAAAACCTGGAATATGCAAAGCAAATTATTGAAGGTAATTATCTTTGTGTGATGGAATTAGAGATGGCTTCTTTTCTTGTGTGTATTTTCCAATTTCCTAAGATAAGTATTTACCACCTAGGTAGTTTTTAATATTTTAAAGTTGTAGAAAATAGTGTTTGTGAGTTGAAAAATATTGCTATTTCTTTTGATATTGCTATTGTTTTTTAAATAAATGCTTATAAGTGTCAACCATTGAGGACAGTACCCAAATGATAGACACAATACCTAGGAGAATTTAATTGGCATCTCTAGGGCAACCATGGAAATTCAAATATATTTAACTTAAGGAACCATGACAAAATCTCATAAGACTCTTTCGTAAATCTCTGCAATAATAAATTGCCTTGTTCCATTATTTCAGGTTATGTCAAATCTATTCTGCATTTTTAGACAATGATAATCTTGTTTCTTAATTATATGTGTGTACTTACAAAAACTATCAGAAATAGCACAGTATAAGAAAAATAATACTATTTTAACCTGCATTTCATTGCTCAACCAACCCTTAAGCTTCTGGTTCATCATTATTACCTGAGTGTAGTATTCTTGGAAATTTAATTTGAGAAATGAATGTTAAAGAGGAAAACAGACATATGTAGGGACATCGATAAACCAAGTGTGAGTGATAACATTGTAAAATATTTCAGGAAAACAAGACTACTAAAAGAGGACTTAAAGCTATAAATTTATCTCTAATCTCTGCTTTAGCTGCATTCCATACACTTTTATATGTCAAATATTCATTAACATTTAGTTCAAAACCTTTTCTAATTACAATTTCCTATTTGACTTATGGATTATATAGACTTCAGGCAGCTGAATAAATTGGAAAACATAACATCAACAGAAAAACCAGCTGTCATTTTTTTCCCAAAATAATTGTGAGCTTAAGGAAATTTTAACAGATAGGCCAAGAGGATTTAACTTGGCATCTCAAAAAATAATTCATTAGTTGTCTGGAAAAATAAAAGAAGCAAAAATAGCCAACGATTCTCCACTTTTCCATAACTGTCAATTTTACACATCTGTTTTAAAATAAGAGTTTCTGGGTGTTACTTCCCCAGCATTGGAGTTATCTGGACACCTGTGTTCTGCTTCCAGCTCTGGACTGGCTGACTTTGTGACCTGGGACAAGCGACTTCCTCACTCTTGGTCTCTGCTTCCTCTTCTAGAAGATCCCCAAGTTTCCATTGTCACCTGGAGCATACGTCTTACAGTGTAGTGTTGTAGGATTTCCTGACAATAGGTGACATGCAAGTTCAGGTTAAGTGATATGGAGACAAGGAGAATTATCCAAGTCCTTGTAGCTTTCCTTGCACCCAAGGGAGCAGCCTGTCCAAATGACCCCCCCCACCCCCATGGAGGCTTCCCCACTCCCATGCAGAGCCCGTGTTTTAGGGAAAACCAGCTGAGGCTTATTGGGCAGGGAGTCATGGCAGCAATGGATCTGGTAGCTGGTAGGGTGTGAGAATCTTTAGTTAAGACAGGCCCCTCAGATGCCAGGGGCCTGGGCATAGACCCAGTCCTGGGTGTGGCCAACCCATAGCTGATCCTATTTGCCTTCTGGCCAGACATCTCAATAATTTCACCAGGTATGGAGATTACAGACTGCAATGCAAGGAATTTTCACATTTGATATTTTAAGCATTTTTAACATGAAAGTGACCATAACCAATTAGAATAAAAGGTCAGTTTTGTAATTCCTTTTCTGAATACAGAAATGAGTAATGTGGTTTTTTTTTAATAAATATTTTATTTTAGTAGAGTTTTAGATTTACAGAAAAAATGGGCAGATAGTACAGAGTTCCTATGCACCCCACACACAGTTTCCCCTACTATTAGCATCTCACATTAGTGTGGTACATTTGTCACAATTATTGAACCAATATGGATATATACTTGACTCTTGAACAACATGGTTTGAACTCTGCAGGTCTGCTTATACATAATTTTTTTTCAATAAATATAGTACCTGTATTTTCATTTTACAGATCTTTAAATTAAGTGTGTGGAAAAGTTTGTGTTTGATTAGTGATCACAAACGTGGAATATGAAAAACTAGGGTTTGAGTCCTGCTTTTACCCAAACTGTTTCAGCTTCCTGTCTTTGGGTTAGTCATTTATCAATTCCTTTCTTTTTGAGACAGAGATAGCAGTACATAGCTTTTTCACTGTGTGGGAGTCGGCATCCCTAACCCTTGCTTCGTTCAAGGGTCATCTATATTCTTATTAACTCAAGTCCATACTTTTTCAGATTCCCTTAGCTTTGATTCCTTTCATTTTTATGTTTTATTTTTTGTGTGTATTTTTCCACTTTATGTTTCACCCAGGATGGCACATTACACTTAGTTGTCATGGCCTCTTAGAGCCTCAGTTGATTAGGTTTTAAGATGAAGCTGAAAATATCCTTGCTTGGCAGCAGGCATCCTTGAGGTCCCCTCCAGCTCCAAAAGCTGTGATTTTATCTAAAAGCCACTTGTGGGCACACGGTTCTCTGAGAGCAGCCTCAGCTTTATGATGATAGTGCATGCGTGATTCTCAAGGTGGCTTTGGACCACAGATGAAAATGATGCTCCAACAGCACCCCAAGTCTTGAAGACCTCAGGAGATGTTAGGGGCATAAAAGCCAGGCACACAACTTGGAAACAGTCGACACAAAGAAAACAAGGATGACCTTCTCTCATGACACTTTGTTGTGCATGTTCTACCTTCATTCAGTGCTGCAGAGAACTTTTATCACATTAAAATTAGGCAGCTGGGTAAGGCAGTCATGTTGACACAGATGAACCTAACATTTGAATGTATTTTTTCTAAAGTATATGTTTTTATTATCATTGCTGGCTATCTGAAATATTTGGAATGAGAACTATCTCCAGTCAAACGTTGCTGGTATTACACATTGTGTAATAAGTTGAAAAGACTGTGATTGCATCTGTATGAAAGGGCGCGTTTGTGCTGTTTCCTCTTGGTGGTCTGTAGGTAGAGATGATGCTGATTGTGAAAAAACATTCAAAGGGTTATGGGTCCCTACAAGGATTTGTTCTACAAAATAGGCACAGATCAAAAGAATATCAGTGTAATTTTTCAAAACTGCAGTCTATATTCTGGGATCCTTGAATTAGAAAGCATGAGTGAATGTAAAATCGCATGTATGTTGGACTGCCTCTGATTCATAACGTATGCTTTTCAAGACAAGAATTTATATATCTATAGACACACACACAAATATGTGTGTGTACCTGTGTGTCTGTCTATAGGTACACTTCTGTTTGTTGTTTGTTCTAATGACCATTTGTTGAACACTCAGCTGTGCCCAACACTGTGCTAAATGTATGATATGAGTTATCTTGCTTAAGCTTCCCCACAGCCCTGAGGGTGGTTATCACTTCCTCTCACTGATGTCAGTATATTAGTTATTATCTCATATCTAGACTAGATGGAGACTAGATCAAAGCCTAAAACCAGTTAAATGACTACCTGGGCTTTTATCAAACAGGTGACATAATGCTTGTAGAACAGGGGTTCTTACACTGGGTATATGTCCTGAGTTTACACAAGACTCTCCAAGGTCGGCACAGGCACAGGTAGGTGTATGCAATCAGTGTCCTAATCCTTGACTCTTCCTTATGAATTCTTTCCTGAAACTGATGTGCCCAAGGAAGCATAGCCTGTTGAGGCATCTTGAAGGTTCTCCTTTTCCATCCCCACCTCCATCACAACAGTGCTTATCCATGCCTGCTATAAAGGTACACGTCCATCCATCTCAGATCTCCTGGATCTGAGTTGTCAGCTATTTTCTTTTCTTTAGTGTTTACACTGATGTTTGTCTATGGTTTTACCAGATACTGTTTTGTTCTTTCTAACTTTGTTGGACAATTTTTCCTAACAGAGAATGAATAGGATCGATACTTCTAGGAAGTGTTTAAAGCATTTGCCTCTTACAATCACTATGCTTCCATTTTTCTTGTTCTTTTCCTTTTCCACACCGAGAACCGAAAAGAAAAAAAAATTTCATGCTGCATGAGATTTGGATCCCAACCAATCAGGTGACCATTTCCTGCCCCCAAATCAGGAGAGCCATCTTGGGGACATGTCACCCCCTTCCTAACTGGTTAGTCCAGCCTGGAACACAGTGGTTCCACATTAGAAACTATAAGAATTTTTAAAACTTTTTAGCAACTCCTAGAAGACATTTTTTTTGGTTTTTAATTTTCTGCTATAGGACCGATCATTCTTAAAAGGGATAAATACTTTTTAAAAAATATTTTAGAACATAATCAAAATAAACAGAAATCAAAATAAACAAAATACCTTATGTGTATTCTAGGATTCATTCAGTGCTTCCCTTACATTCTCTGTGCTAACTGTGTGCTGCTAATATCGGGACTGTACCCACCCCCAGCCTATGCAGACCCCCTTTTTTAAAAGAACAAGGAATTACAGTACACTTTCAATCTTTCAGGCTCCTATCTCACTGTGGCTCACTCAAAAATAATACGTTAGAAAGGTAATTAATATTTGGAATTGGAGTTGAAGGGATCAAAATAAGTACAGAGACTATGGACAACCTGACACAAGTTAACTGGGTCAGCACAAGAAGCGAAAATTAAGTAACTTGACCACAGTAAAAATAAAATAAAAGCAAAATGTGTTTCATTTCACAGGCATTAAAAATCCATGCTTCTGGGCCTCCCTGGTGGCACAGTGGTTGAGAGTCCGCCTGCCGATGCAGGGGATACGGGTTCGTGCCCCGGTCTGGGAGGATCCCATATGCCGCGGAGCGGCTGGGCCCGTGAGCCATGGCCGCTGGGCCTGCGCATCCGGAGCCTGTGCTCCGCAACGGGAGAGGCCACAACAGTGAGAGGCCCGCATACCGCAAAAAGAAAAAAAAAAAAAATCCATGCTTCTGATACAAAGCCATCTTAACAGAAAGCAAAATTGAGAAAATCACAAGACTAAGTGTTCATCACACAAACATTTTCATTTCAGTTTTATGTCATAGTCTTTAGAAGATGAACGACTTTCCACCAGGATGAAAAGTATTTGCAGAAATAGACACCATGTCTCTTTCTTGGCATTATGAATGATGGGGAAACCTGACGGTGCACTGAAGCCTAATTATTCTCTGGAAACCATGGTTGGAAGCAGCTTGAATTGGTACCAAAACAAGCATTAGAAACCCTGCAGGTGTCTCTCCAAATGGAACCTTCATTTTCCAAGCAATTAATGCTGATTCAAGCCAATAGGACAATAACAAGGGACTGCACCTAGAGAAGCTTGCTGCCTCATACAACTGCTTCTGCTAGAGCAGCTCAGACAAAAATCCTGAACAAGACAGCTCCTGGGGAGTGCATGCAGCATAGAGGGGCCATAATCCTGCTCTCTGTGAGAGTCTGGGGGTCAGTCACAATTATTTATTCTGATAATTAACTCCTGGTTCCCAGGAAAGACCAGGACCCTCTTCCGCTGCAGCCTCTCTTCAGGCATAACTCACACATACACACACTCATGATGATTATGATAATAACAATAATAATAATAGATATTACTGAAAACCACTAAAAGAAAAATAAGAGCAAAGAGCAGCCCATTGACAGCCAACATCAGGTGTCCTATGACTAGAAGAATGAGATTATACCGTATAGATCACATCTCAAATTAACTCATTTTCTGATTTGAGAACCTCACACCCACATAAGGTAAGGTTTCTATTTCTGGTTGAATCTTAACAACAGCAACAAAAATCTATGACTCATTCATCAACAAGTATTTATCAATCCCCTAATTTGCATCTGATTATTATGCAGTTCTGGAAGACAGCATAACAGTGATCAAAACAGACCTGCCTCGTGGTGTTTACAGTAGTGGGAGTGAGAGACAGTCTCCGGTTACACAAGTCGATGCAAAGTATGTGTATGCTGATAAAACCTAATAATGTTTGCTGTGTCCATGGTGTTGTGTGCTACGGCTAAAAAGGAATTGTGTAGGAGCCAAGGAGTGCTGGTGTGGAGGTCAGGGATGGGGTTGCTCAAATGTCCCCCTTGGACAAGTGGACCCTTGAACACAAATCTAAGGAAAGTAAAGCAATAACTGCTCCCATAACTGGGGACAGAGCTGTCCAGGCAAAGGGCGTGGCAAGGCTGGGGGCCTGGAGGCATGATGGCCAGACTGTCTGAATAGTAAGTATGTGGAAGCAGAGAGAACAGGGGTGAGCACAGATGTGGGAGAAGGAGCCAAGGGGTAGAAGAAGGTGATAGGAATTGGGAGGAAGATAGATAATGTAACCTTGTAAAGACCTCAGCTTTTCATGTGGTGAGGTAGAAGACAGCTATGGCAGGTCTATGAGCACAGGCATGGCAGGATCCAGCACCTCATGCCCCAAGCATTAAGACCATGGAAGCATTATAACATGGAGACACCCGATGCAAATAGGAACGAAGTACTGACCCCTAGAGGTAGATCCAAGTTTTGTTTGACATGAATCTCATAATTTCTGAATGCATGGGATTTCTATAAGAAAAAAGGATATGCAGTTAGGAATAAAAATTAGGTATAAAAGTGATTTTGTTAGAACAAAAACAGAAATCACAACAAATTCAAAAAAAAATTTTAAATAACACAAAAGAGTTTTGAAAACATTGCCTTCTTAATTAAGTGCCTGATACACCTCTGTTACTCTTTTTGGGTGGCGGGTGGGAGCGGAAGGGCAATATTTTTGACTGAGTACTTTTCGTCACCTCTTTATATGACAACTTAGGAACATTTTTTTCTGTGGAGAGAATTAAAAGATAAATTAGTCACTTCTCTATTTTATGAATTGAATGGTGTCCTCCAAAAAAGATTATGTTGAATTCCTAACACCCAGTATTTCAAAATGGGATCTGATTTGGAGTTAGGATTGTTGCAGATATAATTAGTTAAATTAAGATGAGGTAATACTGGAATAGGGTGGACCCTTAAGCCAGTATGAGGGGTATCCAAGTGAACACACAAAAACACAGGGATAAGACCATGTGAAGGGAGAGACAGAGATTGGTGTGATGCTGCTCCAAACCGAGGAACATTTGGGGTTACCAGATGCTAGAAGAGTCCAGAGAGAATCTTGCCCCAGAGGCTTCAGAGGGAGCGTGACCCTGCCAACACCGTGATTTTGGACTTCTGGAATTACTCCAAAGATGTGAGACAATACGTTTATATTGTTTTAAGTCACCCAGTTTGTGGTACTTTGTTATGGCAGCCCTTGGGAATTTATTTATCTAGTATGATTAATCAAAATTTGTTTTTCTATTACAGAGATTTTAGGAAACATACTTTTTAGCTTTGCAACTCATTAATGGTAACATGTTGAAAATGTTTATTATTGTGTTGAATTTGAGAAAACCTCTATCAACTTTCCCTCATATTGACTTGTTACAGATGATTTCATGTGATTTCTGTGTGTATGTACGCATATACATGTATTTTTTAAACACACTTCATTATTGAAAATTTTTGACATGAAAAACTTCTGTTTTGACCAGGTATCAATGAGAAATCCTTCGTTTAAAATTCTGCATGTCTGTTGACTGAAGGATTTTACGCAGATTAAGTCCAGGCTCTGTGGACTTCAAGTCTTGTCTCCTTTCCTTTTTTTTTTTTTACTTTTTCATAGTGCCAGGGACATGATTTACATTCACATTGTGGTACAACCTTTGGTCAGGCATGTTCGTAACGAGATGCTTGGTAAGTTTGTGCAGTGGGTGGTGGAAAAATTCCTGAGAGCCATTTCTGCCCTTGGAATAGCTGCAATATCTTGCCTCTACCCAGGAAATAGTCGACTGAGAACCGTAAGAAACACACAGCGCCAAACTCAAACTATAGGTACCTCAACTTAATTTGCCCTTAACTAGATTCCAAAAATGTCTTTGGACATTACAATACTTCTAACCAGTAGGTGGAATATGAAAGAGGATAAATTAAAGTAGAAAGAGGCAGCAGTCTTGACCAATCAGAAGTAAATATCTTACATGAACAACTTGTACAAAACCATATGAACCATACTTTGTTATAGTTCTGTCCAGGGCCTTGGAAGGTCCCTTGTGCAAGTGAAGGCTGGTGTAACTTGTGTCTCATTAGCTTAGTGGTAAATCTGCTTTTGTGTCTCCGACTTGCTGTTAGGGACCTGCTGAATGTGATGGTTAATTTTGTGAGTCAACTTGACTGGGCAAAGGGATGCCCAGATAGTTGGTAAAATTATTTCTGGGTTTATCTGTGAGGGTGTTTCTGCAAGAGATTAGCATTTGAATCAATGACTTAGTAAAGAAGATCATCTTCTCTAGTGCAGGTAGGCATCATCCAATCTGCTGAGGTCCTGAAAAGAATACAAAGGTGGAGAAAGGTTAAATTCTATTTTTTTTAAAGATTTTTTTGATGTGAACCATTTTTAAAGTCCTTATTGAATTTGTTACAATATTGCTTCTTTTTTTTTTTATTGCTTCTGTTTTATGTTTTACTTTATTGGCTGCGAGGCATGTGGGATCTTAGCTCCCCGACCAGGGATTGAACCCACACCTCCTGCATTGGAAGGAGAAGTCTTAGCCACTGGACCTCCAGAGAAGTCCCAAGGTTAAATTCTTGCTTTTCTTCTGAGCTGAGACATCCATCTTATCCTGCCCTTGGGCATCAGAGCTCCTTGTTCTCAGGCCTTTGGATTATGGGACTTACACCAATTTCCCCCACACCCCAGTTCCCAGGCCTTTAGTCTCAGACTGGGAGTTACACCATCAGTTGTGACTTGGACTGCCTTATACTATCAGCATTCCGAATTCTCCAGGTTGCATGGCATAACGCAGCTTCAATAATGATGTAGGTCAATTCCCATAATAAATCTCTTCTTAAATATCTCTACATATGCTATTGGTTCTGTTTCTTCTGAGAACCCTGATCAATACACTCAGTCTTGTAGATTTGCCTTGTCTTTCAATTTGGCACAATGTTCCTCAAAACACGGTGTGTGTAAGAGTCACTGTCCAGGGTTATATCTATGAGACATGTATTTTGTAAATAATGTAAGGGATGTTTTAAGGTAGTCATCAGAAGATAACCCCCATTTCATGTAGGTGAAACTCCACAGCTAGTCCCTTCTAAAATCAGATATTTCTACAATTAAGCAGTAGAATATGAACTCTGAAAAGAATGATATTAGATCTACACATTTAAAAATAAGATTCAGAAAAAGGGAAATCCTCACTTACTGATATTAGAAGAAGGCAACTGACCTTTGCCTATCTTTGTCTTTTAAGTGATAAAGCCTCTTAAGAGGGAACACTTTCTCAAATCCTTTTACTGGATAAATAAAGGCTGGATATTCAACATTAAAGATCAGATTATTCATTGAAAATGTTACATTTTTATGATATGTGAAAGTAACTGTCTCTAGTATTTATAACACTATAATACTATAAGAAATGTTTTAGTCTAAAATGTCTTGTGTTAAATGAAGAATTAAGCAATGTAAGTAATTCATCCAAGGTCATATAGTGAGGTTCTTTTTAAAATATCTGCTAATGGTAACAAACAAACAAATAATAATAATTTCAGAAATTATATAGTTCCCAGCAATTACCAAAACTCATCCTTGATCAGTGAGAAAATTTATTTTCTGCAGCTCAAATTCAGCCATAATGCCCATGGGACCTGTAATTATAGTGACTCGTCCTTGAAAAAGCTATTGTGAGTAGTCACTGTTCCTACAATAGTGCATTTTTTTTTTGCTTATAAAATTCCCCCAAAGTTAAACCAACTTAGAGATGATGATTTTGGTGCAGAAATTATTACATCAGGGAAGTCCATAGACAAAGTGTTTCAGCACAATGGCTTTTACATTTTTCTTGACTTTTTTCCTCTTAAGATTTTTCTCCTGCTCTTCCTCCAACCTCGTTGTTTACTTATACAGCCTTTCTGTTCAGTTGAAATCATGGGCTTCATTATTTCTATTGTGACTTTACTGAGGATAAAATACAATACAGTTACCGGATTCTTAAAAGACTGTAGAAACAAATCTGATTCAAACTCTTAGTTTTAGAGATTAGGCCACTAAAACAACAGAAGTGTCTTCCTCAAAATCACATTTAGGAAGACCTCCCTGGTGGCACAGTGGTTAAGAATCTGCCTGCCAAAGCAGGGAACACGGGTTTGATCCCTGGTCCGGGAAGATCCCACATGCCGCGGAGTAGCTAATCCCATGCACCACAACTACTGAGCCTGCACGCTAGAGCCTGCGAGCCACAACTACTGAAGCCTGAAAGCCACAACTACTGAAGCCTGAAAGCCACAACTACTGAGCCTGTGCTGTAGAGCTCACATGCCACAACTACTGAAGCCCCTGCACCTAGAGTCCATGCTCCGCAACAAAGAGAAGCCACCACAATAAGAAGCCCGTGCACCTCAACGAAGAGTAGCCCCCGCTCACTGCAACTAGAGAAAACCCACGCACAGCAACGAAGGACCAATACAGCCAAAAATAAAATAAATTTATAAAAAAAATTTAAAAAGAATCACGTTTAGGGAATATGGACTAGGACTTAAATCACCTGATGTTTATCCTGATCTCTCCCATGTGTTATGTTGCTCTTCGGTGTCAGACAGAGAGGTCAGTCTTCCTGAAGCTTTGGTTTCATGTTGTTGTCCTTACTTCATCCAGGATAAAATTTGGACTTCTAAGCCTGACATTCAAGACTCACCCCAATTTGGTGGAAATTATTGCACTAAACTAACCATATTCACCATTAGTCCTCTGCATAGTATGCTACTGAAGTCAGTTTGATCTTCTCCTATTCACAGAACACACCCTGCTGTCTGTGCTAGGTAACAAAATAGGTCAGAAAGATCTATAAGACTGATGAGAATGCCACATAAGCAAGATGTTAAAGCAAAGAATTTTACTATTACATCAGTTAACAGGGAGAATTAAGCTCATAAAATCGAAAAATCAATGGGCTCTGACTCAGAGAGCCCTATAGTGCTGTAAAACAGAAAATTGAGAGGTAGAAAGAAAATATTATTTAAACGGGCTGGCATCAACATGTCATCAGTTATAAAAGCCAAGTGGCCCCAGGATGGAGACACATTCTAAAGGGGGGTGTAAATTCTAAAGGAGGGTGTCAAGATCAACCTTCAAAGTTCTGAATAAAAAGTGGAAACATGCACGAAGTTAACACTTCATAAAGATGTGTAGATCTGCATTCAAGTCATCAAGATAGAACTGAATGAGACGGGAAAGGACATGAATTATAGAAAGGGAGACAAGGATAAAGACCCAGGTCCAGGCTCTGATAACAAAGTGCCACTTGTTGACAGCAAGACTATGGCAGTTGAAACAGAGACAGTGACACTTTTAACTCTGGTCTTCTTAGTCCTATGTAATCAAAATTGGCAAGTATTTCTTGATGGGCAAAGAAAGACAATAATTTTTTCCCCAATACTTCTGGGTAGCCAGGGGTCACAGCAGAAGTTTGAAGCAAAAAAATGTAAACGCACACATACACACACTTAAAGACAGCTGTGCACCAACCATTTCCCCTTCTCCCTCTCTATCCAAGTTCTACTTTCTTTTGTTGTTTGAGGTGAGAGGATACATGTACACTATTATTTTGTGCACATGTTCATCCTGCTGGTTTCATCATTGATATCTGCATTGTTTTAAGATCATTCACATAGTTCCTTCAGAGAGGAGATTCAAAAGGAAAACTAGAAACTATAAAGAGCAAGACCCAAGTTCAGTTTATTTAAGTGCGCTGGTATTTGATTTCAAAAAAAAAGTAGAGCTCTTCCAAGTTTATTGGTATTGAAAAAAATGTATAATTTGGGGAGATTTCCATCATCCCTTTATGTATACTCATCTCAGTCACAGAGAAATGAGGTAAAGCCAGAAACTTAAAAGCAGGGCTCTACATATAGACTGCTTTAAAAAAAATATATTGCTAAGGGTCAGAAGAACACAAAACATCAGGAAGAGAAGAACAAGAGACATTTATTAGAAATATTCATAAAATAGACAGAGTACCAATAAAATGTATTACCTCTAGTTTAGAGGAAACCATAAGTAAAACCTCATGCTAAGACATGGCTACCTAAACTGTCTTTGAAATGGAAAAAAAATGGGGAGGTATTAATTAGATCTCAGTAGTATTTGTTGGAAAAAGCATCATAAATTTTTCATATCAACAGTGCATTATGTTTATTGTATAAAAACCGTGGCTAGGGCTTCCCTGGTGGCGCAGTGGTTGAGAGTCTGCCTGCCGATGCAGAGGACACGAATTCGTGCCCCTGTCCGGGAGGATCCCACACGCCGCGCAGCGGCTGGGCCTATGAACCATGGCCGCTGAGCCTGCGCGTCCGGAGCCTGTGCTCTGCAACGGGAGAGGCGACAACAGTGAGAGGTCCGCGTACTGCAAAAAAATAAAATAAAATAAAATAAAATAAAACGTGTCTATATTCTGTTCAATACATAGAAATACTTATATTTTAAATATTAAAAAGTGAGATACTTAGGATAATGAGTAAACCCCCAAATTCTTAGGGATCACTATTATGTTAATTTTTAGTTTTCTGCTAAGAGTTAGAATTTAAGAAAGCAACCAGTTCCCTCAGAGTTATAAAACCACATTCATTTGTAAGGTGAGACTTCCCCATGTTTGACTTTGCACAGGAGTTGTATGCGACTGACTCGAAGCATTATTCATGCTGTCTCAGGCCAGCGCTACAGAAGGATGGCCTTTTGCCCTCAGGCCAAGCTCAGCTCAGGCAAAATTAGTATGTACAAGATGAGCACATCAATTTGGGGCAAGAGGTTAAATAGAATATGAAAGGAAGGCACATGCTGAGGTACCTGCTTCAAACTGTCTGGACTCCTGTCCTTCCAAGGGTGTTTGCCAGACATGTGGAAGTATTAACCGAACTAAGATTTACTGTCTCATCTCTCCTCGCTGTCTGCTGTACACTTCTTCCACAAGGCAAATCTGTTTTCTGCCTTCAGTCTGTCTGATGACCAGAAGAGAAGGGAAGAAGCAAGAAGAGAGCCAAAAGCTCTACACAGGTTTTTAATCAAAGGGAAATAGCCTTTCCTGGTTGGATCCAAATACAGAAATTTTTAAGAGAAAAAAAAATAACTGCTATCTTTACAATCTCTCTCGCTAGACTTTATTTGTAGTCCTTTGAAGAGACTCTATTTCCTTATTTGCCAAACTGGCCTATTTTAAGGGTTCTTTCTTGAGTCGCTAAAAGAACAGAATGTCCTGTTCATTTACATACAGTAAACAGATGTTTCCTCCAAACAGCACGAAGTTGGGAAATAATTCTGAAACTCAATCCATTCACTGAAGCTTTGAAAAACCTGGCTAACAAGAATCCCCAAAGGATGAACTGCCAGTTGTTTATATGAGCGGATTATGTTATAAAAACATGTTTATGAAAGACCATTCATCTTTTGTCTCCTGCATACTGAGCTTCAGTTTAACTACAATTTCAGAGACAAGCATTATGGGCTTCTATTATTTATCTATTTGTGTTGTGATAAAACTGGGATTCATAAACAGACTGGCAGTATACACGTCAAACTTACTTTATTGTCTTGGTTCAGTTCTATTTCAGAAGTTGAAAATAAAATATTAAAGAGAAATATTGTCTTCCAGAAGTCATTGTCTAATCTTCATTCATCTGGCAGAGATCATTTCCTCTCTGTGTCTTTCATTCTGTAAATTAGGAAGAAGGAAAAGAATTCTTCCAACTGTTCTGGGATTGTCTTTTTCATTCCCATCAATTATCTTGGCCAGTCAGCCATGTGAGTATTCTCTAAATCCCAGATGGAACAATAGTTTATACCTTGATGTTGAACATTAACAGATCCTAAAGTAGTAAGCAACAATGGACATAAAACATAGAGTATATGGAATAATTGCTCAGGTCTCTATAGGTTTTGTTTTGTTTTTAACAACTTAGCAAACTAGGTTGTGCAAAGCCTAGCAAACCTAGAAGTGCAAACTAATTGTAAAATGGAGCAATGATCCTGAAACTACCTTCCCCACCCCGTATCTGACCCCATATCAGAGGAAGAAGACAAATCCTGGAATAATCCTAAAATGAGAACACTAGCCAAAGTACGTTTTGGATTTTCAGGTGGTTTCCCAAGATGGTCTCAATTCTAGACATTACCTGATACTTAGTTGTTTCACCAAGTGGGAGGTTAGTACTTGCTTTATTGGTGAGGCAGCATTGAAGAATAAAAATGTAGAATAAAAAATCCAACCTTGGACACAGCCAGAAAGTAAATAACCTGTAAATAACCCTAGTGCCAACACTGCTTGAGATCTATGAGAAGACATCGCTGGACTTTTCCCAACTACAGAAGAAAGGCTAGAATATTCTGAGGTGAAAAATCTATAGGCACATTGCTTTTATTAAACTGAGATTACTTTACAGGCATTTATTAAGCACCTACTATGTTTCTAATACTATTCTAGCTGCTGGGAATATAGTCACAATCAAAACACAAATTCTTTACTTTCTAGCTGGGGGGAGACAAACATAAACAATAAAATATAAGATATGTTCAATGGTAATAAGTGCTCAGGAAGAAAAAATACATCAAGGATGTGGTATATAAAATGTCAGTGGGTAGCACTTGAGACAGGGTGGATTGGGAGGCTTCCCTGAATGGGGGATTTTGAATACAGCCTGAGTCCTCCACAACGTGAAAGGGCTCTGTGGATGTTAACACAAGAGTGTTCCATACAGAAGAAAGTAGGTGGAGAGGAAGGGCCCTGGAGTGCTCAAGTGACAGTAAGACGGTGCGGTGGCCACGAAAACACTATGGTTGGATTTCCTGCTGTGGTGGCAATAGTTGGCTACAGCCCCAGCTTTCATTACCCCTGGATTCCCACCATGTTCACACTGAAGCCACGCTTCCCATAGACTCTTCCCAGCCAATGACTGACAACGGTGAGGGCACAAGTGCAGGCCCCGACCTGTGGGATGGGGACTGCTTTCATTATACTTTGAGGACTTTGAGGACATGTGAGGATTCCCCATCAGCCTGGCCAAAACTTTCTTAGACTGACTCAGAGTCTGACACTATTCTAACCCAATTCTCTTTCCTCTCCCGTATCAGACCTGCAGACCTGGTGTGAAAACTCTGCCTACCTACTCCTTCTTCCTCCCCTTAATTCTCAGGCATTTTTGAGAACTGCAGAATTCTCTGCAGACCCATATCAACACGGTCCAAACCCCTGCATGAAGAGACTTGACCAAACCGTAGCATGACTTCTAGCAGCATAAGGTGTGTCTCTAGGATAACTCTAGCCCCCTATTAAAATGCCTGCCTGAGAAAACTCAACACTGCCAGGAACATTTACTATTTGTTCTAGCCAACAGCTGATGATAGGTCCAGATCACCCTTACTTAGATTTACTGGAAAGGGCTTACAGTTGTGACTATGTATCTTAAACAACTCAGAAGCATCTTTCTCAAGGACCTGAAAGCCATTCCTTTGCAATATTATCATCAAAAAATAGGATCTCTGCCTTCCAGGTTCTGTGGGGTGATAGATTCTTAACTTCAATAATTGCTGGCCAACAAACACAGCTGGCCTAATCACATTTACACTGACAAAGCCTTTGTGATTTTTCACTTCTCTGACTCTCTTGAGCACCTGCTCGCCTCTCTCTTTTACTCTCTCTTTAAAATCCAAGCAGAATTAGAGACACAGACATAGAGAACAAATGTATGGATACCAAGAGGGAAAGGGGTGGGTGGGAGGAACTAGGAGATTGGGATTGACATATATACACTACTGGTACTATGTATAAGATAGACAACTGAGGGGAACATACTGTATAGCACGGGGAACTCTACTTAATGCACTGTAGTGTCCTAAATGGAGGGAATATATGTATATGTATGGCTGCTTCATTTTGCTGTGCAGTGGAAACTAACACAACATTGTAAAGCAACTATATCCCAAGAAAAAGTAATTTTAAAAAATGTTCAAAAACCCCTGTACAAATCTGAATGGAGCTCATCTATTTTCCCTACTGCCAGCACTTACTGAATAAAATCTGTTTTCATCACTTTAATAAGCTGTGCTTATCTTTGACAATCTCCACCAATAAATCTCTTGTCCATCTTATTCCATCTTGAAGTCTTCTTCTTGAAGAAACTAAACTAACACAGGAGCCCAGTGTGGCTGGAGTCTCTAAAAGTGGGCTAGGTATGGACGGATGAAGCCAAGGAAGCAGCAGTGGATCAGGTCACGGTTAGAACTGAAACCTTTTATTTTGAGTGAGATGACGATGAAATAAAGAGTTTTGAGTAGAGAAGTGAAATGAACTGTCTCTATTATTTTTAAGACTCTTCTTAGATGTGGACCATTTTAAAAGTTTTTATTGAATTTGTTACAATATTGCTTCTGTTTTTTGTTTTGTTTTTTTGGCTGCAAAGCATGTGGGATCTTAGCTCCCGACCAGGAATCAAACCCACACCTCCTGCATTGGAAGGCGAGGTCTTACCCACTGGGCCACCAGGGAAGTCCCTGTCCTTTTAAAAAAAAAACCAGGGTTTGTCTGGCTGCTCAGGGGAAGCAAGACCAGGAGTCCGAGGGGATGCTACATTAATAATCAACAGGAGGGGTGTCTTGTATCAGGATGGTGTCGGTGGGGGTAAGGGGAGATGGTCAAACTCTAGATATATTTTCAAAGCAGAACTAAAAATATTTGCTGATGGAACAATTGTGGGTTTTAGAAGTAAAAGAAAGATCAACTGAGAAAATAAGGCCATCAATTTGAGCATCTAGAGGAATGAAGTTATGAGTAAGTCTGCAAGAGGATGTGTTTTGGAGCAGAATATCAGGAACACAGTTTGAACCATGATATGTATATGTATATATGGCTAAAAAGTATCTGAAAGTATTATCTCTTAGTTGCACATGAAGATTTCCAGTTGAGGAAATGAAGAGATAAGTGAGAGAAGAAGTAAAACATTCTCAGTAATGCAAATAACCAAGGGAGAATAGCTAAAATAATATGTTATTTGTTCTCAGTTAACAATTGAAATTTAGCTCCAGATGAAGATCACTGAATTTGCAATTTGGCAACATGTTGTTCTGATGGGGATCCCAAAGCATGAGCAATGGGTACATTCTGTCTGGGCTCCAAATAGTCTCTTTGTTCAAACTCCAGAGATTTATAATCACAAACATCAGTACCTCCTTCAGCACAAATTAACTTGTCAGGATGGTTCGTCTTAAGAAATATCTCAAAATCTCATTAAGTTCAATGTTAATTTTTTGGTATCTTTATTTATATAGTTTATTTTCTCTAAAAGTTATCTTATAATACTTTTGATGTCACCCTGTAATCTATAATTAAATCCCTCGCTTATGCATCCTTGAATGTTTCTTTATCAACCCACCCTCAAATTCTTAGCTTAGAATTAAGATTTATTGCCAGTAAAGTGTCTCCAACCTTCGCCTTGGTTTAATACTGGGCGTCATCCGATCCTCCATATCTCAAAAAAGTAATTTATTCACTTGATCTGGAATATACACATTAAAAAACTTTATTTTAAATCTTATTCCTCTTATCTAAAATAAAAAGAATAATAAAGTCAACACTTCTCTTAACTAGCTTAGAAATGGATTCTACTGAATAGAATATTATCCCACATAGCCCATGGCTTATTTTATTGTCAGAAAGAGGTCACTCTTCTTTTAACTGCCTGATATTAATTGTTATTTGATTTGTAACTGTATGATATTTAATAAGGGTTTTGAAGTTAGAGACATTGGTTAAAATATTGGTCTACCACTTTTGAATAACATTTCATAAACTTCAGTTAAGATGGGATATGAAAACTGTGAAGTTTGTTCAACATAATTCATGGCTAGTGCTGAAAGTAGAGGACCCTCACCAACCCAGCTGAGGAAAAACAGTAGCTAAGGCAATGAGCATAAAGCAGCATCAAGGAAGACTTAACTTACAGCTGGAGCCTATGCCACAATAACTTAGACATTGGAGGTGAAACTTTGAGCAATATCTGTGAACCCAGAGAACCAGACTGTGAACCTGAAGAAACAAGATAGAGGAAGCTCCACTGATGTGCTGATAAGCCACAGTGAGGTAAGGTTAACACCATAAACAATCAAGGGAGGAGAGGGAAGAAAATCTGGGTGAGTGCTCTGTGGCCTCATGGTCAGGGAGAAGAAGACTCTGGATTACAGATGATACAACATCTGAAGGAGCATCCAGGGGTATTTCCTAAGAGATTTCAGTGTGTGAGTCAGTGTAAGTCCTCTCATACTTCTCATAACAAAATAGTCATCAAGATATACACACTATTATATATAATAGAGATAACCAACAAGGACTTACTCTATGGCACAGAGAACTATACTCAATATTTTGTAATAACCAATTAGGGAAAAGAAACTGAAAAAGAATGCATATATATATATATATATATATATATATATATATATATATATATGAAACTGAATCACTTCCCTGTACACCTGAAACTAATACAACACTGTAAGTCAACTATGCTTCAAAAAAATAAATAAATAGAGAAAGCTAGTTAACAAGATTAATTAAAACTAAAATATGCAATTCCTCATCTAGGAATTTATTATAGATGTGCAATAATAGGACACTGATTAAGTGCATTATGACATAATAGATACATAATGTGCAGTAGAATATAATACAATAGTTAAAAAGAATGTGGACTTCCGGGTAAGATGGCAGAAGAGTAAGACGCGGAGATCACCTTCCTCCCCACGGATACACCAGAAATACAGCTACACGTGGAACAACTCCTACAGAACACCTACTGAACGCTGGCAGAAGACCCCAGACCTCCCAAAAGGCAAGAAACTCCCCACATACCTGGGTAGGGCAAAGCGGAGAGATTCCCGCACAGAGGATCGGTGCCGAGCGGCACTCACCAGCCCGAGAGGCTTTGTCTGCTCGCCCGCCAGGGTGGGTGGCGCTGGAAGCTGAGGCTCGGGCTTCGGTCACAGAGCAGGGAGAGGACTGGGGCTGACGGCGAGAACTCAGCCTAAAGGGGGCTAATGTGCCACAGCTAGCCGGCAGGGAGTCCGGGAAAACTCTGGAGCTGCCGAAGAGGCAAGAGACTTTTTCTTCCCTCTTGGTTTCCTGGTGCGCGAGGAGACGGGATTAAGAGCGCTGCTTAAAGGGGCTCCACAGACGGGCGCGAGTCACGACTGAAAGCGCGGAGCCCAGTGACGGGCGCGGGACGCTGGGGCTGCTGCTACCGCCGCCAAGAAGCCTGTGTGCGAGCGCAGGTCACTGTCCACACCGCCCTTCCGGGAGCCTGTGCAGCCAGCCACTGCCGGAGTCCCGGGATCCAGGGGTGGCTTCCCTGGGAGAACGCACGGCGCGCCTCGGGCCGGTGCAACGTCACGCCGACCTCTGCCGCTGCAGGCTCGCCCCGCACTTCGTGCCCCTCCCTCCCGCCCGGCCTGAGTGAGCCAGAGTCCCCGAAGAGGCTGCTCCTTTAACCCTGTCCTGTCTGAGCGAAGAACAGACGCCCTCCGGCGACCTACACGCAGAGGCGGGGCCAAATCCAAAGCTGAGACCCAGGAGCTGTGAGAACAAAGAAGAGAAAGGGAAACCTCTCCCAGCAGCCTCAGAAGCAGCGGATTAAAGCTCCACAATCAACTTGATGTACCCTGCATCTGTGGAATACATGAATAGACAACAAATCAACCCAAATTGAGGAGCCAGGAGTCAGTGCTGTGCCTCTGAGGTGGGAGAGCCAACTTCAGGACACTGGTCCACAAGAGACCTCCCAGCTCCACATAATATCAAACGGCAAAAATCTTCCAGAGATCTCCATCTCAACACCAGCACCCAGCTTCACTCAACGACCAGCAAGCTACAGTGCTGGACACCCTATGCCAAACAACTAGCAAGACAGGAACACAACGCCACCCATTAGCAGAGAGGTGGCCTAAAATCATAAAAAGGCCGCAGACACCCCAAAACACACCACCAGACGTGGACCTGCCCACCAGAAAGACAAGATCCAGCCTCATCCACCAGAGCACAGGCACTAGTACCCTCCACCAGGAAGCCTACACAACCCACTAAACCAACCTTAGCCACTGGGGACAGACACCAAAAACAACGGGAACTACGAACCTGCAGGCTGCAAAAAGGAGACCCCAAACACAGTAACATAAGCAAAATGAGAAGACAGAAAAACACACAGCAGGAGAAGGAGCAAGATAAAAACCCACCAGACCTAACAAATGAAGAGATAATAGGCAGTCTACCTGAAAAAGAATTCAGAATAATGATGGTAAAGATGATCCAAGATTCTATTTCCCAGATCCAAAAACTTGGAAATAGAATAGACAAAATGCAAGAAACAGTTAACAAGGACCTAGAAGAACTAAAGATGAACCAAGCATCGATTAAAAACACAATAAATGAAATGAAAAATACTCTAGATGGGATCAATAGCAGAATAACTGAGGCAGAAGAACGGATAAGTGAGGTGGAAGATAAAATAGTGGAAATAACTGCTGCAGAGCAAAATAAAGAAAAAAGAATGAAAAGAACAGAGGACAGTCTCAGAGACCTCTGGGACAACATTAAACGCACCAACATTCGAATTATAGGGGTTCCAGAAGAAGAAGAGAAAAAGAAAGGGACTGAGAAAATATTTGAAGAGATTATAGTTGAAAACTTCCCTAATATGGGAAAGGAAATAGTTAATCAAGTCCAGGAGGCACAGAGAGTCCCATACAGAATAAATCCAAGGAGAAATACGCCAAGACACATATTAATCAAACTGTCAAAAATTAAACACAAAGAAATCATATTAAAAGCAGCAAGGCAAAAACAACAAATAACACACAAGGGAATCCCCATCAGGATAACAGCTGATCTCTCAGCAGAAACTCTACAAGCCAGAAGGGAGTGGCAGGACATAATTAAAGTGATGAAAGAGAAAAACCTGCAACCAAGATTACTCTACCCAGCAAGGATCTCATTCAGATTTGATGGAGAAATTAAAACGTTTACAGACAAGCAAAAGCTGAGAGAGTTCAGCACCACCAAACCAGCTTTACAACAAATGCTAAAGGAACTTCTCTAGGCAAGAAACACAACAGAAGGAAAAGACCTACAATAACGAACCCAAAACAATTAAGAAAATGGGAATAGGAACATACATATCGATAATTACCTTAAATGTAAATGGACTAAATGCTCCCACCAAAAGACACAGATTGGCTGAATGGATACAAAAACAAGACCCATATATATGCTGTCTACAAGAGACCCACTTCAGACCTAGAGACACATACAGACTGAAAGTAAGGGGATGGAAAAAGATATTCCATGCAAATGGAAACCAAAAGAAAGCTGGAGTAGCAATTCTCATATCAGACAAAATAGACTTTAAAATAAAGACTACTAGAAGAGACAAAGAACGACACTACATAATGATCAAGGGATCGATCCAAGAAGAAGATATAACAATTGTAAATATTTATGCACCCAACATAGGAGCACCTCAATACATAAGGCAAATACTAACAGCCATAAAAGGAGAAATCGACAGTAACACAATCCTAGTAGGGGACTTTAACACCCCACTTTCACGAATGGACAGATCTTCCAAAATGAAAATAAATAAGGAAACACAAGCTTTAAATGATACATTCAACAAGATGGACTTAATTGATATTTATAGGACATTCCATCCAAAAACAACAGAATACACATTTTTCTAAAGTGCTCATGGAACATTCTCCAGGATAGATCACATCTTGGGTCACAAATCAAGCCTTGGTAAATTTAAGAAAATTGAAATTGTATCAAGTATCTTTTCTGACCACAATGCTATGAGACTAGATATCAATTACAGGAAAAGAGCTGTAAAAAATACAAACACATGGAGGCTAAACAATACACTACTTAATAACGAAGTGATAACTGAAGAAATCAAAGAGGAAATTAAAAAATACCTAGAAACAAATGACAATGGAGACACGACAACCCAAAACCTATGGGATGCAGCAAAAGCAGTTCTAAGAGGGAAGTTTATAGCAATACAATCCCACCTTAAGAAACAGGAAACATCTCGAATAAACAACCTAACCTTGCACCTAAAGCAATTAGAGAAAGAAGAACAAAAACATCCCAAAGTTAGCAGAAGGAAAGAAATCATAAAAATCAGATCAGAAATAAATGAAAAAGAAATGAAGGAAACGATAGCAAAGATCAATAAAACTAAAAGCTGGTTCTTTGAGAAGATAAACAAAATTGATAAACCATTAGCCAGACTCATCAAGAAAAGAAGGGAGAAGACTCAAATCAATAGAATTAGAAATGAAAAAGGAGAAGTAACAATTGACACTGCAGAAATACAAAAGATCATGAGAGATCACTATAAGCAACTCTATGCCCATAAAATGGACAACCTGGAAGAGATGGACAAATTCTTAGAAATGCACAACCTGCCAAGACTGACTCAGGAAGAAATAGAAAATATGAATAGACCAATCACAAGCACTGAAATTGAAACTGTGATTAAAATCTTCCATCAAACAAAAGCCCAGGACCAGATGGCTTCACAGGCGAATTCTATCAAACATTTAGAGAAGAGCTAACACCCATCCTTCTCAAACTCTTCCAAACAATATCAGAGGAAGGAATACTCCCAAACTCATTCTACGAGGCCACCATCACCTTGATACCAAAACCAGGCAAGGATGTCACAAAGAAAGAAAACTAAAGGCCAATATCACTGATGAACATAGATGCAAAAATCCTCAACAAAATACTAGCAAACAGAATCCAACAGCACATTAAAAGGATCATACACCATGATCAAGTGGGGTTTATTCCAGGAATGCAAGGATTCTTCAATATACGCAAATCAATCAATGTGATACACCATATTAACAAGTTGAAGGAGAAAAACCATATGATCATCTCAATAGATGCAGAGAAAGCTTTCGACAAAATTCAACACCCATTTATGATAAAAACCCTGCAGAAAGTAGGCATAGAGGGAACTTTCCTCAACATAATAAAGGCCATATATGACAAACCCACAGCCAACATTGTCCTCAATGGTGAAAAACTGAAACCATTTCCACTAAGATCAGGAACAAGACAAGGTTGCCCACTCTCACCACTCTTATTCAACATAGTTTTGGAAGTTTTAGCCACAGCAATCAGAGAAGAAAAGGAAATAAAAGGAATCCAAATCGGAAAAGAAGAAGTAAAGCTGTCACTGTTTGCAGATGACAAAATTCTATACATAGAGAATCCTAAAGATGCTACCAAAAAACTACTAGAGCTAATCAATGAATTTGGTAAAGTAGCAGGATACAAAATTAATGTACAGAAATCTCTGGCATTCCTGTACACTAATGATGAAAAATCTGAAAATGAAATCAAGAAAACACTCCCATTTACCATTGCAACAAAAAGAATAAAATATCTAGGAATAAACCTACCTAAGGAGACAAAAGACCTGTATGCAGAAAATTATAAGACACTGATGAAAGAAATTAAAGATGATACAAATAGATGGAGAGATATACCATGCTCCTGGATTGGAAGAATCAATATTGTGAAAATGACTCTACTACCCAAAGCAATCTACAGATTCAATGCAATCCCTATCAAACTACCACTGGCATTTTTCACAGAACTAGAACAAAAAATTTCAAAATTTTTTTGGAAAAACAAAAGACCCCGAATAGCCAAAGCAATCTTGAGAACGAAAAACGGAGCTGGAGGAATGAGGCTCCCTGACTTCAGACTATACTACAAAGCTACAGTAATCAAGACAGCGTGGTACTGGCATAAAAACAGAAAGATAGATCAGTGGATCAGGATAGAAAGCCCAGAGATAAACCCACGCACATATGGCCAACTTATCTTTGATAAAGGAGGCAGGAATGTACAGTGGAGAAAGGACAGCCTCTTCAATAAGTGGTGTTGGGAAAACTGGACAGGGACATGTAAAAGTTTGAGATTAGATCATTCCCTAACACCATACACAAAAATAAGCTCAAAATGGATTAAAGACCTAAATGTAAGGCCAGAAACTATCAAACTCTTAGAGGAAAACATAGGTAGAACACTCTATGACATAAATCACAGCAAGATCCTTTTGGACCCACCTCCTAGAGAAATGGAAATAAAAACAAAGATAAACACATGGGACCTAATGAAACTTCAAAGCTTTTGCACAGCAAAGGAAACCATAAAGAAGACCAAAAGACAACCCTCAGAATGGGAGAAAATATTTGCAAATGAAGCAACTGACAAAGGATTAATCTCCAAAAGTTATAAACAGCTCATGCAGCTCAATAGCAAAAAAACAAACAACCCAATCCAAAAATGGGCAGAAGACTTAAATAGGCATTTCTCCAAAGAAGATATACAGACTGCCAACAAACACATGAAAGAATGCTCAACATCATTAATCATCAGAGAAATGCAAATCAAAACTACAATGAGATATCATCTCACACCAGTCAGAATGGCCATCATCAAGAAATCTAGAAACAATAAATGCTGGAGAGGGTGTGGAGAAAAGGGAACACTCTTGCACTGCTGGTGGGAATGTGAATTGGTACAGCCACTATGGAGAACGGTATGGAGGTTCCTTAAAAAACTAAAAATAGAACTACCATATGACCCAGCAATCCCACTACTAGGCATATACCCTGAGAAAACCATAATTCCAAAAGAGACATGTACCAAAATGTTCATTGCAGCTCTATTCACAATAGCCCGGAGCTGGAAACAACCTAAGTGTCCATCATCGGATGAATGGATAAAGAAGATGTGGCAAATATATACAATGGAATATTACTCAGCCATAAAAAGAAACGAAACTGACCTATTTGTAATGAGGTGGATAGACCTAGAGTCTGTCATACAGAGTGAAGTAAGTCAGAAAGAGAAAGACAAATACCGTATGCTAACACATATATACGGAATTAAAAAAAAAAAATGTCATGAAGGACCTAGGGGTAAAACGGGAATAAAGACACAGACCTACTTGAGAATGGACTTGTGGATATGGGGAGGGGGAAGGGTAAGCTGTGACAAAGCGAAAGAAATGCATGGACATATATACACTACCAAACGTAAGGTAGATAGATAGTGGGAAGCAGCCGCAGAGCAAAGGGAGATCAGCTCGGTGCTTTGTGACCGCCTGGAGGGGTGGGATGGGGAGGGTGGGAGGGAGGGAGATGCATGAGGGAAGGGATGTGGGAACAGATGTATATGTATGACTGATTCACTTTGTTATAAAGCAGAAACTAATAAAAAGAAAAAAAAGAAAAGTACATACATAGGTAGGAGAATAGATGAATTTAAATATTCAAAAAAAAATAATAATAATTCAGTGTGTTTTGGGGGGGAAGGTTGGTTTTTTTTTGTTTTTTGGGGTTTTTTTTGCTAAGCATGCATTCCTTTAAAATAAAATCCATATTACTACAAAAAAGTAGACAAGTTTACAGCCAGATAAATTTTCAAAAAGGAAACAAATTCCTGCAACACATACACAGATCAAGAAACAAAAATTATCAGCCCTCTAGAGGATCCCCCTCATTTCCCCTTCTATTTATTTATTACTACTCCCATGGATAATCAGAATCCTTAACTTCTAACACCATAGATTAGCTTTGCCTATTTTTGAACTTCTACATTAATGCAATCATGTAGCATGCCCCGTTTTGCTTCAGACTTATTTTGTTCAACATTGTGAAATTCATGTATCAATACATTTTTACTTTACTATTAGTTTATTTATGCTCGATTCAGTCTAGTTTTTATTATATGAACATACCACAACTTATCCATTCTATTTTTTGACATTTATATTGTCTTCAGTTTGGGGGCTGTACAGGTCAATTAATCTTCGACAAAGGAGGCAAGAATATATTGATACAGTGGGAAAATGACAGTCTCTTCAGCAAGTGGTACTGGGAAAGTTGGACAGCCACGTGTAAATGAAGTTAGAACACACTCTCTCACCATATACAAAAGTAAACTCAAAATGGCTTAAAGACTTAAACATAAGACATGACACCATAAAATTCCTAAAAGAGATCATAGGAAGATATTCTCTGACATAAATTGTACCAATGTTTTCTTAGGTCAGACTCCCAAGGCAATAGAAATAAAAAAAAAAAAAAAAAAAAAAGAATGTGAAAAATCTTGTATTTCATAATCAATATTTCATAATAACTGTAAATGGAGTGTAGCTTTTAAAATTGTATAAAAATTTTTAAAAAATTTAAAAGGAAAAAATAAAGACTACCCATAAGAGGACAGTCACAAATGAGTTAAAATTAATAACATAATAATAAGTGATCAATAGCAACATTTACAGTTATTGGTTATAATAATATGTTTAATTCTTACAATAACTAATTTACCAGTAAAACACCACATACCATATTAAAAAAAAAAATGTGGAAAGTCCCATATGGTTCAAATGGAGAAAGGAAGCCACAGTGTAATAGAGTCTGGAGAGAAAAGCAAGGGCCAGTAAGACAGAAATTTTAGGCCATATTAAAAATTTTGGAAACTATTAATTGACTTTTACCCAAGGAAGGTTTAAGTTCAGATTTAAACTTTTAAAATTTACTGCAAGTAAAGGTAAAAAAAATCTCCTGAAGCTGGGCAACAATTGATGCAAAGAGATTAGTTAGAGGTTATCACAAAGTATTAGGCAACACAGGATGGTGGCCTGGACTAGGTAAGAGGATTAGGGTTAGAAAGAATTAGGTGTGTTTGATTTGCAAATATTTTCTCCCATTCTGAGGGATGTCTTTTCATCTTGTTTACAGTTTCCTTTGCTGTGCAAAAGATTTTAAGTTTAATTAGGTCCCCTGTGTTTATTTTTGTTTTTATTTTCATTACTCTAGGAGGTGGGTCAAAGAAGATCTAGCTGTGGCAATGGACAAAGGATTAATCTTCAAAACATAGAAATAGCTCATGGAGCTCAATATCAAAAAAACAAACAACCCAATTAAAAAATGAGCAGAAGCTTTTGTGTCCAGGAGTCCCACTGGGTCCTGCTTGATTTCAGTAGGGGTTTGGAGCCAGGCAATTTACATGCATTTATTCTCCCAACAAAACCGAGTGCTAACCCTGACTTTGTTCTGAAGATGGGTAACAGGTTCAGAGAGCAGTGTGTCTGACAGGGTCTTGGTGTTCCAACTGGGTGTCAGGCCTGAGCCTCTGAGGTGGGAGAGCTGAGTTCAGGATATTGGTCCACCAGAGACCTCCTGGCTCCATGTAATAGCAAACACTCTCCCAGAGATCTCTATCCCAACACTAACCCCAGCTCCACTCAACGACCAGCAAGCTACAGTGTTGGACACCTATGCCAAACAACTAGCAAGACAGGAACACAACTGAACCCATTAGCAGAGAGGCTGTCTAAAATCATAATAAGGTCACAGATGCCACAAAACACATCACCAGATGCCGTCCTGCCCACCAGAAAGAAAAGATCCAGCATCATTCTCCAGAACACAGGCACCAGGAAGCCTACACACCCACTGAACCCACCTTGGCCACTGGGGGCAGACACCAAAAACAACGGGAGTTACACACCTGCAACCTGGGAAAAGGAGACCCTTAACTTAACAGTAAGTTAAGAAAAATGAGAAGACACAGAAACACAGCAGATAAAGGGGCAAGGTAAAAACCCACCAGCCCAAACAAATGAAGGGGAAATAGGCAGTCTACCTGAAAGAGAATTCAGAGTAATGATAGTAAAGATGATCCAAAATCTTGGAAACAACATGGGGAAAATAAAAGAAACAATTAACAAGGACCTAGAAGAACTAAACAGCAAACAAACAATGATGAACAGCACAATAAATGAAATTAAAAATTCTCTAGAAGGAATCAATAGCAGAATAACTGAGGCAGAAAAACAGATAAGTGACCTGGAAGATAAAATAGTGGAAATAACTACCACAGAGCAGAATAAAGAAAAAAGAATGAAAATAATTAAGGACAGTCTCAGAAACCTCTGTGACAATATTAAATGCACCAACATTCGAATTATAGGGGTCCCAGAAGAAGAAGAGAAAAAAAAGGGACTGAGAAAATACTTCAAGAGATTATAGTGGAAAACTTCCCTAATATGAGAAAAGAAATAGTCAATCAAATCAAGGAAGCACAAAGAGTCCCATACATGATAAACACAAGGAGAAACACACCAAGACACATTAATCAAACTATCAAAAATTAAGTACAAAGAAAAAATTTTTAAAGCAACAAGGGAAAAGCAACAAATAACATACAAGGGAATCCCCATAAGGTTAACAGCTGATCTTTCAGCAAAAACTGCAAGCCAGAAGGGAGTGACAGGACATATTTAAAGTGATGAAAGGGAAAAACCTTCAACCAAGATTACTCTGTCCAGCAAGGATCTCATTCAGATTCGATGGAGAAATCAAAAGCTTTACAGACAAGCAAAAGCTAAAAGAATTCAGCACCACCAAACCAACTCTACAACAAATGCTAGAGGAACTTCTCTAGGCAGGAAACACAAGAGAAGGAACAGACCTATAGTAACAAACCCCAAACAATTAAGAAAATGGTAATAGGAACATACATATCAATAGCTACCTTAAATGTAAATGGATTAAAGGCTCCAACCAATAGACGTAGACTAGCTGAATGGATACAGAAACAAGACCCATACATAGGCTGTCTATGAGAGACCCACTTCAGACCTAGGGACACATACAGACTGAAAGTGAGGGGATGGAAAAAGATATTCCATGCAAATGGAAATCGAAGGAAAACTGGAATAGCAATTCTCATATCAGACAAAACAGACTTTAAAATAAAGACTATTACAAGAGACAAAGAAGGACACTACATAATGACCAAGGGATCAACCCAAGAAGAAGATATAATAATTGTAAATATTTATGCACCCAACATAGGAGCACCTCAATACATAAGACAAATGCTAACAGCCATAAAAGGGGAAATTGACAGTAACACAATCATAGTAGGGGACTTTAACACCCCACTTTCACCAATGGATGGATCATTCAAAATGAAACTAAATAAGGAAACACAAGCTTTAAATCATACATTAAACAAGATGGAGTTAATTGATATGTATAGGACATTCCATCAAAAAACGACAGAATACACTTTCTTCTCAAGTGCTCATGGAACATTCTCCAGGATACATCATATCTTGGGTCAGAAATCAAGTCTTGGTAATTTAAGAAAATTGAAATCGTATCAAGTATTTTTTCCGACCACAACCTTATGAGACTAGATATCAATTACAGGAAAAGAATCTGTAAAAAATACAAACATATGGAGGCAAACAATATACTACTAAATAACCAAGAGATCACGGAAGAAATCAGAGGAACTCAAAAAATACCTAGAAAAAAATAACAATGAAAACACGACAACCCAAAAAATATGGGATGCAGCAAAAGCACTTCTAAGAGGGAGGTTTATAGCAATACAATCTTACTTCAAGAAACAAGGAAAATCTCAAATAAACAAACTAACCTTACACCTAAAGCAATTGGAGAAAGAAGGGGAAAAAAACCCAAAGTTAGCAGAAGGAAAGGAATCATAAAGATCAGATCAGAAATAAATGAAAATGAAATGAAGGAAACAACAGCAAAGATCAATAAAAATAAAAGCTGGTTCTTTGAGAAGATAAACAAAATTGATAAACCATTAGCCAGACTCATCAAGAAAAAAAGGGAGAAGACTCAAATCAATAGAATTAGAAATGAAAAAGGAGAAGTAACAACTGACACTGCAGAAATACAAAGGATTATGAGAGATTACTACAAGAAACTGTATGCCAATAAAATTGACAACCTGGAAGAAGTGGACAAATTCTTAGAAAAGCATTCTTAGAAATGCTGCAAGACTGAACTAGGTATTAATAGAAAATATAAACAGACCAATCACAGCACTGAAATTGAAACTGTGATTTAAAATCTTCCAACAAACAAAAGCCAAGAACCAGAATGATTCACAGGCTAATTCTATCAAAAATTTACAGAAGAGCTGACACCTATGCTTCTCAAGCTCTTCCAAAATATAGCAGAGGGAAGAATGCTCCCAAACTCATTCTACGAGGCCACCATCACCCTGATACCAAAAGGAGACAATGATGTCAGAAAAAAAGAAAACTACAGGGCAATATCACTGATGAACATAGATGCAAAATTCCACAACAAAATACAAGGAAACAGAACCCAACAGCACCTTAAAAAGATCATACACAATGATCAAGTGGGGTTTAACACAGGATGCAAGGATTCTTCAATATATGCATATCAATCATTGTGATAAACAATATTAACAAATTGAAGGAGAAAAACCATATGATCATTTCAATACATGCAGAAAAAGATTTTGGCAGAATTCAACACACATTTATGACAAAAACCCTCGAGAAAGTAGGCATAGAGGGAACTGACTTCAACATAATAAAGGCCAGATATGACAAACCCACAGCCAACGTCATTCTCAATGGTGAAAAACTGAAACCATTTCCACTAAGATCAGGAACAAGACAAGGTTGCCCACTCTCACCATTATTATTCAACATAGTTTTAGAAGTTTTAGCCATAGCAATCAGACATGAAAACAAATAAAAGAAATCCAAATCAGAAAAGAAGTAAAACTGTCACTGTTTGCAGATGACATGATACTATACATAAAGAATCCTAAAGATGCCACCAAAAACTACAAGAGCTAATCAATGAACTTGGTAAAGTAGCAGGATACAAAATTAATGCACAGAAATCTCTTGCATTCCTATACACTAATGATGAAAAACATGAAAGAGAAATTAAGGAAACACTCCCATTTACCATTGCAACAAAAAGAATAAAATATCTATGAATAAACCTACCTACAGAGATGAAGACCTGTATGCAGAAAACTATAAGACATTGATGAAAGAAATTAAAGATGATACAAACAGATGGAGAGATATACCATGTTCTTTGATTGGAAGAAGCACATTGTGAAAATGACTATAATACCCAAAGCAATCTACAGATTCAATGCAATCCCTATTAAAACACCAATGGCATTTTTCACAGAAATAGAACAACAAATTTCACAATTTGTATGGAAACACAAAAAACCCTGAAGAGCCCAAGCACTCTTGAGAAAGAAAAATGGAGCTGGAGGAATCAGGATCCCTGACTTCAGACTATACTACAAAGCTACAGTCATCAATACAGTATGGTACTGGCACAAAAAATATATATAGATCAATGGAACCGGATAGAAATCCCAGAGGTAAACCCATGAACATATGGTCACCTTATTTTTGATAAAGGAGGCAAGAATATACAATGGAGAAAAGATAGCCTCTTCTCTAAGTGGTGCTGGGAAAACTGGACAGCTACATGCAAGAGAATGAAATTAGAACACCATACTCAAAAATAAACTCAAAATGGATTAAAGACCTAAATGTAAGGCCAGACACTACAAAACTTTTAGAAGAAAACATAGGCAGAACACTCTATGACATAAATCACAGCAAGATCCTTTTTGACACACCTTCTAGAGAAATGGAAATAAAAACAAAAATAAACAAATGGGACCTAATGAAACTTAAAAGCTTTTTTCACAGCAAAGGAAACTATTAGCAAGACAAAAAGTCAGCCCTCAGAATAGGAGAAAAGATTTGCAAATGAAGCAACTCACAAAGGATTAATCTCCAAAATTTACAAGCAGCTCATGCAGCTCAATACCAAAACAACAAACAACCCAATCCAAAAATGGGCAGAAGAGCAAAATAGACATTTCTCCAAAGAAGATATACAGATTGACAACAACACATGAAACGTTGCTCAACATCACTAATCATTAGAGAAATGCAAATCAAAACTACAATGAGGTATCACTTCACACCGGTCAGAATGGCCATCATTAAAATATCTACAAACAACAAATGCTGGAGAGGGTGTAGAGAAAAGGGAACACTCTTGCACTGCTGGTGGGAATGTGAATTGGTACAGCCACTATGGAGAACAGTATGGAGGTCCCTTAAAAAACCAAAAATAGAAGCACCAAACAACCCATCAATCCCACTACTGGACATATATCCTGAGAAAAACATAATACAAAAAGAGTCATGTACCACAATGTTCATTGCAGCTCTATTTATTATAGCCAGGACATGGAAGCAACCTAAGTGTCCATCGACAGATGAATAGATAAAGAAGATGTGGCACATATATATAATGGAATATTACTCAGCCATAAAAAGAAATGAAATTGAGTTATTTGTAATGAGGTGGATGGACCTAGAGTCTGTCATATAGAGTGAAGTAAGTCAGAAAGAGAAAAAGAAATACCCTATGCTAACACATATATATGTGATCTAAAAGGAAAAAAAATGGTTCTGAAGAACGTAGAGATAGGACAGGAATAAAGACACAGATGTAGAGAATGGACTTGAGGACACAGGGAGGCAGAAGGGTAAACTGAGACGAAGTGAGAGAGTGGCATGGACATATATACACTACCAAATGTAAAATAGATAGCTAGTGGGAAGCAGGTTCATCACATGGGAGATCAGATTGGTTCTTTGTGACTACCTAGAGAGGTAGGATAGGGAGGGTAGAAGGGAGACTCAGGAGGGAAGGGGTATGGTGATACATGTATATGTATAGCTGATGCACTTTGTTATAAAGCAGAAACTAACACACCATTGTAAAGAAGTTATACTCCAATAAAGATGTTTAAAAAAAAAAAGGGCCGAAGACCTAAATAGACATTTCACCAAAAAAGACATACAGATGGCCAAGAGGCACATGAAAAGATGCTCAGCATCACTAATTATTTGAGAAATGCAAATCAGAACTACAATGAGGTATCACCTCACACCAGTCAGAATGTCCATCATCAAAAATTTGCAAACAATAAATGCTGGAGAGGGTATGGAGAAAAGGGAACCCTCTTGCACTGTTGGTGGGAATGTAAATTGATAACAACCACTATGGAGAACAATACAGAGGTTCCTTAAAAAACTAAAAGTAGAACTAACATATGACCCAGCAATCCCACTACTGGGCACATACACTGAGAAAACCATAAGTCAAAAGGGCACGTGCACCCCAATGTTCATTGTAGCACTATTTACAATAGCCAGGACATGGAAACGACCTAAATGTCCAACGATAAATGAATGGATAAAGAAGATGTGGTACATATATACAATGGAATATTACTCAGCCATAAAAGGAAAGAAAGTGGGTCATTTTAGAGATGTGGATGGACCTAGAGTCTCTCATACAGAGTGAAGTAAGACAGAAAGAGAAAAACAAATATTGTATATTAACACATATATGTGGAATCTAGAAAAATGGTACAGATGAACCTATTTGTAGGGCTGGAATAGAATCATAGACGTAGAGAACGGACATGTGAACACAGAGGAGGAAGAACAGAGTGGGACGAATTGGGAGATTACTTTTGACATAAATACACTACCATGTGTATGATTGATAGCTAGTAGGAACATGCTATATAGCACAGGGAGCTCAGCTGGGTGCTCTGTGATGACCTAGATGGGTGGGATGGGGGGCAGTGGGAGGGAGGCCCAAGAGGGAGGGGACATAGATATACATATAGCTGATTCACATAATTGTACAGCAGAAAATAACACAACATTGCAAAGCAATTTTACTCCAATAAAATAAAGACCCTGTGTAGTCAAATAAATAAATAAATATTTTTTTAAAAAAGTAAATGTATTCAATATGAGTCAGACTTTGGTAACTTTTAGATGGATGGAAGTGGTGAGAGAGAAGAAGTGAAGATGATGCTGAAGTTTTGACTTTAACTAGATAATTGACACAATCATTTCCTGACATTAGAAAAATGAAAGGCAGAAAAAGTTCAGTGGGAAATATCACTTTGGACTAGTTCATTTTGAGGTGTTCAAAGGTACTTAGGTGAACATGTCACATAGACATTTGAGGTATTGGTTTGGATTTCCAAAAGCAGGCCACGACTAAGACATGGATTTGGGAGTCACTGTCTACCCAATGTTCACCTTCCCCTTCTCCATTGCTAGCAAGACTCTAATTTTGTTTAGTGAAAATATGCCCAACTAAAAATGCACATCTTCTCAGACTTATTAATATACAGGGTTGGTCAAATAACTCAGATTGCTCCAAAGAGACATAAAAGAAACTCTTCTAGGAACTGCAGGGAAGGTCTTTGCTTTCATGACACGAGCATAACTTTTTTACCCACTTGCCCTTCCCTTTCTTTGCCTGAGGAACCATGATCTATCTGGAGATACAGCAGCTATATTACAACTACATTCCTAGTATAAGTGGTAATTGAGTGATGAGAATGTAAGAGAAACAGAAAGACGGTGTAAAACTAGAAGTGCATATGTTCACAGACAAATCCTAAGAAAATTCAAAATTGAATTTTGATTAGAGGAGAAAATGCTAGATGAAAAAAATGAGGATGAGTAGCCAAAGATGTTGGGAAAAAATGACAGAGTGTGGAAGGAGAGAAGATGAGAAAAGAAAATGTTTTAACAAGGAAGAAGTGGTCAATCGTTTTAAATGCTCTTGAGAAATTAATACAAATAGTTGATATTTTCCATCTAGAGAATCCAAGGTAAACAAGTGAAAATTAATAAATCTATAGAAGAGTTCAATAAGTGGATCTGATCTAGGATAACAATGAAAATGTACCCCAGTTGAACCTTCGACCCATCCTGAAATATGAATGCCCCTTGAATATTACTTTTTCCCCTTTGACTTGACTGTTCTATTTTTTTCTTTATTTTATCACCTTCCTGGAGAATCCTTTCACAGGCATTGCCAGATAGTCAGTGATATCCGCACAATGTTATTTGTACCCTCTCAATGCCACTTGCAACTCATTTACAGCAAAATGAATTTTTAATATTTGGGACATTTAAGTGATTGTTTTATACATTTTTTCCCTGAGATAGTGAGGCTTTAAAAGTCATTATTCAGGGCCTCCCTGGTGGCGCAGTGGTTGAGAGTCCGCCTGCCGATGCAGGGGATACGGGTTCGTGCCCCGGTCTGGGAGGATCCCATATGCCGCGGAGCGGCTGGGCCCGTGAGCCATGGCCGCTGGGCCTGCACGTCCGGAGCCTGTGCTCCGCAACGGGGGAGGCCACAACAGTGAGAGGCCCGCATACCGCAAAAAAAAAAAAAAAAAAAAAAAAAGTCATTATTCTGCAGAAAATCCTAGAATATCACATAAAAAAAATCAGTCCTCATCTGACTGAGAAAAATCTCACAGCGATATTGAAATGAAGCAGATCCCCAACCAGTGTTTCATAATTTTCCTTTGTGACTACCTGAGCAAAAAATTTCCCAGCACAAGCACCATCTAAGAATATGACCACAATTATTTACTTATCATTACTGTTGAGAGACAGCTAAAAAGATGAATTGCTGGATCACTTCTATGGTTAGGGAGAATGCATTTTATAAAGATGAATGTCATAGAACATTTATTTTTACTTCAGGCCATGCCCACTGTATGGGAGCCAATAAAATATTCATTTTCTGCTGTCCTTCCTTTTTGGAGGGTAATGGGCTGTTATAAAGGGCCATAAAGCATCACTATGCTAGGCAGCTTCGTGACAAAAGGAGCCAACTCACTTCCTCCTCAAGTCAGGAACTAGTGTCTATGTGGCATGATTGTGTTCCACATGTTTGATGACCAGACTAGTCCCCAAGACCTGGAGAGCCAGGGCCTGGTCAGCAAGGGGAGGGCACCGTGACAATGAAGAAACATGGTCCTGGCTGCCAGGAATTCTCCAATGTGATCACAGAAAATATGTCCCATGTAAGCTTCTGGTTGCTTTGCCTTCTCTGCCTTTTCCCTTCAAAGTGCAATTCTGGAAGCTTAGAGAGGTGGGATCTGGTAAGTAGTGTTTTATAAGTTGTTTGGGTAGATGGCTTGCCTTTTGGGAAAACCAAATCGGTAACTGCTAATATAATGCTGTATTCTTTTTTTTTTTTTCACTTTGTAACAAATTACCACCAACTTTGTGTCTTAACACCCATTTCAAATCTCGCAGTTCCTGTAGGTCCAAAATCCAGGCATAGCACAACTGGGTTCTCTGCTCGGGGTCTCATAGGATTGAAATCAAGGTGTCCACTGGCTATGATCTCATCTGGAGTTAAGTGTCCTTTCCCAAGATCTTTCAGTTCCTAATGGTTGTAGAATGGAGGCCCCCGTTTTTAAACTGTCTGTCAACCAAGGTAGCTCTCAACAATCAGAGGTCACCCCCAGGTCATAGTTAACCTATTCCCTCCAGAGATGGTTCACTGCATGGCTGTTTGCTTTCTTCCAGGCCAACAGGAGAGGACTTCTGACTTCTGAGAAGGCCTGGACACTTTTGTTTGTTTGTTTGTTTGTTTGTTTGTTTGTTTGTTTTTGCGGTATGCGGGCCTCTCACTGCTGTGGCCTCTCCCGTTGCAGAGCACAGGCTCCAGACACGCAGGCTCAGCAGCCATGGCTTATGGGCCTAGCCGCTCTGCAGCATGTGGGATCTTCCCGGACCGGGGCATGAACCCGTGTCCCCTGAATCGGCAGGTGAACTCTCAACCACTGCGCCACCAGGGAAGCCTGCCCTGGACACTTTTAAAGAATTTACCTAATTAGATCAAGTTCACCCAAGAAAGCATCCCTTTTGATTTACTCAAAGTCAACTGATTAGGGATCTTAATTTTACCTACAAGATCTGTTTTGCCATGTAATGTAATATAATCTCAATAATGAAATCCTATCATATTCACAAGTCCTACCAGCACTCAAGGGGATGAGATTATCCAAGGTATATATATCAGGAGGAGGAGATCTTAGGGCCCTCTTTAGAATTTGGCCTCCCAGACCATTCTTACCATATTTGACTTCTTGAGACAAAACTCCTCCTTACTCTGCTTTATTTTTCCATAACACTTACCCACTGTCTCATAACATATTGTTTATGTATTTACTTATTTATTAATTATCTCCCATTAGAATGTCAGCTTCCCTGGACCTGGGACTTTGTGTCTCTTGTTTCACGTACGGATAGATCTGCCTTCACATAGTAGGCAGTCAGTAGATATTGGTTATTTGAGTAAACTAAAAAAGGAGTGAGTAAATGAGTGAACAGGGAATCAAAAATGTAGGGTTTCTACATCCTGATAGGTCCCCTTTCCCTGCATGCTGCCCACAAGAAAATGAATAAAGTCCCACCAGCCCAATCCCCCTCTCCTTGGAGAATGGAGTCTTACAGACGACCCCCTAGATTCACACCAGTGCCAGCATGAACTTGATTTCTAACACTGCTCTGAGATTAATTATTTCACTAACCTTGCCTTTCATTTTCCTCTTCTGGTTTTAATTTCTGAAGTTAATTTTACATTTTTCTCTAAATAATGCATACACAGAGCTAAAAGTATTTGATGGCACCAAAGTCATGCATACAAGTGCACACACACACACACACAGACACACACACACACACACATAAGCAGGCTCTTCCTTTTCCTTCCACACATCCACTCCCAGAAGCAGCTTTGCTTCTAACATATTTAGAAATAATGAACTTCTGCTGTTACTTCTTGACATGGCTTCTGGGGAGTATCTGCTGTGGTAGTTGAGGACTCAACTCCAGAATTCAAACATGTGGTGCAGATTACCCAGCGGGCAGCTTCCTTTCTTTGGTATCCTGAGATTCTTTCAATATAACAGCTTCTGCATGAGGCTGAACCCCGGAGAGGTCTGAGGCTTTAGCTCATTAGCACAGAGTTCCCAGAAGTGGTAGAATTGTGGTCTCAACCACCTGTCATAAGATGGTGACATTTCTTCAGGAGAGTTGGATTGATTTGGAAAGTTGCTTCTATCAGGCTGCCATGGAAGTAGAGGGACATACAAACTGACATTGAATAATTGAAGCATTTTGTTACGTGAGTGACTGCTAACCTGGCATTCCTTCTCTCCTGTATGTGGCTCATTTGTCATTTTCTTTATTCTCTTACACATTCTGAACTTGTTCTCCAACATGCTTTCCCCACCCTCAGATCACTGACAACATAGGCTCCCTCTTTCCCTAGCCCATTTCTGCTATTCTTGAGTTTTTAATCAACCTGTCATCCTTTTGATTGCAATCCCAATGACTGACATCCTTGCTCAGTTGGCATCTTGCAAGGTATTTCACTTTATGTAGCTTCTCATTTGTGTTTCAGTTTTGAAATTAAGGCACTTTGTCGCACTAGGTTAAGTCATTCAAACTCTCAGATTCTCTGCTCTTTAGTCTGTAAAACCTGGATAAAACAGTCCTCTAATTACTTCACAGTGCTGTTGAGAGGGTGAAATATTAAGTGCTTAAAAACTTTTCTTGTTAGTCATTTGTATATTTATCTTCCTTATGACCTTGAAAGCTTGGGCAGCTGTACCAATACAACTTTCAAGGCCAAGTTGTCTTTGGAAACTGAATGACATAGACTATCCAAAGCTAGCCAAAGGAGGAATAAGGAAAGAAAGGATGAGAGTAGGCATGCAGTAAATATAAACACAGTGTGAAGGTCCACTTAAGCTTAAAATTTTTTAAATAGTAAAATTCTTTGACAACTAATTCTCTAATGGAAGTTTATATTGTACATTGAGAACAAGGACTGACCCTTTGCAAACATGTTCACTGAAAGTCTTTGGTGGCTGAAAATTATTAGATTAGAACACAGGAGGGACACATAGAAAGCACATCTGTTTCTGTTAGTTCATCAACACAGAGACAGACAAGTTATAAAGTGAGCCAGTGTCCATCTCTAGTGCTACCAGACAGGAATGTTTCCATGGAGGTGAAAATTTCTGGCAGTAACACATTCTGCTGGATGTGGAGCAGAACAAGGGCATTGGCTGGGGATGGGTAAGATCTTTCAAGTGTCTTTGATCATGATGGACTGAAAGCAATCTATTTGACCTTTTATTTTGCATTATGACCCTGTAAAACCACACACATACATACACACACACACACACACACAGAGACAGACACACATGACTGAAACAAAAATTTATAGAGCAATATTTAGCCTTGTAATATGTGATTCTGGCTTGCATTTTCTATTCCATTCTCTTTCAGTTTTTATAAAATATGATGATGACAGACTACATTCGGTGTGACCCTCTGAAAAATATGTCCGGGAAAATATTCTGAGAGTTATGATGGATCTGTCTTGCCTTCTTTGTGCTTCCTTGGAAGTGAAGTTTTGCCTTTTTAGAAGAGTTGAGGTTGGGGTGGGAAGCTCTGATAGTAAATGTGTGCAGTGTGATTTCAAAAACACCAAAGAATCAAACCTTTCCTCATCACTTTTCAGACACATGCAATTTATCATCAGTTTCATCTCCTGCTTCAATAGAGGTGTAACAAGCGTCTGTTGTATGTCAGGCACTTTTTTCTTTATGAGGGAACTCTGGGTGGTCATTTTCTCTTTTCTACTTTTTGATGGTTTCCTTTTTCCTAAAAAATGCATTGTCTAAAAAGGAGGATGTTTTAGAATTATTTTCAGTGACATGGAGGAAAAATACATTGATTTCTAGTTATTCAAAATGTTTTTAACTGATAGAAATAGACATTTAAATTGTGGCTTTAATGTTCAAGGTTTAGTTTAATATTCTGGAAAGGAAAAGGTGTGTGCATGTGAGGAAACCTATAATAATACCATTTGTGTCCAAGCCAGCTTTCAAATTACATAATCCATCACCTAGACCTGTCTGTCCATGAATTTCTAACATCTTACTCCCATGTGGGAAAGCAAAAATACTTCATTGGCCTTTTGCTGATAGAAAAAAAAGGCATCAATAATCGCTGGACACTTGCTAACTAATAGAATCTTGTCCATTCTCAATTTCTAATAGTGTGTCAAGTTGTCAGCCAGGATAGAACGACATAAAATGATCTGAATCTTTTGTCTGTTGATTTATTTTCATTGGCATATTCAGAAAATCAGTCTGAATGGCTTGTCTTACCTGTCATAATAGCCTAATGTTTTTCAAGGTCCCATGTAATATTTAGGTGCTCATCAAAAATGTTATTCTTTCTCACCTTTATTACTGCACTAGCTTTTTTTGACTGGTTTCTTTCTCCTCCACATTTATCCTTCTGCAGTTTAGCCTACTTACTATTCATATCAAAAAATATTTTTTACAGCTTCTTATTCATGTCCTCAAATTTTCTAACTCTGTTCATTGCTACATGTAATCCTTCCTCTTGGAATGTCTTTCCTAACTTCAAGTGTTGAGGTTTACCAGTCCTTCAGGGATCAACTGAAATATTGTTATTCACTCAATGATTTATTCATTCAGCAATATGTACTTATTACAGGCTTATTAGATCCCAGAATTTCTGTTAGAGCCCAAGGATTGTTATATCTATAATAATAATAATAATATACTGTTGTTGTTGTTGTTATTTATTCCAAACTCTCACAGTGCTTACAGTCTAGTTGAGAAGGAAAGAGAGTAAACAGGCAATTGTATTACAATGTGATGATTACCATATTAAGGGAAGTACAGAGTGTTCTGAGTTTCCATAAGAGAAACAATTAAAACCAGTTTATTGGAATTAGAGAAGGTTGTAGAATAAGTAACATTTAGGCTAAAACTAAGATAGATGAAAGATAGTAGAGACCATAAGATAATGATCCAAATAAGGGGGAGAGCATGTATGAGAAATCTATAACTGAGTGAGTATAGCATTTTTAAGGAAGTAAAAACACTTAGTAATGGCAAGCTAAGTAAAAGCAAAATTGAGACTTGGAAACTAAGCAAAAAACAGAAAAGGAAGGACTCCATCCTGAAAGAAACATGGGGCCCTTGAAATATTTTAAGCAGGACAGTGGCCGAATCAGATTTGCATGTGAGAATAACAGTTTTGGCTGCTCTAAGAAAATCTTCTTAAAGAAGGGAAAACTTGAAATAAGAGGCTCTTACAGAAGTCCAAATGCAAAATGATGATGGCCTGAACTGGAGAAGAGGCAGGGAGAGAGAGTGAACTGAGAAGGTTTGGGACACTTAGTTTTGGAATGCAGGCTTTGCTGATGGATTTGGTGTGCAGGGAGGGAGTGAGGGAGGAGTGAAGCATCACCCCAGCGCTGTGACCTGGATGATGGGTCAGTTGAGGGTACCAAAGAGAACACACAGGAGAAAGCATGGTTTTAAGGTGAAAAATGGTTTTAGATTTGGGAATGTTAATATTACAGTCCTTGTGGGAAAGCCAAAAGAAGTAGGATATCAAGTAGGATATCAAGATCTGAATATCAAAAGACACTTATGGGTTTTAGCTGTGAACCTGTGAATCAACATTATTAGATGGTAATTCAAACCATTGGAATGTATAGCATTTACAGGGGCAGATAGTGAGAAGAAGATTTAAAACAAACTCTAAGGAACGCAAAATTTAGTAGCTCAGAAGAGTAGGAATCCCAAAATAATGAAAAAGGACCACCAGAAGGAAATGGGAAAACCAGGTGTGTTGTCACAATAGGGAAGAGGGTGCTTTAGAGAAGAAAGGGTATGCAATGTTCCTAAGTAATCAAGTCAGATAAGAACGGAGATGTAGCATCCCTGTAAGTACTAGTTTGCCCAGGAAAGTTCTGATTTTTGTTATTAAGGCATCATTATTAGTAGCCCACCTTTCACTCTCAAAAGCATCCCATTTTGGGTGATAAGTGGTAGAGTTATCATTGGTAAGGATAGTTTTAGGAGAATTGGGGAGTGCAAAAACTGGCAAAAAGTGGGTTGAGAACTGTGTTGTATAAATTGAAGTAGAAACACACTTAGCATAGATGGTTCTTTGGTTTGGCTGTGGCAGAGAGAAGGGGGGTGGGTTGGATTTGGCTGAGGAAGTCCTCAGAAATGATAATTTTATTCTAGACCATCATTAGACATTTGACAGTGTTCAGGCTAATCTATTTATATTTGTTTATATGAATGATATACATTTTGTCTACATTTTGCAGTCACCATATAATCATCTCACCCTGCCTGGAATATTTATCCTCCTAAGTGGGTCCATCCAATAGTTGCAGGTAAGTACATTTCCAGTCTTGGTTTGCAGACATATGTCTGGAAGTGCATTCACTTTGAATCTCTGCTTTTTCAATCTAGGAAAGACTGTTGACATGTTTTGGCGATGGAGGCACTGTCCAATAATCTGCACCTGGCCCAACCTTTTGCTGCAAATTCCCATGAGGATGGCAGTGCAGACCAGGCCAACTCACCTCAATCCCTACCCAAATGAAGTGCCAACTCATATGGGGGTCAAACCTTACAACAATGAGTGAGAGTAGCTATTATGAGAAGTTTAATTCAGATGTAATTCTCTTCCCTGATATTGCAATTTCAAATGACAATGAAAGACTCCAAAGACGGATGCAACCAACATGATGGTTATTTTCTTTCCTACTTCAGGTCTCACTTTCCCCTGTCATGTGCTCAGGAATGAGACTCACTCCATAACTCCGGTTTGTGAATGGCAATTTGTATAGTCCAATCATGGTGATTCCATGTCATTTGCCAACAATGAATAGGAGAATAAGCATATGACAAAAATTCTGGTCAACAAGGTGTAGGTAAAAATCTCAGTCTTCTGGAACACGTTTTATTCATTTTTAGGGAAAGATGTAAGAAGAGGCTTCAATGTTTTCCTGCCCCCGGTGAGGTTGTGTGTGGACAGTTGTCTAAGCGTGGGATACCTGAAGGCCAGGCTGCCATTTTCTGACATGAGGGGGCAAGTAGGATGATGACTGTCAGTGTGGTGCAGCCAGCAGAGTGGAATTAAGGAAAGGAACTGGGTCCTTGATGCTGTTGTCATATTGTTGAGCAAACTGATTCTGTAACAAATAGACTCTAGTCTCACCATTATCAGCAGCCAAAAGTATCTTATACTACCCTTAATTAATTTTACATGAGATAATTTTAATCTTTCATTCTCAGCAAGACAGGGTTCACTGGCAGTCCTTTCATTACCTTATGATAGAATGAATACCCACATGTCTTCTCCATAGAGGTAAAAGGTAGCATAAAAAGGAAAAAAAAGTAGCAAAGTACTATTGTCATTGAATCAGAACTTCATCAGCCCCATCAACCTCCTGACCCTCTGAGCCAGGAGCAAAACCTCTGCCTTTCAGCTGCCCCAGCCATCCTCCCTGAACAAGGCCACACATTTCCTAGACCTCAGCTTCCCCCGTGGCATTTCCTGTTTGTCTGGTTTTCCACACAATCCCAACCTCTGCCATGTGGTCTCATTCCACTGCCATTCACACAACAATATGGTATGGTCTCAATTTTGAGCTTGACTCATAACTTAGGCAGGAGTCAACGTACTCTCTGTGTCCTCAGCATCCACTCTAGAACCCCTAACAGTACCTGAAGATCAGAAACCTGAAACCAGAACCTGACTGAAAGGACAGTTTTCAACTCAGACACTGCATTCCTGCACTGCTGTAGCATGAATCTTGATGCTGTCTTGTCTTAGGTTCTCATTAATGAGCCAATTAAAGCTGTCAGCCAGCTTCTTACCCTCCTTTCCTATCTCAGCCTCCAACACATTCTCTTGATCCACATTGAGTCACTTAAGTCTTCCTCTGTTCTGATAACATTTAAAATCAATAATTAAATAACTTACTCCTGTTTTCACAAACTCTATTTAAAAATGATTAACTACTATTTTTCTTTTTTATATTATATATTAACATAGTACACATTATATAATGTATTTTATAATTTATAAAATAATTATATATTTTATGTTAAATATTATATATTATGTATATCTTATATTTAAAAGTTCTCCTGGGCTTCCCTGGTGGCACAGTGGTTGAGAGTCTGCCTGCCGATGCAGGGGACGCAGGTTCGTGCCCCGGTCAGGGAAGATCCCACATGCCATGGAGTGGCTGGGCCCGTGAGCCATGGCCGCTGGGCCTGCACATCCAGAGCCTGTGCTCCGCAACAGGAGAGGCCACAACAGTGAGAGGCCCACGTACCGCAAAAAAAAAAAAAGTTCTCCTGATTCCAAAAATTACCATCCTTTATTTTTCTAATGACTTCACTCTACCATCTTTTTGTATTTCTATTGTGAGCTAACTTTCCTGTATTTCCAATGCTTTTTTTTGTTTCAACCTTTTTCTTTTGCCTTTTTTTCTTAGTCAAAACCTTCCTCCCCCATCCCAATGACACCACTACTCTTAAACAATTGGTAAAGAGTAATCATCTTCCACTGTTCTTTTTTCCAGTGTTTGTGTGTGTATGTGTGCACACACGTGTGTGTGTGTGTGTGTGAACATGCACATACCTGCATGAGTTAAGGGACATTTTGAGGAAGAGAGTGAAGGAAAAAGGGGCTGATACTCCTTACACTCTCCACGTCAACCATCAACATCCTTTCTTTAGAAGTTCTAGCTGAATCAGTCTCTCTTTAGTCTTTATGTGTTATTTATGACCAAGACTCCATGACACTCCTGAATGTATATTAGGAATTTGACATCAGACTCATAGTTTACATACCATTCTAAGGGTCTAACTTATTTAGGTAGACATAGGAGCCAACTAAGCGTTTGAAAGTTGAATGTGATTCTGTCATATTTGACTTTAAAATCAGTCACGCTGGAAGCTGGATTTAAAATGTATTTGAGGGAGACACATCTGGAACACAGGAGGCCCTTTGGGAGACTGTGTCAGTAATCCAGAAAATATTTGATGAGGGTTTAAATTAAGGGAATAGTATCAGAAATGAAAGGAGTGGACGAATTTAAGAAATGCTTAGATAGTAAAGTCAGTGGGGGTTAGTCATTGATTAGATACAGAGAGTGAAGAAGGCAGAATCAGAAATGGTTCCCCAGGCTTCGAGCTTGAATTATGGGTAGGCAATAATGGCCCCCCCAAAAGAAAGAATAACAGTATTGAAATAATAATAATAGCCATCATTAATTGAGCACTTACATACCAGGCGTTCTTCAACATGAATTTTATTTTTTCCTTTCATCCTCACAACATCTTAAATAGATTAAATTTTATTTTCATCTTCAGAAGAAAAATGAGAGGTACAGAAATGTTAACTAGCTTACAGAAGTTCACACAGGCATGGAATGATGGAACAGAATTCATACTGAGACACTTTGACTTCAGAACCTGTCCTCAGAGTTTTACAAATCAGGGTTGTGGGGACTTGAGGGGGCAAGGAGTGATGGAATGATGAGTTCCATTTTAGAGATGCTGGATTTCAGATTCCAGAGTTTTTCTTAAGCAAGAGATTAGATATAAGAGTTTGAATCTCTGGATAAACTTAGAGATTTGAGAGGATCATTAACTTAACAGGAGCCATATTAGATAATATTTGAGTGGATGACATCGCTCAGAGCACTATAGAGTGAGATTTAGAGTGTGCTCAAGACAGAGCCCTGAGGAACAGCAACATAGAAGGTACCAGAATAAGAGAGCCTATGAATAAGAAGGAGGCAACTGTCAGGAATGTAGAAGCAGAAGCAAGAGACTATGCTGGAAAAGTTCAAGAAGGAGGTGAGAGCCATGCTGCTGGAGGGTCTAGTAAGATGAGCCCTGAGAAACTTCCATTCGCTTCTCAATGTGAAAATCATTGGTGGCCCCATCAAAAATAACTACCCAAAACTTAGGAAAAGTGCAAGGAGCAGAAGCCAGGTGGAAACAAGCTTGGAAACAAATGGGAGGTAGCCAGGTGTTAAGTCAGATTTAGATTAATTTTCCATAAGTTTATATAAGAAGAGGAGAGTAATTAGATGACAGCTAAAGGATGTAGAATCAAGGGAGTTTATTGTTTGTATCATTCATTTAGGTATCCATTTAGGGTGACAGAAAGTTAAATAGGCTGTTGCCTGTGTAGAGGGAGAGGATGAAGACAATCTAGGGATGGTTATGGAGGAACATCCCCCTGCCCCAAGGAGAGCAGCAGGGGATCAAGCCCATGGGAGAAGGTGGGCTTCCATGTAAATATGCCTCTGTGACTTCTCCCATTTTTTGGTTCACTCACTCCAATAACAGAAAGCCTAGCAAATAAACATAAGGGCAGTCTCTCCACATCTTTCTAAGGTTGGATACCACCTATCTGACCTATATTCTATCCTTGCCTCAAGAACTTAGATCATCAGTTACCCCTACCATCCACTGTACTTCCAGCCCAACTCCTCCATTAATACTTTCCTCCTGGTCTCAAAGAAAGCCCAGGAGATGGCACTCCTTTTCCTCAATTCTACTTTTCCCTCAAGTTTCCAACCATACAGCTTCTATTTTTCACTGCCAACCTTTTTTTTTAACTTTTTATTTTATATTGGAGTGTAGTTGATTAACAATGTTGTGTTAGTTTCAGGTGTGAAAACTAACAGCAAAGTGATTCAGTTATACATATACATGTATCTATTCTTTTTCAAATTCTCTTTCCACTTAGGTTGTTACATAATATTGAGCAGAGTTCCCTGTGCTATACAGTAGGTCCTTTTTGGTTATCCATTTTAAATACAGTAGTGCATACAGGTCAAGCTTTTAGGAAGATTAGACTACAGGCCAAGACTTCATTTCTTTCCTGCTCATTCTGATACCGACCAGCGTTCTTTGCCTTCCCCAATCAATAGAAATTGATAAGAGGCCAGACAAGAAATTCAGGCAAGGCTTTATTGGGCCCCCTGCTGCAGCAGGGGGGAGCAAAAACAAGTAACAGTTTCCCTTGCTCACTTTCTCAGAGGGACGTGAGTGTAGTGGGGGGTCCAGGTGTCAGGTTGGAGGGGCGGCTTAAGTGGCTTGTCCACCTTTTTGGTGGTGGTGAGTGCAGGGGGCATGTGCAGTACCCTGCTTTTGCTCCTAACACCCTGTTTTATCTCCCAGATCTTCAGAAATGGCAGTTGGGTGTTTGGTCTTTTTGTATCTTGTCCATAATTTGCCCCAACTGAACATGCATGTAGTTATTTTTAGTCCCTTATAGTTTCTTTGTTGCTCAAAAGGGTCCCAGGCCCCAGGGCACAGCCTGTCTCCATTCCTGCAAGTGTTTACAATTAGTCTTTAGATCCCATTCCTCTAGGATATTATTCTCTCAAAAGTCACTACTACTACTCCAGTTTCCGTATCTGGTGAATTGAAACCTTTAGTTCTTTTGCAACAATTGCCTTCCATTTTCTTCTGCTTTTCCTGTTTCTGATTGTACCTCTTTCACCATTCCTGGTAGTAATAATATTGACTAAAACTTCCTGAGTCCTTATTATATCCTATAGATTCATCTTAACAACATTACAAATATTAAACATTTAATGCACATACTTATTTATGAAGTAGGTACTATTGCTATCCTCATTTTGTAATTGAGCAACTGAAATTCATATCGGTTAATTAACTGACTCAAGCTACTGAGTGAAATAGTTACTGAGTGAAATAGCTACCCAGGCAGTGAAATAGCTACTGAGTGAAATAGCTACTGAGTGAAATAGCTACCCATGCAGACTGATTCAAATCCTGTGCCCTTAATCCCTAGTCAATGACACCTAGAAGCAGTCTTTCCAGCATCATTTATAAGGGTGACTATATATTTTGGTTGCCCAGGACCTTCCAAGTTTAGCCTGTTACTGCAGCATGATTTTTAAAGCAGCCCCCTTTATACTGAAAAATGTTCCAATTTGGGTGATAAATTATGTGGTCATGCTAACTTTACAGTCCCCTTTTCCTGTGTTCGCTAAAAAAGCTACCACTTCCAGAGTGCCCATTAACTGGACAAGGCATATCACACCCATCAATACTAATCCTTAGCACAGCATATTGTGCTTTGTTTCCTTATCCCCATGTGAAAATTGAGGTTCAGGTAATTAAGGCCATATATACACTAAGTGGCTGAAACTGGCAGGATAAAAACAAAGGTATGTGTGACTCTGAAACCTCTTCAGTGTATTTCTTCTCCCTCAGCATTCTAATCATTTCTTCACCTCTCTGGATTTCTCCCGATGATATCTTTTCTTCTGCCTTATGTTATGCTTGTGTGGTTGTATACCCGATGGAAATGGGAGGGCTCCATAACAACATGGACTGTGCTGCAAGCATTTTTATATCCCAAGGGCCCAAGACATTGTCTGGTCCTTGTAAAGTCCTTAGGAACTCTATTTTTTGTTTTGTTTTGTAGTCTCCCTACTATTCACATTTATCCCAAGTGTTGAATTTAACTCTCATGTTTTCTGGCTTTCCTAGAGGCAGGCTTCTCACATATTCATTCCACGCACTACTACATCCTCTGATATAGTCAGACACAGTCTGTTGAACACAATTTTCACCCAATGATTAGAAAAAGCAGTCCAATCTAAAGCACATCTGCCCCAACATCCTTTGTTATAATTTGTTAGCACTGCAGGTCACCTCTTGCATTCTGAAAGCACCAGCTTCTTCCTCCTACCCAAGCTGCAGAGACAGTGATGTTTCCTCCCTTGGCAAAGGAAATGTGTTTCCCTTTTGATGTTCACATGCAGCAAGTGGATCCTCCACTCAATCACTGGGGCTTTGCATTACATGGATTTAAGCTAGAGCAGTGGTCCTCGATGCTGGATGCACAATAAAATCACCTGGGGAGCCTTTAAAATATACTGGTCCTTGGACCCCACAGCAGACTACTTACATCAGAATCTCTGGATACCCATGTTTTATTAAACTCTCCCTCAGGTGATTCCAACATTCAGTCATGTTGAGAGATACTAAACTGGGGCTTCCCTGGTGGCGCAGTGGTTGAGAGTCCGCCTGCTGAGGCAGGGGACACAGGTTCATGCCCTGGTCCAGGAGGATCCCACATGCCGCGGAGCGGCTGGGCCCGTGAGCCATGGCCGCTGAGCCTGCACGTCCGGAGCCTGTGCTCTGCAACAGGAGAGACCACAACAGTGAGAAGCCTGCATACCACAAAAAAAAAAAAAAAAAGAAAAAAAAAAAAAAGAAAGAGAGATACTAAACTGAAAGGAATTTGTCTATCCCCATTCAGACTTCAGAGAATATTCTAAAAGGATCCCCAAATAAGAAAATCTCAAAATATGATTTTAAAAAAATGCCAACCTATTATCATGGTTCCAATTTGTGCCTATTTATTTTTTGTGCTTACACAGTCTTTGCTTCTACACAAATGCAGAGTCATATCCATCCTTACACACAAGTATTAGAGAAATTCTTATTTATTGTTAAGGTGGCAATTTATTGTTAAGATAACTCTACAGCTGCCATCCACAGATTGCTGTTCTCTTTCATCAATAAATATATAATTTTTAGTGAAGACATCTATATCACTAACAGATCGTGTTTTGGGTTGAATTGTGTCCTCCTCAAATTGATATGTTGGAATTGTAACCCACAGTTAGAGTGTAACTTCAGAATGTGACTTTTTTGGGGGAGAAGGGGACAAAGAATAGTGACTTTATTTGGAAAGCCTGCAGACCAAGAAGATGATGGACTAGTGTCCCAAAGAACCATCTTGCCTGTGTTTGGGTGCTTTCTTTCTTTTTTCTTTTTTAAGTTTTTATTGGAGTAGAGTCGATTTACAATATTGTGTTAGTTTTTGCTGTATAGCACAGTGAATCAGTTATACGTGTACATGTATCCACTATTCCTTGCCCCTACAAACAAAGAAAAAGAAAATGGGGAGATATTTTTAGTACCTGTCTACCAGGGTTGTTATGAGAATTAAATGAGATAAATATGTGCATGAGATAATGGGAGATCAAAAACTTAGCTCTGTGACTGCCTTATATCCAAGTAAGCATTTGTTAAATGCCAGCTGATATTACTTAAGTTGCTATTGAGCTGTAGTTAATAAATAAAAACATGTTTGATATTCCCGAGTCTTAAATAGGTAAACACTGGTTACTAAGGAAAAGAAAAAAAAAAGAATGTGACCTTATTTGGAGATAGAGTCTTTACAGAGGTAATCAAGTTAAAGTGAGGTCCTTAGGGTGGGCCCTAATTCAATATGACTAGTGTCCTTATAAAAAGGGAGAAATTGGACATAGAGATACACATGCAGGAAGAACACCAGGCAAGTAAAGGAGAGAGGTCTGGAATCGACCCTTCCCTCATAGCCTTCAGAAGGAATCAGTACCACTGACACATTAATTTTGGACTTCTAGCCTCCAGAACTATGAGAAAATAAATTTCTGTTGTTTAAGACATCCAGGTACTGTGTTACAGCAGCCCTAGGAAACTAACAGAAATAACCTTCAACTTTCAATCAAGTGGCATTAGACAAATAATTTCTGAGTCAATTATTTGTATTCAGAAGACAGTTCCCCATAGAAACAACTTAGACATGGACACTGGTTCCCAGGTGAGCCAGGAAAGTGCATTTAAACATGAAATGCACTTTTACAACTAGACTAAGGGGTCATGTGACAAGCGCTGCAAAACGAAGGAAAACTGTAGTAAAGAAAACTTGCAGAGGAGGTATATGGGTTTTCTATCCTTACATGGGAAGGCTGGGACTTAGATGTTGATAAATGGTCCATTCTAATGGTGTGGAGGGCGGGGGAGAAAGGTCCTACAGTTTGCCTCGTGAGTGTTTCCCAGCACAGTGAGTGTGTCAAAATCAGGGGCATATACATACTCAAGATCTGAGAAGAGCAGACCAAGATCCATATGCAAGAGAAAAAACTTTAGGGGAGCTTTGGAACCAGGAGGTGGGCTTCAGGGGTCTGATCCTGAAGGCACAGGCTTGAAGTTACAGAGAGAAGAGCAAAGATTGTATAACAAAGAAGCAGAAGGCTGGATGGTCAGGCAAGAGGGCAGCTTGGGCCAGTGTCCCAGGTCGGGGTTTTTGGGGGTCTCGTGTACCTTAGGGTCAGCTTCCCAATCTGTGGACAGGGCGGCTCCATGAAAAGCCCAAAGACATGCATCTTCTTGCCTCCTTTGAGAAAGACTATTCTTGGGCCAGACCACCACCATCGTTAGACCAACTATGTACTGACTTTTTCTTTTGACCTCATATCTCCTGCTGGTGTTGTGCACCTTTGCTACTCTTAAGCAAACAGAGCCTTCCTGTGGTTGGGAACACTTTTCCCACTCAATTCTGGTTAAATTCAATGTATTTCATGTTTTGAATCCTTCCCCATCTAAACTTGCTTCCACTTCCTCCAATGCAGGTGAATTCACACAGGGCATTGGATGCAACCTCCTACAATTAACTACAATCAGTCGGTGACTGACAGCCCATTAAAAGACATGAAGCTACTTGCATTATCCAATGTGGATGCTTACCAAACTAAAAGGATCTCTGTTTCATGAAACTTCAGAGGCTAGAATTGAACTGAGAAATCCATCAATTTGGGCAAAGCCTTAGGGAGGCACTAACAATGTGTGGCCTAGACAAGCAGGCAGACTAGTCCATCCCTCTAGTTTTATTGTCAGCTACTCTCACCTCTTCATAGCTTGCTTTATTCTAATTTCACAAATTTTTGAATAAACCCCAAATTTTCTGCACAATTGTTCCTACAACAGAGAAATCTGATCATGTAGGTTTTACCAGCTGTCTCTCAACACTAGACTCAGCAACACTAGTGAGTGACTAGTCTCTCACTAGTCACTTCTCTGACTTATGCCTTACGTCCCTACATATAAAAACTAAACCAAGGGTGAAAGTGGAGACCTGAGGAATAATTGAAGTGTTCCTTGGGTCCTCCCTGGGAAGATAGAAAGGTGGGCTTGAAGGTGAGGGCAAAGGTAGCTTTCTACTTTGTCCTTTGCAGATGTGTGCTTCAGGGCTGGTTTCCCTAATTCCACTCTGAACCCTTTGCTCTTGGACACATTTAGAAATACCAATAAATGTATTGTTAGGACTCAATGCCCTAAAATGTTGGTTTCCTTTCTTCCTTCTAACTCCATCCCTCAGGATGAGGAGTACCTAGGAAAGAAGGACTTCCTCACTCAAAACCCTCATCAAAGTCTAACTGTGAAGTATGATCATCTTGTTGCTGTAAAAGGGGTTTGAAGATAGATAAGCCTTCTCTGTTTCATTTAACACATTTTCCTATTTTCATTTGGATCAGGAAGGTGTATACAGGACACTATTGAAAAAGGAACCACCTTCAGCAGAAATTCTAGGAACAATTATTTCAACAGGATAAGGAGAAAAGCTGGTGCTGAAGGCCCCTATTTGTCAATAGGTTGAAGAATCCTGCCTGGGAGCCTTTGCCTGTTACATGTCCTGAACGCAGCAAGGCTGCTTTAATTAGTGACCGCTGATTTTGTTTTCTACTCTCTCATCCGAGCTCTAGACCTCCCTGTTAGGTGAAAGTCCAGCTCCAGTGATGACCTTGGCTGAAGTGTCTCTAAACGTCTTAAATGGCTTAAATGCTATTGGCAAGGGAGCCTGAGCTGTTATAATACAGTAAATTCATCTAGGCCATGAAAGCTGGGCTTACTGGCTCAATAAATAGACTCACATATGGGCACAATTATAAAAATCATCATCACATTCCTCAGAGGCCTTAATCCCACTTATGCATGCCTTCTAGTGCCATTACTTAGTTTACCTTCCAGAGCGTACTCAGCTGGGCAAGATAATTATGTCTGTGTCCCAAAAATGGAATATGAGAAAGTCTTAAAAGACCCATATTTCATATTAATACCAAATTACATATTGGGTGGGCTTTTTTCTTAGTTTAAAAAGAACTGGTGATGAAGGTTAATGATTTAATAAGTCCTTTGCCCACCCCAGCACCCACACTATCACCTCCATAGTGCACGGAGGCTGACACAGCTCACAGCAGACACTGGAAGGAAAGCATTCACAGAACAGCAGCTTGGATTTTTCAGTTGATGACAGTTTTATTATTGCATCTTGAACTAATGTCTTTAGCTCATGGAGTTGCAGGGGAGAAGCTCCTCTGATAAGGCTCAAGTACAATCTATGCTAGGAAAAAAACATGACTACAAGTGATCTATAAGGGAACCAAACTCTTCTCTTTGACAAGAACAAAGGTCTCATTCTTTACATAGCTTCACTCTTAACCTAACAGTCCAGGGTTCAAGGCCATTTTGTAGCCAATCCTGTATTCAAGGACAGCAGAAGTGGCTTAGATACTGGTTCTCTTTTCTCCCTGACATCTAGTGGCATAGCTCAGCCTGCATCTAATGAGTGAATGGTGGAAAGCAACTTGAACACAGGTCCTCTCTCCACCACTCACCTACCATGTAATCATCAGCCAGTTCATCCATTCACGTACTCCATTCATTCACTCAACATTCACTTATGTTCCTTTCAATGAAAGGAACATAAGCAAATGTTGAACATACACAAGGTACTTGAAATATGTCACTAAACAAAATAGACAGAGCTTTCTATCTTCATGGGGCTTAGATTCCAGGGGAGCAGAAAGTAATGAGAAAAAAATACATGAATTACATAGTTTGTAAGAAAATGGTAGAATATGGAGAATAAAAAAGAGTAGGGAATGGCAGCAAGGGGAAACGGGCATACAAATTGCAATTTTTAAACATGAGGGTAGGTTAGACATGATTGAGAAAGAGACACAGAAAGTGACAGATGTAGCCAGCAGACATCTGGGAGAGAAGCAGTCTGCATCAGTAACCCAAGGAAACAGAAAGAGTGGCAGATCTGGGTGAGCCAGGTGAGAGAAGACACAGTCTGAGAAAAGACAACAGCCAGATCAGGTGAGGCATGTCATCATTCTTTGTGGGTGGCATTATGAATCAGTATTATCCTCAGACTCTCTTTTTCTGAATGCCCAAAACTTCTGTGCACATGCATGTCACAACTTCCTTTGAGAGACCCCTTAAGACCCTAGATCTTAGCTCCTTCAGAGTCGTAAATGAGCTTTGCCCATAATGACCTTCCACACTTTCACTACCATAACAGACCACACTGGCCAGACTAGATGAGTTTTCTCTTCCCCAAGAAATCTAGTTTTCCATTTCCTTCACCCAGGCAGCATCTTTCAGCTTCCTTTATGGTGCCCATGGTTGCACTACTTTCCATCTACTCATATGTAATTAGCTGGTAATGATCCATTTTTCTCTACTCAGTTCAGTCCCCAAACTTAGAGTGAATTGTGATTATTAACTTCTTGTTAGACCATGTGGCTATGTAGAATAAGACATAGTCTTAACTGTTAATTATGAATGGTACCTTCTCTGTAAAATGGTTCTTTTGACATTAAACATGATCTGTATCCTTTTTTCTTTAAATGGGAAGATTCCAAAAGATTAGAATTCTAACAGAAGTTTTTCATCTTTGCCTGATCTCATAGAATCCCCAGGGTTTGCTTTGTTTGCCATTGATTCAGTGTAGTTTTAACATTTATAAATTTGGGGGCTAAGATACTTAGTAATTCTGGGAAGTTGTCATATAACAACCTTTATACTTTTTAGACATTTGTTAAGAAATCGAATCCAGAGGCATGACTTGTAGCTCCAGATGTCCCAAAAGACAGAAACTTGTGGACTCATTTATCATGACAGTATTGAAATTATGGGTAGAATTTCCATAAAAATGCATTATGTCTCATCTTTCCTAACTAACACTGACTCTGGTTTCTGAGTTATACACACGATACATTAGTAAAACTCCATAAATATACATCAGTGCTTTGTCCCACCCAAACTAAAACTGTTGTTTATAAACTCTGAAGATAAGATTTCTTCTAGTGAAGTAATGCTTTGAACTACAATTTTGCCTTAACTAACTATGAACTTTCATCTAATAAGAATTTAGTTACTATAATACTAAATTCTAAAAATTTTAAGAACGATTATATAATTAATGAGTTTATAATTAATGAATATATATATAAATTCATTAATTTTATGTGTATATAATTAATGAGTTTATAATTAATAAGTATATAATTAATAAGCTTCCCTAATCTCACTTTAGCATCACTAATAATCAAATTAATGTTTGTTAATACAGAGCTTTAGAAGTGTTATGAGTCTGATTCATGAGATTAGATTTCAATTTCCCTACCACATGATAAAATTCATGAAACCTGAAATTGTGTCTTCTGCTTTTTGGGTTTGTTTTGCTTTCTATAACACAGAAACCAGCCACACAGGGAAGATATGGCAAAGATTTTATTTTCTCTTATTTTTTGTCTCAACTCATCTGGGGGCCCAGAGAGGAAGATGGGGTGCTCTTAGCATCTGTGTGTGAGCATCTTGCCTTCCCACTGCTGAGTTCTCCAGAGAGCTACAATTTGGCCCACAGAAAAACATTATTAAAGTTCCATCCTCACCAGCTGCATTAATCTTCATTGTCTTTCAATCTCTTCCAACCTCTCCCCATCCATATGACTTCTAGGGGACTCAAGTTCATTCAAAGTCATGTGAATTTTGTCAGTAAATTTTATAAAATTATCAATAATGTATACAATTATTTCTAAATAGGCTATTAATAAAATTGTACTCCCTCTAAAATAATTCCCTTATGTCATCAAATAAATCCATATGGTAGTTTCTTTCAACATTAAGCTTCAGTCTGCTTGTCTTATGGTTTGATTGATATTCCTTTAGGGCAGGCTAAGATTTGGGAGAAAAAATGCAATTCATTTCCAAACTGGAATCCAGGCAGGTAAAATCTATTTCCCATATCAGATTTCAGACACATATCCACATGAACAATAAAATGAAGAGAAATAAAAAGGTCTGTGGTCTTCTGGCATGCAGTAATATTTGGGATGAAACATGCATGTTGGATGAATGTAAGAAAAATGTTAGGTGGTGTTTACATAATTGATAGAACAGAGCTGCATACGATTCTGAACTCATTAAATGGAAATATATATTTTGGCCCATTCAGGAGAAATGCTTCCAGAAGAAAATACTTGATATAGCACAAGAAGAGTGTTGGCATTCATATGACTATGATGTGACCTTTATTGAGGGGATAAAAAGCACGAAATGGTGATTACAGATGAATTACTCCATAGACTGGGATTTTCAAGAGGAATCTTATTTCTAAATCTTGAGACAGTGGGACCAAAGAGACGTATCTGTTTCTATTATTAGGAAGAATGTGAATCTCTGAATGAAAAACAATCTGCAACTTCAAAGAGAAAGAGCTGACAGCGAAATATTTGAATTAATTAGAGAAATACAGTGTTGTTCATTGGTGGGTACTTTTTGTAGGCATATTTCAAAACATCTGTGCTTGTTTCCATGGAGATGGTGGATGGTTTATTTTGTTGTTAATATACCACATGGGCCTGAAAGATATTCGAGGAAGCTACCTGATGGAAAACTAAATATAGACATTTCCAGACAGTCTTAGAGAAGTTACAACCTCCAGACCTAGGCAGAAGTTGGTTCAATTCCTTGATGAACTATGCCAAGTTAAATGAACTTTGGCTATTTTCTGAATACTTGCAGCCTTCTTAGAAATGATACCGAAAATATTAGTCTTGATGTCCACTGGATAGGGGTACTCAAGTTTGAAGAGTTCCAGAAAATAAAAATAAGCTCATCCATTTCAAATGTTTAAAAAATAATAAATAATAATAAGCCAACTCAGAATGTAAATCCCGCCTGTGAAAAGCTCAAATGCCCCAGGTTTTGTTTTCTTATACGGGCCTTCTACCTTTTCTCTCAAGGTCACCATTCTCCATTATTTTTCTATTTCCTTCTAAAGCAGAGATGTCCTCATGTTCCTTGGGTTATAATTTTCCCACCCAAATTTTTATCAAAGTGGAGAAAGTGGAACAGATATGAAACAGTTTTAGTACAGTTATTTTTTTTCCATCTTCTTTCATTCTGTCACAATCTCTTATTTCATTAACTGTGCCTCTTCAGATTTTGTCCATTAGTACAACTGAACTTTATCAATGGACCCAAGACCCTTCTACTTCAGAGTGTGCAGTGTTGAAGGGAATGGAACATTATGGTCTATGGTTTGGCATGTTCGTTCAAATTTCAGTGTAATTCGAAACTTAATTAGTTACATTGTTGGTCTAGCAAGCTTACATCCATGACATCACTTATTTACACCATTAGCCCATAAGAATATACGGTTCCAACTGAACCAATTATTAGTTTCAGAATTTCCTGTAAGATGGGCAGGTGTCTGCAGACGCCAAGCACTTTTGGGTTGTTTCGAATCTAATTAGCAATAGAATGACGGCACCAAATTAATTTCAAAAACTGCTCTGGAAATGTCAGTAGTCAAAAAGATTTAGTAATTTGATATCATGCTATTTAGAGAAACAGATGGAAGTTTCTCGACACTAGTGTTGATCTCAAAGTGTCATTTAATAAAAATCAATACTTGAACTAGGCTAAGTTATTTTTGAATTATTTTCTTTTAAAACACACACCATGAAGTTAAAAGTAGTCAAAGTTCCCATTAACTTTGTTGCTTAAAAGTTTACCTCTCATATTTGAAATACACTGGGGATCACAGTTCAGTGGGTGACATAACAAAGAGAATGTAAAATAAAGTACCAAATCCAAGGGTAAATTACTACAAACTCAGCACCGATTTTCTGTTAAATTCTCAACCATACAGATGGATGGAGAAAACATAATTGATCAAAGAAAATATTTATAGAAGTGATGGATTTTTAAATTCTCGGTCATGCTGAACTGCTATATACCAATAAATCTTGGAGAACATTTTCTTGAAGGGTCATTGTGACATAGTTCAATAAACAGAGCAGGAGACTGAGTGCCAGGAAATTTGGTTGTGTTCTAGTTTTGCCTCTCACTGGATTAAAAATATTTATTATTTTTTAAAGAATGATGTTATTTTCCAAATACATATTAGCTAAACTAAAAGAAACAAAGATAAAACAGCCATAAAAGTGACATATTTAGCACTTAACAATATGCCAGGCAGTATTATGATATCAGTATCAGTATTATGATAGCACTTGGACATTTTCATCTGTTGAAAAATTCTATGAATTAAGAATTATCCTCACTTTTCTCATGAGGAAACTGAAACACAGCAAAGTGAAGCAGCTTGTTTAAGAAGATAAAAAATGGTTAGTAGATTCATAGTTTGAAACTTGTTTCCAGAGTCTATGACATTGACCGCTGTGGTCCACAGCCCCTGAATAAGGATGGAAAGACTGGTCAGAAATTCTGATTAAACTTTTCCTGCTATCTTTACTTTACAGTGTTTTACATTTAATTATACTTGAATTTAAGAGAAGCAAAATATATTGCAGTGAAAGTGAAGGAATTGTTAAAATGCAGATACATCTTTCTTCATCATCAGAGATAATTGTTTATGAAAGTGTCCCCAAAATTTAAGAAAAAAAGGAGTTCATGACAATATCAGGATTCGCATGTGTTTATTATTTTAGTGTATATCAGTTGACTCCCTGTTATGAATGTAGAAGGAATAAATATACTTTGCTTCTCCCACTGCCCACCCTGATTTTTATGCTTTTATTATTATTATTATTAATAGCATTTAAATTCTGTTTTATAATTATAATTGCAAAAGTGATTAAACCTACCAATAATACTATATTTAAAAATGATGAATTTAGGGCTTCCCTGGTGGTGCAGTGGTTGAGAGTCCGCCTGCCGATGCAGGGGACACGGGTTCTTGCCCCGGTCTGGGAAGATCTCACATGCCGCGGAGCGACTGGGCCCGTGAACCATGGCCGCTGAGCCTGCGCATCCAGAGCCTGTGCCCCACAACGGGAGAGGCCACAACAGTGAGAGGCCCGCATACCGCAAAAAAAAAAAAAAAATGATGAGTACTTATCTCTGAACTCTGAATTCTTCCATGCTTGAGAATTTGTCCTTTGCCCTTATACTTGAATGCAAGCTTAACTAGGTATAAAGTTCTTGGTTATACTGTCCCTCCTTCCCTTCCACACCCATCACTATCAGAATTTGTTTTTTTAAATATTAACTCACCGTTTTCCAGCAGTGAATGGAGTTGTGAAGAATTCTGAAATCAATCTGCTATTTTCCCATGTGTTTGTGTGTGTGTGTGTGTGTGGGTGTGTAGGTGACTTACTTTTCAGTCTGCATGCCTATATAATTATCTCTTTTATTCTTGAATTTCAGAATATGTCTCATTGTTGATCATTCAATTTTAAATATTTTTCTCCCAGACACTGTGCACTTTCAAAATGAATTTTAAAAAATTTACTTCAGGAAAATTTTCTCCTATCATATCTGTCAGCATATTTTTTTTCAGGTTCATTATTCAGCTTGTATATTGGATCCCTGTGTCATATATCCACATATTCTCCATAATGATTTTTATGTCTTTGCTCTTTATTTATTTTAAGGTTGATTTGAGAGGCCAAGAAGAAATTTTTTAGTTATACTTGTTCTATTTTTTTTGTTGCTTCTAGTGTGCTTTTTCATCTCTCTAATATTTTTTGCTTTATGCTTCTTTGACTTTTTTTGTGCACAGCCAGCCTGCTTTTTGTCTCCTGGTTTTGTCTTATTATCTCTTCGTTGAATCCTTGAGTCTCTTCTTTGAGCTTTCCTTTAAAAAAATAGAGTAATAAATCATGTTGTCTGTTATTACTTTGAGACTATGAAATGCCATTTTTATTAATTTTCCTTACTTTTTTAATAAATAAGTCTCCTTTGTATTCATATTTCATTTTTCATTCAACTATTGCTTATGTATTTTATGTAGTATTTTTGGCCTTGTGCATTATGTTTTGGTTCATGTATTTTTCCTTTGTATTTTTCCTCCCAGTATCTGTGCTGACTCCTTCTATGTCATGGAGAGGGGAATTATCTGGAAGAGTCTGCAGCTCTTAGTGGATCTGGTTGTCCCAAGTGTCTCATCAAGTCAGACACTGTTGGTACATCTTTCTTCACTTTCCCTCCTTTGATCCATGAGGACATGTTCCCTCAATTTTGAGTATCCAAGAGCCAGTAACATCTTTGAGGAAACAGGCTCTATCTTCTTCCTCCTATCCTGCCTCACCTGTCACCTCCCTAGGCTAGTTGGTTGGGTCATAGTCAAGTGAAAATGATGTTGCTGGTGTGGATACATCAGTTGTGTTTCCCTGCAATTTTGTGGTTTCTAGAATGACACTTCCTAATTTTTCCAAAGGGTGACAGTGGCTCTAGAGCTCCCGGGTCTAATCAAAGGCTCTGTGACAAGGCAATCATGACTGCTGAATTTAATTCTGTTTCCAAGTTTCTTCACCTGTTTTAGCATAGAATTCACATTATTTGGAAGGTAGGCATCAAATAGGGTATGATTTTGGGTTATGGCCGTGTCCTTATTTCATTGAGGATATTATTTTTCTGTTACTTTCTATTATTTGTTATTTGTAGTGAACTTAAGGAGGAGTGAATAAACACGCAATTACTCCACGATCTTTATTTAGAAGTTGCTTTGAGGGACTTCCCTGGTGGCGCAGTGGTTAAGAATCCCCCTGCCAATGCAGGGGACACGTGTTCAAGCCCTGGTCTGAGAAGATCCCACATGCGGTGGAGTAACTAAGCCCGTGCACCACAACTGCTGAAGCCCACGTGCCTAGAGCCTGTGCTCTGCAATGAGAAGCCACCACAGTAAGAAGCCTGCGCACTGCAATAAAGAGTAACCCCCGCTCGCCGCAACTAGAGAAAGCCCGAGCGCAGCAACAAAGACCCAACGCAGACAAAAATAAACTGATTAATTAAAAAATACTATTATTATAACCGCCTTTTTAAAAACTGTTAAAAAAAAACAAAAACGAAGTTGCTTTGAATTCTTAGAGCAAATTGACCAATGAGGCCCAACTAAGTGTGTACAGAAGCCTGTTTGTTCTTTATGCTAATTGCCAATTTTCCTTTAGATTTCTCCTTAATTGTGTATTTCCTGCTATGCTTCCTACTCCTCTACTTCAGGGACCCCACCTCTACCCACCCCTCAATACACTCCTGACCCAAATAAAAGCAAGAAACTAGTAAAGGAATATGATTCTCAGAAAATCTTCCATCAGTAAGTTCTACTTTAATATGATTAATTCAGTGTGACCCTGTCCCTGAGATGTTTATGTTTATATTTGAACTATATATTTATATAGTTCTAGATGAAAGGCAATTGCTATATAGAAAAGAAATCCTAGGTATCAGGCAGAGGCGAAGGATAATTTTGGAGGCAAGGGGAGTTTTCTGGAACTCTGAAGATCAACCACTGGCCTATACCTAAGAGCAGTCTGACCTTTTGTTCTTCAGTTACAATATAGGCAAAACTTGCAAGCAACCTGTCACATTTCCTTAGTCATAAGTATTTTATGAGAAAAATGAGATCTTGAAGTGTTTTGGCAACTCTTCAGTACACAAAATAAATGTGTGTAAAATAACCATATGCAAATGAGGATTATTAAGGATTTCAACAAGCTCAATATTCTCTTGAGTATACTAACTTTCTCTGATAAGCATGGAGATACTATCAGATTGCTTAGAAAATCCTGCTTTTATTAAAAATAAGGCAAAGATAATCTTGCGGATATGGAAATTATCAGACTCAGAATTAATAAGGTTGTCCTATATCATAGTAATAATCATATTATATCAGTCATATAATGTACCTTATTATGATTAAACTAACAACTTCATAGCATACCTCATTCAAAATATACTGAATAGTAAATATTTAACAGAACAAATTTTAGTTGTGATATGTTTTATGATTTATGAAAATCGTGCCATTTTTCCAATTATTAAAGTAATATATGTTCAGGGTAAAACATATTAAGAAGAGAGATGCTTAAAAAGTTAAAATAATTCTTACCCATATAACCCACATGTAGTCATCATCAAGATGTGAGATATACAACCTTTGCAAATTTTCTCCATGTGTATGCTTTACAGTTATTAAGAACAGAAAAAAAATGGAAAACGTGAGGGCAGTCTTCTAAGAGTTGAATTATTACGAGAACATGCTTTTCTTTTGATATTGATAACCAAATTCAGGTTCCTAGAACATGTGTTCTTTTAGCCACAAGAAATATGGTTAAAACAAATTTCCCACAGTTTAGAAAGAAAACCAAGGCATGACAATACGGGAGTCAAGATAGCACTGGCAAATTCTTAAAATATGTTTAAATATCAAATAAAAATTACAAACTTTGAATTGTTTTCAGAATTGAGATTATTGATTTATACCCACAGCTAATTTTACACTTCGATGTTAACATGGACAGCATTCTTATCCTGGATTTTGCATAGAGCTGTTCGAACAGTAAGATATATATATGTGCATCTATCACAGAAGATTTGTGATTCACACGTCTTCAGGAAAGTCATGTGAAATGTTTAGTTTAAATAGTGTATTAGCCCAATGAACTATTTTACTTATGATTATTTCATATAGCTATCTCTTCCTTTGATTCCCCAATTATATAATCAAAAATTTTAAATTGTAATATTTGCTAAAATTGGAAATGTAAGTCACTTCAAAGAAATGATAAAGAAGTTGTACAGAGAGCACTAATTAGGAACATTGAGAGGTCATTTTGAGCCTTTCACATCAGACATGTAGAATACATTAAAATTAATGTGATGGAATATACTCACTGATATCTGTCACCCATTAACTCATTCGGAACACACTGAATTAAACTCCACGGGCTCTTTCAGCCTTTGCTTCAGGAAGGGCAGGCACTTAGGAGGGAGCTGGGTGCTCCAGGGACCGGAAGTCACATTCTAGTCGTCAGATACCATCTACTTGATCCAACTACCTGTGGCTCCCAGCCTCCAGTCCGGGGTAAGCACAGGATGGAGGCAGCAGGTTCATTATGGGACAGCATGGTTTTTCTCATTTGATAGGTGGTAATCATCATGGAACTGGTTATGAAACATTCACCAAGCATGCCTTTCTGTTTCTTAGCACAAACGACTCAATTGCGAGAGCATTCCCAAAATTTAATATGACTAAATATATGGTAAAACTTATTTTTATTTTTTAAATAATATTTTTATTTTAGAATAGTTTTAGATCTACAGAAAGTTTGTGGAGAGAGTTCCTGACAGCACATACACACTTTCCCCTACATTTGTCACAGTTAATGAAACAGTATTGATACAGTATTATTAACTTCTTCAGATTTCCTTAGTTTTTACCTCATGTCCTTCTTCTCTCTCACGGTCCTGTCCAGGATATCATGTTACATTTAGCTGTCATGTTTCCTTAGGTTCCTGTTGACTGTGACAGCATCTCACAGTCCTTGTTTTTGATGTTTCCTTGTTTTGACAGTTTTGAGGAATACTGGTCAGGTGTTTTGCAGAATGTCCCACAGGTGGGGTTTGTCTGATTGCAGCATATCAAGGGTACATACTATCAACATGACTTATCACAGCTGACATTGGCCCTGATTACCTGGCTGAGGTCATGTCTCTCAGGTGTCTTCACTGTGAAGCTACTCTTTTTTCCCACCCCTTCCATACTGTCCTCTTTGGAAGGAAGTCACTATACACACACAGCCCACACTTCACTGGGGAGTTCAGCTTCAACTTCCCAAAGACAAGATACCTACATAAATTATTTGGGATTCCTCTCCCAAAGAGGTTCACTTTTTTCTTTTTTAGGTTTCATTGTTTTTCTTTTTTTAATACAATTTTTAAAGGTTATACTCTGTTTACAGTTATTATAAAGTATTGACTATATTCCCCATGTTGTGCAAACATCCTTGTAGCCAATCTTATACCTAATAGTTTGTACCTCCCACTCCCTCACCACTATATTGACCCCCCCACACACACTGGTAACCACTAGTTTGTTCTCTATATCTGTGAGTCTGCTTCTTTTTAGTTATATTCACTAGTTTGTTGTATTTTTTAGATTACACATATAAATGATATACAGTATTTGTCTTTCTCTCTCGGACATATTTCACTTAGCATAATGCCTTCCAAGTTCATCCATGTTGCTGCAAATGGCAACATTTTGTTCTTTTTTATGGCTGAGGAGTATTCCATTTTTCACAGAGCTAGAACAAATAATTTTTAAACTTGTATGGAAGCACAAAAGATAGCAAATAGCCAAAACAATACTGAGAAAGAAGAACAGACTGACTTCAGAAGAAAACACTTCTTGACTTCAGATTATACTACAAAGATACAGTAATCAAACAGTATGGTACTGGCACAAAAACAGACACATAGATCAATGGAAAAGGATAGAAAGCCCAGAAATAACCCCACACAATGTTGTCCATTAATCTACAACAAAAAAGGCAAAAATATACAAAGAAAAGACAGTCTCTTCAGTAAGTGGTGCTGAGAAAACTGGACAGTTACATGTAAAAGAATGAAATTCTCTAATACCATATAGAAAAACAAACTTAAAATGGATTAAAGACATAAATGTAAGACCAGATACTATAAAACTCCTAGAGAAAAGCATAGGCAGAATCCTCTCTGACATAAATCACAGCAATATTTTTTGATTTGTCTCCTAAAGTAAAAGAAATGAAAGCAAAAATAAACAAATAGGGCCTAATTAAAAGTTTTTGCACAACAAAGGAAACCACTAACAAAACAGATAACCTACTGAATGGGAGAAAATATTTGCAAATGATATGATCAATAAGGGATTAATATCCGACATATATAAACAGCTCATATCACTTAACATCAAAAAAATAAAAATGGGCAGAAGAACTGAATAGACATTTTTCCAGAAAGGAAATCTAGAGAGCCAACAGGCACATGAAAACATGCTCAAAGTCATTAATTATCAGGGAAGTATGCAAATCAAAACCACAATGAGATATCATCTTATACCTGTCAGAATGGCTATCATCAAAAAGAACACAAATAACAAATGTTGGCAAGGATGAGAGGAAAAGGGAACCCTCTTACACTGTTGGTGAGAATGTAAATTGGTGCATCCACTGTGGAAAACAGTATGGCAGTCTCTCAAAAAACTAAAAATAGAACTACCGTATGACCCAGCAATTCTTCTTCTGGGTATATATATATATATAAAACCCCCAAAATATTAATTCAAAAAGATACATGCACACCAGTGTTCGTAGCAGCATTATTTACAACTGCCAAGATATGGAAGCAACCTGTGTCCATCAACAGATGAATGGATACAGGTGATGAGGTTCACTAGCTTTAATCTGCATCTCTCAATTAATATTTAAAATGCAAGTTGGTCATGACTTCAAACTGGAGTCATTACACATCTTAAACTGCCATTTACTGTCATTTTCTACCCAGTTGCTTAATTTCCTACATTCCTGGAAGACTGAGGCCACAGCAGGTCCCCATGGGGGTGGACTGACTTGAAACTCATTGAACACCTCAGAGGATGTGTTCTCTCTATTTTATTCCTTTCCATTTGCTCTTCCTTTGATGATAAGTCAGTGAAAAGTTTTTCTTTGGAAGTTATAGTCTTCTTTTTTTTTTTAACATTTTCAGAAGGTTTTAATTCATTGAAGGACACAAATAAAATTAGTCATAAGTTATTTTCAGTGGATTTGTGTAGTTTTCTTTCTGTTTACTGGCTTTTCATTTTCTACAGCTGAGCACAAAATGTTTTATTAACCCACAGCCTGATTCAGATTTAAAAGCACACATTCATACTTAGGTTATATATTTAGTAAACAAGTCTATTAAGAAACTTTTAAAACATTTTAGGTGAACCTAGAAAAGACTCTTGAATTTTATTGGCCTCAGTGTCCCCATCTATGAAATACAACTACTACTAATAATTTATTACAGTATATTATATAGGTACTATTTTATATATAAAATAGCATAGGTAATTTACATAAATAATTGGTATCATATATACCAATAAATAGTACATATTACTATAAAACAAAATAATAAAAATTTTAATGTATTTTTTATGGAATTCACATTTTAAAAAATATCATGCTTTCAATAAATTATTATGAAGTGTGCATTTTTGTGCTGAGTCTTGTGTTACAGGGGGGACATGAAGCAGAAATCAACAAGATCCTGTTCCCAAGAAATATCAATCTCATGGGAGTTCTGTCCAGGTAACAAACTCTCCATCCACATTGATCCAACGCAACAATCTGGAAATAATAACTCACAAAACTTACATAAGCCCTGCAGTTCTGCACAATGTTTCCAATCATTTCTGTAAAATAAAAGACAAAAGATGTTTCTGATTTTGATGTGTGTGGGTGTATCTTCTTTAAAAAAAGAAGTAAGAACAAAAATTTCAACTCACAAATAAATTATAAGTCAATTTGGGGGTGAAGAAGCTAGCAGAGGAAGCTTACAGAGAATTTATTATGATGTTTAAGTGCTTTGAAATGTGAGTTTCCTAGCAGAGAAAGCTTACAGAGAATTTATTATGATGCTTAAGTGCTTTGAAATGTGAGTTAGAAGGATAAGTACTGAAGGAGGCTAGATTTCTGTGGCCTTTTCAGTATAAATTCAAACCAACATTTCTTTGGGTCTTTCATCAGAGCTTCAAAGTCCCCCAAGACACAATCACATCCTAATATTCTTGATAAAAGTCTGAATGTTCAGCCTCAGATGCAGAATGAAGAGAAAGAAACTCTGTCTTCTAGGATTTTAGCACCAAAAAGCAAGCACAGGTGGGAAGGGGCTATGAAGAGACACAGAGAAATCCTTCCCTTCCTCCCTCTCTCCCGTCCTTTGAACCCCAAATTGCTGACATTTTCAGCCCAGCTCCATTTCCTCTCTCATAAACACCTGGTTGCTAACTCACCACTCAAACACATCAGGATTCAGCGATGCTATGTCCGCAAGGCCAGCTATAGAACTGCCTGCCAGTCACAGCGAAAAACGAAAATGCAGGACCCTTTGTGCACAATTATTGAGAATTTCAAGATGGCAACAATGGAGCCTTAAATCAAGTACCAGTCTCTTTTGAGGGTCTGACCCTGTGCCATTGTATCGTCACATGTCCCTGAAGCCAGCCCTGCAGACTGGACATGCAAAGTACCCAACAGGGAAAATTTTATTTCAGAATTCCAGAGTGGCTTTTTTTTTGGATAAGTAGTTGGAAGTAGGGAAGAACTACTGTTTCCAGGCTGCTCTGACCAATGGGAAATGTCAGGTGTTAGAACTTCCTTTAGCCAGAAGCCCCTTAATAAGAAGAGTGGGGAGCAGTGTGATGGGGAGGTGTCTATATGGGAAAAGAGAAAAGGAGAGTCTCACATCACAGCTGGGAGAGGGGTGTTTCGGGAACCAGAGAGGATGAGACTGGAGAGAGGTTGTTGTTGTCGCTGTTGTTTCCTTTAAGAATATGAGAAAGTTGGGACTTCCTTGGTGGCACAGTGGTTAAGAATCGGACTGCCAATGCAGGGGACACGGGTTCGAGCCCTGGTCTGGGAAGATCCCACATGCCGCGGAGAAACTAAGCCTATGCACCACAACTACTGAGCCTGTGCTCTAGAGCCCAAGAGCCACAACTACTGAACTCGCATGCCACAACTACCGAAGCCTGAGTGCCTACTGCCCGTGCTCCACAACAAGAGAAGCCACCGCAATGAGAAGGCCACGCACCACAACAAAGAGTAGCCCCTGCTTGCAGCAACTAGAGAAAGCCCATGCGCAGCAACAAAGACCCAATGTAGCCAAAATAAATGAATAAATAAATAAAACAAATTTATTTTAAAAAAAGAAAGAAAACAGTTACAAGAAAGTTTTAAAAACAAGAATATGGGAAAGTTGAGACAGAAAGGAAGATTGGGAAAAAGTTTGCTATGCATAAAGAATAAACTTCGGGGGCCCCGGAGGAAGATGGTGGAACAATAAGACGCGGAGATCACCTTCCTCCCCACAGATACATCAGAAATTCATCTACACGTGGAACAACTCCTACAGAACACCTACTGAACGCTGACAGAAGACCTCAGTCCCCCCAAAAGGCAAGAAACTCCCCCACATACCTGGGTAGGACAAAAGAAAAAAGAAAAAACAGAGACAAAAGAATAGGGACGGGACCTGCACCAGTGGGAGGGAGCCGTGAAGGAGGAAAGGTTTCCACACACTACAAGCCCCTTCGCGGGCGGAGACTGCAGGTGGCGGAGGGGGAAAGCTTCGGAGTAGCGGAGGAGAGCACAGCAACAGGGGTGTGGAGGGCAAAACGGAGAGATTCCGGCACAGAGGATCGGTGCCCTCAGGCACACACCAGCCCCAGAGGCTTGTCTGCTCGGCCACCGGGTCGGGCGGGGCTGGGAGCTGAGGCTCGGGTATCGAGTTTCAGTCGGAGCGCAGGGAGAGGACTGGGGCTGGCGGCAGGAAGAGAGCCTGAAGGGGTTAGTGCACCACGGCTAGCCGGGAGGGAGTCCGGGGAAAGGGTCTGGAGCTGCCGAAGAGGCAAGAGGCTTTTTCTTCCCTTTTGTTTCCTGGTGGGCGAGGAGAGGGCATTAAGAGGGCTGCTTGGGGAAGCGCCGGAGACGGGCGCGAGCCGCGGCTAAAGGCGCGGACCCCGGAGACGGGCGTGGGACGCTGGGGCTGCTGCTGCTGCCGCCGCCGCGGGGCCTGTGTGCGAGCGCGGGTCACTGTCCGCCCCGCCTTCCGGGGAGCCTGTGCACCCCGCCACTGCCGGGGTCCCGGGACCCGGGGACGGCTTTCCCGGGAAAGCGCACGGAGCGCCTCGGGCTGCTGCAACGTCACGCCGGCCTCTGCTGCCGCAGGCCCGCCCCACACTGCGCGCCCCTCCCTCGCCTCGGCCTGAGTGAGCCAGAGCCCCCGAATCAGCGGCTCCTTTAAACCCGTCCTGTCCGAGCGAAGAACGGACGCCCTCCAGCGACCTACGTGCAGAGGCGGGGCCAGGTCCAAGGCTGAGACCCGGGAGCTGTGAGAGCAGAGAAGAGACAGGGAAATCTCTCTGTGCAGCCTTGGAGGCAGCGGATTAAAGCTCCACAGTCCGCTTGATGTGCCCTGCGTCTGTGGAGTGCATGAATGGACAGCGAATCATCCCAAAATGAGGAAGTGGACTTTGAGGACAAGATTTAAGACTTTCCCCCCTTTTCCTCTTTTTACAACGAACTATCCCAAATTAAGGAGGTGGACTTAGAGAGCAAGATTTCAGACTTCTCACCCTTTTCCTCTTTTTACAACGAATTATCCCAAATTGAGGAGGTGGACTTGGAGAGCAAGATTTTTTATTTTTCCCCCTGCTCTCTTTTTGTGAATGTGTATGTGTATTCTTCTGTGTAAGATTCTCTCTGTATAGCTTTGCTTCCACCATATGTCCCAGGGTTCTATCTGTCCGTTTATTTTTTCAATAATTACTTTTTAATTTTAATAACACTACTATATTTCATACTTTATTCTATTTTACTTTACCTGCTCTTTCTTTTTTTCCTACCTTCCCTTCCTCCCTCCCTCCCTCCACCCCTCCTTTCCTTCTTTCTCTCTTTCTTTCCTTCCTCCCTCCCTCCCTTCTTCCTTTCACTCTTTCTTTTTCTTTCCTTCCTCCCTCCCTCCTTCCTTTCTTTCTTTCTTTCTTTCCGTTCTTCCTCCCTCCCACCCTCCTTTTTTTCTTTCTTTCTTCCTTCCTTCCTTTCTTTCCTTCTTCCTTTCTTTCTCTCTCTCTTTCTTTCTTCTACTAATTCTTTCTTTCTACTTTTTCTCCCTTTTATTCTGAGTCGGGTAGATGAAAGGCTCTTGGTGCTGCAGCCAGGAGTCAGTGCTGTGCCTCTGAAGTGGGAGAGCCAACTTCAGAACACGGGTCCACAAGAGACCTACCAGCTCCACATAATATCAAGCGGCGAAAATCTCCCAGAGATCTCCATCTCAACACCAGCACCCAGCTTCAGTCAACGACCAGCAAGCTACAGTGCTCGTCACCCTGTGCCAAGCAACTAGCAAGGCAGGAACACAACCCCACCCATTAGCAGAGAGGCTGCCTAAAAACATAATAAGGCCACAGGCACCCCAAAACACACCACCAGACGTGGACCTGTCCACCAGAAAGACAAGATCGAGCCTCATCCACCAGAACACAGGCACCAGTCCCCTCCACCAGGAAGCCTACACAACCTACTGAAGCAAACTTAGCCACTGGGGACAGACACCAAAAACAACGGGAACTACGAATCTGCAGCCTGCAAAAGGGAGACCCAAAACACAGTAACATAAGCAAAATGAGAAGACAGAAAAACACACAGCAGGTGAAGGAGCAAGATAAAAATCTACCAGACCTAACAAATGAAGAGGTAATAGGCAGTCTACCTGAAAAAGAATTCAGAATAATGATAGTAAAGAGGATCCAAGATTCTATTTCCAAGATCCAAAATCTTGGAAATAGAATAGACAAAATGCAAGAAACAGTTAACAAGGACCTAGAAGAACTAAAGATGAATCAAGCATTGATTAAAAACACAATAAATGAGATGAAACATACTCTAGATGGGATCAATAGCAGAATAACTGAGGCAGAAGAACGGATAAGTGAGGTGGAAGATAAAATAGTGGAAATAACTGCTGCAGAGCAAAATAAAGAAAAAGGAATGAAAAGAACAGAGGGCAGTCTCAGAGACCTCTGGGACAACATTAAATGCACCAACATTCGAATTATAGGGGTTCCAGAAGAAGAAGAGAAAAAGAAAGGGACTGAGAAAATATTTGAAGAGATTATAGTTGAAAACTTCCCTAATATGGGAAAGGAAATAGTTAATCAAGTCCAGGAGGCACAGAGAGTCCCATACAAAATAAATCCAAGGAGAAATACGCCAAGACACATATTAATCAAACTGTCAAAAATTAAACACAAAGAAATCATATTAAAAGCAGCAAGGGAAAAAAAAACAAATAACACACAAGGGAATCCCCATCAGGTTAACAGCTGATCTCTCAGCAGAAACTCTACAAGCCAGAAGGGAGTGGCAGAACATACTTAAAGTGATGAAGGACAGAAACCTGCAACCAAGATTACTCTACCCAGCAAGGATCTCATTCAGATTTGATGGAGAAATTAAAACGTTTACAGACAAGCAAAAGCTGAGAGAGTTCAGCACCACCAAACCAGCTTTACAACAAATGCTAAAGGAACTTCTCTAGGCAAGAAACATAACAGAAGGAATATACCTACAATAACGAACCCAAAACAATTAAGGAAATGGGAATAGGAACATACATATCAATAATTACCTTAAATGTAAATGGATTAAATGCTCCAACCAAAAGACATAGACTGGCTGAATGGATACAAAAACAAGACCCATACATATGCTGTCTACAAGAGACCCACTTCAGACCTAGAGACACATACAGATTGAAAGTAAGGGGATGGAAAAAGATATTCCATGCAAATGGAAACCAAAAGAAAGCTGGAGTAGCAATTCTTATATCAGACAAAATAGACTTTAAAATAAAGACTATTAGAAGAGACAAAGAAGGACACTACATAATGATCAAGGGATCGATCCAAGAAGAAGATATAACAATTGTAAATATTTATGCACCCAACATAGGAGCACCTCAATACATAAGGCAAATACTAACAGCCATAAAAGGAGAAATCGACAGTAACACACTCATAGTAGGGGACTTTAACACCCCACTTTCACCAATGGACAGATCATCCAAAATGAAAATAAATAAGGAAACACAAGCTTTAAATGATACATTAAACAAGATGGACTTAATTGATATTTATAGGACATTCCATCCAAAAACAACAGAATACACATTTTTCTCAAGTGCTCATGGAACATTCTCCAGGATAGATCATATCTTGGGTCACAAATCAAGCCTTGGTAAATTTAAGAAAATTGAAATTGTATCAAGTATCTTTTCTGACCACAATGCTATGAGACTAGACATCAATTACAGGAAAAGATCTGTAAAAAATACAAACACATGGAGGCTAAACAATACACTACTCAATAACGAAGTGATCACTGGAGAAATCAAAGAGGAAATAAAAAAAACACCTAGAAACAAATGACAATGGAGACACGACGACCGAAAACCTATGGGATGCAGCAAAAGCAGTTCTAAGAGGGAAGTTTATAGCAATACAATCCCACCTTAAGAAACAGGAAACATCTCGAGTAAACAACCTGACCCTGCACCTAAAGCAATTAGAGAAAGAAGAACAAAAAACCCCCAAAGTTAGCAGAAGGAAAGAAATCATAAAGATCAGATCAGAAATAAATGAAAAAGAAATGAAGGTAACGATAACAAAGATCAATAAAAGTAAAAGCTGGTTCTTTGAGAAGATAAACAAAATTGACAAACCATTAGCCAGACTCATCAAGAAAAAAAGTGTGAAGACTCAAATCAATAGAATTAGAAATGAAAAAGGAGAAGTAACAACTGACACTGCAGAAATACAAAAGATCATGAGAGATTACTACAAGCAACTCTATGCCAATAAAATGGACAACCTGGAAGAAATGGACAAATTCGTAGAAATGCACAACCTGCCAAGACTGAATCAGGAAGAAATAGAAAATATGAATACACCAATCACAAGCACTGAAATTGAAACTGTGATTAAAAATCTTCCAACAAACAAAAGCCCAGGACCAGATGGCTTCACAGGCGAATTCTATCAAACATTTAGAGAAGAGCTAACACCTATCCTTCTCAAACTCTTCCAAACAATTTCAGAGGAAGGAACACTCCCAAACTCATTCTACGAGGCCACCATCACCTTGATGCCAAAACCAGGCAAGGATGTCACAAAGAAAGAAAACTACAGGCCAATATCACTGATGAACGTAGATGCAAAAATCCTCAACAAAATACTAGCAAACAGAATCCAACAGCACATTAAAAGGATCATACACCATGATCAAGTGGGGTTTATTCCAGGAAGGCAAGGATTCTTCAATATACGCAAACCAATCAATGTGATACACCATATTAACAAATTGAAGGAGAAAAACCATATGATCATCTCAATAGATGCAGAGAAAGCTTTCGACAAAATTCAACACCCATTTATGATAAAAACCCTGCAGAAAGTAGGCATAGAGGGAACTTTCCTCAACGTAATAAAGGCCATATATGACAAACCCACAGCCAACATTGTCCTCAATGGTGAAAAACTGAAACCATTTCCACTAAGGTCAGGAACAAGACAGGGCTGCCCACTCTCACCACTCTTCTTCAACCTAGTTTTGGAAGTTTTAGCCACAGCAATCAGAGAAGAAAAGGAAATAAAAGGAATCCAAATTGGAAAAGAAGAAGTAAAGCTGTCACTGTTTGCAGATGACATGATACTATACATAGAGAATCCTAAAGATGCTACCAGAAAACTACTAGAGCTAATCAATGAATTTGGTAAAGTAGCAGGATACAAAATTAATGCACAGAAATCTCTGGCATTCCTGTACACTAATGATGAAAAATCTGAAAGTGAAATCAAGAAAACACTCCCATTTACCATTGCAACAAAAAGAATAAAATATCTAGGAATAAACCTACCTAAGGAGACAAAAGACCTGTATGCAGAAAATTATAAGACACTGATGAAAGAAATTAAAGATGATACAAATAGATGGAGAGATATACCATGCTCCTGGATTGGAAGAATCAACATTGTGAAAATGACTCTACTACCCAAAGCAATCTACAGATTCAATGCAATCCCTATCAAACTACCACTGGCATTTTTCACAGAACTAGAACAAAAAATTTCAAAATTTGTTTGGAAAAACAAAAGACCCCGAATAGCCAAAGCATTCTTGAGAACGAAAAACGGAGCTGGAGGAATCAGGCTCCCTGACTTCAGACTATACTACAGAGCTACATTAATCAAGACAGTGTGGTACTGGCACAAAAACAGAAAGATAGATCAATGGAACAGGATAGAAAGCCCAGAGATAAACCCACGCACATATGGTCAACTTATCTTTGATAAAGGAGGCAGGAATGTACAGTGGAGAAAGGACAGCCTCTTCAATAAGTGGTGCTGGGAAAACTGGACAGGGACATGTAAAAGTATGAGATTAGATCATTCCCTAACACCATACACAAAAATAAGCTCAAAATGGATTAAAGACCTAAATGTAAGGCCAGACACTATCAAACTCTTAGAGGAAAACATAGGCAGAACACTCTATGACATAAATCACAGCAAGATCCTTTTTGACCCACCTCCTAGAGAAATGGAAATAAAGACAAAAATAAACACATGGGACCTAATGAAACTTCAAAGCTTTTGCCCAGCAAAGGAGACCATAAACAAGACCAAAAGACAATCCTCAGAATGGGAGAAAATATTTGCAAATGAAGCAACTGACAAAGGATTAATCTCCAAAATTTATAAACAGCTCATGCAGCTCAATAGCAAAGAACAAACAACCCAATCCAAAAATGGGCCAAAGACTTAAATAGGCATTTCTCCACAGAAGATATACAGACTGCCAACAAACACATGAAAGAATGCTCAACATCATTAATCATTAGAGAAATGCAAATCAAAACTACAATGAGATATCATCTCACACCAGTCAGAATGGCCATCATCAAGAAATCTAGAAACAATAAATGCTGGAGAGGGTGTGGAGAAAAGGGAACACTCTTGCACTGCTGGTGGGAATGTGAATTGGTACAGCCACTATGGAGAACAGTATGGAGGTTCCTTAAAAAACTACAAATAGAACTACCATATGACCCAGCAATCCCACTACTAGGCATATACCCTGAGAAAACCATAATTCCAAAAGAGACATGTACCAAAATGTTCATTGCAGCTCTATTCACAATAGCCCGGAGCTGGAAACAACCTAAGTGTCCATCATCGGATGAATGGATAAAGAAGATGTGGCACATATATACAATGGAATATTACTCAGCCATAAAAAGAAACGAAACTGAGCTATTTGTAATGAGGTGGATAGACCTAGAGTCTGTCATACAGAGTGAAGTAAGTCAGAAAGAGAAAGACAAATACCGTATGCTAACACATATATATGGAATTTTAAAAAAAAATGTCATGAAGAACCTAGGGGTAAAACGGGAATAAAGACACAGACCTACTTGAGAATGGACTTGAGGATATGGGGAGGGGGAAGGGTAAGCTGTGACAAAGCGAAATAGAGGCATGGACATATATACACTACCAAATGTAAGGTATATAGATAGTGGGAAGCAGCCGCAGAGCACAGGGAGATCAGCTCGGTGCTTTGTGACTGCCTGGAGGGGTGGGATGGGGAGGGTGGGAAGGAGGGAGATGCATGAGGGAAGGGATGTGGGAACAGATGTATATGTATGACTGATTCACTTTGTTATAAAGCAGAAACTAATAAAAAAAATTAATGATCAAAAAAAAGAATAAAGTTCCATTTTAGAATATTTTTTCAAAAGGCATAAAGATTTGCATTTCTACAATTAAAGGTATTATACCACATTACAGTTTCAATGAATACGATTCCATACCAAAAAACGGCCATGTAGAACCCTGGGTTTCATAGGAGTTACATAATAAAAATATTATTAGTAAATTCCTAATAGATTACCATCAGTTTTTTTTTTGCCTTAATAGAAGTTCACTTGATGGACTTAGTAATGCAAGTCACAAATTAAGTCTTAAGTCAAAGATTCACCTGAAAGAGAGAATCCTGAGAACAAATTGATTAAAGTGTTGCGGGGATGCCATTCACAGCTTTATTCTTCTCAATGCTGCTTCAACTGGTGGAATAAATAGACCTCTCTGCTCTTATTAATATATTCCAAATTAGACAACAAAATAATATCTAGCCAATAAAAAGTGTTATTAGGTTAAAATAGTTTTACCAGCATCTTGATCTAATAGCAGCTCTCGGTTGGTGTTATTGCATCAAATATAGAATTTCGAAAGTCTAGAGAAAAAGACAAAATCATATTCTCCAGAAGGTTCTCCTCTAATAAACTTCCCTGAACTGGACATTGGGAAGCAATCAATTTAGGGTCTTAGGTCCTGACAACCCCTTGGAAGAGAGCAGAGCTAAGTGTTAGATTGACAGCCTCTTATGAAATCTGAGAAGCTGGACAAGAATATACAGGCTTTACGATAGTGTGAAAGCCATACGCATTCAGTAGAAACCTTCCATTGAATTTTGCATTTTGCCCTTTTAGTGATCTGCAGCACCATGGCTATTCCCTCGAGTGAGCTGCTGCTTCCACTCACCCAAACCATCACAAGGGTGAACAACTTACTACCATTCTGGACCCAGACAACCTTTCTCTATTTCACCTTCACTACAGTATTCAATAAATTCCATGAGATATTCAACATTTTGTCATACTATAGGCTTTGTGTTAGATGATTTTACCCAACTGTAGGCTAGTGTAAGAGATCTGAGCACATTTCAGGTAGATGAGGCTAAGCTATAATGTTAATTTGGATGCATTTTTGACTTATGATATTTTCAACTTACAATGGGTTTATTGGGATGTTACCCATCCTAAGTCCAAGATGATCTATATACCTGAATAGAAGGCTGACTCACATTCACACAAATCAGCCCAACCTTACAAATGCCAGGGAAAAATTAAGGTCTATCCCACCCGTGGTTTCACTTTTGTTGCTGAAATGTATAAAGAAGAGGGAAACAGAAAAATAGTACTAATCTCAGAAATTCTCTATTTAATTCTTTCCTCTATAGAACTATTTTCACTAAGTTGCACTTTGGCCTTATGGCACTGGTGTACATTGAAAACCAATAAAAATACCTCTTTGTTCACTCTAAGAAAATTGTTGAAAACGTCATTGTTGAGAACAGTCATATCTCTGACATAGGACCCTAAGGAAAAATGTTTCTTTGCACATGTTCTGAACAACAGATAAGTAAGGAGCTCCTAGTTCTGCCTTTGACGAGATTCTAGAGAGAAGGGCATCCCTTTCCTATCAGAATCATGTCTTCAATGGATATGTTTCCTGTAGGTCTGAACAAGGAGCAACATTCAGAATTTAGAGAACAGAGTTACGTTGGATAGGGATTATGGCAGCCACCCCCTGACAGTGTTAGTGGTCCCAATAGAGACAGTTTAGCTAGCAACATCATTTATAGGACAAGGCTGGTCCCCAACTCTATGGCATCTTTATACTTGAAATATGTTTCTAAAGGATGAATATCAAGGCAACTTTAAGGAGGAAATTAAGAAGCAATGGCAATAAGTATTCTGAGAAATGCAAGAAGGTAAAGAGAAAAGTTCCATCCACTTAAAGATGTATGTGAATGAAAGTGTACTAATGGGTTGATTGTGTATGTGAAGTGTCTATATGTATACATACACATAATTATATATTGTGTGTGCAGTGTGTATATACAGTTGTATGTATGTATCTACATACACACCACAAACACACTGTCAGCCCATTGGTACAGTTTCATACACACACTGATATATGATTTTACATGTGTACATACACATATAATTGTATAAGCATATATATATGATAGTATATGCATATATAGTTTTACATATATGATTGTATATCTATTTTATATATATTGTATATTTTTTATGTATGATTGAATATGTATATATACACATATTATGGCACATATATATGATTATATATGTGCATATGTATTTTATATATGTTTACATACATATATATGTGCATGTGTGTGTGTATATTATACATTTTTAGTTTTTAAAGCACTCAGCAGCAGTCTACCACATTATTCCTGAACTTGGTTACTTCCTTGACTTATCAACCAATGAAGTAAAAATGTAACCTTGATTCCCAGTATAAACCCAGGAAATCCCGATGATTCACCATGGACTTTGGGACTTATCTGACTAAGGTCAACGTGGTGGGGAATTAGATCTATTATGTATGTTATATATATATATATATATATATATATATATATATATATATATATATATATGTATGTACACATACACATTATGTATGTTATACATATATTATGTGTGTTATATATATATTATGTATGTTAATAAATTAACATATATTCATATGTTAATACTACTGGTTCCTACCTCCTGCAATACAGTATGATACAGAAGAAAAATAGTGTGACAGTGTCAGTCCCTTAACCAATCATAAATATATAAAACTATATATGCATATACTATCATATACGTGGAACTGGTTTTCACTACCCCTAGGATGAGGGTTCATTAGTTTCATATCACTTCAAGTTGAGGTGGAAAGTCAGTTTGCTGTCCTCCATGGCTGTGGTTCAGGGACAGTTAGTTTCAGCATCACTGAGGAATGTGTTGGAAATTCAGAGTCTCAGGCCCCAGTCTAGTCCTACTTAAGCAGAATCTCGGGGAACAGAACCAAGAAACAAGCTCTCCAAGTGATACACACCAAAATTTGGGAAGCAAAGATGCCTTAGAGGTACAAAACTGATGTGTTTTTTGCTGGATTACAGCAGGCTGTCAGGAAAATATGCAGTCTCCGAGGGAATAAAAGGGTGGGAGGCTGACTTACCTTTATTCGGGTAATTTGGGAATTAATAAATAGCTGAGGAAGATGAACACTTTGCAGTATAGTATTAAGATTTGTTAATTACCAAAACATCTAGGGAGGCAATATCCTGCCAGAGGCAGGGCTATGAGAGTGAAATGTTCTTAATACAGTTATATTTCCTGATGCATTTAAAAACATATCTGGTTTTCCTAGTTTCTAAAATAAAGCTGATAAGGAATTGGCACTTGTGAGTCTAACAAGGCCAAGAAGGAGATCACACTTTACCTGTTTTGCTTTTTCCCAAAATTGAACAGCTTTGTATCATAAACAGTTGAGCACTCATCCTGAAATTGTAAGGAATGACTGCCAAAAAGAGCATCCTGCTATGTGTTTCATTATTGTTGTTACTGATCATTTATGAGTAATAGCAAAAAACTAGGGATTATTCTGAACACAGGTTTGGAAGTCCATCTGGCCATTGGGCTCAAAATGCAAATGAGTCAGATGAGTGTCACACTTGAAGAGGAAGAGCAGAGGAGAAAGCTATCACGTGAAGCCACCAACTCCATGTCACAGACCATCTAAAGCATTTGGTCTATCACCTGTGTTTTCTTAATTCTAGTTTGCCAATGTCCAGATGCTTAAGCTACTTTCCTTTTCCTCATTCTGCTAGAATTTACATAGCACTTCAGAGCTATTAAGCTTTGCTTACCCCTGTTCAGTGTGACAATCAAAAAGAATTGCAGTTCTGTTTTCCTGGTAAAGAATCTAAAGCATTGACAGTTCAAATACATGAGGTATTTTTGAAACCATCACAGTGGCCAACAGCATTGATTTGGGGAACCTTAATTCTTTACTTACCATCTTCACTCCTGAACCGAAACACATTTTGCACATAAAATACCTGCATTGATTTAGTCATGAAATTAAAAGTTTACAGACGCTTTAAAAAACTAATCACCTCTCATCTGCTTAGGTTAGATCAGAAGGCTTAAAATCATAAAGCCAATCCTGGTTGAATAATTGAAAACCAAAGGGGCATAGATGCCAGTTGCTATGCTCCGTTGCCTACAGACCTCCAGTTCTGTCTGGGTAGCAATATTCACCATAATTACATGTAGCCCAAGCTCAATCATGGTGAGTCAGTTTCCTTTTGATGTAGGTTTGGACAAGGGACCAAGTTCTGGCAAACATGTAAGAGGAAGTCTGCTTGAAGTTTCTGGGAAATGTTTTCCTCCTGATACAAAAGTAAACAAGAAGAGAAAGCCCCTCTTGTCACTGCCACCTTCTTTTCTGCTTGGGACACTGCCCAAGAGAATGTAGATGCTTGCCATGCTGCAGCCATAAATGTGATAAACCATCAAAGGTGGAAGAACAGGATGACAGGAGGAGCCTGGTTCATGGATACTTGCTCCCCAGCCCTGGAATGCACCACCCCCAGCAAGCTGTTATATGAGATTAAGAAACACCTATTACTTAAGCCACAAGAGTGAGGTACTCTACTATTCACAGCCAAATGTGTTTCATTAATACTCTACAGAATAATATTCACAAGCCATTACCAAAACTCTACGTGACAAGTAAGAGGAGAAAATAAATTAAAATTTGATAGATTTTATCATAAGGTATAGAATACTTGGAAATTAAAGTTTCATGTGGCTTGTTTTTAGTTATCCACAATCCTTCTTGGAGTTCAGATTCAGTATAAAAGGACTCTTTTATGAAGTGAGACAGCATGGCTGAGATATTCACATAAGAGACAAAATAAGACTTTTTGCATCACCAGAATGTACTGGAAACAGCTAGCTGTGGGACATATGTTGAAGAACAAAAAGCAGAGAAACAGTAGGACATGTGATATAGATTAAAATCTGGTCTAATTAGGTGCCAGTTTCATAGCAAGAAAACTTAAGAGCAAATAAAAGCATTTTCCCCCTCAAGTTAATAGGGGAAAATCTCAGACTGAGAGATTTCTTTTTCCATTCCTGAAGTAAATCATAACTAATAAGTTTCTTTTTAAGTAAAAAGCACTAATACATTGCATCATATTTGTGATGTTTATCAAAGAAAATTGGAAACCATGAAGTGTAATAAGCAATAGTGCATCAGACTTTCAGAATGTTCTGCCCTTAGGGATTCAGAGAAGGTAACAAGCATAATATTATATGCAGGATGTTTTTGCTGCTATTTTTCCAAAATGACAGCTACGAGAAGCCTGGAGAGAGAGGGAAATAGTTCTTTGCACAGACACAGAATTGACTTTAGTTGGTCTGTGCCCACATACAGAGTCAAGATAGTGTCATATGGAAGGTAGATATGATCAGTGACCATGAAAGGAAGAGCCTGGAGAGGAGGTGTGTCTGATAAGTTAAAGATAAATGTAGAGGTGATTAGCTCAGCTGAATAACCCCTCAGCTCCATGAGTATTTGTCATAGGAATAATCATTCGACTCTTAACTTTACCATGATGTGGGGATAGAGCTGCTTGGAGTCAACTGAGCCTCAGTTTTCCCACCCTCAAAGCTCTACATCGGCTGAATGACTGAAAAATTCACTTAACTTCCCATGCCTTGGATGGAAGGATTTCCCAAGATGTGGGATTTTCAGTGCTAGAGCCAAGAAAACTCCAGGCAAACGAGGATGCACTGAATACCTTAACACTAGGTAAGCTCAATTCCATCTCCTTGAACCACTTCTATGTACGATAAAAATATGCTTCCAGTGTCACACCACTCTGGTGACATACAACCTCTGCAAAGGCACTCCATAAATGGCTGGGTCCCCATCCACTCACTGTTGGTGACACTGATGATCAGATCTTTCCCTGAGGGCTCATCCACATCTTCCAGCTCAGTCCACTCAGCAGGAACATAGGAGATTTCATGGCAGAGACTCCTTCAAAGGAAAAGTAAGGAGGGATGTAACTTTGTGTCCACTCGGAGCTGTAGCTGCCTGTGAAACATAGTCTGCAGAACATCCAGGGGCCTCTGCAACCACCACACCTAGTCAAGTTTATTCATAATGATGCTCTAAACAACAAGTAGCAGAAACCAGGGCAGGAAGTAGCCTCAAAAATAAAGAAACATATTATTAAACATACAATACTAAGAAGTAACAGAGTGATCAGGCATAATATTAAGAGTTGTAAAAATATTCCATTTTAAACTTTTTTTTTTCTGTCTCTTCTCTCTGTTTCCCTTAATAGCAGCCTCATCCTGGTCTCTTCATGGCTTCAAAATGCTGCCTATGAAAAGTTATGTGCTTCCTGGTCATGTTCAGTAGAAGACTGAGACATGAAAACATGCCCCTAAACATAACTATAAAGTTCTAAATTGTGTGCCCAGCCCTAAACCACGCACTATCATTGGGCTATGTCATGTCAACTAAATAAGACCACTTTCTGACACTAGGAATGAAGTGGATGGTTGAACATAAGTAGGACTCTGTTTTAAAAAAGGAAATGGGAAAGGATGACAGGTAGACAACTGCACTTAAAATCTGTTGTCAGGGGCTTCCCTGGTGGTCCAGTGGTAAAGGATCCGCCTTGCAATGCAGGGGATGCGGGTTCGATCCCTGGTCAGGGAACTAAGATCCCATATGCCACGGGGCATTTAAGCCCACCTGCCACAACTACTGAACTCACGTGGCTCAACTAGAGCCCACGTGGTGCAAACTACAGAGCCCATGTGCCCTGGAGCCCATGTGCCACAACTAGAGAGAGAAAACCCCGCCACCACTACTAGAGAGAAGCCCGGGTGCCTCAACAAAGAGCCCACGCGCTGCGAGGAAAGATCCCGCATGCCTCAACCAAAAAAAAAAAAAAAAAAGAAAAAAGAAAACAACTGTTGTCAACTCAGCACCATCCCTATCCCTCCAACTCTCCCTTATATTTCAATGGCTAAAATCCCTTCACTGCATCTCCCAGAAGCCCTCATTCATTGGATACTGGTACAAATTCTTCCAAAGTGAAACAATTCTGTGAAGAGTAGAAGGCAGAAGAGAAGCAGACGCTCTTATTCTCTTCTGGCAGCAGCTGACAGACTTGTGCACGGACTGCAGTCCCAAGGAGCTCGATGGCTTCCAGGGGTTCTGTGAATTACTTGTGGCAGCAGGCAGCAGACATAATTGGAGGCAACATCCTATGATTCCTATAATTCCTGATTTCCTAAATGTTAGCAAGAGTTTCCCTTGACCTTCACTTTCCCAACCCTTCCAAGTAGTGCTGCAAATACCTATTGTTTGGTACTACGTTCATTCCTGTTTAAAATAGCTAGAAGATTGTCATTGAAGAGTTATGGTCCAACTTCAACTCATTTCAAACCCAGCATCCACTACACCAGGAAAGGGAGGTTGGGAGGTGATATTGAAGAGAGTGACTCTGACGAGCATAAATGCTGCTCGATCAGTGGTCCCCAACCATTTTAGCACCAGGACCAGTTTCATGGAAGACAATATTTCCATGGTCGGGGGTCGGAGGGTGGTTCAGGTGATAATGCAAGAGATGGGGAGCGATGGGGGAGCGGCAGATGAACCCTCACTTGCTCGCCTGCCACTAACTTCCTGCTGTGCGGCTCGTTTCCTGACAGGCTGCCAACCAGCACCGGTCTGTGGGCTGGGGGTTGGGGACCCCTGTGCCAGATAATTCAGGGGAAGGAGTGCCAAGAAGGAAAGTAGTATTTGCACTGTCATTTCTAATCTCCTTCACAACATTTTACAGGATTAGTTTAGATGCTTAACTAACTTGTCAACATTCATTTAGTGACCAGATAGAGACCCCTTCGCATACCACACCAAACTTACTTACATTTGGCAGCCCCAGAATATACATGCCTGGAATCTCTCTGAATGGAACAAAATGAGAACCACAAAAGATAAATGAGACAGACTTGACAGGCTGAAAGTAAATGACAACATCTTTCTCTCCACTCTCTGTTCAAACCCTACTGTAGATGTAGCTATGGCTCCTAGCTTCCCTGCTACTTCTAGTCACAAGAATAGCCTCATTTAAATAATCAAAATGGCTATTTCATGGTAATAATCATAATTCTGAACTGTTCTTAAAGTTTTATCTTTCTTCATTTGGATAACGCCTCTTGTTGGAAAAGCTGTCATGACCAAGGGCCTAAGATCAACTATCCCTCTCTGCTTCTCTTGCTCTTGTACTTTCTTTCCCCTCCCCTCTAGCTACAATTTCGTCTTAGTCTTATAGATGAGGTGGTGAAGAATACAGTAAAACTGGATGGAGGTACTTGGAATCTGGCACCGATGCCTCAAGACTTTGAAGAGAAAGAGAAAGAAAGACCCCTTTCTCACAGTGCTTATCAGAGCTTCTTAAATATTCTGCCTAATCCATTTTGAGCTTATTTTTGTGTATGGTGTTAGGTAATGATCTAATCTCAAACTTTTACATGTCCCTGTCCAGTTTTCCCAGCACCACTTATTGAAGAGGCTGTCCTTTCTCCACTGTACATTCCTGCCTCCTTTATCAAAGATAAGTTGGCCATATGTGCGTGGGTTTATCTCTGGGCTTTCTATCCTGCTCCTCTGATCTATCTTTCTGTTTTTGTGCCAGTACCATACTCTCTTGATTACTGTAGCTTTGTAGTATAGTCTGAAGTCAGGGAGCCTGATTCCTCCAGCTCCGTTTTTCGTTCTCAAGATTGCTTTGGCTATTCGGGGCCTTTTGTTTTTCCAAACAAATTTTGAAATTTTTTGTTCTAGTTCTGTGAAAAATGCCAGTGGTAGTTTGATAGGGATTGCATTGAATCTGTAGATTGCTTTGGGTAGTAGAGTCATTTTCACAATATTGATTCTTCCAATCCAGGAGCATGGTATATCTCTCCATCTATTTGTATCATCTTTAATTTCTTTCATCAGTGTCTTATAATTTTCTGCATACAGGTCTTTTGTCTCCTTAGGTAGGTTTATTCCTAGATATTTTATTCTTTTTGTTGCAATGGTAAATGGGAGTGTTTTCTTGACTTAAATGTAAGGCCAGAAACTATCAAACTCTTAGAGGAAAACATAGGTAGAACACTCTATGACATAAATCACAGCAAAATCCTTTTGGACCCACCTCCTAGAGAAATGGAAATAAAAACAAAGATAAACAAATGGGACCTAATGAAACTTCAAAGCTTTTGCACAGCAAAGCAAACCATAAACAAGACCAAAAGACAATCCTCAGAATGGGAGAAAATATTTGCAAATGAAGCAACTGACAAAGGATTAATCTCCAAAATTTATAAGCAGCTCATGCAGCTCAATAGCAAAGAACAAACAACCCAATCCAAAAATGGGCCAAAGACTTAAATAGGCATTTCTCCACAGAAGATATACAGACTGCCAACAAACACATGAAAGAATGCTCAACATCATTAATCATTAGAGAAATGCAAATCAAAACTACAATGAGATATCATCTCACACCAGTCAGAATGGCCATCATCAAGAAATCTAGAAACAATAAATGCTGGAGAGGGTGTGGAGAAAAGGGAACACTCTTGCACTGCTGGTGGGAATGTGAATTGGTACAGCCACTATGGAGAACAGTATGGAGGTTCCTTAAAAAACTACAAATAGAACTACCATATGACCCAGCAATCCCACTACTAGGCATATACCCTGAGAAAACCATAATTCAGAAAGAGACATGTACCAAAATGTTCATTGCAGCTCTATTCACAATAGCCCGGAGCTGGAAACAACCTAAGTGTCCATCATCGGATGAATGGATAAAGAAGATGTGGCACATATATACAATGGAATATTACTCAGCCATAAAAAGAAACGAAACTGAGCTATTTGTAATGAGGTGGATAGACCTAGAGTCTGTCATACAGAGTGAAGTAAGTCAGAAAGAGAAAGACAAATACCGTATGCTAACACATATATACGGAATTAAAAAAAAAAATGTCATGAAGAACCTAGGGGTTAAACGGGAATAAGGACACAGACCTACTTGAGAATGGACTTGAGGATATGGGGAGGGGGAAGGGTAAGCTGTGACAAAGCGAAAGAAATGCATGGACATATATACACTACCAAACGTAAGGTATATAGATAGTGGGAAGCAGCCGCAGAGCACAGGGAGATCAGCTCGGTGCTTTGTGACCGCCTGGAGGGGTGGGATGGGGAGGGTGGGAGGGAGGGAGATGCATGAGGGAAGGGATGTGGGAACAGATGTATATGTATGACTGATTCACTTTGTTATAAAGCAGAAACTAATAAAAAAAATTAAAAAAAATATTCTGCCTCAGGTGATCTAATGTCTCTCCTTACTCTGGCTGTTTCCCTCAACCTCTGTGCAATGTCAATCCCCCCTCTACTGGGTGACTTTTCCTCTCTATGTGTCCCTTGTGGGTGGAATCTCTTTCAGGCTGGATTCTTTGCCTCTTCCCATTGTAAAGAGCCCACACCCTTGGCCGGCTGCCAGTGCCTGTGTAGTTGGCTACCCTATCGCCCTTTATAACTTTTCTCTGCCACAAGCATGTAACTCCAGCTTCAGGTTTTCATCTGTGGTCTTCAGGAGGCAGGAATCAAGGGTGTTTCTCTTTCACTTACTAAGACTGCATAAGACATGACCTAAAACTTACATGTGCAAAATGACCACTTATGTTGCTCAAGGAGTCTATGAGTCAGAGTTCAGACAGTATAAGGAGACTATTCCATGATGTCTGGGTATCAGCAGCAAGACTCAAATGTTAGGGGTTAGGTTCTAAAGGCAGTTCACTGGTATGTCGGGTGACTAATATGGGCTTTTGGCTGGGGTCTCAGTTCCTCTCCAAGGAACTATCTATGTGGGCTAAATAAGGCTTCTTCACAGCCTTAGGGCTGTATTCCCCCAGAACAAGTATCCCTACAAGAAGGATTCAGATGGAGGCTGGATCATAAAATAGAAGTCACACAGCATCATTCTGTTCTCTAATAGAGCAGGCACTTTCCACCCAGATTTAGTGGGAGGTCAAAGAGCCTCCTCCCTTTCCTGGCAACTGGTCAGGTTGTGGAAGAACATATTACTCTGGGCTTTTTAGGGAAAAACTATATGCTAAAAAGTCCTTACTTTCCAAACTCTATGGACAGATATCACATTCCAAAGCCCTTCTCACTTAGCCTGAGGTCAGGAAAAGCACCTTTATCCTCTCTTCCATGTGGGGAGTAGAAAGAGGAAAAAAAATGCCACAAATATCAACTACACACTCCAAAGAAATTCTCTTTTCAGCTTCCAACCTAGCCCTTTTTAACTTACAAGGTGGATGTTGGGCTAAGGACACAAACAGGTCTTCACATCATTTGCAAATCCTGTATAAGTGGTCTGGCACCCGAGTTTGGAAACTTGAGGAGGATGCATATTTTTTCTACCCTTGCTCTTTAGAGATACTGCTGAAATGGAAAAAGAGTCTCATATAAACATCTCATTAATTAGAAAGTAAAATCTGGCAGCACATAAAAGGAATACAGTCAAATTTAGTGGAGTTAATTTTAGAAATGCAAGGATGGGTCAATATTTAGAAATCTGTCAACATAATATATTTGTCACCCATAAAATACTGAGTGCTTTTACAAAACGATAGAAAAAGCATAGAATCTCATGGGAAGCAGGCTACGGATATAAAGTGGTAAAGGTCACATAGGCACACAAATACAAATAATCAATGGATAAATGTACAACCTCATTCAATAAACAAAGATTATGCAAATTAAAGTAAGTACTATTTTTAACCTAACAAAATTATAGATAATATAGAATATTGCTACTCAGGGTTTTTTTAATACTCTGTCAAGATTCAGATAATAGTGCCATCACTTTACTAAAGTTTTCAATGATTCCTCTAAAGGGACAAAATCCTGGTCCTTCTTCCCTCCCCACCTCCCCCATGCCCTTCACTGATAACACTTTTGTGGCATTTTCTACTATTCATCTTTGCTATTTGTGCATAGGTCTCATCTTTACCTCTAGATGGTATTTGCTTCAAAGGCAAGAACCAAGTCTTACTGATCTTTTGTATCCTTAATGGCACTTAGCTCAATACCTTATACAGCATTTATTGAATAACAAAGACAAAAACAATGTTAGTAATAAGCCTGATATTTATTGAGTTCACTGTGAACCCAGCGTCGTACCAAGCACTTGATGCAAATCATTTAAGCCTCACAACCTTAGAGGTAGATACTACTATTAGTCTAATTACAGACTAGGAATCAAAGACATAAAGAAGATAAGTAATTTGCCTATGCAAAAAACAAATCTCTTCATTTCAACAGCTTTCTTTTCTCTAATGAGCCTATCAATGAATTCTGGAGGTCTTAGAGTATTTTTTTTTTTTAGTATGCAATGATAGAGAAAGGGAGGAAAATGAGAAAATTTTCCGAAGAATAAAAATACAGGCAAAATAATTGTATACATATTCAAAGAAGGAACCAAGGATTTTATTCTAAAGCTATCTGAAATATGAATTAGAGAAATGGAGGAATGTAAATGTAGTAAATGTATAGTTGCTGTTTAAAGAGCGTCATCTTAAGAAAAAAAAACTGGGTATATCACTTTTAAAAATTTAAAACCATCTTTAAAATGATGGAAAAAAAGAAAAACACTAATTTACAGGTAGATCAAATGCGTGCCAGAATGCATTTTGTTTTCTAATTCTGCTTGAATGAGTGTTTAAATGAAATTTCTCTATTTTTATTGATTATAGCTTTTTGTAACTCAACCCATCTTCCTTTTAAAAGGAGTGTTAGTATGATAAGAACTAAAATTCTGTGTACTTTTTAAATTGACTCCCACAGCCCTATGCCTTTGAGGATATATAATTTGCATCATTCAGGGGGCAAAAGGACATGTTTTAAGAAGTTAGTTGTGGCCTTATCTACTTACTTACGGGATACAGTGCTTCTGTTCCAGAACAAAGGAAGAAACTGACTGTTTCTGCTTAAAAGTTCACAGGCTCAGAAGACTCCAGACAATCTAGGCATTCACCAGGCTCATATTGTGTTGGATGAAATTAGAACTTTGAGTCACAATTGAATGTAAACCTAAACCTTTCTGAATATAAGCAGCTAGGAGTATGTAATTCATGGCAGAAACTTGAATTTGGAAAAGAGGAATATTAGAAGTAATAAAAACAGGAAGAAATGAAGTGAGAATCCCATAGCCTTCCTCACATGCCAGAATAAAGTAGACGTGTGTTATATTCTTTCCTTTTGTGGGTCCCTTCCACACCTGTTGTTGCTTTCCTGGGGAATTAGCCAAAGTGATCTTATTTCTAAGCCCTACTGGGGAAAAATGATTCTGTCCCAGGAACAGGAAGCCAAGGTTCACGTTTTCCACCATTCTTCTTTTTAAAAAATATCTTTGATACAGGAATATCAAAAAATATCTTTGATATATGAATATGGTTCAGGGAAAGCAAAAAGGCCCCTACCATATGCACGCAGCACAGGAAAGTTGGTTAATATGTTAATGGAATTACTAAAACATCACTGTGGCTCGGAGCTAGGTGGTTTTTTGTTGTTTTGGTTTGGTTTGGTTTGGTTTGGTTGGTTGATTGATTATCGATTGCTTGGTGTTTTGGACATGTTTTGTTAGAGAAATGACCCCTAAGAGTTGAGCGGACTCTATCTCTTAATGATTTCATACATACTTAGTTGAAAATGGTTGCTCTTCTGGACACATGGTCCCCAAACAAAGTGCAGGCTCTGATTTTATTAAAGTAAAAAAATTCTTCTGCACAAATCATAGCCCATTTGTTAAGGTTTACAGGAAGAATATTTTATGCATGTACTCATTCTTCAATTCTGTTTTGCACACTTACATGACCAGCGCTGAGCTTTACCAAAAAATTGGAAACAGAAATTATCCCCAGAAAATCTAAAGGTAGCATGGGAGATAAAACAATGGTGGTCTACTTGAGATCATTATCACACATTCTTTTTTTTTTTTTTTTTTTTTTTTTTTTTTTTTTTTGCGGTACGCGGGCCTCTCACTGCTGTGGCCTCTCCCACTGTGGAGCACAGGCTCCGGACGCGCAGGCCCAGCGGCCACGGCTCACGGGCCCAACCGCTCCACATCATGAGGGATCCTCCTGTACCGGGGCACGAACCAGTGTCCCCTGCATCTGCAGGCGGACTCTCAACCACTGCGCCACCAGGGAAGCCCCTCACACGTTCTTGATAAAATATTATACTGCCAACAAAATCACTGTCACATATAAGTGTGTTTTTATTCAAGCAGAGTTGATTGATGTTTTTTTTTCCACTGTCACAATGATATCTGAAAGCACAATCATTCATCCATTCCCAGTTTATAACTCAATATTGTCACCTTCACCAAGTTACCTAGCCTCACCAGGCCTCAGTTTTCTCATCTAATAATAATACTTCCTGGATTTGATATGAGAAGCAAATGGGATAATAAAATGCATCTTTTCAGGAATCAAATAACATAGTTCTTTTCAACTCTGCAAGCATATCTCCATTACTAAATCATAGACATTGGTACAAAATAAAATATAATTCTAGCAGTCAGAGGTTTCCAAGACAGAATGGCACTGGACAGTCATGATTGCTGCAACTGGGAAGCTTTAATCTTATGATCCACTGGACGGAAGGCTGTAGGAGAGATCCAAGCATCAGATGGGTGTTTTGACTAATTGACTTTCAAGATCCCCTTCTCTAACTCTCTTATATTGGTCTGTTCATGTTTCATACCCTTCCCCTGGATGAAGTCTTTATTTCATTTTATACTAGAATAAATAAAACCAAAAAACAACAGCAATTTGTACTCTTGGCCCAAATGCACTGGAAAAGGCCATGAGCTGACCCTTCTGATATGCTCAGCCAGTAAATACAGATCATCCAAAAGAATGTGACTTTGGTCTCCTGCCAACCTGAATATATTCATCAGGATTGACAGTTTTATGTGGCTCTTTTACTTCTGAAAAGAAGATCCAAGTGCCAAATCTAGGTCTATCTGACTTCAGAGCCCTATTCCACATAACTTTCCAGATGTATTTGTGCACTGCCATGCAAGACTGATTCAGCAGTAGAAGTACAATTTCTCAGCCTGTCATCTTAACACAGCAAATGGGTACTAACCAATATTTACCATAAAGTTTGAGATCTCTACCAAAAAATGACATTGTAAGGGTTGAGGAAGAGGAGAAACTGACACCATAGGAAGTTTGATTCAGCTTGAAGAAATTTAACTCAGCTTGAGAAATATCCTTCTTGAATTTGATTCAGCTGGTATAGAGTTAGACATTTACTGTAATTTATTTTTCTTAAGCGGTGCTTGCAGCGGGCAATTCTAGATTTCTCTGATATCTGATGTACTTCTACTTCCAGTTAAATGAAATATCTCTTACCCACCACTATCCCCACTTTCAGTAGTTAGGCAAGACTGTGAAACTAGCTTTGGGCAATGAAATAGTGAAAGCTCTATGTCTTTTTTCCAGGAAAACTTTGTAATAATTGCTAGAACTTGACTTTTCAACCTCTCTCCCCCTGTCACAGGGCACCTTGATGATGCATGTGAGTCTGTGGTAACACAAAATGATGTGGAATAAATAAATAGAGCAGAACCTCCCACAGACCTGCAACTGACAGACACATAGCACGAGGGAGAAATTAACACTTGTGTTTCAAGCCACTGAAATCTGAGGTTTGTTTGTTCACATCTAGGCTGGTCTATTCTGACAGATACAATGCCCATGTATCTGTAATTAAAGGGGTTACAACAAACAGACTGCAACAAACAGAAACTTTGTACTCATTTCTTGCTCCAAAGCTATTGCACAGGTTTTTATTTTTCTAGAAACCTTTATAAAGGAAGCAAAATACTAGTGGAGAAATCAAAGACCAGTTGATAATGTGCTTGGTTCTTTCATTTCACAATGTGAAATGAAAGCTATCTCTATTATAGCTCTTTGTAATTAAATAGGCACTAAACTATGAGCTTTTGTAGGACAGAGAGTGAGACATACTTCTTCATGGGTATCCCAGTGCCTACCACAGAACTTTCAGAACAACAAATGCTTACTGAATAATTACTACTAAAAAAGCTTGCTCTAGGCTTCTCCTTCAAGTGCAAATTTCCATCTGTTGATATTATCCTTACCTTAGCTTTCTAAGTTAATTTGACGTGATTCTTGGGTTAGTCAGTAGAAAGTTTTGTCTATAATACTCCCCATCTGAAATGCTCTCCTTACTTCCCTCTGATGAATTTAATTCCACCTCCTTCAGAATCACCTCCAACTGTAATCCAACTCAAGCAGTTCTCAAACCTTGTGGTCTCAGGATCACTTAACACTCTTAAAAATTATTGAGAATCCAAAGAGTTTTTGTTTACACGGAAGATAGTTATTCACATTTATTGTTTAAGAAATTAAAACCGAGAAGATTTAAAAATACATATTTATGTATTTCCTTAAAATAACAATAATAAACCCATTACATGTGAATGTAAACAACATATTTTTATGAAAAAAACCCTTATATTTTCCAAATCAAAACATCTTTACTGAGAATGGCAGTGTTTTACATTTTCACAAATATCTTTAATGCCTGGCTTAATAGAAGACAGCTGTATTCTCTTATCTGATTCTGCATTCAATTTGTTGCAATATCCCACATCATATATCTTCTGAAGATTTTCACTGTATACTTGTGAGGGTATGAGAGTAAAAATGGAAAATGCCATCTTAGTGTGATTATGGAAATTGTTTTGAACTTGTGAAAGGATCTTGAGGACTCTTGGTGGTCCCTCTCTTTCTTCTGTGAAATGCTTTTGTATTAAGAAATCCTATGCAGAGTTTACTACTTGATTATTCTCCAAGTGTTTTATGTATATTAGACATGGTTCCCAACCTAAATTGTAAATACTCTGAAGGCAGGGATAATGAACGCTTACAAAATACAGAAAAGTGCAAATCCTGCTATAAATACAATCACAGAATTATGACACAGGATTAGCAGGTACTAAAGTTCCATTATTTTTAAAATAAATATACCATTAAAAATAATCTAAACTTTTAACTCTTATCTTATTCAACTTCTTACCCCCAGAGACAACCAGAATAATTAATGAGGTAGTCAATTTTACAATAAGTTCTTACCCTTTTACACAAATATATCTGTGTATTGACTTGTTTGAGTTTTCCTTATGTAAATATTGTTTTATGTATTTTGCTTCTTTTTAGCTCAGAATCTTGTTTTTGAGATCTATCCACATTGCTACTTACAAACCTTGTAATGTCATATCTTATTTTTTTCATTTCCTAGTGGTGGTAGACATTAAAACTTCTTAAATCATCATACATAGCATAAATGACGCTAAAATTGAGTATCCTTGTTCATGTTTCCTCAGCTTTTTGTACAATAATTCCTCTAGATTAAACTCTTAAAAATGGAATATCCGGTCCTTTGTACATGTGCACTTTTCTGTCTTTCTAGATGTAATCATTCCAACTGTATGCACCATTTTTTTATATTTCTACCACTAGGGTATGAGAGTTCTGTTTGCCACATACTCTATATTGTCAGATTTTATTTATGTTTTATCATGCCCTTTTGAGGTTAGCACTGTTTTAGGACATAGTGTGCCTTCAGCAAATACTTGTTACCTGAAGAAGCTCTAGCCTGAGGTTTGGACATTTGGATGTGGACATGCGTTACAAGCATAGGCCCGCTGCCTCTTTCCTTATCCTTTGTGATCCATGAAATGGATGAGCAAGCTAGATCTCAGGTAGACTCAACAGGGTAAAAAACACACTTGGAAGCTTCTTCTGTTTTCTTCCATTCCAAGAAGAACTTCATGTTCCATGCTTCATTTTTTTTTAACACCTTTATTGGAGTATAACTGCTTTACAATGGTGTGTTAGTTTCTGCTTTATAACAAAGTGCATCAGCTATACATATACATATATCCCCATATCTCCTCCCTCTTGCACCTCCCTCCCACCCTCCCTATCCCACCCCTCTAGGTGGACACAAAGCACCAATTTGATCTCCCTATGCTATGCGGCTGCTTCCCACTAGCTATCTATTTTACCTTTGGTAGTGTATATATGTCCATGCTTCTTAAGTACAGTAGCTTTGCCCTCTTGCCCATATCCTTAGCCTCCAAAGCAGCTGTCCTGTTTTTGAGGTCACACTCACCAAAGCATCCAGACAAGTCCGGCTGAAGCACTTCATCCTGGACAGAAGCTGCCAGAATCCCCTTCTGCAAACCAAACTTTACTGGGGGATGCATAGTTGTGTAGTGAGAGGCTGCTGTCTGCATTCAATTACTCTACTGTGAGGCTAACGTGATTGTTTCAAGACCATACAAATTACCAGATGTCGACAACCAACTCAAATGTGTTTCCCAGTCCCTATAAGCTGATGGAAAATGTAAAAATTGAGAAAGTGTTATCTCCTTGATGGTGGTTACTTCAAAATATATATGTATCTTCTCATTTGAGGGGAATAGTGGATGTGTGTATGAGAAAATGTGATGACAGTCCTGTTGTAACCCAGCTTGGCTTAAATACCTGTGACAGACTAAGTTTGCAACCATGTGCACATTCTACATCAAGAAATACATACTAGGGATATCAATGGGTGGTGTGGAATGACATACACTAGGTACTCCCATGAACTAGGTAAAACTAGAGTCCACATATCTTTGTGATTTTCCTATAAAATAAAACTCAAATTTGCAATGAAAAATTAAGTTACATAGCATGTAGGACATTTGAAAATACTATTATGATCATTTAAAAGATGAATAATGGTTATATTTGACAGAAGAGTTGAAAGAGAAGTGTGAAAGTCACTTGGCCAGACAGATCAGGATGAAGACCAGGACCCGGTGCCCCTGCACAAACATAATACCTGACTCTTCTCCCCACTTCCGTGTTTATGAACAGAAAGTTCTGGTGCTCATTTCTACTGAGCTTCCAGTCCCTCAATCATTTCCAGGGAAAACTCAAAGTTTACAGAACTTGCGATTTGACCCAATGATTTGCAAACAGTGAGTTATTTCTGCTGTTATCAAATATCCCATAGCTACTTCCCCAGGGGATTTAGTGAATGAAGTGATCTCTGGACTTTACAAGTTTCAAAATTGGAACGTCGTTTTTGGTTTTTTCAAATTTCATATTCTCTCTTTCTCATGCTAGAAGTTCATATGTTTATTCAGCCCTCTTTTCTCCAAACCTACTGAAAAATCTACTGGGTTTTAAATACTAGGAATGTCAATTTTAGCCCTATCAACAAAGACTTCCAAAGCTAAAGGGCTAATAATATTTGCTTTCAGTATTGTCTTAGGATATTTACAACTAATTTACCTTTCTTTCCCAAGAGAAAATAGTATCAGGAATAAGCAAACCTGGGGTAGCTCTACATTTAAATTTCTTACTGTTATTACATAAAAGTATTTTTTTGCATCCCAAATATACATTAATAAAGAGTTTAAAAATACACATTTTCTTTCAGAGCAGGAATTAGAGAAGGTGTAAAGTTTTGGTTTGTGAACTTCATGAGTTCTTTGAATTTTTCAGTTGGCATTGGTAAGAACATACTTTTTCTCAGAGACTTATCACAAAGTCAGATAATCTGTGTACATAATATAAAAACATTCCAAAAATGGTAAACTCATTAAAATACAATAAATAAATTTCACTTAATAAAAGCAGACAAGAAATTAAAAGGAACAAATATATCCTCAAGCTGGGAAAAATCATTTTAAACTCTCAAACATTTATTTGATATTATCTTTCCAAGAATAATGGAGCAAAAATAATCACATTCCTTTTCCTTTACATACTTTTGTTCAGAGAAACCAGATGCAGAATGAAGCTTTGCTTCCCTGCCAAACTGTCAACTTTGTTTAATATTTAAGTTTCATACAACATAAACAAAAGATGCAAAATTATTGCTAGTGGGGTAGGTTCTGATTTTGAATCATTTTTAACTGATCACTGTGTATTCTGAAAATAGACATACGTCCCCATATTCCCCAGATCTTTTGAGTGTTTCTCACTGTAATTCCAATGGTGATGAAAACTGGAGTGGTTTTATAAATGTGGGCATGCATACATACTTTATATAAATTTCAAGTGGTATAGTTTCCCACTATTGAAATTTCTCCATGTTCTTTGGAAGAAATATCTCTTTCAAAAAGAATTTAAAAGCTCCTCAAAGGACCCTCTTGATCATGACCAATTTCATATGAATCATGGACTGAGTACTCTTTTTACCTACTTCACTCCCATGATCCACTAAATTGGTAGTAAAAAGCTGATTATTCAAAATTATTTATCCCTGCCACATTGTGACCATGCTTTGCTCTAGATGACATATATTTAACTGTCCTGTTGACTTTGGGTTTGCCCATGTGATTTTCTTTGGCCAATGGAACAGGGGTGGAAGTTTTAATGCCACATTCCAAGCAGAGACTTTAAGTGTGCCTGCATGGTTTGACAATCTCTTTCTTGTGTTCCTGTTCTCTGCTTATAAGAACAACATGCTCCAGATACAAGTTGTTCCTTCACCCTGGGTGCCACAATGAGAAGACATGGGGAGCCCAGCCAAGCCATCATCATCAAAAAGAAACAGTGGCTGACCCAGAACCCTTATACAACACAAGTGGGAAATAAATCTACGTTGCAAGCCACTGAGTTAATGTGGTTGGTGGTTATAGCAGCAAAAGCTGACTGAAAAATAACAGTAGAAGAGGAAAAAAGCTATAAAACCACAACAATAAAAAGCTCTAGAGAGAGGCCATCTGAGGATAAAAAGTCTCAAAAATGTCTTCAAGGTGGGCAGTTGCTGGAAGAGTGTTGACTGGAACAGTTTAGGTGACACCGCAACTTACAACACTGCAGCCAGGTTGGAAAGGAACCTGCCTTGCAGAACTTGGGAAAAGCTTGGACCCAGAGATACTTGGGAACTCAAAGTCTATGAAGCCACTAACCTCACCTTCCAGTACTTACACAGCCTAAGCTCACTGGGTTAAGAAGCTCCACATGGGTGACGATGCTCATGGTTAACTATTGCCCCATTCTTGGATATCAAGAGATATCAGTCACTTGAGTAAAACCTGTGAGAGAGGCAAGAAAAAGACCATTATCATGGATAAAGCATATCCTTGAAGGAAAGAAAGATGATTCATGAAGAAAAGAAAAGTTTAAAATTACACGAATTAGTATTCTCAGAGAGATTTGAGAAGACACTACATTTATAAAAATAAAGAATAAAACAAAACAGTGTCAAGGAAAAAGAAAAATCAGACAATAATAAAGATGTTTTGGAAATACAAAATATTGTTTGCAATATTGGTGATGCAAAGTTTGATTATTTAATTAAGGTGGTGAATACTGGATATATCTATTGGAAAGATGTATCTTCCCTGATTAATGTAATTAAGAAATAATCCATGCATTGGTACTTTAAGACTGTAAGTATCCTCTTTCACAACCACTTTACATCCAAGCAATGGTTTTAGCCTCCATTAACAATCCTTGTCTGAATCAATTATTATATTGAAAATAGCAAAATGATATTTTCAAATATTATCATTCCTTTTACATTTATTGTCTGGTTCTGCCTTTCTCTCTCTCTTCACTAAGAAGAATATCACTAAGGGCTCACGGGTCTTTATTAATTTTTATATTAATTTTTAGTCAATGCATTGTTATCCATTATTATCATTTTTACCCTAGATATTCAAGTTGTCACTAATTTGGCTCTGGGAGCCCCTGTAAGTTGGCTCCTATAAATTATGTACTTTTAGATTAATAGAACATATTAAATGGCTAAAAAAAAAGAAAAATACAGAAATGTTAGATACATTATTGGGAGACAGGAACAACAAAAGAGTCTAAAAGTTTCCAGATTATAAAACAAACAAGCAAATAAATGAACAAAAAGATTTCCCGTCAAGTAAAGGGAAACAGATATTTTATCAATAATATATGAGGAAATTTTCTAAAGGAAAAATAATTTCAATCTTGAATTCTTTATTTATCCAAAGTATGAATAAAGCATTAAGGAAAAGTAGAGATATATCCAGCATGCAATGACTCAGAAAATTTATCCTGAGAACACCCTTTTTCTGGAAGCTCTATCAGGATGTATGTCTGCAAAATTAAAGAGGAAAGCCAAATAAGGAAGGTGGGATCTGGGAAGTGATAGCTGCAATGCAGGAGAGCAGAGACAGGACATCTCACCTTGTCCTTCATGCCACAGGCAGGGAGGGCACTGTGCTTAGCGTGGAGCTCGGCATTGGAGGCTTCCCATGGGCAGAACTCTAGGGAAAGACAGTGTCTTGTTCAGCTAGGGCTGCCATAACAAAATACCACAGTCTTGGTTGCTTAAACAACAGAAGCTCATTTTCCCATGCTTTTGGAGGCTAGGTGTCCATGATCAAGCCACCAGCAAACTCGGTTTCTGATGAGGATGTGCCATCTGGCTTGAAGACAGCAGCCTTCTTATTGAGTCTTCACATGGCCTTTTCTGTGTGTGTGTGTGTGTGTGTGTGTAGAGAGAGAGAGGGAGATCTCTGGTATCTCTTCCTCTTAAGAAGAAAACGTCATATAAGATTACAGCCCCACCCTTATGACATAATTTAATCTCTATTTCCTCTTTATAGACCCTATCTCAGTCACCTTGGGGTTAGAGCTTCAACATGTAAATTTTGGAGGACACAACTCAGTCCAGAATAGGGCAATTTTAGAAATTTGATACTTTCTTTGGAAAGTTACAACAATAATACCAGCTAAAGCATGTTAAGAGTGTAGTGTGTTTCAGGTACAGCTCTAACAGCTGTGTAAGTAGTAACACATTTAATCTTATAAAGTCAGTTAGTACTATCATCATTATACTCATTTTACAAATGAATAAATTGAGAAATGAAAGATTTAAATATAGCCCAAGGACACATAGCTAGTATTTGCTAAAGCTGGGATTTTAACTCAGGTACCTTGATCCTGGTATACTCGTTATGATGTTATACTGAAAGACCTCTAGAATGCACCAGAATGCAGTAAGGGCGGGTAATACAAATCAATTATGAAAACCAGGAAAAACAAAAAGGAAATGTAAACCTACTATATCACCTGGTTCTACAGTGGATAACATTTATATGATCATAATAATAAAAATACTGTTTATGGAATTTCAAATTTTGGAGTGAAGCTATAGACATAACATGAAGGGCTTAAATATGTTTATAGAACAGGATATAAACTTGATCACCCTGTCGATTTAAAAGTAGAAGACAGATTGTGAGAGATGGAAGGTTTAGAAGAACTTAAGGGCCAGGATGTTAACAGTGTCATCTTACAAAATGAAGTGTCCAAAGGCAATTTCTAATATTGATGGAAATGAGAATAAAGATATAATCATTGTTATGGGATGAGCTGTATCCCCCCAAAAAAGATGTGTTGGAGTCCTAACCCCCAGTACCTGTGAATGTGACCTTATTTGGAGATAAGGTCTTTACAGAGGTAATCAAATTAAATGATGCCATTAGGGTGGGTCCTAATCCAAAATGACCAGTGCCTTTATAAAAAGGGGAAATTTGGACAGAGAGACAGATATGCATCGAGGGAAGATTATGAGAAAATGCACAGGGAGAAGAGGGCCATTTACAAGCCAAAAGAACGTGCCTGGGACAGATTCTTCCCTCACAGCCCCCAGAAGGAACCAACCCTGCTGACACCTTGCTTTTGGATTTTTAGGCTCCAGAACTCTGAGAAAATAAAATTCTGTTGCTTTAGTCATCTAATTTGTTGTACATTATTATGGCAGCCATAGCAAATTAATAGAATGGTATAGGTTAAATTTATACATTTATCCAATAGAGAACCTGGGAATATTTATATCCCTATATGGGGGAAAGGAAGGAAAGGAGAAAATGCTTTACATTCACTTCATCCTTTTCTATCAAAGCAAAAAGGCAAGAGAGAATATCTGAAATTGATGAATAAAAAAGTGGCATTAAACACATGTTTAGAGAGATTGGAGTAACTTTCTCAATTATTAGAAACAGACTCAATTAATTTCCTCTGGGGACAGGATGGGGGTGGGAAAGGATGGGACAGGGAATAGTTCCTTTTTATTAAAAGTTTTTCTGTAGGAATACATTTTAAACTATGGCATATATTAATTTAACTAATTTTAAAATGAATTAAAAATAATAGTCACTTCAAAGTTTTTCGGGGGTCAACATTTAAGATCAAATTCTATGTAACCAAGTGTCGGTCTTTGTAAAAGAGATCTCTACACTATATACAAGTATAAGTTACATCTTTCAATTTATCAAAGCTGAAACCTCTCAGAGAATCCAAAGAACATAATACAGTTTGCCCCCAAATCAGGTGAAATCTCAGGCAAGTGAGGCTTTAAAGTCACAATGGTCTTTAAAATGAACAGTTAGTGTCATTGTTGAATGCTTAGATCTAGTGAATCATAGTAAGAACAGAAGTATTCTCAAACCTGCAATATGCTGAAGCTATTCGGGAAGAATAGAATAAAACAGTCTTGGGGAACATGCACGGGGAATTAGATGCAGTATGGTAAAGTGACATAAGAAGCCAATTTCATTGTATCCCATTCTGTAATTTAATCATACATAATTCAACTTCCCACCCATAGTAGGAATGCAGCCTGAAGGATTAATGGGATCAATGTTTAAAGATTAATGGAACCATGTCAAAAGGACATAGGAACTGGTTTGCAGGGGCTCCCATTGGCCAAACAGGGGAATATATGAGCATCAAACAGAATGACAATGATGGATTACAACACACATAATTTAAAAAAAAACAACCCATAAATGCATTGTTATAAGCAGAAAGAGGGAGGGTAGAGAGGGAAATGGAGAAGAATGTTCTTTACAGAAGAATATGAAAAGATTTACCTTGTTTTTAAATAGAAGAATATAATAAGGCTTATCTTGCTCTTAAATAGGAAGACTCAACATTTATAAAGATGTCAGTTCTTCACATCCTCATGATTTTAATCTATGAAGAGAATGCAATTTAATACAAATAGCTACGTGAATTCATAAGGAATTTAACAACAAGATGTTGAGTTCTATCTTGAAAATTAAGCTGATAAGAATAACCTGAATAATTCTAAAAAGTCTGTGCATGTGGGGTGTGTGTGTGTGTGTGTGTGTGTGTGTGTGAGAGAGAGAGAGAGAGAGAGAGAGAGAATTTAGATATTTTTACAAGAATACACTGAGCAATGAATGAAACCGAATTAAGTGTAAAAGTACACCTGGGATTTTATATATATTTAAATTTGCACTTAAAATTAGTGGGGGAAAAATAGAATGTTTAGTAAGGGGAACTGAGACAACATCTAGCTATTTAGAGTTAAAAAAAAAAAAGAAGCTGGATTTCCTCCCTTATTTCTGATTTTCAAATGAACTTTGAAAGTTTAAAAAGTAAATAAATAAACCATAATAATGGAACAAACTAACAGTATATATCTTAAAAGACTGAGTAGACAACATACTGGCCAGTGTCCTTATTTGCAAGTAACAGGAAATAAGTGGTCGACTGAAGATATAAAAGGATGTATGAAAACTTAGAATCACTGGGTGGGCTGGAGGAGCAAGCTTAGAAAATGAACAAGAACAAAGGAAGAGCAGGCAAAGCACAGCCTCATTCACTCTATAGAACCAGCCTGTGAGGTCTCCATTGCCACCACCTTGAGCATCACTGGGCTACAGGCACCTGGCATGGCTTCTCCCACAAGCACCATTGCCACAATGACCCTGAGCTACAAATGTTGCCACAGCTTCTACTTCCCCAGATTTATGTGTTTACTTCACTGGCTTCTGATGTAAAGTCCTGGGCAAGAGACTCAAACCGAATGAACCTAGATTAAGGTGATGTCACCAAGATAGCAACAGAGGTCGTTCCCAACTTGTCTCCTTCATAAGAAGACCAACTTGCAACTCTCCATAGATAAGACACCATGTGAAAATCCCCAAACCTGGGGGTGAAACCGAAGTACCCCACTGGACCACAGGGACCAAGAAGGACCACATTAGAAGGGTGAGAGGAAAGATTTTGCTGACCTCATCGCTCCTCTTCCAGGCCAGAACAATTAGAGAAGATGCTACTTATATTTGATCTGAAAGGATAGTAGCAGATGACCAATACGGAAAAGTCATCCTTAGCAAGGAAATAGCATGTGCAAAACATAGAGAAGTATCACTGGAGAAATAGCAAGCAGTTAGATGGGACTCAAGGTGAGGAGATGCATGGAGTAAAAGAAAGTTGGCATGGCATCAAAGGAGACTGAAAAAACAATTTGGTGAAGTTGTCTAGGGAGCTATTTTAGCTTCTAAACCAGTGTGCATCAGAATCATCTGGAGAACCTGTTGAACCACAGATTGTTGGGTCCCTGTATACAGATTCAGAGCAGATCTGGGTTAGGGCTTATGAAGTTGTATTCCAAAGAGATACTGAGGCTGCTCGTCCAGGACCATATTTTAAGAACCACTGCCCTATATATTTGCAATGTTCTAAAAAATTTAAACAGGGGGCTAAGATAAGAAAACTTTTGGTTTTGAAAGATTGTTGTAGTGGCAGATTGGGTGAAGGACACTGTAAGGGTAGTAAGCAAAGAGGTTAAATTGAAGGCTTTTGCCAATGGTCTAAATCAGAGATGATTAGGATGTGAACTTGATCTGTTTTTGAGGGGTGTATAATAGAGGATTAAGTTTTGGTACATATAGGAGTGAATAAAGATACACAGACCATGGTGATAATCTTGGCATGGGAATGAGAGAAAGGACACAGAGGAAAATAACCACAGATTTCTAGGCTTCTATAACTGGGTGAATTCTATTACCCTTAACCAGAAGATATAAAGCAGCAGATGATAGACAGATAGATGATATACAGGTAGATAGATAGATAGATAGATAGATCAATAGATAGTGATTATGTATATAATATTGATATGTTTACATACATGCACACAAATATAATAGGACAGATGGACAGACAGATATACATAATTAGATGTGGTAGGAAAGAAGACTAAAATTTTGTCTCTGTGTATTTTTGGAATTTGAGCTTAGGGTACCTGTGGATTAACCCCCATTTGAGTGTGATATCCTTTGAATCAGTTTGTCAAAGGATCAAAGATTTGTAAATTATTAACTGTGGGTGCTCAATGAGGGGGACCTGGGGGGAGGGGGAAGTGGTAGTTACTAATTAATGGGCATAAATTCTCAATTGTGAAAGACTAATAAGACTAGAGATCTACTCTATACCATTGGCCCTGGAGTCAACAGTATTATAGGGTACACTTGAAATTTGGTTAGGAGGGTAGAGCTTATGGTAAGTGTTCTTACCATGATAAAATAAAGCAAGCAAGCAAGAAAAAGAAAGACGGAAAGAAATAGAAAGAAAGAAAGAAAGAGAGAGAGAGAAAGGAAGGAAGGAAGGAAGGAAGGGAGAAGGAAAGAAAGAAAGAAAGAAAGAAAGAAAGAAAGAAAGAAAGAAAGAAAGAAAGAAAGAAAGAAAGAAAGAAAGAAAGAAAGAAAGAGAAAGAAAGGCATAAACTGTACGTCTCCCGGGCAAATCAAACTGTAAGGTCACCCAACCACTGAACACCAAGAAATTACTATTGTAGCACAGTCATGTGAAATATCAGTGGAGGATTCCTTTTCTGGCTCCCTGTGTTTTAGGTTGGCCCTTTCTCCCCACCACTCATTCTATCTCCCCACCCACCTCCACTCTAATTCTTGTAGACAAGCTGTATGTGCATAGATTTCTATGGAGACTGCTTAAACCTAAGAATGAATATTATTTAATGGAGATCTATCCAGCAATGTGAAATCAGCAAAAATGATTTCTCTCTCATCCCTGGAAATGCTGCTGTAAGAAGAAGGTGAGGGTGTGTGAAGGAGAGTGAAAACCACATGCCTGGCCTCCCCAACTTAGTGATGATGGGGGTCTGGGAGGGAAACTGGGAGACTCTCCCTTGACCTTTTGGGGGGATGCTGAACGCAAAACTCAGGTGGCTTCATATCTCAAGTTTGCAGAGTAGTGGGACATGCAGAGATGATCTAGTCAGTGTTGCTTGGCTATAGGGGAAGATAGCAGAGCAGGGGAAGAGTAGCACAGCTAGGTGAGAGAGGGCCAAGTCAGGCCCCACTTCCCATAAATCTATGTTTGTCAAGAGTCCCACGGATTTCAGAGCTTTCCATGGGTGAAGGGGGTGCCTCAGAAGTTGGCTAAAATCCTGAACCAGCCCACAGCTCTTCAGGAAACCATGGGAAGGACTCTGCTGGGGACGAGAAATAGAAACAGTTCTTTGTCCGTGGTAGCACACACCCAGGATGCTGATAGGTGCCTGGTTGAGTGCCAGAAGCTCTTTTAAAATCAGATGTTTTCTGAGCCACACAAGAGGGACTACAGTGGATACAAGCATCTGGACAACACAAGTACAGATCTGAGAGAGTTGGGAATTGAACAGTGGATGGAAGTAGACTCGAAAAAATAGGTACTTGAGATGGAAGTTACCCTAGATTATGTTTGAAAAGTGTGTCGTTGCTGAGCTAGAATAGGTGCTTCTAAAGAAATTGAGATCTATTAGCAAAATTAAACGTTTATCAATCTGCACTTCCGACTTGTGATGGTGCTGTGTCCTGTGACTTTTTCTCCCTTCCCATTTGACCCTTTACAATATTGCTTCCAACCGGAGTCATTGTCAGCTCACCTCCGAAGAATAGGGAGATTCTTTACACCTTTTTCACCTCTTGTACTTATTGCTTATTTATAGTTTGTTCTCAAGATGTCTACTAAATGCATGCAATAAAGACTACATAACAAGGATAGAAAGCCTTCTGCAAGTACACATGTTTGTACAAGAGTTAGTTCAAAGGCTAGGACTTGGGGGTCCATTCACTGACAGGAGTCACTTGGCCAGTTGATCTGATTAGAGAGGATTTTGTCTTTTTTTTCCTCTACACTGTTTATATATTCAGAAAGCTGGTCTTCATAAAAAAAAAATCCTTTTCTCAATTAAAGAACTGTTCCTCAGTTGAGGATATGAATGGATTTATTTCCCCCACTACGATCTCTAAAAACCATTAGATTTTTAAAACAAGTATAATTTGAAGTTAGAGCAAGTCAAAGTTTGATGAAATCAACACCTTGTTACTTGCTGCAAATTTTAACTTATCAGTGCTATCAGGAAATACCAAAAGTGTTAGTTAGTTATGATGACTATAAATGAATGCTTTCTCTGTAATCTGTTGAAACAAAAACATGTCCTCATGATTCACCAGTCAGATGAGGCTTGCTGCAAGCCAAATAGTGTTTTGGTCTTAATAAAGGATAATTATAATTTAGTAAAAACATCTGATAATTTAAACAAGCTGAGCACCACCGGCAAACACATGAGACCCCAGTACACAGTCCTTTTTTTCCAAAACATCAGATTGAGAAAATGATAAATATGGAGCATAGAATATAAAATACTTCACCATGTAGCTTGCAGATGTGTATCACACAACCCACATTTACAAACAGCCCACAGAAAACATTTTCAGTGTCCTGCATTATTAAGAAAGATTTCAAAAAGTACTTTTAGAATACATTAGAAACAAAGGAATTCCAAACAGAGTCCAAATATCAATAGATTCCAGCTGCTTTTATGTCGATGGCCAATATAACAGTGGTGGTAAGTTCCAGGGGTTACAGCAGGATTCTAAATTCTGATTTCTGATTTGAGTTGTGTGCCAGGTCCTTCCTTTGACCTGGAGTGTCATCTGGGACAAGTCATTCACCTCTCATGAGTTTCCTTATTATTTAAGGATTTCTAAATTTTATTAGCATTTTGACAATGTTAGAACTACAAGGAAGACTTTCATAGCCCTGGAGATGAGCCCTTCTCCTGTCTTGTAAGTTGGCTCTTTCACATATAATTTTTTTTGAACACTATGTTTAATGAATCTTGGACTCTTAGAACAGGAAGAGGGTTTGGAGATAAGGGAGTCTAGGACAAACGTGTCACAGAATTCTCATACTCAAAGCACGAAGTAAACTGATAAGACCAAATATTCTAGAGGCAGAGACTAAAGAGGAAGCCAGGTGTCCTAATTCTTTCCAGTACAGTCTTGTGCATCTTTGAATTGGTGGAGGGTATATGTAACTTAATGCTGGAACAGGGATAGAAGCTTAGAGTCAACTGGTCAACTCAATCAAGGTGAAATAAAACCTGTATCTATTATTTACTAGTTCTGGAATCTTAGACAATCATTAAGCTCACTGAACCTCGGCGTCTTCCTTTATAAAGTAGTTATGACAGTTCTTAATTCACACAAATGTTGTGAAATGAATTAATGCATATCAAAAGTTTGAGTAAATTATGATTGATATGAGGTGAGACATAATTCATTCCCTGCATCAGATTATTATTCATTCCTCCCTCTCTCTCTCTCTGTGTGTCTCTCCCCAGCCATGATCTCTTCCCACCTCCAACACCTTTCCTTATTTTTACTAAAATCCTCTTGTCGATAAGGCTCCAAACCACTGTAATAATGCCACTAATGCTCATACTTCATATCCAATCAATTTCTACGTCCTGCAAAATTGTTTTTCATGACTTCCTCCACTCCCTCCTCATTAGTTTGAGGGAGGTTTCCATTTAAAGGCAGCAGCTGAGTACAGAGGAAACAAAGTCAAAAATTGAGATATATAGGTCCAAAAAGATTATGAAGCAGATGTGAATCAGGAGCCAGAGTAAACCAAAGATGACAGGACAGGCAGAATGATGAACTCAAGAAGCAGCAGAACAGGAGTGTTAATGAGAGAGTCACCTGGCTGAATCCTAGAAAAAAGGCCTCATTGCAAGTGTGGATGACCTCCACTTAAAGCGCCAAGACCAAAGCAGAGCAAACTGAAAGACCTTTGAAGGTCATAACTCTGTGTATTTTATTTACCATATCTATAGTATGTATTCATGAAGGTGAGTTGAACTGACTCTGAGGACTACTTAACATACTGGATTCAGGAGAACTATGTTTTCTAAACTCGGTTTTCTGTTTTCTTACTCCTTCAATCACTCATTCAATAAATATTCATTAGGATGTGCCAGCATATAATTTGAAAGACTAAAAATGATGAAAAAGAAACATGAAGCAACAGAGATCTCTTTCTTCCTAACCTTATTTTTAATGTATTTATTCCATTTTTGTTCCTAACCTTTTTATGCATGCCTTGAATTGTCAGAAAAGATGATCTTGTGGTTGCCTGTGGACGTGTCCTCCTAGCTTATGTACAGAGGTAAGATTCCAGATTGTGGGGTATGGTGAGAACCACAAAATCTAGGGATGGGGAAACTTCTGCAGTTATCCCAAGGCCTAGGATAATCTAGGGCAAATCCAGCCTGAGTCTTACCATTTCAGAGGTGTAGCTTCCTGGGGCCCCTGTTGATCTGCTGAAATATCTCAGGACTTGCCATGCTTTCTGAGGACAAACGGGTGGGGGGAAAATTGCATTCTTCCAGAAGTTAGTGTGTACCTAAGTAGTTGAAGACCTAGACATCTACAGTACTTGTCTTTTTCTTAAAGATCATTTGTTTACTCCAGCCCCTATGTCTTAGCTTTCAATTGAATGGAAGGACCTTGCCTCCTGCTAAATCCACCCCATGGGTCTTCCCCTCTTTAAAGTGCAGCTTAAGCTCCAATTCCTGAGAAAATCTTCCTGGGTCATTTCACTCTGCAGCGGTTTCATGCTCATCTAAACTCCTAGAGCATTTGCTTCATTTATATTTCTAAATAACTATAGTTAATATTTATTGAGTACTGACTAATGAGGTGCTGCATTTTACATTCTATGTGCATTAACTTCTCTAATTCTCACAAAAATCTTATGAAATAGATACCATTTTTAGCCTCACTCTGTAGAGAAGGAAACTGACTCCAGAGCCCATGCTGCACTGCCTCTCACTAGAAGAGAAGTTAAGAAAAATCCTACTGACCTTCAGCACAAAAACTCATAGTATTAATAATACGGACACTTGCTTTCCAATTCGGGAATTTGTTTTGTTTTGTTTTCTCTTTATATGTAGGCAGGTCATAAATTCACTCCTGCTAGGCTTAGCTGTCCAAAGAAAGTGCAGCTTTATTTCATTTAACTATCCTGATATTTTTCACAAGTCCCCATTCCACTGGACAATAAAAAAGTTAGACCTGCCAGTGTGTACTATCTCAATGTCTGCTGTGTAATCAGTCTCTCTGTGTCTTTTCAGTCTAAAGCAGTCTTTTGCGGTTCTCTCTCCTCCCCCTGACCTCCCCAGATGGTGTCTGGCTATGTGTGGAAAGTAGGGCTGAGGTTCCATGTGGCAGGAAATGAAGGGTACAAACAAACCCTCCTCCCATTGGTCTTCCCTGGATCCTCTGTGGTAAGTACTGTGCAGCAGTTGGTCTGGTTTGCTCTCTGGAATGGTGAGCCCTGGGGGAACAGGTCAGTCCTGGCCTTTGAGATTATGAGGGGAGCCACTCACTGCTGGATTCTGTGGTCCTGGCCTACTGATGGTCCACTTGCAAATTCTCACAAGTGGAGACTTCCTTGTCCTGAACCCAGACTCTTACTGGTCTGCCATCTCCCTGTAGCTCTCTGTACCTTCTCACCAGGCAGTCAGTAAATGTTAAATTCCATGATTTCCCAGAAGCCCTATCTCAGGCTCCTAGTCAACCACTTCATCCCAGCAACCCTGCATTAATGTTCCCATGCCAGACTGCACGAGGCCATGGGGATGGGCGTGGGCTCCTCTGAAAGGCATTACTTTGTTAGTTATTATTTGACTTTTCTGCCCTACCTCTGTCCCTCTTCTTACATGATCTCCAAGAGAAAGAGTGAGCTTTGCCTGTTGTCTGACAGGAGCTTTTCTTCAGTCTTAATTGCAGACAAAGTGCAGAGAGAGAAAACAATATACCACTAGGGAAAATAAATTAGCAAGTATGGCAAATGCAAAATTGAAATCATACTACAACACATACCATCCTTAACACTCACTTGGCGTCTATTATAATAGATTACTCTATTTGGAATTCACTGAGCACATGAATTTATTAGATGGGATTTGTCAAATGACTCTATTATTCAGGATTCAAGATAAGGAGTGTTTGAGGCTTTTTATTTAGTTATTTCCTTTAATTTGATCACGAGAATTCATATCAGCAACATTAATCCTACATGAAAAAATGAAACACAAAACTTACCATGATGTTTAAACGTGATCCTTAATTTGAAACATAGGCTTGGATAGCTTTAAAAAAAAAATAGAGTAGCATGGAAGGGATGAAAGAGCAAATATTCCCTGGCCAAAAAAAAAAAAAGTAAAAATTTCAAACAATGTCCTTGAGGCAGTTATCTAGTCTAATCTGAGATAAGAATGGCCAAAAGGAAGATATGGGTGGAAGTAAGGGAATTGTGCTCTCTTATACAAGATTTGTGATGGAAAACACAAAGTACCCAATTACTATGATTTAAGGATATTGCTACAAATAGGCACAGACCAAGCATAAAAGTGCTGGTGTTGATGTATAACATCTGACCACCACCAATGAGATGCATTAAAAAATGAAAAGTTTCCAAGGAAGTTTTCCACAGCTGCAGGCCAATATAAACTTTTAGCTCTGCTAAACTCTTTTCTAAAAACAAAACAAAACATTAAAAAATAATCCCTCGGTACATTCCATAAGTTTTAGTTAACTGTTAATTTCAAATATATTTTTTGCTCAAAATAACTATCTACCTCTCTGCCCTCACTTTTAAGTCTAATAGTTCAACCTGTCATGTGTCAAGAACCTCTCAACCTTAAAAAACTCTGCCTTCTCTTTCAGGAAGCCTTCATATTTGGCCCGACTATCTGTTGAGAAAGCACATGTAGTAAGTTAATTTACTCATTGAGGAAACGGAATAATAAATATTTTAAATACTGCATTCAGCCACCAACTGGTCGCTAGCAGCAGTCTGCTATAAATGAAACTCATCTTCAGTTGGGCTTTCATCAGGAAAATTCACAAAAGCCTACTTTGCTTTAGAAACTGTCAGTTGAGGAAGTGGTTCAGAAAGTTAGAGGATCTCCTCTTCTCCCTCATATTGAAGCAAAAGAAAATTTAAAAAGGCCAAGTCAGTGCAGAGAGAAAGTAATCTAGGAATATGTTTCAAAGAGAATAAGGATTTCACTCAAAACTTGTCTATTGATTAATGCCTTATGGTTGTTACTCATTATTTCCTTACTTCATTTAAAATTATTGGATTAGTCCAAGACAGGAATAAAAGGTTAATTTCAGTTGGACAAGACTGAAAATTGATGTGGTTCATCCCACAATGTTCTTTCTTTTTTCCTTTTCAGAAAATCCCTCCTCTAACTAAGCATTCTTGTGACTTCTCCTTTTTTCCATGTATAAATGAATCACACAGTAAAGCAGGTGGAATAAGTCTAACTTTGTTCTTTGTCCTCAAGATTTTATCTATCTAGATCCTTTGGAATTACATATATCTTAAAGTCAATATATCAATTTCTACAGAGTGCTGAGGTTTTTTATTAGAATTACATTGAATCAAATTGACACTGTAATGATATTGATTCTTCTAAATCATTTCTTTAGGCCTTCATTAATTTCTGTCAGTAATATTTTGTAGTTTCAGGGTAGAGATGTAACATTTCTCTATATATTTTTCCTAGGATTTGACATTTTTCATGTTATAGTAAATGGTTTTATTTTCAAAAGTTCTTTCTCCAGTTGCTTAATGATAGTATATAGAAATGCATTCTTTCTATTGACCTTGTAGCACAGGATCTTATGAAATTCACTTCTGATAGTAGCTTGTTTGAGGATTATTTTGGATTTTTTACATACACAATTATGTGGTCTGCAAATAAATACAGTTTTACTTCATCCTTTTTCATCTCTATGCCTATTACTTCTTTCATTTTCTTTTTTATTGAAGTATAGTTGATTTACAATGTTGTGTTAGTTTCTGGGGTACAGCAAAGTGATTCAGATATATATATATATATAATATATGTTATAGGTTATTACAAGGTATTGAATATAGTTCCCTGTGCTATAGAGTACGACCTCATTGTTTATCTATTTTATATACAGTAGTGTGTATCTCTTAATACCAAACTCCTAATTTATGCCCCATCCTTTGCCCTTTGGTAACCATAAGCTTGTTTTCTATGTCTGTGAGTCTGTTTCTGTTTTGTGGAAAAACTCATTTGTATCATTTTGTTTCGATTCCACATGTAAGTGATTTCATATGATACTTGTCTTTCTCTGTCTGACTTACCTCATTTAGTATGATAATCCCTAGGTTCATCCATGTTGCTACAAATCGCATTATTTCATACTTTTTATGACTGAGTAATATTCCATTGTGTGTGTGTGTGTGTGTGTGTATACCACAACTTCTTTACCCATTCATCTGTAGAGGAACACTTAGTTTTTTTACTTTCTTTATTGAACTAAGAACTCCAGCCCAAATTTAATTTAATTTAATTTTAGTTGTGACTGGTAGGAGTAGATATCCTTAACTTGCTCAAGATCTTAGGAAAAATTTGTTCAGTATTCCCTCATTAAGCATGATAACAGTCATAGGTTTTGCATAGATATGCATTATCAGAGTAAGAGAATTCCTATGTATTTACATTTTACTGAGAGTTTTTCATCATAAATGGGTATTGAAATTTGTCAAGTAGATGTTTTGTTTTGTTTTGTTTTGTTTTTTGTGGTATGCGGGCTTCTCACTGTTGTGGCCTCTCCCGTTGTGGAGCACAGGCTCCGGACGCGCAGGCTCAGCGGCCATGGCTCGCAGGCCCAGCCACTCCACGGCATGTGGGATCTTCCCGGACCGGGGCATGAACCCGTTTCCCCTGCATCGGCAGGCAGACTCTCAACCACTGCGCCACCAGGGAAGCCCCAAGTAGATGTTTTTAATCTATTAAACTGAACATTATTCTCATTTATTCTGGTGTATGTGTGTGTTGTGATTTGAACCAATGGATTTTGGAATATTAAAAAAAAAAAAAAAACCTTGTGAAAAGCCAAAACAACAAAAGATCTTTCATTGATGGAATAAATTTCACTTGGTCATTAAGATATTACGCTTTTTATATGTTTCTGGACTCAATTTAACAATATTTTAAAGGGATTTTTTCCATCTAAAATCATAAAGTTGTTGGCCTTTAATGTTTTTTTCTTGTAGTATTCTACTTGGTTTTTAGCGTCAGAGTTATGCTAGCCTCACAGCTGGAAAGTTTTTCCACTCTGTCTCTGAAAATGTTTACTGGTGATATATTTTCATCTTTAACAAAGTCACCTGGGCCTGGAGTTTTCTTCAATGAATGATTTGGTTTTTGCAAACGTAATATCTTTACAACATATAAGAATATTCAGTCTTTCCATTTCCTTTTGTGTTAGTTTTATAAAGTGGATCCAACGAATTTGCTCATTTCATCTAATCATTGAGTTTATTGGCAAGAAGTTAACAACAGCTCCCTATTTTCTTTTTAAAATCTGTGCAATCTGTAGTGAGGTCCATCTTTCATTATAGATAACTATTTTTGTGGTCACTCGCTCTTCCTTGGGCACTCTCACTAAAGGTTTACCAATATAATTAATCTTTTCAAAGGATCAGCTTTTGGTCTTGTAGTTGTTTTTAATTTTCTGCAATGTCATCTTTATTTTAATTTAGTTGCTTTTTCCTCTTATTTTTATTCCCTTTCTACTTATTGGGTTTAATTTCCTCTTTTTATATCTCCATGATGTAGAAAATCAGATCACTGATTTTAGATTTGTGTACTTTACCAATGTATGCACTAAAAACTATAAACTTCCCACTAAACACAGATCTAACTGTACTCAGAAAACTTTAACAAGCTGTGTTTTCATTCTCATACGTTTAAAACCTTTTTAAATGTCTCTTAGGATTTCTTCTTTCACCCGTGGACTATTTAGAAGTGTGTTTTTAAGTTTCCAAATACTTGGGAATTTTCTAGTTATCTTTTGGATACTGCTTTCTAACTTAATTTCATTGGTCTTAGCATATATATCAGCATGTTTTCAATTCTTTGAAATTTGAAATCCTCTTTATGAGCTAGCATAAGTTTACTTTGGTGAACGTTCTGTGAGCGAGTAAAAAGACTGTGTATTCTGGATGTGAAGTGTTCTCCTAATGTCAGTTAGATCAATTTGGTTAAAAATGTTGTTCAAATTCTTACAGACATTTGCCTACCAGTTACTGAGATATGAATGTTTCAAGTAGAATTTTCATATTTTTCCTTTAGTTTTGTAAAGTACTGATTCATTTTTTATAAATATGTTATTTGATACAAACACATTTAGAATGTTTATATTTTCTTGCTGAAGTTCCCTTTTATCATTATGAGAGTTACCTTTTTTTTATGATAGTGTTGCTTATCTTTAAGTCTATTTGCTTATATTAAAAATAGCTTCGGGCCTCCCTGGTGGCGCAGTGGTTGAGAGTCCGCCTGCCGATGCAGGGGATACGGGTTCGTGCCCCGGTCTGGGAGGATCCCATATGCCGCGGAGCGGCTAGGCCCGTGAGCCATGGCCGCTGAGCCTGCGCATCCGGAGCCTGTGCTCCGCAACGGGAGAGGCCACAACAGTGAGAGGCCCGCGTACGGGGAAAAAAAAAAAAAAAAAAAAAAAAAATAGCTTCACCAGCTTTCTTATGATTAGTGTTTCCGTGATCTATAGACATTTTTCATAATTTTACATTCAATGTAAATGTCTTTATATTTAAAATGTTTCTGTTATAAAGAGCATATATTTGGGTAATTTCTAATCTATCCCTTAACTTTATGCCTTCTAATTGGAGTACTTGTTTATTTACATTTAATGTGCTTATAGGTGTAACTGAGTTTAAATCTACTGTCTTACTAATTTGCTCATTATCTTTCACATTTATTGTCTGTTCCTTTCTTCTTTCCTCCTTTTTTTAGATTAATGTGTATTCGTTTCATTATTGGCTTTTTATGTTTACCATTTTGTGATAATTCTAATGATTTTTCTAGAGATTGCAATATACATCTCAGGTTATCACATTCTACCATAAAATTATAACACCTGTTTATAGTTTGAGAAGTAAGAACACTCTGCTGTCACTGTCATATATTTTACTTCTGTATTTTTGAAAACTCCACAGCGTTTTATTATTTTACCTTTAAATAATCAGTGGTCCATTTTAAATGTTAACTACTTACCAACATTCACCATTTCTGGTGCTCTTTGTTTCTTCCTGGAGATCCATGTTTTCCTCTGGTACGATTGACCTTCACTCTGATTATCTTCCTTTAGTATTTCTTGTAATACAGACATGTTGACAATAAATTTTCTTAGATTCTGTTAGCCTGAAAATGTTTCTATTTTATCTTCATGATGAATCCCTTTGTTAGATGTGGAATTATGGGTTCATGATTTTTTATTTTGTACTGTCTTTTGACTTTTATTGTTTCTGTTGAGAAACCAGCTGCCATACTTATTTTGTTCATCTGAACATGGTTTCACTTCTTATTCTGGATGATTTTATGATTTTTTTTCTTTTTCCTTGGTTTTCAACAGTTTTGCTTTAATGTGTCTCTTTATATTTGTTCTGAATTCCTATTCACCTCTCTCTGATGTCCTGGTCCTTTCTTCGGCTGTCCAAAATTGTATTAAATCTATCCAATGACTTCTTCATTTCATATGCTTTAATTTTCAGTTCTAGAATTTCCATTTGGTTTAATATTAGATTTTTGGTTCTCTGCTGAAATTCCCTATCTGTTCATCTGTGTTATCCATCTTTCCTCTAAATGTTTTAACCATTTCATAATAATTACTTTTAAATTCCTTTTCTGTTTATTCCAAAATCAAGGAAATCCATGAGTTTGCCTTTTGATTATGGGTCACATTTCTCTGTTTATTTGTAAATCTCATAATTTTTAAAATATATATCACATATTTTTTATAAAGGAACACTAGAGACTAAAGTATGTTTTTGTTTTGTTTTGCTTTGTTTTTCCCTGAAAAAATTCATGCTTTTCTCTGCCAGTCAGCAAGTTTGAAGGCTGACCATTTAGGTATCATCACAGGCCAAAACTTTAATTAGTTTCAGTTCATATCTGGTTTCAAATGAGGTAACAGTCATCCCTCAGCTTCTGTGGGGGATTGGTTCCACGATCCCTGCATCTACCAAAATCCAGGAATGCTCAAGCCCTTTATATAAAATTTCATAGCACAGTAGGCCCTCTATATCCGTAGGTTCCACATCCGCAATAGGAGGGGCTGACTGTACATAAATCTCCCTTTGCATTTCAGCCCAACTCTTGAATTTCCCTTATTGCCTTCTGAAGGGATCATTTTTTTAATCTTATTAGAATTTGAGCTAGGAGGAAATAGGTTAGTTTCAGTTCACCTCTAGATTAAATTTCAGTCTTGTGTGTGATGCAAGATCTTCTTTTGCTCTCCTGCTATTTCCCCACTGGGAAATCAGCAAGATTCCCAGAGCATGAGAATTTTCAGAATGAGGGATTTATTTTGGCACTCATGCTTCTCCAGACTTCTATCTATCATGCCAGATCATTCTGTTAATTAAACTTTAACTCATTTCTCTTTGCCCAGAAAAGTGTCTCTGTTTAGGTATCTCCTTAGCTTCTGCCAGTACCAGGACTAAGGCAAAAGTGTCATATATGAGCGTGGCTACTATTCTTTACTCTTTTAGGAAAGGCTTAGCCCTGTCTGAAATTTAGTCCATTTAGACTTCTATTTATACACGGTACTTTGGTGGCTTTTTAAAAAGGTATAATTTTTAGTTTATCCATTGTTTTCTTGCTATTGTAATGGAAGTGATGTTCATTCTATCTTAAATGGAAGTGGAATCCACTGTGTTGTTTCTATTATTGAAAGAGCTAATATCTATACATTGAAGGAAATAACTTCTGTGAAGTAGCTATAAAACATAAAAAGAGCTGCCTATGAGGAGATATATAGAGTAATATGCATATAATCTTAAAGAAGTGTCTGTATGAGTACAATGAAAAATGATCAGTGTTAACAAAATGGTGGAATGAGGTTAGGAAAGAATTGAGCAGAAGCATAAATAAAAACTGACAAACTTGTTGGGAGACTGTATCCACTACAAAAGAATAGGTAAAAGAATAGGTATCTGATAATTAATAGGGAAACATAGAGAATATTCAGTAATATTTTCACCAACTAACCTTTAGTGGAGTTGCCAATATTTTGTCAAAAAGGTCCAAAGTTGGTTTGTTTCAGTATCTCTTATGTGTCTTGAAAAATGAGCATTCCAACTGTTATGGGCTGAACTGTGTTCTCCAGAATTCATATATTGATGTCTCAACCTCTGATTGCTCAGAATGTGACTATATTTGAAGATAGTCTTTAAAGAGATGAATAAGCTGAAATGAGGTATTTAGAGAGGGCCTTCATCAATCTGACTGGTGTCTTTATAAGAGGACATTTAGAGAGAGATACCAAGAGTGCACACACACAGAGGGATGACCATGTGAGGGTGCAATGAGAAGGTGGCCTTCTACTAGCCAAGGAGGGAAGCCTCAGAAGAAACTAAACCTGCTGACACCTTGATCATGGACTTCCAACATCCATAACTGTTAGAAAATAAATTTCTGTGGTTCAAGCCACCCAGCTTGTGGTATTTGTAATGGTATACCTAGATAAGTAATACATCAACAAAGAGTAAAAACCATCACAACTCATTTCAATCTAAAACCATAGGGATTCTCTAATAAAAATTTCAAGGGTATTTAAATAAGCAAACAGTGAAATCTCTAATTATCCTTTAGCTTAGTGGGGAGACTGATTACCATTTTTCTCATAAGAGCATAAAATCTGTTGGTTATGGTGAAATTAAAAAGAGAATGAGTATAAGCTTTGTCTCATGCTTATAGCCCAGACAAGGTGGTCCCAAGGCTGAGGGAAGGATAGCCAATATCATCTTTTAATCACAAGGAAAATAATTTGTGCTGGCTTCAGAGCCAAGAATTTAAAAACATAACCCTCTTGCAAATGAAAGTAGTAGTTACAAGACAACTGGGATCGTGTGGTTTTATGCTTTCTACCATTGTTTGCAAAAACTAAGGACAAAACATGTTTGTCCAGACAAGTCAGAACTGTCCTATGTTGTATAATTAACTCATTCAAGTAAAATTATACATTATCTAATGTATGGTCAGTCCTATTTCTTCATATCTGCTACAACCATGACTTCTTTTTAAAGTTTTTATTTTATCTATTTTAGAAACTATTTTCAAAGGCTGAAGGAGAAGAAGGCTATCTAGATTCTTCTCTAAGTACTCAGGCAAGACATAATACTCAAATATCTTAATTCTATTACAGTGTATCCAGAAAACGTCATCCAAAAAAAATTGTATCATTTATCTTAAGTAAACCAAGGATTTAAAAAAATACATATTTAGGGCTTCCCTGGTGGCACAATGGTTGAGAGTCCGCCTGCTGATGCAGGAGACACGGGTTCGTGCCCCGGTTCGGGAAGGTCCCACATGCCGCGGAGCGGCTGGGCCCGTGAGCCATGGCCACTGAGCCTGCACATCCGGAGCCTGTGCTCCACAACGGGAGAGGCCACAACAGTGAGAGGCCCGCGTACCACAAAAATAATAATAATAATAAATAATTATAATAATAATAAATAATAATAATTTAAGTTTTTGTAACCTAGATAGAACTTTGAGATTTAATTTTGGTTTATATATCAAGGATTTCCTTTCATACTGGAGCTTGCATATCCTTTTTTTGTATGGTATTTTTATTTACATTGATATGTAGTTCAATATGTAGTTTTTATCAATATAAACTTTAGATATACATCTATCTTTTATATTTGTATCTTGCATTTTGAAGACATATTAAAAAGTAGAAATAATCTCCATTATATTACCTTTTACCCATATCAAATGCTCTGTAAATATTTATTAATTTATTCAACTAAATTAATATTTTTCTTTTAATTGGTTAATTCTACTGTTTTCTCTTCAGTTTTAAAGGATATGGGTTCAGTTACAAATCAAAGAGTTCATTTTCACTGGTAGGGAACAAATCTTATTACCAGGCATTTTGTGGAATTTATACCACATAGTAAAATTTAATTTCCTTTAGTCTAGGACAATTTCAAGGTATTGTGGAAATAATGAACTGGAAACTCAACAAGCCTGAGTTTAAATCACCCCTTTTCATTTTACTAGCTAAAAGACCTTGAATAAGTTATGTAATTTCTCAGAGCCTGTTTCTCCACTTTTTAAATGGTGATAGTAATATTTTACAAGGTCATTTTGACATTATACATAGTGGTGAGCACATAGTTCTGGCTCAATAAATATATTTTCTTCCTATTTCCACACATCCTGGGGATCAGCCAATTATCTGTTTATTTAGCCTTTTCAAATGATCTTTATTTATTCTTTCTTTTTTTCCGAAGGATTTTTTTTTTTTTTTACTTTTATGTATAGAAAACTCAATAGTGTATACTTAGCTCAGTTTGATGGCCAGTTCTTTGATCTTTGCCTTTTCCAGCTTGGCAATGCAAGCCACCAACTTTGGACCCAGGATGTTGCCTCCTCAGTGGTGGCAGATTTCATCATATCTGTCATTGTAATTGGTCCTAATAGCTTCCGCCAGCTTAGCCTGAGGTCCTTTGTCTGCTGAGTTAACTCGTGTGAAGGCGACAGTGGTACAATTCTTCCTGTGGAATGGATCTCCAGCCTGACCTTCCCTTTCTAATGTGGTAGGGAACCCCCATCTTATGCCACAGGACAGGCAGGAAGACAACTAGCTCGATGGGATCCTCATCATTTGCAATCACCACCAGCTAAATCTTCTTCTCCACCAACGTAGTGACAGTATTAACCCCTGCTGGAAGGATAGGTGGCCCCTTTGTGGGGACATCCCCTTTGCCGGCAGTTTTCTCTTTAGCCTGAGCCAGCAACCTCTCCTTCTTCTTTTGCTTCATATCTGGTCTGCACTTGTGGGCCACCTTAAGCAGTTGAGTAACTCTTTGGTGGTCCAAGGCCTGGGTGAACTGGTTAATCAAGGGAGGCACTTTCAGCCACTTATAGAGGATAGTTCTTTGCTGCTGCAGCCAGATGTGGTCAGACCATTTGACAAAGTGGGTGAGGTCCCTTTTGGGCTGATGTCCTGTCCTGGTGTGTAAAGGGTAACACTATGAGTGATGCTCAAGTTCCTTGTCAAGTTCATGTTTAGGACCACTCAGAAGGGTATAGGTGTATCAGTGATCTAGGTGGTTTAAGATGCCATCACAATTCTGAATTATTCTTAAATTTCTCAGATTGAAAAAATTCTGGTGGATCTTTGAAAACTGTGTCGACACACACTTGCCAACTTACAGCTGCTCCTCAACGTACAGGCAGACCTCATTATATTGGGCTTTGCTTATTTACACTTCGCAGACTGCGTGTTTTTTACAAATTGAAGATTTGTGGCAACCCTGCATGGAGAAAGTCTATCAGTGGCATTTATCCAATAACATTTGCTCATTTTGTATCTCTGTGTCACATGTTGGTAATTCTTGCCATATTTCAATCTTTTTCATTATTATTATATCCTATGATATTCTAGAAAGAAAAGTAAAAAATATATATATTCCTACAAAGAATCAGGAACTCAAGTGACTTTAAACTCCTCAATAGCAACAAAAGGAACAACAAAAGAATGAAATCATGACTCTACAATGCCAAAGAAAAGTTAATTCCAACTGTGTATTCTATATTCCAGCTATCTGTCATCTGCCAGGGTAGCATAAAGCATATTTTCTTAATGCAAGTTCCCAAAACATTTACTTCCGTTACATTCTTGCTAAAGGGGCTGCTGGAAGATGATTTTCACCTTAAAAAAAAAGCAGACCAAGAAAAAAAGATGATGAGGGATTCGTAACAGAAAAGATACAACCCAGGAGGGAAGTGATGAAAGTCTTCAAGATAATGGTGGAGGGAGATCTCAGGGAGGCAACTGTGCCCCAGACATAGACATTCCTGGAGCAGTGTGACACAGGGAACAGACATGTGGAGGGCTGTCCACTCCATGCCCTCTGTAGAGATGCCATCTTTAATCTGATCAAATTACTGGAGGATGTGCTCCACACTAAGATAGTAAATCAAGAAAGAGCAAGGCATAACATCCAGAAAACAGCATCAACTTCCAGATTAATAAATTCCAAGGACAATAGTTCAGATAAGATGTAACCTGATGATAGCACTCAGAAGACCTGGAGCAAAACCAACCCAGAGAGAACAAAGAAGTCTCCAGGAGAAGAAAAGTCTGGGTAGACCAACTGATCTCATTGACCTTACAGAGAACTGTCCTATGGAGCTATTAGGAGGTCAGAAGAATTAGCAAGAAGTGCAAAGATAACCTGATAAATGAAAAAAACAAAGCAACTACTTCAATCTCAAGAAAGACAGAAAGTAAAGCAGGAAAACATCATAATCCACTGGATGTTCGACCGTGAATAATATTTGCAAAGGCATCAAAGGAACACTGGATATTCATTTAACTAAAAATTATAATATAAATCTATTAGGAAGGGGGTAAAGAGAAGTGGGGGTGGGATGGCAATGCAAAAGAGCTAACATAAAAGGAAATCAATATGAGATTATATGCATATATGATCTAGATGGATATCTGTATGTTCCAATAGGGACTTGAGGAAGAGAGGAGGGAGAAAGAGAGGAGACCTGGGAGCTAGCGGGTATGATGTCCTCCCCTCGAACATAAACTTCACAGAGCATCAACCTCAGACAAGGCCATTCTGTGCCTGTGATGGATCAAAACAAAAACAAAACCACTCCATAATCACATCTGAAGACAGACAGAACATGAGGATGGTTCAAGCCACAGAATGACTAAACTCCCCCTTCCTGCTTAATATGAGTGATCACTGCCTCTTTACTATTTAGCTCTAGCCTCACTCTAGTCTCCCCTTCTTCAAGATACAATTTATGATGATAGCCATAGAATTGCCCCTGCTTGCAGATAGCATCCAATCCAGAGCAAAGACCCACTTCCTTAAACCTTCCTTCAAATCACCTAATACCCCACAGATGGTGTGGGGTCTCCCTCGTGACAATGAATAATAAACCAACTCTTTCAACCACAGGTGCATTCCTGGTGGTCTTTGGCGGGCGAGCCTTTACTTATAGGAAGTATGGGGAGGGAAAACACTGGGTTTTGTTAAAATTCTTTTAGTACTTTTGGGCATGTGAAAGTATATAGGCATGCTACTTTGATAAAATACAAATTAATTTTTAAAAAGCTTATCACACACTACTTACCAAGGTGGGAAAGCATGTGCATATGCTGGCTGCATGGGGGGATTGTAATTGTTTTAAGAGGTGTCATCTTAAGAAGAAGGTCCAATAATTTCCAGTGAAGCTGAAAATAACTGGAACAATAACAATCCTCCCTGGTCCATAAAGGGCAACCATTTTAGACTCTGGGTCTGGTCAGCAGCAACAGGAAGGGGTTAACCTGTAGGAGAACTGAAACTGAATCCCTTTCACTTGCTTAAGGGAAGAGAAAAATGAGTATGGTTATTCCACAAAATTTGGATCACTGCTTAAATTAAGCTTGCAAGTATTTATTCATTAGTGATCCATGAAAATAAAGCACACACTTTAAAAGTCTAATTTAACATGTCAAGCATTGGGTGCACAAAGAAATGGATACCGTTTAAAAGTATCTGGTCTGTAGCAATTTGGGTTGATCTCTAATTCACACTTTGTTTCTAAAAATCCATCTACTTCTGTGGCTAATGTTAGTGGTTTCTTTTAATTACAGATTCTGATTCCTGGAGGTAATTAGAATGGCCCGATATTTTTTTAGCTGACATTAAAGCCTCTCTTAAAAAACAGAGGGAAAATGTAGCCACCCAGCAACATAATCATGATCTAAATAATCCCTAAAAGGCTTCATAGTATCGAGGCTCATGAGTCAGAGTCACAATTTTTAAATCTGCCAGGTTGTCATAAACAGACTTTAAGGGGAAAATCCCAAACATTAATTTCAATCATCCAGTTTCAATAACTTTCAACACATTGTCAATCCTGTTTTATTTATTCCCCCCACCCATTTCCCCTATAGCCCCAGAATAATTAGAAGCAAACACAAGACACCATATCATTTCATCTATAAACATTTAAGAAAATATCTATAGAAAGATAAGAGCACTTCTTTTTTTTAAGCATAAACATGATATCGTTGTTGCACAAAATCACTGCCAATAAACTTGTAATATCCTCAAATACCCAGTCAGTGTTCAACTTTCCCCCAAATGTCTCATAAATATTGTCACATAAATGTTTATACAGTTCATACTTTTGAATTGGGATAAAAATAATTCCACACGTGGCATTTGGTTGGTATATCTCATAAGTCTCTTCAATTCTATCAGTCTCTCCCTCTTTCGTTTTCCTGGTTGCAATTTATTATTTGAAGAAAACAGGGTTTTGGTCTTGTAGAATTTCCAAACTCTGGATGTTATTTTTTGAACCAATGTACTGTTTTTTTTTTAATGTTCTCTCCCCCAACACACCCCTCCAAGACTTTAAGACTTTTTAAATGTTAAGATTAATCAGTGGATTCGGGTGTTGTCAGCTTGATTTATCCATTATAAAGGTTTCCATCTAATGAATGCTGGAGAGGGTGTGGAGAAAAGGGAACCCTCTTGCATTGTTGGTGGGAATGTAGATTGATACAGCCACTATGGAGAACAGTATGGAGGGTCCTTAAAAAACTAAAAATAGGGTTACCATATGGCTCAGCAATCCCACTACTGGACACATATGCAGAGAAAACTCTAATTTGAAAAGATACATGCACCCCAATATTCATAACAGCACTATTTACAATAGCCAGGACATGGAAGCAACCTAATTGTCCATCGAGAGATGAATGGATCAAGATGTGGTGTGTACACACACACACACACACACACACACAATGGAATACTACTCAGCCATAAAAAAGAATAAAATAATGCCATTTGCCATGCTATTCCCAGCTTATCTTGTCCATTTTATGTCCCAGATCTGGAATCAGTCACTCTCCATGGTGTTTCTGTTTCTTGTGGAGACAAATGACATTTAGAAATCACAATCTGGATTGAACAGGTGTTCCTTGCTACAGATTGACCATTGTTTCCATGCTTTTTTAGTGGACAAAGATAAGCAAAAATATCATTAAAATGTATCCTGAATTCATACTATTATTTCCAGTTCAGATTTAGGATCAACTAGTTTTTACTTCATTTTGATCTTATGTCTTTTTTCCCTTATACTGAAAATCTTGGTTCCTAATAGCGTTAAAGTAATTACTTATTTGCTATATCATGTGTGTGTGTGTGTGTGTGTGTGTGTTTCAGATTCTCTTTTAGAGTCATTTATATTTACATGTTTAGAGTCATTTTAGAGTCATTTACATTTACATGTTTAAATATATTTAATGATATATGACAAACCAGCTAACTCAAAGATATATGTATATGTATAAAAATATGTATGTGTGTGTGTGTATATATATATATATATATACACATTACTCCTGAAGTCTAATTTTACAGAGATTCCAGATAAGGAGCAGAAACCTCATTTCACAGAGAGGCTATTGCATAGAAATTTTGTCATTTCTATGAAAAAAATTAAAAGTCTGAAACTAGATAATAGATACAGATGTGCTTGTCCAGATCCCAAGCTGGATGACCAGGACTGGTGATCTTTTTTCAGGTTAATGAGAGGGAAAAGAAGGTTAGGAAAATTCACAGTAATTTTTTTTTTAACTGTCTTGAGAAAGATGTCAAGTGAGATGGTTATGGACTATTCTCAGTGATGTCTGAAAATTTCAGAATTAGGTGTAGTAGAATGAGCTAGCTGAATAGAGAGTAGTAGAAAGGGGATATTTGACATTGAGATTGAGTGGTGATGGTACAATATCTAGGATATAACACTTTTAGTGCAGGGCCATGGTATGGTGATTGGAAAGGTACTAGGGCTAAAGAAGTCAAGGAAATGGGAATCCAGGTTTGGGTGGATCATCTATGTAGGTATTGATATCTTTAAGCTGGGGTGTGATCAACTCAGGGAGTGATTCAATTGAGATGTGGGAATAAAGTATTAGAATTTCTACTTATAACTGACAATTTCCTTTCAAGATTCCTTTCTAGTGCAAGTCTTATGTTGTACACTATAGTACAATACACTTTGTAGAGGGACTGATTTACATGAACAAGCAGCCAATTAAAGATTGGAGCTGACTGGGCCCTGCAATCTCTTTATAGTGGGTAAATTATACTCCATGGTATGGCTATGCTACCATAAATGTAACTCATTCCTTCTTAAGAGAATATTTGGTTTGTTTCTAATAAAAACAAAAATAAACAAATGGGACCCAATTGAGCTTAAAAGCTTCTGCACAGCAAAGGAAACCATCAACAAAATGAAAAGACAACCCACAGAATGGAAGAAAATATTTGCAAATGATACAACCGACAAGGAATTAATGTCCAAAATATACAAGTAGCACATGCAGCTCTATGTCAAAAAGCAAACCACCCAATCAAAAAATGGGGGGAAGATCTAAATAGACAGTTCTCCAAAAAAGACATACACATGGTCAAAGAGCACATGAAAAGATACTCAACATCACTAATTATTATAGAAATGCAAATCAAAACTGTAATGTAATCAAATCACACCAGTCAGAATGGCCATCATCAAAAAGTCTATAAACAATATAAATGCTGGAGAGGGTGTGGAGAAAAGGGGACCCTCCTACACTGTTGGTGGGAATGTGAATTGGCAGAACCACTATGGAAAACAGTATGGAGGTTCTTTAAAAAACTAAAAGTAGAACTGTCATATGATCCAGCAATCCCACTCCTGGGCATATATCCAGAGAAAACCATAATTTGAAAGAATACATGCACCACAATGTTCCTTGCAGCACTATTTACAATAGCCAAGACATGGAAGCAATCTAAACGTCCAGAGTACAGAGTAATAGACAAAGAAGATGTAGTATATATACAATGGAATATTACTCAGCCATAAAAAAGAATGAAGCAATGCCATTTGTAGCAACATGGATGGACCTAGAGATTATCATACTGAGTGAAGTAAGTCAGACAGAGAAAGACAAATATCATATGATATCACTCATATGTGGAATCTAATTTTTAAAAAAGATACAAATGAACTTATTTACAAAACAGAGGCAGACTTATAGATATTAAAAACAAACTTAAGGTTATCAAATGGGCAATGTGGAGGGGAGGGATAATCAGGAGCTTGGGATGAACAAACGCACACTACTTTATGAAAGATAGATGACCGACAAGGTCCTAAAGTATAGCACAGAGAACTCTACCCAATATTCTGTGATAACCTATATGAGAAAAAAACCTAAAAAGAATGAATATATGTATGTGTATAACTGAATCACTTTGCTGTAGACCTGAAACTGACACAACATTGTAAATTAATTATACTCCAATAAAATTAAAATATTAAAATTAAAAACAAATATTTGGTTTGTTTCCAATCTTCAGTATTATAAAAATGGTAAAATAAACACTTTTCTTACATATGTTTCTGCATAGCTATTCAATTAGGAAAAATTCTTAGAAACAGAATTAGTGGGTGGAAATTTATGGATTCCAAAGGTATATTATTAGCTAAATTTGTACATATAATTGGAAAAAATAATACTTATTGCCAAAATATCACCAAAAATGCTAATTGACTTTGTATTTTATGAAAATTCTTATCAAGTCATAAATAAAAGAAAATTGATTAATATGAGAAGGGCAGAGAAAAAATTTCATCAACACAAACACTGATGTACCTGATTTTAGGAAACCTAGAGAAATAAATATTTTGTGTCATTGATTCTACTTTTCATTTTTAATGATTCCCACTTTCCTAATATTTTTCTTTTATATATCTATTTTGTTACATAGACTTATTTGTGTGACTCAACTAAGTGGACGATTTATGTCTCCAGAATTATGGAAATTTCACTAAGCAGAACAGAAACAAAAAACTGGCTTTCCCTTTGCCACTCTTTTTTCTCATAGTATCTGGGAAGAAAGTACCATAAAATGTAACATGAGGTATACCTTCTCAAATTCAAGGTAGCTAACTATTCCTTAAACAACAAGAACAAACATCACCAAAAGCCCTCAGTCGATTTTTATTATTATTATTATTATTTTACTATTTTGCCATTTGATTTTTTACTTCTTGACACTGGTCAATGTTACTACATAATTTCAATTCATTGCTTCAGTTTTCAGATCTGGAAAACTCACATGAGATTTAGTTGGAAAATCAATGACATTCAACTTTAATATCAAGCTGACTGCTAACAAAATTGTCAGAAATGGCGTTTCCTGTAGAGGAGGAACCATTCCACTCATCCATGTAACAGAATGAGAATTAGCTTCTGTTTATGTCTTTAATTAGGCATGTTCTCTTCTTCCAGACTGACAATGCACAAAGGAAAAAAAAGAAATCTGATCATGCAGATGAGAACAGAAGAGTGCTTCTTAAAACATATTAACCAAGCGATGGAATTTCTGTGGTTAAAGTCATAAGTGGTCCCCAGAGACACCATTGATAATCGCCGTTTTGACTGAATGGAGTCCTTCAGTCAATGCATTCTGTTTTAGTTGTTGTCTTTTTTTTTTTTTAAATACCTGATTCACTGTTTTTGTTGTGGTCCCATGAGGCTTTGCCTTCTCCTGTGGAATTTTCTTGAGGAGAGTCTCATGAGATGACATTTCTTCTAATTAGATTTCTTGGCTGTTAGAGATTATTATGCTAAAAAAAACCCATTCTTTCCTCCCTCTTCCCTTTTCCATTACTACTATCCTGTTCTTGTGTTTTTATTTATGCAAGATGCAAGCCAGATGTTATATTCATAAGAGAGCTGATTTTCCTCAAGGAGCTATTCATTAGCATAGAATAGAATTGCAACTCTGCTGCAATTTCTGGGAATTCTTTAAATTCTTTCCATACATTTTTTTTTCATTTTAAGTAGTAAATTTTGGAAGATACACTTGAATTACTTCTGTTTACTGTGAATGTTGATGGAGATTTGGAGTTTTCACAATTAAATTTTAAAATTGAAGAGAGAATTAAAATCAGGAATTGTGGGGCCTCCCTGGTGGCGCAGTGGTTGAGAGTCCGCCTGCCGATGCAGGGGATACGGGTTCGTGCCCCGGTCTGGGAGGATCCCATATGCCGCGGAGCGGCTGGGCCCGTGAGCCATGGCCGCTGAGCCTGCGCGTCCGGAGCCTGCGCGTCCGGAGCCTGTGCTCCGCAACGGGAGAGGCCACAGCAGTGAGAGGCCCGCATACCGCAAAAAGAAAAAAAAAAAAATCAGGAATTGTATCTTATAAACATAGGTAGCATATCACATTTGATGTGTGTAAAATTTTGAAAACTTAATTAAATGGAACAAAGGTGCCATATCAGAGCAAGGGAGTATCTTACACAACAAAGTCCAGATCCTTTGTTATTTGAGATATACACATTAAAACACATAAAATTAGATGAGATTTTTATTTCTGTCACAAATGCTATTTTATTAAATGAATAATATTAAAACAAAAAATAAAGACCTTCTTATACTCTTCAGATGAATACATCTTCTAGGGCACAAAAATATATTTTTTAAAGACCACAGTTAAATTCATTATGATTCCAAAAATAATCTCTTAAAACAGACATGAGATCCTTAAACTCCCAAACAACCCAGGAACACTCAATAAAAGTTTTGGAAAGCTTTTTTTCATCCTCAAAAGACTTATTTTGTGTCTTCTTTCCTTGCTGGTTTAGGTTCTGCAACTTAAACTAACTGACCAGACAAAAGAGGTCATCTGAAGGCCATGACCACAGGGGTAAGACTTGAACCTGGAGAGCAATGCAGTACTTCTCCCTTTCAACAGGTTTTCCAGGCACTCATAACCTGTGTGTATTATTCATAAGTTGAAGCACCACCTTGGTTTTTATGCACAGCATATTTTTAAATCAAAGTGTATGGACAGCCCCAGCAAACACTGCTTGCTCCTCTAGCGCTAGAGCAGGTAGGAGTCGATAAGACTCATCCCTGACTTAATTAAGCCAACTCTAGTAGTAGTTATCTGTAACTAAAAATAAAGTCCTCACTGTCTCAAGAGCTATTAGACTTTTTATCTTATGTCTGGTTGTGCTAGCAACCACAGAGGTGGGGTGGACACTCCCTTTGCTCATCATGGGCCCTTCCATACCATTATCTCTTGGTCATCCTTAAAAACCTCAGCTTTTTTTTTTTTTTGATTTGATTTGATTTGATTTTTTAGCATCTTTATTGGAGTATAATTGCTTTACAATGGTGTGTTAGTTTCTGCTTTATAACAAAGTGAATCAGTTATATATATACATATGTTATCATATCTCTTAAAACCTCAGCTTTGACCTCCTGTCTGTCCTCCTTAAACACTTTTTGCTTTCCAGGATTCTAAACTCTGCTGTTCTTCCTACTTCACTGGCTGCTCCTTCTCAGTCTCCTTTGCTGATTTGTCTTCAGCTCTCTGACCTCTTATTATTAGAGTCCTCCAGAGTTCAGGCCTTGGACAACTTCCCTAACTACTACATTCCTTTGGTACTATCACCCTGGCCCATCTTTACATGCTGACTCCAAAATTTAGACCTTCACTCTGTACTTCTCCCCTGAACTCCAAACTTGCATATCCCATTGGCCACTCCACACTGCCACTCCGGTGTCTAGAGGCTTTGCAATAACATGCTTTAAACATCACCTGACTGCTCACACTTCTCACCTCCTCCGCTGATGCCACCCAAGTTCAAGTTATGACTATCTCTCCCTTGGACAATTACAATAGACTCCAAACCAGTCTCCTTAAGGATCTATTTCTGTCCTGCAGTCTATTCTTGACACTAGAGCCAAAGTGATCATGATAAAAAATAAGATAAATCATGTCACTCATCAGTTCATATCTTCCCATATCTTTCCAGCTCACTCAGAGAGAACCCCGATATATTTACACTGACCAAAAAGACCTGATCTCATCCACTGGGATTTTGCTGACCTGAGCTCATATCCTCTCACCCCTCACCTGACTTCAGTCACATTGGCCTCCCTGATGTTATCCAGATGCCCCTTGCCAGGGACTCTCCCACCTCAAGTCTTTTGTACATGCTTCTTTCTCTGCCTGAAGTGTTTCTCTGCCAATGTCTATGTGGCTTGCTTCCTCATCACCATACCATCCTACTTCATTTCTCTTCAACGCACTAGTTGCCATGTGGTGTATCAGATGTTTCATTTACTTATTTTACTTATTGCCTGCCACCCCACACACACACACAAAAATTTAAACTCTGTAAGGGCGGGAATTTTTGCCTTTGTTGTTCACTGTTTCCATATCCCCGAAAATAGTACCTGGCAATACAGTGCTTACTCAATAGATAAGTGTTGAATGAATGAATTTCAGGTAGCCTTGCAATCATAGATATTACCAGTCAATCTGTTGCCAAACATAAAATGACAACCTAGAGCATTCCTTAGTTGTGTATTCAGTGCTATGTTGGACAAATATACAGAATAACTGCCTTCAAAAGAATTATAAGAAGTTATATTCTACTTTGGGGTTTTAGACACATCTGTAGAGAACACAAACAAGCCAATGTAAGGACAACACATAAAATAAGAATCACAATTGCTTCTATATCACTGCTATCTTTTGAGACAGGACATATATCATTAAATACATCATTCTAAAACCTATTTTTTTAAAAGCAAGTTCCAACTCTATTCATTTGTTAGGAACAAATTCACACATCAACATACAGGTTGACCACAAAATAAATATTTGTTCAAATTTCATTTATTCAAACAGTTATTCAAAAAACAGATTCTGTGAGCCTCTCATGTACCAGACACTGCCCGAAAGACATAGGCTCTTATTGTGGATGAGAAGGGCCAGTAACTTGCACTTACAGAGCTTATCATGACTTACTTGGACTTTGACCTAACAGATGAAGGAAAACTGGAAAGTTTTCTTTGTTCTTGTATGCCACAGAAGCATGCTTCCCCTTATACCTGGAATTCCTTCAACATCTATTTGCCAAATATTGGTAAGTTATATGAGGAAGAGGAATAAGGGCACAGGGGCAGTGAAAGACAGTTTGCCTATTTCATGAAAAGTTAAATATATCCTTATCATATAACCCAGGAGTTTCAGTCCAGTAGACATGAAAGCAACCACAGAAAGACCTGTACATGGATGTTCAGAACAGCTAAACTAGTAATATCCAAACACTGGAAACAACCCAGTGTCCATCAAGAGCTCAATGAGTAAACAAACTGTGGTATATTCACACAATGGAATAATAATAAGTAATAAAAAGGGCAAACTGTTGACGCATGCAACAATTTAGGTGGATCTCAAAATTGTCATGATAAATGGAAAGAAAAAAGATGCAAAGAGAATGGTATAATTTCATTTATATAAATTCTAAAAAATGCAAATGATTCCATAGGAACAGAAAGCAGATCATTGCCTAGAGACATGGATGAAAGAAAGTAAGGACTGCAAAAGGGCTCAAGGAACCTTTTAAGAGAGATGGAAATATTTGTTATCTTCATTGTGGTGGTGTTTTATGGGAGTATACACCTACCAATGTTCATCAAACTGTGTTCTTTAAATACGTACTTTTTCTTGTACAAAAGTTATACCTCTATAAAGTTACTTTTAAAACTAGACATACCATACAATTTACCAAAAAAGAATTTTGGAACCACATCTTCCTCCAAGCAAAAGCACTGGCTGAAGCACCTAGCAGTGTTTGGTACATAGTGGTGCTAAATGCTAAATGCAAAAAATAAATATTTATAAATAACTGTTAGCACTTACATAATGCTTCCTATCTATCAGTAACACTTGTTAATATAATTAAGCTAATAACAAGTCTATAAAGCCATCTTTATTATTAAAAAAATTTAAAGAAATACTGTACAATTGTCCTCTATTTTAGGTTAGGACACTGAGAGCCTAGTCCTCAAGCTGGAGTCCTCAACTCCAGCTGGTGAGTTGCAGAACTGAGACTCCAATGCATGCAGTCTGTCTCTAGACGCATGTCTTTAGCTCCCTCAGCATACCACCATAGAAGAAAGGAAAGAAGGAATTAAAGAACTCAGAGAAAAGAGGCTTCTCTGTGTGCTTGGCAGTCAGAGAAGTCTTGTTAAAAAGACAGGATGTTTGCTGAGCTTTGAAAGATAAGGAAGCTCTGGAAAAGGAAGAGAGTGGACGTGCATCTCAGACAATGTAGATGTTGCCAGACATGAAAGGGCCTGAGAAGGTATTTGTCCAGTTTCTGGTGACATTCTTTACAGGGTGAGTTAGATCAAATTCCACTGACATTTTATCTTATAAATATTGCATGCAGGCTAGAAATAGCCACATCAGTGGCGAAGAAGGACAAAGGGAGGTGATTTCTCTCCTGACAGAGGTCCCAGGGCAGGAAAGGAACAGAAGATGGAGATAGAGCTGACTGTTTAATGATGAATGCAGCAATCTTTTTCTTTAACGTACAATATTATATGACTGAGAAAAGGGGAAATGATGAGGCTTGGCTTCTCATACCGACAGGGAAAAGGAAATATTGCTTTCACAGGGTCATGTGCCCACACCCAAATTGGTTGTCAGAATTAGGATTTAATAACAATAAAAATATTGCTCTTGTGATTTGACCATGGTGGTGAAGATGATGCTAACCAGGCATCCAGGAGAACAAATACAGTGCATACATTTACAGCTAAAGAAACCAAGAGATGTCTTTCACACCAGAGAACAAACTATGAGGAAAGGGCAGGCAAAGGAAGGGAAGGTCACACAAGGTTACTGAAGAAGCAGAGAGGACCAGATGCAGATCTTGAGAAAGCTCACAAAGCAAAACCAACAACTGAAGAATGGAATGAGGAGAGCAGACTTGTTGTGGAGGTGGAAACTGCCCTGAATCCATGCTGATACAAAGAGGATAAAAGAAAAGTGGACAGTAAAAGACATCACGCAGGTACACCCTATTTGTAGGAAGCGGTCTGCCAATGGAGAAGTGAGAGGAGACATACTCTGCATGATGAGCAATGCTGCTGCTACCAATCTGAGTGATTGGGAAGAATAACACTAAGTTCACTCTCATATAAATTATACATCATAAAAGAATTTCTGCTAGCCTAAAACATGGCCATTGCCCTTATTTCCATGAGCCTCCTGAAAATGGTAGGTCTAGGAGGAATTTAACTTATTCATATATGTGCAATGATCAAAAAAGTACCCACCTAAAAGTGTATTCAAAATAATTCTCAACAGACTATTAGTGAAGGATATTCGGCAGCACATTAAGCATACAATAATACAAAATAATCTAGTGACCTTTATTCTAGTAGCATAAGTATGGCTCACTGATAAGAATATATTAACATAATTCACTATAATAATTTGTTCAAAAGTAAAAATTTCAACACCCATTATTTATGAGAAAAAAATTTAAACCACGGTAAGAGAAAGATAAGCCTTTAATATGTCTTTATCAAACTAAAGGTCTGAATTATATAAAATGAGAAGCAGTGGAAAATTTCCTCTTAAAAACTGAGATGACCACTACCAATGGAAAAAGAATTGAGGTATAAAAAGTGGAAAGGATATGGATACAAGTATCATTAGTTGCAGATGATATAATCATTTACTCAGAAAACTCGAGAAACTCAAAAAATCATTAGAAGTAATCAAATCAGTAAAATCTATGTATTGGTAGCTATATCTATATCATATATTAAAACAAGAACCAGTCGGTATAATGAAAGCAAAAGTTACAAAAAAGAAAGTAGATTGTCAAAGACCAAAGGTTATAAGAAATATGAAAACCCATATTAAGAAAACTTTAAAACGCTATTTAGGTACCCAAAGTCTTAAAGAAAATATATATCATAATCTTAGATAAGAAAACTCAATGTCATTAAGCTACCAACTCTTTCTAATTTAACCTGTGAATTTATAACTCTCCCAAGAAAATGACTAGGCCTTAAAAAATAGACAAGCAAATTCTAAAGTTGATATAGAAAAATCAACAAGGAAAAATATCCACATAATATCTGAGTGAGGTTAATGAATTGCATTATAAAGCCTAATTGATTACTATAGTGTCTTATTGTGAATGGATAGATAGATCAAAGAAAGAATATATAAATAGAACCAAATACATGAAGGATTTTGTTTTAGGGTATTTCTATCAGTAGAAAAAATAGAAATTATTTAGTAAATGGTGATGAGGGAATTCGTTAGCCATCTAACCAACACTGAATCACTGTATCACTCTGCAATAAAATTCAGATGGACCAAAATTTTAAGTGTGAAAAGTAGAACCATGAAATTACAGTTTGTTTACTAGTAGAAAAGGCATTTCTAAATCAGATACAAAATCCAGGGAAGATAATTGGAAAAGCTGACTATTTGAAATATATAAACCCAAAAATGTCTACATGGTAAAAATTATCATAAAGATAAAGACAAAAATAAAATATAGAAAAGTAATAAACTATGGTCTTTAATGTTTAAAGCACATTATGCTAAGTGAAACAAGTCAGACAGAGAAAGACAAGTACCATATGATTTCACTTATATGTGGAATCTAAAAGCACTAACAAACAAAAATCCCCTACTTCCTAGATACAGAGAACAGATTGGTGGTTGGTAGTTGCCAGAGGGGTGGGTGAAATGGGTGAAGGGAGTCAAAAGGTACAAACTTCCAGTTATAAAATAAGTCATGGGATGTAATGTACAGCCTGGTGACTATAGTTAATATTACTGTATTGTATACTTGGAATTTGCTAAGAGAATAAATCTTTAAATTTCTCATCACAAGAAAAAATAATTTTGTAACTACATATGGTGATGGATATTAACTAGACTTATTGCTGTGAACATTTCACAATATATACAAATACTGAATCATTATGTTGTACACCTGAAATGAATATGTTATATGTCAATTATACCTCAATAAAAAAATTTTTTAACAATAAGGTAGAGCCCTTAACGTTTAAAGAACATTAATACAAATCAATGCAAAAATTTCAAAATGTCTAAGTGAATAAATAATTATATATAGTCTTTGGTTGAACCATATACCATTCTAAGTGCTCTATATTACATATACTATCTCACATAATTTCCCAACAATACTACTACTGTACAATACTTTACTATCCCATTTCACATATGAGACAAGAAGTTAAGTAACATGCCCAAGATGACACATATATTGAGTGACAGGACTGGTATTTGAATCCAGGAGAATCGTATTCCAAGTTCAGAGTTTGACCACCATACTATGCTGTCTCACCATGATATAATAATTAGTCTTATAATGAGAATGAGGCAGATCCCCAGGTAGCAGTTGGAACACTCCTCAGGATGTAAATTTAAATGGAAAGGGCCAAGTTCAGAATATGTATATAGATTCCACCATTAGTGTAAAAGAATGAATGGACTATAGACACACACATGTATATACTTACTTCTGCATAAATTATTCTTGGAAATATACTGAAAAAAAGAAAAAGACCTGGTACTTGGAGAGATAACTGGGTAGGTAAGGGTATACAGGAGTAAGGGGGACATTTTGCTGCATGCTGCTCTATGTTTTTGAAAGTTGTGCCATATCATGTATTAACCATTGAAAAAAATTAAATATTTTTCTAAAATAACACATATTTAATGTTTAGTGCACTGCATGGTTTATTGCAATCACACTCTTTGTAGTGAAAGTGCTTATAAAGAGTGAAATGGCCAAATGTTTACACATAGACAAAGAGAGAAGGCTTGAGCTAAACAGCTGTTAACAACATTTTAGCTTTCCCCCAGTAGCACAAAGCCAGTTCAGAGCTGGGACTAGAGTAGACAGTGAATAAACACTACCCAGGTGCCAGAAAGCTCAGTGCCCAACTTAAAGCTGGTCACACTAACTCCCTTAACCCTTAAGTTGACTCATTTGAGTTTTCCTTTTTCCCTTGGTTCTCACATTCTGTGTCTACTATATTCATTTTACTGTTATTTCCTATGTTGTAAACTTCAAATCATTTTGCAGTGACAGACTATTCATAGTTAGCATATATAAAAGCATGATTTTAAATGTTTGCTTACCAAAGCATTTCCATAAAATGGAACAAGAGAAATTGTTGCTCTCACCAGGCATGGCATTCAGACTTTCCAGTTAACTTAGTGAAATCACTCACCTGTAACAGTCTGTAATTTGCTGTTTTTACCAAAGCATTTTGTTTCTTTCCAGTGTTTGTGAAGTAGTAAATCAATTCATCTCCCTGAACATGAACTCTAAACTAGATGATCAACCAGTGTGCTCCTTAAATCTTAACTTGGAAATGATCGTCACTTTCTAAAACCACCACAAAATAACAAGAACCTACCCGAATGAAAAGGCTGAAATGTAACGAAGGCTTCGTGGTGCTATTTATAAATTGCTTAAGCATCTGCCGCCAACCAGAGTTTCATGTATTCTACGGCTGCTGAATTACATCTTTGTACACGGTAAGAAAGCACGTCTAGCATTTTTTACGTAGGGGAGATAAACCCTGTTTGTGAGCTCTGCAGTGAATGAGACTGAACTCAGTACTTGTTTATGGTCCCCCAAGATTGTTCAGCAAGCCTGAAATGTATCAAATAATTACCCACAGCAGTAGAAGCTGGAGCTGTGTTTTGTGTACTATTGACTCAAGTCAATTATAACTTCTTTCAAACTGCTCCATCACCTTCTGCAAATTGTAGCATATATCTCCATGACAGAAAGGAGGCTCATCTTTCATTTACATCGTACTTTTTCCAAAGCCTAAAGATAGAAAATCCTGCCTTGACTGATTATAAATATCCCTCCCCTCAGGATATGACTGAGAGACCGAAGGATGTCTGCTTTTCTCCCTCTTCATTGAAAGGGAGTTGCCATTCAATTAAATTGAATGTTCCTTTCATTTTCTATGGATGAGTTTACTTAGTATCTCTGCAGGCACATGGAGACATCCGGGTTGCTGCCTGTCTGGCTACTCAAGGCAGCACTGTCGTTTCACCAACCCAGTGGAAGCTGCAGGATCAAGCTGGGACTGAGTCATTGTAAGCAGAGCTTTATAATTTTCCCTGTTGTCCTCATTCTACTTCCTAACCACCAGGAAGCTTATTCCGGGACCCATTCAGACTTGGATCATCTAGGTTGTTCCTTACCCATTAAAAGTTACCAGTCTTGTTTCTCATTCTTATAGATTTACTAGACATTAGTGACTTACTCCATTCTGGCCAAGGTTAAAGAAAAGAGTTAACTGCTCATCAGCTATACTAACAGAAAGGCCTCTGAGTTGATTTTTAACAACCAGGGCATGGAAACCGCTAAACCATTAGAATGATTGCACTCTGGAAATTGAAAAAGACATTAAAAATTGTGTATTCTCCACATCCCATGTATTAGGAAATTGACGCTCGAAGTAACCACCTATAGAGTTAGTTAGTTGAAGATCTGAAACCAAAACTCAGGTCTCTTTTTCTTTCCATACTGATTTGCTGACTGCAAATCTTCAATAGTTTTTGAGGCTTTGAATTGCAAGATAACCCAAAAGTGAATCATTGCTGTTTGAGTCTCTGGCATATGTCTATCATATAATAAAAGATATAATATAAAAATAGACTATATATATATATATATATATATATATATATATAAAGAGACTATATATCTGTATTTATATCTGTAATTTATGTGTATGTTTCTACAACAGAATAATAGAAGATATCTACTAGATAATAAAGAACATGGAGCATGAGATAAAAATTGTCATGTGTGTTCTTGTGGGTGAAGAGGACTCATGGGAAGCAGAGTCCTTTCTCTTCATTGGAGTGTGCCATACGAAGATATGTACACTATGGATCATCCCCTTTTATTTTAACCAGATAAAATTGGCTTGAAATAACCAACATTTATTTTTGAAAAGAGAATTTGTTGACTTCTCCAAGCATCAACACTAAGGCTGTCCACTCAACTCTGTGAAATCATTCACCTGTAATAGTCACAAGTTGCATTTTCACAAGGACTGGAAGAGGAAATATCACAAAAGGCTTAGCTTCTTCTTAGGGAGGGCAGAAGAGTGACAATTTAAGAACATAGACTTTAGTGTTAAATAGACCTGGTTTTGAGCCCCAGTTTTGCTATTTATTAACTAAGACATCTTGAAATTTTCTTCTTTAGGATTCCATTGTTGGTGAAAGAGCCATCATAAAGAAAACCACTTTGTAGAAGTTTTCTAAAGATAAACGAGGTAACGAATGAAAGTGCTTAGCTCTTTGCCTGAGTCATAGTAAGCCCTGAATGAATATAGCATATTCTAACCAAAGGGGCTGTGGGAAAGGGAAGGAGCTGTTCCAGGTTTGTTTAGGTGGTAGGGAGTATTGGAGAAAGGAAGGTGTCTTGAATATATATAACAGGACAATAGCAGATGGGGCCCTAGAATGTCATGTCTAGTGTCAGTAATAGGTAAGTCATCTCCAAAATCACCCTGAATCCTTTCTAACTGATCTCTAGTCATTTTACATAGTTTCTCATCAGTGCCTTTTCCCATACAGTCCAGTCTACCTGAAGTGCTTTCCATTTCTCATTGCCACCCCAGCTATCGTGGTAAGGCTATATACCTTTTTTGGGGGGTCACGCCAGGGCAGCTTGCGGGAACTTAGATCTCTGACAAGGGATCAAACCCATGCCCCCTGCATTGGGAGCATGAAGTCTTAAACCCTGGACCACCAGGGAAGTCCTTCATGGTAAGGTTACATATTGTTCAGTCTCCGATTATCCTGCTGTTTCAAGTCCATCTCCTCAGTGAACTGAGCTCTTTAAGGGAACAGGCTATGGCAATGATAAAGGTTTTAATGTTATGCATATTTTTATTCCTAATACTTAGAAGAGTGTCTGATATATAATAGGTCTACAAACATTATTTGATGAATAAATGTATGAATGAACCACTCACTGCTCAGCCTACCTGGATTAGAACTCCTGGAAAAATTCTGCTGGCGTCTTTCTTTCTAAAGTGAAGAGCTATCCCATTTGCTCTTGAGTGGTTGTGACCAAGCACTGGGTATTCTGAGTGTCTATTTTTCCAACAAGTATACCTCCCCAAAAACAACAACAAAAAAAAAATTAAAAGAAAAAACTGGATGGTCACCTTTTTCACTGAATGTGACAAAGTGGTGTATTCTAAGAAACAACTCTTTCTAATAACCCAGTCAAAGTAGAAAAAGAAATCTAGTGCCTAACCAAGTTCAAGGACAAACTCTACTAAGTCTCCAAAGTTCACCCACTTATTTAGACAGACTGTGTGTTATATAATACTATTGTAGCACTGTCAAATTTCTTGGATCTAATAATGTTCTCCATCTTCTAATACATTTATGTCTGCAAGTCTATTCCTAGAGACTTCTTTACCATTTTGAGTAAATTCCTCATCTATGCCATGGCTCAATGTTCTCATCTATAAAATAGACATAATAAAAGAGCCTATTAGGTCTTCATAGGAAGGGTCTGAGGAAGAAATTAGTGATAAAAATAAGACATTCAAAACAGCACAATGAACAATTAATAAAGGTTAAATATGATTATATTAAAATATTTTACATTAATTTAGGGGATTTTATGGTTATAGTTACATAATTAGAGGTGTGTAAATAAGTGATTCTTGTAAACATTGGAAAATTCCTCCAAGAACTGAAGAAATTTACTTTAAAAATAAACATTGTATTTCTTACATTCCCTCATACGTTTTGGATGACTTATCAGAAAGTGCATTCTCTGGATTAAGAGGTGTGGGAAAGGAGGTCTTCCTTTTTGTGAATATTTCAGTCTACCAATGACCACTTAATAGCTTACTCTTTCTTTCTCTTATACTTCTTCCATTTTCTCTCTTCTTACATTTCTACCCCACATGCTAGTGTAGAATTAAAATTCTATGTGATCATCATTAGTGTATAGGAATGCAAGAGACTTCTGTTCATTAATTTTATATCCTGAAACTTTACCAAATTCATTCATTAGCTCTAGTAGTTTTCTGATAGCACCTTTAGGATTCTCTATGTATAGTATCATGTCATCTGCAAACAGTGACAGCTTTACTTCTTCTTTTCTGATTTGGATTCTTTTTATTTCTTTTTCTTCTCTGATTGCTGTGGCTAAAAATTCCAAAACTATGTTGAATAACAGTGGTGAGAGTTGACAACCTTGCCTTGTTCCTGGTCTTAGAGGAAATTGTTTCAGTTTTTCACCATTGAGAATGATGTTGGCTGTGGGTTTGTCATATATGGCCTTTATTTTGTTGAGGTAAGTTCCCTCTATGCCTACTTTCTGCAGGGTTTTTATCATAAATGGGTGTTGAATTTTGTCAAAAGATTTTTCTGCATCTGTTGAGATGATCATATGGTTTTTCTCATTCAGTTTTTTACTATGGTGTATCACAACGATTGATATGCATATATTGAAGAATCCTTGCATTCCTGGGTTAAACCCCACTTGATCATGGTGTATGATCCTTTTAATGTGCTGTTAGATTCTGTTTGCTACTATTTTGTTGTGGATTTCTGAATCTATGTTCATCAGTGATATTGGCTTGTAGTTTTCTTTCTTTGTCACATCTCTGTCTGGTTTTGGTATCAGGGTGATGGTGGCCTCGTAGAATGAGTTTGGGAGTGTTCCTCCCTCTGCTATATTTTGGAAGAGTTTGAGAAGGATAGGTGTTAGCTCTTCTCTAAATGTTTGATAGAATTTTTCTGTGAAGCCATCTGGTCCTGGGCTTTGGTTTGTTGGAAGATTTTTAATCACAGTCTCAATTTCAGTGCTTGTGATTGGTCTGTTTATATTTTCTGTTTCTTCCTGGTTCAGTCTCAGAAGGTTGTGCTTTTCTAAGAATTTGTCCATTTCTTCCAGGTTGTCCATTTTATTGGCATAGAGTTGCTTGTAGTAATCTCTCATGATCTTTTGTATTTCTGCAGTGTCAGTTGTTACTTCTCCTTTTCCATTTCTAATTCTGTTGATTTGAGTCTTCTCCCCACCCTTTTTTTTCATGAGCCTGGCTAATGGTTTATCAATTTTGTTCATCTTCTCAAAGAACCAGCTTTTAGTTTTATTGATCTTTACTATCGTTTCCTTCATTCCTTTTTTCCTTTATTTCTAATATTATCTTTATGATCTCTTCTGCTAACTTTGGGGAATTTTGCTCTTCTTTTTCTAATTGCTTTAGGTGTAAGGTTAGGTTGTTTATTTGAGATATTTCTTGAAGTAGGATTGCCATTTATCATTGCAACAAAAAAATAAAATACCTGGGAATAAACCTACCTAAAGAGACAAAAGACCTGTATGCAGAAAACTATAAGACACTGATGAAAGAAATTAAAGATGATACACAGATGGAGAGATATACCATGTTTTTGGATTGGAAAAATCAACATTGTGAAATTGACTATACTCCCCAGAGCAATCTACAGATTCAGTGTAATCCCTATCAAACTACCAATGGCATTTTTCACAGAACTGGAACAAAAAATTTCACAATTTGTAGGGAAACACAAAAGACCCCGAATAGCCAAAGCAATCTTGAGAAAGAAAAATGGAGCTGGAGGAATCAGGCTCCCTGACTTCAGACTATACTACAAAGTTACAGTCATCAAGACAGTATGGCACTTGCACAAAAACAGAAATATAGATCAATGGAACAGGATAGAAAGCCCAGAGATAAACCCATGCACATATGATCACCTAATTTATGACAAAGAAGGTAAGAACATACAGTGGAGAAAATACAGCCTCTTCAATAAATGGTACTGGGAAAACTGGACAGCTACATGTAAAAGAATGAAATTAGAACACTCCCTAACACAAAAATAAACTCAAAATGGATTAAAGACCTAAATGTAAGGCCAGAGAGTAGAAAACTCTTAGAGGAAAACATAGGCAGAACACTCTATGACGTATACCACAGCAAGACCCTTTATGACCCACCTCCTAGAGAAATGGAAATGAAAACAAAAATAAACAAATGGGACCTAATGAAATTTAAAAGCTTTTGCACAGCAAAGGAAACCATAAACAAGCCGAAAAGCCAACCATCAGAATGGGATAAAATATTTGCAAATGAAGCAACTGACAAAGGATTAATCTCCAAAATTTACAAGCAGCTCATGTAGTTTAATATCCAAAAAACAAACAAACCAATCAAAAAATGGGCAGAAGACCTAAATAGACATTTCTCCAAAGAAGGTATACAGATTGCCAACAAACACATGAAAGGTTGCTCAACGTCACTAATCATTAGAGAAATGCAAATCAAAATGTGTGAGGTATCACCTCACACAAGTCAGAATGAACATCATCAGAAATTCTACAAACAATAAATGCTGGAGAGGGTGTGGAGAAAAGGGAACCCTCTTGCACTGTTGGTGGGCATGTAAATTGATACAGCCACTATGGAGAACAGTATGGAGGTTTCTTAAGAAACTGAAAATAGTACTACCATACGACCCAGTGATCCCACTACTGGGCATTACCCTGAGAAAACCATAATTCAAAAAGAGTCATGTATCACAATGGTCATTGCAGCTGTATTTACAATAGCCAGGAAGTGGAAGCAACCAGAGTGTCCATCGACAGATGAATGGATAAGGAAGATGTGGCAAATATATACAGTAGAACATTACTCAGCCATTAAAAGAAACAAAATTGAGTTATTTGTAGTGAGGTGGATGGACGTAGAGACTGTCATACAGAGTGAAGTAAGTCAGAAAGAGAAAAACAAATACCAAACGTTAACACATATATATAGAATCTAAAAAAAAAAAAAAGGTTCTGAAGAACCTAGGGGCAGGACAGGAATAAAGATGCAGACTTACAGAATAGACTTGAGGACACGGGGAACGGGAAGGGTAAGCTGGAATGAAGTGAGAGAGTGCCATGAACATATATACACTACCAAATGTAAAATAGATAGCTAGTGAGAAGCAGCCACATAGCACAGGAAGATCAGCTCTGTGCTTTGTGACCACCTAGAGGGGTGGGATAGGGAGGGTGGGAGGGAGACACAAGAGGGAAGGGATAGGAGGATATATGTATACCTATAGCTGATGCACTTTCTTATAAAGCAGAAACTAACACGACATTGTAAAGCAATTATACTCCAATAAAGATGTTACAAAAAAATCTATGTGATCAAGAACATAATAAATGGCTTAAGTCTGAAACTCTTACATGCTGATTCTTGATAGAACATCCTTTCTCCCTCCACCCCTCCCGCCTGCAGGTAAATTTTCCCCTGATCTCCAGCTGCCACCTTGACAAAAACTGAACCCCAGAGCCTAGCATGTAGACCTATAATTTGTCATTTTATTTTTCAATCTCAGCATGGTGCTCCCTGGTGCCAAGCATTTCCCACTTTGAAATGAAATAGACCCCTGCAGAATTCTCTTACAACTGGTCCCTCATCCTGATGAAGAGACTGAATAGGACAGCAGAAATGGCTTACGGGATGATAGGGGAAAAATATTCAGTGATAGGAGGAGCTCCTGAGGTGAATGCCAAGATGATTGTTTTGTTCAAACGGTGGTGAGTCATGTCCCCAGGGAAAGGAAGGAAAACTAGTTCTTCGAAGAAAAAAGATTTTACTTTTGGAGTCTCTTTTCATTTTATTTGGCTAGGCCAACTTTATTCCATTTTTTATATATTTAACTTGTTTTCTGAGAGATCCGGTTGATCTAGGATGACAACACATTCAACTATATAGTTTGAGGTTCGGGTTGGTGCAGAAGTGACAATTCAATTGTTCATGAGATCTAACCTCAGAATGAAATGCCAGGAGCAATCTACTTTCTCTTAGTGCTTCAATCCCTTTACAACCCAGTCACAACTGGTCTTTATTTTTGACATCAAATTCACAATCAAAGTAATAGAACACTTTTTCTTTTTATCATCAGTCAATGTTTCCAGGCTCAAACACAGGCAGAAGATGCACCAAATGATGTCAAAATGAATATTATACCACAAGCAGAATGGAAGCAAATCATCCACCTATCAAGAAAGTTGCTATTACACTGTAGTTTTGCCTGACTTAAGGTATTGAAAAATGTGTCTCAAGGGAATGCTTTTGGGTCACGAGTAGCACCAGAGCTTCTCCTCAAAGACATTATGATACTCATTAACCTCACGTGCCACCATCCATGTCTTTTCGAATGCTTTCCTTTTTGGTTGTTTTTTCACACCTATTACAAAATATAAAAACCAAAGTAACCTGCTTTCACTCGGTTCAGAAGGGAAAGTAAAGAAGAAAGGACACCAGTATGGAAAAAAAAAAAAAGCTTTGCTTAAGTATACACTTTTACTTATTTATTCATGCAGTAAATATTTATGGAGGACTTACTATGCCAAGTGTGGTAGTAAGTACCGGTTTATACTGGGGAAAAAGACAGACAGGATTCCCGCCTTATGAAATATTCATTTGTCAGCAGGGGGGGAACGGACGATAAACAAATAAGTCCCCGTACATGTCAGATTTTAGATGATAGATTCTCATAGACAAAATTAAGCACCGTGAAGAAAATAAGACAGAGTGATGTGAAGTGGGGGGAAAGGGGAGGGAGAGGCATCTCCGATTAGGGTGACCAGTTCTCCCTGAGGGAATATTCAGCTGAGACTAAGTTTAAGAAGGAGCCAAACGCGCAGGATCCAGGCACACAGTGTTCCCAGTGGAAGGGACGGCAAGTGAAAAGCTCTGAGGAAGGAAAGCTCTTGGCCTTGGTGTCTGGAGCAGAGCCAGCTACGGGGGAAGCAGTGTGGGAAGAAATCTGAGACGTCGCCAGGGGCCGAACTGCACAGCCCAACGGAAGAATACAGCCATAACTTTCCCTGTTTGTGAAAGGGGAGGAGGGCAGAAAATTCAGCACGAATAGGAAGTGTAGCCTAAAGGTGTGTAAACATCATGCAAAGCAGAGGACAAGCGAGGTCATCAGACACTGCTCTCGCTTTGAACCTATCTCTAAAACTAGGACATCACCGCCTTGAGCAAAGTCACTTAGCAAATCTGTAACCCTCTTTTTCTTTTTTTAAAATTTTATTTTATTTCATTTTTTACATCTTTATTGGAGTATAATTGCTTTACAATGGTGTGTTAGTTTCTGCTTTATAACAAAGTGAATCAGTTATACATATACATATGTTCCCATATCTCTTCCCTATTGCGTCTCCCTCCCTCCCACCCTCCCTATCCCACCCCACTACGTGTTCACAAAGCACTGACCTGATCTCCCTGTGCTATGTGGCTGCTTCCCACTAGCTATCTACCTTAAATTTGGTAGTGTTTATATGTCCATCCCTCTCTCTCACCTTGTCACAGCTTACCCTTCCCCCTCCCCATATCCTCAAGTCCATTCTCTAGTAGGTCTGTCTCTTTATTCCTGTCTTACCCCTAGGTTCTTCATGACGTTTTTTTTTTCTTATCAGATGAATGGATAAAGAAGATGTGGAACATATATACAATGGAATATTACTCAGCCATAAAAAGAAATGAAATTGAGCTATTTGTAATGAGGTGGATAGACCTAGAGTGTGTCATACAGAGTGAAGTAAGTCAGAAAGAGAAAGACAAATACTGTATGGAACCCTCTTAACCATGTAGATATCAGGCTCTCCTTGCGCCGGTGTACTGGAAAGACAATATCCTAAAATGCTGTTTGAAAATAATATGTTCACTGTGGTTATAATGAGTAAAATATACAGGTATGAAGCAAAGAGTGGAAGAGCATGTGCCAAAGGAAAGGAAACTTTCATTCAGACGGTACCATAAGGAAATGCTTAGTTGTCTCTGGAATGTTATAATAACATTTTTAGAGTAAAGAAAACCCATTTTGGGCTTTTAGGGTATCAAAGCATACACTCGCAACTAGGAAGAAAAGCTTTCAATACTTGAAAAATAGAAAGCAACTTTGGTTTTTATTCAAAGTATTTCATTTGGTCTAGGTAACATAAAGCACCATGAGATAAAATGCTGGTAATTTGAGTTAATAGATTATCACTTTACAGAAGTCTAAGAGATTTTGAGAGAAGGGACAGGATTAAATGAGCATCCAGCTGTTCATCAGTTAATTAAGTCCTTTAAAATATTAGTAAGTGTTAGATACTGTTATAAAGAGTCTCAGTATGAATGAGTCACAGGCAAATAAGACACATGATGCCTGCTTTATGAATTTTGAGCTCAGCATGTTTTCCAACTGGCTTATATTCCTTAGGAGATAAGTTGTTCCCCAAATAATTAAGCATCTTTAATGTGTTTTTGCAATCTGGCCTAATGATGTGACAGAGGAAATAGTCAAAGTGTCATATGGCCTATGGATATGAAAATGTCCCAAGTGGCCAGCTGTCCTTCTGTCAAAACTTCTTTAAATTGTTTATCAACTTGTGTGTTTAGTATATAAGTTTTTGGAACTCTGAATTATTTTAGATATATTTTTTAATGTTTCTATCCAAGAGTAGGAGTTCTCAATAGGTGTAAGATTTTGAACAATGGTTTCTTAGATATGACATCAAAAGGACAAGCAACAAAAGGAAAAATAAATAAAAACTTCATCAAAATTAAACATTTTTGTTATTCCAAGTACATCATTACCAAAGTGAAAAGACAATCTTCAGTCTAAGAGAAAATATTTTCAAATTATACATCTGATAAGGGGCTTGTACATCGAATATATAAAGAACACTTACAATTCAATAATAAAAAGACAACCCCGTTTGAAAATGAATAAAGAATCTGAATAGACATTTCTCTAAAGGAGATATACAAATGGCTAATAACCTCATGAAAATATTCTCAATATTATTTGCATTTGCATTAGGGAAATACAAATCAAAACCACAATGAGATGTCACTTTACACTCACTAGGATGACTATTGTCAAAAAGTCAGACAATAACAAGTGTTGTCAAGGAAGTGGAGAATTTGGAACCCCTCCACACTGCTGGTGGGAATGCAAAATGGAGCAGCCTCTTTGGAAATAGCCTAGTAATTCCTCAAAATATTAACCATAAAGGGGACTTCCCTGGTGGTCTGGTGGTTATTACTCTGCACTTCCAATGCAGGGGCACGGATTCAGGGTTCAATCCCTGGTCGGGGAACTAAGATCCCACATGCCATGTAGCATGGCCAAAAAAAAAGGTTAAACATAGAGTTATGACATGACCTATCAGTTTCACTCCTAGGTATCTAAGAGAAATCAAAACATGTCCACATAAAAACACAGGTATGTATGTTCATAAAAGAATTATTCATAATAACCAGAAATGAAAATAATCCTAATGAGCATCAATGGATAAATGAAATGTGGTACATCCATATAATTGAATATTATTTGGCAATAAAAAGAAATAAAGTACTGATTCATGCTATAATATACATGAACCTTGAAAACATCATGCTAAATGAAATCAGCCAGTCACAAAGACCACCTATTGTATGATGCCATTTATATGAAATGCCTAGAATAGGCAAATCCAGGGACACAAAATGAGATTAGTGGTTGCCTAAAGGTGGGGATGGGGTGATTTGAGGAGAAATGAGAGTGATTGTTAATGGGTATGCACTTTCTTCATGGGATGATGATATGTTATAAAATTGAGTGTGGTAATGATTACACAACTGTGAATATACTTAAAACCATTCAATTGTACACTTTACAAGGGTAAATTATAGGATTATATGGTATGTAAATTATATCTCAATAAAGCTGCCATTTTTTTAAAAGTAAATGTGCTTAACAGAGATTATTGCACTATATGATTCCTATCCCGGCATATTGCTCCCCCAAAACGGAAGACTTCTAACATACTAAGAAAGAAATGGTCAAGTAATAAGACCAGAATTAACTGATCTCTCACTGAGCTACATATGCTGTTAATTAAGCCCTCAACGTGGATGTGGAATCTAAAGGGGACAAAAATTAAACAATTTTCCAAAATATACGATGGTGACAAAAGTAAAATTTACTCTTGCAGTATATTAACTCAATTACTATATTTACTAGGACTCTAGAATTATAGCTTCATAGGACACTTCAGCAATCACCTCATCAAACTTCCACCTTATAAAATAGGGAAACAGAGACCCAGAAAATTTAAATCTTTTGCCCTCAGGTCACAGAATAAGTGATAGATGGAGCAAGGAACAAAAGTCAGATCTTCTGAATTCCAATCCAGTAGAAGGTCAATTAGATTATCTATTTAATACATAAAGGTCTTAGATAACAGGTTCAGCCATTATTTTAAAAGGAAAAAGAATGTCTTTCTTAAAGTAGTGGTTTATCTTAAAGACAAACACTAGATTTAATGCATACAATATATTAAATTTAGTGTTCCATATTAAAAGAAAAGCTAGAATTTCTTTCTACCAGGAGTGATCAAGAGTGTTATCCTGGCGAATTCTGGCACGTGGGATTAAAGCCAAGGACACAAATGTATGTCCCCAGACACAGGTAAGGGATAAGAAATGGGTTGTGAGTATCCCTAGAGAGGTTCTTTTAGGTCTTGGGCAAATCACCATTTACAATCTGTTCATACTCTCTTGTCCCTTCCATCCCCTGGGTTTCCAGAAAACCTCAAATGAGGTAGGGCAAGAAAGCCACACAGAGAGTAAGAAGCTGATAAAAGACAAAAGCATTCTTTTGCCTACTTTGTGATTGGGGTGAGAAAGAATGACTGTGGATGAGCCTCCATGTTCTCCTATTTCCTATGGTCTAGATTGTTTCTCAAGGTAGGGACCAGCATCACTTTGTTAGAAAAGCAGACTTCAACCCCATCTCATCCCAGACCAATCAGAATCTGCATTTTCACAAGATTCCCAGGTGATAGGGGTGCACATTAAAAATCAAGAAGACCTGGAGAGCCAGGGGGTCTCCATCAGTTGTTTCTCTGAAGCACTGCCCAGGTGTCTGCATCTTGGGGGTCCAGGTGCCCATAGAGGCTTAAACAATTGGTTAGCATCTCTACATCCTTGGGCAGTTCTAGCTTCTGGGTTTGCATGAAAGTCATCCACTGTGGCTCCAACCAGAAAGAAGCTATGCTTGTAGTAAGAAGTGTTGTCAGCTGGCTACTAACTCAACTTCCAGTCCCAAGTAATTTTCCAGTTTTCTCCCTCTCTCTGTTTAAAAGCTCCTAACAAGTTCCTGTAGCATCTCAGTGAATACATTTTCATTACATTTCTGTGCTTTCATCCATGCAAAATAAGGGAGTTCTCCTTTCTCAGAAATGAATGTCATATCTCCTGTCAAACTCTTCATTTTCACAAGTTCAGACTAATTATGGCTGCAGATGGTACCGCTAAATAAAGTTCTCTGTTGTGGACACTTAATCATATCAGTATTCCCGATAGAAATGTCTGTCTTGTGGTAAAACCTGTTGCTGTGGGTTAGCTGAGATTTTAAAGTTACGTTGAGTTCTTTATCCTAATTTTATTCCAAGCCAAAGGTTGCTATGGAAACTCATGTGCAGGCTTAGAAATATCTCTTTAGGATTCCTGTTGTCTAAATACTAAAGAAAATGCTGACATCCCATTAGCATTTAAACACTACATGGCTTGTGCAGAGGAGCAAACAGCAGAGTGTGTAAAATCACATCCAAGTTCAGCTGACCAGTCACTGTATGGATGCTCATTTTTCCCCATCTACAGTTCATCTAGAACTCTTCTTCCAATCGCTAAACTGTCTTGTGACAATCTCATTATTCTCCAGCATCTCCACCAGAGGGTAAGTGGCTCAGAGGGGAAAAAAAAAAAAAAAGGAAAAACAAACAACGGCAAAAAAAGCAGTTAACGTTCTTTGTGAAAAACTGCCTTTCTGAGTAATGTTTTACTGTAGAAGGTTAAATCCAAGGGCTAAAATGTATCTTATGTGGTCACAGATTCTCCATTGTTCTTTCTTTCCTCTCATTGTTCACCTAGGCAATAAAGATCTGTCTTCTATGACTTAAAAAATCAGCATCAATTGCACTTAATTGTATCATATTTCAGGAAAAGATACTAAGAACTTGTTTTTTGTTTTCTTGGCCATGCACGTAGCTTGTGAGATCTTAGTTCCACTTCCAAGGATGGAACCTGTGCCCCCTGAAGTGGAAGAACAGAGTCCTAACCACTGGACTCCTGCGGAATTCTCAAGAATTTGGTTTTGATTTTATATTTTAGTGGCATGTGATGAACAAGGAGAGACTCGAACCTCTGTACCACCTGACAGCTCTGTACAAGAAAATGTCCAAGGTTTTCAACATAGCCAAAGAATTTCAAGATTCAGAGTTACCTTCTCAGAAGTTTATTTTCAATGGGATGAATTTAGATTATGTGGGAGATAAGTGGTAATTTATAGCTTAGGTGGGACTCTAAGCCAATATGAAGATCCCCATTATGGGTCATGGTCAAGTGTGGGCTCTCTCATAAGTGGGTGACCACTTGCTTGCTGGCTACTCCACGTAACTAGCTACCTTTACAGTTTCTATCCCCAAGACAATGGAGCCCCAGATCAAACATTTTGTTGGGGTCTTCACCAGAGCCACATTGGTCCACTAAACTCTCCCAGCTGTTTCCAAACCTGTAGGGTGCCCTTAGACATTCTTACTCTCCAAAGGATGGCTGCAAGCCTGTAGAGATGTGAGTGCATAAATCCAAGTAATGTTTAATTTATCACAATATATCTTGTTGCTGTTTTTTTCCCTGGTAGCTAACAAAAATAGCAATGCTGAACATTGAGCAGTCTGTATTCTGTCTCATTCAGTGAGAATCAAGCTCCCTGGCTTCCATTTCATCTCTACCACTTCCTCATCAGTTGAATTTTTAAAAACCACTCATCTCTCTGGGCTTCAGTTTCCTGTTCTACAAAATGGAGCCAAGCATTGTAGAAGAAGCAGATCTGCCTACCTGTAGAGACAGGGCCCCAGTCTGGTTCCTGGGCACATCTGCCCCCAAGTGTCAGCTCTGATCAAGTCATCAAAACACTATGCTTTTCAACTATAATATAAAACAATTATTACATTTATGGAAAATACTTGCTGTGTTCTTTCATGCAAAAAAGTGGTTCCCAGCAGTTAAACCATTTACATATATTTCCTTTTAAGTGAGCCCGAAATTTCTGTGCCCTCAGTAGGCTCTGTAAATAGGTTGTCTTACACTGGGGACATAAGTTTGTGAAAAGAGATGGATTTGCCTTCTATAGGTTCATGGATAGGAATAAAATGTTTTCTCATACAACAAAATGTGTAACCCTACACAGAAATATCTATGAAATATCTATGTCCATCTCCATCCCTATCTCTAACCTTACCCCCACCTCCATCTCTATCTCTGTAACCTCTGTCTCCATCTACAGCTATACTTCCTTGAAGCATGCAGATCATGCTCCCCATCCAGAATTTTTCTTTTCTGATAAAGACTCTACCTGGGGGGAACTTCCCTGGTGGTCCAGTGGTTAAGAAACCACCTTCCAATGCAGGGGGCCTGGGTTTGATCGCTGGTCAGGGAACTAAGATCCCACATGCTGCAGGGCAACTAAGCCCACGTACCACAACTACCGAGCCTGTGCACTCTGGAGCCCACGCTCCACAACTAGAGAGAAGCCTGTGCGCCCAACAAAGAGCCCAGTTGCTGCATAGCCAAATAAATAAAATAAATAAGTTGAAAAAAAAGACTCAACCCGGAAAACTAAACTTTAAGAGTGCAGAAAACACTTACACAGAAGCATTTGTCACTGCTGTTAAACTAGTTTCAAGATAAAATCTTGATAAGAAATATAAATAACAACTTTTCCCATTTAACCTGAAATGCATTTCCTACTCGCTTAAATATAACAAAGTTGCTGATAATTTACAATTGAAATTAAAATGTTGAATTGTTCTGAAAATGTGGTTTTTGTTTATTCTGTTTGGCAGATTGACCTGATCCCTGAATGCTGAATACCAGGATGGGATGATTAGGTTTAACATTTAACATACATGTCTATAAACATAGATCTGGACACAGACATATACAGCAAGGTTTCAACTTAGGAGAAGAACATAGAACAATATTAGAAAAATAATATTTTCATGAGTAGGCATTATGGACTGATTTATGTCCCCCTCTTCCAAATCCATATGTTGAAGCCTTAATGCCAATGTAATTATACTTGGGTCTTTAAAGAGATAATTAAGGTTAAACTAGGTCATTGGGTGGGGCCCTAATCTAATATGACCAGTGGTCTTATAGGAAGAGGAAGAGATATCATGGATGTGTATGCATTGAGGAAAGACCATGTGAGGAGACAGTGGTACCATTTACAAGCCAAAATTAGAAGTTGCAGGAGAAACCAACCCTACCACCACCTTGATCTTGGACTTTCAGCCTCCAAAACCGTGAGAAAATAAATTTGTTGTTTATGCCCCCCACTCTATGGTATTCTATTATGGCATCTCTAACAAACTAATACAGTAGGTTATCATCAACATGGAGTAGAGGGAAAAACTGGAAATAGAGAGTCCTTCTTTCCATTACAGACTCAGAGAATACCACTTTTGTGACCTTGAGCAAGTCTGATATGCTTATCAGTAAAATTAAAAACTTGGGCTAAGAGAGCTCTGATATTTATTCTTGCTCTTGTTTTGTTTTGTCCTATAATGATGATAATGATAATAATAAGAGTAACAATTGTTTGAAGCATTCTATGAGCATAGCATTCTTCTCTCAGTGCCTTGACATACAAGGATGCTGAAACCATTGCCCCTTACAGCTCTCTTAGGCTGCAACTCTACAACATTTTTTACATTGTTAGCGTCTCTGCAGAAATAAAGAGACTTTATTTACATAATTTTATGTATGCCTTTCAACAGCTGTACAGTGTTTCTAATCATCTACCCTTCAAAGAACACCCAGAGTTAAAAGTCTGAATATTGTCATGCCATGATTTGAAATTTCCTATGTTCTCAACAGTACACACATACATACTCCCTCACATTGTAGAAACATGCTTTTGTGTGGTGTATTTTGAAAAAATCACCTAAACCTATTCATGAAAATGATAGCTAATATTTTATGTACTGGAAGCTTTGTTAAGCAATTTATATGCATTATCCATTCTTTGAATCCTCCTAAATGGTGAGGTAGGGAATATCAACTTCATTTTAGAAAAGAGAAACCAATGCTAAAATGGAAATATTCAGGAGAAATTTAGCTAGCAAAAGGCAGAGCAAGGACCTGAACCAGAAGAATCTGCTTCCAAAGCATGCATGTTTAATACATTATGCAATTCTGCTTCTCTGGAAGACTTCTAATTTCTGGGATGGGCTGCTTTTGGTTAATATGTAGAAACAAACCTTCAACAACAATAAAACTCAATAAATTCCATTCCAAACATCACTTCTTCCAAAAGAATGTTTAAAAGATTTCCAATCTTTGACAGTTATCATTTAAGGATCTAAATAAGTTCACATACATTTCTTTCTATATCCTCTACATACAAAACCAAGCTCTCCTTGCTGTGATTTCCAACAAAACCTCAAGCTGACAGCTGCATTTAGCACTTAATCTCCATCTAAATAATGTTGGCCCTGCCAGATCCAGAATTTGCCATGGACAGAAGAAATCACCCTTCTCTCCCCAGCCCTATGAACAGCCAGCCAAGATCATGTTCGAGGTAAAACTGACACCTGACTTTTACCCCAAAGAGCTGCCTACTCCGGCCATGGCTTCACCAAAAGAAACTAACATCCTTGATATGCAATATGTACCAAGTTAGTATGTGGGCCATCAGAGGACATTATGTTTCTTCCAGGTCTGAGAATGACAAGTTTGGCCAAATACAGTAGTGCAACCAGCCAGAATGCTCCATTTCTTTTGAAAGTTATAAAATTATTTTAAATCTACATAGGAATGTTTTAATCTGCACAGTAAAATTTTCTAATTTACCTGAAAAATGATATTCCTTTAACACTATTGCCCTAGATTTCTTTTTAAATTAAAGTAATATTTGCACATTCTTTAAAAAACCAAATGGTATTAATAGGCTTATAAGAGGAACAGCAGTATCTTCTCAGATTTCATTCTACCTCCGTTTTGCACTCTATTAAGGAAATCATACACAGCATCCTGCTATCTCTTTCAAATAACATTTTCATATCCCAGCTATTTTTTGTTTGTTTGTTTTTAGACATTATACAGGATTTTCTGCTGTCAGCTCACACCACCACTACCTTTCTCATTTAAGGTCAAGAGCTATGTTCTCCAAAGTCACATATCCTGTGTGGTCCAGGTTAGAGCTTGCCATCACACGACCCACAGACATAGAAAACAAACTTATGGTTACCAAAGGGGAAAGGGGGGTGGGGGGATAAATTAGGAGTTTGAAATTAACATATGTACACTATTATATATAAAATAGATAACCAACAAGGACCTACTGTATAGCACAGGGAACTATGCTCAATATATTGTAATAACCTATAAGGAAAAGAATCTGAAAAAGAATGAATATGTGTATATGTATAATTGAATCACTTGCTGTACACCTGAAATGAACACAACATTGTAAATTAATTATACTTAGATTTAAAAAATAAATAAATAAAGTAAGAAATGTACCAGAATTGATTATTCTGGGAAGGTGGACTGGTCAGATGTGTGTGCAGACATGAGCTTTAGACTGGTTCCTGCCATGTGTATAAAAAGTGTCAGGTGTCACTCAGCTGCTTCAGACATATCTTAACTGCCACATCCCCACCCTTCTGCAGCTGCCCCCTGAATTTTTGTAGCAGTTTTACTGATGATCACTCTCTCCTACCCGCTCCAGCTCTTCCTTCAGTACCACAACTTCCTGATTCTATACAAACATTCTACGTCCAGAATTCAGAGAGAGGTTTCTGTTTTCCTGCCTGAACACTGACTGATATTGTTGTTGGTAATGGAGTTGATTCCAGGGAAATAGAACCTTAAGGCTGAGAATCTGGATGTGGTTCTCTGATGGGACTAGATTCTAAAATAAAAGTAACAGTGACCTATGTCTTGTAGCAAATGGGAAGTCATATGATCTGCAGAGGGAAAATGACTGTTAAACTATCACCTCTAGTCACCAGGAATGAAAAGCCAATTAGAAGGCTTTCATCCTTAAAAGATGAAATTGCTAACTTAATAGAACACTATAGTAGTAATTAGAGTGTAAAACTGTGAGGTTGGTTGATTGCTTCTGAGTGAGCCAGTAAATGGAGCATAAGAAAAAAAGATGAGCTCAGTATTGAAAATTTCCAGGCCATGGTTCAGATAAAGAACCAGCGTGATCCTATAACTTGGCTGAACAAATTCCTTATCTTCTGTAGCTATAGGGCCACAATTTCTGAAAAACAAATTCAAAATATGATTCTACTGGTGGACAAATTAAATTCAGAATTTTGTGGAGTCTCTTATGTTGAGGTTAAGGCTTTGATCAGAAAGGGATGAGATTCTGAAAATTAAAATAAGATACATGAAAATTACAATGAGATTATATGAAGATATACCTTGAACACTCAGATCCACCATGCCACCCTTGATGGGAGGAGCAGCCTTTCCTTTCTTATCTGAGGACATTAGCCCCTCTTGTTTTAAAAACTCATATTAAACTGTCCTAATGTAGCTGACTTGCAGGGAGAGTAATGATCCTTAAGACTCACCCTCACCACCACTTGTTTCAAGACTTAAACCAGACGCATATCCCAGCAAGCTCCAATACGACAGGAATAATGTATGAGCTAGCTGGAGGTCACAAAAACATGAAAACAATTTAACCTTTTTACAATTTATGTTGGAAGAAACCTGAATAATGTATATGAGAATGGATCCTAAAGATAAACTATGATGGAAAACTGAAAATATTGGATTGGGTTGAATGTATTGATTTGGTACACAATCCAGATAGTCTAGATTCAATGAGATAGTTTGGCAGGGTGTGGCTCTAATAGTTTTCTTGGAGACAATCGTGGCCTATGTTAAATGAAGTTGCAATACCCAAAATTCCTTGGTATACTCAAGAAGAAAGGATCTAAGGATTTAGGAAGCTATCTAAAAGCTTAGGGAAATAAGAATGTTGAAGTAATATTATTATCATCACCTACTTATTTAAACTTTAACCATGGTCCCAGTATATTCCAGAAGTTACCCCACTTCACAGAGTTTTAAGAAATACATTTGTGAGGGGAGCACCAGAATCCATGAAAAGCTTTCTAGTGAATGATAGCTTTAAGCTAGGAACAAGAGTGAGATGTTGCTGTAAAAATGAGGTTTGTGAATTCCATGGGATTGATGGGATTCCAGAACGGCAGGAGCCAAGGGATGGGGCTTAACCTATAGAGACAAAGTGGGCATGGTCCCTGTAATGGGTACCAGGACTGAAGCTGTAATCAGAATGGTTTGACTTGCAAAGTTCTTGGTGATGTCCCTGGGACAGAAATATATGGGCAGTCTATGGAAGTCTTACTTGACTTCTACAAGTGATGAACTCTTAGCCTTGTGAACAGAAATCTGACTTGAATCACCACAAAAGAATCAAGATGCCTTAGCCAGTTTCTAGACATGACCCAGTTCACTAACTCAGAGTCCTCTGAATGGAAGCCTGGTTTCCCTTAAAGAAATGTCCTGATACAATGCCAAAACTTTGCATATATTTTCTTCTTAGTCTTCTCCAATGGGACCCAGAAAAACTTAACAGGGCAGTAAATTGAATAAAGGAAAATACTCATAAAATTGTGGAGTGGGGAGTAGATTACTAGACACTGACTTAACTGACTAGACTACACTTAATTATGAGGCTTAACTGATGCTAATTCCAGGGACTCAAATAAGATTAAGGTCAAATAAGATTAAGGTCTATTAAAGTCCAGAGTAGGGGCCTATGAAATCCAGGTGATGATGGAGTTTGCCTTTGATGCAGCTCACATTAGGTCTCTTGGGTTGCTAAACCCACTGCATAGTTATTTTTCTAGTCCTGGAAAGCATTATTGCAAAAGACATACTCAGCAACTGGCAGATTCCCCATATTGTTTTCCTGACAAACAAAGTGAGGGTTATTTTAGTAGGAAAAGCCAAGTGGAAGCCTCTAGAACTGCCTCTGCTTGTCAAAATAGTAAATCAAAATCAAAACTGCCTCTCTGGAAGATTGCAGAGATCCCAACCACATCCCCATTCAATTATCCTAGTTAGCCTATGTGTAAGAGGAATGAAGTGTATTATTGAAAATTTAATCAGGACTTCCCTGGTGGCGTAGTTGTTAAGGATCCGCCTGCCAATGCAGGGGACACGGGTTCAACCCCTGGTCCCGGAAGATCCCACATGCTGCGGAGCAACTAAGCCAATGTGCCACAACTACTGAGCCCGTGCCCTAGAGCCTGTGAACCGCAACTACTGAGCCCACACGCCACAACTACTGAAGCATGTGCACCTAGAGCCCTTGCTCCACAACAAGAGAAGCCACCACAATGAGAAACATGTGCACCAAAACAAAGAGTAGCCAAAGACCCAACCAATTAAAAAAAAAATTAATCACATGGCAAACTTAAACTGAATATGATGTTCTGGATGTAGTTTCTTTGCTGGAGCAAATCAACCCAGTCTCTATTCCCAAGTATGCAGCTATTGGTCTAATGAGTGTTTTTCGCCTCTATATTAATATATACTACAAAAAGTAGTTTGTCTTCACCTGACAAAGACAGTAATACCCTTTCACTGTACTACTCCGGGGATACATCACATCTATAGTTCTGTTATAATCCAGTCCAGAAACACTTTATCTTCTTACATTCCACAAGAGATGATGCTAATTCATCGTATTGATTATAGCATGCTGATTGAATGTGCCGAGGAGGAAGTACAAATATCCTGGCAAAATACATGCAAACCAGAGAGTAGGAAATAAATCCAACAACATTTAAGCAGTCCGCCACCTCAGTGAAACTTCTGGGGCTTGAGAGGTCTGAGGCAGGTTGAGATACATCCTCCAAAGTTGGGTACTAGATGCCAAGTTATTGCATCTAGTATCTCCTTCCACTAAGGAGGAGGCACAATGTCTAAAGGATTGTTTGAATTCTGGAAGCAACATACTCTCATATATATTGAATAAGAAGCAAATCATTTACCAAGTACTCTGTAAGGTGGCTAGTTTAGAATGTTTCAGTGGGCCCCAGAGTAAGATAAGTTTTATGACAGGTCCACACTATTGTGTAAGCTGCCCAGCCATTTGCACTGTATGACCCAGCAGATGTAATAGAACTTGTAATGGATACAGCAGATCTGGATGCCATCCCAGTCTTTTTGGCCAGTGCAGTTAATACCTTTGGTTTCTTTACTCTCTTTATAGCGGACTTTTCAGGGGGGAAAAGGGTATGCATTCAATCCGTCCTATTTAAGTATAACTCCCTATCATAGCATTTTACAAGAGTTGATCTTATGGGAATTGAGGACTGAGTTAAGTAATAAAATGCACTTATTTATTTTTATTTTTATAATTGTTACAACCCTCTAAAATACAATTCTAAGTCAGTCAATGGATTAGCCAGTGCTATAGTTCTTCCATGTACACTCTGCTTGTGACAAGTACACTACTTATACCTTTCTTAAATGGAACTCGACTGCCTCAACTCAAATTTTGTTAACATGATAACTAGAGAGTTGGCCTCAGACTTAGTGTATGAGGGCTGCTATTTCTTTATTATAGGACCCTCGATAAATCACTTGACCTTTCTGTGAACCTCATGTTTTTCTTATCGAAAGAGTAACTGAAGTACTTGTCTTTATAAAGCTGACTTGAGGATTAATATAAGATAATGCACATAAAACTTCCTATATATACAAGTCCCTCAAGTTGGTAGAATTTATGGAGCTTTTGGAATAAATAGGAAATGGCCAGCATTGCCATTGAGATGGCACCAAGGAGAAGAAAATTTCTCTTTGTTGGTTAACTACACCTCCTGGAAAATACCTAATAAAGGACCAGGATGTGGAAAGCACTCTATCGTTACTATTAGTCCTTTGAATGAGGACAGCAGCAGCAACAAGAGATCCTCCAGTAATCCCCAGATGACACACAATGTGAATCCAAACAAAGGGGCCCAACCCTTCTTGGCTTAAAAATACTTTACAGCTAATAGTGGTGAATGCTGAAAAGGGAGCCAAAGGGTCAGTAGGCTGCCAGCAAATGGAAATTTTATTTTTTGAAAATAAAATATTAATTATTGACAAAAATTCTTTTAGTGCTGATACTGTACTTAGGGAGACTAAAAAGACCACTGCCAAATTTGATATTGCAGGATAAGTTGTGGAAAAGGCCCATGAATTTGTTTTTGGCAAATTTTTAAAAATTTTTAAAGTTTAAGAAATGAAAGACGACTGATGCATTAAAATCTATTGTTAGAAAAAAACAGCTGCTGACAATTTGATAAATTATTCATCCAAGAGTTTCAATAATCTAAAACAACTTCTCCCACATATGTTGACAGGGGGAGAACTATCTAGCAAAAAAGATGAAACAGAATAATTTTAGGGTATTTCTAAAATGATTAGAAAATCCGTTTGTCTTCTAAGCCTCGTTCTTAATTTTAAACTAAAATTATTGAACATTTCTGACAAGGACTTGATGTAGCTTTAAAAAAATATTTGTTATACACAAAAATACTATTTTAGCAGCACAGCAGAATTTAACATATATTACAGTGATCTTTTATAACAAAAATAGAAAATCTGGACCACTTAGAAGAATATGATTATGCCATTGCCTTAACTAAGATTTGGGTAAGAAAAAATTGTAGAAACTCAGTAAACACAGTTGCACAGCTCAGGTCCCCTACAATGAAGGATGTCCTGTCACCTCCTGCAGAAAGCCACTGGGCCCAGGCCATACCCTTCACATGCTGTCCCAGGTCCCATGACTGACTAATGGAAAGGAATTATAAAGGCTGGGCCATTTCAACCTAACATGGGACAACCCTGACACAGGCCATTTCAGCTTCAGAGCTCCCTGAAGGTTTGGCTAAAATTATCACAGAGTATATAACACAGCTCAACTCTCCCTGGGCCTAATCCCACTTCCTTCTCCTCCCTTCCAAGGATACTCCCTAATAAACATCTGCAAAATAAATTCCGTCTCCTAATGTGCTTCCCAAGCAAATGATCTGCAAAAAGGAGAAAATGGCAGAAGTGAAAAATCAACTTTTCCATCATTCATTCAGTAACTCTACAAGTACTAATTGAGTGCCAGTTATATAGCAAATTAGATTGCGATTGTTTGCAAGGAATGAAATAAAGTCCCTGCCCCAACGACTTCACAATCTAATGAGGATGACTGAATTGCAATGGAAACTGAATCACAATAAAATAAGTGCTATGAAATCTTTTTTTAATGTTTATATTTATTTTTCTTATTAGTCATCCATTTTATTTTTTTTTTAATTTTTATTTTTTTATTTTATTTATTTATTTATTTATTTTTAGTCATCCATTTTATACACATCAGTGTATACATGTCAATCCCAATCTCCCAATTCATCCCACCACCAACCCCGCCCCGTACTGCTTTCCCCCTTTGGTGCCCAAACATTTATTCTCTACTTCTGTGTCTCAATTTCTGCTCTGCATACTGGTTCATCTGTACCATTTACTAGGTTCCACATATATACGTTACACTATACTTGTTTTTCTCTTCCTGACTCACTTCACTCTGTATGACAGTCTCTAGATACATCGACATCTCTACAAATGACCCAATTTTGTTCCTTTTTATGGCTGAGTAGTATTCCATTGTATATATGTACCACTTCTTTTTTATCCATTCGTCTGTCGCTGGGCATTTAGGTTGCTTCCATGACCTGGCTATTGTAAATAGTGCTGCAGTGAACATTGTGGTGCATGTGTCTTTTTGAATTATGGTTTTCTCTGGGTATATGCCCAGTAGTGGGATTGCTGGGTCATATGGTAATTCTATTTTTTGTTCTTTAAGGAACCTCCATACTGCTCACCATAGTTGCTGTATCAATCTACATTCCCACCAACAGTGCAAGAGGGTTCCCTTTTATCCACACCCTCTCCAGCATTTGTTGTTTGCAGATTTTCTGATGGTGCCCATTCTAACTGGTGTGAGGTGATACCTCATTCTAGTTTTGATTTTCATTTCTCTAATAATTAGTTATGTTGAGCAGCTTTTCATGTGCTTCTTGGCCATCTGTATGTCTTCTTTGGAGAAATGTCTATTTAGGTCTTCTGCCCATTTTTGGATTGGGTTGTTTGTTTTTTTTAATATTGAGCTTCATGAGCTGTTTATATATTTTGGAGATTAATCTTTTGTCAGCTGCTTCACTTGCAAATATTTTCTCCCATTCTGAGGGTTGTCTTTTCATCTTATTTATGGTTTCCTTCATGTGCAAAAGGTTTGAAGTTTCATTAGGTCCCATTTGCTTATTTTTGTTTTTATTTCCATTACTCTAGGAGATGGATCAAAAAATATCTTGCTGTGATTTATGTCAAAGAGTGTTCTTCCTATTTTTCCTCTAAGAGTTTTATAGTGCCTGGTCTTACATTTAGGTCGCGAATCCATTTTGAGTTTATTTTTGTGTATGGCGTTAGGGAGTGTTCTAATTTCATTCTTTTACATGTAGCTGTCCACTTTTCCCAGCACCACTTATTGAAGAGACTGTCTTTTCTCCATTGTAGATCCCTGCCTCCTTTATCATAGATTAGTTGACCATAGGTGCATGGGTTTACCTCTGAGCTTTCTATCCTGCTCCATTGATCTATATTTCTCTTTTTGTGCCAGTAACATATTGTCTTGATTACTGTAGCTTTGTAGTATCATCTGAAGTCAGGGAGTCTGATTCCTCCAACACCGTTTTTTTCCCTCAAGACTGCTTTGGATATTCGGGCTCTTTTGTGTCTCCATTCAAATTTTAAGATTTTTTGTTCTAGTTCTGTAAAAAATGCCATTGGTAATTTGGTAGGGATTGCATTGAATCTGTAGATTGCTTTGGGTAGTATAGTCATTTTCACAATATTGATTCTTCCAATCCAAGAACATGGTATATCTCTCCATTTGTTGGTATCACCTTTAATTTGTTTCATCAGTGTCTTATAGTTTTCTGCATACAGGTCTTTTGTCTCCCTAGGTAGGTTTATTCCTAGGGATTTCATTCTTTTTGTTGCAATGGTAAATGGGAATGTTTCTTTAATTTCTCTTTCAGATTTTTCATCATTAGTGTATAGGAATGCAAGAGATTTCTATGCATTGATTTTGTAGTCTGCAACTTTACCTAATTCATTGATTAGCTCTAGTAGTTTTCTGGTGGCATCTTTAGGATTCTCTATGTATAGTATCATGTCATCTGCAAACAGTGACAGTTTTACTTCTTCTTTTCCAATTTGTATTCCTTTTATTTATTTTTCTTCTCTGATTGCTGTGGCTAGGACTTCTAAAACTATGTTGAATAATAGTGGCAAGAGTGGACAACCTTGTCTTGTTCCTGATCTTAGAGGAAGTGCTTTCAGTTTTTCAACACTGAGAATGATGTTTGCTGTGGGTTTGTCATATATGGCCTTTATTATGTTGAAATAGGTTCCCTCTATGCCCACTTTCTGGAGAGTTTTTATCATAATTGGGTGTTGAATTTTGTCAAAAGATTTATATGCATCTATTGAGATGATCATATGGTTTTTATTCTTCAATTTGTTAAAATGAAGAAATGTATCAAATGTATCACATTGATTGATTTGTATATATTGAAGAATCCTTGCATCTTTGGGATAAATCCCACTTCATCATGGTGTATGATCCTTTTAATGTGTTGTTGGATTCTGTTTGCTAGTATTTTGTTGAGGATTTTTGCATCTATATTCATCAGTGATATTGGTCTGTAATTTTCTCTTTTTGTAGTATGTTTGTCTGGTTTTGGTATCAGAGTGATGGTGGCCTCATAGAATGAGTTTGGGAGTTTTCCTTCCTTTGCAATTTTTTGAGAGTTTGAGATGGATGGCTGTTAGGTCTTCTCTAAATATTTGATAGAATTCACCTGTGAAGCCATCTGGTCCTGGACTTTTGTTTGTTGGAAGATTTTTAATCACAGTTTCAATTTCCTTACTTGTGATTGGTCTGTTCATATTTTCTATTTCTTCCTGGTTCAGTCTTGGAAGGTTATACCTTTCTAAGAATTTCTCCATTTCTTCCAGGTTGTCCATTATATTCCATAGAGTTGCTTGTAGTAGTCTCTTAGGATGCTTTGTATTTCTGCAGTTTCTGTTGCTACTTCTCCTTATTCATTTCTAATTTTATTGATTTGAGTCCTCTCCCTCTTTTTCTTGATGAGTCTGGCTAATGGTTTATCAATTTTGTTTATCTTCTCAAAGAACCAGGTTTTAGTTTTATTGATCTTGGCTATTGTTTTCTTTGTTTCTATTTCATTTATTTTTGCTCTGATCTTTATGATTTCTTTCCTTCTGCTAACTTTGAGTTTTGTTTGTTCTTCTTTCTCTAGTTCCTTTAGGTGTAAAGTTAGCTTGTTTATTTGAGTTTTTCTTGTTTCTTGAGGTAGGCTTGTATAACTATAAACTTCCCTTTTAGAACTGCTTTTGCTGCATCCCATAGGTTTTGGATCATCATGTTTTCATTGTCATTTGTCTCTAAGTATTTTTTAATTTCCTCTTTGATTTCCTCTTCAGTGATCTCCTGGTTTTTTAGTAACGTATTGTTTAGCCTCCATGTGTTTGTGTTTTTTCCGTTTTTTTCCCTGTAATTTATTTCCAATCTCATAGCATTGTGGTCAGAAAAGATGCTTGATATGATTTCAATTTTCTTAAATTTACTGAGGCTTGATTTGTGACCCAAGATATGATCTATCCTGGAGAATATTCTGTGAGCACTTGAGAAGGAAGTGTAATCTGCTGTTTTTGGATAGAATGTCCTATAAATATCAATTAAATCTATCTGGTCTATTGTGTCATTTAAAGCTTGTGTTTCCTTATTAATTTTCTGTTTGGATGATTTGTCCAGTGGTGTAAGTGAGGTGTTAAAGTCCCCCACTATTATTGTGTTACTGTGGATTTCCTCTTTTAGAGCTGTTAGCAGTTGCCTTATGTATTGAGCTGTTCCTATGTTGGGTGCATATATATTTATAGTTGTTATGTCTTCTTCTTGGATTGATCCCTTGATCATTATGTAATGTCCTTCCTTGGCTCTTGTAACATTCTTTATTTGAAAGTTTATTTTATCTGACACGAATATTGCTACTCCAGCTTTCTTTTCATTTCCATTTGTATGGAATATCTTTTTCCATCCCCTCACTTTCAGTTTGTGTGTGTCCCTAGGTCTGAAGTGGGTCTCTTATAGACAGCATGTATATGGGTCTTGTTTTTATATACATTCAGCAAGCCTGTGTCTTTTGGTTGGAGCATTCAATCCATTCATATTTAAGGTAATTATCTATATGTATGTTCCTATTACCATTTTCTTAATTGTTTTGGGTTTGTTTCTGTAGGTCCTTTTCTTATCTTGTGTTTCCCACTTAGATAAGTTCCTTTAGCATTTGTTTTAGAGCTGGCTTGGTGGTGCTGAATTCTCTTAGCTTTTGCTTGTTTGTAAAGCTTTTGATTTCTCCATCTAATCTGAACGAGATCCTTGCTGGATAGAGTAATCTTGGTTGTAGGTTCTTCCCTTTCATCACTTTAAATATATCATGCCACTCCCTTGTGGCTTGTAGAGTTTCTGCTGAGAAATCAGCTGTTAGCTTTATGGGAGTTCCCTTGTATGTTATTTGTCATTTTTCCCTTGCTGCTTTCAATAATTTTTCTTTGTCTTTAATTTTTCCAGTTTGATTACTATGTGTCTCAGTGTGTTTATCCTGTATGGGACTCACTGTGCTTCCTGGACTTGGGTGGCTACTTCCTTTCCCATGTCAGGGAAGTTTTCGACTATAATCTCTTCAAATATTTTCTCGGGTCCTTTCTCTCTCTCTTCTCCTTCTGGGACCCCTATAATGCAAATGTTGTTGCATTTGATGTTGTCTTAGAGGTCTCTTAGGCTGTCTTCATTTCTTTTAATTCCTTTTTCTTTATTCTGTTCTACAGCAGTGAATTCCACCATTCTGTCTTCCAGGTCACTTATCCATTCTTCTGCCTTGGTTATTCTGCTATTGATTCCTTCTTGTGTATTTTTCATTTCAGTTATAGTATTGTTCATCTCTTTTTGTTTGTTCTTTAATTCTTCTAGATCTTTGTTAAACATTTCTTGCATCTTCTCGATCTTTACCTCCATTCTTTTTCTGAGTTCCTGGATCATCTTCAGTATCATTATTCTGAATCCTTTTTCTGGAAAATTGCCTATCTCCATTTCATTTAGTTGTTTTTCTGGGGTTTTATCTTGTTCCTTCATCTGATACATAGCCCTCTGCTCTTTCATCTTGGCTTGTGCAAGTTTCTTGGTGGGAGGGACTGGTCAATAAGTGCTATGAAGTCTTTATGAAGAGACCTGTAAAGAATCTCAAGTATATGTGGAAAGACCTCTAAAGAATGGACGAATCTCAAAAACATTATGCTAAGTGAAAGAAGCCTGACACAATAGCCTGAATAGTATATCATTCACTTATATGAAATGTCTAGAAAAGGCAAATCTGTAGAGAAAGAGAGTAGATTTAGTGGTTACCTGTGGTTGGGGCTGGGAATGGGGATTGACTGCAAATGGAACTGTGGTCTTTCTGGGATAACAAGTATTTGTGAAAATTGATTGTAATGATGGTTGCACAGCTCTATAAAATTACTAAAATTCTTTGTCTTCTACACTTAAAGTGGGTGAGTTTTATGGTATATAAATTATGCTTTAATGAAGTTGTTAAAAATAAAAGATATTTGACATTATTTTTCTTTAATGTCATGCAATAAGTCCGAAAACTTAAAAGTAATTTTTCAATTCCTTCATCCAATCCTCAAAATCACCAGAAGAAAAACTTATTTATTCCAAAGGATGATCTGATATAGTCATGGTCTGGAGCATCAAACAAGAAAAAGCACAAGAATTATGAACTAAATGTGAAAAGTCCCTTTGCCTCAAAATTGAGCATGTAATTTACAGACAGCTCAATTAGCAGAAAAGAGAGCTTAACATGGCCCAAACATAAAAATGGTCATGCTGCCCTCCCAAATTAGTTCTTGAACAGTGACTTATTTGTTCATTCATCTTAGCTGCCATCTCCTTCAGCATCTCATTTAAGACCCACATGTACAAAGAATCTGTCCTTTCCATGAGGACGTTTTAAATGGAAAAATTAAACCTGAAGTATTAGTTCATCCCATTAGTAATTATTCAGGATCGCCTGGGTGCCCATAATTTAAATCTAATTTAAATCCAGTGATGGCTCAAAGAAGAGAGAACGTTCATATATACTTATTTGTCAGGCATTTCGTTACTAGAGTTAGAAATAATTTCAGGGACATAAGGATACATTTCATCACATCAGAATAGAAGTGTTAATACTACTTAGGATGTGACTTTATCTCATAAATTCTCTCTCTCTTCCTCTCTTTCTCTCTCACTCTATCTCTCTCTCTCTCTCCATCTCTCTCTCTCTCTCTACCTCTACCACTATCTCTCTCTCTCTCTACCTCTACCACTATCTCTCTCCATCTCCCTCTCTCTCTCCCTCTCTCTCTCTCTCTCTCTCTCTCTCTCTCCATCTCTATCTCTATCTATCTCTTGCTCCTCCTCTAATTTTCTCCCTCCCTCTCTCTCATAAGTAGTATTTGACAGACCAGCATTGCTATATTAATTACTCCAAAATATTTACTGCACTCCTCCTATATGTGGTGTTGTCATTTAATACTGAAAACTTAACAAGATAGCTCTGACTTCAAGGGCTTTTCAATTTAATGATTTAAGTTTTAACCCAAACATTGCTAGAAAATATTCCTAGAGAGTGTGTGTATAATAGATCAATTTAAAATGTGTGTTATTGGAAAGTGATAAATAACTTTTCTTGTTATTGTGTTTTCTGGAAAATTCCAAGCTATACATATCCATGGCTATTTTTTACTAAGAAAGTATTTCGATTATATTTTGTATAGATTTCTTCATTAACGATATTTGATGTCTGTATTGTAGTTTTAATTTTGCAAGGGGATTTAATAGCTCTTATTTTACACAGGCATTATTATTTAACTGCATTTTTTGATGAAGAAACTGAGGCTCTAGGAATTAGCATCTAAAGCCCTGTCCTCATCCAAGGACTCTGTTTCTCTTCAGTATTACACATGTTCTCTGCCATCTTCACTCTTGGTTGATAACATCAAAAATTTAAGCAATTATTTAAGCAAGTAGGAAAGAATGTCGACAGATTCCACCACTACATCTGCAGGCTTTTCAGCATCTGTCCTCATGAACTCACCATCCCTTCTGTTGTTAGAGATGAACTACCCGTATGCCTACTTAAAGCAAATCCCCCCATTCATGCACTTGATTCCATCCCTTCTTTCCATCCCAAGCATGTTGTTTCAGAAGTAATTCCCTTACTTTTCTGTGGTATCTATGTTTACTTCTCTACTGGATCATTCCATTAGTATACAAACATGCTACTGTTTTTTTCATTATTAAAAAAGAAATCCTTCCCCTGGACTTCTCTTCCTAAATATTGCCCCATTTCTCTGCTCTAATTTGCAGTCACCCCAAAATGTTGTATATACTTAAATATCTGCCTTTGCTATTCCCATTCCCTCTTTATTGTCCTCATAACTCCATTAAAACACCTTTGGCCAAGGTCACCAATGACATATCACAAATTCAACTAATTCTTAGCTCACAGCCTACTGGATCTTTTACATTTTACACAGTTGATAAACAGCTCTTCTTGAAAGCATTTTATTTACTGGGATATCAAGAATGCACATACGTTTAGTTTTCCTCCTACCCCATTGATTGTTCCTTCTATGATTCCTTTGCCCCATCCTCCCTAACCTCTCATGTGGAGTGTCCCAGGGCATGGGGTGCTCTCTACACTCACTCTTTGGTGACTGTTCTTGTTATTTAGTTCCTGAGTCTCACCTTCAGGCGAGTATTACACCTTTGTAATACTGAGCTTGGGATTCTACAAACCACATTCTCCTTTGCCAGCTGGTCCCATTTAGGTTCTGCCAATAGGGGTAAGAGATAAATTGGAAGATGAGAAGAGGGAGAAGAAACCTAAATGGTAGTGGAAGAGAGACAGACAGACCCTGGAAGAGAGCTGATTCCAGTAGCAGCGATTTGTCCCAGTTTGTAGGGTTTCCCCCCACATATTGCTGGAATCAGTCCTCTCGGAAGCACTAAGCAAATGATGCCACCTCCTCAGAGGTCTGAGTCCCATGGGCCCCTCTTCCAAGACTTTACATTTCATTAATCCCAACCTCTTCCCTTTGCTTCCCCAGCAAAGGATTGGTGACTACTTCCTGAAGTTGTGTCTTCTTGCTGCCTTTTCAGTTTTCTAATACCTGGCTACCATCCTCTTTATGTTACATCTTCTAGTTAAGATCATTAATGTGGTTTCTGGTTCCCAATTGAACCCTGGCCTATACAGCAATCTAATCTAGTCACATAGCTTGAAATACTACCTTTATTCAAATGATTTCCAGACCTTTATTCCAAACTCCAGACTTGTATCAGGTCAAATGATACAAAATTGCTATTTTTACAGTTATACAAGTTGAATATCAGCAATTACATATGGTTCAACCCTAATATAAAACTAATAGGCCCCTCAATGTTAACAATTTCATAACAGAATTCCTCCCCATCATCTTTGAATGAATCCCCCACTTCAGTTTGATGGTGCATTCACACCTTTGGTTAATCAGGCCAAAACCCTCCAAGTTTCCTCACCTCTTCTCTTTGTCTATACCCTGACTTTAATTTGTAAGCAAATACCATTGGTCCTGCTCTCAAAATGTATGCAAAATCTTGTCATTTATCATTATCTGCAGCATTAGTCCAGACTGAGTCCTTATAGAGAATTCCCTGGTGGTCCAGAGGTAAGGACTCTGCACTTCTACTACCAAGGGCACAGGTTCAATCCCTGGTCCGGGGAGCTAAGATCCCTCAAGCCATGCAGCATGGCCAAAAAAACCCAAGAGACCAAAAAAACAAAACAGACTGAATCCTTATCAACTCTCATCTAGTTTATTGTGATAGCCTCACAACTAGTCTCCCTATGTCTATCCTTACAGCTGTTCTCATCAAAACAGCCAGAATGATCCTTTCAAATCAATCTCACTCCTTTGCTCGTAACCCTACATCGGCTTTGATTTTACTTAGAATAAAAACTCTACCACCAGTGGTCTATCAGATATGACTTGAACATTCCCAGTACACTCCTGCTTAAAGCCATTATGCTGCAATTAGTGGAATGTTCTTCTTCGAGATGTCTACCTGAATAATTCCCTCACTACTTTCAAAACTGAAATATCACCTTCTCAATGAAGACTAGCCTAACCACTCTATTAAAATGGCAACAACCCTACACTTTGGCATCCCATACCCATTATGCTTGTTCTGTTTTTCAGTTGGTTGGCTTATTTATTTTTCTCTTTGTAACTAATAATTTCAAACAAACTATATATTTATTTTACTCAGGACATACTGGACTGCAACGTGTAAAGCCAAAAGTATCTATGCCAAAAGTATCTAAGAGCCAAACACAATAAATTTTGTGTGACACATGAAACAGACCAAAGTAGTATTCCTTATAAGAGGGAAGATTTTTTTTTTCAGTTGTGATTCACTGATTGGCTCTTTCTATTCTGAGGCACATCATCCCCTAGGGACCTGCAATTTATTTTATTTTTTATTTATTTATTTATTTTTTTGTGGTACGCGGGCCTTTCACTGTTGTGGCCTTTCCCGTTGCAGAGCACAGGCTCCGGACATGCAGGCTCAGCGGCCATGGCTCACGGGCCTAGCCACTCCGTGGCATGTGGGATCTTCCCGGGCCGGGGCATGAACCTGTGTCCCCTGCATCGGCAGGCTGACTCTCAACCACTGTGCCACCAGGGAATTCTGGGACCTGCAATTTTTATGTATCCAAACAATAGAAAACAAAATATAAAAGGATATGGAGGGCCATATCAGCCTTGACCAGGAAATGGCACACATCACTTCATATCATGTGGGCAAGAACTTAGCCAAGTGAGCACACTTAATTGCAAGAGCACCTTGGTGCTCAGGAAAGACAGAAAATATTGCAATAGAGTTCTGGTGGACAGCTATCAATTTCTGACACAGCTAGCTAATTTCTTAGGTTTATTGTTCAATATTTGTTCCCCTTAATATCCATGAGGGCAAGAGATTTTGTAGATTTTGTTTATTCATTTACCCCATGAACCTGGATTATGCCTGACACAGAGTAGTCACTCAAAAATATTTGTGTAATAAATGAATGAAGACAAGATGTTTTGTGAGACAGAAAAGGAGAAAGGATTATCCATAAAATTGGAGAATTTTTTTTTCTCTTTTTGCAGGGGACAAAGCATTCCTATAAATATAAAAATAAAAGAAGAAAAACACAAGTTGACAAGTGGTAATGGGACACACTGTGTACATAAGGGTTGAGAGAATTCTTAGCCAAGGGAAAGGTCCAGCTTTGGCTTAGGTCAGAAAAGTGATGTGGGATTTGGTTTAGATTAGCTGAAAAATATAAATGCCACTCTGTGGTTTTCAAATTGCTCTGAAGAACTCCAGGGCTCTTAGAGATTTTATAGGTTCTTAAAATAATAAAATATTTCTATAAAATTTATTTAAAACCTTCTATTTCTGAGTAATTGTTAGGCAAGAAGCAGTGTTAAATAATTTTTATACATTACTTCATTTAATCCTTAAAACAATCCTATAAAATTAATATATTATTTCCTTCCTACCTAAGAATTTAAGAAAATAGAACTTCAATTTCAACAATAAAGTTCTATAATTCTCTCCATGAAGATTTGTAAGGATTAATTACTAGATACTTCACTATTGCTATTGTAACTTAGATCTTTTTGTACATTAGTTACATTTTTAATTTAGCTATGTAACAAAAGGCATATATGTGTCCCACATATGTATACTGATCTTATATCCAGCAACTCTTTAAGCAAGTTTATGCATTATATTAATTTGGCAATATATCCTCTTAATATTTTTCATGCAAATGATCATGTATCATAAAAAAAACATTGTCTTTTTCTAGCCAGTCCTTACATTTCATTTCAGGTTCTTTCCATTTCATTTCAGATATATGATGAGAATATCCATTAAAATATTTAATACAAGTGAAAAGAATGGATTGGCATTCTTGATTAGTTCCTGGATGTAAAGAAATACATTGTAAGATACTAAGAGTTTTGGAGGATTGACTTCATCATGTTAATTTCCTTTCCCCTTTCCATTTTTAAAAGTGGAATTCACTGTTGTTCCTTTTACTCAGGACTTAGTGTTGGATTTCATTCACCATTTTTGCTATAACTACTAAATTGATTTCATATTTTCCTCTTTATGTGTCAACACTGCAGGCTATACCCAAGCAATTATTCCAGGTCTACCTCACTAAAAGAAAATTGATTTTGTTCAGGTATAGGGAGCTTATGTAGTTCATGGTCTGGATGGCTCCCCAGCTCCTACAGTGAATTTTGATTAGTCTAAACAAGCTATAGTAATTCTATTATCTCTCTCGGTGGTTGGTTTAAACATGGTGGAGTGACGTGACTGTAGCCAATGACATATAATGTATTCTGCTTGGGGAACTGGCAAAAGGGTATGGCAGGGACTCATCCTTCTTTTGAATATTTTTAGTATTTCCACTACCATCTTGCAACTATGCAGAGAATCATCTACACATTGAACACTGCAGAGAGAAAAGATGAGTGGAACCTGGTTTCTTGATAACACAGTGGTGCTCCAGAATTAATCCTGAAACTGCCCAACCTCTGAGCCTCTTGTTTTGTGGAATAATACTTGCTACTTTTTTGTAGGTTTCTTTCTTACTTGAAGCCAAAGGCATCTCGACATGTGATTTACTTTTGTAGGTTTCCTAATGTTAAACCATTCTTGCATCTCAGAACACACCCTATCTGATCTTGATGTGTTTTATTTACTTTATATCATCCAAAATTAAGGTTGGTCAAAATTTATTTAGGCATTTGAATCTTACTCCATAGTAAGATTGCCCTATAATTTCTCTTTTTATATTGTCAATATTCCAAAGACATAATAGCGCCATAAAAGGAGAAGGAAAAAACTCTCTCACTTGCTTTATTTTTTGAAGAGTTTTTATCGAACTTGAATTGCTTATTCCTTGAACATCTGCTGTAACTTGGCTTACTGTCTGGGGCTGGTGTTTCTTTTGCTTGCTGTGTTAGTTAATGTGTGTATTTTTGTGCATACATTTTGCAGGAGGAGGAATAGGTGCTGCTTTGAATACTAGTTTGATTTTTTAAAGGGTTATGAGAAAATTAGATTTTCTATGTTATCCTGAATCACTCGTGGTAATATATGTTTTAATATTTTTTAAGAAAAATATTGATTTCTTCCAAATTCCAAATGTGTTGGCATAGAATGTTTTAGTATATACTCATAATAGTAAAACATTTCCCCATTACCCCTTGTAATGTTCATTATTTTCCTAATATTCTTATTTTCTTTTTATAGCTCAATCTTGTCATACATGTGTATGTTTTATCCATATTTTAATGCACTCACTTTGAGCTTTGTTGATCTTCTCTTGTTTCTTTGTTTCTATTTCACTGATTTTTGTTCTTATTTTTATTATTACTTTTTTTCTTTTCTTCAGAGTTTTGCTGTTATTTTTTGACTTAGATCCTTAAATTATTAACTGTTAATCTTCGTTTCTAATGCATACATTAGAGATTTCTGCCTGCATATCACTTCAGTTGCATCCTGCTCTATTTGATATGTGGTGTTTACATTTACATTCATTTCTATGTATAGTATGTTCCAACTTCCATTATAATATCTACTTTGACCAATAAATCATTGAAAGTTTGATTTGTTCTTGCTGTTAATGTCAGAGTGATCTAGTAAGTGGCAATCAGGATTTGAACCCAAGTTTTCTGGCTCAGAGTCTGTGTCCCTAGCCATCAAACATACTTCCTCTCTATCACTCTGGCTTTGCTTTCTCTCCTAACCTGTGGAATATCGGCTTGGCCATTTCTTTCCTTGAGGTGATGTTTGAATATATTTTTTGTTATAATTTATCTAGTTTTTCTATATGTATGTAGTGGGAGATAGGTTCCTGTTAACCCATTCACTATGTGGCAGAAACTAGAACTTTCTCCCAGCTTATATTTTACACACCAAACACCAATTTTTCTGTGGCTAGCAGAACTTACTACAGTTCTAGATGATCAAATATTAACACTCTGTGTTGCTATTGTCTTGAAATAAATTAGATGAACTCAATGGAAATCTAGAGGAAAATGTGAAGACATTGATTCTAGTCTTCCCATTTTGTTTGTTTTTCCTGGAATCTAGGTGAGTTTTCTGTAAGCTGATGTTCATGCTCAGCTGAGTGTGGTTGAAAGTCAGAAAAGAAGGATGGCCCAGGTAAGTGTGTGGAGGCCCAATGCCAATTTTGCAGGTCAAATAGAATTTACTGGATCCACTAGCTTTTAAAAAGCATCCATAAAATCAATTTTAGATGAACATGATTTTCTTCCAGGAAATTAAAAACACATCTACAGACCATCTTATTTCCCTTCAGAATTTCTCTGTAAGCAGACACTGTAAAGACTTTACTTTTCCCACTTTATTCAGGAAGAATCTGAAGCTCAGTATCTGAGGCCTATTCCCTGATGAAGAATCCAGGGTGTCATTTATAATATAGCTTAATGTATGGGAAGTATCTCTCCAATATTGGTTTGTTTTTTTTTTTTTTCATGAAACAAGACATTCTTCAGAGATACACTTGTGAAGAGGCTGCATATTTTTGGAGCAAAATTTGAGCCCTCCTTGTGTTTTATTCCTTTTTCAAATAAGATGCAGATTTATAACAGGGCTAGGAAAATGTTGTCGCATCTTTCCATCCCACTCTGTACCATATCTTTACATAAGTAGCTTTAAATGACTTTGTTGGTAGCCACACAGACAGAATCTAGAGTGATGAATATATTTTTTCTCTTCTATTTTTACCATGAGGATGATATCTTCTTCAGTTACAAAGAGGAGCAATTACATAGTCTTAGAGAAAGTAGAATAATGGCTTAATGCCATTTTCAATATAGTAAAACCTCATTTATTTGGCCTATAAATAAAGAATTTGACAAATAGACAGTACTTATCCTGGTGTTTCTCATTCCCTATGGGTCAGGAATCATTTTAATAAATAACTTTATGATGCAACCATATGTGGAAATAGTATTTAAAATCTGTAGGAAAACACATTGTTTTCAAATACTTCATGTATAAATAATTGATACTCTATTAATAAGTCAATCTATTCAAAATATACTGCTTTAGAACTATGGTAGTCTGTATTTGACTTAGTGGCTATATCTAGAAGCAAATAATTGGGAATGTCTTTTGAATTTCAACTGAGTATAAGTTTGTGAGCTTATATTGTATTAATTGACATTTTCCTTTAAGAAGTGGCTATTCATTTTCCTTTAAGAATTGGCTACTTTCTCTTTGTAACTCAAGAGCTCATTGTGGGAAAGCTGAAGGAAGCTTAGACCCTCACCCATTATCTTCCTCTAGCTTCTCTCACTGTCTACTCTCTACACAGAGTTCAGAATCAATACCTGATTAGATATAGTCAAATCAGCAAAATAGCAAACACATCATTTCCACCTTCCTGTATCAAAATGACTCTAAGTGGTCTGCAAGAAAATAAACCATCATCTTCTCCATTACTTTAAGGATCTTTTCCTCAAAAATCAATATCTATTGCTAAGGACTTTATACTCATGTATCTTTTATTTACCTCTGGAATGTGTAAATACTCTTAGAACAGGATTGAAATGCTCTGCTCATTATGTGTGTGTCTGCTACATCTCCTACTACTACATTTTTATCAAGGATCTTTGGATTTTCAATAGAATCTCACATAAAGAACAATTTTAAAATATGAACCATTCACAGCCTTTGCAAAGAATGTTACAGACCACAGATCTGCTGGGATTTGGTAGCAGCGATATTTTATAGCATAAGAATATAGCAGAGCTTTTTATGCTAGTACAGTAGTTGGACACATGGCTTATGCCAGGTGGTGCCGAATAAATAAAACAAGATTGTTGACAAGAGAAAGACTATTGCAACTGAAATCTTACACCAGTGGAACTGCTGTACCACAGCACAGTAGATACAGTCTATTCTGTAGTATCAGTAATGTCCATATTTCAGTCAAAATGAGTAATATTTTTGTATCTTCAATTGTTCTTTCAGGGATTACAGAAGGAAGAGTTAGTGGATATATTTATTGATCTGCTTAGCTGACTCATTAGGGGGCCATTTATAAGAAAACTGTAAGAAAAACCTCAGCCCCAGACATCAAAGAATATCAATATGCCACTTTGTGTTCTAATCATCTGCACAACTGTTTTATCTGTTTTAAGCTTTTTAAATGAAGTAAGTATACTCTTATCTTAATAAATCTCTCACTTTTTAAAATATCCTCTGTTCCCCTTTATCTACTGGATTTATTTTCTCATAACTTAAGGAAGAAGCTCAAGATGCATGCACACTCAATCAGTGGTACTGCAAAAAGAGAAACACCCCGCTTGACTTCCCTAGCCAAAGTGTAGGCTGCAATTTTTTGGAAAATATGTATGTATCCCGATGTGTGGTTTGGGTTGATTTCATCTGACATTTTTAACCTGACAATAGTCATGGATAGATCAAGCGATATAACTGCAGAAGGGGGAGCAACAAGGGGAAAAAATCCTGTCTTTTGTTTGCTGTATCATAGCACAAAAAATTCATATATTTCATATCTATCCATGGAAGAGACATGAGAAGCAGCTCTGCATTATCACAGGAACTACTGTTGCCATCAAATGAGGTCATGGAGGGCAGAACTATTTTTTTTAGTGAACAATTCACTCTTGCATAAGCAAAAAAGGAAAAAAAGCCACAACAATGCATCTGCACGTAACTTCCATCCTCAGCCACAAATTGATTTGGAAAGCCTGTTTAAAATCATAAAGCTGAAGAAGAATATAGAGGAGAAGTCATATAAAGCAACCTAATGGAAGAGATTGAGAAGCATTTAAATAAATTAGATGCCTTTGTTAATTGGTTGAAGAATTGAGGGGGAAAGGAAGGACTGCCCTGTCCTGCAGCATGGAGAGCCCTAAATGTCAAAGAAGTGAAATGCTTTTGAGCAGCAAAAAGGCACAGAAGTTAAGAGCACAGACCCCAGAGGTGTGAGGCTCTATTTTCTAGCTGTGTGACCTTGGCTGACTTGGACAGCCTCTCTAATGATTGGTTTTCTAGACTGTAAAGTGGGGGTGACACTAGTACCGGGGACCTCCTCTGCTGTCACCCACACCTGAACATGCCAACCACCTCTGTCTCAAGGCTGTTGTGCTTTTATTCCCTACAGCATAGAATGTTCATCACCTAGAGAGCCTCATGCTTCACCCCCATATTTTCTTCAATTTATACCCAAATCTTTCTCTTTCCTGAATTCTGAATTAGTTTTCTCTATAGCATTATGCATTTATTTTCGTTGCCTGTTTCCTCCACTAGAACATAAGGACCAATGGAACATGGACTTAATATATTCACTGCTGGAGCATCACCTGTGTGCTTGGTACATATGTGCAGAATGAATGAATGAAAAGCTAATGGATGAATGAATGAAAGAAAGAAAAGAGTGTGTGGAAAAGGAGAGAGTAACTTCACTGAAGCCTGCAGAAATCAAACCACACAGGCTGTGTAGACTGAGTTGTGGAATTTATCCTTCATCCCCAAAAACAGAGGGATGCAATTTCCAAGGGATGTTTGAAGATTAAGTGACAGATGGAAAGCGATTCAGCCTGGAATCAAAAACATCTTTACTCAATTCATGTCAATTACCAATATATTATTAATGAATGGCCCAATTAATTTGTTGCACAGTGGGCTCACCACTCAAGTATTTATGGGAGTTGCCACCTTCCCTTCCAGAACCTTACAGTTTTCATAAGAAAATAGAGTATGAAATCCTCAGGTCAGTTGCCATTCAAAACTGTTACTCAGACCTTCTAGACCAGCTCACTGGAAAGACAGTTTGATAAAATCTGCCCTCCAGCGTGCCTAAAACCTCGTATATTATGGTCATTTAAAAGAAAAAAGGTTCTGCCAACATGAACAGACTGTCACCTTATTCACTTTCTTGCTAAAACAGAGTCTAGTAGGTTGAATATTTGGATTAGCTTCCAGGCATGGCTCATTTACTAAGTCTCAGGCACTGTGTTAAGCATTTATAAAAAGTATTGATTAATCAACATAATCCTCACAAAGACCCTATAAGATAAGCATTATTTTTATCTGCACATTACAGATGAGGAAACTTAAGGGCCAGGGAATCTCAATGAAACAATCTGCCCACAGTTGGCCACAGTACATGGCAGAGCTGTGGGTTCTAGCTCTAGTGATCATGAGTCCTCTATTATTTTGTCTCTAATGCAAGTAAAGTGAGGATCAGAGAAGTTAACGAAGTTGTTGAAGTCACACAGCTGTGAAGAGATGGAGCCTGGAATCAAGTCCAAGTATGCAGCACCAAAATCTGTGTTGCCAAATCACCTCCTGACTAGTCTTGTGTGCTCTTCATTAATCTTTCATGATTTGAAGAGGGAAGAGATATGGGGATATATGTATATGTATAGCTGATTCACTTTGTTATAAAGCAGAAACTAACACACCACTGTAAAGCAATTATACTCCAATAAAGACATTTTTAAAAAAATCTTTCATGATTTGGGTGCATTGGCAACCCCTCCCCCTTCAATGCAAGTCAGGATGTATCACCTTTCAGAGCTGCACAAAGTGCAAATCAGTGTACAGATGGACCGTGGGCTCAGAAGAGTTATGGATAAACTTTTGATTTGTATAATCTAGCAAGATTTCAAGTTTTCATTCCCTCTCACATGATATAATGCTTGCACATGCATCTGCAATGCAGCTTATAAACACTCATTAGTTCTTCATAAGGTGGCATTTCTGCCTTGAATATGATAATTGCAATTAATCCTCAGCACTTCTGTCTTACCCGGCACCAACAGAGCATGAAAAAGGAAAGGAAAATGCCAGTGTTGAGTGACAGAAATTATTAACTCAAGTAGCTCTTTTACTCCTGGAATGAGAAAATTTGAACCTTAGAGAGACTTATTTAAATGAGCTATATGATAACAGCACTTGAGGATCTGGGACGGGATGTTCACTTGGAACTTACCCAGTAAAATAGCAAGGATCCAGTTTCTTCAAGAAATTTCTTAATGCGAGAATTGGCTCAAAAACATGATAATTGTGGTTCTCTCTTTTCAAGCCAACAGAAATGGCTTATAATCTTAGTATCAGCTTCTCAAATACATGTGTTTTCAGCTTGCTTTACCAGCCCCAGCTGGTCTTTATTGGATAAGGTATATCCAGTCGCTACTGTTAAGCCTCCTAGAGTTACAAAAAGTAAAAAGATGATAAATCCAAGAAGAAAGGATTCTGGTCTTTTTTTTTTTTTTTTTTTTGCGGTACGTGGGCCTCTCACTGTTGTGGCCTCTCCCGTTGTGGAGCACAGGCTCCGGACGCACAGGCTAAGCGACCATGGCTCACGGGCCCAGCTGCTCCGCGGCATGTGGGATCTTCCCGGACCAGGGCACGAATCCATGTCCCCTGCATCGGCAGGCGGACTCTCAACCACTGTGCCACCTGGTCATTTTTTTTTAATGACACATTACTTCTCCTTTTGATATAACTTTCTAGGCTTCCATCAAGGATTATTAAACCATTATCAAAGCAAGCCAATGCCTCAGAACATTTCCCAGCCATACACTAACAGTTAAGAATGGGTCTTCTCATTGCAAACAACTGTCATTACCTCATCCTTGTCCTAAATAGAATGTCATCTCTTCCTTTGATGAGACTGAGTTATCTAACAGATAACTTATTCTTTTCACTCTATCAGTTGAGATAATTCTCCATTAAAAAGAGTTTGATTCAAGTTCACAAAACTTTGATATATGCAGCCACCATTGAACCACACAGCCAAGATGCCATTTTATATATTAAGCCAGAGAGACCCTCTGTCAACTCTCAATGTCCCGGTTTTCCCCATTACAACCTGAATACCATGGGAGGTTCGTGGTAACAGAAATGAAGAGAATATGGACACATCCTGATGAACATAAAGGCATTTTTTACTTTCTTGCAAAAAGGTCTTTCCACACTCTTAAAAAGAGGAATACAAGCAAGCGAGCTGAGCTCTAATTTTTCTTTTTGGGAAAATCTGGAATTTGGTACTGTTTTTTAAAAATGGGCATTCCATCAGCCCTAATTACTGTTGGAAATGATTCCGTTGGAACTACTTGGTAATTCAATACAGAGTTTCTCTCCAGACCACCAGTTCAGAATTGGCTCCAATGAGAAAGAATTCTGAGTTATTATCAGATGGTGTCTGCCTGCTAGGATGAGAGAGATTAGGGGAATTGATCAGTCTCCATGTAAGGGTGCAGGGCCATGTGAGTCAAATGTCATTAGTTTCAACCCTTCATCACTCATCCCCTCCCATCCACCTCCCACAGCACCAAAGCCAAGAAATGGGTTGATATAAAGACTAAATCATTATTTTTGTTCCATGTGTGGTCCTATCTTTCAGAGATAACTTCAAGGCCAAGAGAACTAGTGTCAACAGTTATCATTGATATGTAAGTCCCAAGAACTTCTGCCAAGCCAGCGTGTTGGTACATGAAAAGTCAGATGATTGTATCTCTGGATCTTTTGAGAGTCTAAGGACTGAAAAATTTGACTGTATCATGCACACACATATCAATTGAAATGAAAACAGATAAAACCATGAAAGTACAGGAAATTTAACAAAATACAAAGCTGAAACATTTTAAAATTATCTATTTCCAAATATTTTTCTCATTTATAGGGGATTCCTGCTTTGCTGCTGCCCCAAACATGCACATAGGCTGCATGATGGATATTACAACAAATGGTGGGAGACCCAGCGTGTTGAAAAAGTTCTAAATATGCAGTCCAGAGACCTATGTTCAAGGTTTGACTCTATGGGTCAAGAGGTAGGGACCTCGGGCAAGGCAATGAACTTCATGTTACCTCTATTTTCCAATCCCTAAACCAGTGATAATAATTATTAGGATGTTGGGAGTATGATGCAACTTGCCATAGGGCACATGATTTGTAAATAGTAGAGTACCATACAAATGTTAGGTTTTAATATTTTAGTTACAATTTAGGTCTTTCTCTGTGTCTTATTTTGAAATAATTTTTAAAAGATTCTTTCTGTTTTTTTCCAGTTTGCTTAAGTATAAAATTACAAACAACGCTCAGCCATTCTGCCAGTAAACTTTTGTTAGATTCATTTTAATATACATTGAGTAATAAAATATTATTAATTAATGAATGTTAAGTTAGTATACTCTCTGACTAATGATAAATACTGAGAGCTGGCCATGTACCAGGCAGTATTCTCAGTTCGTTACTTATGATAACTCATGTGATTCTCATAACAACACTACAAGGTAGATATTATACCCGTTTTTTAAAAATATGAGGAGGGCTTCCCTGGTGGCGCAGTGGTTGAGAGTCTGCCTGCTAATGCAGGGGACACGGGTTCGAGCCCTGGTCTGGGAGGATCCCACATGCCACGGAGCAACTAGGCCCGTGAGCCACAGCTACTGAGCCTGTGCATCTGGAGCCTGTGCTCCGCAACAAGAGAGGCCGCGATAGTGAAAGGCCCGCACACCGCGATGAAGAGTGGCCCCCGCTTGCCACAACTAGAGAAAGCCCTCGCACAGAAACGAAGACCCAACACAGCAAAAATAAATAAATAAATTACTAAAAAAAATTTAAAAATAAAAAATAAATAAAAATATGAGGAAATAAAGGTTCAAGGATGAATCTAAGGTGGTGTAACTAGTAAATGGCAGAGCTGGGATTTCAACTCAAGCTACTTGTTTCAGAATATAAATTACTCAATTATACTGACTTCCCATAAAGTGTGATTTTTTTTCTTTAAAACCAGGTGAAGGAGACAATGCTATATCATGTTTTCATTTTAATGTTTTCATTCATTTACTCGGTTTTGCATTATGCCAGCCACTGAGGATACACAATCGTGTTATCTCTAGTGAGGGAGACAGACAAGAAATAAAAAAAACAAATAAGCAAGAAAACAAGGAAGAGATATATGTTACCAGGAAAATGAACCGGAATTATACAGAGTGATTATTTAGTTGAGGAAGACACCTTTAAGATAATGACATTTGATCCAAGATTGGAATGTCAAGAACAAGTCCACCATGTGAAGATATGAGTATTCCAGGCAGAAAGAACTGCAAGGGCAAAGACTTTGAGTTGAGAATGAGCTTGGAAAATAATTTCCAATGTAGGTAGAAGTGGCTAGGTGATACAGATTGAATGTTTGTGTCCTCCCACAATTCATGTGTTGAAAACAATCCCCAGTGTGATGACACTTCGAGGTGGAGACTTTGGGAGGTAAACAGGCCATGAATGGGATTGTGTCCTTATAAAAGAGGTATCAGAGAGCTCCCTCGCATCTTCCACCATGTAAGGTTAAGTGAAAAGACACTGTCAGTGATGAAGCTCAGCCTCACCGGGCACTGAACCTGCCAGCAACTTGGTCTTGGATTTCCCAACTTCCAGAACTACGAGAAATAAATTTCCATAACTTATAAACCACCTAGTTTGTGGCATTTTGTTATAGCAGCCTGAATGGACTAAGACAGTAAGGAAAGGAAGAAAGTGGAGGGAGATAAGGAATAAGAAGATAGCCAGTGTGCCTAGAGAGTGAGGATGAGAAGAGGATTCAAGGGCAGGTGGAGGCAGACAAAGCAGGGCTTAGAAGGCCATGCTCAGCCTTGAAGAACAATGAACAACCAAAGTAGTGTTTGCAGTAGTTAGGTAATGTAATCAGATATCTTTGACATGTTTTGAAGACTTACTCTGACTGCCCAACAGATAAACAAATGGAAATCATAAGAATGAGAGAAGGGAGAGTAGTCTGGAGACTATTTCAAATAGCAAAGACAAGAGATGGTTTCCTGGTTTCCTTGACTCAGGTGCTGGTGATGGAGATAGTAAAACATGGACAGATTTGAGATATACTTTGGATGTAAAACTGACAAGTCTTGGCAGATGTGAGAAGGAGGTATTAAGGTTGACTTCTAAGTTTCTAGTTTTTATTATGGAATGAATATATCATTCTCTATGTGCACCAAATTGGGTTGAAAAAATTCTGAGTTTCACTGTGGACCTTTGAGGTCAAGAAAGGTATATTAGTGAAGGATAAAAACTAAAAAATCTAATGCGTTTGATTAATAGTTATTGAATGATTAAAGTAACTTTCTTTCCAGTTTTCTGACCATGGATCATCACCAGTTACATACATGCACATACAAAATTTTGACACTGGAAATGTTATGGACTGAATGCTTGTGTTCCCCCAACCTGACAATTCATATGTTGAAGATTTAAGCCCCTATGTGATGGTATTTGGGGATGGGGATTTTAGGAGATAATAAGGGTTAGATGAACTCATGAGAATGGGGCCCTCATAATGGGATTAGTGCCCTTATATAAGAGACACCAGAGAGCTTGTTTCCTCTCTTTCTGCCCACACAAAAAGAAGAGGTCATGTGAGCACAGAAACATGATGATGGCTACCTACAGGCAAAGGGAAGAGGCCTCAAAGTGAAACCTATCTTTCTGGCACCTTGATCTGGGACTTTTGGCCCCCAGAACCATAACAATAAATTTTTGTTGTTTAAACTAACCATCCAATGGTATTCTGTTAAGGCAGCCCAAGCTGACTAAGATGAAATTAACTGGTGAAGTGGAATTTAATGAATTGACAAATTCCAGATGCCATTTCCATTCTGATTAATCCCCAGATGATTTTATTGAAGATATCATCTAAAACCCAGTGGAAGTATCTCTACATCCTCTGCACGTGGCAATATTCAGAAAATGTCTACTCCCTATCCATTGGTCCCTACTTCTGGAAATGTCTCAGAACAGACTTCGTTTCTAAGATGAGAGAGGGAGAAAGAACAAATATTCACCTCAACGAATTAATCTCAGTTTACCCAGATGAATCTAAAGATAGATTTGCTGTAAGATATATTCCAGTATCAATTACCTCTGTTGACTCAGATGATTAAACTAATCAACTGCCTCTTCCTGGTCTTATTTACTAGTTAGAGATTACAGTAAGTCCCTGACATACGAAGAAGTTCCATTCCCAGCGTGTGTTGGTGAGTCCAATTTGTTCATAAGTCCAACAAAGTTAGCCTAGGTACCCAACTAACACAATCGGCTATATAGTACTGTACTGTAATAGCTTTATAATACTTTTCACACAGATAATACATTAAAAAAAACAAACACAAAAAGTAAACATTTTTAATCTTACAGTACAGTACCTTGAAAAGTACAGTAATACAGTACAACAGCTGGCATACAGGAGCTGGCATCGAACTAACAGGCAAGAAGAGTTACTGACTGGAGGAGGGAGAGGAGGTGGTTGATGGTAGAGCTGAAGGATCATCAGCCATAGGAGATGGAGGGCAAGATGCAATTTCATTCATGCCTGACGTTGATGGCACAGGTTCTGGTTCCACTGATTGCTGGATTCAATTCTATCTACCTCCCTTAAAAAACGATCCAGTGATGCTCTTTTTTTCTCCTCATAGATGACACGGCAGCACTGGATCACATTCTAAACAGCTGCTGCAAACTTCGTGTAATATTCTACGTTTGGGTTCTGTGCCTCAAAAACTAACAGTGCCTCCTCAAATAAAGAAAATCCCCTTGCTATTTCCAGTATCATGAATCTCTTCAGTTCTTCAGTTATTGCTTTCTCTTGTCTCTCTTCATCCTTTCTCCAATTCCATCAGGTCTTCATTAGTAAGCTCCTCGTGTTGCACAACAATAGTACTGTACAGTAAAGTACACAAAAGCACAACCACTAGAGGATGCATCCACATGAAAATGTACACCAGACACGTGAACTAACTTACGTGACTGGACATATGAACACACGTTCACATCTTTGAAAGTTCTCAACTTGAAGGTTCATATGTAGGGGATTTACTGTACTCAATTGAACAAGGAAATCTTTCTAATAGAAGAGCAGTCAGAAAACTTTTTCTGTAAAGGACCAGAGAGTAAATATTTTCAGCTTTGTAGACTAAGTGGTCTCTGTCACAACTACCCAATCTGTTGTAGAGTGAAAGCAGCCACAGACAATAAATTAAAGGACATGGCTGTGTTCCAATATGACTTTGCTTACAAAAGCAGGCAGAGGTCAGATTTGGCCCATGAGCTATAGTTTGCCAATCCCTATAATAGAACATTGTTTTGGTCACATATTATGTTTTCAGATAATTTCACAATTACTTTAACATATTACACATACATTGGGCAAAAGCTGAAATCATAAATGCCTTTGTAATTATTACAGGGCATAGCATATGTATATAAATATGTGGCTGTCTGTTAATATCATTCCCAGAGTGTCATTCACTATTTATCTGGTAAAAGTCCAATCTGCCCTTGGGAAACCACTTCTTCAAATTACATGGATTCTGGTGTGGCTCTCATAGTTTGCCTTCCAATAATCCATGAGCAGCCTACACAGGCCAGTTAAAGCATTCCATTCTGCTAGTCAAAGAAAAATTAGCTCAAAGATAAGAGCAAGTTACAAAACTTGGATTATGTATGCATAGAGGGAGAGATAATTTTGTTCCTCCTCTAAAATATGAGGCCATAAAGATGATGTAATGTGAGACTCATTAGAATCATCTTCCAAAGCTACATGAATGAAGTCATCTATAGTATCAGCAAATGAGATCAATGAAATAAAAGAACAGAACTATCCAGCATTGCAATGACAGAATCTGAGGCCCAGGATCAAGCCTTCCATTACAAAAACAATAAACTCCTCTTTTTCGTATCTACTGGAAAGTGGATTTCCAATGCTTGTAAACAAAAGGATTTGGAAAATAATATTTCACTACAGATATTACAAAATCACAATGAAATGAGGCAATTTCAAAGAGTAAGACACACCAGTATCATAACTGTATCAATGGTTGACTTGAATAGGGAAGAAATAAGTAGTAATTTGGGGGTATAGTCTTGTAAGAAAAATTACAGAATGCCAGGCTGCTAGGAAAAAGTTTTATGACATCACATCTGAATTAATATTTAAGAAGTGCAGAATACTTCATAGACACAATGGATCATAGATATATGGATCATTCCCTAGTGTAGTATAACTTTATGGACAGGCAGAGAATGAAAGCTTTTGAAGTATTAGTGAAGTACACAAAACAGAAAGAAAAATACAAGTGCAAATACACTTTAAGAATACAGAATAGTCCCCAGACATGAAAATCTTCAGTGTAGCCTGACTGATTTTATTGACATGTCTAAAAGAAGAATGTTTTAATCATTAGGGGAATATGATGAGCCTTGGAGGCAGAGTAAATGAAAGTAGCAGCTTCCACTCAAGCACAGCATAGAGAGAAGGAATATTTAACCTTGTAATTTCCATGTTCAAGTCCTTTTGGCAGGCATTGCCAATATTGAGACAATGACAATGAGCTATAGCCCAGAAGACAGTGTAAAACCACCTCTATTATGAGATTATAAAATGAGATGAAGCCTGAAGTCACTGTGTATTCAGCCCATCTAATTAATTCCAATCAACCATACACAGTTTTTTTTCCTGATTTCGGCATACTGAGACTTCAAATTATGCCCTATATTACTGTGGGAAAGACTTTGCCAATAGAGAGGGAATTTCCTGACCATTGTAGTCTTTAAATATTCAAATTCCAGTGAGTGATTTCTCACTATAAATCGATGAATCAGAATTCTGATTTTATGAATCAATAGAACGTGTTTGGCTAATGTTATGTCTGCCCCCGGAAAATGAAACGATTCTCTGCAAGCCCACAGAGTCCAATTTGTGAGCCTCTGGAAAGGAGTAAGATCCAGACTCTGAAATAGTGAATCCTCTAAGCCAGTAAACATGTTCCTTCTGCAGTCCTAGGTCCTTCACAGCCACTGAAAAGGGAGCCTGCCAGGTCTATCCACTGGAAACTTCCTCAACAAGACCACTCATGGTCCTGTCTCTATTCCTGTGTCTCTTGGCTCTGTCCTCTAGGATCTTGGTTCCAGGCTGTGGATCATCCTGCCTTTGCCTTAAATAATAGCCTGTATTTGATGGAGTCATTATTTTTATAGTATTTCCTGCCTGTGGAATTAAAGATGTCAAGAACTTCACATTTTGTACTGTCTCTATCCCTTTTAGCCTGCGTTAATGGTGTTTCTGCCAGTATAATTTCTTTAAAACGTTGTGGGGTTTCTGTGAATTATCTTTTGTTGCTCAAGCCATTCAAAACACTTAATATTCAATAATCTCTTTGAGATAGACTTTCTTCATCCAGGGCCCCTTGTGAAGCTGCAGTGGGATAATTCCCTTAGATTGTTTACCAGAGAGTGTCTGCAAGGTATATCCTTTAGATGGTTAGGAGGCCTTTGCCATCAGAAAGGACCCCTGAGGCACTACCTTAAATCCTTTCTATGGTTTACAAAAGGTTTTACAGTCACACCATTAGCTTCATCCTTACTCCAAGACTATTTTCCTGATAGTGCTCTGAATTTGATCTTTGCCATGAGTTCTTTCCTTACTTTGAAAATCTTTTGCCATCTGGAGAGGCTTGGAATTAAACTCAATTAAATTTTCCAACCCAGAAAGTCACGGTTTTATTTATCTTTCTACTAAATTTTTCTTGAAAACTAAATATTTCCTTTTTTACCTTATCTCTCTCTTTTTCTACATCTTATGATGCATGACTAAGAGAAGCAAGTTGGTAGTTTGAATATTCTGCTTGGAAATTTCATTAGGAAACCCATGAATTTATTAGGCTTATTTTCTATTTTCTATATCACCACATGATAATTTGAATACTCAACTGTGTTGTCAAACTTTTTTCTAATTTCTCATAATAATTTTACTGACCTTCCAGCTTTTATTAATATATTCTTTGACGTCCTTCCAAATTTTCTTAACAGAAGCCTCAAAACTCTTTCGTTTTCCATTTGCAACCTAATCTCAAACACAGTAACAAGTTTTAAGTTTTTGTTATGGGAACACTCTGTTCTTGGGTGAATTCTGTTACAATTATCTATTGCTGCATTAAACGCACTCATAAAACATTGTGGTGTAAAGCAACAACCACTTGATATGCTCACAGATTCTGTGGTCATGAATTCAGGAAGGGCTCAGAAGGGATGGCTCTTCACCTCTCATGATGTTTGGGCCACAACTGAGAATACTGAATTGACTAGGCATGACTCTTGTATGGCCAGGTACAAGAATCATTTGAAGGTTACTTCAATTAGATGTCTGACACTATGCAGGGGTGACCAGCAACCTGCCCTCAGTTGGGATTGTTTACCAGAACTCCTATATATGTTCTCTCCATGTAGCTGGGCCTTCTTGAAACAGAAAAGCTAGGTTTCAAGAAGAAACATCAGGAGAGGAAACATTTCAAAAGACCCAAATGGAAGCCCTAAGACTTTTCTGACCTAGTCTTAAGAATCATACAGTCTTACTTCCACCATGTGCTATTGCTCATTGTAATCTTAGATCTCATATATTTTGTTGATATTTTTTCTGTAAACAGAATTCGTATTGAGTCTCTGAGGTCAGCCCAGTTTCAAGTGGAAAGGATTTAGAGTCCAGTCATTAATGTGAAAGCAGGAAGCTCACATCACCAAAGAGGAGGTCAGATGGAGATATTATTAGACCTTCTTTGGAAATATGTCATAGACCATTGAATTAAACCACTGAATAAGAAGGAAAATATGAGAAAAGTAACTGTGAAGCCACAAGCTTATGAAGAGAAGAAATGCCGTAAGCTTATGAAGAGAAGACAAGTGACTACAGAAACTAAAATGAAGCTTAGTATTTTTGGAGAATCACAGCCCCTATATCTTGCCACAAAATTCCATCCTTAGAGAAAAAGATAAAATAACATACTAGGATAATACTAGGATAATGTTTGATACCTTACTCCCCACAGGACTAGACGTATTTTACCTTCATCAAGAGATAAGGAAACAGAAGTTGAACTGGAGTGAGGCAACTCTGTTTTCTCTCCTGCTGTTGGTATGACAAGAGGAGACTGGTTTACCTCCATTCAAAAGGCAGGTCACACTTCAAGAACCAAGTAAGACCAGGATGAAGTCCTTGGAAGAAAGAAAATTAATTTGGTTGATCAAGCATGGGTCTGGTCAAGATGCTATGGAATAAAGACAAAACTATTCAGTGGTAGGGATTGGGGAAGTGCTGGAATTGATCATCAATCATAGCAACACTCAAATCACAAAGTATGTGAACACATAGATATTTAGATTAAACATTGCTTATAATGTCTTCCTAGTTGCTGCTCTTAAAAGCTTTAAGGAAGCTATCCAGATGGCAAATGAGTACAGTGGAAAAAGCAAAAAATTCCCAGGATAGGAGAAGTTTGCCTCAGTGTGACCTTTGTAACTGTAGTGCTTACTTAATTATTCAATTGTTTATTCAAAGTTTTCCAACTTGGTGTTTCCATTGGACACAAAGGATAAAAGCTGGATTACACCACTGAGGTGAGATGGTTCCTCTAAATCTAGACCCACATTATATCTGAGGAAGGAAGCTTGATGAGTCATTCCTTCTTTGAGTTTTGTGCTTAATAACTCTACCATTCACTTTCATGCTCACTTGGTCAGTACTTCCCATCAGTAACTATTTCTCCACTGGTTATTCTGCAGTATAGCTCTTGTTCTACTGTTTACACTGAAGAGTTGATGGTGATAATCAGAGCAAGACCACAGGTGAATGAGGATTTAACGTGGAAATCTGAAATTGTATGTTTTTGTGGATATTTATTTATAAAACAAGAATTCCAAAGACATTGCTTGCCATAATACTCTGTTTCTTTTTCCATTACATCTCTGAGATACAACTGTAGGGGTTTTTTTTGTTTGTTTATTTTATTCTGATGCCAAAACTGAAATGCTTACAAAAGAGCCTAGCAAAGTATGCTAGATAGATAAATTAGCTGAGTTCACAGTTCAAGTAGCACTTAAGCATGATTATGCCAAAGAAGATGTTCAAAAAACTATACAGGACTCCCCAAAAAGCTATTATCCTCATAAATGTGTATAGAAGATGAAAGGTATCCTCACTAATAAACTAATTATACATAATCTTTTCTCAGTTATGAGGGAAAGACATGTTTTGTTCCTAATAGCATTAAAGAGTCATTAAGAATTTTATTAAGAAGATGGTGATTCAGATGGTAGTCATCACTATTTTTAGGATGCACGTGTTTCCATATAAACACCAATGTTCACTGGAGTAGGTTCATTTGCAAAAGCAAAAGGCAGTAGAAGAATGTACTGAGACCCGTAGCTGCTATCAGGACCACACCATCTGAGCACATGTGCTACTATGTCTGTAAGTCCATATAGGTAGAGGTACTGGTCAGTCAACAACAGCATTTTATTCTAAGTTCTAGTATTCATAGCCAGTTTATAAGTGCCGTCCTCCCCAACTCCATCTCCATTTTTGCCCTTACTAAAACATAGTCTCTAATGAATATTTTAGCTGTATCAATAAAATGCCTCACATCTAAGGTAAAAATGATGGTTCAAGGTTGTCAGTCTTGGTATGGTTTCAATGGAAATGAAAAATTCTTGTCAGTTACAAACCATCTTGTAGCCAAGTCACAGGTACAAAGAATCAAAGATACAAAAGAGAAACTTCCAGAAAATCTTTTTAAAATTATTATCATGGTGCTTATGTGTTCTAGACATGTCCTTAAATACTTTTGATAAGGCAGTCCAGAAACAACAATTTAAAAAGTGGACAAGCCCAAAGAGTGGCAAAGCTCCTGGCACATCACCTATGAAAATGAGGCAAAAGCAATGGTTATTCCACCCAGTCTCCATAATTATTGCCTTGTCTGTTCTGAGCCTGATTTTTCTCTCCATTCACTCATTAGTTTTATAAATATTTATTGAGTGCCTTCTATTTCTCAGACACTTTTCTAGGCACTTAGGATATAATCAATGATCAAAGCAAAGCTTCCTGCTCTTGCTGAGTATTCACAGTTGGATCAGAGTAAAGTGAGGAAGTCATACAATAAACATATATAATAGATAAATAATGTGATATTTAAGATGATGACAAAGGCTATGTAAAGAAGGTATTTGAAAATGTAGGGATTGGTGCCTAGTAGAGTTTTTAACAGGGTGTTCATGATAGACCTCCTTGAGAAGGTGTAATTAGAACAAAGATTCCAAAGAGTCAGCAAGTGCACATGAAAAGATGGTCAACATCAGTAGTCGTCAGGGAAATATAAATCGAAACCAGGTAAGATACTCCTTCATACCTACTAGGATGGCTATAATGAAAAGACAGAAAATAACAAGTGTTGGTGAGTATGGAGAGAGATTGGAACCTTAATTCACTACTGGTGAAAATGTGAAGTGGTGCAGCTGCTTTGGAACACAGTTTGGCAGTTCCTTAAAAGTTAAACATAGATACCATATGCCTCATCAATTTTGCTCTTAGAGAAGTGAAAACCCAAGATAAATGAAAACATAGGTCCACAGAACAACTTGTACATGAGAGTTCATAGCCACATTGTCTATAATAGCCAATAAGTGGAAACAACACAAATGTTCATCAACTGATGAGTGGATGAATAAAGTATGGTGGCACATTATTCAGTAATGAAAAGTACTGATAAACATTATGCTGAGTGAAAGAAACCAGTCATAGAAAGCCACATATTACATGTTTCTACTTGTATGAAATGCCCATAATAGGCAAATCCATAAATATATAAAGCAGATTGGTAGTTCCCTAGGGTTGGTGGTGGAAGGGAATAGGGAGTGATTACTAATGATTATGAGAAGTCTTTTTTTGTGATGGTTGCACAACTTTGTGAATATAAAGCCATTGAAATGTACACAGTAGATGAGTGAATTGTATGGTATGTGAATTACATATCTCAATAAAGCTACTTTGTGTATACATATATGCACATATATCTATGCACACACGTGTATATGCACACATGTGTGCACACACACACTCACATAAAAGAACCAACTAGGTGGATATTTGAGATGACAAGAGTGCATTTTAGGCAGACTGGACTGCTAGAGCAAAGATCTAAGTTAGAGACAGAAAAACAAGGAGTGGCCAGCATGGCTGGTACAAAGGGAGTGAAAAAATAGAAGAGGCCAGAGAAGGGGCAGGGAGCTGGGCCACGTGGCCTGGTATGTTTTAGCAAGGGTGTGGCTTTTACTCTGGATAAAATCAGAGCATCATATATTTTTGAGAAGAGGTACACCATGATAAAAGTCATGCTTTTGAAAGGATATCCTTGATCTCCCATGGTCTTTCCTGAGGATAGTATAGCAGAGGCCTTTCCCTTGGATTTGGGAGGCAAAGGATAGAAGCAGAGAAACCTGTTGGGAGGTTATGAAATAATCCAGGTGAGAAGGTAGAACCCATAGGATTTGCTGATGGATTTTATATGAGGCATGACAGAAAGAGAGAATTCAAGGATGACTCCAAAGCTTTTCGCCTTGGCAACTGGCAGGATGGAAGTACCAGCAACCATGTGAGGAAGGACATGGGTGGAGCAGGTGTGAGGGGCACAGAAACCAGGAGGTTAGTTTAGGGCGTGTTGAGCTCCATATGCTCTTTAGAGATCCACGTAGATATTGAGTAGGCTGATATTGAATAACATTGAGCCTTACCGAATTTTACCTTTTCACAGGAAAGGCAATGGGAAATATATATATATATATAGAGAGAGAGAGAGACAGAGAGACAGAGAGAGACAGACAGAGAGACAGAGAGACAGAGAGACAGAGAGAATGATGATGAATAAGAAATGGGTAGAAACCAGGGCAAAGTTTAGGGGAAAGGGAAACAGCAGGAAGTCTGAAGACAACCGGCTGATTGAGGCATAAAATTAAGTATAAAGTAAAAACCTATTTCGGAAAATATACATTCATTTTCAGAAAAAGATTTAAACCACTTTAAAAATTAGCAAGAGAAATATTCATTCTACTGGAGCTTCAAAAATTAAAGAAAACTGGAAATCAAGTGTTACAGAGTTAACAGACTTTGTTCTATCACTTACAGTAAAATACCCGAGAGCAACCTTAAACCCAGGGAACCAGCAAAGAAGAAGAAAATTAATAAAAGAAAATGAGGTTCTTAGCTTTGAAAAGACTATACAGAAGTAGAAAAGAGAAAGGTGTTAAGTCAAGAAAGCATAAAAAAAGACAAAATTGGAGCAGTAATTATGGGTATGCAAGTGACTACTTCCCAAAGCATATGTGGTAGGTTAAAATATTACTTTAAATAATGATTTAGAAATTTGCTTTTTAAAAAGCTCTTAGTGCTTATCTGGTGATTCTCTTTGAAAGCACTCCAAGCAGGTCCAGGGACCATGGAAGACTTTTCCCACACACCTATAGCTGCCACACGCATCTCCAGTGGGCACTGGGTCTCTGGTTATCTTCCAAAGAAAAGCCAGCTGACATTTTGTTGTATGGTCTTAACATTTATTTTTTGCTAAGTAAAATGAAAACAAATCATCTCTTGAGTACGGCAGGCCTCCTAGGATAAATTTGGCCTATTATACACTTAATTGATTCAATTTGCCTTTGATTATTTGGCTGGCATTTCCACAGAAAACAAGTCTAGTGCAGAGATGACCCAGTTCTAAAAAAATTCTTGCCACTTAATATAGAGTAAGCTGACAGAAGCAATGTTTACAAAGTGCCCACATTATGGTAAAGTGGTAGCAAATCTAGAAAATTGGTTATTGTTAGCTTTAAACTGTTATTTGGTAATGATTGTTATGATTTTGTTAATATCTGTTGTGATGAACCAACCACTTCCATCTTGCCTAATAATATAGCGTGCAACTACTCTTTTCTATTTACTAATGGATCAAGCTAAATCTCAGTTATCTACAGGCATCTCCATGAAAGGTGACCTAAGTATAGCAGGCGATTATTTTTTTAGCAATTCTGTGGTAAAAAAAACAGAAGTCAGCACTAGCTAACTTACACACAAAAATAAGTTATTGGAATGCTCTCGAAGTACTCATTTAGTTAAATAGAAAGTTGTACAACTAGTTCTGGGAAAGCCGGTGCTACCCAGGGTGGCCCAGAGGTCTTAGTTTCAAAGTCTGTAGGAAGAGGGTGTAAATGGCCAAAATTGGGTTATATGCTCAACATTGGGGGGGAGGAGCAGGGAGAGGAGAGAGTTCTGGAATGCTGGTAGGGAAAACAGCAGACAATGATATCCACCACCTTTACCCTAGCTCTTATCAGTGACAAGTTCTATCCTACCTCAGTGCCTTTATAACTTGTTGGTCTCCCTGCCTGGAATGCAGATGTTAGCTTAACTGGTTCCATCACGTTATTAAGATTCAGCTAAATGTCCCCTGTACAGAAAGCTCTTCCCTAATTATCCCAATTGTAATTGTCACAAGTACCCCTTTTATTCATTGCACTTATCAACTCCTGACTTATTATATACTATACTGGGATACAAACTCCACAGGAGCAGAGATGGTCCTGAAAGTCCAGGGTGAATGAATGAATGAGTGAGTGAATGAATGAACACATAAGGAAGTGAACTCTCAAGGTCATTGGAATATGCCTGATTACAGCCTTGCTGACTTCTCTGCCTCTCTCTTGGTGCCCTTTCTCCTACCCCAATGGATATAAACAGTATTCAATATGGGCCAAGTTTGTCTCTGGGGCTTCTACTCCAGGAGTCGGTTTCAGGGGAAGTGGGGCTGATGCTGGGCCACGGCCCTGAACTGGGGGACCTGAGCTCTGGTTCTGCCTCCCAATGTGTCCTGGGGAAATGACTCCACACACACACACACCCCAGTACAGTTGTCTCATCTCTAAAAGGAAGCATTGGGACTGGCCCAGTGGCTCTCAGCTGGGGAGCAGTACCGACCCCTAGGGAGCATTTTATAAAGCTGTGATAGTTTGTTCTTTTTCTTTTCTTTTTTATCATCAAGTATAGTCATTCCTAAGCAGTTATATGTTGAAATATATAATACTGTGAGTTAATTTCCAATTATGCCTACTTCAAAGTAGAGTTAGGGCATTAAAATGTTTGAAATTATGTTTGTGTGTAGGTAGGTTACACAATCTATTATTTTAATTCAAGAGAGTAAAGGAATTGTATAAAAACATGTGTTTTGGGCCTCCCTGGTGGTGCAGTGGTTGAGAGTCCGCCTGCCGATGCAGGGGATGCGGGTTCGTGCCCCGGTCTGGGGGGATCCCATATGCCGCGGAGCGGCTGGGCCCGTGAGCCATGGCCGCTGAGCCTGTGCGTCCGGGGCCTGTGCTCCGCAATGGGAGAGGCCACGGCAGTGAGAGGCCCGCGTACCTCAAAGAAAAAGAAAAAAAAAATGTGTTTTTAAAATAGGGAGCTTTAGAAGAGGAAAACAAATACCATATACTAACATGTATATATGGTATCTATAAAAAAAATGGTTCTGATGAACCTAGGGGCAAAACAGGAATAAAGACGCAGACGTAGAGAATGGACTTGAGGAGACGAGGAGGGGAAAGGGTAAGCTGGGACTAAGTGAGAGAGTAGCAATGACATATATACACTACCAAATGTAAAATAGATAGCTAGTGGGAAGCAGCTGCATAACACAGGGAGATCAGCTCGGTGCTTTGTGACCACCTAGAGGGGTGGGATAGGGAGGGTGGGAGGGAGGGAGACGCAAGAGGGAAGAGATATGGGGACATATGTATATGTATAACTGATTCACTTTGTTGTAAAGCAGAAACTAACACACCATTGTAAAGTAATTATACTCCAATAAAGATGTTAAAAAAAAATAAGGAGGTTTGGGACTAGTGCTGCATGGCCAGGTGACTCCTGCAATGAAAACACAGAATGCATGGCTTTCTCCTTCCTCCTCTTCAGAGTCACCTCAGCGTGGCATCATGGCCTTGTCTATTGCAAATCCTCAGACCAGACACACCCATGAGCAAAAACGAATGCAAGCAGGGGCTTCCCTGGTGGCGCAGTGGTTGAGAGTCCGCCTGCCGATGCAGGGGACACGGGTTCGTGCCCCGGTCCGGGAAGATCCCACATGCTGTGGAGCGGCTGGGCCCGTGAGTCACGGCCACTGAGCCTGCACGGCCGGAGCCTGTGCTCCACAATGGGAGAGGCCACAACAGTGAGAGGCCCGTGTACTGCAAAACAAACAAACAAACAAACAAACAAAACGAATGCAAGCACATCTTCCAAACATGGACATCAAGAGAACTGAAACTCTGGATGGTGACCCCAGCCTTTGTGCAACTTCTGGGGCAGATCTGCTAAGACCCAGGGGCCATGGTCACAGGAGAAGGAGGGCGAGGATGGCAGGACAAGTCTGCCCACTGATAATGAAACCCTGCATGCCATCATGACAGCCCTTCTCCAATCTAGACCTCCATCCACACTTTCCCCAGCTCTCCTGGTCTATCAATGAACTCTGAACTTTATCTACCATCAGGATGCTCACTGCCACTTTATATTTTCTACTTTCAGACCCCTGGCATGTACTCTGGATAGAGTAAAAGTTCTTGCTTTCCTCCAATGTATTCCTCATTTATTGCCAGAATGTTCTTTCTCAACTGAAAATCTCATTGAGTGCTGATAAATAGTGAAATCACCCAAATGAAGGACACTAAGGAAAAAGAAACAAAAACAAAGCATCTTAAGATCTGCCCCACACAGATTACCTGCCATCCGCTGATTACAAAGACAACACATGCTCTGGGACACCTCTGAAATGGTGTTATTGAATATCACTTGAAACTGTGTGCTTGCAGCGGGGGCCTGGGCCTCTCTTGTCTGGAGAGATTTCCATTATCGTGGTATTGACTGTGCTATGATTTGATTTGTACTGTGCATGGACAGGATTCTTAGGTTATGGGAATTGCTTGATAAAGACTTGTTGGCTGTTGACTGATATGAAGCAAATAAAGTATCTCATGCAGGAAGATGATCTTGCCCCAAACCTTCCCCAAATGGTGGTATATCTGAAACATCTTCATTTATACCATTTATCACATATCCAATACCAAACTTTTTTATAGAAAGCAAAGACTAGGTGGTATAAGGCTCTTATCCTGCATAATTGCCAAATATAAGGCTCAAGTGTATTAGTGTATTAGTCTTTGCCTGGAATCTTTTCCTTTGGGGAATTTCCTTCTCCCCATGTCCCATGGTCAGGCTCTCATCACAGGGTAGGTCCATGACCAAGTTAGGTCTTTCTTATGACTTTCATTAGATCAACTGAGAAAGATCTGCTCATTTTAATCTGGAACTGTGTGTCAAAAGTCTGCCTGAGAATAAAGTCAACCAAGAGAAAACCAAAGAAGAGTAGGAGAAAGAGAAATGAGTAACATTATTTGACCTTTGTATTCTGGCCTTACCTGAAGCCCATGGTCATTTTGAATTTTACTTAAGCAAGTTTGAGTTGAGCTTCTATCACTTGAAATTAGAAGTAAATATTAACCAATACATATGGAATAAATACTAATAATTACAGAGAAACAGCTTTTACTCTAAACCACTCTCATTTTCACTCTTTATTCTGTTGTGATATGAAAAGTTCAGTACACATGGATCTAAGCATTTAATATATAATTTAATCTTTAACATATGAAGAAAATTATTTTATTATGTCCTTTACAACTGCACCATCTCAGACAGCTAGTCATTTTCAGAGCTGTGATTCCTTCTTGTTCTTCTCCGTCATACAAGTTTGCCTCCCTGAATGCTATCAAAACTTTGACCTCTTTCTAGAAGGTCAGGAGTCATTACCTCATTGCACAAGGGTGAGAATTTTCCAGCTATTCTACACCCGTGTTCCACAAACAAATTCCTATAATATTCACAGGAATGTAGAGATATGGCTTGATGGGCTCTCCAGCATTTATTAGATCAGCGTTGAAATTCTGATTTTGCCTTTTATTCATTGCATTACATGAACCTATGTATCATTTTCCTTTCCTGAAGAAAATGCCATACGACTACTACCTACCTCAAAGAGTGGTTGTGAGATCTAAGTGAGCTAAGGTGCAGGAGGCACGGTCCATATAGGTACAGGGCAAGTGCACAGCAAATGTCACCATCAGGACAAGACCATTTGTCACTCCAGCACAGCCCATCTCTTCAGTACAATCTACCACACCTGCCCCTATTTCTGATACTGTTAGTAATCACTCTGGGCCAGTGTAAACCTACTCCTCCCTAAAGCCTCTGAGTCTATTTTTCTCATCTCAGTCAGTCATCACACAAAACTTGAGTCATTGTACTTGCTGGAAGAATGCTCCAGAAGCCTGCCCACCACAGTCCTCAGAGCCCGTCCATGAATCCTCAGAGCTGCTAAAACAAGGAGCTTGTCCCTGGAGAGCCCATGCGGTTCCTCTCCTCAGTGTTTATTATCTGAGAGTCTGTTTCCCTTTTGCCAATCGCCTAACATGGTCCCGCTTAAATAAGGACCATCTGACTATGAAACATGCAAGAAGAAAGAGGTCACAGAAACCAAGTTCTTGTAGGGAGAAGGATCTTTTTTTTCCTTTCTTTCTTTTTTTTTTTTTTTTTTGTTTGTTTGTTTGTGTTGGGTCTTCGTTGCTGCACGCGGGCTTTCTCTAGTTGCGGCGAGCAGGGGCAACTCTTTGTTGCGGTGAGCTGGCTTTTCATTGCAGTGACTTCTCTTGCTGTGGAGCACAGTCTCTAGGCACGCAGGCTTCAGTAGTTGTGGCACGTGGGCTCAGTAGTTGTGGCGCACAGGTTTAGTTGCTCCACAGCAAGTGGGATCTTCCTGGACCAGGGATCGAACCCATGTCCCCTGCATTGACAGGTGGATTCTTTTTTTCTTTTTTTTTTTTTTAGTTTCTGCTTTATAACAAAGTGAATCAGTCATACATATACATCTGTTCCCACATCCCTTCCCTCATGCATCTCCCTCCCTCCCACCCTCCCCATCCCACCCCTCCAGGCGGTCACAAAGCACGACAGGTGGATTCTTAACCACTGCTCCATCAGGGAAGTCCCGGGAGCGGGACCTCAATAGGATTTCTCAACCATCATCTAGTTGCTAGCACCATGAAAGGTAGGTCAGACCAAACCTGATCAGTCCCTTCAAGTCTGGATCGTTAAAACTAGACGAGGCAATTTTCCTAAGGCCACATAATGCCCTAGTCTATGTTTTAAGTGCAGGATGTGAAAGGAAGAATTAAACTATTGAATAATTTACTCAGAATAAAATGATGCAACCTCGGCTGGATCTGTAACAGCCTGGTAGACACACAAGGAAGGAACATCATGTGCCAGCCTTCATCTTCTGGAGCTATATGTCATCCCTGCCAAAGCCTACAAATCCCTCTTCCACCCCTTCTGCCTGAGTTATCTACAGTTCACAGAGTCTTGCTCACTTAATTACTCTGTTTAATGCATCTTTGAAAAGGCATTAAATGAGTGCTTCTGAAAGCTTAGGGCATACCTGCTTTCATTGCTACATCGCCCCCAACGCTGTGTTGCGCAAACCTTGCCCCACCCACCCCCAGTGCCTTCTTGGATTGATGGCCCTCCTCCCTTGGCTTCTGCTGTCTTCAATCGCTGGGACCACGCTGTGTGTCGAGGTTCAATAGACGGCATCCCTTCGTGACAGTTAATTAATACTTTTTCCAATTCATGATAATGTTTCTAAAATTTGAAGAATCTAATTTGCATGAAATCTGTGAAGAATTCAGACTAAAACTAAAGGGCTTGTGTTTCAAAAAATATGATATATCAATTTTACTATATTAAGACATTGTAATATATTTTTAAATGTAATAAATAATTATATATTTGTATAATGCAATGTATAATAATCATTATATTTGAATATATTAAAAATTAAAATATGAAATTATTTTTATTACATAAAATATAATATTTATCAAAAAATAATTTTCTAAAACATGTATTTATTGATATTTCTGAAAATACCTTCAAATCTTTCATTCTCTCCTGTCTATTAATTTCTATAACTAATACCAATAACAGCGACATATTTAAGACTTTTATTTTTTTCCCCTGTACCACCAAATGCTTTTAGTGTCGTCCAGCTATGGACTTGCACACTACTGACACTGACAATGAATTGTGTTAGTGCTCATTATGCTGACAAAGCATTTATGTACAGTATAGGTGCTAAAAGATTTATGGATGTGAGTTAATGAGTAAACAAGTGAACCGATGATCAGATGAATGGATAAACCAATGAATAGATAAACAAATGGATGGAGATGGTCCCCTCTCAATAGCAGCCCACACTAGGTGTCAGTCCCTGCATTAATAATGACATGGATATTATCTCAATCTCTTCTCACATCAACCTTAGGAGGAGGAAAAATTTAATTGTGTCTCAATTTACAAATAACTGAGCCCAGTTCATTTAAGTTACTTGTGTGAACTAAAAATGCCACCTGTCATATCATTAAACAAAGGATGTTGCAGCCATCAGCCACTACAGCTACCTTCCTCCCTCCCGGCACAGTGACCCCTGAGGGAACTCAGGATGGAAACATAATGCCCACCATCGAATCATCAGATTGCAGCCGCCCCTGACAGTGCACGCTGAGGAAACTCAGGATGGGAAAGAACAGGATACTGGCCCTGGATGGCTAGGGTACATATCAAAGGAATGATTTCAGTGAGCCCAGACTCTTGCATCTTCCCATACATAGAAAAGCTCTAAATTCCTTAACTTGAGATGTCTGGTTTTCTTTAATTAACAGTAATCTTTTGATGTTCTGTCTACCTGATCTTTGTTGCAAAAACTCCTATATATATCCTGGATTCCACCTTGCCTCTTCAGAGCAGTCCCCCAGAGCTATCTGAGATGCTGTGTCCTGGGCTTAAGTCCTCAGTTTTGTCCGCCAAGTAAAACATAATTCTCAACTTGTAGGTTGTGCATTTTTTTCAGTTGACGCTTGCAGAATGTCACAGCTAGAAAATGGGCTTTGTCCAAAAGATTTATCTGACTCGAGAGTCCTTGTTTTTTCTACCACTTTAGCGTTTTTCCCAGCGTTGAACCATGATATATATACCCCCACCACCACACACACTCCATTTCACACCAACAGAGAGTGACTGTGTGTCCCTAAAGGCACTCGGAGAATAGCTTAAAGAAACCAACTTCAATTTCAATTTCCTTTAAAGCCTTGTAGTTTACTTAATAATCCATGTAAATTTTGCCCTATATTCTGAAACAGGAATGCATTTCATTACTATCAAGAGAATGTGGTTTTGCTGTTGCTGTTGTTATTTTTTCCCCAGATAGTCTAATAAAAACCATTGCCCCCACAGAAGGGCCACATTTTCACTGTGCATGTACGGAACAATCTCACACCCACCATACCAACCAGAAGCACTCCAGGTGAGAAGCACAGGGGGCACCTCACTCGTGCATTTTGATAAGGGATCAAGGAATATGGCAGCACTTTCCATGGATAACTGACATCTGTGGGGTGCCACACTCAGGGGCTCTGTATATGTAAGACACAGCCCAGGAGTCCCGAGATCCCGAAAAAAACAAAAAGCACAGAAATGGAAGATGAAAACAGCTAGTATGAAGTGCAGGGCAAAAAAGATTTTTTGTTGTTGTTTATTTGTTTCGCTGTTGGTGAGGGGTAAGTGTGGGGTGTGTGAATGAAAAATGTTGCCTGCCATATCAGCAAACAAACGATGATGCGATGCGGTCATCAAGCTATCAGCCACTGCTGCTGCCCCCAACAGTAAGCCCTGGGGGAACTCAGGATGGATACAAACAGGCTGCCCACTGCCAAGCCCTCAGCCCCTGCAGCCACCTGCAACGGTGCACCCTGAGGAGACTCAGGATGGGAAAGTACAGGATATGGTCCTAGATAGCTGCAGTGCATAGCAAAGGAATGATTGCAATGAGCTCAGATTCTTGCATCTTCCTGGACATAGAAAAGTGCTAAATTTATTAACTTGAGTTATCTGGTTCTTTAACTATCATTAATCTTTTGATGCTCCAACTATTTGGTCTTTGTTACAAAAGTCCTATATATCCTGGCTCCTCCCTTACCTCTTCAGAGCAGACCCTCAGAGCTATCTGAGAGACTGCCTCCTGGGCTTGAGGTCCTCAGAAATCCTGCTGAATAAAACATAATTCTCAGCTTTTACATTGTGCATCTTTTTACAGTTGACAGGTAATCGCCAGGATCTCTTTTTCCCAAGGTCTGACGTGTCCTTCCACGCAGAGAGGCTCTGTTACTGTAGCCTTCCCACCTCCCTCCTTCCCTGGGAGAGGAAAGCTCTTACTGATGAGGTTCAGAGAGGAACGGGACATGTGGAGCCCTCCCACTTCCTTTCCCTTTGCTTTCCAGAGCCACTGTACCCAGGAAGTGTGGGTTCTGGTCTGTTCCACCATGCTGTGTTAAAGTGACAGTCCCACTGTATGGGGATACTTATGATGGTCCAGCCCTCCTGCAACTGGTGGGTATATCTGGAAATTCTGTGGTTCAGTTTGACAAAGCTCATTTCCCCCCAGACATATGCCACATTCTCCAAAATCAGCATTATTGTAAATTAAGATAGTATTTTGGTCAACCATCTGCCTTATTTCCCAGTTGGTTCAGAACTTGGATAAGGAAGAGGGGTGCTATTCATTGGGCCCCTCTCAAGCTCCAGCTTTTTTGTGGAGGGCCAGAAACTTTCAGAAAGAAGGAATGGAATCTGTGGGTCAAAATAGCACATAGAGAGATGTAGATGAATTTGAGACACATGGCTTTGTTCCTTGAACTTCGGTATGTAATGCATGAATGGGATGTTTTGACTTTGCAGGTTGAGCTACTCTTATTGGACCATTAAGTTGAAGGTAACCTGAGTTTGCAATTGACTTTTTACTCTTGAGACCTGATAGACAGTTGAAGTTTAGTTGTGTGTCACTTGGAATTCTCACCTTGGCAGATCACTGCATTTGGATGGTGATTCTGTTCACAGGAATGTAGCTGTCTTGATAGAGTAAGGGCTATGCATGTTAAGTCTAAAGCAGGTGACTTTAAGACCTTACCTGTTTTGGGCAAATCCAAGCACTTCAGTAGAGGCTCAGGCCCCAGGGACCAAGCCAGATGTTGACAAGGAACGTGGCCTTTGCAAGAAATAGGGCTATAGCCTGACTTATAAAAATATGCAAGCCTTTTCTTAAGCTTTTCTGAAGACAATATAGCTAAGGCAAAGACCCATTATAGGGAAGAGCATTTTTCCATATACGAGCCTTTCAGACATTAATGAACAGAAAAATATATGCCATTTTCAAATGGGAAGGCCACCAAGTACTCTATGATCTATGAAGCATTAGTGAGAATCAAGATCAAACCTTTAACTCTAGACCTAGGAATCCCAAATTCTGTTCTGCTTTTAGAGTCAAGGTCGGAATTATGACAAGACCAATCTCAGATTCATGTGCCTTCTCCACAGGTTCAGGAGTTGGGAAACACTCCAAATCAAAAGAAGCATGTAAGGAAAAAAAGGTATTCATTCCAGCAAACAACAGCTGTGTTGAAGAAGGGAGAAGGCTACCTAACCAGCAGGTAAAACTGTTACTGTTTCATCTGGATCATTCTGAAGATGTAGGGAATGAGCATCAGGAAATCAATCAAGACACCTCCCACTTCTGCACAAGAGGTGTGGAGACAGAACAGCAGCAAGACTTGGGGAGCACTGTCCACTTGGCTCTGAATTTTGGAATTATTAAGAGCAGTTTGAACTCAGGAATCAGGAAACAGCCAACCCTAGCTGAAACACAGATGAGGGTGAGGGGAACCTTCCCTGGGAGGCAGGTTTCACAGGCCTCTCTTACGTCATAGAAAGAGAAGACTAGGACTTAAGATGTTCACTAATGGGCTATACTGTGTTCCCCCAAAGTGTTTATACTGAAGTTCTAACCCCCAGTACCTCATAATGTGACCTTACCTGGAGATAGGGTCTTTACACAGATAATCAATTAAAATGAAGTCATTAGGAAGGGCCCTAAGACTGGCCTTATGAAAAGAAGAAATTTAGACAGAAAAATACATAAGCAGAGCATACCATGTGAACATGAAGATGACCATTTAGAAGCCGAGGAGGGAGGCCTGGAACAGATCCTTCCTTCATAGCCCTCAGGAGGAACCAACCCAGCCAACATTTTGATTTTGGACTTGTAGCCTCCAGAACTGTGAGGCAATAGATTTTTGTTAAGTACCCAGTTTGTGGTACTTTGTTACAGCACCCCCGTCAAAATAATATGTCTTCACAAGGACGTATGGACATTAGGCCACTGGATCAAACCTTCACTCTACCTAGTCTTTGAGAGCTGAGAAATAAAAATTGAGACTTTTGATAAAGAAAAAAAAGAAATTCAAATTAAACCTTGTGAATGGTGCTTCTGCCATTGCAAATTTCTGAGCTTTGCAAGAAGGTAACATTTCTAATGTGCCCTGTCAGTACAGTTGTGTAATTTCCTGATAAATAAGGTAAGTGCAGAGTATCTAGGTTTACCTCCTGCTGAGAAAGTTCTCCCAATTCAGCTTAAGTTCACAGGTCATGGCGACTGGCTGGTCACTGGCTTAGGTTGATAAACATCGTGGAGAAGCTAAAAACTAAGTTTTTGTCCTTTTACCCTCATTTTAGACTTCAATGATTATTAGTGTTATTACTTTTTACTCTACTTCCAAGGTGATTTAAGGTTTCCGTAGGAAATTACCAAGAGAAGAGGACTTATTTTGACATTTGAGGCATCTAATATTGCCATTTTAAAATTGGAATATACTTATTGCACGAGCTCTTTGACAATCTCAGAGAGGTTGATTTGCAGTCGCCCAGACATATTTTGGGATCAGAAATATAATAGGAGTGAAATTTTAGCCTTGGGTAACAAATGGCCATAGGATTTGATCTGCATAATACACTGTTCTGACCCATCCCCAGAGGATCTAGGAGAGTAAACAAAGGCAGGAATTAGTATTGGGAAGGGGACTGGTGGACCAGCTCACTTTTCAGACCACACAGCCCTAGGAGTCAGCCAGCGTTTCTAGATTATTCAGAAGGCAATATTTTAAAAAACCGGAACGAATTCCATTAGAAAAGACTGTCTTAACGAGACTCTATTACTGGGAGACAATTAGATTAGACATGCTTCTCTAACCCTCTCCAGAAAACAATGGCAACACTCTTCCCAGGAAGCCAAGTTGACTGTCACCCTCCTGCACGTGCAGCAGCTGTTTAAATTCACAGCCAGTTTTTAAAGAAGAGTTATAAGATACTCAGAATTGCCTGTGATCAATAAAGTGGGAGATGAGCCACATCACTGGAATTGCTGGGCCCAAATTGAAGCACACCTCGAGAACCATATGAAACACCATTTAATGCAAAGTCGTGTGCCCACTACTCACTGAACCCATTTTCTTCTGGTTACAAGGGTTCATCTCAAGGAGACATGCTGAGGTCAGCTGGAGTTCTGCCTGCCGAATACAAAAAGTTCTGTTTGCACTGGCCGACCAAGGGGAAGGTGACAATCTACCTGAAGTGAAAAAAGACACAGAACAGTCCCTGGATCCAAATTTGGCCAATACTGTTCAGCTGAGCTGCCAGGAACCCACACGACATGCTCATGAAAAGTGATCTGTCCCTGCACAGGCTCGCCCTCCATGGAAATGACCAAAGCTAAACAGAGGTGCATTTCCACCAGTATTACTCCCAACACAGATCAGAACAGAACTTGTGTCTCAGCAACACCCAAAGTGTGGATGTTTTGTATCTGAACAGTGGGTGGGTTTGAACATAGATATAAGGAAAGACGGAAGAATACAACGAGGCCATCAGTTTCCAGTGTAGCCAATTAAAACCTTTTCTTTAGCAGAGTAAAGCAAACATGTGGGAATAAAAATGGCAACAAGTAATTGCATTTCAAAACTGAGGCAGCTAAAAGCTGTAAGTATGAGGAATTCAATTATAACAATGTAACAAAAAATAAATAGGGCAAGTAAACACATATTTGCCAGAAATTATGATGCTCACGCCAAGCTGATTCTGCAGTTGCAGTTCCAGTGCCGGTCTAATCACCCAAAAAGAAATAAAATAATGATTTCACTAACCCTGAATCCTGATCTGAATTTTCTTCCAATCACTTGGATCATCTCACAGAGAGAAATAATTAAAAAATAAAAGATCTAACAAATGGTCCTCTTCTAAGTTTAATGAGAAAGGTTATGAAGCATTCAATCTGAACATCTAACTTTAAAAGAGAAATGCCTGTTTGTTTTTTTTTAATTCAAGAAAGATAAATTTAGAAAATAGAAAAGTGAATAAAAGTAATGGGTAAATAAATAACTTATTTCAATATTCAACAAAAATTAACATTGGTATAAACTTCCATTTTTTCATATGCATAGAAAATCTAGTATATATAATGTTAGTCGTGTAACATACATTATCATTTGTGTGTTCGCCTTTTACTTAACATTATATCATTAGTGTTTTTAATGTTGTCTTCCTAGCCACAATTTTTAATAGCTGCACAGCATGCCTTTAATAGATGTGCTTAATTTCCCTCATATCATATTGAATAGTTATTTTTTCTTTCCTTGTTGTTTTCCCATTAGTATTAGCACTACTGATATTTAATAATAGCAAACACATATACAGTTAACCCTTGAGCAACATGACTTAGAACTGCATGGGTCCACTTATACATAAATTTTTTTCACTAAATACGTACTATAGTACTATACAATCCACGGTTGGTTGAATCCACACAGGGCCAACTGTGAAGTTATGTGTGAATTTTCAACTGCATGGAGGGTCATCACCCCTCACTCCTAAGTTTTTTGTTCAGGGTCAACTGCATACTGATCAGTATGTGAGATGCACTTTATATATTAATTCAATCCAAGGGAGGGGACCTTGTGAAATGGGTGCTTTTATCCCCATTTTACAGATGAAGAAACTGAAGCACAGAGCATTCACCCAGATACTATAGCAGAACAAGGTTTCTAACCAAGGCAATCTGGCCCTGAGTCCATGCTTCTGATCATTACACTATGTGTAGACATAATTTTTTTTCTCTTCTTACTTAGGATTGTTTTTCTTAACATAGATTTTCTGAGAAGTAGAATAAGTAGACAAGAATGGATGAACATTTCAAAGATTCTCAAAGTATTATCACTGAACTGCTTCCCCAACTGTTATGAATATTGTACCATCATTTTCTCCTAAATCTACACATTCTGAAACCATGTATTCAGTTCTAAATATTCAAGACTATCCTTTCTTTATTGTGTTTTCCTTTGATCAATAGAAAATGACTCCCCAATTTTTCTATTAAATATTTTTCTACTAATTAACTATACTTGTCTAACTTTAATGCTATTAGGTTAAATTATTTTGTTTATTGGTTGTTATTTGTGTAGATTTTTTACATTCATCTAGTTTATACTTGTCCAGTCTTTTACTTTAACCTTCCAGTGTCTTTTTGTTTTTGATATACCTCTTATAAGTAGTAAATTATTGAATTTATTTTAAAGGTCCAATGAATTTATATTGTTTTTCCACCACTTTTATACCACTATACCTCTGGTATCACTCAGGATATCATATATGTGTTTATAATTAAAATTGATCTACAGATTGATTAACTTCCATCCAATCTTGTCATTTTGGATACCTGAATCTTATTTATTTCTTAGAATTAATTTGAAAATTTCTCAGATTTCCTATGTTGGAAAGTTTAAATGGCATGAGAATAATCAACTCACTGACTATCTGAAAGAACTCAAAGTAAAACTTTCTGGACCCAGAAAAATTGAAGGAAGGGAGAACACAGTACTTTTTTATAATGAGTTTCAGTGTATTTCATAGTTACGTGTCAATTCAGATTTTAAAAATTCTTCTTGAAGCAATTTTACAAATTTGTATTTTCAGTAAATTGCCTATTTAACCAAAATTTAAACATGTATTAACATAAATTTAAAACAATATTCTTTCATAATTAAAAAAAGAACCTTTACATTTCTGGTTATATCTCCTTTCAAATTTATGGTGCAGTGTGTCTATGGTTACTCATTTTACCTCTCAGTTATTATCCCACTTTATTGGATTTTTCAGACCACTGGGACTTAAAATAGTTCACATATTTCAATATTTCTTGTCTTTTGTTTATTTATATACTTCACTAATTTCTGCTTTGATCTACAGCAATGCTGTTTTTTTCTCCCTAGGAATGTGTTACAGCTGCTTTTCTTAGCCTCTTGAATTGAAAACATTCTTTCTTCCTTCATTCTTCTTCATTCTTTCTGATTAAATAACAAAACATCAGCTACATTCCACAAATATTGATGTTATGTGATTATAATCATTATATTTAAATCAGTTTAGTGTGGTGCTTTAAAATGTGTTCACTATGGAACACTCTCTTCAAAAAGTGGAGCCTCATTTGTCTCCTGTTAGGTGTGGGCTGTTCTCAGTGAGTCACTTAGAATGAATAGAATAAGGTGGAAAGGACAGGGGGTAACTTCTGAGATAGGTCATAAAAGCTTGCCTCTCTCTCTCTCAGTTCACTCCCGCTGAGCTGCCATGTTGCAAGCAGCCCTATGGAGAAGCCCATGCGGCAAGGAACTAAGGCCTCCTGCCAAAGCTATGTGAATGTGCCATCTTGAAAGTGGATCTTCCACGTCTAGTCAAGCCTCAGATGACAGCAACCTTGGTTCCCATCTTGTCTGCTCATGAGACACCTTCAGTCAGAACCACCCAGGTAAGCTGCTTCTGAATTCTGAACCACAGAAACTGTGAAATAATAAATGTTTATTGTTTTAAGTCTCTAAGTTTGGGGGGTAATTTGTGATACAGTAGTAAGTAATACAACAAAAAAATCAGTTTTTTATTTTTTCTTTGACTTTAGATTTGAGGTTTTTTGACCATACCTCATTGGATATACTTGTGTCATGGTTCTTGTAAACCTTTATCTAAGGCCTTTTTGATAAGAAAGTAAATTTTATACAATTTCAGCTATTTATAAATTATTATATATAATAATGGTTTAATATATAATCAAATTTTTGGTTTAATATATAATCAAATTTTGTGAATACTGTGTGGGTGCTGAAAAAAGTGATGTGTATCTATGTTTATGACACCAATCTGATAAATTAATCTGATAAAGTATATTATTCAAACCCGATATAAACTCATTTATATTTTATTTACTTCAACAACTGAGAGTGCAATGATAAAATCTCTTGTAGGTATTGTATTTCAATCCATTTCATCTTGATTTTGAACAAATTTTTATCAGGTAATGTTTTTGTGAAAAAGTTTCTTAGTAGTTATATACTCATTTTAAAATGAATTAGTTAAAATTATAAGAGAAACTTTTGGAAAATTAGTGTAATGAAAATTCCCCATTGATTTTTATTATATTTATTGCATTCCTAATATTAATACTGTAGTACTCTACTATTACATTTTCCTGATACAGCTTTCCTCATCTTTCACACCTAACTTTTTAGCCTTTGTTATAAAGCTGTCTCTTGTAAATAGCATTTAATTGCTATACTTTGATCTGAGAGCATTTGACTTTTAATTGGGGGATTTAATCAATTCACTTTTGTTTTTATAATCATTTAGTGCTAAGCTTTCCTCTTTTCCTTTAATTGTTCATGGATATATTTTTTTCTGTCTTTTAACATATGAATTTTTTTTGTTTTTCTTGCTAGTCGTTTTGTTTAAATTAAACAATGTTTTTAAGGATCTCTATGCTAGTAATAATTTGAAGAGTTCCCTTTAAATTTTTCATAAGTGCTCCTTAACTTACATTTATCTAAATATCGAAGACCAAAATGAAATGTTCACTTTTGGTTCTCTTTATGTGAAATCAATAGTTTAGTACACTTTCACTTTCCTTCATCTATTAATATATTTGAAGTTTTAGATCAAGAATATTATATTTGTTCCATGACATGGAACCAGACTGCAACATAAGATGAAGTTTTCAAGAGTTTTTCTTCCTTATAATGAGTGTCACTTCTTTCTGTAGTCTAAGACTTTTAAAAGTTGCTCTTTTAATTTTCCCATCAGGGATATTCTAAGAGAAATTAGGAAAATCTGTATTAGAGAATGTAGTGAGAGCCCATTTCCCATTTTCCACTAGATATCTACTTAAGACCATTTTGAAACTCCTCTACTTTCCTCTATCACATCTCCATTCATTCTTAGCAGATTAATCCTTCTCTTATTTCACAAGTAGACGGAAAAATCATCAGACAGGAATGCTCGCTATTTCCTATGACCGTATTAATCTTTTTGATTTCATACAGTTCTTTTTTATTCTACCCTTGTAATAAAGTTATGTTTTGTTTTCATTTATCTTCTGCAAAAAAAATTAGAAAGTGAATTCCTCTTGGTATACATATTATATGTATATATTACGTTTATATGTTTATATTATATGTATATATTACATTTTCAACATCCAGTCTCAAATAAAATAACTTTAATGTGTTTGGTACTTCTGACTTGGGTTTATATAATCTCATTGTAAAATGAAAAATAAAAGATTCCTCTCAAATGTGAACATGGCTTGAATTTTAGATAAAGTTAAGGAATTACATTTTTGGTGGGATTATGCTATTGCATTTATGTTTGGCTTAGAAGTCCTTATCTTTTAGATATGCATATTGAAATACTTATTAATAAAAGTATATTGTCTTGGGTTTGTTTCTAAATCATCTGGTGTTAGGGAGAGTGGGTTGGAATACAGAAAAAATCATACTGGGCTTGGGTTGATAATTGTTGAAGCTGAGTGATGGGTGTATGGGAGTTCATTATGCTATTTTCTCTTTTTTTATATATACTTGAAATTTTCCATAATGATAAGTTAAAAATAATCACCTTAACAACATCTTAAACTGTTATACCCCTACAAGTATATAAACACATATGAAACTGATTTTAACAATCACTATCAGGTCCCTACTGCTACAACTTCTTTTCTAAGTTTCTAATCATTTGGTGAACAAGTTCACCTCTTTGGAAAATCTTCTTCAGGAATTATTACAGATAGTATGTTTTCAGACAGGCTGAATCTGAGTTATTTATGAAAGCTTAATATGAAAATGTGTCTGTTGTCTTCATCAATTGACTTGGATATTCTTGAACCCAAGAAAATTTTACACTGGCATCTGGTTTACTTGTATAAAGTACTTGTGACTTGATAAAAATATCCTCTGCTTTAGAAGTAACAGGGACCAGTGCTTGACAATTGCTTCGAACAATTTTCCCACTCAGAACTGCTAAGTCAAGTCTTGTGAATCACAAAAGCATATTCACTGTGACCTAGAAGAGTTAGTCAAGTTATAAAACTGCATTTATTCCTGTTCATAACCTCTGCTTGCAGAGTTAAAGCAAGTTGATGTTTTTTTCCTGTGATGCTACTAATATTTTCTTCTGTTGACCCACAGATCTCAACACTTTAGTTGACTAGACCAACACAAAAAGTGGAACAGTTTTGTGAGAAGCAGCATTACCAAACTACACTTCTTCATTATCTTATTTGATAAAATCCGAGAAATTGTAAGGTTTTTATTTTTCTCACTGTCCTATGTTAGTTTTGATTTTCTAAAGGAAAGTTACAGATGTGTGTGTGTGTGTGTGTGTGTATTGTTGGTGGTGGCATTATAAATTTAATAGGAAAACATGTATTGGGTCATACTGCATCCATACTTTCATTAATCCATTCCTTTAATCAAACAATTTTACTGAGTGTTTAGCTCACTAAGTGGTAGCCTCCATCCCTGCCTTCATAGAATTTTTATCATAGTGCAAGTGAATCCTTTGAGGGAGGATAAGAGGATAAATACCTAGACTGAGAGGTCAAAGAAATTAGGATCTATCCCTCATAGGTTCAGAGAGAGAAACCCAAGCTCTTCCCTCGCCATGGTTCCCAGCTTAGTATGGCAAATGACTTAGACCAATCAGTTTTGATAAGGAATTCCTGGACCACTTATGGATCTTAGGAGGATCCATGTAACCAGTTAGTGCCTTGAGTATCCTTCTTGAGAGACGATCTATCTGGTTTAGTAAGACAAAGATTTATACTCAGTCCTTCCTTGACATGGCTCACTTTCTTTTGAGCTTTTCAGTTAATTATTAGAATTATTTATACTCATAGAATATGAGATTATGAGATTATGCTTATTTTAAAAAGCAAGAGAGTTTTTTTGTTTGAACTGTCAATAATCTTGAGTTTAGTGCAACAGTCCCAGATGATAAGAGTTTAGGGATTTTTCTCTTTTTATGTTTAATGCAGAATGTTTATTTGATGTTCATTAAACTTAGTTTCTTAAGCTATTGTTTGGCATCATACAAAGCATTCTTAATGTCATAGTAGAGATATAAAAGATCTTTACAAATTAAAATGCGATGCCCTTGTCCCCAAATATTTTAATGTCCACAAATGTGCTTTTAAAGTAAACATTAAATTCATGTTTGACACTCTAAATTTTGTGTAATCTCAATACTACCAATAAGTAAACTATATTATACAGATGTGGAAAAATCTAGTTAGTATATAAACAATACTTTGCACCATTAACAACTTTATGATGTGAAATTCACATATTGACTTAGGAAACTGTTTTGAGCCCCCAAAGGACCTTTGAAATATCATTGTATTACTACAAATAAAAATCACACTATATAATTGAAAAAGTTTTTGAAAATACCAACTGCCTAGTATTGGGCTATAACCCAAAGCATAAAACAAAATTCCAGAAGACCATACAGATATAAATAAATGTTGCATAAATAAATAAATGAAGGAGAAGAGGTGAATCTCCCATACAGAAAAATTTCACATAATTTCTCTAGATACTATGCCATCATGGAGGCAAGCATAACTCCCCACCCTGGTGTGGGCTTTGCCTAGTGACTGGTGACTTCCTTCCAAAGAAGGCCATATGGAAATAAGGAAAATAAAAGAGGGACTTTACAGTAAAGCAACCTGACCCTCCGCAAAGCCCCATAGCTTCAGGCTAATCATGAGAATGATGTCAGACAAATCCCAACTGAGTCAAAATACCTGACCAGGGCTTCCCTGGTGGCGCAGTGGTTGAGAGTCTGCCTGCCGGTGCAGGAGACATGGGTTCATGCCCCGGTCCGGGAAGATCCCACATGCCGCAGAGCGGCTGGGCCCATGAGCCATGGCCGCTGAGCCTGCGTGTCCGGAGCCTGTGCTCCGCAACGGGAGAGGCCACAACAGTGAGAGGCCCACATACCCCCCCAAAAAAAAAACCTGACCAGGACTCCTCAAAACTACAAAAGTCATCAAACTCAAGGAAAGTCTGAGTAACTCACAGCCAAGAGATGTCTAAGGAGACACAATGCCTAAATGTAATGTGGTCTCCTGAATGGGATCCCAGAACTGAAAAATGATGTTGCATCAAAACTAAGGAAATCTGAATAAAGTATAGATGAGTTAATAATAATGCATCAATTTTGCTTCATTCATTGTGAGAAATGTACCATACTAATTTAATACACTAACAGGGACAGTAGGTGCAGGGAATATGATACATCCTCATTTTTTTCTGTAAATTTAACACTGTTCTAAAAAAAGTTTATTTTTTAAAATGTTACCTGCTGAAAAAATTTTAATTTAAAAATGTAAAAAGAAAATTTGCCTTATATACAAAACAAAGACATCCTATTAGTCTCTGGAAGTACTTTCTGCAGAATCAACAAGGGCTTTTAATATGTCAGCAGTGTTACCTCCCCTCCAAATATCTTTCCAAATACCAAACCATTATTCACTGAATAACTTTAATTTCAATAAGATACAATGTTTTTAATGACTATATAAACACTTTATCTTCCATATACATAATTTTCTAAAATCTTTCAAAACAGAACCTATATAGTGATTTCATAACTGTGCTTACCAACCCCACGTTGGATTTCAGGCCCTGTTGCCAGTCCAGCCCGCTCTGTTGGTAAGACCCCACCCTTCCACTTCCCAACCCCAGCACTGTTTATGTTTATGTCAATAATTTGGCAGGTGTGTGCATCAAGTCATGAAACAGGGATGCTTCTTGAACAGCAACAAAAACCCTACAATACAAATAATCATGGCATTGATTTTAATTGCAGCATTTCCAAATAGATTTTTCCAGAAAGAACAAAGCAGGTAGAGAATTCCAATTGTTAAAATAAAAAAGAAAGCAGTCGGGATTTTCCTGGAGGTCCAGTGGTTAATACTTCACCTTCCACTGCAGGGAGTATGGGTCCAATCCCTGGTCGGGAAGTTAAGATCCCACATGCCTCACAGCCAAAAAACCAAAACATAAAACAGAAGCAATGTTGTAACAAATTCAATAAAGACTTTAAAAATGGTCCACATCAAAAAAATCTTTAAAAAGAAAAAAGCATTCAGAAACCCAAACTGAATACCATTATGAGACTCTCCAAGTGGGGCCTTCTCTATGCTCATTAAGAAGGCTTTGTTTTTTAAGAATGTCTTTTTTTTTTTTTTTTTTTTTTTTTTTGCGGTACACGGGCCTCTCACTGTTGTGGCCTCTCCAGTTGTGGAGCACAGGCTCCGGACACGCAGGCTCAGTGGCCATGGCTCACAGGCCCAGCCGCTCTGCAGCATGTGGGATCTTCCCGGACTGGGGCACGAACCCGTGTCCCCTGCGTCGGCAGGCAGACTCTCAACCACTGCGCCACCAGGGAAGCCCAAGACTGTCATTTTATGATTAGTTGAGCAATGGTAGAAAGGGAGGGCAATGCTATAGTTCCTGAAAGGCAAACTTACAGTGGAAAAATTCACTGCTATTTTAGGATGCTTACAGATTTATATGACCTAGTTTAAACCTAACTCTACTTCATAATTTCTAACCAAATCTCATGGAAAATAACACCTTTGTATACTCTTTCTGTTTGTTTGACTGGAGATAGCAAATTCTTTTTAATGAACCATATGGGTCATTCTCATAAGATTTTGTAGGACTGGCATCCACTACTGACTATTAATAATTTACTTCCTGTTACTTGCAAGCTTGGCTATAGGGTCTAGAGTTCTAATCTGAGTTTCTCTATTAGCAAATGTTTTGAAAGTTCTGCTCATAAATATGATCAAATTGGCCTTTGTCACTATATATTTTAAGTCACTCAAAAGATAGTCATCTCACCTGTTATTTATTTTACAAAACAACCTTAGATGTGCAATATTATTTCCTATTGAGAGAAAAATCGACTCTTCAACATATTGCTTCATTAAGATGAAATGAAATCTTGTTTTCACAGGGAATGTGAGTTACAGGAGTCTATCAGGACATGAACTGCTCTGTTCCTCAACTTATTTGACTGAGTTTTATTTCAAATTTCTTACCACTAACCATGGAGAAAAAAAGAGAGAGAGGGAGAGAGAGAGAGAGGTGGATAGGGGATCAGGAGGTAAAGAAAGAAGAAAAGGAAAGATAGAGGGAAAATAAAAAGTAGGGGAGGGAAAAGGGAGGTGATGTAGAGAGAGACAGGAAGGGAGCAGTGTAGAATATGGAAGGCTAGCTGAGAGGGAGCAGTCACTGTATAACCATGACAAAAAAAATTTCTTTGCAAAATATACAGATTGCCAACAAACACATGAAAGGATACTCAACATCACTAATCATTAGGGAATGCAAATCAAAACTACAATGGAGTATCACCTCACATTGGTCAGAATGGCCATCATCAAAAAATCTACAAACAATAAATGCTGGAGAGGGTGTGGAGAAAATGGAACCCTCTTGCACTATCGGTGGGAATGTAAATTGATACAGCCACTATGGAGAACAGTATGGAGGTTCCTTAAAAAACTAAAAACAGAACTACCATATGACCCAGCAATCCCTCTACTGGACATATACTCTGAAAAAACCATAATTCAAAAAGAGTCATGTACCACAAAGTTCATTGCAGCACCATTTACAATAACCAGGACATGGAAGCAACTTAAGTGTCCATCAACAGATGAATGGATGAAGAAGATGTGACACATATATGCAATGGAATATTACTCAGTCATAAAAGGAAACGAACTTGAGTTATTTGTAGTGAGGTGGATGGGTCTAGAGTCTGTCATGCAGAGTGAAGTAAGTCAGAAAGAGAAAAACAAATAACGTATGCTAACACATATATATGGAATCTAAAAAAAAAAAAATGGTCCTGATGAACCTAGGGACAGGACAAGAATAAAGACTCAGATGTAGATAATGGACTTGAGGACACAGAGAGGGAAGGGTAAGCTGGGATGAAGTGAGAGAGTAGTACACTACAAAATGTAAAATAGCTAGTGGGAAGCAGCTGCATCACATGGGGAGATCAGCTCCATGCTTTGTGACCACCTAGAGGGGTGGGATAGGGAGGGTGGGAGGGAGATGCAAGAGGAAGGGGATATGGAGATATATGTATACATATAGCTGATTCACTTTGTTATACAACAGAAACTAATACAACATTGTAAAGCGATTATACTCCAATAAAGATGTTTAAAAAAAACTTCTTTGCAAAGTTATTCAAACCAAAAACTAATGTTCTTGCTCATAGAATTGATCTATTTCAGCTTCAGGAATCAACATGGTACTGTTTACTCCTATGGCATAAATTCATTAAAGAAGGAACTTGCAATATTCCAGACACAGACTTCAGATTCAAATACTTCAGATTTCAAGTACTCTAGCAGAGTCTGAAAGCTTATTTAGTTTCTATTTGCAAATATATGGCCACCATATATACAATCCTTTTTACGGAGGATGTGGGAGGAGAATCCTTGCCTTTAAAAATTAGTATTATAATTTAGAGAGTTGACTAGGTAATAGATAACAGAATATCCAATAAAAAAAATCACCAGAGATCACATGAAATATTTTAACTCCCCTTTCTTGAGAATGTTCACTGATGAAATTGGTTATAAAACCTGTCCTTGAACAAATTTACAAATTCAATGAAGTTAAATGTTGAGAACATGTGAGAATCTTCAGATGACACGTTCTAGAAGTCTAAAATTCTAAGGTCTTCATATCACTCTACCCCTGTCTTTTAAATGAAAACACCAAATGAACTTTTCCTAAAAGGAACAATCTCTTGGCTATTCTTGCAAAAATGTTAAGGACTCAACTGAAAACTTTTAACAATGAACAATCTAGCTACTCTTGAATGGTGTTTTCACTTTATTAGTCATCCAAAGAAAGATAAATGTATTCATGCTTCTGTGCCTTTGTCTTTTTTGATAACCCCATTCCATGACATATCAGGCATACATTCTTCTTAAATGAGTTTTCTCAGCCACAAAATGACAATATCACAATAAAAAATTAAGAGAGCTTGCTCCAGTTAAAAAACTTCTTAGTAAGACTTTCCCTGTGGGCACATGTATGTTGTCTAAGCCCAAGCTGTATTCACCAAGAACATGCTGTTCCTTTCTTTCAAAACCCTTCCACTTGCGAGTGAAAGAAACGCATTACAGAGTGGAGAGGAACAGAAGCTGAGGCTTCAAAACTCATAATTTCATATTAAAATGGGATCAGTGAAACACAAAGCTTGGTTCAGAGTTGCAATTGGGATGCCCCATCTGGCAAACTGTACTTTCCTATCAAAGGTGGAATAGCACCAGTAATGTAAAAATGACTTAAACATAACAAATTATCACTAGGATGAAAATATGGTCACTTTTCTCTTGTCCTTCTCATAATTTCTTAAATAATCTGATGATTTTGATATCCTTTCTATAGCCAACTAATGCATCAGAATAAGTCCATGTGTGTACACACACAGACCCTCACCAACACCACACAAACAGGCAATTTCTAATTCTCCAGGCTCCTTGGAAGGTCTTCAGTGATTCTACTACAACAGTGAGTAAGCGAGGTGGTTTGACTGACAACAGACAGGTTAAATTTACAGGTGAGCATGTCAAATCAAAATGAAATGCTTTTCAAGTAAACATCATAGGTAAATGTTTAATTAGTACCTTTTAAATGTTTCATTGCTCTACTACACTTGTACTCTCCCAGGTTGCTCATTTTTAATAATCTGAGTAAATTTTTAAGGTGTCTGCAGTGATTGGTTGACTTTTTTATGACTTATCTAGTCCAGTACTATAGTTTCAGAAAACATACACACGTGTGCACACGCGCGTGCGTGCATGTACCCCCATTTGAGCACGTAAGCATCTCTCTTTGATTAGATGTTAGGGAGATTCCTGTGACTCTCTCTGCTCATTTGCAGTAGCTTTCTTTATTCTGATTAATGATTTCCCATCCCACCTCTGTTCCCCTTCTTTCATTAATTTTATCTCTTCTTTTTACTCTTCTTGCATTAGTAGTTTTTGCTTTAATTTTACTTGCACTTTTTAAATTTAAGCCACTTAAAATCCTTTTAGAAATAGGCATGATATGTGTATGTACCTGTGTGCCTGAGCAAACTGACACAAAGAGGGAAGAACAAATAATGCATCTTGTTTTATTTATTTTTTATTTTATCAATTTTTTATTGAAGTGTAGTTGATTTACCATGCTGTATTAGTTTCAGATATACAGCAAAGTGATTCAGTTATACATACATATATATCTATTTTTTTCAGATTCTTTTCCCTTATAGGTTATTACAAAATACTGAGTACAGTTCCCTGTGCTATACAAGAGGTCCTAGTTGATCATCTATTTTATATATTGTAGTGTGTATATGTTAATCCCAAATTCCTAATTTATCCCTACTCACCTCTCCCCTTTGGTAACAATAAATTTGTTTTCTATGTCTGTGGGTTTATTTCTGTTTTGCATGTAAGTTCATTTGTATCTTTTAAAAATTTCCACATATAAGCGATATCTTATGAATACATCTTTTTTAAATAACCCTCATGCAGGTGAGTCTGGTCTCTCCTTTCATAATTTATTCTAATATTTAGTAATCTTCTATGAGCTGGAAATTCTTTTTTACACAGTTGTATTGTGAAAAAAATAAATTTTTGTAATCAGAATCATCTTTTAAGTGTATTGGGGACAGACTCACCAGGGTTAAAGGAGGCTCTAGAGAACATTGATCACATCTCACTACAAAAACAGATTCCTAGTTTCAAATATTTACAGAGAGGGTTAACTTAAAGTTAACACAACTATAAGGTGATTGTACTATTTAGGGATTTTCCGTTGTAAACAACAGTTTTAAACAATAAAACTGTTTCCCAGCATTGTAACTATCCCCTAGGATGCATTTTTCCTTTCTCATTTTACCAATACAAGTGTTCCCTTTCCCAAATAGTATTAAGGCACAAAGAATCCCAGCTAAAGATTTTGTTTCCTACTCTCCCTTTTAGCTAAGAGTGGTCATGTGACTAAATTTTCAAAGATCAAATGCAAGAAAAAATTATCTCTGTTACTTCTATATCCTTCCTTAAAAAAAAAAAATCACTTGCCCTCCACTACTGTCCTCCCCTTTCCACAGGGTGGAATGTGGATATGGTGTCGGTGATCCAGCTTCAAATACTAAGACTAGAACAACACTCTAGAGATGTGAACATCAAGACAGAATCTAATTCCCTGCAAGACGTTGGGGAGGTGAGTTGCCTGATAGTTCTGAGTTACATTCATCTCAACTCTTACATGACAGTCAACATATTTGTGAGATTCTTCACTACAATAGCTTAGCTTGTATTATATACAATATTTTAATTTAATCAGACACTGGATTTATTGGAATTATATTAGGAAGTTCAGAAAATGGATAGAAATGTTCAAAACCAAGCTTGGAAAATAGTCAGGGACCAAGAGATATAGGACATGTCCCAAATCTTACCACAGGCTGCTGACATTATTCCTCTCTTCTGAATGCTTGAGTCTGTGGCAGCCAACCACAAGTGCTCCCTGAATATCCTCAGCTTTTAAATCATTCTTCTATGATTCAAAGTTTAGATGCTGGGCAGACAAAAATGACAATGTCCACCACAGTCTACCTTTGCCCATGGGAGAGTCCTACAAATCCTTTTCCTAATTCTTACGCTTAAAAAAAAAGTCTCCCACTGAAATTTAGCTAATATTCATATAGCTGCAAACATACCTTCTTTCCAAGACGAAGATCATGCATCCTGCTCAAAATCCAGCATCCTTTTCCAATTCTGAGGTGAGACCCATTTCTCTTCTATGTATGAGGCAATTCCATGATGATATCATGCACTGTGAACAAAATAATAACATTATTCAAAAGTATATTTGGCATTAATAAGGTAGAAGGAGTCAAAATCAAAGGGACATTAGTTAAGTGTATTAATATATATTTGACACAACAAGGAAGGAAATATAAGTTGATGTTTTACTCCACATATTTGTAATTATCATAAGGCCACAGTTGGTTATAAAGCTTTCCATCCTCCAATACCCATTCCATATTCCCATTGACTCAAAACACATTTCTGGTGGTTATGATGTTTACCTGGGACAACACTGAATGATTTATATAACCCCAAGAAAAGGTAGTCATTCACACTCTTGTCTCTAGAAGCTGCTCTTTATCAGCACACACACACACACAAAAATCAATAGCTATATGCCAGGTCCCAAGTGCTCTACTGATTTGTTCTAATAAGAAGACCACATATGGAGCAGCAGCTTTAATTGGTGTCATCCCCTGATTAAACTTACAATTACTAATGGGCTCTGCAAGACCAATCAATCTTCCCCACTGGTCAAGCTGGAAAGTTGAATGGACACATGGTTGCAATTACCACCCATGCAGCTTTCAAGTCTTGCATTATGGGGTTTCCCTCAACATCTTTCTCCCATTGAAAATGGGAGAAAGACGTTTTTCCCATTGAAAATGTTTACTTATTTTTTCTTCTTTTTTGACATTATTTTGAACTTACATAAAAGTTGCAAGAATAGCACAAAAGTCCTCTGATGCTCTTCACTCAGAATCATTTTATCCTTTCTTCTCTTTCCTGTCTTTCTCCCTTATCTTCCTTTTTCTCTTTCTCATTGTTTTCTCTCTTTCATTCTTATTTTTTTCTTAACGATTTCAGAGCAAATTGCACACATGGTGCCCATTTACCCTTAACTACTATGGTGTATATTTTCTTAAAGCATAGAATTCTCTTAATTATCAAAATCAAGAAATCAAAATCAAGAAATTAATATGGATGATATATTATCTAATTCCACAGCTAATTCTACAATAATGTCCTTCATAGTAAAAACAACAACAACACAGTAGAACAGATCAGTTATTTCATAGACTGTCCCTCAATTTGTGGTTGTTTGATTGTTCTTTATTTTTAAATTCAAATTATGCCTTATTGGCAGGAATGCAATAGAAATGAGACTGTCTTCTTAGTGCCTGATGTCAGGAAGAACATGCTGCTGATTAACCCAACTACTGGTAATGTTAATTTTGACCCTGTGGTCATAACGTATGATTTATACTTGAGAATGTCCCATGTGTGCTTGGAAAGAATGTGTATTCTGCGGCTGTTGGATCAGTAAATGAGTGTGAGAATGCTCATTGTTGCTGAATATTTTTATATCTATTTGTATATTTAGCAATTAGAAAAATAACTTTAGGATGAGCTCAAAGGTGGACCTAATGTGAGACAGACTCGGGTCAAATTTTCATTGATCACTTGACCCTTCAAATTCCAATATGACTGAAGTTTATTTCTGGATCTCTCTGAAAGTGTGAAAAAGAACCCCAAACCTCTCGGTGCAATCTTGTTGAATGGCTGCAAATCCCTTTAAAGTAGACCAAGCAAAGATCCATAGTACATGCATGTGATGCTATTGTGAGGTCTTTCCTTATGGATCTCTAAGTATTCGCTTTACTAGGGATTTGGATATGGAAACTGACTCAAATCTAGGAATTTAATAAGGTGCTGTGACTTTCAAGGAGGTCTAAATTTTTTTATGTTTTTTATTTTTTTTAATTTATTTTTAGCTGTGTTGGGTCTTCGTTGTTGCATGCCAGCTTTCTCTATTGGGGTGAGCACAGGCTACTCTCTTTGTTGCGGTGCACGGGCTTCTCATTGCATGGCTTCCCTTGCTGTGGAGCATGTGCTCTAGGCATGCGGGCTTAGTAGTTGTGGTGTACTGGGTTCAGTAGTTGTGGCTCATGGGCTCTAGAGTGCAGGCTCAGTAGTTGTAGCACAAGAGCTTAGTTGCTCCGTGGCATATGGGATCTTCCCAGACCAGGGCTCGAATCCATGTATCTTGCATTGGCAGATGGATTCTTAACCACCGCGCCACCAGGGAAGCCCCCAATTTATTTCTTCATATTTTGTTTAAGTTATACAAATCAAACAGTGCTTAGTGAGTTATCCTTAATTTCAGTCCCTGGCATTCCATGATCAGAACATAATAATCAAAGCTCACTTTCTGACAGTTAACTTTTCAGGACAGTTAGAATGTATGAGTGCTGATCAGAATGTATGAGTGCTTTTTCCATTGTGCTTCTAGTTGTCAGATGCTATGTATTTGTGTCTGAAATTCTACTTACTTTCATAGCATTGAAATATATAAAACAGATTATTTTAGCAGTCATAGAAAGTTTTTGAGTTTATGCCTTGAGACAAGAATATAATAATTTGAGTTTATGGTTCTTTTCAAAAGTATCCAGTGCTGTTAGTGTGAACACCCCACCCTGCATTCTTTGGATAATGCATGTCTTGATACTAATCTACAGCAGTTGTCGCTTAGTGGCCTTCAATGGGTACTCAATTCCAGTTGAAAACAGGCAATGATTTAATAAATCATGTTACTATCATATATCATAGGCTGACAGATCTTTATCCTTTAATACTGGAAGACTCTAGATTTCCATTACTTTCAGCTCTATGAAAGCCAGATAATAATCTGAGATTTCCCTGAACTCTAAAAAGAAACAAAATTCACTTCCTTAATTATCTCTGCACTATAAATCTTCGCTTATATTTGTATATATATATATATATATATATATATATATATACTTTTTTTTCTTTGTTTCAAAAAATAGAAATAAGCACTAGTTTAAACAAAAGACTTTGGCTGAAAGAATACTGAAAAACCCATAGGTGGTCAATTGCTTTAATGTCCTCAATTCTTCACCCTTCCCCGTATACACAGCCTTAGCCTTTGCAGTATCCACTCTCTGTGACTTGGCAGTTCCTTCCACAAGCAGGAGTGTATATTTTTCCACCCCACAGATGTTAGGCTTAACCACATGACTTACACTGACCAATGAAATGTTAGCAGATATACTTGCAAAATGCTTGCTCAGTTGGGCCTGCTCTTCTGCATTCTTGCCTCTCACCATTAGAAGGACATTCATCCAGTAGCTGCTAGTCGAGGGAAGATGAGAAAAATGTGGAGTAGACATGCACTTAAGCACAGCTTGGAGTCAAGCCCCATTAAGTCCAGCCTAGAAGGGCCAACCTCCTATCAACCGACATTCATAGGAGTTTGAAACAAATATTCATGTTAAATGTCACTGAGCTTTTTTGGAATAGGGAATTGTCATGCAAAATTATTATGGTTATAGCTTATAGATACATCATGGACTAATTAGAATAACTAGAGACCCAAGCTTGGGATAGAGACAAAAGCCTAAGGAAACTAGGAATGGCCAAGACTCCACCACAAAAATAGTCTATTTAGGATTCTACTGTAGGTGCCATTATCACTGGAGACTGGCTACTGTCACACCATATTTCACATTCCCCAGGCACACATGGGAGTCCACTATACTGTCAATCATACCACAGCTCCAGAAAATAATCTCTAGTTACCTCTGTTCTCATTCACCACTCTTCCATATTCAAAACCCAGTCTGGAGCATTTAATCAGCCAACCAAGGTCACATATCTCCATTCCAACACCAAGAAGTTGGGAGAAGGCATATCTGCCTCCCTGTGGCTTGTACCAATCTTGTGATTCCTGCCAAATATAAAATGTATTTAAATTCTGGGTAGCCAAAAAAAGACAGATGTCCGTTACATGGCTTTTTTTTTTTTTTTTTTTTTTTTTTTTTTTTTTTGCCTAAAGGGGGATGGAAATGCAATGGAACCCACAAGCCTATTTTCAAGACAGACCATGTCTAAATACAACAGCAACAATAACAGCTAAGATATACTAGGCAGGTACCAAACACTGTGCTAAAAGCATGATCCACACTTTTGTTATGGATAATATACCTCATCTATATATAGAAAATGAGGTTTAAAAAGTTTAAGTAACTTGTTCTAATTCACACAGCTCATAAATATGGTAAAGCCAAGAGGTAAACTAGGCTGGTAAGATTACAGAACCCTGACTCTTAAACACTGAGGTGCACTATTTCTCAAGTATTGAAGAATTATTTCCAGGAACTAATGAGCTCTCCATTTTTTTAAGGCTAAGAGAACTGGTGACTCCATAAACATCATCAACATCCTTCCCTAGGTCTTAATTCCACAGCTTGTTATTAGTTTTTAATTGCATCCATGTTATATTTTAAGCCAAGTTTCTTTTTCTTCCACTTGTAGAGGAAATGGGAAGTAACTGGTCTTTCCCAAATATCTGAAATCCTATTATTTAAGCTTTCTATCTTCTTCTCTTATCCAGATTCTTACAACTTATCTCTGTCTTTAAATGGAGTGTGCTATTTTTTTCTTTAATTTACTTACTTTAATTAATTTTGAGGGGTTAAGTGTACAAAGTTTTTCTAGAGAAATAACTTTCCATTTTCCCTAAGCCCTGACTACCCATGGAAGTTTATTGAGGTTGGTACTCTGTGTGTGTGTGTGTTTGTGTCTGTGGCATCCCCTATTGTTACTGTTGCTTTTATTTTCAATAGAATTTCTGAGAGGCCTGATCATTAAAATGCTTTTTCTGATGATACGTTGACAAACTACAAAAAAAGTTGCCATGATGGAGAAGAAGATGAAGAAAACAGCCAAGTGGACCAGATTCTCGTGGTTGAAATGCTTGTTTGGTCATTAACTAATTGTGTGTCATTGGCAACGCAAACAAATTATCTGATCATTTATTCCATTGTTTGCATAACAGGATAAAAAAGAAATAATGCCACATACAGAACAGGGCCTAATGCAAGTGGGTACTCAGTGATAGCAACTATCATCAGTATTGTTATTGTTTCGATATTATTGTTTTTTTCATTGTAATGGTGGTGAAAATAGCTATGGGTCTTTCAGACATATAGTCATTGGAGTCCATTTCTTAGAGTTTCTTTTCCTGGAAAACTAGCAGTAATAATATTAATAATAAAAGATAATAATCACTTTTTTCAAGAAATTAAAACTCTACTGAAGAATGCAGTAATATTTATTCCTGAATTTTTAAACTCATTGTTTTATGATATCATCCTCAGGTACTTTAAGAATTAGAAAGATATTAGTGTGAGCATTATATAACTTATCCATGCTGTTGTCCTTGTGTTACCACCAAATAACTAAGCTGGTTATAACCACTAGTGACCTAACTGGGATCTAGTGAAAGCCAGGTCCAGGATTAAAACATTTCTCATCATACTCTCTCTACTTGCCTCACCTTGCTGGTATTTCCTGCTGTTAAATCAGGAGCCCTATTTTGAAGAATTCCTTGTAAGTTAACCACTAAAATAGGGCCCAGAAGAGGCAGAAATGAGTTCACAACACTTTGGCTAAAACATTTGAGGGGAAATCAGTGAGGAAACACCAACATGTGTTGGTCAGAACCATTTTCACATTTATTATTTTCATTTTATTCAGCACCTGAAGCACAAAAAATATAGTAGTTTGGGAACTTGAAGCCAATGTGTTTCCAACAACTCTATAAATTATCTTTCTGACAACCCATCATATTAGATAATGGAATTACTGAGTAAATAAGGGACCAGATGACTCAAAGTGTTTTACAGTTGGGGACATCATGTCATATCATGGCAGTACAGAAAGTCAACTTTGTAAAAGTTTGGGATTTCTCCTCCTTAAGATATTACATTACACTTCAACTGCCAAGTCGCAAAGAAACAGGGAATTAGTGATGTCAGTTCAAAGAACTAGGGAGTGATTTTCCTTTGAATTTCATGATCTTCTCATCAGCTGCATAAGCAAGAAGTGAGATAATTTGTATTCATGGAGACAGAATTCCATGTCATAGGCAAGGAGAAAAATTACCGTGGCCTGGTTACACTAATAAAGGTTACTACCTACCTTCAGCCCTTTCAGAAGTAAGTAGGATATAGATCTTTAATACTTTAAGAAGAAAAGTGTTTTAGGTACCATAGCTATGAAATAAATCAGTAGTAATACTAAAGACTTTGGGTGGGGTTGGGAGGGGGACAAAAATATAATTTTATTATTGAATCAGAAATAAGCTAATTAGCTGAAGAACTTCAAAAAGGGTCTTGAGGGTTCATGCTTAGGATTAAAAATAGCCAAAGAGAGAGAATTAAAAATAAAAGTTTTTTTTCCTGGATAATACTTTCACTTTGACTAATGTTACTGTATATCTTCTACTTTTATTTTTTATATAAAGTGATATACAGTAGAAAAGATGCTCTCAGATGCCATTTGTTTGTCTCCTTCTGCAATATAAGTAACAGAGCCGAATTTGTGCAGCAAACAAAATAAAGTTCTTTTCCTCCAACACACATTCCATCAGGCATCTGGAAAACATTTGAGGTCACACTTCATGATCCTCAGATGAAAGAATTGATATGAATGAGAAAAGATTGTGTTCCTCCAAGGAATGAAAAGATTTGAAAAGGAGTTTTTATCTTCTTTCTTAGATGTATTTTCCAGTCCTTATTGAAGGCCAGCAAAACAGGCTCAAGACTCAACAGCAGAGCCCGCACGTAAATGAGCTGGGCTTGTGCTTCTGCAATCAACCAAATAATCACACTTTACCAGATAGTTCAAAAGACCGTTATCAATGCTCACCTTACTCACAAAGTTTTACAGTTCTTCTGTACAGCCTTGCCAGGAGGCAATTTTGGTACTTCTGTCACCACCTGGAATTATAGGCCCAGCTGTCAATGACCTAACAGCCCATTCATTCTACTATGATGAGATATATCAGTCAAGTTTTCCACTGCACATGGAGTGAGAGGAGACTGCAGTGGGACTGTCCAAGCCAGCCCATCATGGGACTATTTCTTGCACACTCACTAATAGAAGGTTCTCAACTCTCGGTGGACAATGAATACAATTACATTAATTCGGATGGCAAAAATTGTCTCTATTTTTTTTTGTTAACTTCTATTGAAAATTTAGCAATTCCTTCCATTTTATTTTTTTTATTTGCAACCTTAAAATATTGCTCTAGAAATATCAGAAAATGAAGTGTTATCTTCTACCTCATTTTATTTTCATTCTCTTTTATGTTCTCTCTTCATTTTTTAATCATATAATTTCAGCCAAACTGAGGGAACCCAGCCAGTTATGAATTCAGTTCTTTTCAGCACTCTCTAAGACAACTGAAATTCCAAAGCTTCAGAGTCATGTTTGCTTTTTAAAAACTTTCAGTGTAAAGGCTCCTGTTGCTCAATTCAGATAAGGACATTATACTGTGGAATGGTCTTTGAATAAACTCTATCCAAATATTGATCAACACATGATTATAAATAGGATTACTGGAATGCATTGTAGATAACTGCATCACCAATGTGATAACGTGGTTGAACTGTTTGGTAGAAAAAGACTATTGAGCATGGAATTACTATAGCTGCTGGTTACAATGTACAAGAATCTGCAGAGAAAATTGTGATTATGCATTGTGAAGGGACATGTTTTAAAGCCACTGCACAACATGTACTAGTGTGCTAAAAATCATTCTGAGAAGAGGTATTCTCCAGGCTCCCCAAAAGAATCCATGGAACAAAAATGATTAAGAATTCCTGCTCTGAATCACAGATAGTGGTTTGTCTTGAGCTTTTCTTTGGTGAGATGATGGAAGGGCTGGTGAAGCCAAGGACGTACCTGGAGCAGGGCTATCATTATGGACATGTGATCAGTGCAGTCACACAGGAACATGGGCTCATGCTCTACAATCACCATCCGGAAATTGGGAAGTTTGGTTTTGCAAACGAAGTTCACTCGGAAGATGAAGCATGCACCAAGGACTTGGAGTCTTGGCTCATGCTGAGTCCATGTTATACCCTATCTTTGCCTTCCTGACTCCCTGAGACAGGTTCTTGTCCATCCAGTCCCCCAACCTTGTCCTGCTTTTTGAACAAGAGGTACCACATTTTATTTATTTTTTACATTAAAATTTATTTATTTTTATTGATGTATAGTTGATTTACAATGTTGTGTTAATTATGCGTACAGCAAACTGATTCAGTTATACATATGTATACATTCATTTTTTATATTCTTTTTCACTACAGTTTATCATAGGATATTGAATATAGTTCTCTGTGCTGTACAGCAGGACCTTGCTGTTTATCCATTCTATATATAAAAGCTGACATCTGCTAATCCCAACATCCCAGTCCATCTCTCCCCCAAACCCCTCCCCCTTGGTAGCCACCAGTCTGTTCTCTATGTCTGTGATTCTGCTTCTGTTTCATAGATAGGTTCATTTGTGTCATATTATAGATTCCACATATAAGTGATATCATATGGTATTTGTCTTCCTATTTCTGACCTACTTCACTTAGTCTGATAGTGTCTAGTTGCATCCATGTTGCTGAAAATGGTATTATTTCATACTTTTTTATGGCTGAGTAGTATTCCATTGTGTATATGTAAGAGGAACCACATTTTAAATAAATGTTTCATTGTAGAGCAGTTTTTATTTACAGAAAATTTGTAAAGATGGTACAGAGAGATCCCATATATTCACTATTGAGTTAATTAGTAGTGGAGTTGGGATTTGAACCCAAGTATATTATGTCCCAATACTCACAGTCATATAAATTGATAGAACCATCACTTTCTTCCTGGCCAAGGGCATTGGGAGGGTATGTTGTAGACCATCTAGTTATCATTGAGGTTCTCGTAACTCAGCTTCCTCCTCCACCTAAATCACCTAACACTACTTTCTCTTCTTCCATTCCTGCCTTTGTAAGTTTTTCTTTGTGTTGTTTTCCATAGTTACCTTAATAGCAGCACAGGATTTCAATATATGCAGTGGCCAGGTCCCTAAAAACATGATTAGCAGAGCTTAGATCTAAAGGTGAGTGTTGAATTCTCTAATCCCACTCTTTTGGAAATTCAGAAATCTCCAGTATCCCTCAGAGAAGGAATATGGTAAGTCACTTTAAAGCAGGGACAGAGACTGTTCTAGTTCTGGGTGAAACACTTATAGAGAAATGATCCAGCAGATTCCTGCTAACATCTAACTCTTCCAATCAAACTGCCTTTCTCTGGCAGGAAATTCTCCTTTTCCAGCTCTCCTAAGTGTTGAAATAATCATTTGTTTTATTACCTATTGCAACAGTGTTGGCCATCAGTCTCATATTTGTGACTAGTTGACATCTGTTCCAATTAAAAAATTAAATCCATACTCATGATAGTCTATAACTTCTCTTGAGCTCCCACAAATGATCAGCAGTAAGAAGCATGAACAAGACTGTCCACAGAAGCCTACCAGCCCTGCCTGGCCTGTCCCCCTCAAGCCTGCAGCACACCCCCTCCCACCATGTGTCACTGCCACAGGAGGAGAACAGTAATTAAACAATATGATTAAAGCTCAGTTTGGCACTCATTCTGCATCCAGGTTAGAAGAATAGACATTAATCATGTTCTAGCTCTAGATTTGTTGGAGAAGAGGTAAAAAGCAACCCTAAGTGTAGCAGCGGAAAGTGTTCTGCTAGGTTAACCATCCATTTTTCACCTGTTACTATGGTTGGATAAGGCTGACCTCTCTCACAGTTAGAAAAATAGCCAAAAGAGCTCAAGATGTGAATTTGAGCATTTCTTCTTGTGGGTTTGCTTTGAAGTCTTTCTGGCATTTCATTATCCCCCAGGGCTCTGAAATATCTTGTGTTTCTTGAAGCTGCACTGAATCTGGAATCCATTACATATTCTTCTTCTTTTGGTTTGGTGGAAAATCATTTAATAACAGGTAGGATTCAAAATTAAAACCATGTTCACTAAGTCTGAAACACCAGAGAAAAGCAAAGGTATATAATCGAGGGAAGCTATTTTGATTAAATACCTTTCTCAAAATCATCCAATTTTTCTTTTCCCTTTTAAATGTTTCCAAATTACTTCTTTTCCATCCTTTATACATATCTTGCTGGGAGAGACATGGCTGAGGTCAAACAAATGATGTGATTTCTGGGAAAGAAAAGGAGACATACAACAGGGAACCTACACTTGGCAACCTTGGAATGAGAATCAGAAGTCCCCAAAACTGAGTTCTTCAGGAGAAAATGTTTGCTTTGGTGTGCTGTTTCCACAGGATACATGTGGTTAGACCTTGCAGCTGAAAGCACCTTAGATCCTATATTATCCTTAGTTCAGTTAGAGAATAGTATAAAGCCACAAATATCATTTAATAATAAGGGAAAATCTTTATATTACTCTTCCCCTATGGTTTCTGTCTTTTCAGAAGTTCAAACACATATTCAGAACATAAAAATAATCTACTCCATGAGTTGTGTTAACCTAGAGTTTGCTGATATTAAAACAGATGCCTAGTTTTATGTGTGGAGTAAAGATTTGTTTGTTTGTTTCCAATTTTCTTCTTGAAAATGTCCCAAAAGCAGCAAGAAAAATGAGAGAAAGAGTGTTAAGATGAAATTCAAAATGCATCATTGATGAAACTAGATAAAATTGGTAATTCTGAAACACATTATAAGAAGTGCTGCCAGATTCAGTGAAGATCAAAGATAAGTAAAAAGTGTGACTGGGTGAGTATCCTCGTGGCATGAAGTTTTGAGAAGCATGAAAGTAGATATGAATGAAGAATCACCTGGTAAATCAAATAACCCCAAAGCCATTAGCAAAGGTGGCAGGTGAAAGAAAAGAGACAGGCCTTCTCTGGTGAGGAGCCCTGCATCAGCTCATCTCAGTGAGCTGGGAAGGAGCAAAGGCCACATTAACTCACAAATATAACCTTGAATTACGAGGAGAATTCCCACTAGCTTATGACATGGCCTTTGCTACTTTATTAATTAAATTTCATAAAATAACTGTTTAAGAATAATTATGTCAATCAAGTCTGGGTAATGATGATTATTTATATTATGAATCTCACAGTAATACATATAGCTCATACTATGTACGAGGCAATATCCTAGGCATGTTACCTATATTTAATCCTCACAACAACCCTACAAGTTAGGTATTCCTATTATCCCCATTTGAGAGATGAGGAAACTGAAGCACAGAGAGGCTAAATAACAGTGGATTTGAGTAAGTTTCCCAGGGTCAAATAACTAGAAAGGAGTAGTCAGCGTGTGGACCCAGACAATCTAGCCCTAGAGTCCACACTCTTAACTACACAAGCACATCTCCAGTGTTCTGGTCTCAGTATCCCATCATGCTTTAAGAGTTACTAAGGATGTCAAAGAGCTTTTACCTTTGTAATTCATTTAAAATTAACAATAATAAGCCCATTACATTTTAACATGAATTTTAATGCAATATAACTATAATTTGCAAACCGAAAAAAGAAAAAATGTGTGAGAAGAGGGCATTGTTTTACATTTTTAAAAATCTTTTTTTTTAATTGGAGTATAATTGCTTTACAATGTTGTGTTAGTTTCTGTTGTACAATGATGTGAATCTTTTAATGTCTGGCTTAATAGAAAAAAAGCTGGATTCTAATATCTGCTTCCACATTTAATCTGGTGAGATATGTTGTTTTGGCTGGCATATATGAAGAAAATCTGGCTTTACACAATATGTACTTGGAAAAGGAGCAGTATTTTAACATAAGCTTTTTCAAGTAATTGTGGATATTCTTCTTTAATACGAAAAAATACTTGAAAAGTTGTAGTTTCTTAAAAGGTAGTTTCAGGGTGGAATATGAAACCACAATGAACTTTTCTTACAATCCATTGGTCTAATTTGCTCTTTGAATGACTCTTTTACCCATGCATGATTTTGTAACATGATGCACTGGTCATTTGGATCATTGAGTAATACAGATCTTTTAATTGTTGACTCATTTTATTGTGCAATATTAAGAAATCATACTGTCGAAATCACTATTAAACTCATCAGAAATGTTGTTAAGTGTTGGGAAGTTGTCAAGCTCAGAATGGCACAACAAAGTTTTTCCAAACTTCCAATTTTTGCTTGAAAGTCTGATTTTTTATTGGCTACAAATATTATCACTTATCTTCTTTCATGTGACAGTCTCACTTGATTTATTTTTGAGAAAATATCTGTCAAATGCTCAAATCTGAATAATCTTAGATTTTCTCTCAGTTATTCTTTCATGTAAAGATGGTATTCCATGAACTAATAAGAATCTGCTGTATAAAAAATAAATAAAATAAAATTTAAAAATTAAAAGAAAAAAGAATCTGCCTGCCATTGCAGGGGATATGGGGGGGGGGAAGATAGTATTCCATGAACAAGGAGCTTATTTTCTTTGAGTCAAACATCACATTTTCATACTCAGCAGAAGTGCTCGATGTGTAATTCTCATTTCATTGTGCAAAATATTTTAAAGACATGTACTTAAAAGATAAGATTAAATAGAATTAACAATTATTTCTGCTTCATTAAAAATATTCTTACAGAAAACTAAAACTAGGAATTTTTTTAAAACCATGGACTTATCAATGTGAAAATTACAGTGACAACCAGTACATATTGATGTTGCTGCCTTAATTCCTGCTAAGGACCAACAGTTTCAGCCACCAATGTTTTTGCACCATTGGTATAAATGTCAAAATAATGAAAAGGCAAATAAAGTTTTAGCAGTGTTATCAAAATAGTTTTGACCTTGCAGAACCCCCAAAAATGTTTTCAGGGACCAACGAGTCTGCAAACCACACCTTGAGAAACACTGAGACATATTATACTCCTTATAAAGTTTAAAATGAACAGGTACAGTGTATATATAAAGATATTACAAAAGAAAAGAAAACCTGTTATGAACTAAATGTTTGTGTCCCTTCGAATTTATATGCTGAAGCCCGCTTCCCCAGTGTGATGATATTTAAAGAGGGCTCCTTTGGGAGATAATTAGGTTGAGATGAGATCATGAGGGTGGAGCCTTCATGATGGGATCAGAGCCCTTATAAGAAGAGACAACAGAGAGCCACATCTCTCTCTTTGCCATGTGAGGACACAGTGAGAAGGTGGCTGTCTGCAAGGCATGAAGAGAGCTCTCACCAGAACCTGACCATGTCATCACACTGATCTCAGGATTCCAGCCTCCAGAACTGTGAGAAAATAGATTTCTTTTGTTTAAGACACCCAGTCTATAGTATTTTGTTATGGCAGCTTAAGCTGACTAATACAAAAAAGAATAGAAAAAAAAGCAGATGAATCTAGACCCACCAGAATTATGCTGCTAAGCAGTAGATTAATACTATAACTAAATGTATTGTCATGAACTTAAAACAGGGAAAAACTTAAGCTATTGCCTCTATAAAACAAGAGCTCAAATCTGAGATAAAAGGGTTTAGGGAAAATATAGGAATACCAAAAAAAAAAAAAAAAGATGAAATAAAACTGAAGAAAAAGAAGCAAAAGAAGAACAAAACTAATCCTAAGTCCGTTCTAGAACAACACAAAGGGAAATACAGTAAAACATGGGGAACACAGAACTGAGAAAAGATAATCAAACAAAATTAACATGGAGACAAAGTTTAAAAAGTTTGATTCCCTCAAAGAAGAAAACCAATGTGGTGAAAGAAAAAAAAATGTTTAAAGATACATTTAAAGAAAAATTTCCCAAAATAAAAGAAAATATGTCTCCACAGATTGAAGGCATACACTATATCCCAGTAAACACTGGAATAGAAAGTCAACATTACATTTAAGAGTACTGAGGACAAGTTATCTATCTTTGCAATAGAGAAGCTTTAGGAAGCCAAGAAAAAACATCCAATCACCATTAAAGAAAAAATCTGGTTGTCCACACATCATCTTCTCATTCCACATCAGGTGTAGAAGAGAATCAGTGCAAGAAGGTATTTGAGCACTCTCTACAAAGTCCTCAAGGAAAGAAAGCATTAAACACAAATTTTATACCAAGATACACTGCCATCCAAGGGTAAAGGTAACAAAAATTCTGGACATGTTAGGACTCAGGAATAAAGTTCTCATTAACTTTTCTCAAAGAAATTTCTTGATTAAAAATATCCTTGGGTAAATAATATATTTGAAGGGAAAAATAATAGGAAAATGATTCAAGTTGAGCTTTAAATATGCTGAATTACAGGACTTTGTCAAAGACAAATTATGGGTGTAGAACAATCTACACATAATAAACCTCAGCAATACAGAATTAAAATGATTAGATAGAAGCCAAGAGAGGAACTTGGAGAGAAGGTGAGATGGAGGTTTTACAAATATGCTGCTTTCCAATTAATTTATAGTTTGTGCTCAAAAAAGAGTATTTAAAAACCAATAAGTCAAGTAATAGAGACAAAAGTGTTATGTTTAAAAATATAAAGGTAAAAACTGAGGAAAATAATATATTCAATTAAAATTAGATAATTTTGAAGGAGGGGAGGGAAAGGCGGAAGAACCGAATATTGACAAATTTCATTATCATTCAAATTAAGGAATAAAAAATTATGTGTAACAAAATAGATGATTAAGTGTGTTATATAATGTTATATTAAAGAGAGCAACCAATAGAATGGAAAATAAAAACCTATCACAAAAAGTTACAAAAATAAAGAATCAAACTGATATACCATATATCTGATAGCATTTCAAATCAGTAGGAAGGAACTGGATTTAGACTTGTGGGTCAACTAGTAGCCATATAGGAAAAAATTAAAACGAATCCCTACCTCATATCTTATAAAGAAATGAAATCTAATACCAAAAAAATTTACGTATAAAAAATAATAGTGCTAAAAACAGCTTGAGAAACTTTTTTCTTATTATTTTGGCTCAGGATGACCCTGCAGGGAAAATGCCAGGTGAATTAATGCATTGACATCACCCTCTTCCAACCTCCAATCTCTGGCCAGTGTTCCCGATTAGCTAAAACCAGATGCTGCCAGAGGGTAAGTGAGCAGATGGATGCAATCCTTCAATACAGAGGACGTTGGAGAGTGGATAGGAGAGGAAATGGTCTTGGACAAAGGCACCAAGAATACATAATCAGGAAAGGATACTCTCTTCAACAGATGGTTTTGGTTAAACTCTGTATCCACATGCAAAAGAATGAAATTAAACACTTACCTTACACCATACACAAAAATCAATTTGAAATAGATTAAAGACTTTACATGTAAGACCCGAAACTGTAAAACTCCTAGAAGAAAACATAGGGAAAAAGCTTCATGACTTCAATTTTGGCAATGATGTCATGAATATGAAACTTAAAGCACAGGCGACAAAAACAAAAATAAACCAGTAGGACTACATCAAACTAAAAAGCTTGTCTGCAGCAAAGGAAATAATCAACAAAGTGAAAAGGCAACCTACAGACTGGAAGAAAATATTTGCAAACCATATAACTGAAAAGGACTTAATCTGCAAAATATATAAGAAAATCCTGCAACTCGGTGGAGATACTTAAAAATCATTTTTCCAAATCCTCTATCAGATGGATGGATGGAGGTTTCAAGGTGATTCTTTCTTTTTTTCTCATGATTCTTTTCTTCGTTTTCCATCTTTTTCTTCCCCTTCTTCTCCTCCTTGTTCTCCTTCTCCTTCTTCTTCTTCTTCACATTCACCACTAGGGCACCTAGAACTAAGTATTAAGCCCACATTTAGTCAAGTATTCAAAAGATGTTTGGCATTAAACTTATTCATCAATTTTCATTTTCCCTTTTGTTTTGTTTTGTTTGTTTTTGTTTTGTTTTTTTGCGGTACGTGGGCCTCTCACTGTTGTGGCCTCTCCTGTTGTGGAGCACAGGCTCCGGACACGCAGGCCCAGCAGCCATGGCTCACAGGCCCAGCCGCTCCTCATCATGTAGGATCTTCCCGGGCCGGGGCATGAACCCGTGTCCCCTGCATCGGCAGGCGGACCCTCAACCACTGTGCCACCAGGGAAGCCCTTCCCTTTTTTATTCATATATATTTGTATGTGGTATAGTGTGTACCTCTGTAAGATACTTGAAAACATTTTGGGAAAGGAGTGGTATATAAACAAATAAATATGAAAAGTGATATCTATTTTGTACATTTGTCTCTAAAACAAGTCAGCATGAACTCTGGAGCCAGACTGCCTGGGTTCGAATCTTAGCCCTGCCACTTAGGATCTGTGAGACCTTTGTTATGACATGTAAGTTTTCTGGGTGTCAGTTTCCTCTTTTGTAGAATGGGAGTAAATAAATGTTAGTGTTTCCCATAAGGTCACAGTGGAGATTAAATTAGTTGCTATGTGTTACACAGAACTGTGTCTAGCACTTACAATATGTATAATAACTAATACAATACTACTTATGGTTAATGTCAAACTTCCATATTATACTCTGTAGTACAGGGCTTGGGTTTAGAAATGATGTCCAAGGAATCACAGTTTGGGAAGAGCAGAGGGTTGGTGTAGAATAAGAAATGATCTGCAGTTCAAAGCTACTTTAGACATTAACTAGCATGGCTCATTATTTTAATTGTGGGAAACCAAAGCCTGAGATCCCAAAAGGTTACTTGCTTGCCTAGGCCACCCTCTCTTCTTCTAGGTGGCAGGGCAAGCCGCCCATATGAGTGAGTAGCCCCAGGCATATAAGCAGCAGACTTGCTATTATAAGAAGCAGGACTCTAGCCTGATGGAAAGAATGCTGGATTCCAGCCCTGACCCCATCACTGCCCCAGGGATTGTGGGCAAGTCACTGGACTTCTCTAGATCCCCATCTAAGAAAAAAGCAGTAAACTATCTTCAAGACCTTTCATTATTCTCACAACTTGTAATTCCAGTCATTACTGTTCGCTTTGGGCACATGCCTATGACTAAACTGGAAATATTTGCAATTTGGTAGAAACAGAGCTTCAACCAGGCTATGACCCTCTTCTGTACTCTTGCCCAATCTTTCCCGTGAAGAAATCTCTTTGAAGTTACTTTGACTCTGTTGAGTAAAGAATCAGTCGTTCTGATCCCCAGACTTTGATCCCCACACAGCCCAGATAGTTTAAACAGATGAAATCTTTGTCCCACAGTCACTGACCATACTTGAATGCAGAGAGCAAAGCGTGCTGCCCCACCAGCCAATCCTCAGCTGCTTAGTGAAAGTCGTGGTGAACCTCAGAAAGGTGGTCCAAGTCCACAGTCATCATACTCTAAGACCAAGTCATTAATTCATTCAGAAAGTATTTATGGGTCCCATCTAAGAGGCAAGCATTGCAGTAGGCACTTAAGGAATTTACAGTTCTTAGGGGAGTAGACAGCCATTATTTGTAGAGTCATGCCAATGAAAGGACAATTACAACCATGATAAGTGCTAGGAAGAAAATACACATGGTGCTATGCAAGTAGAGTACAATGTGGGACCTCTGACTCCTTCAAAGGCTAAAGAAGTATTCTCTTTGTCATAGGTGGCAGGTTTAAGACTAGAGGACTGTGGTCAGGTAGTGACACTGCTCCAGGCAGTATATGAAAGGCATGTATATGAAAGGCAGTACATGTTTATTAGCAAACAAGAAGAAAATTTTGGAAAGAACAATCATTCCCAAATCACATCAACATGAGAAATTTGCTCTTGACACGATGATGTATTGAGACTATGACTTCCTTTCTTCTCTGTTATAAACATATTTTATTAGATTATGAAATGAAGTTATAGAAGAGAAAGCCACTAAATAAAGCCAGAGTCGTGGGATCTACCTTGGAAATAATAATCTGGTTGTAAATATCAGCATTCTCTTTTAAAATTGGGAAATCAAAGATAATGATGAAGAAGAGATAATATTATAGAACAGCAGGGCCATCTCAGATTGATTTGTGCAAAAATGCTGATGGCAGATCAATATAATAGGTCCTGAAAATTGTATGTTTTTCTTTTCCCCCAGCCTCACCGCATCGCTTGCAGGATCTTAGTTCCCCAACCCGGGATCGAACCCAGGCCCCAGCAATGAAAGCACTAAGTCCTGACCACTGGACCACCAGGGAACCCCCCCCAAATTGTATAGTTTTAAAAATTGAACAGTAATTATGATACAGGGGTCTCCATATTTAATGCAGTCATGAATATTAGTGTTCTATCATTCAAGATTCATTGGAGTAAATGGTATGTTTGACTAAATGGCAGTGCATGAAATGACACATTTATAATAATGAGTGAGAAACAATCAAAGATCCCATTGTTAAGATCCAACTGTGCTCAGTACAGTTTCAGTACTATTTTTTCTGTATAGTCTGTTTATTTGGATAATAACACTAGACATTAGAGTCCTTAATTCATAATTGATTTTGCATTACCCCTATTGAACTTCTTGGATGAGAAATGAAACATTTTAAGGAAAAATGAAAAGGATGGTGTGTTATAGACACCTATAGTACCAACAATTTAGAGGTGATCTTTGCCATGTTATGGAAGATGACCTTTGTACAAAGGAAATCGGGAAGATGCCATCTGTACAAAGAATTGTCAGTCTAGCTATGCATAAAAGTGGGAGAAATCATTTCATATCTCTAGGTCTCAAAAAACTTTAACACCACATGGTATTAAAATAAGTAATATGTAAATGTGCCCAAAACATTTGGAAAATCTTCCTTCTCAATCTTCCATCCTTGAGAAATAAAGCCTTTGAAGTCGGCTCCAAGGTGTAACTTACTTTACCAGGACGAAAGGAGCTGGCCTGATAGAAGTGCAGGAGGAGAAAGCCAGGCTACAGAAATATCTTTGTGACTTACCTGAATGGAAGATGCCCTGTGCCAGGCCCTGAGCTAAGGGTCTTTACTCACTTGAGAAGCTGGAAAAGATATGCAGACTCAGGAGTCAGACCACCTCCCTAGAATGGTGACATTTAGCAAATATCTCTCTAAACTTAACTTCCCTCAACTATAAAATAAGAATAATCATAGTTCCCTCTGCATATGGGTTTTGTGAGGCATAGCTTTAGAAAATGACAGTAAAAAGCTTAAATCCTGATATATAGTAAGCACTCAATAGATGTTCACTTCTCTTTTGATCTCATTTAAATCTCACATAATTCAGGCTCAGGGTTCAGATTCCTGATGTGCATAGAAGGAGAGGAAGACTAAAGTGTATTTTCTGATTGGACCAAGAAATCACATTTGGGTTCCAGAGAAGGGATCAAAAAGAACCATCAGAATTGTGCAGGGCAAGTTAAGCATTTTTGTTTTGTGAAAAGGGGCCATATTGGTGACAAGCCATCTTGGGGGCTTGCTGGTGGCACAAGTGCTGAAAGTGAGGCCATGAGAAGTCACTGGTGGCTGGAGCATCAACAGCTTCACAGACAGAGCCGCTGGATCCTCAAGTGTTAGCACAAGGCACTTGGATCTGTTGGAAAGGCTTGGGACTCAATCTGGGAGACCCAAAGTCTAAGTGGTTGGACTGTGGCAGGTGGAAGTGACTTGAGAGTTTCCTTGGAGCATGTAGGTATCTCCTAGGTTTGGGGATCGAGTGCCCTGAGCTCAGTCCCAAGTCTGCTTCCTAGTAATTGTGGGCTTCGGCCAACTTCCTGAAGCATTTTCAAAATCAACTCTTTGTCCATAATAAGGGAATAATAATTCTGACCACGGGGGGTTCTGTGAGAATTAAAAGAAATGATGCAAAGTGCCTTGAACCTTGTATATGCTCAAAAGTATAAGACATTATTTGAGTTCCTTCAAAATGCTCTTCTCTCTTTAAACTCCACACTCAGCTCTTGGTGGAGTTCATGGAGCTACCAGCGGACAGTGTTGAGTCTGAAGGAAATAACTTGCTAATCACCATCTGGCACCTGACTCTTACTCCAGCAGCGTGTTCAGGAAGAACCTACAAATGTGCATTCCTGTGTTTTCCTTTCCTAGGATATTCTTAGCCTAAAAAGGAAAGCCTAGGATATATTACTTCACATCCCAGGTCCTAATGCTTAAATAGTTCCTAAGACAGCCACCAAAGATAGCCACCAACTGAGACTAGCTATATTACAGTGTCAGATGGATTTGCCTAAAATCAAAGAGAAACTTTAGCACTAGTAAAACTATTAAGTTGAAAGGAATTGCAAGGCTCATTAATTTTGCAGAGGAAAGGCGAAAGAAAAAGTTTCCCAAGTCCTCTAAAGGTAGCCCATTGTGGAGAAAAAAGATCTTCCTCTACAATGAAGCCAAAGAATCTGATTCTTCAGTGTGGCACAGAGCACACACAAGAAAAAGTGAGGCATATCGAGTCGTATGGAGCTGCAGACACAGAAATGTACCACAATCCCTGAGTTATTGGCAGATCCCAAAATCTGGCCTTCAAAGGCTTCCTTTTTTGGGATGTGGGGATTTTAGTTAAATCATACTGAGATGCCTGGAAAACACCAATTCCCAATGAAAAACACAAGGGGCTCCATGAGAGCATTAGCTTAGAGCATGGTTGGCCTGGAAAACTTGGCTTTAAGAGTTGGCTAATGTTGTCACACCCAGAAAGGGCCATCCTGCCTGTTTAAAATGTTCTTATTTTTTTAGTTCTCAAACTGCTTTTCTCTCACAACCTCATTTCCCTCAGCAGACAACCAAAACCAATGATTACCAGACACCAATGCAATAAAAGGAAACACTTAAAATAGAGAAATGGAAGATGGAAAAGGACAACTACAGGGGAATTTCATCTCCTTGAAATGCATGTGTATTAAAGAACCATGTTAATTTTATTTCACAAGGAAATTCAAAACACTTAAATGAAAATATACTTCAAAGAACTGTCTGCTCTGGCCTGTATAACCCAACCACAACTCTGGCTGGCCAAGAGAAACCAAGCCTAGACAAAGAGCACAGGGACAGGAGGAGGAAAGGTGTTGAATTTGGAGTAGGGCAAGGTCTACTCTACTCCGAGATCAAGCCCTGCTTTGCTCCTCTGAGCCATGAGCCCTGAAGCACGATTCGATGTTATTACCTGCTTTATTGTTATGGATAGAATTGTGCCCACCCCCCAAATTCGTATGTTGAAATCCTCATCCTCAGTATCTCAGAATGTGACCTTATTTGGAAATAGGGTCATTGCAGATGTAATTAATTAAAATGAAGTCCTAATCCAATATGACTGGTGTCCTTATTAAAAGGGGACATTTGGAGAGAGACAGGTAGACACACACACACACACACACACATACACACAAAGGAAAAAAAGCCACATGAACATGAAGACACAGAGCAAAAGTGATGGAGCAGTAGCCAAGGAATGCCAAAGATTGCCAGCAAACAACCAGAAGTTAGAGGAGAGCCATGGAACAGATTTTTCCTCACAGCCTCAGAAGGAACCAACCTTGCTGACACCTTGACATCAGCCTTCTAACTTCCGGAACTGTGAGACCATAGTTGTTTAAACCACCCAGTTTGTGGTACTTTGTTACAACTGTCCTAACAAACAATTACACTTACATACCTAATGGAGTTGTGCGTGTCCACTGTTTTATAAATGAAACCAGTATTTACAACTCCCTTTATGTGTCAGTCACTGAGGTGAGCTCTGTGGATGCAGAAGGCATTGGGCCATAGTTCTCACACACTTAGACTATGTCGTCTCAAACAGCAGCATCAGTCAGGTGTGGTTATTGAGCACTTGATGTGCTATAGAGTGAAAAATATATACTGGAAACCAAAGAGTTTTCTACAAGAATGTGAAATATCTCATTCATGCATTTTGTATTAATTATGTGTTGAAATGATAATAGTTTAGATATTTGGGTTAAAGTATATTATTAAAACTAATTTCTCCTGTTTCTTTTCAATTTGTTAATTTGACTATTAAAATGTTTTAAATTACATATGTTGTTGTCAGGATAGATTTATAGGACAGCATTACTCTAGGAGCTCCCAGATCAGGGGTGGAGTAAACTTAGAAGCAAGTAATAGCCTTGTGTTAAACCAGTTGTGCAGGTGTCTTTACAACTCTGTAGGAGCCTGCAGGAAGGAGGAGAATCAGCAAAGAGGGCAGCAGGGCATGCCAACGACCAGGGTCTGGTCCTCTGGAAGAATTGCAAAGAACCCTTTAGGCCATCCAGCAGGTCTCTGTGAAGGAGTAAGAGGCAAAAATAAGAACCCCCAAATAGTGGCATTAACTGAACACTCACAGGACGCCAGTGCAGTGTTAAGTGTTTCACACGTATTGACTAGTTTAATGCTCATTACAGCTCCATGATTTAGGTGCTTATTATTCTCATTTTACAGATGAGGAGACTGAGGTCTTGAAAGATTAAGTTCTTTGCCCAGGGCAACACAGAACAAGGGTTTAAACCTGGGCCTGGACTAGCAGGTGAGAGCCAGCTTGCCCTTGAAGGAGCTTGTTTATCATACTAACCTATAAAATTAAGGAAGGCGCACAGGAAAGGAAGGAGGGAGGGGGGACCTTAATTTGCTTATCTTGCAGACAATGAGGAGGCCATGGAAAGATTTTAAGTAAAGTTCTAGCATTATCAAATTTGACTTTTAGAACAATAGGCACTCTGGAGGCCTCGAAGAGTGGTGGGGCTGGAGTTTCTGTGTTCAGATAACAAGATGATTCTTTCTCCTTGCCCAGAAACAAGAGTAATCCAGAGAGCTTCCTGTTAGCATGGCCTTTGAGGGATATAGTGCTCTCAGGAGGCACCTGGCAGACAGAAGACAAAGTGATCTGAAGACACAGAGCTGGTCTGAGACCAAATTGTGGGTGATGCAGGGCTCTCTCCTCTCTTCTTCAGGAGCTGCTGTTCTTTGACATTACCCACTCTCGCCATGACACTTCCTGTCATGGAAAAAGCTTGTGTCAAGGGCAGGATAACAGAAGAAATAAGGTCCATCTCAGGACGAGAGTGATGCCAGGTTTTATCTTCAGGTTCCAGGGCTTTCTAGCTTCCTTGGGTTCCCCCAGAATGGTTTTTTTTTTCCCCATTTTCTGAGGCTTCCTAATGTGTGGAATGCATCACACGTTTCCTCCAAGAAATGGATCTCAGGAAGCAATGCTTTTGATTCTTTAAAACACGATTTTTCATACAATGGCACTTAGAATGTGATGACTCAAAGTTCACAATTGTTTTAATTCTGAGTCCAAAGGTTAGGCAACTTTAGATTAGATGGTCTTCTCTAAAATGTGATCTTAAGAGTTATTGATGGTCCCTCAGGTCAATGATGGTCCTTATGTGTCCTCTTTTGGTTTGTGACACGTGTGGTGTACGTGTCCAGTGTTTGATTTTTCATGTGCCTGAAAAATAATACATTTAAGAACCAAGATATGGGTAAAACTCATGGCTGCTGTTTTAAAGTGAACTATGAAAAATGTATCTACCCTGATAGAAAAATCATCTACCTTCTGAGAAGATAATTACACAAAGGCACCTTTCTTGGCTGATGGATTGTAACAAGGTACCTCTCGCTCTGAAATGACATCTCTCCTGGTGCCAAGGAACACACTCTGCTAGGGGAACACAGTCTGGTTTCCAGTGCTGCCCCCTGGTCCTCTCTATCACAAGCTCCATTCTGTGTGCTCTCACCTTCAGAATCTCATACACCACACAAACCAAGCAAACATGATGATCAGGTAGTTTGGTGGTGGATCACTGCAAGTCGTACACATATTCATTGGTCTGAAAAAGTATTAAATGTTAAACTTCGTATATAAACCAAAGCACGAAACATAATTGGTAATAACTGACTTTTTATATGATCTTGATGAGTTACTGAGCTTCTTAGGGTGATTCACAAAGATTTAGCATCCTGAAAATTTAAGGGAGGAAAAAAAACCTAGTAACAAAGAGAAAATGATTAAATCTTGATGATCAGAAAATAACTTCAGTTGAGATTTGAGAAGATGGCGGAAGAGTAAGACGCAGAGATCATCTTCCTCCCCACAGATACACCAGAAATTCATCTACACATGGAACAACCCCTACAGAACACCTACTGGACACTGGCAGAAGACCTCAGACCTCCCAAAAGGCAAAAAGGTCCCCACGTACCTGGGTAAGGTAAAAGAAAAAAGAATAAACAGAGACAAAAGAATAGGGACGGGACCTGCACCAGTGGGAGGGAGCTGTGAAGGAGGAAAAGTTTCTACACACTAGAAGCCCCTTCACGGGCGGAGACTGCGGGGGGCAGAGGGGAAAGCTTCCGAGTCACGGAGGAGAGCACAGACACAGGGATGCGGAGGGCAAAGCAGAGAGATTCCCGCACAGAGGATCGGTGCCGACCGGCACTCACCAGCCCAAGAGGCTTGTCTGCTCACCCGCCGGGGCGGGCGGGGCTGGGAGCTGAGGCTTGGGCTTCGATCGGAGCGCAGGGAGACGACTGGGGTTGGCGGCGTGAACACAGCCTGAAGGGGTTAGTGCACCACGGCTAGCCGGGAGGGAGTCCGGGGAAAAGTCTGGAGCTGCCGAAGAGACAAGGGACTTTTTCTTGCCTCTTTGTTTCCTGGTGCACGAGGAGAGGGGATTAAGAGTGCTGCTTAAAGGAGCTCAAGAGACGGGCGCGAGCCGTGGCTAAAAGCGCGGACCCGAGACAGGCATGAGACGCTAAGGTTGCTGCTGTCGCCACCAAGAAGCCTGTGTACGAGAACAGGTCACTCTCCACACCCCGCTTCCGGGGAGCCTGTGCAGCCCGCCACGGCCAGGGTCCCGTGATCCAGGGACAACTTCCCCGGGACAGCACACGGAGCGCCTCGGGCTGCTGCAATGTCCCGCCAGCCTCTGCTGCCGCAGGCTCACCCCGCCTCCGTACCCCTCCCTCCCCCAGGCCTGAGTGAGCCAGAGTCCCCGAATCAGCAGCTCCTTTAACCCCGTCCTGTCTGAGTGAAGAACAGACGCCCTCAGGCGACCTACGCGCAGAGGTGGGGCCAAATCCAAAGCTGAGCCCCGGGAGCTGTGTGAACAAAGAAGAGAAAGGGAAATCTCTCCCAGCCTCAGGAGCAGCGGATTAAATCTCCACAATCAACTTGATGTACCCTGCATCTGTGGAATACCTGAATAGACAACAAATCATCCTAAATTGAGGAGGTGGACTTTGGGAGCAACGTTATATATATATATATATATATTTTTTTTTTTTTTTGCCTTTTTCTCTTTTTGTGAGTGAGTATCTGTATGCTTCTGTGTGTGATTTTGTCTGTATACCTTTGCTTCTACCATTTGTCTTAGGGTTCTGTCTGTCAGGTTTTTTTTTACGTTAAAAAACATTTTTCTTAATAATAATTTTTTATTTTAATAACTATTTTATTTTATCCTACTTTATTTTACCTTCTTTCTTTCTACTTTTTCTCCCTTTTATTCTGGGCCGTGTGGATGAAAGTCTCTTGGTGCTGCAACCAGGAGTCAGGGCTGTGCCTCTGAGGTGGGAGAGCCAACTTCAGGACACTGGTCCACAAAAGACCTCCCAGCTCCATGTAATATCAAACAGCGAAAATCTCGCAGAGATCTCCATCTCAACGCCAAGGCCCAGCTCCACTCAACGACCAGCAGGCTACAGTGCTGGACACCCTATGCCAAACAACTAGCAAGACAGGAACACAACCCCACCCAATAGCAGAGAGGCTGCCTAAAATCATAATAAGGCCACACACACCCCAAACACACCATGAGACGTGGACCTGCCCACCAGAAAGACAAGATACAGCCTCATCCACCAGAACACAGGCACTAGTCCCCTCCACCAGGAAGCCTACACAACCCACTGAACCAACCTTAGCCACTGGGAACAGACAGCAAAAACAACAGGAACTACGAACCTGCAGCCTGCAAAAAGGAGACCCCCAAACACAGTAAGATAAGCAGAATGAGTAGACAGAAAAACACACAGCAGATGAAGGAGCAAGGTAAAAACCCACCAGATCTAACAAATGAAGATGAAATAGGCAGTCTACCTGAAAAAGAAATCAGAATAATGATAGTAAAGATAATCCAAAATCTTGGAAATAGAATAGGGAAAATGCAAGAAACATTTAACAAGGACCTAGAAGAACTAAAGAGGAAAAAAGCAATGATGAAAAACACAATAAATGAAATTAAAAATACTCTAGAAGGAATCAATAGCAGAATAAGTGAGGCAGAAGAATGGATAAGCGACCTGGAAGATAAAATAGTGGAAATAACTATTGCAGAGCAGAATAAAGTAAAAAGAATGAAAAGAAATGAGGAGAGTCTCAGAGACCTCTGGGACAATATTAAACACAACATTTGAATTATAGGGGTCCCAGAAGCAGAAGAGAAAAAGAAAGGGATTGAGAAAATCTTTGAAGAGATTATAGTTGAAAACTTCCCTAATATGGGAAAAGAAATAGTTAAGCAAGTCCAGGAAAAACAGAGAGTCCCATACAGGATAAATCCAAGGAGAAACATGCCAAGACACGTATTAATCAAACTATCAAAAATTAGATACAGAGAAAAAATTTAAAAGCAGCAAGGGAATAACAACAAATAACACATAAGGAAATCTCCATAAGGTTAACAGCTGATCTTTCAGCAGAAACCCTGCAAGCCAGAAAGGAGTGGCAGGACGTATTTAAAATGATGAAGGAGAAAAACCTGCAACCAAGATTACTCTACACAGCAAGGATCTCATGCAGATTTGATGCAGAAATTAAAACCTTTACAGACAAGCAAAAGCTGAGAGAGTTCAGCACCACCAAACCAGCTTTACAACAAATGCTAAAGGAACTTCTCTAGGCAACAAACACAAGAGGAGGAAAAGACCTACAATAACAAACCCAAAACAATTAAGAAAATGGTAATAGTAACATACATATTGATAATTACTTTAAATGTAAATGGATTAATGCTCCCACCAAAACACACAGACTGGCTGAATGGATACAAAAACAAGACCCATATATATGCTGTCTACAAGAGACCCATTTCAGACCTAGGGACACATACAGACTGAAAGTGAGGGGATGGAAAAAGATATTCCATGCAAATGGAAATCAAAAGAAAGCTGGAGTAGCAATTCTCATATGAGATAAAATAGACTTTAAAATAAAGACTATTAGAAGAGACAAAGAAGGACACTACATAATGATCAAGGGATCGATCCAAGAAGAAGATATAACAATTGTAAATATTTATGCACCCAACATAGGAGCACCTCAATACATAAGGCAAATACTAAGAGCCATAAAAGGGGAAATCGACAGTAACACAATCATAGTAGGGGACTTTAACACCCCACTTTCACCAATGGACAGATCATACAAAATGAAAATAAATAAGGAGACACAAGCTTTAAATGATACATTAAACAAGATAGACTTAATTGATATTTATAGGACATTCCATCCAAAAACAACAGAAAACATATTTTTCTCAAGTGCTCATGGAATATTCTCCAGAATAGGTCATACCTTGGGTCACAAATCAAGTCTTGGTAAATTTAAGAAAATTGAAATCATATCAAGTATCTTTTCCGACTACAACGCTATGAGACTAGCTATCAATTACAGGAAAAGATCTGTAAAAAATACAAACACATGGAGGCAAAACAATACACTACTTAATAACAAAGAGATCACTGAAGAAATCAAAGAGGAAATCAAAAAATACCTAGAAACAAATGACAATGGATACACGATGACCCAAAACCTATGGGATGCAGCAAAAGCAGTTCTAAGAGTGAAGTTTAGAGCAATACAATCCTACCTTAAGAAACAGGAAACATCTCAAATAAACAACCTAACCTTTCACCTAAAGCAATTAGAGAAAGAAGAACAAAAACCCCCAAAGTTAGCAGAGGGAAAGAAATCATAAAGATCAGATCAGAAATAAATGAATAAGAAATGATGGAAGCGATAGCAAAGATCAATAAAACTAAAAGTTTGTTCTTTGAGAAGATAGACAAAATTGATAAACCATTAGCCAGACTCATCAAGAAAAAAAAAGGAGAAGACTAGTCAGTAGAATTAGAAATGAAAAAGGAGAAGTAACAACTGACACTGCAGAAATACAAAGATCATGAGAGATTACTACAAGCAACTCTATGCCAATAAAATGGACAACCTGGAAGAAATGGACAAATTCTTAGAAATGCACAACCTGCTGAGACTGAAACAGGAAGAAATAGAAAATATGAACAGACCAATCACAAGCACTGAAATTGAAACTGTGATTAAAAATCTTCCAACAAACAAAAGTCGAGGACCAGATGGCTTCACAGGCGAATTCTATCAAGCATTTAGAGAAGAGTTAACACCTATCCTTCTCAAACTCTTCCAAAATATAGCAGAGAGAGGAACACTCCAAACTCATTCTATGAGGCCACCATCACCCTGATACCAAAACCAGACAAAGATGTCACAAAGAAAGAAAACTACAGACCAATATCACTGATGAATATAGATGCAAAAATCCTCAACAAAATACTAGCCAACAGAATCCAACAGCACATTAAAAGAATCATACACCATGATCAAGTGGGGTTTATTCCAAGAATGCAAGGATTCTTCAATATATGCAAATCAATCAATGTGATACACCATATTAACAAGTTGAAGGAGAAAAACCATATGATCATCTCAATAGATGCAGAGAAAGCTTTTGACAAAATTCAACACCCATTTATGATAAAAACCCTGCAGAAAGTAGGCATAGAGGGAACTTTCCTCAACATAATAAATGCCATATATGACAAACCCACAGCCAACATCGTCCTCAATGGTGAAAAACTGAAACCATTTCCACTAAGATCAGGAACAAGACAAGGCTGCCCACTCTCACCACTCTTATTCAACTTAGCTTTGGAAGTTTTAGCCACAGCAATCAGAGAAGAAAAGGAAATAAAAGGAATCCAAATTGGAAAAGAAGAAGTAAAGCTGTCACTGTTTGCAAATGACATGATACTATACATAGAGAATCCTAAAGATGTTACCAGAAAAGTACTAGAGCTTATCAATGAACTTGGTAAAGTAGTGGGATACAAAATTAATGCACAGCAATCTCTGGCATTCCTATACACTAATGATGAAAAAGCTGAAAGTGAAATCAAGAAAACACTCCCATTTACCATTGCAACAAAAAGAATAAAATATCTAGGAATAAACTTACCTAAGGAGAAAAAAGACCTGTAGGCAGAAAATTATAAGATACTGATGAAAGAAATTAAAGATGATACAAATAGATCGAGAGATGTACCATGTTCTTGGATTGGAAGAATCAACACTGTGAAAATGGCTCTACTACCCAAAGCAATCTACAGATTCAATGCAATCCCTATCAAACTACCACTGGCATTTTTCACAGAAGTAGAATGAAAAATTTCACAATTTGTATGGAAACACAAAGACCCCAAATAGCCAAAGCAATCTTGTGAATGAAAAATGGAGCTGGAGGAATCAGGCTCCCTGACTTCAGACTATACTACAAAGCTATAGTAATCAAGAATATATGGTACTGGCACAAAACCAGAAATATAGATCAATGGAACAGGATAGAAAGCCCAGAGATAAACCCACGCACATATGGTCACCTTATCTTTGATAAAGGAGGCAAGAATATACAGTGGAGAAAAGACAGCCTCTTCAATAAGTGGTGCTGGGAAAACTGGACAGGTATATGTAAAAGTATGAAATTGGAAAACTCCCTAACACATACATAAAACTCCCTAACACCATACATAAAAATAAACTCAAAATGGATTAAAGACCTAAATGTAAGGCCAGACAGTAGAAAACTCTTAGAGGAAAACATAGGCAGAACACTCTATGACATAAATCACAGCAACATCCTTTTTGACCCACCTCCTAGAGAAATGGAAATAAAAACAAAAATAAACAAATAGAACCTAATGAAACTTAAAAGCTTTTGCACAGCACAGGAAACCATAAACAAGATGAAAGGATGACCCTCGGAACGGGAGAAAATATTTGCAAATGAAGCAACTGACAAAGGATTAATCTCCAAACTTTATAAGCAGCTCATGCAGCTCAATAACCAAAAAACAAACAACCCAATCCAAAAATGGGCAGAAGACCTAAATAGACATTTCTCCAATGAAGATATACAGATTGCCAACAAACACATGAAAGAATGCTCAACATCATTAATCATTAGAGAAATGCAAATCAAAACTACAATGGGATATCATCTCACACCGGTCTGAATGGCCATCATCAAAAAATCTAGAAACAATAAATGCTGGAGAGGGTGTGGAGAAAAGGGAACCCTCTTCCACTGTTGGTGGGAATGTAAATTGATACAGCCACTATGGACGCTCCTTAAAAAACTACAGATAGAACTACCATACGACCCAGTAATCCCACTACTGGGCATATATACTGAGAAAACCATAATTCAAAAAGAGTCATGGGGCTTCCCTGGTGGCACAGCGGTCGAGAGCCCGCCTGCCGATGCAGGGGACATGGGTTCGTGCCCCGGTCCGGGAAGATCCCACATGCTGCGGAGCGGCTAGACCAGGCCCGTGAGCCATGGCCACTAAGCCTGCGCGTCCGGAGCCTGTGCTCCGCAACGGGAGACGCCACAACAGTGAGAGGCCCGCATACCAAAAAAAAAAAAAAAAAAAAAAAGAGTCATGTACCAAAATGTTCATTGCAGCTCTATTTACAATAACCAGGATATGGAAGCTACCTAAGTGTCCTTCGACAGATGCATGGATAAAGAAGATGTGGCACATATATACAATGGAATATTACTCAGCCATAAAAAGAAATGAAAGTGAGTTATTTGTATTGAGGTGGATGGACCTAGAGTCTGTCATACAGAATGAAGTAAGTCGGATAGAGAAAAACAAATACCATTTGCTAACACATATATATGGAATCTAAGAAAAAAAAAAGGTCATGAAGAACCTAGGGGCAAGACGGGAATAAAGACACAGATCTACTAGAGAATGGACTTGAGGATATGGGGAGGGGGAATGTTAAGCTGTGACAAAGTGAGAGAGTGGCATGGACATATATACACTGCCAAACGTAAAATAGCTAGAGGGAAGCAGCCGTACAGCACAGGGAGATCAGCTAGGTGGTTTGTGACACCTAAAGGGTTGGGATAGGGAGGGTGAGAGGGAGGGAGATGCCAGAGGGAAGAGATATGGGAACATATGTAAATGTGTAACTGATTCACTTTGTTATGAAGCAGAAACTAACACACCATTGTAAAGCAATTATACTCCAATAAAGATGTTTAAAAAAAAACAAAATAACTTCAATTTCATTGATTTTAATAGTGATTTTTCTATGAGAAACAAGAAGAGTTAGTCACTTCAGGGTTGGTTTTTTTTTTTTTTTTTTTTTGCGTGGGGGTCATGGTTAAGACCAAACATTTATACTAATTGAAGGTAAAGATATATGTAAATAATGCGTATTTTTTTAAAAGAAGCATTTTATTACTTTCAAGGGCTCTGAATCCTACAATTACATTAACCATCTGTTGCTATGTGGAGAACCCACTCTAATAAATCGAAAAGAATAGCTTAAAACCAGCAATCAAAGTCTCACTTTCAGCTGGACCTGCTTCTACTTGTGCTGAAATTACACTATGTCCGGTAAATTGCTATTTGAATATGCAGAAGCAGTGTTTTCCTCAATAGGTAAACACTTCCAACAACAACATTAATTCATCCTATTTGCTTATTAAAAATAAGCCTAAAACTTTAGCTTTTCAAGGCCAAAAGCACAAACTCTTAAATAGTTCCAGCTAAATTAATGAGGTTTTACTGTACTAATTTCTAAAAGTGTGGTTCTAAATCCTAGGAAAAGCTAGGAAAGATAATTAAAATAGAGAAAGGCAATAGATAATTTGGCAAAAGACTGAATTAAAGGTCTAATTCCATCCTAAGCTCCCAAATTAAAATGTTTTTATAACCATAATAGCATCTGCATGAAGTTAATCCAATTATGAACATAATAAAATTTATTATTAGATTATTTCCTGTGCAAAATTGGTATCAGAACCATTATGGTCAGACCTGTGATGAAACTTGGTCTTAGTTGATCCCAAGTTTACATTAAAAAGTGACCCTGGAATGGAGTCTGCTCTTGGCTCTTCCTTGCAAGTAGGTGTTTCCTTAAATGTTTCTCTTAAGTTTCCCCCCCAAGGACAAAGAACGTTCTGAAATGGTAATCAGGTCACGTAATTACAGGTTTGAAACCAAGCAGGTTCCATGTAGTGTCACATTTTATTTCACAAATCTGATTATGTTTTTAAATGACTCAACCTTGGTCTAATATGTATGCTTAGATAAAGGGATAAAACCATTTTTATTAAGAAAATAGTTGTTAAATGAAGTTATAGATATGAAAGTATGGACCATTATTGGGGATTTCTATGAAGGAGTTGAAAATATGTGTAATGCTTCAGTAATTCCATTTTCATAATACATCAGCACCTTGTAGTCGCAGCCTCTAAGCCAATCTATTGAAAAGTAGGAACTTGAGAATGTTTTTAAATGAAAGTCGTTAAGTTTCCTAAGCAAAAAACTATTCAGATTCTGTTTGAATGCCTAATGTTGGGTGCATAAGCAAAACCCAAGCTAATCTTACTAGGACATTCCATAAGAAACAGTTCCCCAAATGTCTCTGTGAATGCCAGCTTTGCTCAAATGTACAAGGCCACGTCTTAGATTCATTTTCAACAAATATAGTTTATTTGTAAGTACCCAAAATAAGATGGTTTAGATTTTTTCTTCCTCTTAGCAACTTGCTTTACCCATCAGTTGTTTTTCTTTCTAAGCTTGGGTTTATGCAATAAACATAGTTCTTTTCTGGTGACTATTATCAGCTGGCACCTCTTCAGAAAGAGCAGCCAAAGTTCTTAAGTTGAACAGTGCATCCCATAAAATTACTCCAAAAGCCCAATCTCAGCATCTAATAGGAAAATTTCTTGAATATCAATAAGAATATGACAATTAGGGGAATCTTTCCCCTCGCTGCTGTTTAGTCTAGGTTATATCAAGGAGATGAGAAGATAGAACACTTTAGGAATGCCTAAGAAGTAAATAGTAAGCTATGAAGAATTAAACTGTCATCATGTTCCATCTGACTGGAAAAAAAATAATAAATACGAGCAATTTAGGATCATCTGCAGGGTTCGACAATCTTGTCAAATTTTGCATCAATGGACCATGAACCAAAACGTGATCTCAGATTCAGAGCATACATGCTCTTCCCTGCTAAAATCAGAGAAAGTCTGGGATGTTATGATGTATATAATTAAATAGTTAAGGTAGGAAAGGAAGAAGGGAAGGAGGGAAGTCAAAGCGGAAAAAAAACAGAGAGGACAAAGAAAAAAGTATTTTCTGATGTATAAATTCGGGGAAAAAAGTTAAATTCATCTGCTTCATACTATCAGAAAAGTAAAACGCCCTCCCCCATCACTCTCTCTTCTCTTTCAGCAGCAGAAATAAACAAAGCAAATGTATGACAAAAATTCCATAATCTACTAAATGCATCTGCCTTAAAATACATTATCTGTCTACTTCCCTGGTATAACGTTTGTTCTATTTCAATCATATAGCTCACTTCGAACATTCTTCTATCTCTAAGCAGACACAAACTCGTTCTGGAATTAGGTAAGGAATGATGTTTTCCTTCAGTAAAAAGCCATTTGCTCACCTTTGAAGAAAGTGGGCAAGAGAGTCTCTAGGGTTCCGTCGAGGATTCAGGATTCTCTGCTAGAACTTGCAAATCAAAGCCTCACATAGTAACTTTTCCTTCCATCTGTCTCTCCCTCCCTCCATCCTGCTAAGAGAAACTTACTGAGTTCCCCTTAGATGACGGGTCCTGTGATGGAAGCTGAAGATAGAAAGTGAACAAAAAGGAAAAAAAAATCCCCATCTTAAAGACACTTCCGGGCTTCCCTGGTGGCGCAGTGGCTGAGAGTCCGCCTGCCGATTCAGGGGACGCGGGTTCGTGCCCTGGTCCGGGAAGATCCCACATGCTGCGGAGCGGCTGGGCCCATGAGCCATGGCCGCTGAGCCTGCGCATCCGGAGCCTGTGCTCCGCAACGGGAGAGGCCACAACAGTGAGAGGCCCACGTACTGCAAAAAAAAAAAAAAAAAAAGACACTTCCATCCCCAGAGGCTTAAAAAATATTTACATAATTATAAAAATAAATATGTAATTGAAAACTTCAATGGAGGACATGAAGGGAAATTACAGGCTGCTATAGAATCCTGTAATAGAAGGATTTGATTCAAAGTATTAACATGTCCTGAGAAAAACAAAACAAAACATGCATCTTGGTTTTAGGGGTAAAGAGAATATTTTGTCCATTGACCACAGCCAATAAAATACTTAAAGAAATCTCATATTATGTTATTTGTGCTCAAATAAAATTTCTTGGGCCTTTGTTTGCTTTTAAAACTTTTTCTCTTGCTACAAAAAAATGACTTTAAAAATGAATAGCAAAGGATATTTATTACTAGTGGCTTAGGATGCTAATTTAAGATAAGCTAGAGGGTTTTAAGAGGAATGGAAATAAAATATCCAAATTAGAGCAACAGCCCTGGATCAGAAGTCAGAGGGTTTTTGTCCCCGTCAAACACATCTGAGCCGTGCTACCTTGGCCAAGTTATACAATATCTCTGAACCTCAGTTTCTTCATCTCTAAAGCAAATGCCATATCTACCTTCAGTATCCTTCTGAGGGGCTTATGAGTTGAGGTACACAAAAGTGCTTTGTGCTCACCAGCTTAGAAAGTAGAGTATAAAAAGGGAGGAAACAAAGAGTTTAAAAAAATAATGAATTTGTGTATTTATCTCTAAATTGCTTACTAATCACTAAGCAAAAGCTATTGCCAATATTATCAGAGTCAACTAATTAGCATGTCACACTTAGTACCCTGAAAAAAAAATACCAGCAAATGCTTTCTGCAATAAATAACCATATGTGCACTTGCAATCCAAATTTTGCTGAGAGAAGAAAAGTGGCATTGTTTGGAAATACATGCTGACTGGGTTCTTTCTTTTCTTTCTCCCCCTCTTCAAAGCCTATTCAAGGACAGTGGAGTGAACCTGAAAATGAGAAAGTTCAACTTGAAAGAAAATGCCATTTTCATCGGAGGAGTGAGGTAGTAATTCTTCTTTGAGTTCCTCTCTTTAGCAGGCACCCGTATTTTCACTTTTGAAGCCTTTATATTCGGTACTGATTCCATGAAGAGTATTGCTCAAGACATACAGGCTCCATGGCCACCTGCCTTGCTTGATTAATGGGGCTGCTCTGAGAAATCATGGCCTGAAGGAGACATTTTAACCAGTTCTGTCAGAAGGACTCACTCTGTGTTTACCTTCCCCGATTTCAGTGCAGGTTCTCCCAAGAGGCACGTGAGATTTTATAAATAGCCATCATTTGTAAAATATTCCAGAAGACTCACCTCTGAAATAAGCCCATCGCACTAAATAACTTTCAGTTATTGACACGTTACCATCTCAATGAAGGGGCAGTCATTTTTACATATAAATAGAGCATTAGAAAATAAAACAAGATTTCTTTTTAACACCGTCAAGGAATGGGTTATTGTTGACCAAGTTTTAACATACTTTTAGAGAGAATTCCCTATTTATTCAATCTGATCTATTTTGTCCTTCAGGTTTTCTTTACTTAAAAAAGGAACGACATATAAAATATGAAACTCCTCAACTTTATTAATGCAAACATATTTTTTATTGAAGAGTGAATGCATTTATGCTAAAGAGTAGTTTACATTTGTTGTGAAGCAGCAAGCATATCTCCAAGAGGTGCATTCCCCTCAATATGACTCCATGCTTATTCTACATGCCTTAAGACTGGACCCACACTTGGGGGCACATGTACACACACACAAACGCATACATGGACACACAGATACACAGACCAAAACGCCAACACCACTGCTCTCTGGATTCAATAAACTCTCATTTAAGGCTTCTGTAAGGTGTCCTAGTGCCCCTAAAATTATTACCAGGATTCAAAACAGACTTTCAGAAAGGAGCAATACCTGGAAAACTAGTCATCTGCTCTCAGCCTTAAATGCATGGATTTTAGCCAATACTTTCAATGTCATTCAATATTGACTCTTTACGTTTATGATATTTAAAGATCCATCAAACTGAGAAAACTCAGTCTCTCTTAGTGAGAATTTCTCATTAGAAATACCGAACAAACTGGCAACTCTGACCCTAAGAGATCAATCCAATTGGAAGATAAGAAGGTCAGATTTCCCTTTAGAATAGACAGAGGTTCTCTAGATAAGTCTGGTTTATATCATTTGTTTCCTACTCGAGTGTAGTGTTGAGTGATGGGTCAAAGATTCCTTAGTGATACCAACTCAGATTTGAAGCTTTCCCTGAAAGGTTCATCAGAAAGGACCATCAACTAAATAAGTTACCATAAATCGGGGTTGAAGAAAGGACAGCCCACGAGGAGCTTATTCAGTCGCTGATAACTCATTCCCTTTTTCCAAACTATCTGTGGTGGTGGTGGTAGTTTGAAACTCCCACTTTGTTTGATTGTTTCTTTCATCTGCTTGGTTATTTTCTTCCCTTTTGGTGTCCTGCAGTGTAGGCTGAGGCTGCATCTCTGTAGGGGATGGTGGCGCGGACTGGAAGGGCAGAGAGGGAGGATGGGGCAGGTGGAGGAAAGGGGCTATTAGTAGTTGCAAGTATTCTAAGAAGATAGATGAAGTGAATACAATAAGAGGGTACTACTTGATATACTTATGTAATAAAAGCATTACCTTTAACTGTGAATTAACTGCCAACTATCAGGTTGTTAGTTGTAAAGCTCAATAACGGCTGTGCTGATTTGCTTACTGAGGAGAGAATCTGAAGCCAGCCAGGGGAGAGGAGCTCTCAGGATCAGCCTGAGGTGCTCCTTTAGTCCAGAGGCCTCCTCACCAGCAAGAGCACTCACCACCTCCCCACACAACTAGGGATCCTATAGGGGCATCTAACATTCTTGTTGGGTTTCATAAGGCAAGTTGGGATGGTCCACCAAATAAACAGCCGCAGTGTATTTGCCTGAGCGTGCTGAAAATCGGCATGGAGAGCTCCTACAGGGAGGCATTGGAAAATGAGAAGAAAAAAAAAAAAGAAGAAAAAGACCAGAGTCTAGAACTTTCCTCCCCAGCCACACTCCCACCTTCCTCATAGTCACAGCAGCAGCAGATTTCAATGTAATTACTTTAATAATACATTTCTTTAGATTTAGAATTGCTCTTCTGAATTTAAAAAGCTTGATCAGCCAATCATTTGGCAGTCTTTTCATCCCAAATTTGAATCACTGCTTATTCATCACTCGTCTTGAATTCCTTGACCAATGCTGCCTTTGCTGAAGCGTCCTCAGTTCACTCAGCCGTCATCGGATTCCAATTCCTGGGACACCTCTTCCGAGGAGCTGTTCCTGTGGATCCGGCCGTCGCTCTTCATACTGTGGAAAGTCTTCTTGAAGGCCTCCATCATGGCGTGGGCCAGCTTCTTGGCCTCCAGCTTGCTCTCGCACTCGACAGCGTGGCAGTCCATCTGGTAAGACAGGTCGTCATTAATCTCCCTGTAAACCCAGGCGAAGATGTCAGGGCTCACGTTGTGGTCGGCGGTGCAGTAGGCAATGCGGGCCACCTGGAAGGTATCCATGTGCACCGTGGCCTCCCCTTTGTGGTCGAGGTGATGGAGCCACACTTGGAACGGTCGGATTTCCAGGAGGGCGTTGGCTGGAAAGACGTCTTCTCGGGCTAGCGTGTGCTTTTTCCAGAGCTCGATGACCGGCTTTTCTGTGCAGCCTGACAAAAACTGCATGCCTGTGGTGGGGACCTTACCCAGATAGGTCACCTGCAGAAGTAAGAGAGGAAGAAAAAGGAAGAGGTCAGCAGTAGGCTCTTCATTCTAGTTGTTCACTGCTGTTCTCAAACAATCATGGCGTCACCCAGGAAGGATGGAGAGACATCTTTCTTGCTCCCTAAAAGAATAACTGTCATCAGAATTTATATTTTTTCTCCCTAACAAGTTGACCCCTTGGCAAAGGTACTGAAATTTAAAAATAGGGTTAAACTTTAAAAATTAGAGTTTTAGAGACCTACTCTCCCTCCCTCAGCCCCCTTTTAAACTCAAATTAGAATGAATGATTATGATCTTTTCCAAATTTGGCATTTCTTTGACACCATAAATCCACTTGAAGTTTATTTTCAACCAAATACACGCAGAATTTAATGATAAGAAGGAGTCAAAAGGATGTTGCATCTGAAAAACAAAACCTTTATTAAACTTATCTCCTACTCTGGTTCTCTTTCCAAATCACTAAATGTCTGATTTCACTTAAGCTACTTGCTTCTTGCAAATGCCAAGGACACAAAAACTGTTCAATTAAATTATGGCCTAAAACATGATTGTTTTCTCGCCAAGGTCATGTTTAAGCAATTTCTGAACTGATGGACATCTGGTTAGGGTGATAAAAAATGAAAGATCTACAGATAGGTTAAGATTAGAACCCTGGTTTATCAAGTAGCTAGACGGGCAATACTAAAACAAAGAAAAATAATTCCAGGTGGTTCAGATAGTGTCCTTTAAAAAATTGGTTTATGATATACCAAGAAAAGATGTTCATTCTCTCATTTTTGTTTTTTTTCACTCGTCAACATGGATAGACCCTCTACCACTGGGCACCTGCATTATGGAAACACATAAAACTGAAGAAATCATTTAAGAAGTAACACAAAATAGTATGTAATTTGGCTCAAAATTAGAGGCACGGATGTAAGTGCTATGAATTTTAGGGAAAAAAGACCAGAAAAAGGTCCAGAGAAATAGTGAGAACTGAGCAAGGACATTTAGCCACAATGATTCCAAATCAATGTTTCTGTTTAGTGGGACAATAAAGTCCACAGACAAAAAGTTCAGGACACAGACGTTAAGTCCTGTTGCATCTTTTTGTGTTTTGGTTAGCTCTTATACAAGAGTTCATTGGCTAGTCCCTTTAAAAAGATGACTTCTTAGTAAAGAGGCACAAGTGCTGCCCATTCTAGAAATATTTATTAGGAATCTATTATGTACAATGGCAATGTGCCAGGTGGGCATGGGGGAGAGGGAGGATGGAGAGGTCCAAAATCAGTGGGAAGAAAGTAGTTGAATATGTGTTCAGAGCACCGTCTTTGAGGCAGGTGAAGATGAGAATAAATCCCAGCTCCTCAGTTCACCAGATGGGTGGTCCTGGACAAACCACCAGCCCTTTGCACATGCACAGATACAACTATGATTCGAGGCAGCCCATGAAAAGGGTAGGCAAAGGGTACCACCAAGTACCCGGAGCATTTAGCAGAGCCAGTGATGGCACCCACAGTGCTCATGGAACACCTCTGGGAGGGGAGTCATTGGATTTCAAAGCATCAGAGCTTCAAAACCCAGATAGGAGCCCAGCAACTCAGATGGTGAGGGAGAGGAAGGAGCAGGAAGGCAGGGGCTGCAGTGGGGAAAGGCCTCACCTGTTTGGGTACATGGGGCACTTTGGCCCGACCACACATTTGGCCTAAAACAGCCATGAAGAAGAGACAGATGGTCCATGACCGCTGGATAAAAACAGGCTGAACTTTGAAAGCTGGCCTTGCATGCCCTCTGAGGAGTAAGGTCTTCTCTGCTCTTGATGGAATGTCACTGAGGGTCTACAGTCCAAGGGGTACCTGGATTTGATGGAGGTTGTGAACTTGGATGACTTGACAGATGCCAGGAAGAAAGACGGATGGGGAGAGCTGCCTAGCAGCAGAATGCTCAGGCAGGAAGTTGTTGCAGCAGCACAGCCAGGAGACAGAGGTGGCCTGACTTAGGAGCGGAGGTCGTGGCAAAGGACAGTGGGGACAGATGGGAACGAGATTCAGAGGTAAAACTGACAATACTTGGCAACACACTGAAGGAGGAAAATGACTCAGACAGACACTGCAAGTGCTTATACTCCCCAAGGAGGCGACTGGTTGAATAGTTCCTTGTCACTCTGGATTGGAGTCACACACTAAAGATGGCTTTGTTAGGAAATGCAAAAGATAAGGCTGTTGACTTATAATACTTACTGAAAATGTGTTTTCTGTATATGGTATTTATGATATCTTTATTAACTTATAACAATTTTAGTTTTTTAATTGAGGTGAAATTCACATCACATAATATTAACCATTTAAAAATGTATGCTTCAGTGGCATTTAGCAGTCAAAATGCTATACAACTATCAGCTCTGTCTAGTTCCAAAGTATTTTCATCACCCCCAAAGGAGACCCAGGCCCCATTAAGCAGTTACTCTCCACCGTCCCCTCGCTCCAGCCCCTGGCAACCACCAATCTGTTGTCGTTATGGATTTACTATTCTGGATAGTTCATACAATTAGAATCACAAAATATGTGACCTTTTGTGTCTGGCTTCTTTCACTAGCATAATGTTTTCAAGGTTCATCCAAGATGTACCATGTATCAATACCTCATTCCTTTCTATGACATCTTTACTTTTGGAAGTGGAAAAGTAAATGGAGTAAACTAGTTTTAGCGTTTGATGTGAAAAGTATTCGTTCTTACTCTCCCCCCAGAAACTAGAAATAACTATGTTTATATTTGTTATATTTGATAGAAACATTCTTCAGAGGAAGGGAATCTCTTTTGATGTGCTTTAATCTCTCTCTCTTTCTCTCTCTCTCACACACACACACACACACACACAAACACAATTTTTTAAAAAATTATACGGTGCTTCTATCATGATATAATTAAATGATGAGTTTTAAAAACTTTATTGTAAGTTGTTGATGGTTCCCTCCAATGGAAAGCAACTTAATAATAGAAAAATTTTGACAACTAAGAAAAAAATGTATTCCTCTCATAAATATTTATTACTTAAAAACTAAAGATTTTAAGGGAAACAAAGTTTTATTTTGGAAGTGTGCTTGAGAGAAGAATGGAGCAGGGATTATAACACAAAGAGTTTAATACAACAACAATGAAAGCTCTTTAATAATATGTAGACACTTATATTAAAAAAAATTTTTAAACACTGAGGTTCAATGCATATGTAGATGTAATCTCTTGGTACTAAACTTACTAGGAAAGTAATATTTATTTAGTGGCCCAGTTTCACCAGTATCACCTAAACAACACACTATGCACCAAGCATAAAGTCCCACATTGCTGTTTATATACATCTGAAGCTAAATCAAGCCACACACTGAATAGTAATAACTAATATTTGTATCACACTTTAGGTAAAAAGCACTTTGTATGCATTAGATCCATTGACAACCCTGTAGGTCAGGATGGAATATTATTATCACTAACCTGATTTTAAAGACAAGAACCTTAGATGGGGTGGTAGCACTGGGGTATTGAATTCCTAGACCACTTTGCTATTAGATGAGAGTCATTTCCTTGTAGTTTCACTTTTCAGCCACTTATTCATTTTTCCCATCTTTGGGCTGTAAGAGAAATTTTACCTTTGCATGAACACCCTAGAAGCAGTGGGTCCTCCCAAAGAAAGAATAGCATTCTGTTGTTTCATGCTTTTGTAAATAACACTCCCTTCCATGCCTGGGCATTTCTTTAAAATTTACTCTTGTTTTATAACTGCAGAAAGTAAGATTCAAAAACCTAAACTTGTCAGGTAAAATGGAACACAAAAAAATAAGGTAATATATTATATATTTATATGTTTTATATAAACATATAATATACACTTTTTGCAAATATTTTTTATATATTATATGTTTATAATATGTATATTATCTGTTTTCTAAAACTCAAAAACACATATAATCTATTTACAATGAAATCAAAGAAAAAAAACTTTTAGTCTAAAGAACTGCAGACTTCTGGCATCTTTCCAAAAGTTTTCTGTGGAAAGAGAGACATAAACAAGTTCTACCAGCACTAATCCTGAATATTCCATTAGCTTCATCTTGCAAAGTATTCCTAAACCTGCATATGGAGACGGGCTAAGAGCAGATTATGTGATGACGCCTCTCAACTTTGATATTGACAAGGGCCAACGTTCACACCAACTGTTCGTTGGAGTGCCACAACTTATGTCTGCTCTCAACTTGGATTTGCAGTGGAGGCCACGGAGGCTGTAGTGGACAGACATGCCCTTCCTCCAAGCACAGAATTAGCAAACATGCATCTGAAACGCCAGAGAACCGCTGATTCTCCGGTGATGGCAGCTCCAGTCCTGCTGCTTGAAAATACCAGCCTCTTGGCAAGGCTCTTAGTGAGTGTTCTCTGATAAAAATGCACTAACCCTGCCCAAACCTTCCTAAACAGTCCCGGTAATGAACTGCTCTCTGGTTACTGTAAGGTGTGGCCAACACAAAACATGAGTCAGAGGGTCTAATATACCACTGGGTGAACTTGGGAAGTCAATGAAATTTTGTTTTGTTACCTTTGGGGAGTTGATACCTTTGTCTGAAATCCTATGCGATTACATAAATACAAAAAATAGTGTTAACAAGGGTACTTCTTTTTTTTTAACATCTTTATTGGAGTATAATTGCTTTACAAGGATGTGTTTGTTAGTTTCTGCTTTATAACAAAGTGAATCAGTTATACATATACATATGTTCCCATATCTCTTCCCTCTTGCGTCTCCCTCCCTCCCACCCTCCCTATCCCACCCCTCTAGGTGGTCACAAAGCACCGAGCTGATCTCCCTGTGCTATGCGGCTGCTTCCCACTAGCTATCTATTTTACGTTTGGTAGTGTATATATGTCCTTGCCACTCTCTCACTTTGTCACAGCTTACCCTTCCCCCTCCCCATATCCTCAAGTCCATTCTCTAGTAGGTCTGTGTCTTTATTCCCATCTTACTCCTAGGTTCTTCATGACATTTTTTTTCTTAGATTCCATATATATGTTTTAGCATACGGTATTTGTCTTTCTCTTTCTGACTTACTTCACTCTGTATGCCAGACTCTAGGTCCATCTACCTCACTACAAATAACTCAGTTTCGTTTCTTTTTATGGCTGAGTAACATTCCATTGTATATATGTGCCACATCTTCTTTATCCATTCATCTGTTGATGGACACTTAGGTTGCTTCCATGTCCTGGCTATTGTAAATAGAGCTGCATTGAACATTTTGGTACATGACTCTTTTTGAATAATGGTTTTCTCAGGGTATGTGCCCAGTAGTGGGATTGCTGTGTCATATGGTAGTTCTAGTTGTAGTTTTTTTAAGGAAACTCCATACCGTTCTCCATAGTGGCTGTATCAATTTACATTCCCACCAGCAGTGCAAGAGTGTTCTCTTTTCTCCACACCCTCTCCAGCATTGTTTCTAGATTTTTTGATGATGGCCATTCTGACTGGTGTGAGATGATATCTCATTGTGGTTTTGATTTGCATTTCTCTAATGATTAATGATGTACAGGGAAAGAATTATCTGAATAGAGTTTCCCTAGAAATGGAATAAAAAAGAAATCTCTAAGTAGAGTTTCCTTGAAAATGGAATACAAAATGATAAAATGATGTACCAAGACACTCTCCCCTCAGAATGACCCCTGTAAATCAGCCCTGCTATCATCCTTACTGGCCCAAGTTCCAGAATCCTGACTCTGTGCACTTTCCTCTAATAAGTCAATTATTTACTACCTGCCTGCAGATATCTAATGATCCCATTAAGTTCTCCAGAGTCTGGCATTCACTCATATTGTTGACTATAAGTCACTGAAAAAAAAATATTCAGGCTTTAAAAATGTGATTTCTCTTTAATTTTTAATATATAATTTAATAGAAATGTGCCTTTTGACTCTGCTTTTCAAGGGAGATAGAGTAAAACCTTTTTTAAAAAAATTAATTATCTCAAAATACGAAAGATTCAGTTATGCTGTGCATGCAGCCATGCCCTCTGTGGTTATGGGACCACAGAATACATGTGTCTCAATAAATAGAAACCCTTGAAATACAGGGCTTTATCCATGTATCCTTTTATGTCAACACTCTTGCAGCGATTTATTCTAACTGTATATAGAGTTCCCTTCTTGCCAGTCTTCCTCATGTGGGAGACTTGCTTTCACACTCTCTGTAGGCACATCTTCCTTATGAGTGAAAACACAGGACTCAGTGTGCAAGGCTGCCTCGGGGCTTCCACCACTGATATAGCTGTGAAGCAACGTAGGGTCTGTGAATGAGAACCCTGTGATCCTGCCCGTCTATGAAAATATGAAAGAAGTGAATGTTTTCTACATGAATAAGTCCCTTCTGAGCCTCATCCTTAGGGGTTGCAATTTTCCAGAGCCACAAAGCAGACGAGAAACACAGAGTCATGAAATTGTTCCCTGCGTGTCCAAAATGGTAGACAGATTTTTTTCAAGATGACACCTCCCCAGGTGGTGGGAGAAAGGGACTTGGAAGACAGCAAGAAGATTCTTCAGGAGGAGTAACAACCCGTTGGAAATAAATACTGGCATCTCTTCCATGGTTGCAGAAACAGGCTTTGGGCAAGAAGCTTATGAATCATTCAGAGAGAAATAAACAAACAGAGCAAAGAAAAATGAAAAGTTTTTCCCTCTGTGTCATTCAATGGCATAAACTGATGCCCAGACACAGACGTTTGTAATGCGTGTGAATCGGCTTTGCCTAATCCCAGCTGAAGAAAGTATTCGAGGATATTCATGGCGTGTAAAAATACAGAGAGGCCACGGAGCCAAGGGGCCTGCCAGAGTGTCTGCAGCATTTACAGTGTCAGATCAGGTGAGACCAGCGTCCTCATAATTTCTCCTTCCCACGCATGAGTTTTCCAACACCCCAGCCAGCTCTCCATTCATGAATCACCATTCCCTTCTCATCTGAGGCAAAACAAACCCTGGTTGCCTGTCATGCATCCTTCTGGCCGAGCCAGCACCGTTCCATTCCTTCCTCTTGGTGGCCAGTGCATATTTCATTCTGGCCTGAAAAACCCTTGTTTAGGACCCTGATTCATCCTACCTTACACTGGACAGCCAGATGGAAAGGGTAAAACCGGTGTCCCTAAATGAAGATGTGAGATGGAGTGGATTGGATGATCACGTAAGAACCCAGGCACCTGGTTTCCTGGGGTCTTCCACCTTCCAGGCTGGATAAGCCCAGCTTCCTGACTTTGGAAGCCCGACTTTGGTTCAGTTTACTATGGGGTTTCTCCGGGATGACACGTCAAGAACAAAGATTCTCCAGAGGCCTTTCTTGGGATATAAAAGATCTTGTTGCTCTTTCATTGTCTGTAGGAGACTTCCTTTCCCCAGCGGACATAAAATAAGATGATATAAACACAGGATGGAGAAAACATAACTGGGAATCCCAATAGCTTTTGGGTTACAAGGCAAAAGATGAGAAGAAGGAAAGCCACTCCTACTCCTAGGCCAAATATCAGAATCAAGCTCTTCTGCTCTCACATTAATTCCCATTTGCACATTTCAGAGAAAAGGGAAAGGACAAAATCCTGAGATTTATGATGTAGGCTTGAACCTACTCCTTCCTGGCTGGTCACAGAGGAGCAAGAATTCACTAAGCACTTTGAAGAGTGGGGGTGGATCCAACAGGCCAATGACCTAACAATCCACAATGCAAAGACAGAAGTAATGCTAACCACGACCTCGAACTTGTATAATCTGCTTTAAGCCATGAAGACAATATTAAAGGATAAATACTGTGCACAGTGAAATCTATGAAGTTATTGTGAGAAAAATGAAATTGATTAGCCTTGGACTTGAAAATTAAATTTATTTACCTGTAATTTCATTTGATAAACATTCACTAAGCACCTACTGGGAACCAGGTATATCAGTGAATAAAACTGATAAAACTCTCTGCCCTCTTGAGGCTGACATTCCAACTACATAGAAGATTCTTACGACTGAGTTTACAGAACTCAGCATTACGTAGGCAAGTCTGGCGTCAGGGAGGAGAACATGCATGGGCCTCTGGGAATGTTTTTGATGAATCAGAAAATTTCTCTTGGGTTCAGAAAGGTCTTTCCTCTCATATGGCATAACTGGGATGAAAAAAGTCCCCATTTAGAGTCTATTGCTTGGGTCAAGCTGTATCTCATGAAGGCTTATTAGTCTTTACCTTCACTGTAGTTTGGCTTCCTGAGATGCTACCATGGTAGAGGACCAGGCAGGTCAATGTCTTTGGAAGAATGCCAAGGGAAAGGGAAAGTGAGTGAGGGCTAGGAAGTGAAGGAGGTAGGAGATACAAGGCTGACTCTGCCTCCCAAACAAGATGCCACTGGTAGCCTACATTTGCCCTGGCGACTAGACAGGTGGGGTGCCTGGCCTCACTTGACACCTGTGTTTTCACTCCCAGGATGTCCCAGGCACATCTAACTAATCTGCCTTCATTGAAATATCATAGTAAAATTATAAGTTGTTTTAGGCTGCCCAGCATCTATTCTAGTCTTCTCTGGTCTCTTCCTTTATTTTGGGGATCCAAAGAGCATGTTTTCCTGGTGTTCAAACTCAAGGTACTGATAATTATATTGCAATAAATTCCTAATGATTCAAAGGTATATCATCAGCATTATGGGTTTTTAGAGCTAAATGGGGCCATTCAGACCAACCTAACACCACCCCTTTGTTGCAGAGATGATGATTCTGATACTTGCCCTGAATCACACAGCTGGTCCCTGAAAGAGCAAGGTGTGGAATGAAGGTCTCCACCACAAGGCCAAGGTTCTTTTCACTACTCCAATCTCTTCTCCAGAAGAGGATCTGGACACTTTTTTTCATTCTTATATCACCTACTTCTCTCTGGCCATTTCTTCAAGTTTCCACACTGAGACCAAGGTCTGGTCAGGGACATGGAAAGGTGACATGCACTCTACCAGGACTTGTTAAACATTCTAAAAGGAGGTTGGAAGGAGTCAAGCTGCCCTTAACCTGAGATGTGTTTGCATAGCTCAGGGATTTAAATTATGATGTTAGCATCAGTAATTGAAAGAAGGTGACAGGAGTGCATACCTAATATTCAGATATCATATTCCTAAAGGACTCTGAAATGGTTCTTTACAAAGCAAACAATCCCTATTTCAAAGAATAATTCCAAAGAGTAAATAGTCAACATGTGCTAAGTGTGCCCCTACCCTGCTCTTTGTGGGTCAAAGAGCACGCCAGATGACAAGAGATGTGGAATAGCTCTAGGCACCAGGCACCATGGTGAACAGGCTTTGGCACAGCCCTTAACCAGGACAATCGTCCTGAGAGGCCTGGGCTCAATTCACAGCAGATCTGGGCATCCTTTCTCATTGTAATAGCTCGAAGGTCCTACTCCTCAGCCCTTCGGGCTCTTTTAAGTCATTCCTAAGAAGCCCAGATGATTCTGGATCAAAACTACAGTTTTCTTCTCCAGAGTGAGTCTTGGGTATCATTCTGGGGCCTATTTTTTGGCAGATCTAACTCATCCTCATCAGGATAAGAGGAGACCCAGCCGTCCTATGGCTAGACAAGGATGAGGACCAATTGTGGCCATTCCCCATAAGGCCATCCTTCAAAGTCTTTTGCCTTATACCTCTTTGGCCAGGCTTGGATGGCTGACCAAGAGGCAGGGGGTGAGCCTGGCTGCCTAGGGTAAGCCTACCTCTGACTTTAACAGCACATTTCGGTTATCCCTAAAGGGGATGGTGATGACCCAGAAAGGCTTATAGACTTACTCATTTTTTTCTCAGTAGTAGCAACAATGCTGGCCATAGAATGTAGATTTTCTAATATGCATATCCTCTGGAGCACATTTATGCATATGCCTTTGTTTAGTGCTATTTATTTATTTCAGTAGCTTTCCTAAGGCCACACATATTGATAATACTTTTTTTTATTGTTTAGCAGTTCTTCCCAAGTATTGGAATGGGTTATGCTGATATAATCTATAAAAATATTAATACAAATTGTACTGGAAGATATATTTTCTTTTTTATTATGTAAATGTATATCATGGGGGGGAAAAGCAAATTTACTAAGACCCAATATCAAGAAATAATTATGTGCTATTTTTGCATTCTAACAAAGAGATGAACATTGCTTCTGCTGTTAAATACAGCATGTGTCTCACAATTAGGAATTTAAGTGACAGATTTATTTCTATTATTCATATTACAGCTTAGTTCCACTGATGCAGAGTGACTTGAGACGCTGTGTCCCATCTTGCATTTATCAAGCAGTCCCAATGTGCAATTTGTCCTGTCAGTTGGCTCTTGGATGTGTGAAGCTTGGAAATATTGTCATTGTCACTGTCAAAGACAGAAGCAATTTATCTAGAAGGCACTGAAGTGTGCTTCGGAAGACAGTCACTTAATAAAAATGACATCACATTAAAACATACATTTCCTCATCTGGGCCCTTCTGGTGAGCTGGCCCAAGGATGGTAAAACCATTGTTCTACTCAGTGGCACAAGAACAGTTTATTTCAAGACAAGTCTGATATCTCCCCTTCTGCTTTCTAATCTGTGGAATATACCACAAAGGGAGAAATTCAGTAGAGCTCTCTAGGCCCTTAAATGTTCACAATGAGAAAACTTTCTAAATGATAAATCAGTATGAAGCACACTGACTGTGTGCTATCTTGACAAATGGATTCAAGGGACAAGCACTGGTGGCAGGTAAAAAAATGTCACCAATTTTTGTCCTTATAGCACTTTATCAATTCATTTTCCTTAGCACACAACTTGTTAGGAATGGGCAAGGAAAGGCACTAAACATTTAGAAATAATAACATAGAGACAACATTTGGTTGAAGGTAATAAAATAAACACACCAATCTACTGGCTACAAGTCTAGAGCTCTTATAGAAGGCCAGTGGAGGTTTGAAACAAGATAGGTACTGTGAGGCTAACTAAACATGGAATTACCAAGTAGTCCAGAAAAATGAAGACTTATGTTCAAACAAAACCTTTACGTGAACTTTCAAGGTGGCTTTATTTGTAATAGCTCAAAACTAGAATCAGTCCAGAGGCCTTTCAACAGGTGAACAGTAAATTGTGACACATCCATTCCATGGAGTACTATTCAGCTAGAAAAATGAACTATTGATACATGGAACAACTTGGATGAATAGCCAGGGAATTCTGCTGAGTGGAAAAAAAAATTCCAAAAGATTACATACTGTATGATTCCATTTATATATCATTTCTGAAATGAAAACATTTTAGAAATAGAGAACAGATTTAGTGGTCACCGGGGGTTAGTGATGGAGGTGAATGGTGGTGGTGGGGGGGATGGTTATAAAAGAGAAACACGAGTCATTATTGTGAGGGCCTTGTTCAGTGTCTTGACTGTGGGGATAGATACATGAATCTACACATGTAGGAAAATTGTATAGGGCTAAATACACATGCACACATAAATGAGTACAAGTAAAACTGGGCAAATCTGAATAAAATTGGTGGATTGTATGAATGTGATATTAAATTATAGTTTTGCAAAGTGTGATCATTGGAGAATACTGGGTGAAATGTATATGGGGTCTCTCTGGATTACTTTTTACAACTGCATGTGAATCGATTCTCTCAATAAAAATTTCAATTAAAAAATCATCTCATCCATTTCATTGAGTTAGTTTTTAAATAAAACTACCTTTTACTTATAATTGTTTATCAAAATTTGCAATATATTCATGTTGTTCTGACCAATGGATATACATACTAATTGTAAAGCTAACTCAAACCAGAGAAATATTTTAACTTACACATGTATTATATTTTAGAAAACAATTTTTGAAAATGTCAATTATTTATATATATATATATATATATATATATATATATATATATATAGTGTTGGCCAAAAAGTTCCTTCAGATTTTAAGTAAAAATAAAAGACATTTTTCATTTTCACCAAGAACTTTATTGAACAACGTATTCACCATTTTGTTCCACTACCTTCTGCCACTTTTCAGGCAACTTCGTAATTTCATCTTAGCAGAATTTTTTATCTTTTTGAGCAAAGAACTGTTCCAGGTGCCTTTTACAGTCTTCCAGGAAATTGAAATTTTTTCCATTAAGAGAATTTTGTAAAGACCAAAATAAATGGAAATCTGAAGGTGCAATGTCTGGTGAATATGGCGGATGAATCAGAACTTCCCAGCCAAGCTGTAACAGTTTTTGCCTGGTCAGCAAAGAAACACGTGGTCTTGAGTTATCCTGAGAGAACATTATGCGTTTTCTGTTAACTAATTCTGGACGGTTTTGGTCGAGTGCTGCTTTCAGTTGGTCTAACTGGGAGCAGTACTTGTTGGAATTAATCGTTTGGTTTTCCAGAAGGAGCTCATAATAGAGGACTCCCTTCCAATCCCACCATATACACAACATCACCTTCTTTGGATGAAGACCGGCCTTTGGTGTGGTTGGTGGTGGTTCATTTCACCTGCCCCATGATCTCTTCCATTCCACATTGTTGTACGGTATCTACTTCTCATTGCCCATCACAATTTGTCTTCAAAATGGAACGTTTTCATTATGTTTCAGTAGAGAATCTCATGCGGAAAAACAGTCAAGAAGGTTGTTTTTGCTTAACTTATGTGGAACCCAAATATCAAAGCGATTAACATAACCAAGCTGGTGCAAATGATTTTCAATGCTTGATTTGGATATTTTGAGTATGTCAGCCATCTCCCGTGTGGTATAATGTTGATTGGTCTCAATTAATGTCTAGATTTGATCGCTATCAACTTCAACTGGTCTACCCAACCGTGGAGCATCGTCCAGCGAGAAATCTCCAGCACAAAAATTCACAAACCAATTTTGACACTTTTGATCTGCCACAGCACCTTCTCCATATACTGCACAAATCTTATTTTTGCATTTCAGTTGCGTTTTTACCTTTCTTGAAATAATAAAGCATAATATGACAAAAATGTTGCTTTTTTTCTTCCATCTTCAATATTAAAATGGCTGCACAAAAATTCACCAATCTTGGTAAGTTTTTTTCAATGTATCCTGATGTGACAGCTGCCACAATACAATCTAACAAAATTATTTCGAATGAAGTTAAAGACAAGTAAGTGCTACTAGAGCCAGCATACGGAAAAAAAAAAAAAACGAACAAACTTTTTGGCCAACCCTATATATATATGTGTGTGTGTGTGTGCGTGAGATATATCAGAGGACATGTGACAGAGTGGGAAATAGATGATTAAACAACAGCTCTGAAATCCATTCTCTCCCTTTCTTCAGGGAGAGGGGAGATGACCCTAGAAAAGAGAGAAATAATCTCCTTGTCAACTTGTTAACAGCAGACCTGCTATTTGCTAGCAGGCAAGTCCTTATCTATGGAATACTTTATGTAGGATGTACTTGTTTGCCTAGAGTTGCTTGTGCTGGAGTTATGGCACATGGCTTACAGGAAAATGTCTCATAGGCTATGTAATGAAGTATAAAATGGAGATGTTTCATAATTCTGTGTAAGTAGTATAACTGCATATAGAATAAGGTATCTTCTATGTTAATTTGGGCTAGATTGTCTGTGATGCAGCAAGAAAGGACTGAAAGACACGCACTGACAGTCCCAGATGTCAGCTTATTTTGCCTGTGCCTTCTGATTATTTGTTTCCCTGAAATTATTAGCAAAGTTTGGTATGGGATGAGATTTCTGATTTGAATATCCAACACTGTATGTAATCTCACAGGGTAATAAATAGAAGACTTTCAAGTATACACTTATGTATATTAGGATGACATTCTGTGGAAAATAGAAGGGTTATTAGAGACCACAAATGAAATATGATAAAGTTTATGATTGTTAAAGAAGAGTTTGTTCATGATATGTTTTAAACTACCAAAAATAAAATAGCTAGCTAGTGGGAAGCAGCCACATAGCACAGGGAGATCAGCTCGGTGCTGTGTGACCACCTAGAGGGGTAAGATAGGGAGGGTGGGAGGGAGACACAAGAGGGAGGGGATATGGGGGTATATGTATATGTATAGCTGATTCACTTTGGTATAAAGCAGAAACTAACACACCATTGTAAAGCAATTATACTCCAATAAAGATGTTAAAACTAAATAAATAAATAAAGATTAAAAAATAAACAGATGCTGGTTTGGTATTTAGGTTATATTGACTACATTTTAAAAAGCCATGTAGCAATTGTATTTAAAATTACAGTATTTAAAATATGATCAAATTAAATCCTTTGCAACTATTTAAATGTATGATGGAAATATTTGCTATATACTTAAAAATGTGTGGTCAGCTACAACACTTACACATTTTGTAAAAAACTAAACGTAACCCCTAGAATATGTCTTACCTGATTGTTATGTAAAAGGTCTACTCAGAACTAGAGAAATGCAAACTAAAACTACATGGAGATGCCTTTCTCACCTATCAGGTTGGTGAAAATTAAAAAGTATGGCTCACATTGTGCTGGCAAGGCTCTGAAGAAACAGACACTCTCATATATTGCTGTATATGCAGTAAACATTGACACCAATACAGAGGTGTACTTGTGTGTAAATGCATACATTCACACACACATTCCTATTTCTCTCAGCAGTGACCACTGAGAGACTCTGCAGCAATGACATTCCAGTAACAAGGCACACACCTGAAACCCAAATCCTGGTTTCTAAATATCACTCTCCACTGAAAGGAACCAGCCCTTCTTAGAGAAATAGTTAATTCCAGAGCTGGCACATGAAAAGTATGAGATGATATTGAAATATGCTGTGCCGGAAAGTAGGAAAGTGCTCAAAGAATGACAGAAATATGTCCAAAGGACAGGGCACCAGCCTTTAAAGGGGCTCCTGTTAACCAAACTGAGGACAATTTGACCATCAAAATAAATAATGATAGTAATGATTACAACCCACAAAATAAGTAAGAATCCACGAGTCAATGTTGGTATAAATAGATAAAGTTAATGGGAGAGAAGAAAAGTTCTTATAATAGAATAAAAACTAATAAAGGCAGAGATGATGAGATTAGAAAATCACCATTTGGCAACCACCATAGTAATAGACGGTTCAAGAAAGAATAAGCATCAACGAACCCTAAAACAAGTGGCTAAATGTCTGCTGAGGAATTGGATACTTATATAACTTCAAAGTATCTCCCCACAAGATGTCTAGTAATTACAAATGGAGAGTAGTCAATTTTCAGGAGAGAAACTTAGCAGACCCCATCACAAGCAAGTGACAAAGTCATGTGCACTGTGAAGGACACAGCATCACTTCTGTGACCTCCCTGCTAATCACCTGAACCTGATCATGTGGAAATGCTGGACAAACCCGAACAGAGGGTACTGTTTAAACTTCAAAAACAAAAAGGTCAGAAGGACAGAAGGGAAAAAAAAGGGAATCTGCTCTAGATTAAAGGACACTAAAGAGACCAGTCATGTAATCCTGGATTGCATCTTGGGCCATCATTTATTTTTCTTTTGATATAAAGTACGTTAGTCCACAACTTTCAAAATATCAATAAGGACTTTAGATAACATAATAGTACTGTATAAATGTTAATTCTCTGATTTTGGTATTTTATAAGAGATTAACCTTATATATAAATATAGATAGATAGATAGATATAAGGATATACAAGAATGGTTATGTAAGATAATACCCTAGCTTCTAGGAACTACACCCCGATGTATAGGGGCATCATGTCTTATCATGAAAGGGGGGATGGGAAATGAATGATCAAGTAAATAAACACTTTAGAATCATACATATAGAAGTAGTTTATAATAACTTTTCAACATTTTTGTGTCTAAAATTATTTCATACTAAAATATTTTAAAGAAGATAAATGAGTATGTGTGCCCCTGACTCAACGCTAATTTAAGTAGAAAATAAAAAGATTTTTATGAGCATATGTAGTTGACTAAGCAATGTTCATCTCCTGAAGGGTAAGTTTGTGATCAAAATCCACCCCCTCATGCTGACTGAATTAATCTAGCTTAGTGACACGTGACAAATTCTACTCTAATCGTACCGATGCAGCTAAATCCAGGGATTTAAGTGGGCATGTGACAGGTTACATTTTCTTCCATAAGCAAGCAATACCTTTAGCAATCAAATCTGTAATGACTCAAGAGCTTTAAATGTCATATTTACCTTCTGTTTCCAAATAGAAACCAATGCATGATGTAAAGATCATTTTTAATCACTAGCATCATCAGAATTGTACATTCTTAGTTAAAACTTATCTTGGAAACATAGCTTTCCTGCTCTCTAACTCTTTGATGATATTGTTGTTATTTGTCTCTACACCAAAATTATCACACTGAAAAAAAATCCTATAGGATTTTCCTACTGGATTTCTTTTTAAGAAAGGAGAGTGATATCAAATATTTAGAAATACAGAAACAAGTACTTATAATATAGAGGCTTGTGTATTGTAGCTTTGAAGGGTGTATTGTTAGTCACAGGTGATGAGTATATTCTTGAAAGGAGAAAAAAGAAGGAAGTTTCTCTTTGAATGCTGGGAAAATAAGAATAAAGAATGAAGCAGAATCATAGGATCATTTTGAGATGAAGGACCACTTCAGCAAGTACATTTATTTTTATTTAGAGTGCACTTGCACTGGAGCAAACATTTCAAATCTTGATGGATTTAGGAAAAGCAAGAAGCTCTTCTACTATTTTTCAAGAAGCACCTGCTCAGTGGTCAGAGAGTCTTATTTTCAGCCACAGTGGAGTAGTACCAGCAGCGAAAAGGTGCAATCACCATCCAATAGACAGATTCAGAACCACTTCCCTCCAATTTGCTCAGCAGAAACTAAGAGCCATGGAGGCCATCAGCCTAGATCAACAGAAAATGAAGCCTGACAACTCGAGGTGGAGACCTGTGAACAGCATCAGAAGGGACACACGTGTGGACAGCAAAGGGAGAACAAGGAGAACGTCCTGTCCATAATTTTTGAAGCCCTTTTGCAAAGGGGCTTGTCTGACTCTCTAGACCCTGGAAGACTTCATACACATAAAGCAAAGATACAGAAACCATGACTCACAGATTCAGGCCAGGAAAGCAGGAAACCTGTTTAAAAAAAAAACTTACTTTCATTGTTTTAGTATCTCCTTATAAAGGTGAAAATCTTCCCTGTAAATTCACTGGATCTTACATATGGGTCTTGGCTTATTGATTTTTTTTTTGGTTGAGTGCATTCTCTTCTTCCAGTGCCATGTTCTCACTTTCTCTCCATCACCAGCCCAACAGGGAGGCTGAGATGCTTAGTGTGATGAGATCTAAAGGGACCTAAAGGACAGTCCATGGACATGCAGAAATACAAAGCCCTGTCACTGAGAGAGCTGGTGCTGGTTCATCCCATCCCTCCTCGTTCTCCCAGGAAGGTGGTGGGACAGTTAATTTTCTACTCACCTGGGTCCTGGAGTGTCCAGACACTGGCTCAAACATTACTCTGGGTGTGTCTGTGAGGATTGTTTCTGGAGGATATGAACGTGTGAGTCCTTAGACTGAGTAAAGCTCCCCAATGTAGGTGGCCCCATCCAGCTGAGGGCCTAGATAGAATAAAAGGTGGAGTAAAGGAGAATTTGCTCTCTCTGACTGATTGTCTTCAAGCTGGGACATTGGTCTTCTCCTGCCTTTAGATTTGGACTCAGGCTAGAACTAAACCATCGGCCTTCCTAGGTCTTAACGTGCCAACTGCAATTCTTGGGAATTCTCATAAGCCTATTACTTAGAATAAATCTCTTAATTATATATATAATACACAGAGGATCCCCAACCTGCAATGGTTTGACTTACAGTTTTTTGACTGTACGATGGTGCAAATGCAACATGCATTCAATAGAAACTGTACTTCAAATTTTGAATTTTATCTCTTTTTCCAGACCTGCAGTATGATTCTTTCTTGTGATGCCGCACAGCAGCAATCACCACAGCCCCTGCTCAACCAGACAACCACGAGGGTGAACAACTGACACACTTTCAACCATTCTGGACCCAGACAACCATTCTGTTTTTCACTTTCAGTACAATATTCAATACATTACATGAGAGAGTCAACACTTTAGTATAAAATAGGGGGTTTTTTTAAAAGATGATTTTGCCCAACCACTGGCTAATGTCAGTGTTCTGAGCACATTTAAGGCAGGCAAGGCTAAGCTACGATGTTTGGTAGGTTAGGTGTATTAAATGCATTTTTTATTCTTTTTTTTTTTTTTTTTTTGCTGTACGTGGGCCTCTCACTGCTGTGGCCTCTCCCACTGCGGAGCACAGGCTCCGCAGCCATGGCTCACGGGCCCAGCCGCTCCGCGGCACATGGGATCTTCCCGGACCAGGGCACGAACTCGTGTTCCCTGCATTGGCAGGCGGACTCTCAACCACTGCGCCATCAGGGAAGCCCAAATGAATTTTTGACTTATGACATTTTCAATTTACAATGGGTATATCAGGATGGAACCCCACTGTAAGTCAAGAAAGGTCTTTATATACATAAGTCTATCTATTAGTCTTTACCTGGTATGTTCCAGACAGAGACCAGCTGGGTTCTGGACAAAAGACCACTGTGAATGACTCTGGGGGATGAGCTGTCACTGAGATTGACATTGTCATCACAGCCTAATCCACACGCCCTCCCCTCCCTCCCTGTGCATTCTTACATAGTGGTCCAAAACTTTCATGCCATGAACAGTTCTGAAGAGGCAATCTGGATTGAAATAGGTGAATGTCCTCTTTCCAAGGATCACATACATAGAGATCCTGTGATCTAGATCTAGATACGTGCGCACACACACACACATTCTATTGGTTCTGTTTCTCTCGAGGACCCTGACTAATACAGGTAAGATCCACCACTCCACCACCACCTGTCCTCTCTTCCCTGCTCGCACCCCACAAATTCTCCCCCTCATCATCCCCTCTCCTTACTTTAGAGGTGACCCTGAATGTTCCTCAATTACTGCCAACTCTCAAACTCTACACAGTGATTCCGTAAGAGTGATTCTACAGAGAAGCTAAGTTGTGAAGTCTCTGAAGGGAAGTAGACTAGGGAAGTCACACTTGATTCTCCTTCATCACCAGCTTATACTTGGGGAAAACAATGAGATGAATCTTCATGCTCATCATTTCCTGACAGAACAGGTCATCCTCAGCCTCGCACAGGAAGAGCCCTGGCTTAAACTGTCAGGGAGTTCAGAGCAGAGAGGCTGTGCCTTCAGGAGGTCTTGGTACCTCTCTTTCTCAGGACTCTCTCTTTGTGCTTCTTGTGATGCTCTTCCATTTTGCCTTGTGTAAAAATGTCTAGGAATTGATAATAACAGCCCACTTTAGAGTGTAGACGCCTAGAATGCAGAGATGTGTGTTGTAATGACAGCACACTACACACTGCTTGAGCCCATTAAGTATTAAAGGAATAAAAAAGTCAGTTAATTCTCCTTAAGCTCCAACATTTCCATGGCATAATAGTATTATAATTTTCAAACTCTTCAAATTCACGCTAGTTTCATGTGAAGAGTTTCTTTTCCTTTTTGGTGTTGGTCTATTTGTAATGGCAAATGAATGATAATTTAATAATAATTAATAACAATTCAATGACTAAAATGAATGACCAGTATCCTGAGAAAATAAAGAAGATATCAAGGAAACCTGAAATACAGCCAACCTGATATTTAAGGGTCTTTTAAAATTAATTTTCCTTACTCACTGGTTTAAAGGAACAGGAGCCGGCAGAAGAGGTTAGGAGCTGCTGGTGGTTTTGTTTGTTTTGGTGGTTCTCTTGACTTGCTCAAGGTTTCTCTACTGTCAGGCCCCTATTATCACAGCTGGCAGTGTTGTCTTATTTTGTTTGGTCAGTGCTTTTCCCAAAACTTATGCACATGCTCACAAGGTAACATGAGCACCAGCACACATAGATGGGCTGCACAAGGAACAAAAAGATGGAGACCAGAGTTTGGAGTGGAAATGAGAGGCTGGGGAAGGCTTCCTTTTCTGAACGCAGCTACGAGGAAGTTTCAGGAAGCTGGGAGATTTCAATTAAATGGCAAACGTCTCAAGTCCAAGTCAAGATGCCGGGCCTGCACCCCCGCAGGACACGTCAGTCTTAGTCTCTGGGTCTCAGGCCAAGAGCAGCAAACCGCAGCAAGGTCACTTAACACGCCCCGAATTTGTGCAATCACAGAATTGGCAGATGAGGCCCCTTCTGTGATAGGAATGCCTCCACTGCCTTCCTCAAGGACCAACAGCTTAAATCAAACTCGACATCACCCATCTCTGTCCACAGTCAGTCTGCTTGGCCTGGTGGCAGTTCAATCCAGGGGCTAAAGGAGAAAATGGTTTCTCACTGATTCCAATAAAAAACCTACCCACCCTACCAGGACCCACACGGCAGTGAGGCGATGTTTCCTTCCATTGAACAAACAGATTCAGTAAAAAACTAAACAAGCTGGGAGTGATGCTACATTTTCCCACCAGTCAAACTTTAGTCCTAATACATAAACGTACACACTCCACCAACTTCCTAAAATTCTTTTCCTGCAAAGCTTTTTGTGTGTGTGAATGCTAAAAGGAATTCATTTATTTTTCTTGAGGTATAGTTGATTTACAATATTATATGTTTCAGATGTACAATGTAGTGTTGGTGTTCCCTTCACATACATGAAGGGAACACCAACGTTCAGGCCAAGGGCACTGCCCAGCTTTCAGCCATGGGCTTCCAGAACCATACAGGGTTAGAACGAACCTGGGAAAAGGGCCACCTGCCTATTCTGGGCCACCCTGGGTCACTTGGACCTACACAGCTACGCTCTGCACCCAGAGTCATGCAGTTTCTCTTGAGTTGATATTTTTACCTGGTCCTCACTCTTCCAGCAAAAAGAATTCAAATCCAGGCCAAAGGTCTGGACCAGAAGCAGACATCAGGCCACGCTTCTCTTTTCTGGTCAACATACCCAAAGAAAACTTTTCCATCCAACTCCAGCTCCAAATGGGAAACCCTCAGACACTAGGGAAGGGTAGGCAGGGAGGCGATTTCTGTTCTAATCACTTTGGGCCCCAGTTTAGCTGAGTATGGATGGCCTATTGACCCAAGAAAAAACAACAAGAAAAAAACAAAACAAAGCATAATCCTCTTCATTAAAGCCAGTACTGCACTAAGTAACAATCTGATTAGGAAAAAAGAAATAAACACAATATGAATTTTTTAAAAAGAGATAATATTCAGTTTTATGTCACCAGGAAATTAAGTTAAAATAAACTTATTAAGACTTTGAATTATTTATGTAAGAGTCTTATCCAAAATATAAAAATAATAATAGCATCTAACATTTATGGAGTGATAGCTATCAGTAGCCTTGTGAGATAAGTACTGTCATCATTCCCAATTTTGTTATTATCCTCAGTGGAACTGAGACACAGAGAGGTTAAGTCTCTGAGCCAGAGGTCACACAGGTAATCTGGATTCAAAGCTCAACTGTTAAGGGCCTCTCATATCACTCCCTTTGAATCAAAATAGTCTCTACATTCAGACGCTATATGGTCTTGGCTCGAGTGCCTGAACAAAGAGTTTTTAAAGGCTTGGTTTCAAGACTCTGCTCTACTTGTTAGAGCAAGACATCAACCAGAGGTGGTACAACGGCAAGAGGAAATAAAAAAGCAGTAGATCCTGCATACTAAGATTGAGGATATAAAGAAACCAAAAGGTCTCCTTATGACATATACTGTGACTTAAAACAGATTTTGCTTTTTAGGGTGAGCCCTATGGTGGCAGATTACTTCTGCTTGTGATATGAGGAGTGATGCTTTTATATCTAGTCTCCTTCTGGATGTGAATGAATGAGTTGAAGCCACATGGAATAGGATCTAGTGATTTTCCCCTCATTAAAAAACCCTCCTAATGGACCTAAGTCATGGAGAGTCCCCTGACCTAAGGGTCCCTTTGGAATAGCACTACGAACACATCCCAACCCTCTTTACTACCAAGATCTGTTCCTACCCACATGGTCTTGCCAACCCTCCCTTGGCCCTAGAGCAGCAGTCACCAACCTTTTTGGCACCAGGGGCCAGTTTCGTGGAAGACAATTTTTCCACGTACTGGGGTGGGCCAATGGTTTTGGGATGATTCAAGTGCATTACGTTTATTGTGCACTTTATTTCTATTATCATTACATAGTAATATATAATGAAATAATTCTACAACTCACCATAATGCTGGCAGGAGGTAGAGCTCAGGCAGTACTGAGAGCGATGGGGAGAGGCTGTAAATACAGATGAAGCGTCACTCACTCGCCCGCTGCTCACCTCCTGCTGTGCAGGCCGGTTCTTAACAGGTCACGGACTGGTACTGGTCTGTGGCCTGGGGGTTGGGGACTCCTGCCCTAGAAGAAGGGACCCTCTGAAAGGGACAGGTCTCTCAATTGCAAAGAGGAGTTAGATCCATCCTGGGCTGGCATTTATTTTTTCTCTCCTATATATACTTCTCCTGGTTAGGAAAGAGGAAACAAAGCAACACTTGCAACTCCAAGGCCCTAGCCAAAGACGGATCCTGAATGCCCCACTCAGGGGTGCTAACCAGGGCAGGAAGGGGCTGCAATCCCACCAGCACCATGGAGTCAAAGCGAAGAGCAGAAGCAGCGGCTGATGACATATATTAAAACCATAATGTGTGCTATGCTATTTTTTAATTTTTATAAATGTAAGATTTTACTTTGTTTTATTTTTATAATTTTAGACATACTTTCAATATGAACTCTCACAGCTTTTGTTTTATGAATTCTTTATAAATTTTTAAAGTAACAGTATTGTGGGTGTTATACAAAATTAATATTGCGATATAGGATACTGTCATATTACTGGAGTTCGGCACTCACCACATGACCCGAGAAATTAAATGCAAACTTGATTGTACATTTGCATTTTTCCAAGAGAGGAGTCGTCACTTTAATCAGATTCTCAAAGGGATTAGCAATGCAAAAGAAGACACTTTGCCTATAGTAAATTCCTAGAAGTAGAACTATGGCAGCAATGAATATGAATGTTTTTAAGATTTTTATGTATATTTTAAAATTGCCTTTCAGAAACACTTTGCTGGTTTTTTGGGGTTTTTTTTGTTTTTTTTGTTTTTTTGCGGTACGTGGGCCTCTCACTGTGTGGCCTCTCCCGCTGCGGAGCACAGGCTCCGGACGCGCAGGCTCAGTGGCCATGGCTCACAGGCCCAGCCGCTCCGCGGCATGTGGGATCTTCCCGGACCAGGGCACAAACCCGCATCCCCTGCATCGGCAGCGGACTCTCAACGACTGCGCCACCAGGAAAGCCCCACTTTGCTGATTTTTATTCCCGATAGCTGTGTATGAGACTCCACACACATACTAGACATTTTTCAACAATGGTGATCATCATCTTTAGTATCTTTGCCAGCTTAACAGAGGAAAAATGTTATCCTGTTGTTTTTTGATTGAAAGTAAGATTAATCTTTTATATGTTAATTGTCAATTTCTATTTCTTCCTTGGTAAATGACACGTTTAATTTCTTTGCCCCTTTTTGCTTCTACAGAGGATTATCTTCTTTTCAGTATTTGTATCTCACCTTGTTTTACATCTCACTCCGTTGGCCAATATGTTCAGAACAGTGCTAGTAATACTGGTGACAGTGGCAACCCTGGTCAGTTATTTAAAATGCAAGGCAATTCCAGAACATCAGAAACACACCCATGAGCAAACAGAAACAGCCAAATGCATTTCAACAACTTCTGTGTTACCTAGTGAGCAATTATCAGTAGCTCAGATAATTGATAAGCACGAGTGACTATACTATAAGATAATATAAGAAGCATGTTCTAATTTCTTTCCCAAGTTCAACATCTCAGAATACCTGAAATTAATTTTCTAGCACTCAGAAGATCAGAAGAAACTTTCTGACTATATGCATTGTTTTCAAATTCCATCAGAGTAGGGGAAAACAGGAGAGGTCATCTACAAAGATCACACGTAACTCTGGGAACAATTTGCTTCATTACAGTGACATGATATTGAATGGCCTTTTCTCAGAAGCACCTAATTCTCTAACAGTCAATTCAGCTTATCACAATCTTAGGAAAAAAATTACACACTAAGATATAAACATATATACATTCATATCTACATGCACACATTATGTATAATTAACCTTGTGCAGTCGAAATCCTACCAATATTAATTATGGAAGAGGGAAAATATGAAAGAATGCCAAAATAATAAGTCATTTGACTACAGAACTTCTCCAAGACAACAGCTCCTGTTTCTTTAGGTTACCTTTTTCTGAATCTCAACAGAAGTGCATTCCCGGAGGCAAGACAAGAGACTGTGAGAACCAGCCCACTGTACAAAAGGCCCTGCAGTCCTATCTGTGAAATCCCCCATTAGAGCACACGGTCATTAGCTTCGCATCTCCCACACATATTACAGAGTGGAATGAGGGCCATGACTGATGAAAACCTTGGAGATTCCTCTAGCTGCCAAAACGCAGAGCCTCTCCAGCAGAGTTCTAAAACGGCATCAATTCCAAACTGGGAAATCAAGGGCTCAGAACCACTGTGGCAGCAAATCCATTATTCTGAGGTGAGCCCAACTATGTCCATCTAGAGAGTTTTTCAGGCTGTGATGAATCAAGTCACTGGTCCTTAACTTTTCCTTTCTAAAAAAGTCCATCTTCCCAAATACTTACATGGTAAGTATACTCTTAGCTCACAGCATGGTACCTACCAAATAATGGTGGATTTGAAGCAGTCCCATGAATCTGTGGCCATACTCGTTAAGTGCTATGTGGATATTGGTGTGTGCATACAATATTCCAGTACAGGACCCTTGCAGAGACATACCTGTCCCATCACTACCCATCTAAGCCCTTCAGTGCCCCATCTCAAACTAGAGTGAAGCTGCATTTGAGTCATGGCAGACTCTCTAAGGAATAAGCCATGACACCATGATAAGCTGGGCAGTGGTCTAAGAGTCATACCTTAAGATCAAAAAAATCACATTCTTAAATGCCAATCACTGCTCTTCAAATCATAAATTTGTTGAGCATCTCTTAATATTTCCTATGAAGAAAACAATCATTTGCTATGCATAGTAGATTAGAAACCTGTCAGACCGGCAGTGCATACGATTCAAGAGAAAAGCTTGAACAGAAGCTAGGCAGGAGAGCCAACTGAAACAGTGGTCTGACTCCAGTGTCCCCCAGTTTCTAATTTTCTTTGAGGGTTCTCTACACACACTCCCGACTATCGCCACGACTCCTGATCTCTGTGGGAACTCTAGTCCAACTAAATCACTACTTCATGTGCAAACCCTTTTTCCTTTCCTTTTTCCTCCTACATGGAGGAAATAAGCTCAAACTGTCTGTAGAATTTTATTTATAAAAAGGAACAAAAAAAGAAACTAAGAGAAATTTATATTTCATTTAAACAGATCAATACACAAAAAACACGATACCTTTTGGATCCTAAGATATTTGAGTCCTTATTGCTATCTGAATCATGAATTTTATAGCAAGTAGTTTGGGCTAATTAGCTGATGCATGGTCTTGGGAAAATTAGTCAATCTTGGTTTCATCACCTACAAAATGAGGATTCATTTAACAAATGTTTGCATGTTTATGCTCTGTTGGAGGCTGAGAACACAGCAGTGAAAAAAAAAAAAAGACAACTGAAACTAACAATCGTTTATGTAATAAAAAATAATACCTATGATATAGGATTGTGACAAGGAGGAAGTTAAATGAGATGATGTGAATAAATGTCCAGCACACTGTAAAGTCTCACAGTAAAAAAAAAGCAGGGCTGGTGGAGGTTGCCTTTATGATTGTTACAAACTGATGTGACCCAGCTTACTGGTCCAACCTGGATTCTCTTCTTCTCCAGTTCCCAAATCCTCTTTCTCCCTGCTTTCTAGGCCATTGGAAGATAACATTTCCCTCCTGTAACACTGGCCTAAACCCTTCCCATCCTGTACATACAGACTTAGACTAAACAGCTTCCTTCAGAAAAGCTCTAGCTGCCTAGTGATAGATCAGGAGCATCCTTTAGTCTCCAAGCTCAGTGGAAGGACAGAGAAATGTGTGGCCTCAGAGTCCCACAAAAATCTGGAATCTTCCTGGCTTAGTCTCCGATTGCTGATCATGTCTGGAGGACACTGGTTAGTTCCTGCCCTCCACTGCCATTAGCAAAGGATAATTTTGCAAAAGCAATTTAACAATATTATAATGTCAAAATATTCAGTAACAGGAATTAACCTAATGTGTATGTGTTAACACCTGTGGCTCCAAAGGTTACAATGGCCCAGAAAAATTGTACAGACAGGAAATCATTTTCTTGAGGTTACTGGGGGAAAAAAATCACATAAAAATGCACATATATGTATGAGAGTGCTCATGTATGAGCATTCCTGTCAAAGTTTTAGACTTTTTTATAATGCTGTATATGGGGGAAACTCTCCAGTTAAATTTTCTATTTTAAAGATAGTCTTGGGCCTCCCTGGTGGCGCAGTGGTTGAGAGTCCGCCTGCCGATGCAGGGGATACGGGTTCGTGCCCCGGTCTGGGAGGATCCCATATGCCGCGGAGCGGCTGGGCCCGTGAGCCATGGCCGCTGGGCCTGCGCATCCGGAGCCTGTGCTCCGCAACGGGAGAGGCCACAACAGTGAGAGGCCCGCATACCGCAAAAAAAAAAAAAAAAAGATAGTCTTATTTTAACAAAACACGTTTAGCCATAAGATTCCATAATAAGTTTCTACTCCTCTGAAGGCTGATTGACCATGTCTCCTTGCTATCAAGGGCCTTCCTACCTAATGGCTGGGATTTGGCTTCTAGCGCCTCTTTTTCAACAAATAGAGATCGATAAAGCACTTGCTCCTCTGAAAACAGATTTATGCATTGGGCCATTTTCTCCTCCACAAGGCTTCCTACATGAAATAAATTTACTTGGTTATCCATTGTCTAATTTGACCTGTGGGAAATGTTCATTTCAAACAAGAAGAAAAAAAAATTGAACTGAAAACTACCTGGAGGTTACCTGGCATCTAGTTGATGTGAGGGAAAAAAGCATCAATAAAAATTTCAGGAGCTGGTACCGTGAGAAGATCGATGGGCTACGTAGACTAGGAATAAGAAATCAGCTGGATTTTACTTTAAGCTACTTGAAAGTTTTCCTTACAAGTAGGAACTGTATTTACTAAAGGTCTCCAAGACTAAAGACTAATATAAGTTGTCTCAAACAACTTATATTCTTTTATGGGATGCCAAAAATAATCATTGTGAAAACTGCATTGCAATTAGTAGATGATTTTAAATGGAATTTTAGTCAACTATGATTTGGAGCAACAAAAACTTGTGTCACAAAAATCTAATAGAACATTTGTAAACATATATGTAATGACCATTTCTAGGAAGAAAACAGATTTCTGTTTAAAACATCTGTGAGGCACATAAATGTATATAAATGTGTAATAAACACATGGCATACTTTTGTTCAAATTATATTAACTTCTTTTTTTGACAGGACATTTCTCATAAAACTGGGATTCTTATCTGAGTTTCTAAATCTATTAAGGGAAACAATTTGAACACCACCAAAATAGGATTTTCAAAAACTGTAAATTCAGAAACTATAAATATATTACACTGATTAGAAAATGAAAAACAAGCATTTGTTCATTCAAAAACAAACATTTCCTGAGCATTTAAACTATGCCAGATGCTACTGTAGGCATGCAGAGACAGACGTGAACAAAACAGGCAAAATCTCTGCCTGCAGGAAGGAAGAGAAAAATCGTACTCTCTTATCTGCCATAGTCCAAACTAGCACGGGGGGGGGGGGGGAGGGGGGGCGGTGCCTGCCTCACCTGGGGCTTCATCAGCCTCAGGAGCCTGGAGGGAACAGCGTCGGGTATCCACCCTCTCATCATGCACAGAGTCCAAATGCACTTCATTTTACACCAACTGAGGTAAACTTTTTACCTTCTAAACTGGACAATTGCTTTTGGACATAATATGAAATGTAACTTTGTGGTTGATAGATACATCGAACAGATGCTTTGAAGGGACTTAATAATGAAATAACAAATGACTGCTCCCAAGAAATATATTCTTTCTAAGGCGAAACCAGTAGTGAAAACCCAGTCAGTTGAGGCAGACCCATGATCAAGATTTTGGTATCTCTTGGGGGAAGGTTTGAGGATTAAGATTCAGAAAAAGTCCATTGCATCTTAGAACAACTTTAAGAAATGAAAAATTTCTCCATCTCTCCCCATTTATTCAATTCTTGTTTTAATCATACAAATGGATGGTAATCAAGATCAATAAGTATATAATGGGGGGTTTTAAATGCTCATAAAAGTGCAAGGTGAGATGCAACAAAAAAGAGTTTTCATACAATGAGGTACTACCTCACACTGGTTAGAATGGCCTCCATTAAAAAGTCTACAAACAATAAATGCTGAAGAGGGTGTGGAGAAAAGGGAACCCTCCTACACTGTTGGTGGGAATGTAAATTGGTGCAGTCGCTATGGAAAGCAGTATGCAGGTTCCTCAAAAAACTAAAAATAGAGTTGTTATATGATCCAGCAATCCCACTCCTGCATATATACCCAGACAAAACTACAATTTGAAAAATACATGAAGCCCTATGTTCATAGCAGCACTATTTATAATAGTCAAGACATGGAAACAACCTAAATGTCCATCAACAGATGAGTGGATAAAGAAGATATGCTATATATACAATGGAATACTACTCAACCATGCATAAGAACAAAATAATGCCATTTGCAAGAACATGGATGGACCTAGAGATTATCATACTAAGTAAAGTAACTAAGAAAAAGACAAATACCATATGATATCATGTATATGTGGAACCTAAAATATGACACAGATGAACATATCTAAGAAACAGAAGCAGACTCACAGACATAGAAAACAAACTTGTGGCTGCCAAGGGGAAGGGTAGTGGGGAAGTCAAGAATTGGGAGTTTGGGGGCTTCCCTGGTGGCACAGAGGTTGAGAGTCTGCCTGCCGATGCAGGAGACACGGGTTCGTGCCCTGGTCCGGGAAGATCCCACATGCCGCGGAGCGGCTGGGCCCGTGAGCCATGGCTGCTGAGCCTGCGCATCTGGAGCCTGTGCTCTGCAACGGGAGAGGCCACAACAGTGAGAGGCCCGCGTACTGCAAGTTAATTAATTAATTAATTAATTTAAAAGAATTGGGAGTTTGGGATTATCAGATGCAAATTATTATATATAGAATGGGTAAACAGTGTGGTCCTACTGTATAGCACAGGGAAATATATTCAATATCCTGTGATAAACCATAATGGAAAAGAATATGAAAAACGAGTATATATATATAAAACTGAATTACTTTGCTGTACAGCAGAAATTAACACAATATTGTAAATCAATTATACCTCAATACAATTTTTTTAAAATAGTGTTTTCAATCAAGTTGGAGTCAAAAAACATGAAGTGATCCCTGATAATACAAAACAACAGGGAATTGGGACTTCCCTGGCAGTCCAATGGTTAAGACTTTGCTTTCTAATGCAGTGGGTGTGGGTTCGATCCCTGGTCAGGGATCTAAGATCTCACATGCCTCATGGCCCAAAACATAAAACAGAAGCAATACTGTAACAAAGTCAATAAAGACTTAAAAAAAAATAACAACAGGGAATTAAGTGATGGGTTGTTTGTTATTGATATAATTCATACACACAACATGGGTCATAAGGGACAAGGTTTAACGAGGTTGAGGTGAACTGGCCTTCAACAGAGGGTTGAGTAGGTTTAAAAGGAGAGATTCCACAAAAGGTTCGGCTGAGGAATTAAACATGAGCCCATGTGGAGGGCAGAAGATTGTCTGGCTAAAGTAGGTTTGTGTTTTGGAGAAAAGTGGCACGTAATGCTGGAGATGTAAGAGATTATGGAAGAACTTGGTGACTGATACGAGTTCAGACTAGATAGAATCAATCAGGAAGCCAAGGAAAATTTGGCCAGAGTGAGTCAAATGATGAAAGCCATGCTCATGGAAGTTTAATCTGGTGGACAGGGTCAAAGTCAACCACAATGTGACCAGCCAGTCATAGAGAAAAATGCTGTGCCTCAGTGGAAAACTATGCACTGTCTAGACTCTAGAGAACAGCCCTCTGAGTTATCAGATTCTGGTTCTAAGGGAGTATTTTACAACTCTGACCTGTAAGTGATAGAAATGAAAGATAATTCTTGTGCAAATTCTGTCCTGTCAAGAAGCGATCTGAGTAACTTCCATGCCCTCTGGCGGGTGGGGTGGGGTGGATTTTGCCTCCATTTGTTCATTCATTTCAATATTCCTGATCTATCTGTAAGCCTGTTCTTCAGATTCTTTTTTGAACTGGCTATAACTTCTGCCTGGTTCCCTCATTAATTGATGAGATCGTAAATTCCAAACACATGTGCATTTTATGTCCATATGAAAGTCAGGGTTTTGCCTTTCCGGAAACCTATCCTGAAGGATAAAGTCATAGTGCAGGACAGAGGTCAGTACAAATGGAGAGAAGGGAGGAGATCAGACTCTTCTCAGAAAATGATGGACAAGACATGGTGGACTGAATAGATACTGTGAATAATTCCCAATTCATCACTGTGGTCTTTTATGTTTATCATTCATGATTGGTACTCATGCCCACAAAATTTAAAAATCTTCAGTCAACTGTGAGACCCTGCACAGGTGCCTGACACACGGAGAAGAGAGGCAAAGCATTTCAAGCGACTTAGTTTCCTGACATCTGCTACTTTTTGCACCTCCTGCCAGCTCCTCAAGAACAGCTGCTTTCCTGACACTGATGCCAAACACCAGTCTACCTGTGACTTATCTCGCTGCTTCAACCTTCCCTGAGGAAGGAGAGAGATAAGCAAGGGTAATTTAACAGGAGTGGGATAGGGAGGGTGGGAGGGAGGGACAGGCAAGAGGGAAGAGATATGGGAACATATGTATATGTATACCTGATTCACTTTGTTATAAAGCAGAAACTAACACACCATTGTAAAGCAATTATACTCCAATAAAGATGTTAAGAAATAATAAAATAAATAAAAATAAAAAAATAAAATAAAATAAGAGGCTTTCCTTGCGTCCTGCTAAGCCACAATTGAAAAGAGGGAATTCAAAAATAAGCAGAGGAGAGAATATTGTCAGGAAAAAGATAGAAGGTAGGTTTGCCTCAGGTATGTCCCCATTTGATTAATCTATATGTAGGTAATTAGACATAGACTCTGACCATAACTCTGATTTCTCCTGCTCATAGAATTAAAATAGAAGAAAACCAAATATTGGTGTCTTTTAAGTTATCTGTATAATGTAATACATGTTTGGTGCAATACACAAAATACAGCATGTGATAAATTGAAGACCATGCTTATACAACACCATGCTTATAGCTAAACAAGTAAACTCACCAATATATCTACCTATTTTGTTCTAAAAACCAGGATAGGGCCTGAGAATATAGCCATAGATGCTGGATTAGAACTTTTATAGGCACACAGTCTGGTCAATAACGATAATTCACTTGTAGCACTTTACAAGTGTACAAAGCATTTCCACATAGGGTATTACACTCAGCTTTAATCTTGTAAGTCAAGGTTCCCAGTTCACATATGAGCAAGGTGAGGCTCAGAGGTTGGGTGGCTTGCCCAAGTAGACACAATTCATTAAGAGCTGGAATTCAAACACAGAAAATTCTCAAATTCCAGTGAACTCTTAATTAACCAGAAAAGGCAAGTTATCTGTGCTCTGTACACAGTCTGGTTATTTTGAGTGACGGTGTGTATCTATTCACAGATGTTGTTCCTCATTCCCAATGAAATCTCAGTGGCTGCACTTAGGAATCCTTTTCATAGTTCCTGAATCCAGATTAACCAAAGAATAAGAATATTGTGGGAGTACAAAAGCCACAGAGAAAGACCCACCCTTTGGGAGACTGACCAATTCATGGCCTCAACTAATGGCCAAACCCTTGGCCACATATGTCCACAATATTGCTGTTTAACTAGCCACTGGGTTTGGGGTGATTTGTTACATAGCAACACTGTAGTCATAGATAACTGATACACTCTGTCTTCTGTTAGGCACACTACCTACCTGACTTTGACCTCTGAACATATCTCTCTGGGAAGAAAGACTAATTTGAATAATTAATTAATCTCTCTTTAGGAAACTGGACTCTGAAATGGTAAATGTAGCACATTAATATGACCTCAGCAAAATATCATATAAATGAATCTCCTTTAAAAATGAAAATTTATCTCTGACTACAGCCCAGAATTAAATTAATCTTTTTCAACTGATTTGCTTCTTTTCTTTCCTTCCCAGTACTAGCACCAAGCGATCTGATAGTCAAAGATGTTCACACACTTCTTGCTCAAATCACTTTCCAGGGTAATAAATTGCATTGCCAGCATGATTAAAATAAATTCACATCTAGTCCCTAGTGGTCCGTCCTCTAATATACTCTAATATTAGAGACCCATATTTCCTGAATGTTCATGACCTAAAGTGAAAAAAAGAGAAGCAGAATCACCTATGTACCAGAAGGGGAGCTGCTCCTTCCTTTGCAGGAAGAAGAGGCAAAGTTGTCTATTCAGCCAAAGAATCGCTGGCTTTACTGGACACAGTATTTTTCCAGGATGTTTTCTCCAAATGGAAAGTAGTATTAACATAACAGACAGAAATTATTATCTTTACTGACCTTAAGATGTGCTGAGTACCACTGAGGCAAAACCAGAAATAGACCAAAAAAAACCAACCCAGAAGAACACAAAAGTTAATAAAAAGACTCATTTTTTAATCTTTGGTTCTGTCTAGTGCTCCTTCCTCTTGCAAACAAGCATTTTGTTGGTTTGTTGTGTTTTGTTTTGCTTCATCAAAGTAAACACTGAAAATAGAATTAATCTAAGTGAGAAAATATCCTGCACCATGATAACTAAAATTATCTATGGAACTATATCAGGATTTAGCAAGTAAAATACCTAAATATTATGTTACAAATATCACTAGTGCATGAGAGTCTGGTTAAATGGTATTTCAGACTCTGTGAGTCAGTAGAACTGGTCAACCTTAAGAACTATCTATGGGCTTTTGTTTCAATGTTCCAGAAAGAGGTTGAGAAGGCATTTGAGAATTCACATGGAGAATAATGCTCATCTCAAAAAGTATTGTTGCACAGAGAATAGACACAGCGTTTTCCACCTGTATTCATTAAGAGCTGGATAGGAGCAGAACTGGATAGGAGCAGAAAATACTTAAAATCATTATTCAGTATGCATCGAAAATGGGACAGTGATATTTTGCTGACCTAAATGTTTACAAAAGAATTAAAAGGCAATTAGAAATGCAGAGCCTTTCTTCCTCCAAGGCAGGATACAATTAGCAAGGTCAATTATGTCATGCGGAATGGCTATGTGTCCCCTTAGTAAAGAGTAGGGAGAATAAATATAATTCCCATGGGCTTGCAAGGGCTGCTTCTCCGCCTGGACACCTGAACACCAAAGAACTATTTCCCAATCCTACTCTATATCACATCATCTCAGGACAGTTACACAATAGAATATTGAGGAATATCTTCTTGGGAAATCAATAAAAACACTTCAAGCATCTTTATCCACCACCTTTAGAGTATTCAAATCCACTACTAGAAAACACCACATTCTAAGGAGAGAAAAAGATGAGTTCACAGCAGGAACTCTTCAATGATCTTTCTTTATTCTTTCACTTGTCTTGGTTTCTTGTAGTGGCTGTTCATTTTCCAGCAGAGAAGGTACCAAGCAGTATCAGTAGTGATTGCAACTCAAGTGAGTGCTAGTGGGGAGAAAAAAGAGGCTCTTCTGGTTAAATGAATGTTCAAATTTATAAACTGGTCATACTGTAAAGATGTCCAGATGTCAGACCCTCCTGCTGACACACATTTGGGAACTCGCCTGGTGGTTTTCCTTAGTGTGTGTTGTAGAACTACAGCTCTTTGCCAGCCACTCATTTTCATTCAACTTCAGTGCTATTGCACTTTCCAAGAGACTTGATAAAAATGCCAAGTCAATAGATGTGCTTTTGATCACATTAATTAAGTTAATTAAATTGAGAATACATTTTTTTAAAAAGGAGGGGGTTGGACCTCCAGGAGGGCAGAGACTAAATCTGATTTTCTTCTACCACTGATTTGTATCATGTCCTTAAGATATATTTGTCAACCATGACATATGCCTACAGAGTAAAAAAAAACATTCCCACAGCTTCAAAAATCCATGAAAAGTGATGTATGTAGCCAAAAACCAAAAAGTGACGATACTTCAAAAAGGAGCCACAAGTGAAATTAGCTGTAAGGACATAACTCTGTCCTTCTTCAGTGTCAATATAATTTTTAAATATAAATTTGAAATTATTTCAAGATTCCTTAGCTCAAAACAAAACAAAGCTAACTTAGAAGTCCCTTCTTGAGGCTAAACTGCATTTTCTGTAGGATAAGATACAAAAGGAGAAATGGATGAGAAATGAGGCAATGGATGAGAAACATAGTAGAACTGATGAAAATGGGGTGTGTGTGTGTGTGTGTGTGTGTGTTTGGTTAAGTTGGTTAAAGTTGTATTATTAGTTTTTAAAGTAAAATGTGGACACTAAGACAGGACTGGTAAGTTATATAAAACACAATGACATTAATTCATGTAATAAATACTGAAGCATCTTGACCAAGATGAAATGTCAGTATCTTTAGCTCTCACTCATGACAATACATGAAATTGACATTTACTGACTACCTACTATGTGCTAGGTACCAAGTGAGGTGTTTTCACTTATAATCACACATGTAAACTTCAGGATCATTTCACCTCAGAGGAGGAAACTGAGTCTCAGAGAGGTCAATTGATTTGTCCAGTCCGCTAGGCTAAGGGATATCACTGGGCCTTGAACCCAAGCATTTTCTGAATCCAATTTCAGTGTGCTTTCATCAAACCATGCTAAAGGATATAAGAACTGAACACTAAATCAAATCAAATGATCTCAGCTAACAAGTTTACTATGTAAGTGCCATGATGCCTTCAATTCACATGAGGATTGTAGCAAATACAATTCAATAAACCAATGGCAAATTCTGTTGAATGACATTTTTATCTCACCTTGTAACATCCCCCCAAAATGGCATTTCCTTCATTCAACAAATATTCACTGAGTAAATACCATGAGCCAGGCATTTTCCTAGGCACTATGGATCTCACAGGGAGCAGAATCCCTGGCTTCACAAAGCTTACAGTCCAGTGGATGATACAAAGATAGAAACATACCCTTTCAATCAGTGTGCTAGGTGCTGTGTTCTAGGAAACACTAGGTGCCATGGGGCTCAGAGGAGGACTCCAAACCCAAACTTAAGCGAACAGAGGAAAGGGTTCAAAGCTGAGATCTGAAGAACTGAAAGAGGGGGGAGGACTTGTCGAGGGTGCAGAAGAGATTGGTGTGTAAGTCACAGGAAGACGTTCGCACTCTAGCTTGACCTCAGTGGCGCAGCCTTTCAAGAGTTTCGAGCAGGCAAATGGCATTCCCAGATCTTTTTATTTGAGAAGGAAACTTTCTATTGCAATGGAATGAATGGATTGGGGGACTGGTGGCAGGCAGGCGAGTTAAAAGGCTACAGCAATAGTTAGAGTAAAAGAAGGCAGTGGTAGGGCTTCCCTGGTGGGGCAGTGGTTGAGAGTCCGCCTGCCAATGCAGGGGACACGGGTTCGTGACCCAGTCCGGGAGGATCCCACGTGCCGCGTAGCAGCTGGGCCCGTGAGCCATGGCCGCTGAGCCTGCACGTCCAGAGCCTGTGCTCCTCAACGGGAGAGGCCAGAACAGTGAGAGGCCCCAACAGTGAGAGGTCCGCGTACCAAAAAAAAAAAAAAAAGAAGGCAGTGGTATAAATTGGCGGGGGGGCGGTGCTGAGAAGAAGTTAGTGGGAAGTAAAGTCAAGCTGATCACGATTGACTAGCTCTTGGTGATCATGGGGGTGAGGATATTGCGTGAGCCAGGTAGTGGGAGGGGCGTAGTGCCACTCACGGAAGGAAAAACAATTTAGGAAGAGAAATGATGAATTAAGTTTTGAATGAGCTGAGTTTGTGTATCTACCAGGCAGTCTAGAGGAAAGGGTATGGTCTGGGCTGCCTATAAATTATTATGCTTTTCAGGAAACTTTTCTGAATGGCAGTAAGCACTGAACTTTCTTTCAGCTTCCTCAAAGCATAATTGTCTCAGGATTAATTCTCTAAATCTGTAAGTTCTCCAATTTTTGACCAAGAAAGTTGCCATGTCAGAGAAGAAGAAGAAAAAAGAGCTTACTTGTTTGGGGTTATTGAAGAGCCACGCTGTACCTACATACTACTGTTAATGACTTAAAATTATCGAAACTGTGGCCATTCTCTTTTTGCTGAAGAGAAATTTTGGAAAGTCATGATCACAGGACATGATCATATTAGAATCTTTCATTCTAATCTCTTACTTGTGGGAGTCAAACATAATTAAAGAGAAAAAAAAAAACCCGACCTTACTTGGATGCTGGTTCCAAAGAAAGATATATTATAATGTAAGCTTTCTAAAGCTAGCATAATGGAAAATGTGCCGGAGTCATGGAAGGATATGGCAATTCCGTGTAGCAAACAGATGGTGGTTAGGAAAACTGTGAAATGTAAAAAAGCCTAGAGTAGCCTTTTAAGTGAGCCAGGCTCCAGAAAGCCATAACCAGATGCCAATCACTGGCCCCATGCTGATAGTTTGCACTTTACTTTAACAGCCTGCACAGATGGACAACACATTCTCAAGGTGCTTGGAAAGAAAGACCTTGGCTGAGCGCTAAGTAGCCGGGACTTTCAGAAAGTTTGCTTTCAATTTAAACTACTCTTTTTTTTTTTAATTTTTATTGGAGTATAGTTCCTTTACAATATTGTGTTCATTTCTGCTGTACAGCAAAGTGAATCAGCTATACGTATACATATATCCCCTCTTTTTTGTATTTCCTTTCCATTTAGGTCACCACAGAACATTGAGTAGAGTTCTCTAAGCTATACAGTAGGTTCTCATTAGTTACCTATTTTATACATAGTATCAATAGTGTATATATGTCAATCCCAGTCTCCCAATTCATCCCACTTCCACCCTTCCCCCTTGGTATCCATACGTTTGTTCTCTACGTCTGTGTCTCTATTTCTGCTTTGTAAATAAGATCATCTATACCAATTTTTTCAGATTTCACATATATGTGTTAGTATAGGATATTTGTTTTTCTCTGTCTGACTTCAGTCTATATGACAGTCTCTAGGTCCATCCAAGTCTCTACAAATGACCCAATTTCGTTTCTTTTTACTCATTTAGAGTACCCTGAGGGAAACTCCTCTTCTGACCTCCAGCAAGAATCCAGGATTCTAGGGTTGTCCTCTTTTGACAAATAATGTTAAGTTCTAGAACAGTCTTTAGTGAAATAGGAAAAAAATATACATTTTTCCAAAGCAGAGTAGACATAACATACATGATAAGCAATGTTGGTGACTGTTTTTCTCACTTTTGTGACCAATTAGATCTTGCACAGAGATTCTGTAAAAAAGTAGAAATGGCTGGCATGGTTGGCTGGAGGTCTCTGCTGTCATAAGGAATAGAAGTTCCATTTGCATTTCAATTTCTTAAATCCTTCCCCACTTGACATCCCCTATCCAAGTAAAACACAAATACACCCATGCAATGTACACACACACAGACACACACATGCACATCAATCCTTAAATTCAAAGAATTAAAACCATAAGGATACTTATCCAAGGTTTATTGAGATCATAATTTCCTCCTGAGAAAAGATTTTTTTTCTTTGTATGTCTTTTTTAAACTAAAGTTACAAATGGGCCTTTTGTGGTTAAAACAACCATATAATTACCTTTAAATAACTCTTTTGTGGGTTTTTTTTTTTTTGGTTTAAAGTAATTGCAGGAAGGTTGGGCTTATAAAAGACCTGCAAGGGTTCGAATTTGATGTGTCGGTAGCGGATGAGGAGGGATGGGGGAGGCATATCAACTTCACACCCAGCTGTTCTTTATTTGTCTAACTGAGGCCACCACCTGCCAGCCGCTGTAGCAGAAGCAACCCTCTCCGCTCCCCCTGCCCTACTCCAGGCCCTCAACGTCCCTCACATGTAGGACAGCAATAGTTTACCAGCTGGTCACTGGTCTCCTTGCCTCCTTCCGACCTGCACCCCTTCCCCCATCATCAATGAGAGACACCTCAAATGCCTCCCCACCTATAGGATAAAGTCTAAGCTCCTGGCATGGCAAATAAGACCTTCCTTCACCCTTCCATAGATTGCATCCATCTCCCCTCCAAGCTGTGGTCTCACACTGGAAGCCCTGTGATGCTCCCCCCAATCCTCCCCGCCCCACATCGTCCCCAGTGGACACATCCTCTGGGGCTTTGATCATGCTGTTCCACCTCCTGGAGCAGCTTCCTCCACTTTGTGCAACAGTCTCTCTCTATTCATCCTTCTGAAACAAAAGTCAGTTCCAGAGCCTTCCCTGAAATCCCTAACGGAACTCAGTTGTCTGTGCACTCATAACGTCCCAGGCAGAAGGCTGGGAAGGCTTCCTCTGCACTCAGCCCATACTATGGACCATCTCTTGTCTAGTTGTGCTGTGGAAAATGTCTCCACAGCATCCGGAGGTGGATGGCTTCAGGGCTTGTCTTTTATTCCTCAGAGCGGCATGCAGCAAAAAATAAGATATTTTACCAAATTACACTGTCCAGCTGTCATGACTACAGCACCTTGGCTTTGACTCAAGATGATTTCCTCTGGAAGGACAAGCATCCTTTATAAAAGTTGACAAGTAATTAAATCAGGGTGTCAAGTTTCCCTTCTGCTAGGTTATTTCTTCAGTTATAGGAATTTAGATAGAAAGTGTGTTTTTGATTCTCTTTTATCTGTGGGGAAACTGAGCAACAGCTTTCTGACTTAGTTGAGGTCAAAAGCATGTCTGGGTCTGAACATGAGCTCACCCCCGTGACGTCTGGCACTGAAGGAATGAGAGTAGCTGTGTTCTCTGGACACAGGGACCTGCTCGGATGGAGGGGTTGCTGGCAGCACACTCTGAAAATCGGGGACTTCATAGGCACCATCCATTTGCCCCTCACAGCAACCCTGCAGGTGGGAATTAGTGTCTACATGTTGTAGATGAAGAGAAACAGACCCACAGAGGCTAAGTAACTTGCCCTCTGAAGATCCTGCTGCTTTCAGGAAAATTAAGGCTGGGATTCCAACCCGGGCCTGACCATCTGGCTCCAAAGTCTAAGTACTTTCCATGGGCTGAGGCAGCCTGCACCAGCGCTGCCCTCTCAGATATGCTACTGGAAGCCCCGTCTTCTGTCCTTTTTCTCCTCAAGGAAGAGTATCTTTCTCATATTAACCAATCCTACCTCCAGTTTAAAAATGTCTTTTAAAGTTTAATTCCTAAAAATAACATAATTAAAATTTCTTTCCTTTCTTTAATGAGAAGGATTGAGGTGAGATGATGGGGGAGGGGGATATAGGGTCAAGTAGAGAAATTATATAATATTCTCCCGCATCCCATCTTTTTAAAAACAAAGGATTTTCCGGTAAGTTTATATAAAATGCAGCTGAATGCATTTTAAAGAATCTTTCCTTCAAGGGATAGTAAGCGAAGGGTTCCAATATCTCTTCTTTAAATAGTAAGGCAGAGTGGTGGCAGGCACAGCAGAGGGTATGGCTGTGGATGTGATATTGATGGTTGGGAATGAGTCAGAGTTCTAGAATTTACTATCTAACAAATCCTAGGCAATGGAGGAAATAGTCCTACCACACTGTCAGGACTGGAGTTGATAGGCATAAAGTAAATGGAACAGGATTACACCTAGTGGCTATTTCCCTAAGGTACAATCTATGCATTTTAGACATAGCTTGATAGGTATTGAACAACTCAACCAACATTCACTGAGAAATGCCCACGTGTGATGTTCGGCTGGTGCAGTGGGTGATACAGAATTCAAGAAAAGGTTGGCTTTGAATTCTCAGAACTCACAACCTGGATGGGAAATCATACACAGATACAAAGAGGTGTCATTCCAGCTACCTGTAAGACAACCCACCATGAAGTGCCAAGCATGAAAAGATCATTACTGCATTATCAGGTGAATGATATATTCCTTTAAGTATGTAATTTTTTTTCAAAAGTCTGGTCTACTATTCAAACTGATTTTTTCTGAGAGCATTTCACCCACAAGCACGAATCAGTAATTTCACAAGAGAAGAAAAAAAACAACAACCAGAAGACAGGAAGCACTCATTTCTAAACGTTTCCATATTATTTCGCATCAAGAAACATTTGTGGGTTGCCTGCTAGGCACAGGACCTGTGCGTGTTTGCTTAGGAGACAATTAAACCAGGCCATGCCCTCAGTGTATGAGGATTTGTTCAAGACTACAATATGCAGACAGCTTTGGATGTGTGCTATCATCTTTTTGAAATATGTGAGGGCTAAAAAGAGGAAATGCAAGGATGACTTCCCCAGTAAAGAGCCTTATAAAAATTGCATGCTAGGTTTATCTGAAAGGGAAGACAGCAGAGTACAGTGGTACCAAACCCACACTGCCTGGTTTCAAATCCTAACCTGGCCACTTACTAGTTATGTGACACTGAGATTGTTATTTCATCTTCCTGTGCCTCAGTTTTGTCACTGAAAGTGGGATAAGAAGGATTAAATGACTGTTGTGAGGATTAAATGAGATCATTAATCCTTGTAAAGGCTTAATACCCTACTTAGCAGAAGGAAATAGAATAATAATAAAGTCCTTCTGACAATATTTAGAACATACAAATAACATATAAAATGCAGATAAGAAGCTCTGAGAATAAATCTTATATCCAATCCTGTTGTGGCCACACTGCAGGAAGAGGGTGGACCTCCACCCAAATTTGGTTAGAATGCTGAGATTGAAGATGCCACACACACACCAAAAGAGTATGAAAAGGCCTTGTGGGGAGGGGAGGGCAGGTTTCAAAAGCAGGTGCAACAATGGCTTGAGAAGACGAGGAAGGGCACTGGCTTGAGGTTTCCATAATGGTGAGGGGTTGGGGCAGGAAGTGAGGATTCTGAGTGTGGTTTCCTGTCGACACCAAAAGAGGGAGCACCTGGGCTTTCTTATCAGCTTTCCCAGATGTAGAGAAGACTTAAAACCTGTCATCATACACGCTACTATATATAAAATAGATAACTAATGAAGACCCACTGTAGAGCACAGGGAACTCTTCTTAATACTCTGTAATGACCTATATGGGAAAAGAATCTAAAAAGGAGTGGATATATGTATATGCATAACTGATTCACTTTGCTGTACAGCAGAAACTAACACAGCATTGTAAATCAACTATACTCCAATAAAAATAAAAAAGGAAAAGAAAAAAAAAGCTGTCAGCAGTTAAACATCAAAAATTGGAGTCAGACTCTTCATTACAGGTATACACAAACCTTCCAGAACAATCCATATACAGCTCAGTGAAAAGAATTCTGCACCCTACTGCATGCTTCATACATTGTGATTTCCAGGAATCTATGTCTACTTTTAGATGTATTCCATCAAGGGAAGTCAATGTGGATATTAATGTTTCATTTCCTTGGGTTCATTTCTTGGAAAATAAATTGATATTATTAAAACTAAAGAACACGAGAAAATTATGTTCTTTACATGCATCTTCACTATGATTTTAAAAAATACCTCAGAGTAAGAGGCACCTCTGAGTTGAAGAGTGTTATCCATGGGCTTGCAGATGGGTTGTCTCTAAGCTGATGGGGAAGGAAGTTACAATTCCCCCCTTCAAAAGCCCATTCCATCTTTTCAGAGTCCTTGAAGCAACATAACAATGAAATGACAATATCACACTGGCTGCAAGTGAGGGTATTTCTCCTTGTTGAAGTTTAGTCCTTGTTGTTATTGTTTTTGTTGTGGTTATAATTTAATATTTTCTGAGCACTTGCTAATTACCAGGCCCTCTGTTAATGACTCTACATTCCTTAGTCATTTAATAACAACCCTATGAGGTAGATGCTATTATTATCCCATTTTACAGACGGGAAAAAGCTGAGAACAGATGGAGTCCAGCTGGCCTTTCCTTAACAGCTTCTATATACATAACCAGTGATGTTTTGTCTTGTTTTTTAAACGTCTTTCTGTCACACATGGATTTATAGACATGTTGAGTTTTATTTGATGTGATTAACCTCCCTCCCCCAGGAGGAATCTATAACTCTGAATTGGAAATTATATAGTTAGAAAAAAAGAGGGTATTGAGAAAAGGCCACAGTATGAGAAAACTCTCAGCATCTCCTAGTTTATAACCATAGCCAACTTTTTGAAACTATTAAAATCTATGGGGCAAAAGAACTTCCAGTGAAAAATAAGTAATGGCCCATTACAGGAAGTCCCTGTTTTATTTCTAAACATCATTTCTCAATAAATGGAAACATTTTCTACACCATGCTTACAAAAGTAATTTAATTTCTCTAACAGCCATAATACTGAAATTTTTTATTTGGTATTCTCAGATGGCTAGGATCACTCCTTATAGAGTGACCCCTGTGGGATCATGTACAAATCTACCAAATAATAGTTACAGTCTTCTCTTGTCAGCTGAATTTGCATTTTCAAAGGCACATATGTCTATCAATCTAGCAGTAGGAATGTGAAGGAATCAAATAATATAGCTCACTATTTCATTATAAACCAAACATTTTTCTATACTTTTTAAAAGTTTGTAAACAATAATAGGATAAGAGAAAATAATATATATTTGGAAATGGGAGTTTAAAAACATCTTACAAGTTGTACTATTATAAGTTTAATATCCAGATGTCTACTAATTTTGTATAAAGCTATAAATGTACACCTCAAATCTAGGGTGATAGACATTCAGGTTCACTGACATTTTAGCTGTGGCTTTAAAGTTGACACATTAAAAACATGTATTCTTATGGATTTGGCAGTTGTGCTTCTGCTGTTTTCAAGCCAATATACTCACCAAACTTGATGTAGGCTCTGAACACACCATGAACACTAAGACAGGAGTTTAATCAGGGGGAAAGATGGTAATAGGGTGCAAAAAGATCCTCTGGGAAAATAAGGAGCTTCTAAAAGGTATCAGAGTGCTTGCAAAATTGGAACCCAAGTTTAAAAGATCTCTTCATCACACCAATGCTGTCACATGGACAGCACTACTCAGCAATGTGCTTAAACTAAACTGCAGGGCCTAAAATGGGGTTATCTTCACAAACTGGGTAATTAGTGTCATCTTCAAGCTGGCATTTCACCAAATAACTATAGTCAGCTTAAAAGACAATTAATTGCAAAACTAAGCGTTATGCAAAACTGAGAGGATTAGGTTGTGGTTTCATGCATTGTCCTGCTCTATATGGATGGAGTTGGGAGTAAACATGTCTTCTCACAAGATCAATACTCTCCTGTCTTTAGTAAATTTGACACCATCCCTTTACAATAGGTATACAACTTGCTCTGATCTGACTTATAAATATTCAGTAGGAAGTCTAGACAGTATGCAGTACAACAGAACTGGAATCACCTTTTAAATAAATCAACAAACACTACTGCAGATCCAAACAAGTTTTTACTGGATTTAAGCAAAATTGAAGTTAACTTGCCCCAAGTTGGTAAATAAATTTTTATTGTTTAAGGCAATTTTGAAGAAAGCCAGAATATCTCGGTTCTTAAAGACTCTGGCTATTGGGAATACAGCTGAAAGAATATAAGTTTTTATCAAAACAAACCTTATTTTCTTATTTTAGTGGCTGCAAAATGACCCAGAAGAATCAGTATGTGTAATTACATATAAACAATATCATTTCCACACTACTGTAAGAAAGCACACATTCCCCTATCATGGGGCTACATTATTTCCCTGCATCATGCAAATTCAGTATATTGTTCTTAAGTCTCCTTCAAAATAGACACCATTAAAGCACAAATCAAGGGCTTACAGGCTGACAAACTAAGATTTACATTTAGGTCTTATAGGGCTTGTAAATGGCACATCTGATGGTAAAACCTGTTTATAAAAACAGTGCAAGAAGCTTCTGCAAACGCTACAGTCTGTTTGGTCAGTGATGTTTAAGATAGTCGATTTCTATGAACGCTACTCACTCCTCTAGGCTTTCTGGGACACAGACCCATCTCTGAAAACCCAGAGCAAAGTACACCTCAAGGGATAAATATTACTTAAATGAGAAAGAAGGATGAAGCAGCAGCAGTAAAATAGACGTAGAATTGGAGACTAGTGGAAACCGGGAGTGAGGAAGCGAGGGAAGGAAAAGAGAATGAGAAGCAAACAACACAAAATCAAAGTACATGGGAGCTTTTCATAATATATTTTTTAAAAGAAGATGTTGGGAGTAGGAGTTTATTAATTAATTTATTTATTTTTGCTGTGTTGGGTCTTCGTTTCTGTGCGAGGGCTTTCTCTAGTTGTGGCAAGTGGGGGCCACTCTTCATTGGGGTGTGTGGGCCTCTCACTATCATGGCCTCTCTTGTTGTGGAGCACAGGCTCCAGACACGCAGGCTCAGCAGTTGTGGCTCATGGGCCTAGTTGCTTCGCGGCATGTGGGATCCTCCCAGACCAGGGCTCGAACCCGTGTCCCCTGCACTAGCAGGCAGATTCTCAACCACTGAGCCACCAGGGAAGCCCCATAATATATTTTTTTAATGTAGTATTATTAGTAAAAATAAAATACAAAGAACTAATGAATTTAGGAGATGAGAATAATTTTTGACATTGAAATCTCACGATTCCTCATAATCCTTCAGTTAAGTGTGCCTAGATAGATACCAAGAGTTAGATGGCATTTATCTATTTTTAATTATTTAGGGTAGAAGTGACTTGATTAGACTGGTCTAGAACATGTCCAGCATATCAAATAGCTTTTAGGAATATGGTTTTGATGATAAATTATGTAAATAAATTATGAAAAAAAAACTAATAGCTCTACTTTCTACAAATGACTTATAGTAGCCTGTAAATAGCTGTTAAAATATATAGTGAGATGTCATGATGATTTGACCTTGCTGTTGAGGAAATCTAAGAAAAGACAGGGACAAAACTAGCTCAATCACTACTTGTTATTTTAAAAATTGTTTTCTCTCCATGTAGCTAAAAGCATAGAATTTGTAATTACACAATATATATGCATTGGGAGATTTTATCTATATTAGTATTCTAGTCAAATAGACTAGTATAATATCTAGTCACTCATATTTTTCACAAAAGCCTGGCTCATCTGTTATGTCATCCCATATTAGTAAACACTGATGGATTTATAGATGGATGCTTTTATAGAAAAAAAAACATCATTTTAAATGTTTGAATTTTGAAGCATAAATGCAATGAAACACTAAAAAGTCATTTGAATTATGTCTGCAATCAAGGTAGCCACACAACTGTGCAAGAGGTACAAAGAGCAAGTCAATGACGGCTCTGTATCAATACAGTGCAAAGTCACAAAGACAACAATCACAGGGAAGTAGGTTACCATTCATTGCACCATTTTCACACTTTCCTCCATTCACTGTCACTCAAACTGGGTGCCCAACCCTCATCAAAGATCAACTCAACTCCTAAGTCCTTCCTCTTTTCCCGAGAAATAATGCAAGGATACTGGTCTCATACATGTTCCTGTCCTTCCTGGTATCTTCCTTGTCTTCCACCACTGGTCCCTTCCTCTTTGGGTTTAAAGCAGAATCCCTTCCCCCATGGTGGCAGCTGCATTACCTTGCTGTTACTTCTCCCCACTGCTTTGTCTCTTGCCTTCCTTTCCCTGCTTCACTTCCAAAAGCAGCAGGATATACTGGTTGCCCCTGCTGTAGTATTTCTCAAAAAGTGGTCTCCAGACCACCTACAATTCAGAATCAGGAGGGATGCTTAGTTTAAAATGCAGCTTTGTTAAGCCATGCCAGGCCTCCTGAATCAGAATTTCTTTGGGTAAGGCCCAGGAACCTATACTTTTAACAAGCTTCCTAGATGTCTTAAGTAAATTTTCAGAATGACTGCTCTCTTTCCTCAACACTCAATCTCTCCTTAATCCTCCCAGGTATGGCTTCTATTCCTGAAAATCCTTTGGCTCTTTTCTTCAATCCTCAATAACTTCCCCAAAGTCAAATCCCAAGCCTTTTTCCCATTCACTCTCTTGGACTACCCTGATGAGCTTCATGAAACTCTCTCTTGTTCTCATTTTTACAGATGACACCATCCTTGTTTTACTTCCTACCTCTCAGAACATCCTCTCTTATTCTGCCCTTGTTTCCTACTAGTCCTCCCACTGTGGGTGGTCTCTGTGGCTGAATCCTGCTTTTTCTTCATCTCTCTACAACTCTTCTTTGTCATCTAAACCTCTCTGAAAGAATTCCTCCTCTCCTGACTTCCAAGATTTTCACATTGTCAGCTCACAAATGTACATCTCTAACGCGTGCATACACACATATCTCTCCTTTAAACTCCCAGATATTGGGGCTTCCCTGGTGGCGCAGTGGTTGGGAATCCACCTGCCAGTGCAGGGGACGTGGGTATGAGCCCTGGTCGGGGAGGATCCCACATGCCGTGGAGCAACTAGGCCCCTGCGCCACAAGTACTGAGCCTGCGCTCTAGAGCCCACGAGCCACAACTACTGAGCCCACATGCTACAACTACTGAAGCCCGTGCACCTGGACCCTGTGCTCCGCAACGGGAGAGGCCACTGCAGTGGGAGGCCCACGCACCGCAGCGAAGAGTAGCCCCTGCTCGCAGCAACTAGAGAAAGCCTGTGCACAACAATGAAGACCCAATAAATAAAATAAACAAACAAACAAAAACTCCCAGATGCCAAATGATCTATTTGACCTTTGCTTGTCCTTGTTTATCTGCTGTTCCCTCCTACCTTCAATGATCAAAATATAATATAACTCTCTTCTTCCCCAAGCTACTTACTTCTCCCTTGTAATTGAGAAATCTACATACACAACTCTAGGAAAATACATTTGTGAATTCCTCAAAGCAGTATCCCTGAGAAGCTACATGACACAGAACACCACGCTGACTGCAACCAGCTACACAAAGAGGCTTAGATCTTGCACTTAAAGACCTAAAGTTAGAGTAAGAGATAGGCTATAGATAATGGTATTAATACATACTCTAAGACTAGTGCAAACACTGCACGAGGAGTTTCAGAAGCAAAACGTGGATCCAACCAAATAGTCCCCATTCCCATGGCATAATAGGAAATGTGTTAATACTGAACCTAAGCTTTTCCAAGGAAGTAAAACTTGAAAATCCTTTTTATTGGCTGGTTACCTAATTAAATGTGCACTGATATCGGGTCATAATGAATTTTTACTCTTGTTCCCCAACTTTTTTGCAAAGAACAAACTTTCACTTTGCAGAGAATAATGAGGAAAACTGGGGAAAATGCTGAGGTAAGTGTAGTTTAAATAAAAATGCTTTTATAACATTAATTGAGTAAAACAAGCAACATTACATTTCCAAGGTAGTATTGTTTGCGATATCAAGTACCTGTGGGAATACTAGTTTAAAATACAAAGGGAGAGAGTTTATTTAAAAGACCCACTTTTGTTTTTATTTTTAAATTATTATAAATCAGAAACCAAAGCAATTTTGTAAATCAAAGCCCAGAATGAGCCTGAGCTTAAGTGAGGGGAGACAGGATTGGCCCTGGAATTGTTTTAGCTCCAGAAAAGCCCCTTTGGGGCATTTCTCATTTGCCATGATTGTTACAAGATTTGTTTTATTTGAAATATCTATTCATTGTTTCTACTCTGCCCTATATAACAAATCTTTTCAAGGATTTGAGGGTGTTTTTCTTTTCAACAAAAAAATCTCTATTAAATAGTTTTCTAATAGTTGCCAAGAACATATCCTCTGAGGAACAAAAGATGAGGAAGTGCTAAAAAGGTTTCATGAAACCATTTCCTTTGAGTCTCTTTCCTTCTATTACTATACCACCCACTGTCTTATCTTTTCTGGTTCCATTTGGGTTTTTATAATTTGTTCCCCCAAGTTCTCCACTCAAGCACAGGTACTTCCTGAGCGCCTGTGGCACTCAAGGCATGGGAAAGAAGGTTGAGTATTAAATGTTTCCTGTCCTTCCCTTACATTCAAGAGCCAGATTTTTAGCATCTCACGTTGTTCCATTTGTGGAGATAATAGTGGAACGTAACAAAGTAAGAGGAGGCAAATATTTCTCTGTATTCTTCCAAGAATCAATAAATCCAGAAGTTGAAAGAACAGAGCCTTGGACCAAGTGATTAAATCTCTCAAGTATTTATTGTTCCCCAAATGTACTTGAGGAAAAAAAGATTTCGAAGCAGAAACTGTATCAGATATTCCGGAGGGAGCAGTGAGGTTGAAGCCACAAGGAGGCAAAAGGAAGGAGATGGGTAAGGAACAGTCGGCGTGGAAGCCATGATGCAGGGTCCCGGCGGGAGGCTGACCTAGGAGTCTATTGCCAGAGGGAGTACGGGAGCTGAGATCCAGGCAGCTGTGCAGCCCAGCAAGAGGGGAGGACAAGGCAGGACCAGTCCTCTCCTGTGTCTACCTCCTCCAGCCCATCCTGCAGGGGGCACATTGCAGAGGCTCCAAGGAGCACAGGTGTCGCCAGCAGGCTGCCTGGTCAGTAGTAGACTCTGGCACATTCTCATCTTCCCGTGGCTCGTATGAAAGAACAAAGAAAGTGAAATACTAATCTCATCACATTACTTCCTGAAAACCCTTTCAGGGCTGCAAACTGTCTACTCGGCAAAGCTCAAAGCATTTGAGGCTTTTTCTAATCCAGTTTCTACCTCCACTTACAGCCTTATTTTCATCCCTGGCTCTCAGGCCCTAACAAATTAGGCACATTACGTTGATGGCACCACACCCTATACACACACCTCCATGCTTTCACGCATCCTGTGTTTTCCTCCTGGAATGGCTCTCTCATCCCCAATCCTAGCTCCAAGACACATGCTGTGATGCCCTCTCATCCTAAGACACATTCAAATACCAACTCCTCCAAGGTGCTTATCCAGCCTTCTCCTATCCCACCAGGTGGAATAAAGTTCTTTGACCTCTGTGCTCATACATCATACACATCTCAGTTAGAGCTCTCATCATAGAATTATGGAATCCATGTCTTTCTCCTGGAAGCCAGGATCTTCTCAAGGCCAGAAGTCACATCTATTCATCTTGCATCTTTCCATCATTAGCACAGTGCAGGAACACAGTGGGAACTCAATAAATATTTATGAAATAAACTGTAGATCGGTACATTAAAATCATTTCAGCCAACGTTTACTGAGTACTTACCACATGGCAGACCTATGCAAACCACCAAGTTATAAAGGGAGGTAAGACATGGCTAGTATGCTTAAGAAGCTTCGAGTCTTGCAGGGAAGAACAAATATGTAAAGTATAATTATAATGCAACATAAGATGTATGGCGCTAAGGTATATAATAGATTCAGAAGTAGTACATGGGAGAAAACATGGAGATATAACTTGAGTATAGCAGAGGCTTTAATCTAGAAAACAGGGAAAAATAAATTTGGCCAGGAGGTGTTAAGCTGATTTAGCAGCCAGCAGAGAGCCATTGCAGAGCTTGGGAGAGGAATGGCATGCTGATGCAAATGGTATTTTAAGAAGAACCATTTGGCCGCAGCATGATGAAATCACTGCGGCAGGGAGAAGGTGCAATGTGAGATCCCCTAAGCCTCCTTGTCCTGAATTACAAAATAAGACTTTCTACTTTATAAAGCCACCTTAGTTCCTGCCATGAAAGGTATTTATTTCAGCGAGGGAAGGCAAGAAGTTCATGTCGCTTTAAGTTAAACGCTGGACAAACAAAAGGTGTGATGTGTGCAGAAGATGGTGTATGTTGGCATTTACTGGGCCATGTAGTTAAAAGCACAAAAAATTTCCAAGTAGCTCAGGAAAAATAGCATAGGATTCTCAAAACGAGGAGAGTTTGGTGGGAGCAAAGTTCATCAAGAAGCACTTTCATTCTGGTACTTCCAGCTGTTTTTTCAGAGAAACTGTTTAATCTCAGCAATACTCAAGTCAATTGAGGAAAACACAAAATAATAAGCTCAATCTCACAGAAAATGTGCATGAAACCTCAGTATTCTTTAATACATCTCAAAATTGTACTTCCAAGTCTAGAGCTGCCAGTCAAGACCAGGAGTTCCTGAAATGTTGCCATGACACTGAGTAATTGCTCATGTCTGTAAGAGATTCAGAGCCTCCTTTAGACTCTGGAAGCAAAGAGGATGAGGCTGAAATGTGGGCTGTGATACTGAACAGGAGGAATGATATTGTGTAGAGGAATGCACATCCCTGCCAGTGAGTTAAAAAGAAAAAAACCTTCTCTGCAGTGAATCTGGTATTTACTCCCCCCTCACCTACTGTGGTAAGCATTCTAAGATGAATCCCCAGACTTCACTCCCTGGTGCTACTCTAGTGGTTATGTTACATTACAGGGCAAATGGGATTTTGCCAGTGTCATTAAGGTTACTTTCCAGTTGACCTTAAGAAAGGGAAATTATCCAGGTGGGTTTAACCACATGAGTCCTTTAACAGAGAATTTTCTCCCAATGTGGCAGAGGGGAAGTCAGAGAGATTTGAAGCATGAAGAGGATCCCAACTCTGCTGCTGGTTTGAAGATGGAGGGGGCTTCATGAGAAGGAATGTAGGCAGTCTCTAGGAGCAGAGAGTGACCCCTGGCTGACAGCCAGAGAAGCAACAAGGACCTCAGTCCTACAACCACAAGGAATTGAATTTTGAATTGAATGACCTTGATGTGGGTTCATTTTCAAGTCTTCCAGATGAGAAGGCAGCTCAGCTGATATCTTGATTGCAGGTTTATAGACCCTAAGCAGTGGGTTCAGCCAAGCCCACCAGATTTTCTGACCCACAGTCTGTGAGATAATAAATGGGTATTGTTTTAAGCCACAAAGTCGGTGGTAATTTGTTGGAGCAGCCACAGAAAACTAATAGGCCCTCCAATAATTATTATTCAATTGATATATATTAATTGATGTACATGAAGGTCTTTAAAATGAATAGAGACTTCATCCTAATGTGATTTCACAAAGCAATGGTACAGGAAGCAAAAAATCAGAAGATAAGAGAATAAAAGAGCATTGAGGATGGCAAATTTGGAAAAGGTAGTACCTGGGAGGAAATGTGGCCCCATAGGTACAATCTCTGCCCTGCGGTTCAGAGAACCCATTCCCTTCCATAATCCAATTTTCCAATCTTCTGATAACATGGGCCCCATCCAGTCAATCATTTATTTGTCCAATATGCATTTGACCAAGTGATGGAGTGACCACCATACCCAGACCAAGAGTGCAAGGTCATAGAAGGTTACTTTGCTATGCTGCAATTCATCACTGCCTATGCTATGTTAAGAAAAATGAGATCCAATGTTACCAGCAAATAGAATGTTAAGATAGGTAAGGAAAAGGAGTCTCAGAGCCTCTGCCCAAAAGGTGAATCAATGTTCATATAAACACTAGTATGAAGGCAAAGAACTCGAGGCAATCAAAATTAAAATGAAGAACAAAAGGTGTATTATTTAAAATACAAGTGTAAAGCATGATACTAGCAAACAAATTTGATTGATTCAGAACCATCTCTCTGGCTAAACAATCAAAATATGGGGGGGGGGGTTATCATCCTTTGGTGATTGTCAGAAATGATTCTGCTATGAAAAGATCTCTTGGTCCAATGAAAGTGAAATTGACCCAAGGAAGCTATTGGGACCTGAAGGTTATCTGTTCAGAGCTAACATGTTTATTTCAAGTACAACCACGGTTTAAAAACCCAAGTAAGCAGTCAGAGGTAATTCAGATTGCAACATTCTAGGTCATGTATTAGCTCAAAAAAGCCAGCACCACATGGGACCTGCCATGGGAGCAACACTCATGGCAGAAAGATGTGAGTGAAAGGTTGGCTGAATACTGAAGAAGTAGCCAAGGAATGCAAGATTGCCAGATTTTTACATTCTTTGTGTTCCCTTAGCCAGACAGTGAAGTTCAGTATCCTACTACATGCTGTCTGCATAATAGGAAACATTTACTACAGTGAATGATCATAAACAGAAGGCTCTTAAAACAGCTCACAGCCAATCAGACCCTTTCAATATTTACAGTCTGCTGGCTGACACAGACCCAGTGTTTATTACTGTGGTTGCTCCATGCAAGCTCTAAACGAGACCTACACACAGTGAGGTTATCTGGCTTCCCTGGTCATGCCACTGGCTATCTGGGGGTTAACAGGGCACAAGGTCAGACCTGAAGCCAAAGAATGCTCGTCTTCCTGCTATTGGCCACCTCCTGTGTTACTTCTTATCATTATTATTTATTCAGTGCCCACATGGCTATCATTGCATACAAAGTGGAAATATTCTCTTGGCATACCTTTATGGGCTATTTTCACTGTTCATCACGCCAATAGTGGGAAAAAATAAAACCTTTTCTTTCTAACTGATAATGGTGATGACAGCTCTCCGTATTGCCTCCAGGTTAACCTAAAATGATTGAGCTGACAATAATGATTTGACTCAGCTGGTAGGTTTACAACCATCTGAACTGGGACTGTCTCATCCTGGCCTGCCATGATAAATGATTTATTTTCCTTGCTGCAAACATAATTATGTTCTTGATTAATAACAAATGTTGAGACTCAGACTGTGAAGCGAGGCTAAGGCGACCGATTCTCAACCACCACATTTGTTTTTTAATCATTAAAAAAAAAAGGGTCCACCAAATTCAGAGCAGAGATGGCAAACGTTTCAAGAACAAAGGGCAAGATGGGGCTTTGCGGCAAACCCTAATATAACATCGCACGTTAGGTGAAATGCAGGGCATTGACCCTCAAGTCACTTGAGAAAAGCACATTTTCTCTCTAGTGCATTAAAGCTGCATAATTCACACAGCTAGCAAGCAGTTCATTTCCCTCTTAGGATATGGCCCAAGAAAAATAATGTTTTATTTGCCTTAGCAGTTCAAAGGAGATGGTTCATGCCAGTAGGAAATCAAGTCACCTCTTTTTAAAAAGATGTTTTCTTCTTCCATTTTGCTCTTTCCTTCTATTTTCTGGATTCTGAATACGTCTCTCTTTAAAGAACTTAAGACAAAGCTCCCTAACTAGTAAAATGGAATAAAATAATGTACCAAATGTTCTCTGTGGATAAACTCTCATGATTGCATCTATGTTATTGTGATTATTTTCACGATACACAGAGCTTAGAAACACCATATAATCCTATTGCATCCACAGCTCTCTCAGCCTCACACTCACTCTACATCCTTGTGAAAAACAAACAAGTGCTGTCTTTATGCAAATGAGGGAAACTTAATCACACAATTTGGATGTGACTTCCTCAGTCCTTCAGGAAGTTTATGAAAGATCTTGGGGCTTGATTTTAGATTTCTCTGATCTCCATGAGGGCATAAGTCTTTAAAGTCAGGAAAGCTGTCTCATTCATCTGTGTATTCTTGCCACCAGCCCCATACCTGCGCTTTGAAGCGGTGTTTAATAAAGGTGTGCTAGATTGAATTCAAATAAGAGAGAGCTGACTGGCCAACCAGTCAGGCATTCAGGTTCTGGAACATTTAAAAGCTTTAGGATGATGTGACTGACTATTGTGGAAACATTAGCCAAATTGTAGTTAGAAGATACCCATGAAGAAACACTGCTTTAAAAATGTGTATTTGTGATATCTTGATAACACAAGGAACCATTGACATAAATGGAAAAGCAAATTCCACCAATCAAGCAAGCTCCTTTGTCCTTCAGTTAGTCAATTAGATGCATGTTTTGTCACACCACAAAATTCATTTTAATTCCAGTTGATCTGCATTATACCAAATCCTGTTAATCCTTATGATACTATGAATCGGGCAAACTTGAAATTATTAGGTGCATGAGGAGACCTTCAAAACTGATTAAAACTTAGAAAAATCGATTTAGGGAAAAATTGCCTTTTATTTTAAAAAATCATACAATTTTATTCAGACCAACAACATTAAAAATAAGAGTCAATATTTTATAGACTCTACAATCCACACACTTTTTTGAGCTGCTTAATTATATTTAAATTCTGGACCTATTCAAAAATATAGGGAACATGAAAAAACAGCACATCTTTATTTTTAAAAGATAATTCATTTTGGATGATTTCTTATTTGTATTTTCTATAAGCTGAAGTTTCTCTTACTTTGAGAGGTTTTATAAAAGTAAAAACAGAGAGAATTTAAATGACATAAATGCTAATCCAGCAGAAAGTCAGATTTCACTTTTGTAAAAAACTTAAGGCCTTACTGGGAGTGAGACAGAAGTCCAGGTAACAGCTAAAAAAGATACACTAGCTAAAGATGCCAATTAAAGTCTCCTGCTGTGAGTGGCCAGACAGAGATGGTGATTTATATATAACATTTGTAGAGTTTCCTTTTTTAAACAGAAATACCACCTTTCAGGGTAGCAGACCTCATATTGGCAGAGCATACATATCCACACGATCGATATCCTTTCCATCTCACCACCCTTACACATGCACTCACATACACAAACACACACTGAAAAGGCAGCCAGCGACTACCATGAAATTTCCAACCACAAAGCGCTGTCAGAATGTTTACTGCATTTTAGCTTTTCAAATAACTAGAAGTATTACCAGATTAAGTGAAGATGACAGCTGATGTATTTAAGGTTTCACAGTTTAAGGCATCACATTACACTCAACGTTGATCAAATTCACTGCATAACTGCTCATCAAATTACACGAGGTGTCCCCCCCCATGAGAAAAATCTAGTTATGACACCAAATATTTGATACCAAAAAAAAAGAAGTCTATCACGATCTAGCGAATGCCTGCATTCTTCAAATCAGGTGCCGTGGAACCCACCATAATTTTAAGAGTGGCTGTTAAGGATGTGATGCTAAGTAAAAGAAACCAGATAGAAAAGAGTACTTGCTGTGTGGTTCCATGTAAGTGTAGTTCAAAAACAGGAACACCTCAATCTACACTGTTGGAAATCAGGATAGCGCCCATCCTTGGGAGGTAGTGACTGGAGGTGACAAGAAGGAGTGTGAAGGTTGTGATGGTCCATTTCTTGATCCCAGGCTGGTTGCATCAGTGCATTCACTTTGTAAAAATACATCTGACTGTACATATCCCATTTCCATGCTTTTCAGTATGTACATCATGCATCAATAAAACATTCCTCAGAAACAGTCACCTTTGGGTAACCAAGTATACTGTCTCCCAAGTTTCCCTTTCTCCTTAAAGCATGCACACACACACACACACGCACGCAAACACCCACACACAAAACATCAGGATGTCCTGAGCGAAAACTAAAGAAAGTGAACACAAAGTTTTGTCCTTTACACCTTGATTCTCAATTTGTCATGACCTTCAACATTGACACTGAAGATACATTCAAAAGCCAAGTCTTCACTTTGCATTTAAATTTTAAAAATATCATTGAGAATAGCTGTGCAGCCACAGAAGGCAGACTCGGGGAGGCTAGGAGCATGGCCGTGGTCTCACAGCCAAGGGGAAGGTCGGGATTTGGGTCTCAGATATTCCCAGCCTCAAAGCCAGCCAGCCGTCTGCTTTGTAGCAGGTTACTTGCCAGCCTACTGGAAGCACAGGGCAAAGTCAAGGCCTGCCCCATGGAAGAGAGCTGCAGAATTCTGAGACCATCGGTCTAATCTCGCTCTGTGCAGAAACCCCAGAGTAGAAGCTGCTGAGGGGTCTTTTCCTTCCGGGAGGCCCACGAGAACAGCCAAGAGCAGGAACTAAGTCCAAAAAGACAGAACTGAGCTCCTCTCACTAACAGCTTCTTGCAAACAGTTCTGGGAGTTTCTAAACGTCATCCATTCTGAAGGTTATAAAGATGCTTAATGAAACAGGTGGGTGGGTCTGCATGAAAGAAAAGCTATCTGGGGAAGGTCAGCAAGGATTTTTTTTTTCTCTTATACATGCCTTCATTTTGAAATGTTTCTTGAGCAACTACTATATGCCAGGCCCTGAGGATACAATGTGGAAAGAGGCAATGCTCTGGCTGCAAGGAATTCTCCCTAGTAAGCTGAGTACAGGAATGTAAGGAAATAAGACAACAGAGTATTAGTGATGAAATAAAGACGTGGACAGAGTAAATCCTCCTAGGAGAAACGAGAGCCCCTGAATGATAAGAAACACTCTCTCCTTCTCAACTTTCCATCATTAGAGAAAGAAACTTGGAACCATGGAGCTGAAATGGAGCCTAAATACACATAGTGTCAGCAGTTGAATAAATAGGAATTTGACCGTAGTTTTTAAAATCACGCTAAACTCTTAATTCTAATTGTGTTCTATTATCATAAACTACAAAAGAAAAAAAAAAAAACAAAAACAGAGGGGCAACAAATACACTGGAGCCCTGTGCTTCCTCCCTCCTGAGTAATTACCAAAAGACAGTTCACTATTTCCCGTGATTACTGCCTGAGATTGCATTCTTGTCTTTTCAGAAATTTATCTTTGTCCAGGTTCTCTTCTGTTTATATTTATAAGCCATATGGTAGCTTATAATGTTAGAACCACCAAAATAAATTCTTTTGCCTTTAGGATCAAAGAATTGTTGGTGCTGGCGACTCCCATAATTTTCTCAGGAGGCTCAATCTTTCCTCTTGAAAGTTCATTTGACATCTTAATTCTAACTTCAAATTGGCATACAGAAGACAGACAGGAAAAAGAGCCTTGGTTTTCATACTTGTATGACATTCAAAAGTAAAATAAAGGAGTGAAGGAGAGAGAGAAGAGGTTTCATAGTTTTTCATTCTTTTTTATTCCATCAGTAGCCATAGCTGGTCATCAGTGACTTTTCCACTGGCTTTTTGCCTGCAGCCCTTACTTAGCTGATACCAGTAAAGCTCTACATATTTAAAGATGGAGCAAAAGCATTGTCTTATTTTTACACTTCGAAAGGCACTGGATAAAATGTATTTTGGTATCTCCTCTCAAATCACTTAAACCCTATGGGTTAATCTCTACTAAGATTTTAGTTGTATCCACTTTGAAAAGACTGAGCTCCTTTAGAAAGAAAAGGTAATAATCAAGGCATTGGAATAACCTTGATCCCTAGACTCTGGCATTTACCTTCAGTGAGCAATTCTTACTGTCACACTAATTAAGTAAAAACATAAAGGCTTTCCCAATGCTTTACAGGAGGGAACTCTTCTGGCAGACTGTATTTTATGAAATCTGTAAAATGCTAGGAGGCATATCAATAACAGTAATGTTAAACATATATGGAATACATAATTAATTTTCAAATATGATGCACTTAATACTTGAAATCCTAGAGAGCCAATTCGCAGTAATTTGTCTAGGAAAGGAGCTTTTGTTTCTAAAGAAAAGCAAGATAGGTTTGAGACCACAGTGGAGATTTCTGTTTTGTCAGCTGGAAAATGTCTGTTATCAGCAACTAAAAGGTATATTTCTGTGTGGACTACAGTAAAGCACTCCACGGTGGATAAATACGGGCAGAAGGTAGAAGGAAATAAATGAGAGCAGGAGGTTAAAATCGAGATTGTGGCCTGTGGTTCTCTAGGTAAGTAAAAGATGCATTTGGTTGAAACAGTTTTGCACCCTAAATATGCAACATACGTGAGCAGCTCCTGCTGCTATTTCCTGGTCAAAGGTTATTTAATTTATCCTAGTTAAATCTGATCTCAACTGTAATTACCATGCAAAGCTTAAACTCGATCCAGACCCTTCAGTTCAAATCGCCCTAAAATAAAGACAATGACCCCAAACAATTTTCGCATGTGGCCCCCAATCAGAACCCCCGAATATCAGCCAGCTAGTAATGTATTCTTCCTTGTTATTTTATGTCTAATCAAATTAGTTAATCAACTTAGCAAGAACAGGATCTATAAAAACACATTCAAGTAAGAGAAACCAGGAATCTGTGGAATAACAGATTAATTAAATTCATTTTAGCCAACTTTTATTGAATACTTGAAAACATTCAAGGCACTGAATCAGGCACCAATGAGAATTAGGTCCTGGCACTCTCTACCCTCTCATGACACCTGGAAGAAAGGTGCAGATCATGGCCCAGTTGCTTTGGCTGTGTCTCTCTATCTCCACCTCATGGGAGGTGGGTTGTTGTCAAGAGGCAATTATAGTGTCAGTGGCTTATAGCTTCCACCTTCCATCCTAGACCAGTGTTCTTGAACTCAACAGTGCAAGGGCCCTCCTGAATTCCAACACTTCCAGTAGTTTTTCAGTACTTCAGCCCCTGTATTAAATCCTTTTCCACTTAAGACATTGGGTTGGCCAAAAAGTTCGTTCGGGCTTTTCCATAACATGTTACGGAAAACCCAGACAAAATTTTTGGCCAACCCAATATTTAGTGCTTTTTTTTTTTTTTTTCTGCAGTTAATCCTAATGAATGCCCCAGTGCTGTATTTTGGTAAACTAGTGCTGAAATGGAACAGCCAAGAAATGGGAGAAAAGTAGGTTAATGTGTTGTCATCATTCATTCACTCATGCATGCATTCATTACATGATTCACCCATACAAAAATTTATCAAGCATGTACTATGTGCCAGGCAGTGTGTTACTGCCAAATAGCTTTGACCTTTCAAGGAATCAGGGTAGTGATGGGAGTAAAAGAGAGAGCTGGTAACATCCATTAATGTCAAACCCTCTTGCTAAGGTCCCTCTACTCTGTCCCCGGTTTGAAAGCTCTGATAACTGGTTGGTATGCCTTCATCTCTGCATCGTTTACCCATTCTCTCTATTATCTGCTACAGTTTCTCCTGTGTACATTTTACACAAAAGAAAGCCCTGTGCAAGACTTTCCAAAGAGCTATTTCTCTTCTACATTGAGTTTTACTACACATCTTATAATACAAAAATAAGCATATTCCCAGTTATACACAATTAACATGATATGACTCATTAGGGATAAAATATAGTCTTTTATTCCAGAATATAAGAATTAAATTATTTTCTAAAAACATGTGCACTAAAATCCATATACATGTTTACTAGCAAAAAGGACATGCAATTGCCTTTAAAAACAGTCAGGTGTTTAGACTGCCATGAATAAGTAAAAGAGAATCTACTCAAAGTAAGAATCACAGAAGCTCCCTGTGGTTTTAAAAAAAATAAAGATGATGAGTTTTTACATTTTCAGGAAATATCAACCAACTCTCCAAAATTTATCAGATAGTCACATTAGTCAGACAATCTGCACATCAGCCTTGATATTCATCGTGACTGGCAATGGTAACCTTTTGGCTGGAATCCTTTTGGATTTTTATTGGCACGTGTGAGTGGCAAGGGTCTGCTGACTTGCTTTGTCCTTCATGAATCTGGTACAAACAAACACTAAAGATGCATAATGCCCCACTGCACGTGCAGCTAAATCATATCTAGCCTTGGAAGCCCCACGCACATCCAACCTGCTTGAAGCTAATGCCAATTACCCCGGCATATACTGATCTCTTGTCATTATGAGTGTCTATTGCTTCACAGAGAGATCTATCTGACAAGTTTACCATTAAGTTGTTTCCTACTCGTTTCAAGGATGGGTTTACAATTCTCAAGCTCATGTCTTAATATTTATGCATTTATTTAGTGCCTAGTCATCAAACTGCAAGTTGATAGTACAAGATGGAAAAACATAGAACCATGGCTTAAGAGATATACAGTCTAGTAAGGAAGTCAGACAGCGTAGCACAGAGAGTATCTGTCTGAAATAAGGGAAAAGTGTGAGAGAGGCTTAGACAATTCAACCAGCTAACCAACCCTGATTTCTTCCTACTGAAAAAGAGAAAACAAAGGGAAGACAGTGATGAGGTGAAACTAGTGAAAAAGAAAGACAGCCACCGTGGGTTCAGGTGAAGAGTTGCCTTGACGAGTCCCACAAGCCTTCTCTCTGGCTCCAAAGTGAGGGTGACACCTTGACCATGGTCCAAGCTGAGCAGCACTGTATCCAATCTCTCCTTCAACTAAATGACTAGGGGCTGCGATGGGCAAGACCCAAGGGCACTGCCAATCAAGTAAGGGTTCGGCATCTTCTCTCTTTTCCCAGTGCTGACTGGGGGCTCCTGAGGTCACATGTGCCTTCTGCTTATGTACCTAGAGCTCACATGGGTCCCAGCAGGGCTCCTGGAGATGCCCAGAAAACCAAATCACTCAGACTCATACCTCAAAATGTCCTTGCATAAAATAAAAGTAGAATACACTGCTCATGACACCATTTCTTAGGAATAGCTCTTTGTGTATCTTTCTGAAACTTTTTTTTTCCTTGCCAAGCTCTGGGTGAGAACAGTCTCCAAATCTTGTTTAAAGTTCTTCACCATGTGTTCACTCTCTTATGACCTGACTTTTGCTCCAATCCCAGTGCTTGGCCCCACTACAACTGTTCTCCATCAAAGTTAAGAATGATGCCCAAGTAACAGGTCTGTTTCTCATTATCAGCCCCCTTCTCACAGTTTGTGATACTCTCTCTCCTCTGGTTCTTTCTAAATCCTGTTACTCCCTCTGCTTTTCTAGTCTTTCTTTTCCCTCCTCTATATCACTTCATTTTTACTGTGTAACAAAAATGTAAGAAGCACCAGTGGACTGTAACAAGCACTATTTACTTAGCATGCATCTGCTCACTGGGGTTTAGCTAGGGGTCTGTGGATCTGTGAAACTTGCTCACGTGTCTGTGCTCTGGCTGGGGACTCTGCTCCAGGCTGGCTTGAGTAGGGGACCTTGACTGTTCTTTGTCTTGTTTCTCCTCCTCCTCATGGGACCACTGGGCTAGTTTGGTCATGGCCTTCTCATTTTTCCTTTTTATTCTTTTTCAAATTCTTTTCCCATTTAGGTTGTTACATAATATTGAACAGAGTTCCCCGTGTTACACAGTAGGGCCTTGATGGTTATCCATTTTCAATATAGCAGAGTGTACATGTCAATCTCACACTCCCTAACTGTCCCTCCCCCCCACCCTTTCCCCCTGGTAACCGTAAGTTTGTTCTCTAAGTCTGTGAGTCTGTTTTGTAAATAAGTTCATTTGTATCATTTCTTTCTAGATTCTGCTTATAAGCGATATCATACGATATTTCTCTTGCTCTGTCTGACTTACTTCACTCAGTATGACAATCTCTGGGTCCATGATCATGGCCTTCTCATGATGCTGGCAATAGTGTAGGAGGGCAAAGGGAGAGGTACGGCCCCTCGAGGCTGAGGGGCTGAACTTACAATCATCAATTCCATGTCACAGTGTTGACCTAAGCAAGTCACAGAGAGGAACCAGACTAAAAGGATCATATACTCTGTTTCTTTAGTGAGAGAAACTGTAAAATTACAAGGCAGAGGGCATGGACATAAGATGGTATGAAGAACTGGAGATCAAGGCTATTAACACAATCTATCCACTCCTCTCCCCAATAATTCATATACGTGTGCATGCATTTATGTAAATGTATGTGTATATCCCCTCAACATATACAAATATTCATTCATACACACACACACACACACACACACACACACACACACACACACACATTGCAGTGAATCTCAACCCAGAGCAATTCTGCCCCCTCCATCAGAGGACAGTTGGCAAGGTCTGGAGACATTTTTGGTTGTCATGACACTGGGTGGTGGTGGTCTAGTGTGATACTGGTATCTATCGTGTAGAGGCCAGGGATACTGTTAAACATCCTATAGTGCACAGGTCCTCCCAACAAAGAATGATCCAGGCCAAAATGTCTCCTGTGCCAAAGTTGAGAAACCCTAAAACATGCACTCACACACACACACACACACACACACACACACACACACACACACAGAAAGAAATGGAGAGTGAGAGAGATTTTCCTCTAAGTCTTGCAGTGATTGTTGGCTACGTCTCCAGCCATTTGGATCACTGATCTGGAAATGGTCCCTAAATCCACATCTCTCAGAGCTGATCCAACTGCCATCTTGCCAATCCCACTATAATGGTTCCTCGAATCTATGACAGAAACAGACTCTAACTGGATTTATCTCCAAACTGAAGTCCATGATCCTGGTTTGTTTGTTTCTGTGAGTGGTACCTCAGCACGGCCTAAGGAAAGCACATGGGTCCAGAGTCAGTGGGTCCTAGATGCAGGTCACTGTCTATCAGTTACCAGCTGTGTGTCTATTAGCCAAGCATTCAGCCTCTCTCAGCCTTAGCTACTGCATCTATAACATTACCTTTTCCGAGGTTGGCATAAGCATTTCAAATTAATTGAAATGTATGAAATTCAGTAAATATTAGTTCCTTCTCAAATAGTAAACCTTGGGCTTATCTTTGGTCCAATTAGTTACCAAGCTTGAAAAAATTCAAGAGCTATCACTCTTGAAGTTTTCTCATCTTCCAGGCACTCATTACCTGCTCACAGGAGGCACTTGTTCTGCTTATCTTTTGAGATTGTTTAATTGTACCTGCTCCATAAGATTGTTGTAAGTATGAAATAAAATGGTGTATGTACATCCTTAGCAAAGAGCCCGGTATGGCTAATAAGTGTAAGCTGCTATTATTTTCTTTACTCACATTATTATTATTTATTGATATTATGGAAAAAGGGCACCTTTTTGCTTCAAATTTTTTAAAGTACTGTTTTTTTAAAAAAAAAGATGTCAGGTCACCATTTATTACGGACCAGGTGCTATGCTGTCCACGTTATGTTACATGTATTGTTTGATAAAATCCCCACCACACCCTAATGATAGTAGCATCCTACAGATGAAGGCAATAATGACTGAGGAATTAAGTCGCATGCCAAAGCCACACAGCTAGTGAGTCTCAGAGCTGTGATTCCCTCTCATTTCCCACTTCAAAGGACAGGGAAGCTACTCTTCTGTGTCCTTCACTCATCCCTAAATCATACAAACCCAGAAAGACTCTGGTTTCCCCTATTAGAGACAGAAAAATGGAAAATACTTGGAAAGATACAGATATTAATGATTTGGTATATTACCTCTATCTTAGATTTCTGCATCTCAAGGCCAAGGTCAGAGAAAAGTGCTTAACACAAAGAGATGAAAGCTTCAATTCTCTAATGGCAAAATTCAAAGCATCACTGAGGTATCCATGTTGTGGTAGGTAATCCTCCCTCAAATTATAGCATTTAGGGAAAATTGCCCATTTTGCATTTTTGGACAAAGGTTATATGTCTTCATTTTTTATTGCACAAATTTGAAGTAATTTCTGATTAACGAATTCCTTTTAAATTGCTTGCTATGCATGTTCCTTCAGAAATCCAATTACAATTCCATTATCGGGAGGCATGAATTAGAAAGTAAAGACATGCTTACATAAAATTAACATACCAATAGTTTTTCTTGCATTGATAAGCAAATTTCTTTTCATATCAGAAACCATTCATACAAAGATGCTCATTATAGACATTAGAATCTGTCAGTACATCACACGCTGTACACCCCAATCATGCTGCACCCAACATTTGCCCAATTCAAATAGACTCATAAGTCCTTTACTGAAAAATGTTTCTTCTGGATATAGGCATAGTCATAAAAAATCTTTCATTTGTAGCCATAAATTTACCGCTCACCCTTAAATGTGTAATAATTATAGGATTTTTCTGATCTATTTGGTTCTACCCAATTTGATTTCCAAGTTTTGAGGTGAAGAAGAAGAAGACATCTTTGCATAAGTCCAATGTAAGAGAAAGTAAATTATATGAGCTTTATCTTATATGTGACTTTTCCAGGGGTAATCTGTAAGCACATCAAATGATGTTAGAGAACAGTCATATAAGTAATAGAGCAATGCCTATAAGCAAAGTCTATAATTTTGTCTATAAGCAAAATGGTTTAATTGTCTATAAGCAAAGTAGCCATATTTGTATTAGAATTACGCTTACAAGTTTAAGCAGATACTCATTTAGAAGCTGAATCTAAGGAAATATCATGCTTTTCCTTCTTTTGCTTTGGGGAAAAAAATAACAACTGTGATTAATTTGAATTAGGAAAGGAAATCACAATGCTAGCGTTTGCTGATATATTCCTTTATATGCTCATTTTATCAAGTAAAAGGGGATGGCACTTTTTGGACAGTGTCAGCATTAGTCTAAATAATTGGTTTTGGAGGCAATATCCCTGCTAAATGGAGTGAAGACAATTTGGAGCCTTCACTCAAAAGAAAGACTCTTCACTCGGCAATTTTCCCTTAACATATCATCAATAAAGACATCTCAGTTTCACCCACTTAAGGTCCATGTCATGGGGTAATTTCACTAAAAGCTGACCACATGACATAAAGAAGAGAGCTTGACAATTACACATCTGACTCAGGACTGCATTATAGTTCTTGACTTAAGCTTTAGAATTATCTTTCCCACCCAGTGGTTCAACTGGAAGATAATGATGTGAGGCTCTCTGAAGAGGATCAGACGGGTAATATCAAAAGCCCTGGAGTCCTAAGTACATGAATCTTTCAGAAATTCAAGTCTGGGTTATATCTCCATGGGAGGAAAAACATCATGCATATGTTTGGTCAGAAAAGAAAATAATTTCTGAACTGTGTCTCTTAACCCCTCACTAAGGATCCCTGTAATGTGCCTTTGTACTAATAACCCCACAGTTGGATCTCAAGAAGAGGGTCCTGCTTACAAGGAGGCATTCAGATGTGTCATGAAAAATAAACAAGTCAAAAATGGAAAGCAAAGTAAGAACATATGAAACACACCATAAACCTCCAGCACTGGGAACTCAGCTGTGAAAATAGCTTGTTAAAATCACTTCGTGTCTGATTAAAAAAAAAAAAAAAAAAAACCTTTCTACAAAAACAGCCACGTTTGAAGTCTACCACTGCTACAAGATAAAATGTAGCCTTTAAGAAACTTCCAATATAGAAATACATGAAGTGTTTAGGAAAACAAAGTTCTGTTGACCTTATGTGTGAAACTGCACTTTTGCTGGTATACAAGTGCCTTACTGAAAACTTCAAGTTGAGGAAGTTTGACTTGGTGGGAAATCATCACAGAAGCAACAAATGTCCTCTGTCCAATGTTCTCCATCACAACTGGCAATACATGGGGCTTCCCTGGTGGCGCAGTGGTTCAGAGTCCGCCGGCCGATGCAGGGGACATGGGTTCGTGCCCCGGTCCGGGAAGACGCCACATGCCGCGGAGCAGCTGGGCCCGTGAGCCATGGCCACTGAGCCTGCACGTCTGGAGCCTGTGCTCCGCAACGGGAGAGGCCACAACAGTGAGAGGCCCGCATACCACAAAAAACAAACAAACAAACAAACAAAAACAACAAATGGCAATACTGAGTTCTGAATACATTGAAGAAAGTAAGAGGAGACATAAAACAGGGTCTAGAACATTTTGACTAAAATTCTAAGCATATTAACTTGGGAAATCATTGCTAACATAGCTGTCTCAGCTTGTCTTGGCAGTTATAAGGGAAATATATGCCTTTAATTAGAGGTCACTAACTTTCTTTGCCGATTATCTCCAACTAAACCATGAGAATCACATAGTATATGAACCCTAGCTTTTCTTCCTAAAAGGATTCATTTACTTGGCACCATCAAATACAGTTCTCCTGAAAAAAGAAAATGGCATCTTAAAGAGGGGAGCATAATTAGGAATGGATTCCAACTAATTGTTATGGCTTCTTAGGCTCTTTCAAGCCATTCTGTAGAAGCACCTTCTAAACACATTTTCTCCTATAAATAACATTTATAAATTCCTCTTTCTTTCTTAATCTAACAAGCTTAAAGCTCTCCTTTCTATTCTTACTAAAGAAAATGTGCCTTGTGTTGAAACCACGATGGTCTGAATCTACAGAAAAGGGAAGCAATGGGAATTCCTCAGAAGATTTGCTTTCAGTAAGCAAAACCTTTGCTGTAAGTTAGATGGAACATGCGATTTATCTGGATCATTCTGAAATGCGAACTAGGAATTCTGTGAGGTCAAACTGTTGTTACACTGCCAGGGTCTCATGGGTCTCTTACCACAGGAATGAGCTTGAGGGCCAACAAAAGTGCAAAACCATCCTTCAGGGGCTGATTGAAGGGTGAATCTACTTTGCATGGCACCCAGAGTGCTCCTGCTGGGGGCTGGGACCCTTATCAGTCTCAGAGGCCAACAGCTAACAATGGTCGGGTTCTGTATAAAACACTGGGATTCTAACCTCACCTCAGTCCTTGAAGAATAAGGAATCTTGGAGAATTACACTTCCTTCTGGCCCATTTCTTCATTTATAAAATGAAAGCTATAGGCAAGCACTCCTAAATTTGTTTCACCAACCAATGTCTCTGTAAAAAGCAAAAGCCTAAAGGAAGGGGAAAGGTCTAGCATAGTTAAATACATTTGGAAAATGTTGTAAAAGGGAAACATTTGTTTTAGACAGGACTCCTCAGAGCCTTTAAATAAAGTCTATTTGTCTGATGTACTCATATCTAAACAACATTAAAACGTTCAAGTAGTTTCTACTTGCTAAAGTGGTAGGTGCCCACTAAGTGCCCCAAATTTTCTACTTCTCTCAGAAGAAACATCTTCTTTATGGTTAAAACATCTAGTAAATGCTGTTTCCTGGAGTTGGTGGAGAAGAAATTGTGATCCTAATATATCCTAAGTAAAGTTTCACATGCAAGAGTGACATTGTCATCTCCATTCATATCAACTCTTACAGCCACCTCCTCGATCTCATAATTCTCCCCCTTTCTGAGATCAGGTTCACCTGGCCTTTCCAAAGCTCACTCCTCCATTCTGTTTGAAAGCAGCTCTCCTGCTATTGGAATGAGGTTTCCTATTTAAAGCAAGTTAGGAGTTAACAGACTATTTTCTTTGGCAGCCTGGGGTAATTTGCTTGCACCTCGTTGATGCTTTTTTTTTCCCAGTTTTCTTTCTTCCTTTACCCAACTGAATCTCCATCATCAGTTTTTGGCTTTTTGCTCCACTGCATTTCTCTAATGCTAAAGGGACTGAGAACTTGCTCTCCTTCTGCCAGAGCAAACAGCAAGAGGGCTGGTTCCTGCCCAGGGCACTGTGGCCACACGGGGGAAGTTAGCTGATGCTGGGGAATGCTCAGGACTCAACGCTTTTCCGCATCACCTTTTAACCATGGGCACAGTTGAAAAGATCAGCCTCCTTCTCTCCAGCCCCCAGCCGCCCACTCCCCAAATCTTGCCCTATAAAACCAGTAAGTTAGAAACCAGGTGAGGAATTCTTAAAATATGTGTCTCTAAGAGAAGAAAATTTTAATTCAGAGAAGTAAGGGAGCGGAGGAGGTTGGGGAGAGGGTGGGTAGAAACACAGAATGGGCTCCTACTTTATTCCCTACCTTCTCACACATTAGGCAGCAGATGTGGTTTATATTAACCACATCGTGCAGGCAGATTTGCACCCACCAGCTTTGACATGACCATTTTGAGGCAGGAAATTCAATACCCGAAGGCAGGGCACCCATAGCATAACTTACTGGGGAATTCCATGAATGTTGAACTAAACACGTGAAAAGAAGTATATATATAAAAAATTCAGAGAAGTGAAAGAGTTCTTTGGTTAGAAACGTAGAGTAAGCACATTAATGTAAAATTTAAATCCCATCTTAGAATGGCACTCTGATTGAACGTGACTGTGCAACTGCGAGTTAAAGGTCAGCCAGAGGGCTTCCCTGGTGGCGCAGTGGTTGAGAGTCTGCCTGCCGATGCAGGGGACACGGGTTTGTGCCCCAGTCCGGGAAGATCCCACATGCTGCGGAGCGGCTGGGCCTGAGAGCCATGGCTGCTGAGCCTGCGCGTCCGGAGCCTGTGCCCCGCAATGGGAGAGGCCACAACAGTGAGAGGCCCGTGAACCGCAAAAAAAAAAAAAAGTCAGCCAGAGTGGAAGTGACATGAAAAGGCACATGTGATCAAAGCTTAAAATTTGGTGTTCCTTTCTAGAAGACCTGCCTCTTGGTCAAGATATCCTCTCATTGCTCAAAAGGATCAAGTTGAAAGAGTATAAAACGATAGGGGGGGAAAGACTTCATTGATCTCTTCTGCATTTGAAGGTGTATAACCCCCTCCTTTCTTCTATAGAAGTTTTTCTTCTTATATTGTAAAACTAGAACATCATACTATTATAATTATTTTATGCTGCAAACTCAGTTTCAATAGGATTGTAATAGTTTACAGTAAGATCATATATGTTAACAGCTTAATAAAATGTTTATATGTGCTAGTTTACAAGTTAAAATAGGTTCTTTTTTATCACAACAGACAACATTTTGTGTAAAGGGAATTAGAAAACTACAAAGGAAATGAAGCCTCCCTAATGATCCAGTGCATTTTTTCCCAAAGAATAAAAACCAGGCTTCTCACATACAACAACAATGCAACTCAGGTTAAAAAAAAAAAAAAAAAATCACTGCCTCTGTGTGTTTCTGACACAGGCAACAATAATATTTAAAGACACAAATTCACACACACACACATTCACACACACGCACACATGCACACACGCACACGAGGCCCGATTCCTCCTATTCCATCAGCTACTTCTATAGAATTTAGAGAAATCTCTGTGCCCACTCATAAAGAGGTATAGGTCCAAGATCCTTTAACTCCCCAAGATGATTTAGTCCACTAAAAGCCCTGGTGCTCAGATCAAATCTACCCCAGGCCTGCTTTGGCGATGGATAACTATTAAAATCAGAGGCAGGGTTTCCCTGGTGGCGCAGTGGTTGAGAGTCCACCTGCCGATTCAGGGGACTCGGGTTCGTGCCCCGGTCCGGGAAGATTCCACATGCCATGGAGCAGCTGGGCCCGTGAGCCATGGCTGCTGAGCCTGCGCGTCCGGAGCCTGTGCTCTGCAACGGAAGAGGCCAAAACAGTGAGAGGCCCGTGTACCGCAAAAAAAAAAAAAAAAAAAATCAGAGGCAGAGCTGGGTCCTCTCTGCCAGGGATGATCAGCAACAAAAGGTTCCACGTTGGAAACACTTCCCTGCACTTACTTGCTCCTTGGCAAGCCAGAGGCTCAGGGAAGCTGGACATCACAGAATAAGGTCTAGCAGCTAGACAGCCCTTTGATCCATCAAATAGACCCACTGCACTATCCACACGTCTCAAAATACAGCTAATCTGTTCCTACTGAAGAAATCCTCACGTGGTCTGTTACCTAGGAGATAGTCTGTGTTTTACACAATCCAAGCAATTGGTGAAGTTGATTGACAAGGGTCTCCTCCCCATGCAGAAACTTGGGGAGGATGGAAAACAGATCTCGGCCCTGGTGTGAACACAGGATACTGGACATGGGGTGAAAAAGCATCAATAGTGTCAGATCGGGGTGACAAATATAAACAGAGTTTCTACTTCTAAAAGGGTTCTCATGTTCACCTGTAAGAAACTTGAGAAACAACTTTGCCATCACCCAGAGAATGCAAAAGCCAACACAGGTGTATGCAGAAGTTAGCTTCATAGGACAAAGCCCTGCCCTGGGTGATCAACAATCATAATTCAATAATTACTAACAGCTAGTCTATCAGCTCTAACTATGGCCTAAATGCAATGCAAGATTTTTGTGTGCATTATCTCATTTAAACCACAATGATTCTATGAGGGCAGTCCTATTATCATGTCCAACTGATAATTCAAGGAAGAGAGGTATAGGGAAGATAGAGTTTGCCCAAGGTCACAAAGATAGTGATATGAAGCGAGAAATCCCAGACTTTCTGCTATTAGACACTGGACTCTCTATCAGCAGGTTCAGATGCCTCCTCTTAGCTCAAACTGTTGGTCTAAGACCACAAGCAAAGGAATTTGCAGAGCCAGTGGCAGGCAGGATAAAGGCCTCCCAAAAACATCCACATCTTATTCTCTGGGACCTTTAATTCCATATGTTAACTCTCCTCTACCGTGTAATATAACATATTCACAGGTTCTGGATTCACAGGTTGCTAATCATCTGACTTTAAAAGAGGAAGATGATCCTGGATTATCCAGGTGAGCCCAGTGTCATCATACGGGTCCTTTTACATGGAAGAGGAAGGCAGAGCACATCAGAGTGAAGCACCATGGGAAAGACTTGATCAGCCATTGCTGGCCTGAAAGATGGAGGAAGGGACCCACACAAAGGCATGCAGGCAGCCTCTAGAAACTGGAGAAGACAAGGAAATGGGTTCTCTCCTGGATCCTCCAGAAAGGAATGTAGCCATGCTGACACCTTGATTTTAGCTGAGTACCATTCCAGCTCTACAGAACTGTACTAGAATAAATGTGTTATTTTAATTGGTTAAGTTTGTGGCAGCAATAGGAAACTAATATAGAGCCCAAGACTCAGTCATCAGGGTTTTGAAGCAAGAAGCTGATCAAGAGAAAGAACCATGTGGGCCTCCAAGTAAGGCAGAAGGTAAGACCTAAGCAGAGATGGTTCCTCCCAGAACTAGTTCAGAGCTCTCACCTTATCCTCAGGGCAGAGAAATGAAGTGGAGATGAGAAGCTGCTCTGCATCGTCTCTGGTGCTTGACTCTAAGTAGGCAGGGAGATGTGTGTTGTTCTCTTCACAGGCTGAGGGCTCCGTCATTCTCATCAAATCCCAGTTATCTTAATAGACTCCACAGGAAAAGAACCCTCTCGGTATTGTTACACATAGCATCTGTCCAGGGAGCCCTCTACCTGACGATGAGAGTCAAGACTGATGCTCAGAGTGGGCAAAACCAGGCCCAGAGCACTCTGGGAGGATTCAGGCCAGCAAAACTGACTTCCATTTGCCATGCAGTCTGGAACACAGGACAGCTTCCGGGCAACCTTCAGTAAGGGACTGGCGGAAATGCCATCTCTCGGGGACTGGATGCTTTAGTTCCTTGAGTTGTAGCAGAGATGTTATCCAGTCTCTTGGCACCAAGGAAACCAATGAAGAGGGAGGTTATCTCCGTAGTCAAACTGCAGGTCTGACAGGCAGGGAGGATAGACCGTATTCATCAGATACATTAACAGAGTTTAACCTCTTGAGGGCTAAGAGTTTTTCCTTTCATCATGAAAGGATGCAGGGGTACATGCTGCAGAGATGGTAGATTTCTATCAAAAAAAAAAATCTAGGTGTGGGAGAGACTCTGGTGCCTAGCAACATAGGGTCCCCTCTTGGACTTGAGTACTCTGCTAGAGGACTGTCACCAGCCCCCTGCAGCAAGGTGTGGTCATGGTGTTGATGTAGGTCATCTTTAGGAGGATGCACAGGGTCCACATTCTCTCTTCTTCTGTCTGTCAACCAGATGCAAAGGATCCAGGGAAGGAAGCCAAGGACTCTGGGTGTGGTGAGCACAGTGACTAAATGGCAAGAGCTGAGATCCTAGACCCTGGAGAAGAGCCCCTCGTGGACAATCCATACTGGACTTTTTGCTGACACAAGAAACAAAGGCTCATTGTGTTAAACTATCTGGGTTTCAAGGCCACTGGTTATGAAAGTTGTCCAGACTAATATGCTGGATTTTACAAACCAAGGAACTCTTCCCAGACTGATGATTCAGCAATTGCTAAAAATATTGCCCACCCTTGCATCATAAACAACAGCAAGATGCTCTCCTGTATCAGATGGATATTTCTTATTAGGCTTGTTACCTCCCTGTTCAAGAAATTCTACCTTAACTGGCTTATTTCTCTTTTCTACAAGACTCTGAATTCCTTGAGTAGCTGTCTAATTTATCCTTCCACTTCCTCTGCTGAAGCAATGTTACCAAATGAGTGGGACTCAATCTGTATGAATGAATGAATGAATTCGCATCTTCTGCCACTGTCACTCACTTATTTGGTTCAGCTTATGTTATAGACAACCTTTCAACTAAATGTCCTCTGAATGGCCTCTGCATATACTGCTGTGGGACAGCTTTAATTAACCTGACAAAACAGCACTGCAAATGTAAATGTTTCCCAAAAATGTTTAATGTGAGTAGCATATGCTCACAATACAACTAAGAATAGACTAAGAATTGACTTCATGGTAAGCAACACAGAGTGTTATGAAGCTGTGAGTAGCCAACTATAAGTTTTATGTGATTTTTAAAAATACATTAGACTCAAATTAGTCTGAACTCATATAGCAATTATTGACTCACTCATTAGGAGTTAATCACGAACTGTCTTATGGCATCTCCCCTGTTGCTTTGAACTCAGTAAATTGTTAATTATCACAGTGAACTTCCAACTTACATAAACCCAATATAGGCAGTGCTCACTCAGAAATGCCCTGCTGAAATTCTTAGGTTTTTATCATGTCTCTATTGCTTCCTAGATATGAAACCTGGGAGAAGTGACTTACCCATAAAATCGGTATAATATTAGTGCTTAACTCATAGGGGTGGGATGAAATGAGATAACCCACATGAAGCATTTCACAGCCCACCTGGCTAAGGAGGCCATCCACCAATGTCAGCTGTAAATATCATGGGTGCAAGGTTTTAGGTGGGTCCCCAACTCTCTATAAACCTGAATTTCTTCACCTAGGAAAATAAAAAGAGGCACAGACACAAATGTCTCTGGCACCACAGAACCATGTGTACTGCTCTGACAAAGTTCCCAAACAGTAAACAGAACTTGTGGTAAACCAGTCATGGAGTCACCGGGACGCATAGGATGGTTATGTCTTGGGTGAATTTTTTTTTTAATGGTTGACAAGCTTTGAAATAAATTTGTGCAAGAAAGCCCACAATGTTGTAACATGCGATTGTTTTATTGATCTCAGTTGTAGAATAATAGGAAAGAATTTCCATAAGCCACGGAGATGGGGGCACTTCCTTTAGCCTGGACTCCAATCTGATCTGGGCACACTTCACTCAAACAGCTTCCTGCACTCCCAAGGGGAGATTCAATCAGCAACAAAGGGCTTCCTTCCGGCTGCGGGCTGTGAAAAGCTGAATAACCAATTCAGCCATGTTAAACCCAATCTCTCCCCTCAGGACAGAAGGAAACAGTCAATTTGGACATAGATTAGAACAAATCTCTTGAGATATCATCTATGGAAAGGGAAAAAAGAGTTCCTATGTCAGTGTGTGAGAGAGGAGGGCCCAGGAGTGTGGGCTCTGGGAAGTGTGCGCTCGCCAGCTATTATAATTGTTCAAATGACGCTGGTGACTTAAACTGCTACAAGGATTGCGGGTTCCCTGAGTCACCCAGAACCACACGCATGTCCAGGGCCCAGCAGAATGCCTGGGAGGGAGGCCAGAGCCTGAGCTACATACTTTATGTCCATCATTTATATCAGTCCTTACAAAAGCCCAGCTGTGTGCATTCTAAGAAAAAAAAAGCCCAGCCTTGTATGTATCAATCATCCCATTTACAGATAAGGAAACCAAGACCCAGACTACGAAACAGATGGAGCTGGCACTTGCCTCTAGTGAACATTACTTCTAAAAACATGCTTTTCCCATTATCCATACAGCCTGCTACCAAGATAGTGCTTAGTAAACATCAGCTTCAGAAAAAAAAAAAAAGAAAAATGCACCTCTTTTCAAGAAAAGGCAGGAGTCAGTGGAATCAAAGGAAAGACTGCCTAGGTTCTTAGCATATCTTCAGAAGGGTATTCCATCGAGGACTGCCTTCCCTCCCTATTTTGACATAATTATGAATAACGAACAGCTCTTCCCTCCTTGTGGCATTTTATATTTTACAACACATTTCATCATCAGTGCCATATTCAATTCTTATCAATAACATTGTTAAGTTGTTACAGCCAACAGCATCATCTATTTTGTGGGTACGGGAAAGTGATTTTCCTCAGACACTAGTCTGATTCTTGGTATGCCCATTAGAATCAGCTGGGAGCTCTGCACACACACCCAGACCAGGGCTGAACCCCAGACCACGTGACTCAGAATCATGTTGGTGTTGGTGGCCAGAGATACGTAAAGTAATACACGAAAGTAATATTTTTTTTTTTTTTTTTTTTGCGGTACGCGGGCCTCTCACTGTTGTGGCCTCTCCCATTGTGGAGCGCAGCTCTGGATGCGCAGGCTCAGCGGCCAGGGCTCACGGGCCCAGCCGCTCCGCGGCATGTGGGATCCTCCCGGACCGGGGCACAAACCCGTGTCCCCTGTATCGGCAGGCAGACTCTCAACCACTGCACCACCAGGAAAGCCCGACATTAATAATTTTGATCACATGTTGAAATAAAAAATATTTTGAATATACTGGGTTAAATAAAATATATTATTAAAATTATTTCCACCTATTTTCACTTTTTAATGAGTCTATCAGAATTTAAAATTACCAATGTGGTTCATATTTTATTCCTATTGGATGGAGCTGCTTTAGGGCAAGTCTGTGCTTATCATTTCACATGTATTTTCTTATTTCACCACCCCATCCACTCTATAACATGGAGACTCCAAATAACCCCATTTGAAGGCTAAAATAACTGAGGCACAAAGGGTGGAAGTACTCTGCCCAAAACCACAGAGTTGGTGAGAGATGGAGCCCAGATGTGCTCCAGGCAGATAGAGCCCAGTTTACGCTAAAGCAGGACACTATACAATGCATTCTCTCTTTTTCAGGCGATGGAATCTGTGTAGATTGGATAAGTAAGGAAGAACCTAAAGAAATAAGCTGTTGTCCATTATTTTGCTAAAGGATCTACTACCTACACATAAATTCAAGTTCACATGTTAGGACCAAAATAATTTGAAAATCCGACATAGAATATTGTTTTTGGCGATGGAATATTTCAATAGCAGTAATCTGGCACAAGATACATATTCTCATCTTTAAAAGCAGATATTTAGAATCATTTGATTCTGCTTTAGCTCTCATTGTCCACCAGTAAAGAGACTGCATATTCCTTTCTGTGCTCACAATTAGAATCTTGGAATCCTATCTACGCAATGATATTGATTTCTAGGAAAATCTGATTTTAACTGATTCTAGATCCTGAAATGAAGCCTAAAAGAAAAGAGCTAAATCCTGAGGGATGGCTCAGGGCCAACTGAGGTTCAGTATATTAAGAGACAGTGAAGCACCCTAGAAGGCATTAAACACCTTGTCCTCCATGTATTTTCTGCTTGTTAACTCATTTATTAACTAGCCATTGTTTTGAAAGATGAGGACAAATTCCCTCATCTCTAGTGGCAAACAGGTGGACAATATATTTACATCTTCAGGAGACTTTAGAGGAATGATACAATTAAGAGTTTTTTACTTCCATCATCTTGTTCCCTGTAACTAATTGGCCAGGGAGGCAGGTGGTGAAATATGAAACTTACTTTATGCAAGGAGAATAATACATCATGCTTTGTGCAATCAGATAGCAACTGAAAAGCTGTGTAGACAGTGAATTTTTGATCAATTGAATGATCTTTTCCAACTGCCTTAGAAATACTTTACCTTCACATCAATCAGCATTGGCTTCTAAATCTTATTATTATCTAAGTAATTAATGAATGACAAATCAAGACTGACAGGCACTAATAATCCATATTCTTGAAAAATGTCTTCATGTTTTCTGGAATGAGATGGCATAAAAATAACTGAGCAGATCAGTAGACTGCTGTCTGGACAGCTAGGTAGCTCGATCAGTGGGTAGGAAAAAGAGGAAGAAATAAATAAATAGAGGCCATTATCTGAAAGAAAGCTTACAAATGAAGGAATCCATCTGTAATAGCATTAAATGAGAGGTATCTCACAGTTGCAAAGATTAAATGAAAACTTTAAAAAAGTTCTTTCCACCGATTCTGCCACATATAAAAAGCTAATACCTGTTCATTACTGTTTCTTTAATTATCATTACAGTTACTTGGGGGGATGGAACAATGGCGTTGGCATCTTCCCACCCACCTCCTCCAATACACAGAGGAGAGGGTTGGGAGGATGCACCTCCCACTCTGCTCTGCACAGAATAGGGTGTTTGTATGTATTACTCTCTTGCACCAAACTTCACATCCTGATTCCACAATGGATTCAGGGTACAGTGGATCAAACGGTATCTCCCAAAAAGATAGGTCCAAATCCCAACCCCCAACATCTGTGAATGTGATCTTATTTGGAAATGTATTCCCAATAAGATATATGAATGTATTAATGATCTAAGGACATCCTGGATTCAGGGTCCTAAATCCAATGACTGGTGTCTTCATAAGAGACACAAAGGGAGTAAGGCCATGTGAAGATGGAAGCAGAGACTGGAGTGATGCAGCCAGAAGCCAAGGAGTTCCAAGAGTCACCAGAAGTTTAAAGAGGCAAAGAAGTATTCTCCCCTGAAGGCTTCACAGGGAGCATGGCCTCATGGCTCTACCAACACCTTGACTTCGACTTCTGGCTTCCAGAACTGTGAGAGAATAAACTTCTGTTGTTTGGAGCCACCAAGTTTATGGTACTTTGTTACGGTGGCCCTAGGAAATTAATACACAGGGGTTTTCCAGAACAAATGGGGAAGATTTCCTAATATCTGGATACAAGGCTATTCTCCTACAAGCATATTCTATTCCCCACCCAATGGAAATGGGAGCCAATAAACTGGTTTCGGGAATGCCACAAAATGAACAGCTAACTCTTAGTAAAATTTTACTAGAGAGAATGGTGAGATGTGCCTCCTTTCACTCTAAACCCGACCACCAGGAAAAAGAGCTGAAGGTCATCAGGATGCTAGATGTCTTGTTTCTGTGCCTTGAGCTTGCTTGCCTAGACTCCAAAATGTCCTGCGCAAACCCAGAAAGACAACAATATGAGGTCTGTTCAGGTTGTTTATAATCAGATCATCTGTGGCGCTTTTCTACTTGAGCATTTTGAAACAGAAGGAAACAATTTTGTTTTAAAAGTCTCACCAGATGAAAATGCTGAGACACCATCTGAATGCTACTGCCTCGTGCTCTAAATGTGGTCCACGGACTGGTAGCATGGACGTCCCTTAAGAGCTTGTCACAAATGCATAACAGCAGGACCCTTGCCAGATCTACTGAGTCAGAATTTGCATTCTTAATTAAGAGCCCCAGGTGTTTGGTTGGCATGTGAAAATTTGAGATACCCTACAGTGGAGTATTTAGTTGACAGCTTTTTCAACAGCCATGAAATTATGCCATCTTAAAACAAAAATGGCCAGAAACTCATGGAACATGCACACCCACTCACACATGCTTTACCCTTCTCAGCTCTTTTGACTTTGGCAAGAGTACAGTACACAGCCTTGAAATTTAAAAAAAAAAAAAGGAAAAGAAAGAAAAAATTGAAAAAGAATATTTTATGGGTTTCATTGTATTTACTGAATGTAAAATTTTCTAGCTGGGTTAGACTCCTAAGAAAGAGTTAGACCCAGAAATCCAAGGGATCAGAAGCAGCACGTTTTTTAATTATCTTTTCATTGTGTGGCTTTGATCTATTATTAACTCAGTTTATTAGAAGAAGTCAATGCTCCCATGACAGCTCAGCTGGTGATCACCCTCTGAAGCCACCACTTATGAGCACACTGCACTGGGTGACAGATGACTCTAAGGCATTGGTAACAAATGATGATCTCACCCTGCACAAAGCAGAGGAGACAGAGACATGGTCAATTTCAGCATTGATAGGCAAGTGCTAACATAGATGGGGGTGGGTGCCCCCAGGTACAAAAGGACCCACCTGGGGCGACCAGGGAACACTTGCTGGAGGAAGCAGGGTCTACACAGAGTCACAAAGAATGAGTTGGAGGAGTCTTGGCAAAGAAGGTAGGGAAAGTCAGTCTGGGGGAGGGAACAGCATAAACAAAGACACGGAGGCATGACAGAATCTGGGTCTGGTAACCAGGGAGCACAAAGTAGGAGTCAGAGGGTGATGGAAGGGGCATGATGAAGCTGGAGGGGGCATTTAGGGGCCAGGCCATGGAGAGAGCTGTGTGGTCCATGCTTAAGAGCAAGGGTATTGCTATATGAGTGATGGTCAGTCCATCTTCCTGCTACTGGTGGTAGGAAATAAAAAGCCTGAACTCTTCCTTTCTGGAGAATCCACAAATCAGACTTTATAATGGAGTAATGAAACTGTGAGTATCCTTACTACAATACAGTATTAGAAAAAAATGGGGGACATATATACACTACCAAACGTAAGGTAGATAGATAGTGGGAAGCAGCCGCATAGCACAGGGAGATCAGCTCGGTGTTTTGTGACCGCCTGGAGGGGTGGGATAGGGAGGGTGGGAGGGAGGGAGATGCAAGAGGGAAGGGATATGGGAACAGATGTATATGTATGACTGATTCGCTTTGTTATAAAGCAGAAACTAATAAAAAAAATGGGACACTTCTAAAAGGAACACTTTTATCAATTAAATTTTTTTTTTTTTTTGGCGGTACGTGGGCCTCTCACTGTTGTGGCCTCTCCCGTTGCGGAGCACAGGCTCCAGACACGCAGGCTCAGCGGCCATGGCTCACGGGCCCAGCCGCTCCGCGGCATGTGGGATCTTCCCGGACCGGGGCACAAATCCGTGTCCCCTGCATCGGTAGGCAGACTCTCAACCACTGCGCCACAAGGGAAGCCCTTATCAATTAAATTTTATGTTGACAAAGTATATAGGAAATGCTTAGGTCATATCCCATGGTTAATTCAGTGTAATTAATAATAATGATAATAATAATAATTCAGTGTAATAAAATGTTATGAGAAGAGGCTAATACCAAGACTTGTAGGTCTTGCTGATTCAACAAGGATAAATGCAGACAATGGAGTTCAGTCCTTAAAATCATTTTCTGCTAAAAAATCATCATGAAAGTCATTGTGGTGATTTGGCAGCCAGATCACCTATTTGAGGAGATCCTTTGAGCCTTCTTTAACAGAAGGCACTGGATGCCTTTGGGGGCACATACAAGCTTCTCCAGGCTGCAGAAACCTCTGAGTTCTAATACAGTCTGTACTTGTGTCTTCATGGCAAGAAGTCAGAAAAATAACATGGAATTTTCCAGGTAATTAGGGAGGTAGAAAAGCCGGTGTGTCAGCCACACACTAGTTGGCACATTAATGTACTGGAGGTGGTGTTGCTGAATCCCACGTGGCCCAGTCCGTAGACACAAGCTGCATCATTACCTCCCAGGAGTGATCCTACAAATGCATATTTCCCATCGCAGGAGGCATCAGGCAAGAGACGATGGGTGATATAGGACCTTCATCAGTATCACCCTCAAAATCACCACTGAAGGTGAGTGACTGAGCGTGGGTGAGTGACATAATCTTCATGAAAAGAAAAGTGAAGTGTGATCTATTTTTATGATTATTTGACATAATCCTATTTTATATGTTTAATTAGAGCACATGCATCCAAAGAACACAGATGCAGTACCTGGAATCTACTACACCATGGCAAGGCTTGGTGTCCTGGGCGTTTGAAGGAAAAGCAATCCAACCGATCTGTATCTGGTGAGTAAACAGCAGCTGCATAGATGGTCTGGCCAGGACTGCAGTATATCGGGGAAAGCAGATTCAGTCATTGCAGCTGCCCTATGTTATAAACCCATTGTTTTTTCTTTAAAAACCCAAGCTGTTTAAAGTACTTTACCTCATCATACAAAACATATTAACAAGGACTCCAGCTAGTTGCTTTATATCTGGAGGAGATGCTCCACCTGTTCGTGTTCCTTGGAAGGATCTGGGGGAATGTCTGCCTCCTCTGCTGGGCAGGTGCCTGGATTTCACCCTGCAAGACATGCTCAGACCCTAGTGCCTTTGGAACACAGCAACACTCTTAGGTCGATTTTAAAGGCTCTATGACAGAAGCAGCAAGATCCTTTGGTTTTATGTGCTCTGTATCCTTGTTCCTTGCCTTCTGGCACATGCCAGGGATGCCCTGGCATCTCCCTGGACATGGGGGTGGATCGGGACTCAGCTGGGCTGGAGATCCAGGAGGCAGAGCTGGGTGTGGGAGTGACAATGATCCACCCACTGCTGGGAAAGACGAGCCACCAGGAGCCAAACTCGGGAGAGGTTAGGACAAGGATAAGAGTCCCACCTGACCGGAAGAGTCTGTGCTGGAGGAAGGCAAGGTTAAGTGAGGGAGGAGCAGGGAGGAGGGGTTCCCTGAGAAAATGGGAGGAAGAGCCAAGGGGCAATTCCTCGGCTACAACAGTGGGGAGAGCATTCTCATGGGGCAGAGACAGGCAGATACAGTTTTGCCATTAGAGCAGAAAAAGATGTAAGAACTGAAATTAGAAAGTTGCAAAACTTGGGGCTTCCCTGGTGGCGCAGTTGTTGAGAGTCCGCCTGCTGATGCAGGGGACACAGGTTCGTGCCCCGGTCCGGGAGGATCCCACATGCCGTGGAGCGGCTGGGCCCGTGAGCCATGGCCGCTGAGCTTGCGCGTCTGGAGCCTGTGCTCCGCAACGGGAGAGGCCACAACAGTGAGAGGCCCGCGTACCGCAAAAAAAAAAAAAAATACTCCCTAACCTATTACATTTGGGGAACGGTCTAGTCCTTGCTGGGGTGTGAGGAGTAATACCAGTGGGGTAGTGAGGATGGGTGGTCAGTGCGATGGGCCTGCTCTTACTCTCTGCATCCCTTCCATCGTCCTCCCTGCCCAGACTCACCTGGACAGTCAAGAAGGAGCCTGAGGCGGCGAGAAAAGATGGCAGAATGGCATGTGCTAGCAGCAGGGGAGGAGTCACCCCTCCAGATATTGGCACAGAAGGGCTTCAAGTGGAGAAAAAATTTCAAATAAAAGTACTGAGGCATCTCCCATGGATCTCCATTACAGAACTGACATCCACTTAAACTGGAATTTTTATTGTCTCAGAAGTTAAATCATAATAAGATACAGTGATAGAGCGATATTTTCTGACCCAGAAAATCTTCAGTTAAAGTGTTGTATATTTATTTGAAATCTGCCTTTTAAAAAGCATAAAAAGGATGGAGGAAAGATATGGGATAAGGGCAGAGAAATTCAAACAGGGCCACTTTTCACTCCCTATATCTCAGCTTAAGTAAAAGAAAATGAATTCCTTTTCTGATCCTTTTTTCTTCACAGACTGAATACTCCATGTCGAGGAAACAACAGAAATACTATTCCAAAATGAGACAGAGGATTAAAATTTTTAATGGACTTATTTTAAATCCTTTAAGCCTTTTAATACGGAATCTATTGATTGAGAAGTAAAACAGATTTAAAACAGCTTGTCCAAGGACAGCAGTGAGCCTGAAGTCCTGATTATGTGATAAATTAAATGACATCAAAATAAGAATGAAAGTAATTTGAAATAACTTGGAAATGATCTTTCTAAAGATTGTCTCAAAATGTCAGAGACAAAATTCTAGTGACCTTAGCAAGAAAAGAGAAAAGGTGGCCAAAAGCTTCAAAGATGAATATCATGCTCGGATTGCTGTGATTGAGGGAGAAGATTATAGTTTGAAGGTCCTAAAATCTTTAGAGCTGTATGACAGTGAATTGTACAATGCTCCAACCACTGTATGGCATGTGATAACTGATTCACAAATGTCCACTAGCCCCGTTAATAGCTTCTCATCTATCATTTCAATGCTAAAACTATTTCATCCATACAAAGCTCTCAGCTCACATTGGTCCACATACACTTTTGGCAAAACAAAACTAAACAAAATCTCACCCTCGAAAAGGTAGAGAATAACGAAAAAGCTTTGAGTCTATCAGACATTTTCCTAGGTTCTCTGACAACAAGAAAATGCTTCTGATGATCACCTTTTCCATTAGTGTCAGGGTTCACAACTAAAACTTCTAAACTTCCTAGCAATATACTCAGCAGTATCTATGCACTTCACATCTAGAAACACTTGTCTTAAATAGAAGGGGTGAAGTGTTCCTAACATGTTTTTAGAAAACTGAGCCACTCTGTCTATCTCTGAAAGCCTCACACCTGCTGGGGAGCAAGTCAACTAAAAAAACTCAGCTCACAGATGCCACCGCTGCACATGAAACCTCCCTCCCCAGAATGGGTTGATTCAGCCTCATAACATGAACAACGTTTCACTTTATCTGTGGTCTCGGAAGATTCTCTCTCCATACCAAGGATCTCTGCCACACGAAAATCCAATATTGTAAGCTAATATCATGCCGGCCCACCCTGCATATTTTAGACTTGCCAGCCTCCGCAATTATGTCAGCCAATTCCTTTAAGTAAATTTCTCTCTCTTCTCCGGAGAACTGTACACGTTACAAACTTGAATTTATAATCCAGATCTTTGTTTCTCGCTCCTTAAGGATGCTTTTGAGAGGTGTAGCCGCCTTTTCACTGCTCATTTTCTCTTGCTCTTCCTCCCTCCGTAGTGTACCTGGACCACTGCAATAGCATCTTTTTCAGTCCCCCTGCCTCCAGACCTGCTCCCCACTCTAAACCCTGCCACAGATGACCTCCCATGATACATAAATTACCTACTAAGCAACTGCTTGAAATTCTTCAATAGCTCCTTCGCTTGGCCTGCAGCTCCTTCATAATCTGTCCTCTCTACGGTGACATTCTCCTCCATTCCACTAAACGCAACTTCGTGTTAAACGTGCCAAACGACCCCTTCCTCTGAGTCTTTACTCTTCACGTTGACTATTCAAGGTGACTCAGCTCACGTTATTATATCCTCTGTGAGTCCTTCCCTATACCATTCCACGTTCCTCCTCTGAGTCCCTAAAATCCATCTGTGTAATAGAAATTATTTCCTTCTTTTGTAATTATTTGTATCGACTTATTGAAATGTGAAGTACCTGAAATCAGAACCTGTGTCTTAAGAATCTCTAAGAATTTGCACAATGTATTTTCCATTAATTTTTGTGGCAGCTATAGATACCAACTCTCCTGACTCTCAGCCAATAATAGACCTAATTTAACTGGAAAGGTAAAATTTAGTTATTTCCTCCCTTTATTTATTTTTCACATGTTATTCCTGAGAGATTAAAAAAAATCAGAGTTTAGATTTGCACTCATATTAATTCTTTGAAAGAATAATAAATATCTGGAATTTATATCCAAGTGAGAATCCAGTTTCTTGTTTTACACTGCTCCTTTATGCAAAGAACTCAAACAATCAACCAAAACAAGCAGCTACACTGTTCATTCAGCTGTTCATTCACACTGTTTATTCAGTTCACGCAGTTCTTAAGAATGACGTTCTATAAAACCAACCCCAAGTTTGAGCATTTTCAAAAATTTACTGTAAGCTATACTCTTCAAAGTAGAATTTAAGGAGAGGAAATACATAGTATGAATTCTTCAAGTAGTATTGTTTCCTAATCTGTATTTAAAAATCTTTCACCGAAATCTTTTTTTGAATTTTATTTACATTTTTTTATATAGCAGGTTCTTATTAGTTGTCAATTTTATACATATTGGTGTATGTATGTCAATCCCAACCTCCCAATTCATCCCACCAAAACCCCGCTTACCCCCCGTGGTGTCCATACTTTTGTTCTCTGTGTCTCTATTTCTGCCCTGCAAACCGGTTCATCTGTACCATTTTTCTAGATTCCATATATATGTGTTAATATACGATATTTGTTTTTCTCTTTCTAACTTACTTCACTCTTTATGACAGTCCCTAGGTCCATCCACATCTCTACAAATGACCCAGTTTCGTTCCTTTCTATGGCTGAGTAATATTCCATTGTATATATGTACAATGTAAACTTTCTTTATCCATTTGTCTGTTGATGGACATTTAGATTGTTTCCATGACCTGGCTATTGTAAATAGTGCTGCAATGAACATTGGGGTGCATGTGTGTTTTTGAATTATGGTTTTCTCAGGGTATATGCCCAGTAGTGGGATTGCTGGGTCATATGGTAATTCTATTTTTAGTTTTTTAAGGAAACTCCATACTGTTCTCCATAGTGACTGTATCAATTTACATTCCCACAAATACTGCAAGAGGGATCCCTTTTCTCCACAGCCTCTCCAGCATTTGTTGTTTGTAGATTTTCTGATGATGCCCATTCTAACTGGTGTGAGGTGACACCTCATTGCAGTTTTGATTTGCATTTCTCTAATAATTAGTGATGTTGAGCAGCTTTTCATGTGCTTCTTGGCTATCTATATGTCTTCTTTGGAGAAATGTCTATTTAGGTCTTCTGCCCATTTTTGGATTGGGTTGTTTGTTTTATTAATATTGAGCTGCATGAGCTGTTTATATATTTTGGAGATTAATCCTTTCCCTGTTGATAAGTTTGGAAATATTTTCTCCCATTCTGAGGGTTGTCTTTCATCTGTTTATAGTTTCCTTTGCTGTACAAAAGCTTTTAAATTTCATTAGGTCCCATTTGTTTATTTTTGTTTTTCTTTCCTTTACTCTAGGAAGTGGGTCAAAAAAGATCTTGCTGTGATTTATGTCAAAGAACATTCTTCCTATGTTTTCCTCTAAGTGTTTTATAGTGTCCGATCTTACATTTAGGTATTTAATCTATTTTGAGTTTATTTTTGTGTATGGTGTTAGGGAGTGCTCTAATTTCACTCTTTTACATATAGCTGTGCAGTTTTCCCAGCACCACTTATTGAAGAGACTGTCTTTTCTTCATTGTATATCCTTGCCTCCTTTGTCATAGATTAGTTGACCATAGGTGCGTGGGTTTATCTCTGGGCTTTCTATCCTGTTCCATTGATCTATATTTCTGTTTTTGTGCCAGTACCATATTACCTTGATTACTGTAGCTTTGTAGTATAGTCTGAAGTCAGGGAGTCTGATTCCTCCAGCTCTGTTTTTTTCCCTCAAGATTGCTTTGGCTATTCGGGGTCTTTTGTGTCTCCATACAAATTTTAAGACTTAATGTTCTAGTTTTGTAAAAAATGTCATTGGTAATTTGATAGGGATTGCATTGAATCTGTAGATTGCTTTGAGTAGTATAGTCATTTTCACAATATTGATTCTTCCAATCCAAGAACATGGTATATCTCTCTATCTGTTTGTGTCATCTTTGATTTCTTTCATCAGTGTCTTATAGTTTTCTGAGTACGTCTTTTACCGCCTTAGGTAGGTGTATTCCTACGTAATTTATTCTTTTTGTTGCAATGGTGAATGGGATTGTTTCCTTAATTTCTCTTTCTGATCTTTTGTTGTTAATGTATAGGAATGCAAGAGATTTCTGTGCATTAATTTTGAATCCTGCAAATTTACCAAATCCATTGATTAGCTCTAGTAGTCTTCTGGTGGCATCATTAGGATTATCTGTGTATAGCATCATGTCATCTACAAACAGTGACAGTTTTACTTCTTCTTTTCCAGCTTGTATTCCTTTTGTTTCTTTGTCTTCTCTGATTGCCGTGGCTAGGACTTCCAACCTATGTTGAATAATAGTGGTGAGGGTGCACATCCTTGTCTTTTTCCTGATCTTAGAGGAAATGCTTTCAGTTTTTCAGCATTGAGAATGATGTTTGCTGTGGGTTTGACATATATGGCCTTTATTATGTTGAGATATGTTCCCTCTATGCCCACTTTTTGTAGCATTTTTATCATAAATGGGTGTTGAATTTTGTCAAAAGCTTTTTCTGCATCTATTGAGATGATCCTATGGTTTTTATTCTTCAATTTGTTAATATGGTGTATTACATTGATTGATTTGCGTATATTGAAGAATCCTTGTGTCCCTGGGGTAAATCCCACTTGATCATGGTGTATGATCCTTTTAATGTGTTGTTGGATTCTGTTCGCTAGTATTTTATTGAGGATTTTTGCATCTATATTCATGAGTAATATTGGTCTGTAATTTTCTTTTTTTGTAGTATCTTTGTCTGGTTTAGGTATCAGGGTGATGGTGGCCTCATAGAATGAGTTTGGTAGTGTTCCTTCCTCTGCAATTTTTGGAAGAGTTTGAGAAGGATGGGGGTTAGCTCCTCTCTAAATGTTTGATAGAATTCACCTGTAAAGCCATCTGGTCCTGGACTTTTGTTTGTTGGAAGATTTTTAGTCACAGTTTCAATTTCATTACTTGTGATTGGTCTGTTCATATTTTCTCTATCTTCCTGGTTCAGTCTTGGAAGGTTATACCTTTCTAAGAATTTGTCCATTTCTTCCAGGTTGTCCATTTCATTGGCATAGAGTGGCTTATAGTAGTCTCTTACGATGCTTTGTTTTTCTGCAGTGTCTGTTGTAACTTCTCATTTTTCATTTCTAATTTTATGGATTTGAGTCCTCTCCCTCTTTTTCTTGATGAGTCTGGTTAATGGTTTATCAATTTTGTTTATCTTCTCAAAGAACCAGCTTTTAGTTTTATTGATCTTTGCTATTGTTTTCTTTGTTTCTATTTCATTTATTTCTGCTCTGATCTTTATGATTTCTTTCCTTCTACTAACTTTGGGTTTTGTTTGTTCATTTTTCTCTAGTTTCTTTAGGTGTAAGTTTAGATTGTTTATTTGAGATTTTTCTTGTTTCTTGAGGTAGGCTTGTATTGCTATAAACTTCCCTCTTAGAACTGCTTTTGCTGCATCCCATAGGTTTTGGATCATCGTGTTTTCCTTGTGATTTGTCTCTAGGTATTTTTTGATTTCCTCTTTGATTTCTTCAGTGATCTCTTGGTTATTTAGTAACGTATTGTTTAGCCTCCATGTGTTTGTGTTTTTTACATTTTTTTCCCTGTAATTGATTTCTAATCTCATAGTGTTGTGGTCAGAAAAGATGCTTGATATGATTTCAATTTTCTTAAATTTACTGAGGCTTGATTTGTGACCCAAGATGTGATCTGTCCTGGAGAATGTTCTGTGCGCACTTGAGAAGAAAGTGTGATCTGCTCTTTTTGGATGGAATGTCCTATAAATATCAATTAAATCTGTCTGATCTATTGTGTCATTTAAAGCTTGTGTTTCCTTATTAATTTTCTGTCTGGATGATCTGTCCATTGGCATAATTGAGGTGTTAAAGTCTCCCACTATTACTGTGTTACTGTCAATTTCCTCCTTTATAGCTTTTAGCATTTGCCTTAAGTATTGAGGTGCTCCTATGTTGGGTGCATATATATTTATAACTATTATATCTTATTGGATTGATCCCTTGATCATTATGTAGTGTCCTTCCTTGTCTCTTGTAACATTTTTTTTTTTTTTTTTTTTTTTTGCGGTGTGCGGGCCCCTCACCACTGTGGCCTCTCCCATTGCGGAGCACAGGCTCCGGACATGCAAGCCCAGTGGCCATGGCTCATGGGCCCAGCTGCTCTGTGGTACGTGGGATCCTCCCAGACCGGAGCACGAACCCGTGTCCCCTGCATCAGCAGGCTGACTCTCAACCACTGCGCCACCAGGTAAGCCCCATTCTTTATTTTAAAGTCAATTTTATCTGATATGAGAATTGCTACTCCAGCTTTCTTTTAATTTCCATTTGCATGGGATATCTTTTTCCATCCTCTCACTTTCAATCTGTATGTGTCCCTAGGTCTCAAGTGGATCTCTTGTAGACAGCATATATATGGGTCTTGTTTTTGTATCCATTCAGCAAGTCTGTGTCTTTTTGTTGGACCATTTAATCCATTCACATTTAAGGTAATTATCGATATGTATGTTCCTATGACCATTTTCTTAATTGTTTTGGGGTTGCTTTTGTAGGTCCTTTCCTTCTCTTGTGTTTTCTACTTAGAGAAGTTCCTTAGCATTTGTTGTAGAGCTGGTTTGGTGGTGCTGAATTCTCTTAGCCTTTGCTTGTCTGTAAAGCTTTTGACTTCTCCATTAAATCTGAATAAGATCCTTGTCAGGCAGAGTAATCCTGGTTGTAGGTTCTTCCCTTTCATCACTTTAAATATATCATGCCACTCACCTCTGGCTTGTAGAAATTCTGCTGAGAAATCAGTTGTTAACCGTATGGGAGTTCCCTTGTATGTTTTTTGTCATTTTCCCCTTGTTGCTTTTAATAATTTTTCTTGGTCTTTAATTTTTGTCAGTTTGATTACTATGTATCTCAGCATGCTTCCCCTTGGGTTTATCCCACCTGGGACTCTCTGCGCTTCCTGGACTTGGGTGGCTATTTCCTTTCCTATGTTAGGGAAGTTTTCAACTCTAATGTCTTCAAATACTTTCTCAGGTCCTTTCTGCCTCTCTTCTCCTTCTGGGACCCCTATAATGCAAATGTTGGTGCATTTAATGTTGCCCCATAGGCTGTCTTCATTTCTTTTCATTCTTTTTTCTTTATTCTGTTCCATGGCAGTGAATCCCACCATTCTGTCTTCCAGGTCACTTACCCATTCTTCTGCCTCAGTTATTCTGCTATTGATTCCTTCTAGTGTATTTTTCATTTCAGTTATTGTATTGTTCATCTCTGTTTGTTTGTTCTTTAATTCTTCTAGGTTTTTGTTCTTCAGTTCTTCTAGGTCTTTGTTAAACGTTTCTTGCATCTTCTCAGACTTTGCCTCCATTCTGTTTCCGAGGTCCTGGATCATCTTCACTACCTTTATTCTGAATTCTTTTTCTGGAAGGTTGCCTATCTCCACTCCATTTAGTTGTTTTTCTGGGGTTTAATCTTATTCCTTCATCTGGTACATAGTCCTCTGCCTTTTCATTTTGTATATCTTTCTGTAAATGTGGTTTTCGTTCCACAGGCTGCAGGATTGTAGTTCTTCTTGCTTCTGCTGTCTGCTGCCTGGTGGATGAGGCTATCTAAGAGGCTTGTGCAAGCTTCCTGATGGGATGGACAGGTGGTGGGTAGAGGTGGGTGTTGCTCTGGTGGGCAGAGCTCAGTAAAACTTTAATCTGCTTAGCTGCTGATGGGTGAGGCTGAGTTCCCTCCCTGTTCCTTGTTTGGCCTGGGCCGACCCAGCACTGGAGCCTAGAAGCTCTTTGGTGGGGCTATTGGTGGACTCTGGGAGGGCACATGCCAAGAAGTACTTCCCAGAACTTCTGCTGCCAGTGTCCTTGTCCCCACGGTGAGCCACAGCCACCCCCCCACCTTTGCAGAAGAACCTCCAACACAAGCAGGTAGGTCTGGTTCAGTCTCCTATGGGGTCACTGCTCCTTTCCCTGGGTCCCGATGTGCACACTACTTTGTGTGTGCCTTCCAAAAGTGGAGTCTCTGTTTCCCCCAGTCCTGTCAAAGTCCTGCAATCACATCCAGCTAGCCTTCAAAGTCTGATTCTCTGAGAATTCCTCCTCTTGTTGCCGGACCCCCAGGTTGGGAAGCCTGATGTGAGGCTCAGAACCTTCACTCCAGTGGGTGGACTTCCATAGTATATTTGCTCTCCAGTTTGTGAGCCCACCACCCAGCAGTTATGGGATTTGCTTTTACTGTGATTGCACCCCTCCTACCATCTCATTGTGGCTTCTCCTTTGTCTTTAGATGTGGGGTGTCTTTCTAGGTGAGTTCCAGTGTCTTCCTGTCAATGATTGTTCAGCAGTTAGTTGTGATTCCGGTGCTCTTGCAAGAGGGAGTGTGTGCACATCCTTCTACTCTGCCATCTGGAACCCGAGCTCCAATCTTGTCTCACCTAAATCATGTTGTTTATTTTAATTTTTTTATTGTTTGGCCACACCACAAGGCATGTGGGACCTTAATTCCGCAACCAGGGATCGAACCCATGCCCCCTGCATTGGAAGTATGGAGGCTTAACCACTGGACCACCAGGGACATCCCTAAATCTTGTTCTTTACCCTCTGCCCTATTCATAGGCAGGACTCCAACATCTATCAGGAAACCATGGGAACATTATTTCACAAAAAAGACACACCCGACATGCCCAACTTCATCTAGTAATACTAGAAAGGCTATTTTCAATATTTTATTTTGTTAAGGTCTTCAATTTAATAATTCGAAAGAGCATTTATAAAAAGTTACTACGTGGATTTTATGTGGCCCAAAATTCAGAGGCGAGTCAACTGAGTTCAGTTTTTAATCACTTCATGTGTTTCCAACTGGCTTCCAAGTGAAACTCAAAAAAATAAATCATTTTGATCATTAGAAATATTCAGTAGGGGGAATTCTACATAATTTAGAAATGAGGCATTGAGATATTAAAGAAAAATCACATCCTGAGACTTTCTACTTTAGTGTTCAGTCCAGTTTGAGTTGGGTTATCCACTCTCCTCATGGTACCACACCCTCCCCCTGCCCTCAGCAACATCTCACACATATTCCTTTGCCTTCCACAACATCACTTCTTCCTGGCTTTTGGCCTGCCACCATGGTTCCTTGTTCTCAGTTTCCTCTCTGAGCTTCTTCTCCTGATCTCTAAATATTGCCTGAAACTCTGTCACACCTACCCTAACCCTTACCAGACATGATCTCTTATAATGGCACATCTTAACAGACCAAGCATGCATTCCTTGGGGCATGACCTGGGCCCTCCTCTTCTCTCATCTGGCTTTTCTCTTTGATGACCCCATCCCCTTACATGGTTTTATATACCATCTATAAGTGGACAGCTCAGCTATGTATATTTTCAATCTAGTTCTCTATTCTGAGTCCTGGATCAATACAGCCAAGATCGATGTCTATTTTAGTGGCTCACATATCAAACTTAGTTCTTCCAAAAGATAACTCTTGTGTTGCTGCCCACCCCTAAGAAAAAACAAAATTGTTCTTCCAGGCATCCCTTTATCAATAGATGGAATCATGTCATACCCCCAAGTCTCCCATGCCCCCATCCAAGAGTCACAACCAAAATTTTCCTCTCCCTCAGGCCTCACCTCCAATCAAGGCTGCCTTCAGATCCATCATGCCTCTCTCCACTGCCACACCCCCAAGTCAAAGCCAACATTATTGCTCCCCTGGATTACTGCCAAAATCTCCTAATAGGTCTCTCATGCAGCCCTGCCTTTCTCCATCCTTCCTTTCTCTGCAGCCAGAGTGTTGACACCCCTGTCTGCTCTAAGCTTTTTAATAATTTCCCACTGTTCTACAACACAGGTCAAAATCTTCTGCATCATCATCAAGGCTTTTGCAAGACCAAGACCAATGATCGTCAGTGGCTCTTACCTGCTTATCTCTGTCATCTCCCTCCACTTGCTCTCTCACTTCAATCTCTGTGTGTCTCAAATATGCCAAGATTCTTGCTGCCTCAGGACTTTTGTTCATACTCCTGTCTGTCTTTGCCTGGACTCTCCGTATCCCTCTACCACCAAGCATCCACCACCTGCCACCTCCTACCCAGATTTCTAGTCTTAACTAACAGCACTTCTTCAGGAGACTTCCTGAACTCCCATGTTCAGTTGAGACGCCCTGTTACAGGGGTTCATGGTACCCTGTATTTTCCTTTCAAGCATTTACTCTTGTTGCAATCATTGTTACTGAGCACTTAATAATCCACTGCCTGCCTGTCTCTCTCAATAGATAGGAAGTTCCATGAGGCTGGAACAGTTCCTATTTTCTTTACCCTTTTATCTTCAGTGACTTAAACAGAACCTGGCACATAGCAAGCACTCAAAAAATACTTGATGAGAAAATTAATACATGGACAATTCAATGGGAAGGAAATGAGATTTGTTCAGTTTCTTTTTCTATTTCCTCCTTCTTTCACATCATCCATCTCTTTAGTCCTCCCAATGTAGACACAGGTTAACAAAAGGAAAAAAAAGTGGTGGCTTATCTGAAGATTCTCCCCTACTCAGGATTGGTAACAATAAACAATATTATTGACTTCCGGGTAAGATGGCGGAAGAGTAAGACGCGGAGATCACCTTCCTCCCCACGGATACACCAGAAATACAGCTACACGTGGAACAACTCCTACAGAACACCTACTGAACGCTGGCAGAAGACCCCAGACATCCCAAAAGGCAAGAAACTCCCCACATACCTGGGTAGGGCAAAGCGGAGAGATCCGCACACAGAGGATCGGTGCCGAGCGGCACTCACCAGCCCGAGAGGCTTGTCTGCTCGCCCGCCGGGGCACGCAGCGCTGGAAGCTGAGGCTCGGGCTTCGGTCAGAGCGCAGGGAGAGGACTGGGGCTGGTGGCGAGAACTCAGCCTGAAGGGGGCTAATGTGCCACAGCTAGCCAGGAGGGAGTCCGGGAAAACTCTGGAGCTGCCGAAGAGGCAAGAGACTTTTTCTTCCCTCTTGGTTTCCTGGTGCGCGAGGAGAGGGGATTAAGAGCGCTGCTTAAAGGGGCTCCACGGACGGGCGCGAGTCGCGACTGAAAGCGCGGAGCCCAGTGACAGGCGTGGGACGCTGGGGCTGCTGCTGCCGCCGCCAAGAAGCCTGTGTGCGAGCGCAGGTCACTGCCCACACCGCCCTTCCGGGAGCCTGTGCAGCCCGCCACTGCCGGGGTCCCGGGATCCAGGGGCGGCTTCCCTGGGAGAACGCACGGCGCGCCTCGGGCTGGTGCAACGTCACGCCGACCTCTGCCGCTGCAGGCTCGCCCCGCACTCCGTGCCCCTCCCTCCCTCCCGGCCTGAGTGAGCCAGAGTCCCCGAAGAGGCTGCTCCTTTAACCCTGTCCTATCTGAGCGAAGAACAGACGCCCTCCGGCGACCTACACGCAGAGGCGGGGCCAAATCCAAAGCTGAGACCTAGGAGCTGTGAGAACAAAGAAGAGAAAGGGAAACCTCTCCCAGCAGCCTCAGAAGCAGCGGATTAAAGCTCCACAATCAACTTGATGTACCCTGCATCTGTGGAATACATGAATAGACAACACATCATCCCAAATTGAGGAGCCCGGAGTCAGTGCTGTGCCTCTGAGGTGGGAGAGCCAACTTCAGGACACTGGTCCACAAGAGACCTCCCAGCTCCACATAATATCAAACGGCGAAAATCTTCCAGAGATCTCCATCTCAACACCAGCACCCAGCTTCACTCAACGACCAGCAGGCTACAGTGCTGGACACCCTAAGCCAAACAACTAGCAAGACAGGAACACAACGCCACCCATTAGCAGAGAGGTGGCCTAAAATCATAAAAAGTCCACAGACACCCCAAAACACACCACCAGACGTGGACCTGCCCACCAGAAAGACAAGATCCAGCCTCATCCACCAGAACACAGGCACTAGTCCCCTCCACCAGGAAGCCTACACAACCCACTAAACCAACCTTAGCCACTGGGGACAGACACCAAAAACAACAGGAACTACGAACCTGCAGCCTGCAAAAAGGAGACCCCAAACACAGTAACATAAGCAAAATGAGAAGACAGAAAAACACACAGCAGGAGAAGGAGCAAGATAAAAACCCACCAGACCTAACAAATGAAGAGGTAATAGGCACTCTACCTGAAAAAGAATTCAGAATAATGATGGTAAAGATGATCCAAGATTCTATTTCCCAGATACAAAATCTTGGAAATAGAATAGACAAAATGCAAGAAACAGTTAACAAGGACCTAGAAGAACTAAAGATGAATCAAGCATCGATTAAAAACACAATACATGAAATAAAAAATACTCTAGATGGGATCAATAGCAGAATAACTGAGGCAGAAGAACGGATAAGTGAGGTGGAAGATAAAATAGTGGAAATAACTGCTGCAGAGCAAAATAAAGAAAAAAGAATGAAAAGAACAGAGGACAGTCTCAGAGACCTCTGGGACAACATTAAACGCACCAACATTCGAATTATAGGGGTTCCAGAAGAAGAAGAGAAAAAGAAAGGGACTGAGAAAATATTTGAAGAGATTATAGTTGAAAACTTCCCTAATATGGGAAAGGAAATAGTTAATCAAGTCCAGGAGGCACAGAGAGTCCCATACAGAATAAATCCAAGGAGAAATACGCCAAGGCACATATTAATCAAACTGTCAAAAATTAAACACAAAGAAATCATATTAAAAGCAGCAAGGCAAAAACAACAAATAACACACAAGGGAATCCCCATCAGGTTAACAGCTGATCTCTCAGCAGAAACTCTACAAGCCAGAAGGGAGTGGCAGGACATACTTAAAGTGATGAAGGAGAAAAACCTGCAACCAAGATTACTCTACCCAGCAAGGATCTCATTCAGATTTGATGGAGAAATTAAAACGTTTACAGACAAGCAAAAGCTGAGAGAGTTCAGCACCACCAAACCAGCTTTACAACAAATGCTAAAGGAACTTCTCTAGGCAAGAAACACAACAGAAGTAAAAGACCTACAATAATGAACCCAAAACAATTAAGAAAATGGGAATAGGAACATACATATCGATAATTACCTTAAACGTAAATGGACTAAATGCTCCCACCAAAAGACACAGAGTGGCTGAATGGATACAAAAACAAGACCCATCTATATGCTGTCTACAAGAGACCCACTTCAGACCTAGAGACACATACAGACTGAAAGTAAGGGGATGGAAAAAGATATTCCATGCAAATGGAAACCAAAAGAAAGCTGGAGTAGCAATTCTCATATCAGACAAAATAGACTTTAAAATAAGGACTACTAGAAGAGACAAAGAAGGACACTACCTAATGATCAAGGGATCGATCCAAGAAGAAGATATAACAATTGTAAATATTTATGCACCCAACATAGGAGCACCTCAATACATAAGGCAAATACTAACAGCCATAAAAGGAGAAATCGACAGTAACACACTCATAGTAGGGGACTTTAACACCCCACTTTCACCAATGGACAGATCATCCAAAATGAAAATAAATAAGGAAACACAAGCTTTAAATGATACATTAAACAAGATGGACTTAATTGATATTTATAGGACATTCCATCCAAAAACAACAGAATACACATTTTTCTCAAGTGCTCATGGAACATTCTCCAGGATAGATCATATCTTGGGTCACAAATCAAGCCTTGGTAAATTTAAGAAAATTGAAATTGTATCAAGTATCTTTTCCGACCACAATGCTATGAGACTAGATATCAATTACAGGAAAAGAGCTGTAAAAAATACAAACACATGGAGGCTAAACAATACACTACTTAATAACGAAGTGATCACTGAAGAAATCAAAGAGGAAATTAAAAAATACCTAGAAACAAATGACAATGGAGACACGACGACCTAAAACCTATGGGATGCAGCAAAAGCAGTTCTAAGAGGGAAGTTTATAGCAATACAATCCCACCTTAAGAAACAGGAAACATCTCGAATAAACAACCTAACCTTGCACCTAAAGCAATTAGAGAAAGAAGAACAAAAACATCCCAAAGTTAGCAGAAGGAAAGAAATCATAAAAATCAGATCAGAAATAAATGAAAAAGAAATGAAGGAAACGATAGCAAAGATCAATAAAACTAAAAGCTGGTTCTTTGAGAAGATAAACAAAATTGATAAACCATTAGCCAGACTCATCAAGAAAAAAAGGGAGAAGACTCAAATCAATAGAATTAGAAATGAAAAAGGAGAAGTAACAACTGACACTACAGAAATACAAAAGATCATGAGAGATTACTATAAGCAACTCTATGCCAATAAAATGGACAACCTGGAAGAAATGGACAAATTCGTAGAAATGCACAACCTGCCAAGACTGAATCAGGAAGAAATAGAAAATATGAACAGACCAATCACAAGCACTGAAATTGAAACTGTGATAAAAAATCTTCCAACAAACAAAAGCCCAGGACCAGATGGCTTCACAGGCGAATTCTATCAAGCATTTAGAGAAGAGCTAACACCTATCCTTCTGAAACTCTTCCAAAATATAGCAGAGGGAGGAACACTCCCAAACTCATTCTACGAGGCCACCATCACCTTGATACCAAAACCAGGCAAGGATGTCACAAAGAAAGAAAACTACAGGCCAATATCACTGATGAACATAGATGCAAAAATCCTCAACAAAATACTAGCAAACAGAATCCAACAGCACATTAAAAGGATCATACACCATGATCAAGTGGGGTTTATTCCAGGAATGCAAGGATTCTTCAATATACGCAAATCAATCAACGTGATACACCATATTAACAAACTGAAGGAGAAAAACCATATGATCATCTCAATAGATGCAGAGAAAGCTTTCGACAAAATTCAACACCCATTTATGATAAAAACCCTGCAGAAAGTAGGCATAGAGGGAACTTTCCTCAACATAATAAAGGCCATATATGACAAACCCACAGCCAGCATCGTCCTCAATGGTGAAAAACTGAAACCATTTCCACTAAGATCAGGAACTAGACAAGGTTGCCCACTTTCACCACTCTTATTCAACCTAGTTTTGGAAGTTTTAGCCACAGCAATCAGAGAAGAAAAGGAAATAAAAGGAATCCAAATTGGAAAAGAAGAAGTAAAGCTGTCACTGTTTGCAGATGACATGATACTATACATAGAGAATCCTAAAGATGCTACCAGAAAACTACTAGAGTTAATCAATGACTTTGGTAAAGTTGCAGGATACAAAATTAATGCACAGAAATCTCTGGCATTCCTATATACTGATGATGAAAAATCTGAAAGTGAAATCAAGGAAACACTCCCATTTACCATTGCAACAAAAAGAATAAAATATCTTGGAATAAACCTACCTAAGGAGACAAAAGACCTGTATGCAGAAAATTATAAGACACTGATGAAAGAAATTAAAGATGATACAAATAGATGGAGAGATGTACCATGTTCTTGGATTGGAAGAATCAACATTGTGAAAATGACTCTACTACCCAAAGCAATCTACAGATTCAATGCAATCCCTATCAAACTACCACTGGCATTTTTCACAGAACTAGAACAAAAAATTTCACAATTTGTATGGAAACACAAAAGACCCCGAATAGCCAAAACAATCTTGAGAACGAAAAATGGAGCTGGAGGAATCAGGCTCCCTGACTTCAGACTATACTACAAAGCTACAGTAATCAAGACAGTATGGTACTGGCACAAAAACAGAAAGATAGATCAATGGAACAGGATAGAAAGCCCAGAGTTAAACCCACGGACATATGGTCACCTTATCTTTGATAAAGGAGGCAGGAATGTACAGTGGAGAAAGGACAGTCTCTTCAATAAGTGGTGCTGGGAAAACTGGATAGGGACATGTAAAAGTATGAGATTAGATCATTCCCTAACACCATACACAAAAATAAGCTCAAAATGGATTAAAGACCTAAATGTAAGGCCAGACACTATCAAACTCTTAGAGGAAAACATAGGCAGAACACTCTATGACATAAATCACAGCAAGATCCTTTTTGACCCACCTCCTAGAGAAATGGAAATAAAGACAAAAATAAGCACATGGGACCTAATGAAACTTAAAAGCTTTTGCACAGCAAAGGAAACCATAAACAAGACCAAAAGACAACCCTCAGAATGGGAGAAAATATTTGCAAATGAAGCAACTGACAAAGGATTAATCTCCAAAATTTATAAGCAGCTCATGCAGCTCAGTAACAAAAAAACAAACAACCCAATCCAAAAATGGGCAGAAGACCTAAATAGACATTTCTCCACAGAAGATATACAGACTGCCAACAAACACATGAAAGGATGCTCAACATCTTTACTCATTAGAGAAATGCAAATCAAAACTACAATGAGATATCATCTCACACCAGTCAGAATGGCCATCATCAAAAAATCTAGAAACAATAAATGCTGGAGAGGGTGTGGAAAAAAAGGAACACTCTTGCACTGCTGGTGGGAATGTGAATTGGTACAGCCGCTATGGAGAACAGTATGGAGGTTCCTTAAAAAACTACAAATAGAACTACCATATGACCCAGCAATCCCACTACTGGGCATATACCCTGAGAAAACCATAATTCAAAAAGAGACATGTACCAAAATGTTCATAGCAGCCCTATTTACAATAGCCCGGAGATGGAAACAACCTAAGTGTCCATCATCGGATGAATGGATAAAGAAGATGTGGCACATATATACAATGGAATATTACTCAGCCATAAAAAGAAATGAAATTGAGCTATTTGTAATGAGGTGGATAGACCTAGAGTCTGTCATACAGAGTGAAGTAAGTCAGAAAGAGAAAGACAAATACTGTATGCTAACACATATATATGGAATTTAAGAAAAAAAAATGTCATGAAGAACATAGGGGTAAGACAGGAATAAAGACACAGACCTACTAGAGAATGGACTTGAGGATATGGGGAGAGGGAAGGGTAAGCTGTGACAAAGTGAAAGAGCGGCATGGACATATATACACTACCAAACGTGAGGTAGATAGCTAGTGGGAAGCAGCCGTATAGCACAGGGAGATCAGCTCGGTACTTTGTGACCGCCTGGAGGGGTGGGATAGGGAGGGTGGGAGGGAGACGCAAAAGGGAGGGGATATGGAAACATATGTATATGTATAACTGATTAAATTTGTTATAAAGCAAAAAAATAAAATAAAATTAAATTAAAAAAAAAAATAAAAAAATAAACAATATTATTTCAGCAGGGCACTAGAATATTATTTTCCATTTCTCCAGGCTTAACAAAGGATCCTCATGTCTACTTATTCACGTGCGTGTGTCTCAGAAGAATGCCAAGAGGTTGTCATTAGTATTATAACAGGGAAGGAAAAGATTCTAGCTCTGTTACTACAGCTCTGAGACTAATGGTAAGTCATTTATAGCTCTACACCCCAATCTTTCCTCTATGAAGGGGAAAAGCAATCCTACTGACCCCATATTTTGAGATGCTATGATGCAATGCTTTGGAACAGCAAAAGGAACAGGGAAGAGAAACCATTATCTGTCCCACACAAGTGAGAAAGCAATCAAAATCGACCTATGTGTTTGCTGGTCTATTCAAACAATGTTAACACACTGTTTCTTCACAGGAAAGTATTAACCATAAAAGGATTTAAAGTAAAATATATCCAGAAGGCAAAATGTGTCAGTCCTACCAAGAACGGCAGGATCTCTGCCAGTGTAATGTTGTTTCCTTGAGTCCGTAAAAAAACAAGATGTTGACCTGTGTAATTATGAAAAGAAATCTGGTATATCTCAGCAGCAAAAGAGTTTTGAACACAAGAATTTAGCCAATTTGATGAAACTCCACTTACCTGCTCAAAAAAATCCAACTGGGGCAGACTATTTCTCAAGTTACTTTCTAACTTATTATGCATAATTTGTTTTCTTTACCTGGACCACCTTTTTCACTCCAGGGGGAATATCATTTTCAAAGTTTCAGCTACTAAGGAGCAAATGCCTTGGACAGGAAGCTTGGGGTATTCACGCAGTCATTTTCTAAAGAAATAGAACTACCTCAAAAGTGTGTGCTGTGGACTTCCCTGGTGGTGCAGTGGTTAAGAATCCGCCTGCCAATGCAGGGGACACAGGCTCGAGCCCTGGTCCGGGAAGATCCCACATGCCACAGAGCATCTAAGCCCATGTGCCACAACTACTGAGCCTGTGCTCTAGAGCCTGTGAGCCACAACTACTGAGCCTGCATGCTGCAACTACTGAAGCCCACGTGCCTAGAGCCCATGCTCCGCAACAAGAGAAGCCACTGCAATAAGAAGGCTGTGCGCTGCAACGAAGAGCAGCCCCAGCTCGCCGCAACTAGAGAAAGCCTGTGTGCATCAGTGAAGACCCAATGTAGCCAAAAATAAATAAAATAAATAAATTCATAAAAAAGAAAAAGTGTGTGCTGTGGCAATGATGATATTACTTGCATAGAGCATTCTATAACAAAGCTTTTACATATATTGCTTCACTTATTTCTCGCTATCCATAGAGTAAGTACCATTTTCTCTATTTTACAATCAAGAAACTATGGCTTAACGATATCAATTCATTTGTCTAAAACCACACTGTGAGTACATGGCAAGGCCAAGATCCCCACAAAGTCAGTGTACTTCCTGTTGTATCATTCATCTCTACAAGAGTAATGTATTACTTTATCAGGACAATGCCTTTACATTTTAGCACCCTAAAATAGTTAACACCCTAAAATAGTCAGTGGGTGAAAATAGTTCAAATGCTTAACCTTGTGTTATTTATTCTTTATTTAAAGCCAATACTGATGGGAAACCACTCTTGCCTTCCTAAAGGAATGGTATAATTTCTCCTTTGATTTATCAAAATACCTAGAGAGGCAACTTGGGAGCATAGTTAGGTGACAAAGGAACAGCATGTACAAGAAAAGTCAATGATCTTGAACTAATTAGGACAAAGTAGGAATACAGAGCCTCCTCTCCCTACACCTCAAAATCTCTGAGTACCACATGGGCGATGGGCGTCTCAGCCAGTTATTGTTGAATCTCAAAGGAGCAAGGTTCCCCAACTGACATCTGGGTTATACTTAAAATATAGTATTACTCTATGGTTAGTAAATATCAGAACAGCTAAACATTCCAATGTAACTTAGTGTTTTTCTACACATTCTAACTTCGAGAATCATGCACGTAGGAATCACATCATCTGAGGCATAATCTTTGTTCTGTCACTTTCTTTTGACCAAGGGAAAGTCCCTTCACCACTTGGACCCTCAGTCTCCTCGTCAGGAAAGGGAATTGAATAAGAAGGTCCTTCCAAACTCCTACATTCCCTCTACTTCGTCAGTATGATCTAGGTTTCTGGAAGCTGGGTAATGAGTAGTTACAACTGAGAAATGGACATATTCATTCATTCGTTATAAGCTCTGTGGGGCTCTCTTCTCAAACTGTAGTTTGGGGAGAGGAGTGTGTGTGATACTTGTTTATTCATTTAATAAATATTTATTGAGTACCTACAAGAAGCCAGACACTGATCAAGGTGCTAGGGACAGAACAGCAAAAAAGATGAATAGGGTCCTGCCTTAATGAGGCTTACATTCTATGGAGGAGATATAAACAATATAGAAATAAATATGCAGCAAACAGGGAGTGATTATGGCTGCCAAGAAAACAAAGGACAAAGGGATAGAGAAGAATAGGGACCCTGAGGTTTTTGACAAGTAATCAGGGAAGGAGACTGCAAAAGGTCCCATGAAGAAGAGGTCTGGGGACTTCCCTGGTGGTGCAGGGGTTAAGAATCCGCCTGCCAATGCAGGGTACATGGGTTCAATCCCTGGTCCAGGAAGATCATGCTCCCTGGCAGAGCAACTAAGCCCATGTGCCACAACTACTGAGCCTGCACTCTAGAGCATACAAGCCACAACTACTGAGCCCGCATGCCACAACTATTGAAGCCCACACGCCTAGAGCCTGTGCTCTGCCACAAGAGAAGCCACCACAACGAGAGGCCCATGAACCGCAACAAAGAGCAGCCCCCACTCGATGCAACTACAGAAAGCCTGCACACAGCAATGAAGACCCAATGCAGCCAAAACTAAATAAATAAATTTAAAAAAAAAGAAGAAGAGGGCTGAATGAAGTAAGAGAATGAACTATACAAAGAGCTGGACTGTCATTTCTTTAAAAAATGCAATTTTCATAAACATCTCTGAGAGAATCAGTGTTTGCTTTCCTTATACAGTAAATTTTTACTGAGATAATAGTTTCCATAGCTGAAAAGTTAATGAAAAAGTTTATATACTTTATAACAATCCAGGTCTCTTTTGCACAAAGTGGCAGAGAGATGGTTTCTATGCAATTATTAATTAATTCAACAAAACTTATTATGTGCCTACAATGTTTAAATAAATGTAGTCCATACAATGTTGGGCGTAACGGCTTGAACAGTCACATCCATGTGTGTCTTTGCTAGAGAAAAGTCCAACAGCATTACATAGAGTGTGCAGTGGTACACAGCAATGGCTGAATGGTTTTCCACTGGAATCACAAGCAGGAAGTTACTCTTCCCTCTAAACGAGTTTTGCAACTCCTTTCCCCAAGGCCACCATGCCTAGAGAATGCTGATTGATCATTGGAGTGTGTGCCACCCTACAGTGAAACCAAGACCCAGACCAAAGGCACTCAGATTAGAGAAAGCTCTAGATATTTCCAGCATCACACAGCCAGCTGTGTTCACTGGTAAAGAAGGCAGACAGCATTTGTAGAGCATATTGAAGGAAAGCAAGTCTACCATAGTCACTCCTGGAAGTCAGGTTTGAGGGCTTCCATACTGTACTTCATCAAGCAAGTTCATTAGCAAATATTATGAACTTTTAGCAAACCTTCTGTCCTGAAGCAAGAAGTGAGACATCTCAGTGTGGATGTTGTGGAATGGAAAGGGAGAGGTGCTGAGAAGGGGATCACTGGAACAGATAAGAGCTGTTACCAGTTCCTTAGTAGGCAACTTTGAACCAGAACTTGGAACCCACCGGACAGCATTATAAACTACTGAGCCAGTACACCCTCACTGGCAGGGGGTTATATTTCGGTATTGGAGCTGGATGAAATTAATCTTACTTTAAAAAGAGAAACAGCTTTATTGAGATACAATTCACATAACACACAATGAACTCATTTAAAAAGTACAGCTCAGGGCCTCCCTGGTGGCGCAGTGGTTGAGAATCTGCCTGCTAATGCAGGGGACACGGGTTCGAGCCCTGGTCTGGGAGGATCCCACATGCCACGGAGCAGCTGGGCCTGTAAGCCATGGCCGCTGAGCCTGTGCATCCGGAGCCTGTGCTCCACAACAAGAGAGGCCGCAACAGTGAGAGGCCCGCGCACTGCAATGAAGAGTGGCCCCCACTTGCCACAACTAGAGAAAACCCTCGCACAGAAATGAAGACCCAACACAGCCAAAAATAAATAAATTAATTAAAAAAAAAAAAAGTACAGCTCAGTGGTTTTGGTATATTCACAGAGTTGTGCAACCATGACCACAATCTAATTTTAGAACATTTTCATCACTCCAAAAAAGAAACCCCATACCCAATGACCAGTCACTCCCCCACTACCTGACCACCCCTGTCCAGCCCCAGGAGAACACTAATCTACTATCTGTCTCTGTAGATTTTCCCATTAGGACATTTCATATAAATGGAATCATATAATATATGGTATTTTGTGACTGGCTCCTTTCACTCAGCATAATGTTCTCAAGGTTCATCCACATTGTAGCAGGTATCAGTGCTTCATTTCTTTGTATTGCCAAATAATTTTCCATTTTATGGATATACCACATTTTGTTTATCCATTTATCAGTTGATGGATATTTGGGTTATTTGCATTTTCTGGCCATTGTGAATAATGCTACTATGAACATTTGTGTGCCAGTTTTTATGGGGCATATATTTTTATTTCTTTTGGGATTTTTTTCTCTTGGATATTTTTTCCTAAGAATGAAATTGCTGCTGGGTGATAAAATAACTCTAATTTTTTTTTTTTTAAAGAAGATGTTGGGGGTAGGAGTTTATTAATTTACTTATTTTTGCTGTGTTGGGTCTTCGTTTCTGTGTGAGGGCTTTCTCTAGCTGTGGCAAGCGGGGGCCACTCTTCATCACAGTGCGCGGGTCTCTCACTATTGCGGCCTCTCTTGTTGCAGAGCACAGGCTCCAGACGCGCAGGCTCAGTAGTTGTGGCTCACGGGCCTAGTTGCTCCACGGCATGTGGGATCCTCCCAGCCCAGGGCTCGAACCCGTGTCCCCTGCATTAGCAGGCAGATTCTCAACCACTGCACCACCAGGGAAGCCCCAATAACTCTAACTTTTTAAGGTGATATAATAACTCTAGTTTAACTGTTTAAGGAACCGCCAGTGTGTTTTCCAAAATGGCTGTACCATTTTATATTCCCACTAGCAGAGTATAAGGTTTCCACTTTCCCCAGATCCTCACCAACACTTATTATCTTTTTGATTCTAGCCATTCTAGTGGATGTGATAGTTTTCTTGTTGTTTGTTTTGTTCTGTTTTGCTTTGTTTTGGGTGTGATAGTTTTGATTTGCATTTCCTTACTGTTGAAAGACTTTGAGCATCTTTTCATGTGTACATTGACCCTTTGTATATTTTCTTGGAAGAAATGGCTAATGACCTACCCATTTTTAAAATTGGGTGTTTGTCCTTTTTATTAGAGTTGTAAGATTTCTTTATATATTCTGGATACAAATCCCTTATCAGCTATATGATTTGCAATTATTTTCTTTAAGATGCTAGTGGACAAAGTGGACCAATTCCAGGTAATGAACTTCCCTCAGGAGATGCTGCCTTTGCAGGTCATATTTCTGTCAGACTCTGCTACATGGTAAATAAATCAAAGAAAAACTTGAGGATACCATGAGAGACTTTCTGTGTATGTGTTTGTTAAAACCTGGGGCAAAGACAAAATAAAATGAAATGTTTATTCTTCAGGCATCATGCTGAGTTAATTTTATTATTTTCTTTTTGACCTAAAGAGGAGTTTCAAAAGAGAAGTCTGGAGTTTTGTTTTTGTTGGTGGCTGCAGTAGACGGATATTAGGCAATCTATTTTCCTATCATAATCTATCTATCTATCCTGGGATGGCTCCATTTTATTGCTGTGGTGTTCCTTTTGACTTCTCCCAGGCAACTGACATTTTGCTTATTTTGGGTAAAGAAAAAATGTTTTTTAATTGTAACAAAAAAAGAAAAAAATTGATAAAAGATTATCTTAATTCTCTAAACAGTTACAAACAAGAAAGAACTGAGGTTATATCTGGCAGTAAATCTGATAGCATCACCTTTAATTCTCTATAATTACATGTTAAAGTCCTTTTCTCATGCTTCATATTTGCCTTTAGTCAGTTTAACAGACCCTGAAAATGAGACTTGTGACTATGTCTCACATCTATGGACATATTACTGATATTTGACTTGCTGTTCAGAAAGAAAAAAAAGAAAGGAAGAAAAATTTTTTTAAAAACCTAAATTTAGTCTGAGCTGCATTTAATTTATTTTTTTAAATGAGGTGACTAAATTAAATGTTCCCAGTTCAGAGATTATACTATGCTTGCTACTGCATAACTGAGTCTAGGGTGGAGGAATAACCCCTAAAACAAAATGCTTTACCACCACCTGTTGACTAAAGATATATACAATGGAATACTATTTAGCTATAAAAAGGATGAAATTTTGCCATTTGCAGCAACATGGATGGACTTGAAAGGTATTCTGCTTAGTGAAATAAGTCAGAAAAAGAAAGGCAAATACTATATGATATCACTTACATGTGGAATCTAAAACATAGAACAAACTAGTGAATATAACAAAAAAGAAGCAGACTCACAGGTCTAGAGAACAAACTAGTGGTTACCAGTGAGGAGAGGGAAGAGGGAAGGGGCACGACTGATGTAGGGGATTAAGAGGTACAAACTATAAAATAAGCTACAAGGATATACTGTACAACATGAAGAATATAGCTAATACTTTATAATAACTATAAATGGAGTATACCTTTAAAAATTGTGAATCACTATATTGTACAACTGTAACTCATATAATATTGTACAGCAACTATACTTCAATAAAAAAAAAAATATTCCTGAGTTGGAAGAAGAATCTAACTCTTTGTATATCTCCTATTCTGAACAGTGTATCTAAAATTGCCCCTCGTGAGACTTCTTCATTTTGCCTTGGAGGCCAATTTCAAAATTGGGCTTAGGGTTAAATGTCTACATGTGTGAGTGTGTATCTCTCAGGGTGGGATGGTGAAGAAAATATTACCACTATTTACTGCTATGCAGTTTCTGCTTCTGGTCTTCAGGACATCTCACTTCCCTGTCTCTCTGAGGTTGGTTTTAGCTATAAGACTTGCTCTGTCCAATAAAATTGAGCAAAAGTGATCTGTGCCTCTTTTGCTGAAGCACTGAAGAACCCATGTATGGTTTTCCATTCTCTATTCCCCATTACTGAGACCTGTGAAATTCCATATGCAGGAGCCTCTGGCAGCTGGGGTCTCAGAGTAAAGAAGACATGAGTCAGGGCCCTCCACCAGTGGGTATGTGCTGTAAGTAAGAAACAAACCTGCATCATTTTGGTTACTGACACTTGAGGAATGTTTGTTATCAGAGCATAACATTCTGTCCTGACTAAAATAGGCAGCAAAAAAGAACTGCTTTCATTCTGGGTCCAGTTCTTCCTCTGCACACTTAAAAATTCTCTATCAATTATCGAGGCAAATGACAAAGCAAATCAAACTTGATCTGATCAGTTTACAAAACCTGACTCTTGGAACTCGAAAACATCAAAGAAAAAACTGCCTAGAATATAGGTTCTACTATACTGAAACGTGTAAGCAGTTCTCCCTTTCCTTCTCCCCATCCCACTGTAAAAACAGACATTGTAGCCTCATATCCATGAAAATAAAGGATGAGAATAGACAATTTTGCTGAAAATCATCCCATTCTTTAAATATTTAAATATGGGCCATTGAGCGTTTACCTACTTGCTATGTACTAGCCAAGCTCATCTCCCCATGTGCATTGTATGCCTGTGGGAGGCTTGTCTTCACACAGGCAGCTGGTATACCATTCAAGGCTTTCTCCATTGAAGTATATTGAGCCTACTGAACAAAATGTGAACCTTCTGTCTCTCAGCAACAAAGCTCCTGCTAGGTTCCGAGATGGCTATGGACTGCACATTCTTTGGGTGCTATTTAGGGAGCAATAGAGGATAATCCAACTCTAATGTGTTTACCAGGTCAATTTCCTGCATAGTTACAAAGCCTAATTTCTCCTTGCAGCCATCCCACAAAGATCTTAAAATGTGACTACATCATGAGTTTGAAAGACTCTCAAAAGGAGCCACCTGCCAGATGCAATGGCAAATCTCTCTCTCGCTCTCAAAAAAAAAAAAAAAAAAAAAAACAGAAAACAAAACAAAAAAAAGTTTTCATAAAAAGATGCTCCTGCTCAAAGAGTCTATAAAATAATGATGATGCAGCCCCAAAGGATGTAGGATTTTGGTGAGAGAAAATTAAAAGAAAAAACTCATCTGAAGCCAGAGCACTGAGTTTTTCCTATTATGCTACATAAAAAACGATGGGTCTGGAGGCAATTTAACAAGTTTAAATTACAACTTGGAAAGTAATAAGCTTTGGCTCTTGAGATGCACAACCAACTGGGAATGGTCTGATAAAAAAAAATTCTGTCTTCCACATTTCTCAGCTAAATCCCAGACGCATATGCAACACTTAGCATTCAGGAGATAATATGTGAATTTATGAAACTGCAAGCAGGATTTAGGAGCCTGAAATCACTAGAATGGTGGTCTGAGATATAAATAAGCTTTCATCCACTGTGTAAAATACCGATAAAGAGGTCTTAACGGATGCTTTGATTTTAAAACATGATTCCAAATAGAGTGTTACAAATATAAACACCAGCAACTTCAGAAATGTCATTCATTTTGTATCTCTACACATCCAGTTGAGGTGAATCCCTCCAGAAAGATGGCCACAAGCCAAGTGTCCCCTCATGTTTGCACTTGTCTATTTCACTGTCTTATTAGTGAGAGCAGGCTAATAACTTCTTTAACCAACATTTTGGAGGCTTAACAAAATAAAGGTTTAGTTTTTGCGCCAGTAACTCTCCAAGGCTGAGCTTCCTGGTCAGACAGCTGTCCTCCAAGCAGCAGGTCCTCCCTCAGCCTGTGACTCCACCCTCCTCTTAGAACTTGGAGCCTCTCCGTCCGGATGGCAGGAGGAGAAGGAAAATGGAAGAACATTTGCACATTTCATGGGCCAGGCTTGGACAAGGAATACATCTCTTCTGCCCACATTTCAGTGGTCAGGACTCAGTCATATGGGATACCTACCTGCCAACGAGACTGGGAAGTGTAATCTAGCCGTGTGTCCAGGAGGGAAAGGGAAAGGATTTGGTGACTCCTTTGCTCCCTTGCTCGCTAAGACATAACCCCTCTGTTTTCTGTTCTATAAAATGGGCATAGAAATTGTACCTGCTTATTATTATTCTACCTCCATTTTTTCCCAGGGTATCCAAAACTGACCAGACTTAAAACTGACTTGAATTTTAAGAAACTTATGAATGAGCAAGTTTGCCAGCTTATTTCAATCGGGGGCTAAAAGTTATCAGTCACCAGCTAGGACACCCCTGTTGGGGGCTGAATGTTTGTGCTGCCCCAAAAGTTCTTATGCTGAAATCTAGTCCCCAAAGTGATGGTATGTGGAGGTGGGGGATTTGGGAGGTAATTAGGTCATGAGGTTGGAGCCCTCATCAGTAGAATTGCCCTTATAAGAAGAGCCCAGAGAGACTTCCCTGGTGGCACAGTGGTTAAGAATCTGCCTGCCAATGCAGGGGACACGGGTTCGATCCCTGGTGCGGGAAGATCCCACATGCTGCGAAGCAACTAAGCCGGTGCCCCACAACTACTGAGCCTGTGTTCTAGAGCCTGCGAGCCACAACTACTGAGCCCATGCACCACAATTACTAAAGCCAGCACGCCCTAGAGCCCGTGCTCTGCAACAAGAGAAGCCACCGCAATGAGAAGCCCACGCACCCCAACGAAGAGTAGCCCCTGCTCGCTGCAACTGGAGAAAGCCCACGCGCAGCAACAAAGACCCAGTGCGGCCAAAAATTTTAAAAGTTAAAAAAAGAAGAGGCCAGAAAGCTAGCTCACTCTTTCGACCAGGTGATGACACAGCAAGAAGGCAGCCATCTGCAACCAGGAAGAGAGCGCGCATCAGACACCAAATCAACCAGCCCCTTGATCTTTGATTTCTCAGCCTCCAGAACTGTAAGAAGTACATTTTTATTGTGAATAAACCACTCAGTTTATGGTATTTTGTTATAGCAGGGCAAGCAAAGACAACCCCTTTCTTGAGGCAAGGTGTCCAAACTGCAAAGTAAGCCGTCAGAAGGTGACATTCTGAGCAGGGGTAAGTGAAAAGGACATGTGCCAGTCTGAAGGTGTGTTTTTTTCTACATCAAGTATTTCTCACCCTGGCACTACGGAGCTTTTTGGCTGGACAGTTCTTTGTTGCAGGGCTGTACCACACATTGGAGGACGTTTGGCAACATCTCTGGCCTCTACTCACTAGATGCCATTAACGCCTCCCCAGTTGTGAAGACCAAAAATGACTCCAGACATTGCCAAGTGCCCCCTGCGAAATAAATCTGCACCCCTTAGCTTTCAGAACCACTGTTCTAGATCATAAAAATGTATAATGAACTAACACAACCCACCATGTGGCTGGAAAACTCCTATATGCCAGAGATGGTACCTGTCTATCTATCTGTCTGTTTTTCTGTCTCTCTCTCTCTCTCTACCTCTCAGACAGTCTGGAAAAACAGTGCCATGTACATCCTCTTTGGCCCTCCTTTCTCTAGCCTCCATGCACTTCATCTTCCTCAAAGGTCACATGCCTCCTTCAGATGTGTTGTCGCCATCGATGAGATTACACCTCTCTCCTCTACAGGGAAAGCTGTCAGAGGCTCTGTCTGTGTCTCCCATTCCCCCAGGTCACCAGTGTTACACATTTTGTTAGGGACTAAATTACTAAACAAGCTTCCAACCACAGGCAAATGGATTGGGACTGTTATACCAGTCCCCCTGCAAATGTCACTCACTTATTCTCAACAGCTAAAGGTGTTTCGAAGAAGGCAATAAGGAAACTCAACTTTTACAACCTCACCGTAGGGCACTTATTTAAAGCAAAATCCAGTTTAGGGAAATGCATTCCCTTAAATTTCCTCTGAAAACTCAAATAGAAAAATATTTTTAAATTTTAGTCCAAATAGTGATACTACATTGTCTCCCTTCAACTAACTGTTGCATCTCAGCAATTAGAGAAAGACTCTCTGATGTTGGTATAACCGTACAAAGTTCCAAGTGTTTCAAGTTGAAATGTGCAAAGGGACTTATTTATTACTTTCATTGCTCAAAGTATAATCTTTGATAAGGAAAAAAATGTTCAAAGCCAAAGAATGCTTTTATTTGAATACAGTGGACTTACTCTAGGATGATAATGCTTGGAAAACCCAAGCTATCTAATGAATATTACATGAACACTGCAGTAAAAAACTGTCAGCTTTCCTTCATTTCAATTTATTTTTAAACTAAAAGCAACAATAATAATAATAATAATAATCACCACCATGCATTGAGTGTCTATCATTTTTCAAGCCACTCTGTTCATTATCTCTGACGCTTACAAATACCCTGTAGACAAGTATTTATAACATGTTTTCAAAAGATGAACAAATTGAGGCTTAAAGAAGGCAAGTGATTTGTCTGGGAATGCACAGCTTGGTAAATACAGAACTGAGACTTAAAGACAAGTCCCCCTGACTGCAAAGCCCTCCATGTTTATGCTATTTCCACCAAACCATGAAGTTATGGGAAGTTGATTTGTTGAAAATTCCACATTGGCAATCACAGGCATGCCTACACAACAAAATCTAAATGTCACCATGGTAATAGATATTTTAATTTTCATTTCCTTGACCAGAGGTTCTCCTCAACTGGATAACATGTTAGGTTCTGCATAAGTAGATTAAATCGAACCCCAGCTATACAGAAAGTGTTCTTTCATTACTATCTTGGAAGAGTAGTTTATGCAAAGAGCATTACTAAGAAGCACATTTCTAATAACCATCTGATTTGCCTGTATCCCCTAAGTGAGTCATGGTCTCTTCCCTAAGAGTATAGGCAGAGGAAATGAAGCAGGATGCTTCTCTTTCTCATCTGTCCCCTGACACTTTACCCCCCGCCGCCCCCATGCAGTGACCTCATAAGCTAATGAGAGAGGTGGCTGCTCAGAAGAGCAGCACCCATGGCTGAGCTGACGTGTTCGCACTCATTACAATGAAAATCTGTCCTGCTGCTCAGTGGGCTCAAGTCACCATGGCAACCTACCAGCAACATCACTCACACAAATTACAGCAAAGAAGCATGGACTAGCTCCACCCGGAAACTGAAGCAGTCACACAGAGAAGGAAATATTTCTCAAGGACACTTTGCTCTTAAGTAGCCATTGGCAACCCTGCATCTGTTCAGCTTTATCACCAAAATAAATGTCAGTTCCCGTAAAAGTCGTTAAACAAAATACACTTGAACCTTCGTTGTGACTGAACTGTGAATCGAAGCTCTGAATAACTATGTCATGAAGGGCAGGATAAGGAGTTGTCTCAATAGCTTTCGAGCCCTCAACCCATCTGGAATGCTGCAGGCACACATGTGCCCTCGTGTTCCCAGGGTGGCAGAACTTTCCCTACCGAGTGTGCAGGTCCCAGCAATAGGTCCAGGGAGGAGAAGCCTGGAGCCACAAAGGAAAGGGACAAAGTGATGCCCGTGTGATGTTGAGGCAAGAAAAGGAAACTTGGTCCTTTTGGAAAGTTCTTGTTTTCTTCTTAAAAAAAAATACATATACATGTATGTATGTATGTGTGTGTGTGTGTGTATATATATATATATATATATATATATATATATATGAAAGTCTTTAAAAATATTATCTTTAAGAAATACCACATGAGAGGCAGAAGAAAGTCCTTTTTTACTGGAGGACAGTGGAGATGAAAGGAGAACAGCAGAGATTGAATAGTCACCGTGGAATGTGGTTGAGTAAGTCAATTAGGGAACTAGTAGCTTCTCAGACAATTTCATGGGTCCATTCAAGTTGGTGACTATGAACTTAGAAGGACACAAAACTTCCCAATTCCTTTCAGTCCACTTCCTTCAAGACACTGGACTCCTGGAAGGCTTAATTCCCTCTGTGTCATAGGCACCTAGCTCAGCTTCTGGCACAAAGTAAACGCTCATAAAAGGTAGCAGACCTCAACTAGAAATGGCACTGTCCCTAAGGTCTGATGTATTAGTTTCCTGGGGCTGCCGTAATGAAGTCTCACAACTGAGTGGCTTAGACAACAGAAGTTTATCGTTCCAATGGCCAGGAGACCAGAAATCCAAGATCAAGGTATCAGCAGGGCCATGCTAGGGAAGGGTCCGTTCCAGGTCTCCAGCCTGGCTTCTGGAATTTCCTTGGCTTGTGGCAGGATAACTCCAGCAGCCACATGGAGCTCTTCCTGTGTGCATGTCTGTGCCCAAACTCCCCCCTTTTATAAGGACAGCAGTCACAGTTGATAAGAGGACCTCCCCACTCTGATATAACCTCACCTCAAGTAATTACACTTAACCACGACTCTCTTTCTAAATAAGGTCACATTTGGAGGTACAAGGGAAATAGGACTTCAACATATTAATTTTGAAGGGATACAATTCAACCCATAACATCTGAGCATAAATAAACTTTAAATAAATACTAGACTGTTCTATGCAAAAAAAAGTATGAGAAGAGTAAAGAATCCCCTTGACACACAAAAATGACCATGGCAGCCAGACTTTAGGAGTAATTTATTTCCTATAAGACTATAGCTTAGGCAAAATATCCATTCTCTCAAAAGGCACCACAAATACTCATGCCAGACATGAATTCCACTAATTAATCCTATTTAGCAATTAAAAACCAAAGTCTCAGCATAGATCTGAATAAATCACAAAGGTCACTTAAGTAAAATTCCGTTCTTAAAGGGGCTTAATATTTTCTGAAAGAGGAAACAAACCTCGGCTTAGGTTGAAAGGAGTACAAAATATTTATCTAACTCAGAATCAATCACTGTCAAGCAATTTCCAGGAGAGACGAGGAAGAAGGCTGGTTATAATCTAGTAATGTCATCTTGAGGTCTGGGAGCAAACCCGTTAAGGAATCTTAGAAAAAAACAATGCAGACACTGACATCTGTATTGTTCTTGGAACCAATCCTTGAGTATTAACTTCTGTGTTTCCCAGGAATCCAGATGGTAGGCTGTTTTTCATTTACTTAATGGCACTTAGTAGGATCATCTCCTTTTAAAGGTGCACATCCTGCTCACTTCTGGGAGAAGGAAGGCTTAAAATTGGCTATAGGAAGGGAAGGATATACTTATCGCACAGAGTAAAGGGTTAGAAGATGAACACGGTCCTTTCACATCTCCAGTGACTGAGGACCACAAGCCCCAATTTCCAACTGACAACCTCAGCAAGAGGGAGTCCCCTTCCCACACTGGCCCCTCTGTGCTCATGTGACAGGTCGTCACCATCCCAGAGAAATTAAGTGAACGGTCAACATTACAAAACTGACTTTCAAGCCCACAATTCAGAATAAATAAATAAACACGAGAATTCCAGCTTTTGGCCGTCATTATCAATATATGCTTTTCTGGACTTGAACAAACCCTCTGTTTTGCTATTGGCATACACTGCTAAAACTCTGTAACAAAATGCTAGAAATTCTTAGTTTCTCTCTGATACATACCATTTTGAATTTTGTACAAATGAGCTCTAGATTCAGGTTACAAATTAATCCAAGCTCATTATGTAATTAAATGTTTGATTAGGAGCAAGAATTAACATCCTACACAAAGGCATATAATTTTATGAGACAAACTAGTTAACTTCAATAGAGAGATTCATCATGGTAACAAATTACCTGACCCATCCAATTCAATATGTAATTCAAAATAATTTTTCAAGTTATCTAAAAATGTAGTTATTAAAGAGATATATCAAAATGCATGCACTACCCTGTAGAATTTTTTTTTAATTACTTGGGCAAAAGATGAGGAGATTTTAAATGTACTCTTAAAAATATACAGAGAGTAAAGCTCAAAGCTGAAATTCAGAAAAAAAGGATGAAACGTTGACAGTTTTTTTGCAGCAAACACTGTGTGCTTGAATTTCTTTTTTTCAACTTGGTGATATTTGGAAATGGTGCATTTAATGCATTTTTCAGTCTTTCTGGTTATCTTGGTAAAAGGGAACTGGCTGGTAGCATTCAAACTGGAGATGGATTTGTTTTAACTGCCAGATACAATCTCTATTAATCAATCCGAGGTCTTCAAGTACAATTTTGTTTGCTACTTCAGGAGCTGGATGGTATACAATTGCTCACAGCTGTTTCTAATTACACCTTGATCCAATAATAACTAAATATTTTTTAAGATTCTGGCAGTAACTACTTAAGAAGATGCACAGATCAATAACTAAAAGTAACACTTCCAGGCATCAACCTGCATAAATTAGAACCTGTCGAAAACACAAACACAATTCAGCAGGTGGCACTATTCCCTCAGCCAGAATTCTCTTCATTATGCTTGACCAGAGTACTCTCTACATGGCAGTTACCTTTATTCCTTGCTTCCATGGAATTCCATGACCTAAATCAATATCAACATGCTAACCTCAAATATTGATATATTGCCTGGTTTCTTCTCATGATCCAGATTTTAAAAAACAAAATCGAACAGATAGCAGGTGTAAGAGGAAAGAAACAGCTTGATTTCATCATCAGAGTGCTACTTGAAAGTAAATTAATTCTTTATACCCACTAAAGACAACCCAAGTGATGACCTTTTCTACTGATACTATCCAATGAGCTAATTTAAAATATTTAAACTAACCAATGAGCAGTTTTCTCTTCTTCAGCACTATTGACATGTGGGCTGGATAGTTCTTCATTGGTGAGGAGGTAGGGGGATGACACCCTGGGCATTTTATAATCTTTAGCCGCATCTCTAGCCTCTACCCACTAGATGCCAGTAGCACCTCCCTGGTTGTGACAGCCAAAAGATATTGTCAAATGATCCTGCGGACAAAATCATCCCATCTGAAAGCCATCATTCAATGAGTGTTCTTCCTTTAAACTAAAGACAGATCTCTGGCTTCATGGCCCGAAATGGAGCTATTGCACTAGCACACTTTCAATAACAATGTTTATTATCCTTTTTTAGCTGATTCCAAAGGTTGATGCATATGCATTGCTGAAAATTCTGAAGACAGGAAAAGCACAATGAGGAAAACTAAAAGCACCAGTAATTGCCGCATACTATGACAATGACTGTTCTAATTGTATCACCTTAATTTTTTCTTCATGAAGATGCACACAGATTATGTATAATAATTATTTGGTTTGTTAAAATCTGAGGAAAATATAGCAGTACTATTTTGTATAAAAGAAGAAAAAAAGTCTTTTTCATCTCTAAATATATACTCTGGCATTAAATACTCAATTAAGCATGATTTTTCATGGCTGTAGATTATTCTTTACAAGAGATAAATGTGATCATTTGTTTTTTTTAACAAAGCTCTTGTACTGGACTTTTTTTTTTCTGATCCCAAAGGTTAATGTAAATTAATTTTACTACACTCTAGGGATAATCCCCACAAATAGGAAATTTTAGTACTAACCTATTTTAGTTCTACCGTCACACAAAGAGAACAAAAGCGGGAAATAAAGAAGTGAAAAAATGAAGAGCGGGGGACAAAGAGAGAAAGGAAGGGAGGGGGGGAGAAGGAGAGAGACTGAGAGGGGGAAAAGCAGGGTGTGGGGGAGGGGAGAAAGGGGTGAAGAGGTGCAAGAGAGCAAAGAGGGAAAGATGGAGGAAAGGGGTGTTAGGGAAGGGAAGCAGTTTCCGCGGAAGCTGATTTACAAATGAATTTGCTGGCATCCTTCCCACTGTTCTTTCTTCTCAGTCTTTCAATGGTTCCTGTGGTTCATCCTCCTACAAAGATGACACTGCTCTTGTCCAGCATTCAGAGAGCACACATGTTGAATTATTTTCCCTCTTACACAACATACATTGGTGAAATGGCTACGTGAAATAAAACTGAGAAGCCTTGAAAACATGATGATGCTAAGTGAAAGCAGCCAGACACAAAAGGCCACATATCGTATGATTCCATTTATACGAAATATGCAGAAAAGGCAAATTCATACAGACAGAAGGTAGATTAGTGGTTGTCTGGGGCTGGGGTGTAGAGGATGGAGAGTAATGGCTTGACTGGTAGAGATGTCCTTTTGGGGTATGAAGATGTTCCGGAACTAGACCGTCTTGATGATTGACAACAGGGCGAACGTACTAAACGCCACTGAATGATACACTTCAAAATGGTGAAAATGGGGCTTCCCTGGTGGCACAGTGGTTGAGAGTCCGCCTGCCGATGCAGGGGACACGGGTTCGTGCCCCGGTCTGGGAAGATCCCACATGCCGCGAAGCGGCGGGGCCCGTGAGCCATGGCCGTGGAGCCTGTGTGTCCAAAGCCAGTGCTCCCCAATGGGAGAGGCCACAACAGTGAGAGGCCCGCGTACCGCAAAAAAAAAAAAATGGTGAAAATGGTAAACTGCACAATATGTGTTTAAAGCAAAAGTCATGAATGAAATAAATAATAAAAGGATCTTTTTATAAAAGCATTTGAGTTGAGTTGAGGGGATTTAAAAGCTACATTAAAAAAAAAGCAAGAAAAATAATAGCTATTTTATTTACCATCCACTACCTGTTACTATCTTATTTGGCCTTCACAGCAACCTTGCCAGGTGAGTATTAGTCCCATTTTACATATGATGTAGAGAGACTAAGAAAATTAAGTTGCTTCAGGATAGGCAACTCCTTGCCATATGCTCCAGTACTCCCATTCCTGGGCATATATCCAGACAAAGCTGTAATCCAAAAAGATACATATACCCCAATATTCATAGCAGCACTATTTACAAGAGCCAAACCATGGAAACAACCTAAATGTCCATTGACAGATGAGTGGATAAAGAAGCTGTGGTACCTATGTACAATGGAATACTACTCAGCCATAAAAAGGAATGAAATAATGAGATTTGCAGCAATATGGATGGACCTAGAGATTATCATGCTAAGCAAAGTAAGTCAGAAAGAGAAAGACAAATACCACATGTTATCACTTATATGTGGAATCTAAAATATGACACAAATGAACTTATCTACAAAACAGAAACAAACTCACAGACATAGAGAACAGACTTGTGGTTGCCAAGGGGGGAGGGGGAGTAGGGAAGGGAAGAACTGGGGGTTTGGGATTAGCAGATGCAAACTATTATATATGGAATGGATAAACAACAAGGTCCTACTATATAGCCCAGGGAACTATATTCAATATCCTATAATAAACCATAATGGAAAAGGAAAAAAAAGAGGATAGGCAACTACTGCGAGGTGGAATTAGAATTTGCTTCTGACTCCAAAACTTTGTGACCAGGTTAAGTAGGTGGATAAAATCCTTGACTGTGGCCTTACCCATGCATTAACTTCCTGAGTCAATGAACACACCTCATCCACACAGTCATTTAAGAAAGGAGAAATGTCCTTACCCCGTCTGTGTCCTTGCCATGTCTCATCTCAAAGGAGGCACTATTTCTCAGCAGGAAAAGAAACAGGATGAAAACACAGAACATAGAATTCTAACTCCTTTTCCCACAACCGTCTCATGAGCAAAGTAGAGCTTAACCTCCCACTTCTTCCAAATGAGACATAATCAACCAAATTAACTAGCTAAGTCACTGAGGCCAGGAGGGAATATCATGGAAAAAAAAAAAAATAGACGGTTTCATACATCTATGACTGACTTCAGAAGTCATATTTTCTTTTTTTCCAGCTTTCTTGAGATATAATTGACATATAACACTGTGTCAGTTTAAGGTGTACAGTGTGGTGACTTGATACAGGTATATATTGTGAAATGTTTACCACAATAAGGTGAGTAAACACTTCCTTCATCTCACATAATTACCATCTTGTTATTGTTGTGATGGTGAGAACATTTAACATCTATTCTTACAGCAGCTTTCAAGTATAAGTACAGTATTGTTAACTATAATCACCATTATCCCTGGAACTAACTCACCTTACAGTGGAATGTTTGTACCCTTTGGCCAACATCTCCCCATTTCTTCCACCCTCCATCCCCTGGTAACCATCAGTCTGCTCTTTGTTTCCAAGAGTTTGATGTTTTTAGATACCACATGTAAGTGAGATCATACAGTATTTGTCTTCCCCTGTCTGATTTATTTCACTTAGCATAATGCCCTCAAGGTCCATCCATGTCATCACAAATGGAGAACTTCCTTCTTTTTGTGGCTAAATAATAGTTCATTGTATGTATATATACCACATTCTATTTATTCATCTGTCGGTGAACACCTAGGTGATTTCCATACCTTGGCCGTTGTGAATAATGCTGCAGTGAACATGGGAGTGTAGATATCTCTTCGAGGTAATGAAGAATCATGAATTTTCATGATGCTTATAGCCAAATAGCAAACAGACAGGGATGACTGACAAATCAACACACCTCATATACAGTACTTTCATTAACATTTCATTAGTTCACAAACAGTCAGCACCTTAGTCAGTTGCCTATTTTTTATCTTTGTTACACAGAAAAAGAAATCTAGCTGATGCTTCCAGCAGTGACTAGCTAGTTACACATATGCCAATATCTACTTCCCATGATCTGGGAGGGCTCTCCAGTGTGGTTCCTGTTGAGTTTGGTCAATCCTAAAATACACTGGCACCTCCCTCCAATCCTGATGGAACCTTCACTTTCAAAAAACTATGGTACTTCATAGCTTCAGAGTGTGAGCTCTGTGGTCTGCAAATGTATATCCCAATAGACTATCTTATGAAGAGATGGCATCCTCCTTGGTGGCACCTGATACAAAAGTTCTGTATAAAAATGCTTAGGATATAATTACAGCAAAACCTAGGGCTACAGAAAGGCTAGTCTCCAGCAGGTCCAGCTTTTCAAAACAACACTGAACGGGGGTGGGAGTCAAAGGAGTGGTGAAGGGAATGAAAGCATCTCATTGAATCAAGAAGGAACTTCGGCTGCAAAGCTGCAATGAGTGCTTTTTTTGTAACTCCAAAATGTGGCAATTAAATGAATTACTGTTCAGAAAATAAAAGAAGGACACCCAGAGCAGCAAAGAAGACCCAAAGATAAGGATGGGTACATTTTAAAGCAGGAAAAGAGTAATCATGTGAAATGCAGAACTCATTATTAGACAGTAAACAACAAGCTCAATTTATGCTTGTTGATTAATGGAATAAGGTCTGAAGAGCAGTCAGCAGATGTGGTTAGTAGTTGCTAAGATGGCCCCAACAATCCTCACTTCCCAGTATTCACATCCTTGTATAATCCTCTCCCCTTGAGTGTGGACCGGATCTTGTTGTGACTGGCTTCTAAGATGCCACTTCCAAGTTTAAGTTACAAAAAGACTCTGTCTTGTGTCCTGCTTATCCCCCCCTGCTCTCTCACTTGCTTATTCTGATGGAAGCCAGCCGCCATGTTGGAGAGCTGCCCTATGGAGGGGCTCTCATGGCAAGGAAATGAGGTATCTGGCAGATGCCCTCAGTCCAGCCACCTGTAAGGAGCCGAATCCTGCCAACAACCACCTGAGTGAGCTCGGAAGTGGAACCTCTCTCAGTTGAGCTTTAAGACAAAACTGCAGGCCCAGCCAATAGCTCCATCAATGACAGCCACAGGAGAGACCCTGATGCAGAGGCAGCCAGCCAAGCTGCACTCAGATTCTTGAACCTCAGAAACTGTGAGATAATAAATGTTTGCTGCTTTAAGCAACTCATTTGGGGGTAATTTTTATGCAGCAATGGATAACTAATATAACAGAGTTTTCTGATATTTCACTGGTTAATAGAGAATCACTTCATAAATTTAATATTCCTCCCTCTTGGACTTGGCCCCCTAACCTATTTCCTACATATGAAAATAGCTTCTTTTGCCTCTTTATGTGAATTAAGGATAACGGATTATTTACCCTCCACTAAAAAATCAACTAAGGATTGGCACTTTCTCTTGGATTCAAATCTACTGGCTGGTTATTCTGAACTTCAGGGGCATAAATTGACTAAGGAAATTATTAGTACTGTTTGACCCCTGAGAAAATTTAGATAACTATTTGCTCAAAATTCTCAGCTCTACCTTAACCTAAAATTACACACCGCAGTGATGCAAAACATTAAGTAGAAGGTTCATACATCCTATGCCAGATCTTATCACGTACTTTTTTGGTAAACATGTTTTTCTTAGAGAAATGAGCCATAAACTAAAGTCTACGCAGCAGAAAAATTCAACTCCCTTAAGACAAATGTCTATCTCCTACTACTAAGCTTTGCTTGTAACAGTGAAGGAAAAATGCAAGCGGAAGATGAGGGATTTCTGGTTTTTTTTACATTTAAGAGCTTTAATAAATTAAGTTCATGATCCTTTTTCTTTAATCACAAACCTTTGCATGTGTCATCAATTTCAAGTAAAATAAACTGCATGAGGCAATGCCCTTTTCTGATTCCTCATAAGTAGTTGTTCTATTTAATACATTTGGGGAAGTCCCAGGAACAAAAGCATAGAGAAAATGAAATGATTTCTGTCAAACATGCCATGCATATTTGTATGGGTAAGTAGGTGATATATGTGCTTTAATAAAAAGAACCAGGGGCCCTGAGAGTGGAAAATAAAGCATCATCATTTATCCTTTTATCATTCTTTATGATAAAACATATTTAAGTTAATTTCTAACAGTAAAGATGATATTTACCTCTTACCAGAGGACTGAATTTCTAATCAAGGACACTAAATTCAGTCTGATGTTTCCAATTAAATGTTAATGGCTTAAATATATTATGTGCTGAATGAAGGCAGAGAAATTAACAAAGGCTTGAACTCAAAACACTGTAAAGTAAGTCAGTCCTCAAGTGCTGAAAGACACAAATAAACAAAATAACAATAAAGACACATAGACACTTCTATGCGGGGATGAAGAGAATAGGTGGATTTAGGTCTAATGCATCTGCATCAATTACACAGGTAACTGAATCTCCATAAACCAGCACCAAGAGTTATGCTTTCTATAAATGATGCACTTTGCTTAGCTAATTTATAAATATATACACATCAAGGCCATTTGAAAACTGCATGGAACGGGCTCTCCATTGTTCTGTTTGAGAAACTGGAAGAAAGCAAAAGAGAGACTTTGATGGATCACAGGGAAATGCATCAGCCTTCCTCCGTGTAAGGCAGGCAAAGCTTTTCCTTTGTGCAGAAGGGGCACAGGTCTCCCTCCCACTGCACCCTGCAGAACACACTGGACCCTCAGCCGGTAGAAATGAGAAACGAAACGACGTGCCTGGAGAAAGGCAAACAAGTTCTTGGAAATGTAGAGGATAACGACAGCAAATGGCCTTTTGCTTCCATTGTCAAATCACAGCAGAAAGCAGCCCCCACACCACCCACCTCCACTTTTCTCCTGGACCCTCAGAAGGAGGCAGGAAACAGTGGTGATGGTCACGTCACAAGTGCAAAGACTAGAGCAACAAGTTGTCTTCTGAAAAAACCTCAGCACTTATAAAAATTTATTAAACATTTTTAGCTTTATTGAGGTATAACTGACAAATGAAAATTATTTATTTTAAGGTGTACAACTCTGATGCTTTGATAGATGCATACAATGTGAAATGATCACCACAGCAATGCTAATTAACATATTCATCACCTCACATAGGTTGTCTTTTTGTGGGTGATAAGAACACTTAAGATCTACCCTCTAAGCAAATTTCAAATACACAATACAATATTGTTAACTATAGTTGACTACACTGTACTGTAGATCTCCAGAACTTATTCATCTTGCAAAAGTGAAACTTTGTACCCTCTGACCAACATTTCCTCATTTCCCCCACTACCCACCCCCTCGGACCCTGGCAACCACCATTCTACTCTTTGCTTTGACGAGTTTGACTATTTTAGATTTTACTTATAAGTGAGAACAGGCAGTATTTGTCTTTGTGCCTGGCTTTTATCACTTAGCATAATGTCCTCCAAGATCACCCACGTTGTCCCACATTTCTCCGGATTTCTCATGCAGTTTTTCTCCCCTATCTGTCCATCACTAAAGTCCAACTGAAACGCCTGCTCTTCAAAATGGGTTCCAAGAGCCTCTTTCTTGCAGAGTTACCTGCATACCAACTCCGCATTCTCTAAAATACTCATTTGACTATTGGGTGATCATTGAATCAAAACTGGAGCAGAAACAAGACACCCTGTGGCCTAAGATCTAATGTTCTACATCATCATCTTGCTATTTGCTATAGACATATTTTTGTTGTTTCACTGTGCCAGTTTCCCCTTTCCACAGTCCTAACATATCTGATTTCCCTGTGGAAGTTCAGGTAGCTTGAGTAAGCTCCACCACAGAAGAAAATTCCCAGGCTGGTACCTTCCACCTCTAGACCAAGGTGATTTGCTTGGGCTGGGAAGGGAGTGTGAACCTATCTAATCAGAGGCCCTCGGTGCTTTTTCTGGGCAGATGAGATCCAGGGTATAGGAGGAGGGAAGGAAGCAGGAAAGGGGACAGTGGGAAAAGGGAAGAAATGGGTAGGAGAGAAAAGGGACTAAAGGGAAGGGTGGAATAAAGAGACAAAGAGAAAAAGAAGGAGAAGGAAAAAAGAGCTTCCTTACACCAAACACTCCTTCATAATACAAGAATTCTTAATCTTGCTTTGACATCATTGTCAAGGCACTTAACCTACCTTTATTCACACTTAAAAGAAAGAAAACAGGATACAACATCTCAAATACCACCTTATTCAGAGCCACAGCATAATCATTAGCTAATGAGTCAAATACTGAAGCCTAAAGACAAATCACTATGAGTTAATGAGTGAGGTGAAGAATCCATGTATCCTACATATACAGTGAAAATGACACTCTGCTTCTTTCACAGAATCCTAAATTTTCCATATTTCATATAGTGCTGATCTTAGCATCTTTCTATTCCAAAAACCTGTGTTGTGATCTATGGAACAAGAAGAATGAAAAACTCCCAAGTCTAAACACTCAGGCACTGAGAAAGTTTCTTCTGCTTGCTGCAAAGACATCTCGACCCACAAATGTGGAGTTTGCCCTAGTTAATGAACCATCTTGGCTATGATAACTGGCTGCTAGCTGTCAATAAATTTCAGAGTTTGGCCAAACCTAGATGAGCTGCATTTCATTTGATGTCTTTAACATCCACATGAGTGATTATGATTTCTTTTCTTATCTCTCCAGTGATACAGTAAGGAGGAGCAGTGTCACCAGATTGGCCCAGAAATGAAGAAAATGAAACAGTGAGGTTGATTTCCCATCTCTTTGTTAAGAATGTCACTCAGCCTGATGGGTCTAGGCTTTCTCACCTGCTGCATGGCCCAAGAAGGCATTTGGTCTAAATCTAAATATCTGACACCAGCCTATCACTTTTTCCTCCTGAAACAACAGCAAGTATCAATGAACGATCCTGGCATGCTCTTCTGCAAAGCCAAGAAGCAGCCTCAAGGTCTTTACCACTGTACTCCAGGTCCTTTGTCTCCAAAGTACACCCTGGGAGGTATGCAATAGAATCCCTTAGGTTAGGGATGGTATACCTTAGAATTTCTATTTTCAGTTATTTTGATCTTCAAAAATGTTAAATGAATTCAACATAACTCATGCTTAATATACAGACTAACACTGGCACCCTCAGCCAGTCCATATGTCAGATAACTAGTGTCACAAACAGAACAAGAAGTCTCCAAGGGTGTAGTTCTACCGTGGAAAAGGAGTTGACGGGGCCACCTCACTCTTGTGATCACTCAGAACATTACCATTCACATTTGCTCATCTCCATGAATTCATGGGTTTCATAGTCTGATTTTAACAAAGCCCAGCTGAAATTCCTGCTAATAAACAACAGATTTAAGATAATAAAAAGAATTCACACACAACCAGACGACAACAATAAAAATGGCAGAGCTGTTACATCTCCTTCTGTCATGTGATCTTTTCTACCTCATTCTAGGGTGAAAACTGATGATCTGATTAGATCTGAAAGGTTAGCCAAAGAATACTGAAGCCATCAAAGCCATTTGAAATTTGGTTTTACAGCTACTGTAATTAAAGAAGAACTTGCCTAAACTGATGATAATATGAAGCCATTGCAATTAAAAAGATATATACATAATATCATTTATTTCAGATTTAGTTCATTCTTCTAAAATTTCCATTTTATGTATTTTTAAATATACATAAATGTATCAGTAACCATTAATAGATAGATTTATCCTATACATTAATAAATTTATAGTTATCAGTAGTGAATGTTTATTTTGTTTAAAAGGAAGCATAAGTTAAAAGGAAAAATGCATAAAGTCCCTAGTAGGGATTTTAGTGACAGATAAACTAACTCATTTCATGAATGAATAAACTAATTTTTTCTTTGTCCTAAGGGGACTCTAAATTCCCTTCCTTTGACTCTCTTTTCTCAGAATGACACCAGTATACACGTGGCAGAATGAGTTATCTCCCTCCCTGCTCCTCCTCTCTTCCAAGGGGTGACCCTTGCTAAGAAGGACAAATGAAATCCAGATTCTGTTGGCATAGCTATGAATAAACCAGGTTTTTGCTATAGAAAAGAGTCAATTTTTATCCTCAAGATAAAAGTTTGTTGGGTGGCAAATTTATGCTGAGGGTCCTGAAAGCCCCTGTAGGTCCCCCCAATCCCAAACAAAATGCTCCCTGTCGGCCAGACCCAGTAGGGGATGGGGCTGTGAGGGAGGGGTAAGGAGTGGAAGGACTTTAGGACACCTTTGGAATGAGAATGAGGAAGAGAGAACAAAGAAGGGACTTGGACACAAGCAAGGTGAGCTCTGAACGAGCTGGTGAGCTATCCAAGGAAAAAAGTAAACACTTGTTTTGCATCATCCCATGAATACACTAATAGTAAGATGTCTCCGTGATCATGGACAGCACCTTCCCTGCCCTAGTAAATATTATAGGCACAGCTAGATGATGACAAATGAGAATTTTAACACTGCTCATAAGTGTCACAAAAACAAGTTTTAAAGAGAATGGATTCATCCATCAATGGTGTGGGGGAAAAACCTAATTTCAGTAGGATCATTAACTCACAAGGTAGTTTTCCTGTTTCCCAGGATGAAGAAACCTCATTTATCCCCATTACTTCCTGAGTAAATTATTTTATAATTCCCGGATTTGGCTTATGAAGATGACTGGTGACTCATAAACGCCAATCTAACTAATGTCTCACTCAGAGAACTCAGTATGCACGGAAGCCCAGACATCATTTCTCCTGCCAAGAAATGAATGTATAATATTTTCAGTAAAAACAAAGAAATGAACAGCCAGCACACCAAGGAACACATCTGCCCCTGTTGTCACAGTGGTTTTTATAATTACTTGCTTGTAGTCAGCAATTGAAATACACAGAGATGTAATAAGAAATAGCTGTTCCTATTTAAGAGCACAATTAATGACCTTTTCATGATCTGGGTAATTTATTGCCACTTTAACATCTAGATCTCATTTGCCACCATTTTGCCTATAGTTCATTGACCTTTCCATTCAAACCAAGGGGAGTTGTATTTGAATAACAATGGTACTTTATTTATACAGCTCTACTCTTAGGAAAAGTTCAAAGTACTTTATAAATATCTCTTTAAACTTGAAAGTAAGTTAAGGATCACCATTTCTATCTCAGATAAAAATATAAAACAAGGAAGTCTAAACAACTAAAATTAGCAACTTAGAGAGGGTTTAACAATTCAGAGAGGATTTCTGGATAAAGATGGCAAGTTGACCTTAAATATTTATGTCCTCTGCAAACTCCACTAAATTGATCATAATGGACATTTTTAAGTCATAAGTACAAAAGGACAAAATGAATGGGAGAGAACAGAGTAACATACTAGGGGCCCAACAAAGATTTGAAAGCTTGAGAAAACCCAGTGAGTCTACACATATAAGCCACATCCTCCAAAGCAAGTTTTATAAAGCTGGTATTTTTATCTGATCTATCTACATTGTTTCTTATTTGTCAAATGGTTTCAAAAATAGGAGGAGAAGGAGAAATTTTACTCAAGAGTCCCTAAAATACCAAGAAATAAGAGTCTCCAAATTGAAAAGATCCACTAATTTCCAATTAAATGAATTGGGGCAAGGGTGAAAAATTCACACCAAGACACAGAAGACACAGAAATCAATGGGCAGTGCCTTCACAATTTAAGAAATTATATCTAACTTATATTTCTATACCCAGCCAAAATTTCCAAAAGGTGAGAATAGAATGAGGAAATTTTCAGGCACACAAGGCACACAATTTTTATTTCTTAATATGTGTTCCAGCAAAATAGGAGAATAAATTTTTTTAAAAAGAGGAAGAAATCAGAGGAGTATCCACCACAGGACAGAGAAATTCCAGAGTTATAACAGTGAAGACTGCCTAGAAACAAATAGTCTAATCTGGTGCAGAAGCACCAGAGAGAATCCCAGGAGAAGATTATAAAGATTCACAGAACTTCTATAATTGACTTGTTGAGTAACATATTTATTGGCAGGTATATCCCAAATCTGACACAGTACTGGGGAACAAACTATACTAACTCTAAACTTAAATTATTAATTCAAAGAAAAGTGAACAACAAAAAAATACAATCAGGGTGTAATGATGGACCCGTTAGTTATTATGAACATATTGACTAAACTAAAATTTCAGAAGTAACTATATTAGGAAGATGGAGGAAGGAAAGTGGGTAGGGTTATTATATACCTAAATCTTTATCTACAAAAATACACAGAAGATTTCTAAAATAGGTGAAAACATAGTACTTAAAATATGAAAGTAGGGGGAAGACCTTCAAGATGGCAGAGGAGTAAGACATGGAGATCACCTTCCTCCCCACAAATACATCATAACTACATCTACATGTGGAACAACTCCTACAGAACATCTACTGAACACTGGCAGAAGACTTCAGATATCCCAAAAGGGTCTTGGTGCTCCGACCAGGTGTCAGGCCTGAGCCTCTCACGTGGGAGAGCTGAGTTCAGGACATTGGTCCACCAGAGACCTCCTGACCCCATGTAATATCAATCAGTGAGAGCTCTCCAAGAGATCGCTGTCTCAACACTAAGACCCAGCTCCACTCAACGACCAGCAAGCTCCAGTGCTAGACACACCATGCTAAACTAGCAAGACAGGAACACAACTCAGCCATTAGAGGAGAGGCTGCCTAAAATCATAAGTTCACAGATACCCCAAAACACATCACCGGACATGGTCCTGCCCACCAGAGAGAAAAGATCCAGCTGCATCCACCAGAACACAGGCACCAGTCCCCCCTACCAGGAAGCCTACCCAGCCCACTGAACCAACCTTACCCACTGGGGACAGACACCAAAAACAATGGGAACTACGAACCAGCAGCCTACAAAAAGGAGACCCCAAACAGAGTAGGTAAAGCAAAAGGAGAAGACAGAGAAATATGCAACACATGAAGGAGCAAAGTAAAAACCCACCAGACCAAACAAATGAAGAGGAAATAGGCAGACTACCTGAAAAAGAATTCAGAGTAATGATAGTAAAGATTATCCAAAATCTTGGAAACAGAATGGAGAAAATACAAGAAACATTTAACAAGGATCTAGAAGAACTAAAGACCAAACAAACAATGACGAACAACACAATAAATGAAATTAAAAATTCTCTAGAAGGAATCAATAGCAGAATAACTGAGGCAGAAGAACAGATAAGTGACCTGGAAGATAAAATAGCAGATATAACTACCACAGAGCAGAATAAAAAAAAAAAAATGGAAAGAATTGAGGACGGTCTCACAGACCTCTGGGACAATCTTAAGTGCACCAACATTAGAATTCTAGGGGTCCCAGAAGAAGAAGAGAAAAAGAAAGGGACTGAGAAAATATTTGAAGAGATTATAGTTGAAAACTTCCCTAACATGGGAAAGGAAATAGTCAAGTCCAAGAAATGCAGAGATTCCTATACAGGATAAATCCAAGGAGACACATGCCAAGACATATTAATCAAACTATCAAAAATTAAATACAAAGAAAAAATATTAAAAGCAGAAAGGGAAAAACAACAAATAACATACAAGGGAATCCCCATAAAGTTAACAGCTGATCTTTCAGCAGAAACTCTGCAAGCCAGAAGGGAGTGGCAGGACATATATAAAGTGATGAAAGGGAAAAGCCTACAATCAAGATTACTATATCCAGCAAGGATCTCATTCAGATTCGACAGAGAAATTAAAACCTTTACAGACAAGCAAAAGCTAAGAGAATTCATCACCACCAAACCAGCTTTACAGAAATGCTAAAGGAACTTCTTTAAGCAGGAAACACAAGAGAAGGACAAGAACTACAATAACAAACCCTAAACAATTAAGAAAATGGTAATAGGAACATACATATCAATAATTACCTTAAATGTAAATGGATTAAATGCTCCAACCAAAAGACATAGACTGGCTGAATGGATACAAAAACAAGACCTGTATATATGCTGTATACAAGACAGCCACTTCAGACCTAGGGACACATACAGACTGAAAGTGAGGGGATGGAAAAAGATATTCCATGCAAATGGAAATCAAAAGAAAGCTGGAGCAGCAACTCTAATATCAGACAACATAGACTTTAAAATAGAGACTATTACAAGAGACAAAGAAGGACACTACATAGTGATCAAGGGATCAAACCAAGAAGAAGATATAACAATTGTAAATATTTATGCACCCAACAAAGGAGCACCTCAGTACATAAGGCAAATGCTAACAGCCATAAAAGGGGAAAACAACAGTAACACAATACTAGTAGGGGACTTTAACAACCCATTTTCACCAATGGACAGATCATCCAAAATGAAAATGTATAAGGAAACACAAGCTTTAAATGACACATTAAACAAGATGGATTTAATTGATATTTATAAGACATCCCACCCAAAAACAACAGAATAAACTTTCTTCTCAAGTGCTCATGGAACATTCTCCAGAATAGATGATATCTTGGGTCACAAATCAAGCCTTGGTAAATGTAAGAAAATCGAAATTGTTTCAAGTATATTTTCTGACGACAACACTAAAAGACTAGATATCAATTACAGGAAAGAAACTGTAAAAAATACAAACATATGGAGCCTAAACAATATGCTACTAAATAACCAAGAGATCACCAAAGAAATCAAAGAGGAAATCAGAAAATACATAGAAACAAATGACAATGAAAACACAATAACTCAAAACCTATGGGATAGAGCAAAAGCAGTTCTAACACAGAAGTTTATAACAATACAATCCTACCTCAAGAAACAAGAAAAATCTCAAATAAACAACCTAACCTTAACCTAAAGCAATTAGAGAAAGAAGAACAAAAAAAAAAAAAAAAAAAAAAAACCAACGATAGCAAAAGGAAAGAAATCATAAAAATCAGCTCAGAAAGAAATGAAGGAAACAGTAGCAGAGATCAATAAAACTAAAAGCTGGTTCGTGAGAAGATAAACAAAATTGAAAAAACATTAGCCAGACTCATCAAGATAACAACAGAAAAGACTCAAATCCACAGAATTAGAAATGAAAAAGGAGAAGTAACAACTGACACTGCAGAAATACAAAGGATCATGAGAGACTACTAAAAGCAACTATATGTCAATAAAATGGACAACCTGGAAGAAATGGACAAATTCTTAGAGAAGCACAACCTTCCAATACTGAACCAGGAAGAAATAGAAAATATAAACAGACAAATCACAAACACTGAAATTGAAACTGTGATTAAAAATCTTCCAACAAACCAAAGTCCAGGACCAGATGGCTTCACAGGCAAATTCTATCAAACATTTAGAGAAGAGCTAACACCAATCCTTTTCAAAATCTTCCAAAATACAGCAGAGGGAAGAACACTCCCAAACCCATTCTATGAGGCTACTATTACCCTGATACCAAAAGGAGAAAAAGATGTCACAGAAAAGGAAAACTACAGGTTAATGTCTCTGATGAACATAGATGCAAAAATACTTAACAAAATACTAGCAAACAGAATCCAACAGCACATAAATAGGATCATAAACCATGATCAAGTGGGGTTTATCCCAGGATTGCAAGGACTGTTCAATATATGCAAATCAATCAATGTGATAAACCATATTAACAAACTGAAGGATAAAAACCATATGATAATCTCAATAGATGCAGAAATAGTTTTTGACAAAATTCAACACCGATTTATAATGAAAACTCTCCAGAAAGTAGGTTTTGAGGGAACCTACCTCAACATAGGCCATATATGACAAACCCACAGCCAACATCGTTCTCAATGTTCAAAAACTGAAAGCATTTCCTCTAAGATCAGGAACAAGACAAGGTTGCCCACTCTCACCACTATTACTCAACATAGTTTGGGAAGTTTTAGCCACAGCAATCAGAGAAGAAAAATAAATAAAAGTAATCCAAATTGGAAAAGAAGAAGTAAAGCTGTCACTGTTTGCAGATGACATGATACTATACATAGAGAATCCTAAACATGCTAGCAGAAAACTACTAGAGCTAGTCATTGAATTTGGTAAAATAGCAGGATACAAAATTAATGCACAGAAATCTCTTGCATTCCTATATACTAATGATGAACAATCTGATAGGGAAATTAAGGAAACACTCCAAACAAAAAGAATAAAATACCTAGGAATAAACCTACTTAAGGAGACAAAAACCTGTATGCAGAAAACAATAAGACACTGATGAAAGAAATTGAAGATGATACAAACAGATGGAGAGACATACCATGTTCTTGGATTGGAAGAATTAACATTGTGAAAATGACTATACTACCCAAAGCAATCTACAGATTCAGTGCAATCCCTGTCAAACTACCAATGGCATTTTTCACAGAACTAGAACAAAAAGTGTCAAAATTTGTATGGAAACACAAAAGACCCCGAATAGTCAAAGCAATCTTGAGACAGAAAAATGGAGCTGAAGGAATCAGGCTCTGTGACATCAGCCTATACTACAGAGCTACAGTAATCAAGACAGTATGGTTCTGGCACAAAAACAGAAATATAGATCAATGGAACAGGATAGAAAACCCAGTAAAAGAATGAAATTAGAACACTTCTTAACACCATGCAGAAAAATAAACTCAAAATGGATTAAAGACCTAAATGTAAGACCAGACACCATAAAACTCACAGAGGAAAACATAGGAAGAACACTCTTTGACATAAATCACAGCAAGATCTTTTTTGATCCACCTCCTAGAGTAATGGAAATAAAAACAAAAATAAACAAATGGGACCTAATGAAACTTAAAAGCTTTTGCACAGCAAAGGAAACCATAAACAAGATCAAAAGACAACCCTCAGAGTGGGAAAAAGTATTTGCAAAAGAATCAATGGACAAAGGATTAATCTCCAAAATATATAAACAACTCATGAAGCTGAATATTACAAAAACAAACAACCCAATCCAAAAATGGGCAGAAGACCTAAGTAGACATTTCTCCAAAGAAAACATACAGATGGACAAGAAGATGAAAAGCTGTTCAACATTAGTAATTATTAGAGAAATGCAAATCAAAACTACAATGAGGTATCACCTCACACCAGTCAGAATGGCCATCATCAAAAAATCTACAAACAATAAATGCTGGAGAGGGTGTACTTGCACTGTTGGTGGGAATGTAAATTGGTACAGCCACTACGGAGAACAGTATGGAGGTTCCTTAAAAATCTAAGAATAAAACTACCATATGACCCAGCAATCCCACTACTGGACATATACCCTGAGAAAACCATATATCAAAAAGAGACGTACCACAATGCTCACTGCAGCACTATTTACAATAGTCAGGACGTGGAAGCAACCTAAGTGTCTTTTGACAGATGAATGGATAAAGAAGATGTGGCACATATATACAATGGAATATTACTCAGCCATAAAAAGAAATGAAATTGAGTTATCTGTAGTGAGGTGGATGGACCTAGAGTCCGTCATACAGAGTGAAGTATGTCAGAAAGAAAAAAACAAATACCATATGTTAACACATATATATAGACTCTGAAAAGAAAAAAAATGGTTCTGAAGAACATAGGGCAGGACAGGAATAAAGACGCAGATGTAGAGAATGGACTTGAGGACACGACGAGGGGGAAGGGTAAGCTGGGACAAAGTGAGAGAGTGGCATGGACATATATACACTACCAAATGTAAAATAGATAGTTAGTGGGAAGCAGCCGCATAGCACAGGGAGATCAGCTCCATGCTTTGTGACCACCTAGAGGGGTGGGATACAGAGGGTGGGAGGGAGACGTAAGATGGATGGGATATGGGGATATATGTATACATATAGCTGATTTACTTTGTTACACAGCAGAAACTAACACAACATTGTAAAGCAATTTTACTCCAATAAAGATGTTAAAAAAATAAAATAAATAAAATAAAATATGAAAGTAAATATAAGAAGAAACTGTTGAAATAATTATAATTTCCCTTTGAAGCAGGGCTAGGGTGTGAGGGAGAGATATAGTTTATGTTTCATTTTTCATTATTATTTAAAGCTTTTATCCATGCAGATATTGCTTTGATAAAAAAAATTTGAGGCTAAAAAATCTCCTGCAAAAATAATTTTAGGCTTGTATGAGATTATAATCACAGTCTATATTGTCTAATGAGTCCTTATTTAATGCTCATTTTTCCATTTAACAAAGAATAAATTAAACTAGCCCTAGAGTATCAGTCAAAGTGTTGTTGTAACATTTCACTTCCTCATTATGGGTGCCTCTAATGTAAAAGGTAAATAGAACACTGGGAAAAAAATGATATAATGAAGAATGATAAGTAGAAAAGAAATATATATATATAATTGAAAACGTCTTTTAAACATTAACTAATTGTATTTAAGCATTATATTTACATAAAGCAGATTTTAGTTTGGAAGTTATAATAACCTTGTAACCATCTCTAACAAGTAGTACAATCTTTGCTGCAAACAAACCATAAAGCATATTTTAATGAGTTTTTGCCAACTTAATTGTTTTTCTGTGTGGTATTTCTGTAGGTTGCCTAACAGATGCAGTCTACCACAGAGGAACTATATTTTATCCACAGAATTAATCCAGGAAAACATGCAGAATAATTAAAATGTTTTCTGAATAAATGAACCCTAAATTCACATAATGATTAAATTTTCAGAACTAAACAAGTTGTTTCAAAGACAAACTGTCTAATGAGGAAATCATGAGAGAAAAAATAACTTCATAACAAGATACTTCTCTCAGGCACACACATCACACTGATGATAGCTTCCAAACCATCTTCAAAATTATCCTTTAAGCTTTGTTGGGAATGGGTAGAAAACATTATTCTCACTCCCTGTGGCAGAACTGTGGACGTTTTTTACAAACAGTGTTTAATATGCTCACTATGCTGAACCATAACGAAATACAAATGCTCACAACTTTGTGTGAGAAAGCTGACCCCCATTTAAAATGTTTCTTTTTCAGAAATATTGATAAGTAAATAAGACAAAGAAATGTGGCTCAACATAAGAGCAACCTTCCTCATTTTTCTATTTTTTAAGTAGTTTTCTGAATTCCAATGAAATAATTTTCTTAGGCTCAAGAAATAATAAACTTAACCTAAACAACTTATTAACTATGAATGTTATATTTTTGCCTGAAAGTTCTTACACTTCTAGAACTACCCATTTATAAGGGTAGAACCTACAGTAAATGAAATAATGGCCACCCAAAGATATTAGGTCCTAATCTCTGGAGCCTGTAAACATTATGAGGAAAAAGGGTCTTTGCAGATTTGGATAAATTAAGGATCTTGAGATGAGGGGATTATCCTGGATTGGCTGGTAGACTTTAATTCTGATCACATATGTCCTTATAAGGGAAAGGCAGAGAGAGATTGATACAGGCAGAAGAGGAGAAGACAGTGTGGCCAGAGACAGAGATCGGAGTGATGTGGCCACAAGTCAGGTAATGCCTGCAGCCACCATAAGCTGGAAGAGGCAAGGAACAGGCTCTCCCTTAGAGCATCCAGAGGGAGCGTGGAATTGCCGACATGGTGATTTCTGCCCAGTGAAACTGATTTTGTCTTCTGGCCTCCAGATATGTGTGAGAATAAATTTCTGCTCTTTTAAGTATTATACTAAGGTTGCCACCAAGCAACTCTGAGGAAACCAGTACCCTATCCTTGCAAACATATAAGAGTAGGATTACACTTATTATGCTGAACAGACCAGACTAGTCTGCCACCAGACAAGTCACAAGTTAGATGGAAAAATGTCACTTTTCCTGAAGCTATGGAAATTTTGATTTGGGCAGAAAGAAGAAACAAATGTCTAAGTTAGTGACTTGGAGCTTTTTGCCAAATGCTCTATGGAGAATGTAGTTTCTTACAGATAACCTTCCAGGCAACCTCCTCATCCAAGGAATTTTTTTCTTCAATAATTACTTTTAAAAACTAATTACAAAAGTAATATATGTTCATTGTTGAAAATTTATAAAAAGCAAAAAATAAGAAAATCAAAAGTTCTACCTATAATCTCACTATCCAGGGATCATTTCTGTTCATATTGTAGTGTGGTCCTTCTATTATGAATATTTGCATATAATTATTTTATTTTTATTTTATTTTACAAAAATAGGATCTAATAACACTTTGCAACCAGCTTTTTTAGTTCATTTAATACATTATGAACATTTTCCTCATCAGCATAATTTCTACAACAAAATTTTTAATGACTGCATGTTTTCCACAGTATTGTAGAGCAAAAATATTATAATTTCTTTCGTTTAGATTATTTTCCCACTTTTCACTGATGAGTCTTCGCTGATTTCCAAAGAGTTTTTAAAGGCAAGAAGTAAAGTAGGCAGTGACATTACAAATTTGGAAATACAGGACAATATCATCTTTGACATTATACGAAGGTTAAGCTTTAATGTCAAATCTAGTTCCCTAGAGTAAAATGGTCATTTGCAGCCACAGCCCTCACAGTGTGTGGGGCAGCAAGAAATAAATAGTTTGAAGGTATAAGGATCCCCAGAGAACCCCTCAATGGGCCATATCAATCATGGGAAAGATTAACCTCTTAAAGAAGTCTGCCATCCTACTCAACAAGCATTCAGGCAGAACGATAATCTACATTCTAAACACTTGTCAGCTGAAGTAAAGACACTTTCCAGGATGAAATGATTTTAGTCATCATATAAAAAAAGTGAGCTCATGAAGGATGAAGAACTTTATTGAAGTCACCACTGCTGTCAGGGGGAAGACTAAAGCGTAGAATTCAAAGTCGTAAATTAGGACTCACAGCCAAAAAGTTTACATTAAAACCATAAATGAAATCCCTCCACACTAGGTACCACAGCAACAGCGTAAGTAGCCTGTATCTTTTTTTTTTTTTTTTTTTTAGGTACGTGGGCCTCTAACTGTTGTGGCCTCTCCCGTTGCGGAGCACAGGCTCCAGACATGCAGGCCCAGCGGCCATGGCCCACGGGCCCAGCCGCCTCGCGGCACGTGGGATCCTCCCGGACCGGGGCACGAACCCGCGTCCCCTGCATCAGCAGGCAGATTCTCAACCACTGCGCCACCAGGGAAGCCCAGTAGCCTGTATCTTGAACACACATACAGAGACCAATCCTAAAACAACGTACAGGGGCTTCAGCTGTCCCTAGAGTTATATCCATTTTTCCTCCTGATACTTCTGAGAGTTGAACAGGATGGTGAGGAGAGTGGGCAATGTGCATAGGATGAAGAGGGAAGAAGAAGGCTGAGGCGTGATTCAGTGCCCTGTGGGGAGGAGAGCGTCCTCTGGTTTTCCTAATGCTCCTTTCCCAGTGATTCTTCTTTCTCTCTACCATCTTTAAACTGTGTGATTACATAATAGTCCTTACTCACCAGGTACTTGTGGAGATTAAATGTGTTAATCATGAAAAGCGCTCAGAACTGTGATTGGTCTGCCCAGTCGTGCTCAGCGTGTTATTGTTATTGGTGCTCACATATTTCACCAAGTCTAAGGTGGCCATTGTTTTTCATGTTTTAACACTCCTAAGAATGAGATGTGTGTTAGCGTCAATGGCATCATAAAAGGATCAGTGACAGCATTTTTCTTTTATGGTGGTAAAACTGGAAGTGTCTTAGATTCAATGAATTCAGCATGAGACCCTCTGCACAGGATGTTGAGATGCCTGAATCATGGATTTAAGCCCTGAAGAGTGTGTGCATATATACTGTGAACACCGTACTGGATTCTGCCAAAGAAAAGTCATTGAATAAATAAGCTCTGCAGTCAAAAAAAAAAAAAAAAAAGCATGATTATATGTGTAAGTTTATGTGTGGGCATGCCTATCTCACTCCTTCCTCTTCTCCTGGCCCCATTCTCCTTGAGAACATCCTCAAGACATCCATGAAGCTCCAAATCAATTTAACGAGATGCCCTTTGGGTGTTGCCACTGGTGGTCCCACAGACATCTCAAATTTCATAAGCTTGAACCCATTACCTCTTCCGAAACCCTGCCTCTCTTTCTCTACTCTAAACTGGACTAATGGGCTGCTACACAGAAACATCTTCCATAAGAATTCAAGGGAATGAGCTGGGCCATAACACAGGAGGAAAAGCAGCCCTTGCCCTGTGACCCGAGGACACTGCATTTTCCTCAACCACCATTGCCCTACCCTGCAAAGTATATGTGTCTCCCTCAAGGTCATTAAGCCTGAAGAACATTTTTGTAGTGGACACTTTTGTTCCCTCTCTTACATCTCCTGCCCTCTCCCCTCCTACTGGAATTTTCAGATTCAAAAGCAAATAAATGTTAATGATTTAAGTCAACTCAAATTAGTTTTCCTGTTATTTCAACCCAAAGCATCCAACACCACTGTTCATCTTTGTGTCCCTATTAATAGCCTGGAACATCTTGAGGGTGTGCAATATATTCTTGTGGATGAAGAAAAAAATGAGAGAAGAAAATCAGGAAGAAAGGAAGGGGGGAGGGAAGGGGGAAGGGAAGGAAAGAGAAAGAAAATTTACAAATCAACAGAGAATAAAAATTGCAGAAAAATAAAAGCTTGTTGATATGAACTAACAGATGTTAGCTCATATCAACTTTCACCCTCCTCCATTGGGGGAGACAAGCAGAAGTGACTGTGCTTTGATTTGTTTACAGGGAACTCTGAGAAAGAATGAAGAGAAAATAAATTAGAATTAAATATCATCCACTCTGAATTTAGAGGAAAATAACCCATAAAGACCATGGGCCCAAATCTTATTTCATATATCACTATTTCTTGTTTTATTTGCATACTGTCTTCATATCTAAATCAGAAACTTATTTTGCAAGGAGAAAGTCTCCGTAATTGGCATAACTGAGTTCATACAATGTCCAAAATGACCTACACCAAGAAAGGGCTGCAAATGCATTAGATAAGGATGACAATATAATCAATGCTTCTCCCTTCTGTTAGTGTGTAAAAACAATGGGCCTTTAGCTAAAGTGAAAAAACATAACTGTATTTCTAATAAAATACACAACTGATCAAATAAACACAAAATATAAGTATAGAAAATAGATACACATGATGCTAATTTTAAATATATTTAAATTCAAATCAGGAGGTCTTATTAGATAAGTGGGGTTGCTGGAATCCACTTCTAAGACTGGCCATTTCACATGTGCATGAAAGGGTAGGAGTTGAGGAAGTTGAGGATTTCCTGCTATGCTTTCAGTTCAGAAACTCTCCTCTCTGTCCCATAAAACTGTAAATCAACCACATCCTTCCTGAGAGCTAAGGGACTACGACTGGCATGCTTAAACACAGGAATCTCAAAGAGAGTAAAGGAAAAATGGTCATGGTTTATGAATCATTAACTCCTTCTTAGAGACTAGTTTGTTTGATGGTTTCTGCCCTCACAATTGGGAAGAAGACAGCAAGGGCCTTAGATGCCAGGCCAAGTGCCTCACTCAGGAGGAGGTGAGATTTGGGAACAGGAGCATCACTTGGAGAGCAGGCCCAGGTGAGATGCTGGTGGGGCCCACAGGGAAGGGTGAAGGGACGAGGCAGCTGAACAGCTACCAAGCTGCAGAATGAAGGCAAAGGCACCCTCAGCATAAACAATAAGGGAATGGAAAGGGAGGGGATTGGAAAGACACATCACATGCTTAACTAGCCCTATTCACCAGCAACTCCCAAAGCCTGCCTGGTGGCCAAAAGGAGCATCCCCTCTGGAGACCATCCCTCAAGACCTAGCTTAGGACCCTGGCTCAGCCCAGAGATGCTGAAAGCGTGTAGAGGAAGACAACCAGGTAAATCCAGAGTAAAGGCAGACAGACCCAGACCCAAACAGGAGCCCTATGTAAATAACTTCTAATTTTCCTGCTTTTCCTTCTTATCTCTTTCCCCACACATCTTCCCTTGGTATTTCTCTTCCATGTTACTTCCCTTCTTAGAAATGACCACTAATCACAAACTTTATAAAAAGTTTAAATAAAAGATAAATGTTGTAAGATGTCCCAAACCTCCGGTTATGTGTCAGTTTATTTGTTACAGCATTGCTGCTATTTTGCTTGAAAACTCTAAGCACCATGTAGCTGGGGACCATCTCTGTGGAATGGATGTTGTACAGGGTCCACATGGCTGTACAGGAACTCATTGGACATTTCATGGTTTGTTCCATATATATTTGTTACAAGGCATATGACTTCTCATCGTAGACTGTCCTTTCTTTTTTAAAGAAAACCAAATTTGGGACTTCCCTGGCGGTCCAGGGGTTAAGACTTCGCCTTCCAATGCAGGTGGTGAGGGTTCGATCCCTGGTCGGGGAGCTAAGATCCCACATGCCTCACGGCCCAAAAACGGAAACATAAAACAGAAGCAAAGATTGTAACAAATTCAATAAAGAAAACCAAATTTGAGAATCCAAGTAGTATATCTGGGATGAAATTATGACGCTGTTAGTACACTCTCCTCATCCTTCTGGTTTTTAGAAGCAAAGATAAGATTCTAATTCAATTAAACAAGGTAAATCCTTGACTCTTGGACTTTTAGGTAAGAGGATGCCTGATATATAATGACCCAGGTTAAGGCCTATGAAAGAGGCAGAAACTGAAACCTGCAGAAGAGACACTTGCTTAAATGCACATGACACAAACAGCCAACCAGTTTTAAGAGCTGTCTTTGGTCACTGAGAAGCAGTGGACTCTAGTGGGAATGAGCACAGGCTGTGGAGCCAGAGTGAGGAAATTCAAATCCAGGCTCTGCCAGTGACTCACTGGGGACCCTGGGACAGGCTGAGCCTCCCTGTGCCTCAATTAGCTCATCTGTAAAATGGGGCTACAGATGGCACTTGATCTGTTGAGTCGTCCTGAGGACTAAATGGCTCAGTACGATGAAAAGTACATAGGTGAATGCTTACTTATTGTACTAATAAACATTAGCTTTTTACTAGCATCTATTTCTGTAGTATTAGTATTTTATTATGATTTTTATCATCATCAGATCACCATTTCATGAAGGCTTTGAGGCCTCTGGTGAGTAGGCCCGGAAGTGAGTCAATCCAAAAGAGGACAAGCACTTCCTGTAGGACACGACACTGTACACCATGCTGTCTGAAGGGTGCACATCTGATACGAAAATGATAGAGCCCAATCTTTGCTTAGATGTCAGCCTCCTGGTCAGCTGTGTGGCAAACCCAGTCTAACCCCCCCAGTGCCAGCTGGCCACACACACCATTTCCCCACATCTCCCACTTCCCTACTGTGTCTCCATTTACGTCACTTATGTTGCTAGGTCCACACCCTCCTCTCTGGTTCAGGTCCTCAACCTCAAAGCACGTCCAGGCGCCACTTTCATGTAAATTACACATGCAATCTAAAGCGCAGGCTCTTGTTCCCACCAGTAAGCTGAGGGTCTGAATCAAAATCTTTGGAAAGAAGGTCCAGAAAACTGCCCTCCAGGGGTTTCTGTTACACATACGAGTATCGGAAGCACACTCAGTTTATCTGGGTGCTCACCTCATGCCTCCTACTTGACTATTCATTGCTTTACTCACTCACAACACCTACTTTGATTCCTTTCACCTCAATTCTATGTACACAGTAGGTTTTCAATGACTATGAATTAACTAAATGTTTGCTGACAAGCCAAAGCCACCTCAGGATCCCATCATGTTAGGCAGGGGAAGACGGGCAAGATAAGCCATCGTCTCTGCTGCAAAATCAGACACAGCCTCTGATACTCTGAACAGCTCCAACAAGCGTCCTAATGGTATGCGGTGGATTGTACAGTTAAATAACTCCACTCCCAAAAAAAAAAAAAAGAAAGAAAATGGCAGCAGTAGAGGAGAATGCACAAAGACCCAGCTGCCTGCAACATGAATAGCCTGGCGGGGCCATCCCACCAGAACCCATGGAGAATACAGATCAGAGGGAAACGGGAAATCTGAGAACAGCCAGGGCCTCGACCTCGCCAACCATAATCCATTTTCAACTCCCCTTTCCTTTGCTTCCCCTCGCCTCTGTCCCTCCCCAAACCTAAAGTTATTCAGCACCACTTGAGAGCTGTAAGGCAGAAAGAACCGGCACTGTGTGGAAACGAAGGGTCCCGATGCTGGCTCTGCAGCTGGGCCCCGGCTACATTGTGCTCATTATTCCTGGCGGGCCTGAGCCCAGGAGGGAGATCCTTCTGCAGCTGGCATTTGGTGAGCTAAATTACTAGCAAGAATCAGAGACGAAACACTGCACTTTGTTCCTGGGGGTGATCTGGAAAAAAAAAAAAAAAATGGCGGAGGCCTGAAGATTTTAAACAGAAATTTCAAGGCTCAAAGATCTACCTTTGTTTTGTTGTTTCGAAACCAAAGCATAGGACTCTGAACACAAAGGTGACATTGTCCCTGAGAATGAGAGGCTGTAACTCCAGGACGTTTGCAATTAAAATTTAAATATGTAAAGTGGATTACTGTATGCAATTTGAAGAATGATACATTAGAGGTTTTCTTCCTTGAAACAGAATCAAAAAGCTGGAAAGTACCTCAAGAAGTGTTGGCCCAGATCCCTGATTCCAGGATTATGATTATCTACACCTGGAATCTCCTCTTCAAGATTTCTAGAGCTGAAGAGGTCATAAATTTTTTATAGCCCAGTGGAAGTGGTTTTCACGTTGAACGCAAAAGTTCTTCCCTGTATCCAGCTGAAATCATTGCTGATTTCCCTTTGTCTAAGTAGCCCCACAGACTGACTCCAGGGCAACCCTCACTCTCTTTGGCATGCTCTTCTGAATTTCTTCTATTTCTTTTTCAGCATCCCTCTAGAAGTGAAATAAATAAACCTGACCTAAAGCAGTACACAGAAAAAAATAAGTCCGTGAACCTTGAACCCTATATTCCTTGTCAGAAATATTACAGCTTTTATTCTCCTAGCAAATATTTCTCTCTCTCTCTCTCTCTCTCTCTCTCTCTCTCACACACACACACACACACACACACACACACATATCTCTTTTGTATCTGGATTGTATTGCTAGGTCTTTTTATTTTGTAATTGCATTTTCCCTCATATTTAAACATGCTCTCTAGACCTTATCAAACTTATACTGGTCCTTAATTGACTTCATCTTGCTTTTGAGGGACCATTTTTCCCAACAGGAACAGAATTCAAAATGACTTTAGGAAATCTCTAAAGGAAATATAAGCCAATTTGATTTCTTATCACTTTCAAATTTAATGAGTAGCTTTATAATTCCTTTATATCACCAGTTCACCAAAAGCATTGCATACAATGGGACTGAATTCTGTGGGTCCACTCTCTCCCACTGAAGCAGAGCCACTGGCCACTGCTTTATGGAAACTGGAAGTTCACCTTAGCAGAATTACCATTTAAAAACACTTTTTTAAATGGAGTCATATAACTCACTTGCCTAATCCCTCTGATACTTCTCCATAGTACTTAGAACACAATCTAAACTCCTTGCCATGACATCAAGGCTCCCTATATCAGGATGCACACCAGACTCCACTACAAACCACAACTTTCTCACCTTCTCAGGTTCACTGGCCCATTGTTTTCCATCTAAAATGCATGAGACCATTTCCACCTCTGGGAATGAGCCCTCCTGCTCCTTCTGCCTGACAGATTCTTCTCCAAGTTCTTCACACACTGGCTTTCTCACCAGCCAATGTTTGTTCATCTGTGCTTATTCCTACCTCCTCCTCCAACTAACAGTTAAGCCCCATAAAGATGCCAGGTGGGGTCTTGCTCTCAGTGCCTCCAGTGCTAGGCAGACACTGAGCACCCAGAGTATTTGTGGGATGAATGGACGTGTGTGAGGTTTTGTACACACACTCAAGATTGCTGCAGGCTCCAATCTGACCACAGCTATGCAAGAACTGGGGAGGGGACGGAATACTGCAGCAGGAAAGATCAATGGATCTTTGCATCCCTAACCTGGAAAGCAATAAGGAAAGGAGCATACCTACAGGTTATAAAAGAAATCCACAAGCAAACATGCATTTTCCTGCCCGTTAATTTAATTTCACTACTCAAAACAAATTTCTGATGACAAAATATGCATAAGACATTTTCTTTGTTACCTCTAAACCGATGACTATATTCATCAACATATGCAAAAAAGAATATTGTGTGAGAAAGAAGCCAAAAGCTTACCAAAATTATGCATTACATTTCTGGGTTTCTTTCCATGTCAGCATTATGGTTTACATAAATGAGAAACGTTTTTTAAATGTATTCTGAGGCATGAATATTGGCATAAATTTTGAGAGCTGAAGAAAAACAAAAATGTAAAAATTACCCCCAAAGGATTTAGAAGTACAACCATTGAGAAACTTGTTTTGTTTTTTGATCTTTAAGATATATTTTATTCAGACTGCAAATACAAAGGGAGGAATTATCATTAAACACAGGACTTTTCTTGTCAAGTGCAAAGTTCCACAGGGCTACAGAAAATATGGTAAGAGTTGAGAGTGGTGAGCTGTTTGTGGTGAAGCTCTCCAGGGAGCAGGAGGCCAGTCAGCTACTCAGAAGGCTGCTGATCAGGGTTCTGAAGACCCTTGGGCATCACAGGGGTTGAAAAAAGGATGCACACAGGGAGATGAGAAAATGGAGGCCAAGGGAGTGAGCTATCTGTCCAAGGTGACACAAAGTACAATTGGCTGAGTCAGGATTTGATCACAGAGCCTGTGTTCTTCATCACTATGCTGAATTTCTTCCAATAAGCCTCTTCTTAACACAGACTATGTGGGATACATACAGGAGCACGTTGCTGGCAATTAACATGGACCAGCTGGACTGTCAGATAAAACAGACCTTCAAGATGGTAGAGGAGTAAGATGTAGAGATCACCTTCCTCCCCACAAATACATCAAAAATACATCTACATGAGGAATAACTCCCACAGAACACCTACTGAATGCTGGCAGAAGACCTCAGACTTCCCAAAAGAGGAGGAGCGAAAACCAAAGCTGAACCCCAGGAGCTGTGTGAACAAAGAAAAGAAAGGGAAATTTCTGCATGCAGCATCAAGGAGCAGGGATTAAATCCCCAGAGTCAACTTGAGGTACCCTGCATCTGTGGAATATCTGAATAGACAACAAATCAACCCAAAATTGAGGCAGTGGACTTTGGGAGCAACTGTAGACTTGGGGATTCCTGTTGGCAACTGACTTGTTTCTGATTTTTATGTTTATCTTAGTATAGATTTTAGCGCTTGTTATCATTGGTAGATTTGTTTATTGGTTTGGTTACTCTCTTCTTTTTCTTTTTTAATTACTTTCTTATTTTTTTATTTTAATTATTTTTTATTTTTCAATTTGATTATTTTATTCTATTTTATTCTATTTATATATTATTTTTAATTATTATTATTTCTTTCTTTTTTTCTCCCTTTTCTTCTGAGCTGCATGGCTGACAAGGTCCTGGTGCTCTGGCCTGATGTCAGGCCTGAGCCTCTGAGGTGGGAGAGCCGAGTTCAGGACATTGGAGCACCAGAGATCTCCCAGCCACATGTAGTATCAAGTGGCAAGAGCTCTCTCAGAGATCTCCATCTCAATGCTAAGACCCAGCTCCACTCAATGACCAGCAAGCTCCAGTGCTGGACACCCCCTACCAAACAACTAGCAAGACAGGAACACAATGCCACCCATTAGCAGAGAGGCTGCCTACAATCATAATAAGTTCACAGACACCCCAAACACACCACCGAACGTGCTCCTGCTCACCAGAAAGACAAAATCCATCCTCATCCACCAGAACACAGGCTCCATTTCCCTCCACCAGGAAGCCAACACAGCCCAATGAACCAACCTTACCCACTGGAGGCAGACACCAAAAACAACAGGAACTATGAACCTGAAGCCTACAAAAAGGAGAGACCCCAAACACAGTAAGTTAAGCAAAATGAAAAGACAGATAAATAACCAGCAGATGAAGAAGCAAAGTAAAAACCCACTAGGCCAAACGAATGAAGAGGAAACAAGAAAAAGAATTCAGAGTAAAGATAGTAAAGATGATCCAAAATCTTGGAAACAGAATGGAGAAAATACAAGAAACATTTAAAAAGTACGTAGAAGAACTAAAGAGCAAACAAAAAATGATGAACAACACAATAAATGAAATTTAAAATTCTCTAGAAGGAATCAATAGCAGAATAACTGAGGCAGAAGAACAGATAAGTGATCTTGAAGATAAAATAGTGAAAATAACTACCACAGAGCAGAGTAAAGAAAAAAGAATGAAAAGAATTGAGGACAGTCTCAGAGACCTCTAGGACAACATTAAACACACCAATATTTGAATTCTAGGGGTCGCAGAAGAAGAGAAAAAGAAAGGGACTGAGAAAATATTTGAAGAGATTATAGTTGAAAACTTCCCTAATATGGGAAAGGAAACAGTCAGTCAAGTCCAGAAAGCTCAGAGTCCCACAGGATAAATCCAAGGAGAAACATGCCAAGACATATTAATCAAACTATCAAAAATTAAATACAAAGAAAAAAAATTAAAAGCAGCAAGGGAAAAGCAACAAGTAACACACAAGGGAATCCCCATAAAGTTAACAGCTGATCTTTCAGCAGAAACTCTGCAAGCCAGAAGGGAGTGACAGGACATACATAAAGTGATGAAAGGGAAAAATCTACAATCAAGATTACTACATCCAGCAAGGATCTCATTCAGATTAGACGGAGAAATTAAAATCTTTACGGACAAGGAAACCTAAGAGAATTCATCACCACCAAATCAGCTTTACAGAAATGCTAAAGGAACTTCTCTAGGCAGGAAACACAAGAGAGGGACAAGACTACAATAACAAGCCCCAAACAATTAAGAAAATGGTAATAGGAACATACATATCAATAATTACCTTAAATGTAAATGGATGAAATGCTCCAACCAAAAGACATAGACTGGCTGAATGGATACAAAAACAAGACCTGTATATATGCTGTACACAAGACAGCCACCTCAGACCTAGGGACACATACAGACTGATAGTGAGGGGATGGAAAAAGATATTCCAAGCAAATGGAAATCAAAAGAAAGCTGGAGCACCAACTCTAATATCAGACAAAATAGACTTTAAAATAAAGACTATTACAAGAGACAAAGAAGGACACTACATAATGATCAAGGGATCAATCCAAGAAGAAGATATAACAATTGTAAATATTTATGCACCCAACATAGGAGCACCTCAATGCATAAAGCAAATGCTAACAGCCAAAAAAGGGGAAATTGACAGTAACACAATAGTAGTATGGGACGTTAACACCCCACATTCACCAATGGATAGGTCATCCAAAATGAAAATAAATAAGGAAACACAAGCTTCAAATAACACATTAAACAAGATGGACTTAATTGATATTTATAGGACATTCCATCCAAAAACAACAGAATACACTTTCTTCTCAAGTGCTCATGGAACATTCTCCAGGAGAGATCACACCTTGGGTCACAAATCAAGCCTTGGTAAATTTAAGAAAATTGAAATTGTATCAAGTATTTTTTCTGACCAAAACACTGAGACTAGATATCAATTACAGGAAAAAAAAACCTAAAAGATACAAACACATGGAGGCTAAACAATATACTACTAAATAACAAAAAGATAACTGAAGAAATCAAAGAGGAAATCAGAAAATACTTTTTAAAAAATTACAATGAAAACACGATGACCCAAAACCTATGGGAGGCAGGAAAAGCAGTTCTAAAAGGGAAGTTTATAGCAGTACAATCCTACCTCAAGAAACCAGAACAATCTCAAATAAACAACCTAATCTTACACCTAAAGCAATTAGAGAAAGAAGAACAAAAAAATCCCAAAGTTAGCAGAGGGAAAGACATCATAAAACTCAGATCAGAAAGAAATGAAGGACACAATAGCAAACATCAATAAAACCAAAAGCTGGTTCTTTGAGAAGATAAACAAAATTGATAAACCATTAGCCAGACTCATCAAGAAAAAAGGGAAAAGACTCAAATCAACAGAATTAGAAATAAAAAAGGAGAAGTAACAACTGACACTGCAGAAATACAAAGAATCATGAGAGATTACTAAAAACAACTCTATGTCAATAAAATGGACAGCCTGGAAGAAATGGACAAATTCTTAGAAAAGCACAAACTTCTGAGACTGAACCAGGAAGAAATAGAAAATAAAAACAGACCAATCACAAGCACTGAAATTGAAACTGTGATTAAAAATCTTCCAACAGGGCCTCCCTGGTGGCGCAGTGGTTGAGAGTCCGCCTGCCGATGCAGGGGATACGGGTTCGTGCCCCGGTCTGGGAGGATCCCATATGCCGCGGAGCGGCTGGGCCCGTGAGCCATGGCCGCTGAGCCTGTGCGTCCGGAGCCTGTGCTCCGCAACGGGAGAGGCCACAAAAGTGAGAGGCCCGCGTACAGCAAAAAAAAAAAAAAAAAAAAAAAAAAAATCTTCCAACAAAGAAAAGCCCAGGAGCAGATGGCTTCACAGACAAATTCTATCAAACATTTAGAGAAGAGCTAACATCTATCCTTCTCAAACTCTTCCAAAATATAGCAAACAGAGGAACACTCCCAAACTCATTCTACAAGACCACCGTCACCCTGATAACAAAACCAGACAAAGATCTCACACAAAAAGAAAACTACAGACCAATAACACTGATGAACATAGATGTAAAATCCTCAACAAAATACTAGCAAACAGAATCCAACAGCACATGTAAAGATCATACACCATGATCAAGTGGGGTTTATCCCAGGAATGCAAGAATTCTTCAATATATGCAAATCAATCAATGTGATAAACCATGTTAAAAAAACTGAAGGATAAAAGCCATAGGATAATCTCAATACATGCAGGAAAAGCTTTCAACAAAATTCAACACCAATTTATCATATAAACTCTACAGAAAGAAGGCATAAAGGGAACTTACCTCAATTTAATAAAGGCCATATATGACAAACCACAGCCAACATCGTTCTCAATGGTGAAAAACTGAAACCAATTCCACTAAAATCAGGAACAAGACAAGGATGCCCATTCTCACCACTATTATTCAACATAGTTTTGGAAGTTTTAGCCACAACAATCAGAGAAGAAAAAGAAATAAAAGGAATCCAAACTGGAAAAGAAGAAGTAAAGCTGTCACTGGTTGCAGATGACATGATACTATACATAGAGAATCCTAAACATGCTACCAGAAAACTACTAAAGCTAATCAATAAATTTGGTAAAGTAGCAGGATACAAAATTAATGCACAGAAATCTCCTGCATTCCTATACACTAATGGTGAAAAATCTGAAAGAGAAATTAAGGAAATACTCCCAACAAAAAAATAAAATACCTAAGAATAAACCTACATAAGGAGACAAAAGACCTGTATGCAGAGAACAATAAGGCACTGATGAAAGAAATTAAAGATGATACAAACAGATGGAAAGACATACCATGTTCTTGGATTGGAAGAATCAACATTATGAAAATGACTATACTACCCAAAGCAATCTACAGATTCAACGCAATCGCTGTCAAACTACCAATGGTATCTTTCACAGAACTAGAACAAAAAATGTCACAATATGTATGGAACCACAAAAGACCCCGGATAGCCAAAGCAATTTTGAGAAAGAAAAACGGAGCTGGAGGAATCAGACTCCTGACTTCAGAGTATACTACAAAGCTACAGTAATCAATACAGTATGGCACTGGCACAAAACCAGAAATATAGATCAATGGAACAGGATAGAAAGCCCAGAGATAAACCCATGCACATATGGTCACCTTATATTTGATGAAGGAGGCAAGAATATACAGTTGAGAAAAGACAGCCTTTCCAATAAGTGGTGCTAGGAAAACTGGATAGCTACATGTAAAAGAATGAAATTAGAACACTCCCTAAAACCATACACAAAAATAAACTCAAAGTGGATTAAAGACCTAAATGTTAGGCCAGACACTGTAAAACTCTTAGAGGAAAACATAGGAAGAACACTCTTTGACATAAATCACAGAAAGATCTTTTTTGACCCACCTCCTAGAAAAATGGAAATAAAAACAAAAATATACAAATGGGACCTAATGAAACTTAAATGCTTTTGCACAGCAAAGGAAACCATAAACAAGATGAAAAGACAACCCTCAGAATGGGAGAAAATATTTGCAAATGAAGCAACTGACAAAATCTCCAAAATATACAAGCAGCTCATGTGGCTCAATATCTAAAAAACAAACAATCTAATCCAAAAGTGGGCAGAAGATCTAAATAGACATTTCTCCAAAGAAGATATACAGATTGCCAACAAACACATGAAAGGATGCTCAACATCACTAATCATTAGAGAAATGCAAATCAAAACTACAATGCAGTATCACCTCACACCAGTCAGAATGGCCATCATCAAAAAATCTACAAACAACAAATGCTGGAGAGGGTGTGGAGAAAAGGGAACCGTCTTGCACTGTTGGTGGGAATGTAAATTGATACAGCCAGTATGGAGGTTCCTTGAAAAACTAAAAATAGAACTACCATATGACCCAACAATCCCACTCCTGGGCATATACCCTGAGAAAACCATAATTCAAAAAGAGTCATGTACCACAATGTTCATTGCAGCTCTATTTACAATAGTCAGGACATGAAAGCAACCTAAGTGTCCATTGACAGATGAATGGATAAAGAAGATGGGCACATATATACAATGGAATATTACTCAGCCATAAAAAGAAATGAAATTGAGTTATTTGTAGTGAGGTGGATGGACCTAGAATCTGTCATACAGGGTGAATTAAGTCAGAAAGAGAAAAACAAATACTGTATGCAAACACATATATATGGAATCTAAAAAAAATAATGGTTCTGATGAATGATTCTGGAATAAAGATGCAGACTTAGAGAATGAATTTGAGTACACAGGGAGAGGAAAGGGTAAGCTGGGATGAAGTGAGAGAGTGTCATGGACATATATACACTACCAAATGTAAAATAGATAGCTAGTGGGAAGCAGCTGCATCCTATGGGGAGATCAGCTCGATGCTTTGTGACCACCTAGAGGGGTTGTGTAAGGAGTGTAGGAGGGAGATGCAAGAGGGAGGGGATCTGGGTATATATGTATACATATTGCTGATTCACTTTGTTATACAGCAGAAACTAACACAACATTGTAAAGCAATTATACTCCAATAAAGATGTTAAAAAAAAAGAAAAGAAAATATGATGAGATTACTATTTCATTCACACATACCAAACTTATGTCTTTATGTGAACCCCAAAATGATGAAGAGTGCTATATCATCAAGAAAAATAAAGCAGGGTATGGATTCAGACTACCATCACTCAATGAGCTTATTCTGTTCGTTGTTTGATATTTTCATTCCTAAAAAAGTTATCAGTTTGAACAAGAGCCTTAAGGGTATACATCCTTTTGTCTGTCCCACCAGGAGGTTCCCTGATGGCCATGTGCCTCATACCTTGCAGCCACTATGATTCCTGGTCTTCATCAGGGGCGTGGTGGTGCACAGCTCAATGGCCTCAGGCTCATGGAAAATGACTGCTGGCAGAGGTTCCTTTTTCAGTGTTAGGACATTCAACTTAGACTTCAGCATGGTCTGAAAGTGCTGGAAAGCAGAAAAAAATAAGCCAGAGTTAAATCATTTGGAATTATACAGGGTGTAACTGTACAGCAAACCCAGTAGCAAAATCTTTGTTTTATGAATTCTGTTTTACTAGAGCAGGCCAAAAGGTATCGAGTGAAATAGAAGGAAAAAACTGTCAGGATACCACCAAAATGAAACTGTGAGAGACAGCCAACCCCTACACAGATGCCATGAAAACATGCGGCAGTGGTAGAGTCACCAGCACCTTGCTCTGAGAGGTTCTTCCAAAGTGATACGTACAGATGAGATTCTAGACATGTAATCCATGCTGAATTCAGCAAAATAAGTGAAGATATTGGGAAAGGGATGTTACAGAAGATACTTTGGGGAAAGTCTAGAGGTAATGAAAAAGGAGAAGAGCTGATGAAACACACACACACACAGAGAACTTCTGTTTTCTGCTTCTCTACTTCTGCCATGCATTGGCTGTAGAACTTTACAAAATTCGTTGTTTCTCAATGGACCATTTTATCTGCTGCCCCAGGCCAGGACTCTAAGTAAATATTCATTCTATATGCAACTCCTATTGGCACTACTTTTGAAATATGCCCAGAATCCAACCATGTTTAATCACCACTATCTATCTATATACCCAATCCAGGCACCATCATTGTTTGGTCTATTATAGCAGCTTCCAAACTAATCCTGCCATTTCCAACCTTGCCACACAGCAGCCAAAGGGGATCCTTCTAAAATCCCACCATGGCTGTCACCCTTCTGCCAAAAGTCTCCCAAGTCTTCCCCTCTTCTCACTGAAAAATTCTAAGTCCTTACTTTGGCCTTCAAGCCCATGCATGATTCAGGGACCCACAGTGGCTCTAACCTCATTTTCCATCCATTATCCTCCCATTTACTTGGGTCCAGTAAATGATGAATGATAAATTCATGTCAATAATCTAAAATTTAAAAAAATTTTTAAACTTAGAACAGGATTAAACAGCAAATTAAAAAAAAAAAAAAAGGAAGAAAAACCACCATGATTCCAGAGAGAGATTCATGGAAGAAAAGAAAAAGCTTTATTGTCAGTACTTTTAATGGCACTTTTTCCTACTTTTTGAATGGAGGGCATTGATTTTCATTTTATACTGGGCCCCACAAATTATGCAGCTAAGTTTGGTACACATAAATACTCATTACTGTCTAGTCCCTTCCCCTGCTTTATTATTCTTATCACTACTTATCACCACTATAAAGTGTATTTTATTGTCTTTCACCATCCACTAGAATATAAGTGCCATATAAACAGAAGCTGTTTGAATCAATGAACTCTCCCAAGTACCTAAAACATCACCTGAAACCTCACAGATGTCCAACGAGTATTTGTGGAAGGAAATGCAGGTAATAAAGTGAAAGAAAAACACACAGCACAAATGTAAAAATAATGATCTCTAAACCAGGGTTCATGAAGTATACCTGCTCACTACTTCATCCAACTTGATCTTTCTGGACCTGCTATGGATTGTGAAACAAACACAGTACTGAAAGAAGTGAATGATGACATATATACACAAGTACATTCACCTAAATATAAATGACCAAAAACAGTTTCCATACAATTCAATATAAAGGCAGTAGAGGTTTTGAAATCTGTATCAAGATTTCAAGGCCTGTATTTCACAAGTCCACACAGAATCTACTAGAACTCCCACTGACCACATTGATGATCAGTTTACATGTTAATTTGGCTAGGCTACCATGCTCAGATATTCAATCAAATACCAATCTAGGTACTGCCATGAAGGTACTTTGTGAATGTGGTTAAAGTCCATAATCAGTTGAATGGAAGTAAGAGAGATTATTTTAGATAATCTGGGTGAGCCTGATTAAAACAATTTAAAGGCCTTAATAGGTGAGCTGAGGCTTCCCTGAAGAAGAAATTCCACCTGTGAATAGCTATTTCAGTCTACATCAGAGTTCCAGCCCACCCTTCCTGACAGCCTACCCTAAGGATTTCAAACTTGCCTAGCCAGCCCCTACAATCACATAAACCAACTCCTTGAATAAACCTCTTAATATATATCTCCTAGTACTTCTGTCTTTCTGACTTAACCCTAATTGATAAAGCCACTTTTTAGAATACAAAGTTGCCAGCTCTGATATTTTTTAAATGGGAGAGAGACTTGCACGTAGGTCTCCCAAGGAGTAGTGATTTGCAGTTTTTTAAATGTAAGGAAATCTTCATATTAATTGCATAAATGCAAGTCTTCATGTTAATCTGGACGTTTCTATCTTTGCTCTTAATGGATTCCAGTCCAAGAGGGTGCAGGTTTAGGGTTGCAAAGTGGTCTGGGAAGAGCAACAGAGATCACTGGGAGGGACAGCTGAAGTTAGTTTGCCTCTGTGAGCAACTATCTGGAGCTATGGGATGAAGATGATAAAGGGAGAGGGGCTCAGAAGACAAAGTAATGAGCAAGTGGGAACACTCTCCCTTGGCTGCCATTTGCTGGCACTCTATGAGAGGTACATGAAATTGAAGCTCAACTCAGCCTGACTCGTGCCACACAGGAAGGTCCCAAAGATGGCACTAGAAGTGGCCCTCTTCTCATGCAGGTTGGACAATCAAACTGCCCAGAAGTTCTGAGACTGTCTTCCTGTCCCCATTGTAATTCCTGTCAGAACCAAATGGTTCAATTACTAGGCACACAGAGAGACTGGAAGTTACAGATGGGCACATGTAAGGCCCCCTTGCCTGGGAGCTAAGTAAAAGAAATAAGCTTAGGGATAGGAAAATAAGGGAGTTCAAATTCCAACTTCAACACAGTGTGGTGTAACCTCAACTACATAATTCTTCAGAGTTTGGGCATCTCCAGCCAGGTAGATAGCTGCCCTGTAATCACTCACCAATCCAACCATCCACCTTTACTCAACAACCCCACTCAGGCAGCACTGTGAGAGGCATAGCTGGAACAGAAATAAAATGTGAACCTCTGCTTGAAAGATTTCTCACAATCAGTACAGACTGTGAAATCAAATGACAACTATAATTCGACATGAGAAGTTCCTTAAAAGAGCTAAAGAAAAAGGCTAAGACAATATTTGAAAGTGAAATAGAGAAAATGTTTTTTTAATGTCTTTAAAACATTAAAGAAAAAAAGTGTTTTTTTCTTTAATGGCATTGTCTTTTTTGTCCACTGTGAAAGGATGAAAGCAAAGAGGGAAATAAATGTAGATTATGTGATGAATCATTGAGTCTACAACAATACATATTTTTACAGAAAATTAACAATTTTTTTTTTTTTTTTTTTGTGCGGTACACGGGCCTCTCCCTGTTGTGGCCTCTCCCGTTGCGGAGCACAGCCTCCGGACACACAGGCTCAGCGGCCATGGCTCACGGGCCCAGCCGCTCCGCGGCATGTGGGATCTTCCCAGACCGGGGCACGAACCTGTGTCCCCTGCATCGGGGGGCGGACTCTCAACCACTGCACCACCAGGGAAGCCCGAAAATGAACATTTTTATGTAACTCTGAGTCTGTCTTGTAAACCTTCAGTGGTCGGAGTGTAATAGCTAAAGCTGCTCCTGATAAGAACACTCTTCTGACCCTTCCTTAGGGAAACTTCTCCACTACCATATGCTGCTTTGTGAAATGGGGCTGTCATTCATCATTCCCCACCCCCTAACATTGGGAAAGAATACGTGACACAGGCTGACCATCTGAGCACCCCCATGTACCTGGCCAAAGGAATCAGTTCAGATGAAACTCAAGATTGGCTGAACAGAATCACCTTGGAGGTTGATATGTAGGTTTGCTAAATGGGGGTAAAGAGTTCAGAGCTGCTGCTGACCTTCTCTTCCCACAAGGTCCATCTGTGAATGATAATACCACACAGAGACAACAGGAGAGCTTAGAAATGGAAAGTCACAGAGGACAAAGCTGAGCCCCTGGATCCAGCTGCATCTGACTCAGATCTATCCACAGACTTACTGACAGAATGAACCAATACAGTGCCTTTTATGCTTAAGTGAGCTTGAGTTAGGTGTCTGATCCTAAAAATTCAAAGAGTCTCACCAATATAAAACTACTTTTTAATAAAAAATCATCTGTAAAAATAAAACGTAGATAAAAATTTTAAAAGGACCTCATAAATGTTAATCTGCATAAATGAATAGCAACATTATCTTTAAAAAAAAAAAGTGAATCTTGCACTTAGTTATTTGAATAGGCTGAGCCTTAATGACCAAGCACCAAATAATAATCCAAAGAAAGTGTTATAGTCCCTAGGTTATTAATATTGAAGACAAAGCTCTCTGAGCTACTGCCAAAATAAGATGAATCCCATGTCTCAAGAGACAGTCGAATACTGTACCTGCAATAATACACAATTCTTGCTGAGTAGCCAAGACCCATTTGCTATAACCAACTCTGTCAGAACTGCATGGCCTTATACTTCCTGGGCCTCAGTTTTCTCATCTGTCAACTTTAAAATGTTTGTTATGACCAGTCAAAAATAATATCACTTGTTCTTTGCATGGACATACAAGTGCAATAAAGAGAATGTAACCTCAAATAACATAATCCAGTAGCATCATAAAAAGGCAACACAAGAGCAATCTAATAGAGTAGCTTGGAAAAGCTACAGTCCCCAAATGACGGATGCACAGGGTTCCATAAAGAAAATGTGTTATTCGTCCTTAAAGAAGGGACGTGAACAGTGTTGTAGAAAATTAGGGCACTGCCTAGGACAAATTAAACAAAGCTCTGCTTTCTACATTTGGTGCTTTATGTGTGATCCTAAAATAGAGCCTCTAAATCAAGCCCCATTATGCAGATGGGGTAATCGCCATGCCCTGTATAATTTTACAGTTGGCGCTTCCTACTCCTATTCAGACATTAATCTCTGACAGTTTAGTAGGCAGGGATTTACATATTTTACCAATTCAAATCCAGTGTATCTCACCTTTGTATTGATTCTGTATCCAAAATACAGAACTTCTTTGGAAGGCAAATCCTGCCTCCTCTTTTTCTAAGATAACTGGAACACTGTCTTCACACAAATTAGAGGGAAGGCATTAAAGGTTTTAATCCCTGGCTCATCTTTGCATCTTGAAGGCTGACTAAAATGGTCAGTTTTAACTTGCAAATTACTGATTCAGTAATGCCCTAATCAAGCTTCAAAAATATTGCAAATGTTCTCAAGAGAACCACAAGGAACAAGTGGGTGAATGGAATTAATGGAAAAAAACTCAGTACCCCAAACAAATGTTAATTTGTACAAGTGTACAAAAATCAGTAGGGCTTTGACTTTCTACGCATAATCATTTTATTACTTTAGGGTTCTGTAAGAATTAGTGGAACTCAGTTGTGGTTTCCTTACATTGTATACCACTTGTCTTTTAAAAAATCAAGTGTATTCAGGCCCCACATATGAATAAAGAAACAGGTGTGATGACTTTTGTTTCCTTTAATAACTTAGATCTAATAATCTTTTGCTTATATTTAATGTATATTCTCATATTTCTGCTTTTAAATATTTATTCTAGCACTTTAACCAAAAAAACCCATAAAAATGAGAAAAATATTTTGTTAAATAAACAGCAAATGATTTGTTAGATGATTAGGAGTAATTACATGAGTGAATAAAAGAAAATTTTACTTAAATTCAACTTTCATTTAAACACATTTTAGTGCAAAGGTTTTGTTTGTTAGTTTTTGTCCTTTTTAAAAGTAAAGCAGGGTTGGATAATCTCCCCAAATCTAGTAGTCATATACAAAATTGCACTATTTTATTTCAAGAATTAAATTTTTAATGCAATTTGTGTTGATCTGGTATTTCAAGAAAAGAAAGACATACACCAATTTGGCATGAAGCTTCTTGCTGCAAATTATCCTATTAACTGCCATATTCAAAAAAGTTACAGTTTAAAGGCCTACATCCATATATTCATCAATTTAAAAGACTGTCTATGTCTATTAAACTGATAGCTATTATTAAACTAACTTAAAATACTCATGTTCACACACCCATATTTATTCATGCAGTTTTAATTATGGAAGCATTTCTTTTGAACATCACAGATTCTCTCAAGAGATTATGTGGGAGAAGCGTAAAAATAACTCCATGCCCACAGAGTATGCAAAAAGCCCCCAAAGCTTGTGAAAGACTCACTCAGGGGAGTGTGTGTATGTGTGGTTGTGTGTGTGTATCTACTTATTTATTTTTTGTTACTGATCTGAAATACATACATATGCACATGCACACACAAAAAATACCTATGTGCTGTATCCCTAGCTTCAGTGGTTTCTGTAATTTTCTAAACCATTTTTGTATATGTTAACAGTTAAACAATTTATTGTTGAACACAGGTTGCAAGCTCACAGCCTGAAGGCATACTTAGCCTGTAAATAAGCTTTATTTGATTCACAGACTGCTTTATGATCAAAATTTGAAGTAGTATTTGAAAACTGAGATACATATGATTAAAATTTGCATTTCTACTTCTCTTGAAAGATCAGAATATCTACAAAAGCAACTTGCATTACCTCAGGGCAACAATGAGCTCCAGCTGGTTGTTGCAAACGCCCTTATTTACTTAGGCATTTTCCTCTGCAATTCACCATGGTCCCTCCTTCCCCCAGTGCCAGATTTCCCTTCTATACTAAAGACCAGTGGGACTACACTGGTGGCTCAATGGTTAAGAATCCGCCTGCCAATGCAGGGGACACGGGCTCAATCCCTGGTCTGGGAAGATCCCACATGTCACAGAGCAACTAAGCCTGTGCACCACAACTACTGAGCCTGCGCTCTAGAGCCCACGAGCCACAACTACTGAAGCCCTCGAGCCCTAGAGCCTGCACACTGCAACTACTGAGCCCATGCCCCGCAACTACCGAGCCCGCGTGCTGCCTGCATGCCTACAGCCCATGCTCCACCACAAGAGAAGCCACCACAATGAGAAGCCTGCACACTGCAATGAAGAGTAGCCCCCGCTCGCCACAACTAGGGATAGCCCATGTGCAGCAACGAAGACGCCACGCAGCCAAAAATAAAAAATAAATAAATAAAGACCAGTGACTATTTATGCCTTACCAACTTCACTCCTATACTTGCTTGACCCTTACAGGCATTTGAATTTGCAACCCCTGATGGAAAACAACAAATGCTAGGAGCATAGAACAAAAATTCCATCCACTCATGAAAAAAATCCAAGTACAGCTGAATTAACTCATACCTATATTTAACTTATGAATATTCAACTAACAGAGTGTGAGTGAATGATAGAGAGAAGTAATAATAAAATGGGCCAATTGTCTGGTCATTCCACATAATTAAGTATGGGATAGAAATAAGCATTTAGAAAGCTGTTCTTCTCTAAGTTATTCCCACATGCTCCTGGTGGTATGAGTGTCTTATTGAACTGAATTCAATTAAACTGCTAAAGATCAATAATTTTTACTTTGTTTTCAATCCAGATGGAGTAGCAGGAACCAAAGAGATCCTGCTACCTAAAACAACCAAATAAACTAGAAAAAGAAATGAAGCAACAGTTTGTGAGACACTGGATATCAGGCAATGAAGGACAGTGATCTCTGAAAGATGTGACACAAATGAGATAAGTTATACAATTGTCCAGCTTACTACCTTGAAGGAGTTTGCAGGCTGCCATGAAGGGAGGAGAAGGGCCCAGCAGAGTCCCTGAGCTAAGGTGACAGAGATGAAAGCTCAGGGAGACAAATAAAAGGAGATATCTGCACACAGAGAGAACTTTGGAAACCTGCAGAGTGTCCCGTTAAATATTCAGTTGTGTACTAATCAGAGTATACATGAAAGGAAACTAACCAAAGGAAAAGAACCACTGGAAAGAACTAGAGATGAACGTGCTGGTGCTCACACAGAACGAGCAATATTGTCTGTTTCCACCAATGAATGGAAAAACTCATGAGTCATAGGGCACTGGGTAGAGTACTCAATGTCTAGTCACAGTAGTAGGAAATAATTAGCACTAGACTAAATGCCACTCTGATTGCACCTGCAAATCTTTAAAAGATGATCCAAAATAATCAAAGTGCTTCAGAGTAATTTACCTGAATTCCACAAAAATTGCTGAAAAATATTTATAGGATTACAAAAATATCCAGCAACCAACAAGGTAAAATTCAAAATGTCTAACATCCAATCAAAAATCACCAGGCATGCAAAAAGGCAGGGAAATAGAACCCATAATAGAGACAAATCAATTAATAAAAAAAAACAACCAAAAATGACACAGATGTCTTAATGACCAGGTAAAGACATTAAAACTGTATTTCATATATTCCAAAAGGTAAGTAGAGATATTGAAGATGTAAAAAGATCCAAATTTAACGTCTAAAGATAAAAACTATAATGGTAAAGGGGAAAAGCACACTGGGTGCTACTAACAGATTCCATTATAGAAAAAAAACATTGGTGAGCTTGGAGACATAACAATAGAAACTATTCAAAATGAAACAGAGAGAAAAGAAGAAAAAAAATGCATCAGGGGGCTAAGGGGCAACTTCAAATATCCTGATACATGTATAACTGGAGTCCCAGAGGAGAAGTAAGGAAAAACAAGAAAAAAACTGAGGGAACAGCTACAAATTTTCTAACTTTGAGGAAATTATAAACCCACAAATACAAGAATCTCAATAAGCCCCACGCAGAAGAAATAGAAGAAAATTACACCACAGCAAATCAAGAATTCTGGGTACAGAATGAAGGTAAAATAAAATTGAAACAATTCATTGCCAGTGGACCTTTTCTATAAGAAATGTTAAAGAAAGTCAGTTAGGCAAAAGAAAAGATGAAAATATAGATCTATAAAAGGGAATGAAGAGCAGAGAAGAGGGTAACTATATGGACTAATAAGTTTCTTTCTAATAATTTAAAATTCATTCAAAGATAATGAATAATTATCTATAATGTATAATAATTATCAGATAATTTTGACTATTCAAAATTACTAAAAATAATAACAATGTGGTATGGGATTTTAGCAGATATAAAAGTAAGATGCATTCCCACACTAGTACAATGGTCAGAAAAGGTAAAAATGGAAGTATACTATTGTAAGGATCTAACAGTATATATGACATGGTTTAATATCATTTGAAGGTAGGTTGTAATAAGTTAAAGGTGTATACTATAAACCATAAAGCAATGACTAAAATAACAAACCAAAGAGTTATATATAAGTATAAAGAAGATAAAATGGAATCATAAAAAGAAGGCAGAAATAGAGGAAAAAGTTAACCAAAAAAAAGATAAGACAAATAGAAAACAAATAAGATAACAGATTTAAAATTAAATGTGTCAACAATTATATAAAATGTAAATTGCCTAAATATCCCAAATAAAAGGAATATATAGTGAGATTAAATCAAAAACAAAACCCAACTCTAGGCTGCCTATAAGAAATTCACTCTAAATATGAAGAAGCAAATAAATATGATAGACCACAAGGATAAGTAGACAAAAAACACAAATACGATTGGCAATTTCAATACTGCTCTCTCTAAAATTGATAGAATGAGTAGACAGAAAAGCTGTAAGGATATAGAAGATTTGAATAGCACTATCAACCAACCTAACGTGACTGATAATTATAAACCACTTTACCAAAAAACAGAATTCAAGTGTACATAAAACATTTACCAAGACAGACAAAATACTGAGCCACAAAAAATGTAAATTTAGGATTCAAGCTATACAAAGTAATAACAGAAAAATACCTGTAAATTTTCCAAATATATGTAAACTAAATAGCACACTTCTAAATAACCCATGGATGAAAGAAGAAATCCAGAGGTAAAATAGGAATTAGTTTGAACTGAATGAAAATGAAAACATAATACATCAAAAATTCTAGGATGCCACTAAAATGGTACTTAAGGGAAATTTTATAGCATAAATGCCAGTATTAGAAATATTAGAAATAGATTAGAAATGTAGAAGAAAGTTCTCTATTCAATAAACTCAGCTTCAAACTTAAGAAAAAAAAGCAAAGAATAAATGAAGCCCAAAAGTGAGTAAAAGAAACCAAATAATAAAGACAAAGGAGAAATCAATGAAATATGACACAGAAAATCAATACAATCAACACAGTGGCCTATCTTCAAGTTCACTTATTTTTCCTTTGGTTGTGTCGAGTCTACTGATGAGTTCATTATAGTCTGTCTTCCTCTCTGTTACTCTGTTGTTGCTGTTTTTGTTCTTGTTTTCCTTAGCAGTTCCATTTGGTTATTTCTTACAGTTTCTCTTTGCTGAAATTCCCCATATGTTCATGTATGCCCTCCATTTTTTTCTCTAGAGCCTTTGACATACTAATGACATTTATTTTAAACTCCATACTCAGGTTGCCACTGAGTCTGGTTTTACTAATGGCTTTGTCTCCTCACAATGCAGAAGACAAATTGTTTTTTCTATTGATTTTTTGTACATCTTATATTTTTTACTGAATTCTAGACATCATTTCAGTAGTGTAGTAAATGCATTTATACCGGAAATGGACCACATTCCTTCTACAGCTTAGTGAGCATTAGTGCAGTGTGTCAAGTCAGTCTAGCCTGGAAATAGTCTGGGTTTGGGCTTTATTGCTGTAGTACAGACTTCAATTCCACCAGCGTTTCTTTGTCTTCAGGGTAGGGTCTAGTTTGCTGGGAAGAATGTCTCAATATTCCTGCTCCTCCCTCAGCTTTCAGACTCCTATGTACACCTGAGTGAGAGAGTCTCTCTTGACACTTCTTCCCTGCCTCTAAAGGTTGACTGAAATTTCTTGATACTAGTTGCTTTCTAGGGCATGTCCTGTGTCCTTTAGTCTTGGAAATCATGCTCTCAATTATCTTGACTTTGCTACAAGGGACCTCTACTGTTCTGAATCCAGGCTGGTTTCCCACCTTTCCCCTAGATGTAGAGGATTTTTTCTTTTCCTCTCCACAATTTACAATGGGTCTTCACCTTCAACTACCATTCCTTGACTCCTTCACCTATACCTTCACCTAAGGTAGGATTTGCCACCCTACCTTAGCTGTGAAATCTTATGCTTCTTAGGGAGAAGATTGAGGTGAGGCTTTGTGCCTGATAACCACGTGTCAAGGGAGGCTTGCTCTGGCCTGTAGCCTTCCTCTCAATCCCTCTCCTGAGCCCCAGTGGAGGTCAGTTTAGAGAAGCCTGCAAGATGGTGTGACTCCCCCATGGGTATACAGCTACCTTGGGTTCTATACCCTTGTGCTAGCCCATAATTGACCTTTAGAAGATTGTTAATAATTTTAGCTGAATTTTTCTTTCCTTCTTGTATCACAGGCCATCTTCCTCCCATCCTCTTCCACAGGTGAGCCATAACTCATATGTAGTCGCTTTTTGGAGGCTTTATTCTCCGTATATTGCAGGCTGGTTGGATGTACTATGACCCTGGCTCTTTGATGGATTCAAGAGAAGCTATGATTTTATAAACTATCTGACTTTTTCTTGTTGATAGGATGAAAATGATGCATCCTAGGCAAAGGCATAAGTCAATTCATATTTTTAATCAGTTAAAAACTAAGTGCACTGAAGAATGCTTTGTGTTTGGGAGATACACATGAAATGTTGTGAAGTGCATATTAGCATCATCTATCATTTCCAAAGGTCCTTTCCTCCAGACCCTGTTTCTTTCCATCTCAGATATTTACGGTTTCACCAATGCTGACTACTATCTGACTGTGGTCAGTTTCCTTTCACCAATGCTGACTACTATGTGATTGTGGTCAGTTTCCTATCTCCCTTCTCAGATACCTCTTCTTAGAGATATATTGGTCCTATCCTCCCTCATAAATAAATGTAGAAACATAAGCCATGAAACTCTGTGGGAGGAACTAGCCAGCAATACAGACTACACCTTCCAGATGAACTAGACCAACTCCCTCATTTCACTGATGAAGAAAACAAAGCCCAGAGAAGTGAAGATTATGTAAGATTCCGAAGACTGTTTCTCACAGTCCCCCAAGGGACTTCATTCAGGCCCTGACTGTGGCCCCAGGGGCACCTAAATGTTCCCATTTGAGATGCTTGGCTTTATGGTGTCAGTAAATACCCTGCTCCTCAGGACCTGGCAGATAAATGTTCTGAACACACAGACATTTACGTCTACACACATTTGGTTTTATTTTCACTTCATTTTTGCTAGACAAAATTCCTCTATAGGACAATGTTTTGGTTGATGCAGGATTGAACATTATCTTGGCAGGTTGGAAGGAAACTTAAAATAATTTTGTGCCCAGGCTTCAAATGGTCAGGAAGGTGACATGCCAGAGCTTTGGCAAGACCAGAGTTTGCTTTGATCAGGGGTCAGTGGAGAGTTGCAGAGTCATCTACAGAGGACTGAGAATTCATTTGCTATACATGATACCTTTAGGAGAGTTTTTTAAAAAGAGCAAAAATTAATCCACATTGAGGGAGACAGCAACTTTAATATTTTGTCGACTGTCCTCTCAATTATGATCACATCTATAAAGGCTTTTCTGAAACTCCTCACCTCCCAGCCCAGGTAGAATTAACCTCTCTGTCTGCTTTATGCCTGAACCATACCTGTACAATAGTATTTCCATACCACCTATAACACCTGAATGTACTGTTTACAAGGTTGTCTTTTCTTTGTAACCCTCGTCCCTCACAAAGCACCTGACACAGAGCAGTCACGAAATAAATATTTAATGAATAAACGAATGATTAAGTGAGTAAAGAAAAACAACATAATTGGAATTTAAAAACAAAGCCATCAAATTACACACATGCCCAAATCACCCTGTTCTCACCTTCCTTCACTTCCTTCCATTTCTTGACTCCACACTACAGCTCACTACCATCAACTAGACTGTTGCATTCTGAAAATCACCTTGGTAATGATCTCTGGTCCAAGTCCACAACCAGACAACAATCCAGCCTCATGTGTAGGATGCTGACAACTCTCAGCCAAAAGAACCATTACTAATGGACATACTTTGTTCACAGAAATCACACAAATTTCCTTGGAAAGGAAGGGCTCTATGCCTGCAGCCCCTCAAGATCCAACATGTAGGAGTTGTAGGCCATCTCTCAGGCCAGTTTCACCAAAATACAATAGCAGAAAAGGCTCATCTCCACCCAGTCCTGGCAGAGATGGCAAACCATTTCAATGAGGAAAATGACTCCCTCTTGAGTAACAGTCAAAAGGTCCAAACATCTGAAGAGGGGTTTTCTGCTATTCTCCAAATGGTTTAAGAATGGAATTTCTGGGCTTCCCTAGTGGCGCAGTGGTTGAAAGTCCGCCTGCTGATGCAGGGGACACAGGTTCGTGCCCCGGTCAGGGAAGATCCCACATGCTGCGGAGCGGCTGGGCCCATGAGCCATGGCTGCTGAGCCTGCGCCTCCGGAGCCTGTGCTCCACAATGGGAGAGGCCACAACAGTGAGAGGCCCGTGTACCGCCAAAAAAAAAAAAAAAAAAAGAACACATCTCAAACCTGTGCTGGTTTATTTTGATACTTATTCATTAATCCTCTCATTTGTTGAATCAGAGACTCTGCTGGGTATACAGTGTTGAATAAGACAAGCATGCTTCCTGTATTCATGGAGCTGAACTTCAACCAGGGAGACTGACATTGAGAAAGTAAGAGTTCCCCCATTCCAAACAAAAAACATTCGTCACCTTTCTTCCTATTATTCTAGTCACAAAGTGCTAAGAAAGCCTACAGCTGACACTCCTGGTGCCCTGCCTTTAGTCCTAAGGCCTTCCCATGTCTGGCTGCCCTGTGACTTCACCATCAGTACCTGCTTCTGTCTGCCAGGGCCCTTTCCCAAAGCCAAAGAAGCAAGTGCAGTGGATGAACATCATTGGGAGTCCTCAGTCAGTGAATGACAGAGAGCCAGAGTATAAATACCCCAGCTCCCCATCCCTACAAGTGGTTTAACTCTGAGTTGGGGGTACTTTTTTGTTTCGGTTTGGTTTTAGGCTTGGTTTTCCACATTTCTGAGAGCTTCCCGCAGGATTAAGCTTGATGACACAGCTCACTGCCTCCTCTCCTTTCCTGCCCCACCTCCCTTCTCCCCTCCAATGTTTCCTGAACTTCCCAAAAGGCTACTTGCACTTAAATCTCAGGGTCTATTTCTGGAAGAACCCAAGCTATTATAAAACCTAATTTCCCTTTAATTCATTTTTATTCAATTCACTAACTATTGATTACAGGCATTCTATTGGTACTTGATAATATTATGAAGTTCATAGTCAGATAAGGGAGAAAAAGCCGAAATACAACCAGCTTAAATACACTGCAGACATACAAATGAAATGTCTATAAGTATATAACAATTAAGTTTGCTGGAATTGGGTTAGGATAGGCTTTATGGAAGAAAGGACAGCAGATCTGGGCTGAAAGTAAAGCTGTGTCTCTCAAAGTTTTTTACATAATCAGCTACCTAAGGAGCCCTTTTCAGACTTTTTTTTCCCTCTAATTGCCTCCCTCACCCCCCTGGAATTTTAATAGAACAGGTATATTGTGCATCTGTTTATGTTCTGTGGTACAGATATTCCCATTATAATATCTAAGTTTTTTCCCATTCCAAGAACCAATTTTTGCCTCCATTGAAAATGCATGAAGTAAAAAAGAGGGAAGGACGATACAGGTAAAGAAACACCTTGAGAAGTGCGAAAAGATATGAATGTGAATAGCTTACAGAGGCAGAGATAAGTAGTCCAATTTGGTCTGTGATAAATCAAAAATGGCTGTAAATTCTTTGACACTCCTCACCTCAAGAGGAAGGGTCTACGTCCTTCTGGTTCAACCTTTAAGAGACTGGCAGCTTCCAGCTATTGTCTCTTCAACAGTAGGTCTTGGAATCTAGCCACCATGCTATGAGGAAGCTCAAACAGCCCCAAGGAGAGAAACATGCAGACAGGAAACAGCACAACCCAGCTGTGCTCCTAGCCAACAACCAGCACCAACTTGCCAGCCACACAAACAAGCCATCTTGAAGTAGATCCTTTAGCCCTTGTTGAACTGCCTCAGCTGACCCAACAGAGCACTGTCCAAATTGCAGATTTGTGAGCAAAATAATTGGTCATTATTGATCTACACATCTAATTTTGGAAATGACATGTTATACAGCAATACATAACTGGAACATGGTGCTTGTAACCACTACTCTAAGCTACCAAATCTCACAGCAAAGTCACTAGACATTCACACACCACAATCTTAACCAGGCTTTATTCATTGCTTTTGACTGAGCTGCATACTGAGAAACTCAAGCAAACGCTGGGTAAACAAGTTGGGTAAACAAGCTTAAGTGACTGACTCATTAATATGGTTACAGGTCGTACTTTGCTTGTTAAATATATAATTTTTTAAATTTTAAGTAAGGCTGTTCTTGTTTAAGAGTCTATTAGCTTGTCAGTAAAAACTATCACAAGTCTTTGTGAACAACAACTTTTTTGTATTTCCAAAAACCAGGAAGATAATAAATATTTTCAAGTAATAAAGAAAATAAGCCACCAGCCCTGAAAGAGTAGTTCAAAACAAGACAGAATCAAGTGGAAAATATTTTCAATTACACACGGTGGGCAAAGCTTTTCCACCCTCATCCTGGAGGACAATAGAAAGAGGGATAAAGGAAAGGAGTAAATAAGTGATTCTAATACACTCTCACCCTCATGTTACCCTAATCCCTCTCCGAGGGCTGCTGGTCTTAAATTATCTTTTGATCTAAAACAAACAAGACCATTTCTTATCATTGCTCCCATTCACCACCTTCAATCAAATATTGACCTAAACTTGGGCCACTCAATATTATGATTCAGTTATTTAAAAAGGTATTTTTACAGGAGTAACATGAATAATCATGGTATCACAACTGCATGATACAAATGACACACATTTCATTCATTTCCTCTCTCAGGAAACAGACCCAAGTGGACTTTCCAATTTTTTGCAACCAAAAGGAGCGTTTGCGAAAGGTCTTTTCTTCCATAAAATCTCCCGCTAATGCCAGCTGGACTTTTAGGGGGAGAGGGAAATTCTGCGATTGCTTAAGATGGCTTTTACTACCCCATGCTCATTGCCTTCCATCATGCCCCTCAAGTACAACACAGCTCCCTGCACTTGTTCCAAAAAATAATATCTATCAAAGCTACAAATTCAAAGCAGGTGCATATTTAGCATATAATTTTAGAGCAACTTTATATTTCCTTAGTTGCATTCAGCGTGCTCGTAAAATCTGGATTTTTGCAGTTTCGTCCAAAGTTCCTACAACCTTTTTCTCCTAAAGACAATTAGCAAATTAAATTAAAAACAAGAAGGATAAAAAAACTTGACTCCCACCAGTGAACTGGCTTGGTAAACAACCTTAGGTCCACATCTAAGTATACATTAATTGGTTCCATTTGGCTCAGAGATCCCCTCAGCTCACAGTCACACACCCAGCAGATTCTGGCCTGGGGACATATGATTTTTAGTTCCTGGATTCAGCACACATTCCAATACAGCTTTTGCTATATGTTGTTTCTATTAGGTAACCAGGTCCTCAAATTCAAAAGCCTACATTCTGGCAAGTTTCAAAGACTTTAGTTGACGCCAACAGCACAGATGATACTAACACAAGATCTTTTCCTATAACCTTCATTCTGCAGATGAGCCATGGCTGGCTTCAATAATTCTTGAAGGATGTCTGCATCTACTATGTCATCTGTTAATGTTTCACTCAACCCTACCACGAAAAAGAGAAAGGAACTGTAGAAGCCCTAAATACCTAAATATTTCTTGTGTATGACAGACATCTTCACGTGCTTTTTTCCTAATCATGCAATTAGCAAAAGGAAGCAAAATAACCTATTGTGGGCCAGGAGGAATGCACCGGTGGGTCAAGAATACATTTAAGGGCTTCCCTGGTGGTGCAGTGGTTGAGAGTCCGCCTGCCGATGCAGGGGACACGGATTCGTGCCCTGGTCCGGGAAGATCCCACATGCCGTGGAGTGGCTGGGCCCATGAGCCATGGCCGCTGAGCCTGCGTGTCCGGAGCCTGTGCTCCGCAACGGGAGAGGCCACAACAGTGAGAGGCCTGCGTACCACAAAAAAAAAAAAAAAAAAAGAATACATTTAAGAAGCTTCACTTCTTCCACGACCGTGAGGGTCACTTGAATTTAAATGTTGGTTCCACCTCTTACTAGATGCATGAACTTGGAAGTTCACATAACCTTCCAAGCTGCAGGCTGCTCATCTGTAGATGGGGACATTTATAGTGCCTACACTTCACTGGGCACAGGTCCTGACTCAGGGCAAGAGCTGGGAAGTTAGCCATAATTGCAATGCAAATCATTACATAATTAATGTCATTCATTACTAGGCTTATTTCTTCTTTCCTTCCTTTGGTTTTGGGTTTTGCTTTTCTCATTTCTCAATTCTTTGTCATGTTACTTTTCTTTCCTTATTACACTGATTTCAACATTTCTTCTTTTCATCTCTCTGAAACACCAAGTGACCTATTTCCATTAGTGACCTATTTATTGATGGGTGAATTCTGCAGATTGCTGCTTTTGCCCTCCAATAAAGAAAGGATTAACAAGAAAAGATGCTGATTGGACAGGCCAGGGAGAATGACTACCCAATTAAAGCCCTGACATTTTACATCATCATCATCATTGTCATCATCATCTCGCCTAACATTTATTGAACTGTATTTCAGGTGCTCTTTGAGGTGTAATGACTCAGGTAATGCTTAAACCAACTTTGCAGAACTCACAACTGAGAAACAAAGAGATTTGATAACTTAGCCCACATGTACCCAAAAGTCAAAATGCCCAAAACTGGACTCCTTGTCTTCTCCAGGTCCCCTCCAGGAAACTTCTCCTCTCTCCAGAGTACCTGTCTCAGTCCCAGCATCAGCAAAGACATCAAAGAAAGAGATTAGGAATGCATTTTACTTCTCTTTCTTTCCTAAACTGCATATCCACTGAATCCGACTATCCAACCAGTTCTTTTTATCAAATCCCTCCACTAATATGTTTTTATATTATCAGAAGCTAAGGGGAAAAGGTAGAACCTCCCCTACTTGAGGTGGTCCTGAATTTATGTTGTGATTTCCCCCTCGGATTCTCTATCCTCAGGAGAATGACCACAATATCACAGTGAGGAAGGCCAGGAGTGTGGCTGCTCACAACAGGCCATCTCCTGTGTCCTGTCCCTTCTGGCAGTCATTAGCTCTTGTCTAGCCTAAACCAGTGAGCTGTGATCTCAAAAGTCATCTTGATTAACAGTGGTATATAAAGGTTTTAGCATATTTGCTTCAATTCATTTTTTAAGAAAAAAATAAAGGTAATTCTTTTGTTGGTGATTATCCTATTTTCTCACATTTAATTTTTATTGTTTACCCATCTTTTTCAGTTACTCAAATCCTCCTTGAAATCATGCCTTAAACTCCATGGTTCATTTTTCTATAATTGGCCAGGATGAAAACATCCCATTCATTTTGCGTATATGTTTGTTAATTACACTCAAGTAAATGTATTTTATTACTTATAAAGGCATTTTGAATTGCCCAAATGGAAATTAAACCAAACCACTTCGGTTTCAAATACAGCCAAACTATGTGGTCGAGGCTATACGTGCTCTAAAAATTCAGAGGGAAGACTCTCTTACGGTCTGGAAGCATCAGAGAAAGATTTGAAAGAGAAGTGGACCTATCCATGTGCACTGGGCATGAGTCAGGAGAGGGAGGGACGGCAGGAGATGTACACTGACCACACCAAGAGCCAAGACAACTCAGGATGAGGCTCAATTAGACTTTACACAGACTGAGGCACCAACCCAAAGCCAGACCCTCTCTATAAAGATCAGATACAAAAACTCCATCCAAAGAAATTGCGTGTCATCTTCTTAACCACTGGCTCATTCACACACTCACCCCTCTGGTTTGCACTGCTTGGAATGGAGGGTGAAAATTCACTCCCCACTTGGTCCCAAGACCTTCAGTAACTCTTGCCACCCGTGAGCTCAATTCTGCTTCTCCTCAGCCTAAGGGTCTCAGCCCCGCCTTATTCACACAAGGAAGGAATGCCAGTCCAGAGCTTCCCGCAACCCTATGCAAAAGTGGGGCGTGGGGTGGAAAGCTGACCCAAGATTGGTTGGTCCTCAAAGACGGAACCTGCAAACTGGGGACCCTCACAGCTCCGATTAGCCCACACCTGGTCTTGAGAAACAGAACTAATTCACTTCCATCTCTTCTAAGACACGAGCAGAAATCTGGGCTCCTCCCACCCCTGTTCTTATGCCCCATGAGGAAAGTGCTTCTCACCCAAAGCTACAAAGTCAAAACGTTCAAATGGAGTGATGAACAGGAAACACCAAAGGTAAGTTGGGAGAGACACATGACTCAAAAGGAAGATGAAAGAACAAGACACCCTTAAATTTTTACACCATTTATATACAGATGATGGCATCCCTTTAAAAACCCGAACCATTCTCATTACTAATCTATTAAAATGATATTTTCCCTTTAATGCAACATTATTATAAAGCTCAGTCATGCAAGATTCCCAGCTTCTTCTTTTTTTCTTAAATTCTCCTAAAAGCAAAGGTTGCTAGATACAAAGTAAATGCCAGATTTTATCTGGCTGTATGAGAACACAGTCCGTTGAGCTGATTTAAGCAAAGGCAGCTGTGTGTATGTCATTTGTTTGTCCTGGACTTAGCCCTGAATGCAGCAGCACAAAACTACAAAAAAGGCTGACCCCTTCTTGACCACGAGGACCTTTGCTCAGAAACAGCCCAATCTGCCTAGACTCACCTTGTCCCTCATCTCCTCAAGACAGCCCTTCAGAGGACATGCCCCGCTCATCTCCCTGCCCAGCACAAGCCCAAATAGGCACCAAATACAAGACCCAGGTCAAAGGGTCTGGCTAAGTCTCCTGTAGTTCTAATAAATGCCGTAATTACATCCACACACACTTAGTATACAAGTTCCAAATTTGAAGTCTCCTTCCTCTTTTAAATCTCTGCTTTATCAGATTTTACAGAAAGTTCAAATGACCTAATTTTTTCTGGAGTACCATAAAATTATGATTGACGTTTATAAGGATACACCTTAGGCAATGCATGAAACAGACATGCCAATTGATTCATCCAAGATTAAATTAACTTCAATGTGATTTTGAGTATTGTAAACATTGCGGTTTATTGGAAATGAATAATCTTTCAATGTGCGTAATCTGTGTGCATAGAGAAGACATTAGATAAATAATTATTGCTCAGTAAATATGTGCTAATATTATGTTTGCAGTGTGACAGAACAAAGCTTTAGCAGAAATAAATATCAACGTAACTAAGAAAAAGACTTTAAACCTTTAGCGTTGTGGCTCTCAAAATATAGATTCCAGACCCAGCATCAGCATCACTTGGGAACTCAGTGGAACTGCAGGTTCTCATGCCCCAACTCTGGGGATGGAGCCTGGTAATCTGCCTTCTAGAAACTTCTCCAGGTGATTCTGATATGCACTAATGTTTGAGAATCACAAGACTAAAGGGAAGCCTCATTAAAGAGACATCTTCTGATCAGGGCCTTGAAGGTCAGGTGAGCTAACAGGATGTTAACAGACCCAAGGACAGGAAGAGAAAGGACCCAGGGGCAGGAAGGAAATCTTATTTCTAGGAACCAGTAGGTGCTCTAGTTTGGCTAGAATATGTGGTACAAAAAGGTGAACAGCAAAAGATGATGCTGCAAAAAAATAGATATGGGTCAGGTGAGGAAAGACTATGCTATATTCTGCCATCCATGAGGAGTCAATGAGAACCTGATGGGAGGGTCTAAGAAGATCAAAGCTACCCATCAGGAAATATTTTGGGGAGTCAGATTTGCTACCACGTTATAAAATGACAAATGACAACAGTGAAGCCAAGAACTTACACTGATGCCTTATCTCTAAATATTCCTCTGAGGAAGACATCTCCACTGATAATCAAAAGATTCCAATTCATAGATTACAATATCCTTAGCATCTTAGTTTTACATTTAGAAGTCCTGAACCATTGAACTGCTATAGGTCAGCTTGGAAATGACACTCTGCTTTATTTATCTTTGCAAACATTACCAGAGATGTTTCTCCCCTAAATGATGAAGACGAAAAATATAACAAGCATCAGCTGTATGAACAGATTACTTTTTATAATGAAAATGAATAACCCTCTGAATTTGCCTAGGGTGAGGAGGATGAACACCATAATTAAAAGTAATACAAGAGGCTCCCTAGAACAAGAGTTATGTGATTTTAGGAAACGTATTTAAAATCTTAGGTACTTAAAGGTCACTAGTCCACAGCTCCATTTTAAGCATCCAAGTCTCTGACCATGATCTCTTATTAGTACCTGTGACCCTCAGCATCTTCAACTAGACAGGAACTTCAACCCACTCATCTGTCACCCGTTCCCTGTGACCCACCCTCTCATGTCCTCTCAGCCTTCCTTACCCAACTTAACATCCAAGGTCACTCATCATAACAATTCCCCTCCATACACCTTTAATGACCACTTCATCAAATTCCTTTGGAAAACCAACCCTGGTAAAATACCAACTTTCTGCTCAAGCCAAGGCTGCACACACAGAGATGCACATGGCTGGAAAACCCACACATCCATGCTGGCTGGTCTCACATGCAGCTCATGACCATGAACCACAAGCAGGCAGTTCAGGTTGCTCAGCATTCTCTGCAATTCTTTAATCATCAACTTTTCCCCCTCTCTTATGTAACTATTTTAACCTCTCCTCTTCTCCATCCTCATCCCCAGCTGAGTGTCCTGCTTCCTACTATGAGTTGAATTGTGTCCTTCAAAAGATATGCTTGAAGTCCTAACCCCTGGAACCTGCAGATGTGACCTTATTTGGAAATAGAGCCTTTGCATATATAATCAAATTAAAATGAGGTTATTCTGGATTAGGGTGATCCCTAAGCCAGTGACCCGTGTCCTTCTAAGAAGAGGGAAATTCGGACCCAGACACACATGGGTCTATGCCATGTGACAATGAAGGCAGAGTTTAGAGTGATATGTACAAGCCAAGGAATGCCAAGGACTGGCAGCAACCCCCCAAAGCCAGGGAACAAAGAGGTGTGGAGTGGACTCTCTCTCAGAACCACCGGAAGGAACCAACCCTACTAACACCAGGATTTCAGATTTCTAGCCTCCAGAACTGTGAGAGAATACATTTCTACTGTTTTAAGACTCTGTGGTGGTTAATTTTATGTATCAACATGACTGGACCATGAGGCGCCCAGATATTTGGCCCAACAATATTCTGGATGTTTCTGTGAGGGTGTTTCTGAAGGAGATGAACATTTAAATCGGTGGTAAAGCAAGTTGTTTCCCCAATGTGCATGGGCAGCATCCAATCAGGTGAAGGCCTGACTAGAACAAAAAGGCTGAGCCTCCCTGGCATAAGAGGGAATTCCTCCAGTCTGACTGCCTTGAACTAGGACATCAAACTTTTCCTGTCTTTGGGCAACAAACTTAAACATCAGCTCCTCTTGGGTCTCCAGCAGCGTGCCTCCTCAGCTCTTCTGGTTCTCAGGCCTTTGGACTCAGACTGGAGCTATATCATGGGCTCTCCCAGCTCTCCAGCGAGCTGTCTGCAGGTCTTGGGACGTTTCAGACTCCATAACTGTGTGAGTCACTTCTTTAAAATAACTCTGTTTCTATATCTGTATACGTGTTATTGGCTCTGTTTCCCTGGAGAACACTGACTAGCCCAGACACCTAGTTTGCGGTGCCTTGTTATAGTAGCCCTAGGAAACTAACACTCTTCCTGTATCTCTAGAAAGTTGATGCAGAGAGAAGAGAGCAACTCTAAGCATCTGTCCTGTGAGCCCCTGACTTGCCTCCAGTTGCCATAGATACCCTGCCAATACTCCTAGGTATCACTCGCTAATCAGTTCACTTGCTCACTGATCCCATCCCCTGCTACCTGCTCAGACACATCATTCCAGCAACTCTCCCCCTTCTTACATCATTCATGTTCCCCTCTCTACAGGATCATTTCCACACGCAGAAAACACACTATAATTCCCTCCAGCTAAAATCAAAATCCTCTTTGAACGTACGCCTCCTGACCCTACTACCAACATCTATTTTCCCATTTCTCTCATCCAATCTAAAGAAAAAGTGAGTTTTCTCAGTTTGTTTACCCTCTTCTCCAGTTCCCCTCCTTCCACTTTCTCTTAAACCCACTCTAATCAGGCTTCTGCCACATGCCTCCCATGAACTGGCTCAACAAATACTTGAATGACATACTGGTACTGCTCCATCACCGGGAATATTCTTATCCTTCACATTCCTATTCCTATTATTCCTACTGGTTTTTAAAACCATACCTACCTCATACACAGCACACATGACATGTCACGAAACACACAGGATCACAACTCACGAGCAGTATACCGGAGGTAAGTCATTCATTCTCTCCAGATTTCTTCATCTTTAAAACAGAAATGGTAAGAGTTAACTCTGAACCCTTCCTGACTTGACTTTCTATGACTGGCTTCCATTCATTCCCTGGTGGTCAGCTATGGACTACCAGTGCCTGACCCAAGGGGAAAACACTTCCATGATTGGAGACTTTGGGGTGCATGTACTTCTCCCCTGAAAGAAAGGGGAGGGAGAGAAGGAGTTGGAGAGGGACGAGAGGAGAGGAAGGAATAAAGCAAGAAAGGGAAAGAAGGCGGCACCACTCAGAACACTCTTCTGTTAAAGAAGTATTCATGTTTATATCCTTATCCTAGAACAAGAAATGATCATATGAAATAATTGCTCCTCAAATCTCTTGGTCTTTAGTAAGCATGCTTTTAAATATTTATGTAAAGTCTATTTTTCTTCTACACTCAATTTCTCTCAATGACAATTACTGGTAACTGCTTCTCAAGCACCCCTCAGAACAAAGAGAATATATCTAAGGCATATGTGACAAGATTGAGCTTCTCCGTTTACCCCTAAATCTTGACAAGAACGTGCAAAAGTCCTCTCCATATCCATTAACCAGCATCTCCTTTACCTTTATACAGACCAGCCGGGTGTGGTTGCATAGGTTACTCTTGCACAAGAGCAGCCCTTAGCCATGGATGGATGGAAATCCACTTGAAGGTCTGTTCACCAATCACACACCCAGGGAGCTGGACTCAACCTTACTTCACACAAACTTGACCTACGGACTACCTGGGGCCATGCACAGTCAGTGAGGACACATCTTCATTCAATCATTCCAGTGACAGACAAACATGGAGCCACTGCTCTGTGTGCACCAGGCATGGTGCTTGACACTAGGAACAAAAAGGAAATAAGAAACCTCAGATGGTTCTAGTTGACTACTGATGACACTGCATGGGTAGACAGTCAAGGGGCAGAAAAGGGAAGGGCACAAAATTACCTGGCCTTGCCTGACCAGTGTTTCTAAAACGTAGGAGAGACCCCTGGGGTACACGAGATGAGATGGTTTTTGGTGAGTACACAGATACAGCATTATATAGCATTCAGTCACCTTGTGAGGAGTTATGCCCACTTCAATTCTCTTTCAAACAATATCAAGGAGAAAGTCTCAGTTTGGTGCCCATGTATCCTGAATACTTTTCTTCCACGCTAATCTTCCTTTTTAGCCCAAAGTGTACTGGCTCCCAGTTCAGAGCCTTCAAAAAGCAATAACAGCTCATTAATTTTTCCCACTTTATTTTTATTGGCCCCATGTATTTATGGCAGTGCTACTGGTTTCCCATGTAAGGCAATGACATAAATATTTCACAACTTGAAGGTTCGTATGCAGGGGACTTACTGTATAGTATATTAAAATTCAGTGGGGAGGGTATCATTAGCGGAAAATGTCTAAATGGGCTCCTTAGGGGGCAATAATGAAAAAATAGGGTTGAGAAAACCTACTCCACTTTCTCAACTTCGGCACTGTCGACATGTGGACCACATAATTCTTTGTGGGGACTGTCCTGGAGTTGTTGGGTGTTTAGCAGCATCCCTGGTCTCTACCCACTCGATAATTGTTGCATCTCCCAGTTGTTTTCAGACATTGTCAAATATCTCCTGGAAGGAGGGCAAAATTGCCCCCATTACAGAACAGCTGGGCTAGAGGAAACTGCTAGCAGGTATCAAATGCAGGTAGGCAGTGACTCAGACACCTGGCCCAGGGCTCTGAGAAGAGGGACCTCCCAAGGATGTGAATGTCCTCTCTCAAGAGAATGGAAGGATATTCTTATGTATCCAGGTTCCTCTCCCAGGGCTCATTTGGCATGGCGCAGAGCCCAGCAACCCTCACTAAATCACACAAAATGATACATCCATCAGTGCCTCAAACAGATCTTCACCATGAATAAATGTGAGTCCAACCGCTAATGCACACCACACCCTGCAACCTAAGGCCTAAAAGGCTTAGGGGTGTTTTTCAATCCACTCAGCAAGTTCATTCATGAGCTTATATTTAGACACTCTTAACACTTCAACCAAAAGTAATAGGTTCAGAGCACCCGGGGGAAAGCCATGTAATACGTGAATCAGCACTCTTAAATTGGATTAAGATTTTTAAAAGAATTGGTACATCAAACCTAAGTAAAATCAATCTCGTCAACAAAAGAGCAGGCTTACAAGAAATAGTGAGGCATTTTACACATCAGAAACAAGGATTTCGAAGATGGGTTCAAAATCCAATTCCACCTTTTACTACCATGTGGCTTTAGGAAACCAAAATAACCTCCAAAATTTAAATGTTATGCGTTTTAAAATTTAAACCTGAAATAGCATATGTGCCATGCTAATAGCACGGGTGCTAGCACCTAGCAGAATGTCTGACAGGGTTAACGTTACCCAATGAATATTAGTGGTTTTCCTTCCTTCCTTCCTTCCTTCCTTCCTTCTTTCAGTGAGCATGAACACATGCTCTTTGTAAGTTTAAGTACAAAGATAAAGAAAAAATTATTAGAAGAAAATAGGGGACAAAAAAAACAAAAAAATACAAAGAATGGAGGGGCAATTCATACTTTACTAATAATTAAGATGAAGACATAGTTCTTTTATACACAAGACAGCTCACCAATTGGCACTGAAGTACCTTTTTTCCCTCTCTGCCAAGATCCATCTCGATGGACTATGTTATGTGGCAACTGCTGTAACCAGTATGTTTCTACTTGTAAGGCGTACCCCTCACTTTCAAGTGTGGCTCCCTTACAACATGACTGAAGACCAAAAGAGGAACCTTTTGATGTTTCTAGTTCTTTCTATTGTCCCAATATATAAACAGTACTGGGATAAACTGCACTAAAGACTCTGACATTCTCTTTACATAACTGATTTTACTTTACAACTTTGAAATTTCTTTTGGTACAGTAAAAATAATTCTTGAGCTTTCACAAATAGGACACTAAATCACAAGTGATGATTCAAAGAATCTTAGAATAATAGAAAACTAGAGTTTAGAAATATATATTTTATAGAGCATATGTGAGCAGTTTCCTGATTTCTCGAAGCTTACTTTCCCATCGGTAAACTAGTATTAATAATGAAATAATAATAATAATAGCTATAATTTACAGAATTGGTGTGGAAATTAAATTAAATAATGTATTAAAACACCTAGTTCAGTGCCTTGTACAATACCATTCAGTAAGTGGTTTCTTTTATTACACTGAGACATTCTTATTCTTATTATTATTATACAATTCTCTTTCTTTATATCTGAAAAAAAATAAAGTTCAAAGAGATCAGTCAATTTGCTCATAGTTACACAAGTTAGTAGAAACGCAACTGTAACTTAGACTTTCATGTTCCAGGTCCTTCCATGCTGCTTCCTCAATATACTATTTATTCATCATATTAAAACTGCATTTAAGAGATCAGTGTACATATTCTATTCAGGTTATCTTTTACTGCATAACAAATTACTCCAACATTTAGTTGCTTAAAACAACATCCTTTTTTTTTTTTACTAAATCTTATAATTTGGTCAATTGGGAATTTGGGCGGGGTTCAGCTGGGTGATTCTTCTGCTCCACAGGATGCTGATGGCTCAGTGATATTCAGCTGTGGACAGGTTGGTCAGAAAGGCTTCATTCACTTGTCTGATGCCTTGTCAGGCATGGCTAGAAGGCTGGGTTCAAGTGGGACTGCTGGCTAGAAGTCTTGCACATGGTTTCTCCAGGATGAACTCAAGGTCATCAGACTTCTTACCTGGTGGCTCAGAGCTCCCAGAGAGCGTGTTCTGAAAGGCCTGGGCAGAATCTGCTGCTGGAAAACTTCTTCTGACCCAGCCTCAAAATTCTCAAAAGTCACTTCTGCCACATTCTATTGGTGAAGTCACTAAAGCCAATTCAGATTCAAGGAGGGTGGAATTAGACTCCATCTCCCAATCTCCCAATGGGAGAAACAGCAACAAATCTGCAGCTATTGTTAGTCTACCTCACAGACTCCACGTAAACACAAATGATATTGTTACTGCTCTTGTGAGTCAGGTCTCTGGAGTATTACAAACAAGGGCTTTATTTTGTTATGTCTCATGTCATGTGTGAATGTGTGTGTGTGTGTGTGAAGAACTTAATTAACATGTAATAAATAAATACAACGCACTTAATAAAGTTATATTATAACCTTATTGGAAAATGACCTTTCAGAGTGGCTTTTCCAGAAATAAAAACAAGTAAAATTGATGTCAAGTACAATTTGCTCTCCCAGCCAAATTAAACACTGGTTTCACACAATGAAAGGAAAGCCATATGTTATTTTTCAAAATGGCCTCCCAAGAGGGCAGGTAATATTGTGAAGAGGCACTGAAGTTGTGAAATGGAACGACACTGTCAAAGAGGACTTATTACCTCCATGCATAATAAGAATAATCTCCAGTCCCTTGCCACCGAGCTATGGTCCACAAAGCCTAATGAAAAATTCTAAGAGGGAATTAAATTTAATTTGCTGTTCTGGGCTTCAGGAAGACCCACAGCTATTCCAAGGGTATACTGTACTTTCTGAGTTTTCAAAACATAATTTCAAAATGGCTAGTTAATCTCAAGGTCAGAAGAAGTAAAAAAAATAAAGGACATACACACAAACTAAGTAATTGAATTAAAGCAACAGAAGACCTAAGATGATTTATTACTAACTCAATCTTTATGATTTAGGCATTTCCCTTAAAAAGAAAATAAACTCACACAGAGCCTTTCAAAGATATCCTAGAAGGAGAGAAAGAGAAGGTCATTCTAAAAACTTAGATGAAGGAGGCAGGCTTTCACATATTGCTTACTATAAAAATTTGAAGAAAATTTTAGAAAACCATTTTGCAAGTTCACTAGCATATAAGATGACATCACCTCTAAGAAACAAGGAATTTAAAAACAAAAAAATATGAATTTTGAAATGAAATGAAAATAGGATTACATTAAATACAGAGATATTTCTAATTCAAATTCAGGATTATATGGTTTACATTTAATCCTTCAAATGTATATTTACTAAAATCTTGGTTCCTTAGTGACATGAACATAATCACTAATTTGGTTTATTTTATGATGTGTACAGAAATATATAATAAAATATAATATATATCCTACTATGTGTGTGTTAGTATATGTGAGTGTATGAACACACAAGATAAAGTAATAAAGTAATGAGTAATAAAGTATAAGATATTGTACAATAAGAAACATTAAAGTGATTACTTATACAAGTATTATGAATATATGCATATACATATATACTATATGTAAAAATACATGTATATATTATACATACACACATACACATATATACATGGAATCCTCAGAATAACAATGCCAATATAATTACTATAAAAAGATTAGTAAAACAAATGATTAATAAAAACATTTCAATATATCTTTGCAGATTTTTTTGGTTATATCTCACTAGTAATGGACAAACAGATGAAAATGTTTTAGTCATTTGACATAATTCTTCTCCATGAAGTTAAATCACCAACTTGATACAAAGTTACCTCATTGTTTAAATTTTGCCTTCAGATTTTAGAAAGTACACATTTTACTCTGCTTTAATTTTATCTATAATTATGTAAAATATTTACATAGTTTTGCAAAATTTTTTATATTTAGAAAATTCTAGTTTCTATCCCTGGCCCCTCTATCCTGTCCCTCCTTCCTCTATAGTAACCCGATTTTTTAGTTCTTTGGTTTATGCAAAGAATTTGGTTTTGTTTGTTGTACACACACAACACGTACATATATATAACACATACATGCTATACATACATATACACATGTATATTCATATTTCTCCGTTCCTTCCTTAAACAATAGGATACTTTATACAATCTTCCCCACATTGGTGTTTTTTTTAGCTTAGCAATATGTACTAGAGATAATTTTTAATTTCTTTTCATAACTGAATAGTATTCAGAGCACGGGTATTCCATAGTTTATTAAACTGGTCCCCTCCTTATGGACTTTGAGATATTTCCAGGCTTTTGCTAAAACAGTGTTGTAATGAATAGCCCCAGGGTTATGTCTTTTTCTATTTTCAGCCAGAGCAATATAGAATTTTGATAAAAACAATGAAGAATCCATTCAAGAGGTCATTTATATAGATTGCAAGTGCTTAGAATATATTGCATTGACATTTCCTTCTTTTCTTATAAATGTACCAAGAGATGCAAACTGAGAGAAGCACCAAAATTAAGAATCCAAGAATATACAAACAAAAAAAAAAGATACATGATAAGAATGTGGCACCACTTAGCAACAGTAATTAGGAGTTATGCTTTAACCTATCTTATGTAACTGTACACTATAAATCATGTTTCTTTCTTTAGGAACAGATGAAACAAAATTTGTTGTTATACATGTCAAATAAATATAATTAAATTATAGAAACAAGGTACATTTAATGTTAAATACATTGTGTTGAATGGTAAACAATTACAATCCAGTACCATGACAAACTAAAAATTTCTTATCATAACAGAGTACAGCTAATATAATTCATCTTGCCTTTATTTCTGAGATTCATAAAGTTGGAGTATGAAGACACCCATGCCTTGCCTACAGCCTAAGCTATACATTTTCTTTGTAATTCTTCAAATAATGAAATATTGATATTTATTGAATCATTTTTCCTTTTATGACTGTTTTACTACCATTTCAAATTCATTTCCTTCTTTTATTAAAAATAACAAAAAGAAAACTCTGAAAAACTCAATCAATTCAACATCTAGTATTCTGGCTCAAAAACCAAGGTTATAAAGTGGTGGTAGCACTGAACAGCTGAAATGAAATTTTTCTGAGTTCTTGGTGCAAATCCATCCTATGACAAATAAAAATCCTGATAGCTTTCAGGTTTAAAGTAATAGGAGGCTAAAAAAAAAAGTGGGACAAAAAGTAATAGGAGGCTATAAAATGTTGGCACACTAAGAAAGCAATCTCAACTTTTCAAACAAATATTTTTTGGAAACTATAGGCACAAATCGCCTCCAAATTTATTATCCTTCCAATGGTACTAGGAAGATACAAAAATAAGACACATGAGGTTTTTGCCTGAAAATTTCATAATTTATTAGGGAATTATTTATGCAGCATAAATAGGTTTCAAACATTCACAGGGTGTAAGACAATAATCTGTTCTCAGCATCTGTCCTCGGCAGCAGTTGATATGGTAGCACAACATTTCAGGGTCTAGTTTAGGAGAATCCAGCAAAGAAGCTCTGTTCTCAGACCGTCTCTCTGTCCAGAATCTCTCTCGGGTAATCTCACTATTGTGCCATGGTTTGAAACCCCAGCTATATTCCAATAACTCTCAAACGTATATGCCTAGAAAAGACCTCTCCCCTGTGATCTAGATTTGTATATACACTTGCCTTCTCAGCATCTTTGGTGTCTGAACGAGTATCTCAAAATTAATACGGCCAAAACAGAATACACAGTTCTTTCCCTAAAGAGAAACTTGCCACCATCTCCTCCCTCCCAACTCAGTGAATTTGCCTCTTTGTTTAAGCTAAAACCCTAGGAGACACTCTTGAGTCCTCTCTGTCTCCAAGAGCCTACTCCTTATCTATTAATAATTCTATTGTATCTATACTCAAAAGAGATCCCAAATCCAACCATTGCTCACCATCTTCCCCTGATAGAGCAACATCTCCTCTCTAGATTTAGTATAGAAGATTCATAACTGGCCTCCCCGCCTCCACTTTTGTTTGCTACAACCCATCCTCCAAAACAACAATCAGACATGTTCTTTCTGCAAAAATAGATCATCTGTCAGCTTCCTGGTTAAGGTCCATCACCAGCTTCCCATCACTCATGGGATGAAATTCCAAACTGCCTGCCACAGCATACAAGGTCTAACTCCTGACTACTTTCCAACCTCATTGTCCTCTTCTGTCCTGTCCCCTCACAATGTGCTAGACACTGTGACCAAGGTTGTTCCCAACCCAAAGCCCTTGCAGGTTCTGTCCCTTCCGCCTGCAACGTACTTCCCCAAATATTCATGAGACGACCGCCTTTTCATTACTCAAGTTTCAAAGAGCACCTTCTCCGAGAGGCCTCCCATCTCTTCCTGAGCTAAGTATCACATTACCTATATTTTATCTTCTATGCAGTACCAGCACTGCCTAATGTTAGGTTATATTATATTATTGTACTATGTTATTTTACATTTTCATTTTTTGTTGGTATGTATACTGTACGTCTCCCACCATGGTAATAGCAGCCCCTGGAAAGCAAGAACTCTCTTGTTTTCCATCAGAGTTTTATTGGTACCATTGTTCTGGTACCTAGAACACTGCCAGGCTCATGGTTGACTTTTAATAAATACACATTTTTGTGGTTGACTATAAAACAATGAAATTAATTTTTTCAAATAACAAAGACACAGATAATAAAATAAAGTACAACTGAGGTTACTTAGGGTATGCTTCCACAGGAAGTTTTGAATTTATGAAATCTATAAACTCTCTCCATGACTGAGTTGGAAAGAAGCTGCTTAATGTTCCATGGAATATATCTCTTTAAGATAAATAGGAAATTTCAAATTTAAAAAAATAATGTAAAAAATAAGGATATCTTTCTATCAAAGAAAATCAACAGTATTTTAGTATTCTGCAAATCAGAGCTTGCCTGTATAATGAAACACATATCATAATCAAAGAAATTTAATTTTGCAATCAAGTAACAAAATGTTCCTACATATGCTATACACACACATACACCCAAATATAATTTCTGTCATCAACACTTTTAGGAAGTCAACTTGAAACTCATGCTTCTTATCCTCATTCTGGCAGGAGGCACAGATTCCACTAGGGAGAACTTGGAGAAGGGGACTGGATTCATTTGTGAAGCTACTGAACTGAGTGGTAACTCTGCTGCTTCACTCCCCCAACTCATGCTGGGTCCAGTGGGAACAGAGGCCCTGGCCATCTATGAAGCTATTATAATTCCTTCTCAAGTAAGCAAATCAACCTGCCCCTCCCTTCTTTACTGGGGCCAATCAAGTGAAGACATATGGAGAGCTGTTCCCAGGAAGCGTATACCAAAGCTTGGGTTTTTTTTTTTTTCTTTTTACCAAACAGTCTCTGAGAAAATAATTGATGGTTGAACTAACATCAGTATGGGGCCCGTACATATAGATGCTATAATGGTATCTGTTGAGAAGCTGGTCCAAATCTCTATCTGTTGTATATCTCACTGTAGCATGTCTGTGAGTGACTGTATCTGCCTCCCCCACTCCACCAGCAGCTCCTCTGAGAAAAGGAAAAAGTCTTTTCAACCCAGTATCACCAGAAACCAGGATACATTTTAGTACATGGTAAGCACTCAAGGCATGCTTGTGGGATGAATAAACAACTCATAACCAGACTCTGACAGGCTCAGCATCTAAGAAGAACACAAGGCCTCTGCTGGATGTTCTCCTGGCCCCAAACTTCCATGTTTATCAGTTGCCACTGCCTCTGCCACCAGCCTGAACTCCAATGCCCATCATGCAGCTCCCATTCTGCTAGGACTTTCAACCACATTGCTCTTTTTATGAATTAATTTACTTCCATCATCAGAATGGCATGATGTTTATTGAAACATCTAACAAGCTCTTAAATTTATTCCTAGCTGTTAAAAAGACAAACATAAAACTTATATTATCATGGAATTATATCATTTGACATAATTCCATGATAATATGCCAAATGAGTGGGTGGGTCACAAAGCAGAATGCATCACCTGTTTCCTGTATTGTAAGCACATGCGTGTGCCTATATATATGTGCATATAGAAAACGGAATGTAGCATAGACCCCAAAGCATTAACAGCAGAGTTTTAATGAATTTTGCTTTCTTTTTCATACCTTTCTATACCGTGAAATAAATTTCTTACTATAAAATTTCTTACTATAAAAATACCATTGCTATCAAACCAAAAACAAAACAAAATAAAGCAAAACAAAACCCAACAAAACAAAAAGTTTAGACTATTTCAATTATTTGGACAAAAAAGTATCCTTAACCTGGTAGAACCTTCAAAGAGAAAAAGATAAATCTTGTTTTGAGCTCTACTGCATCATCCACATCTTTGCCAACACCCAGCATAGAGGGACAATGAAAAAATATTTGTTAAATAAATGGGCTATTTCTCTTTGTTGAATGCTCACTGAGGCGTCTCTATCAGCAGGCCTCAGCCTGGCCCGAGTCACCGCACTCTGCGTTCTCATTTAAAAGGAGTCTTGGTAAGATTGTTGTTTTCCATGTCTGTGAGTCTGTTTCTGTTTTGTGAATAAGTCCATTTGTATCATTTTTTTAGATTCCAAAAATAAGTGATATCATATGATATTTGTCTTTGTCTGACTTACTTCACTTAGTATGACAATCTTATGGTTACCAAAGGAAAAGGGTGCGGGAGGGAACAATTAGGAGTCTGGGATTAGCAGACACACACTACTACGTATAAAGCAGGTAAACAACAAGGACCTACTGTATAGCACAGGGAACTATAGTCAATATCTCGTAATAACCTACAATGGAAAAGAATCTGAAAAAAGAATATATATGTGTGTGTGTTGTGTATTGTGTGTGTATGTGTGTGTGTGTGTGTGTGTATATATATATATATATATATATATACACACACATATATATATATATGGGAATCACTTTGCTGTACACCTGAAACTAACACAATATTGTAAATCAACTATACTTCAATTTTAAAAACTTTTTAACTATAAAATAAAAAAATTAAAGATGTCTCCAGCCCACAAGAGACAGACAACTAAGAAAGACATTTTTTAATTGTGTGAAAACATCTTTAAATCATTTTTTTCTCCAATTTTTTAATTGTGGTAAAAGACACATATAGTGAAATAAAATGTACTCTCTTAGCCACGTTCAGTTCAGTGGTGTTAAGTACATTCATGTTGCTGTGTAACCATCACCACCATCTGTCTCCAGAACTGTCTCCATCCTGCAAAACTGAAACTCTGTACCCATTAAACAATAACTCCTCCATTTTTCCCTCTCCCCAGCCTCTGGCAACCACATTTCTACTTTCTGTCTCTATGATTTCAACTACTCCAAGCACCTCATGTAAGTGGAATCATACAGTATTTGTCTTTTTGTAACTGACTTACGTCACCGCATAGAATGTCCTCGAGGTCCGTCCCTATTGTACCATGTGTCAGAATTTCCTTCCTGTTTAACGCTGAATGACATTCCATACGTATTTGCCACATTTGGTTTATCCCCACATCCATCGATGGACACTTGGGTTGCTTTGACATTTTAGGTACTGTAAACTATACTGCAACAAAAATGGGTGCACAAATATCTATAAGACTCTCAAACATAGGCAGAACACTCTATGACATAAAACACAGCAAGATCCTTTTTGACCCACCTTTTAAAGAAATGGAAATAAAAACAAAAATAAACAAATGGGACCTAATGAAACTTAAAAGCTTTTGCACAATAAAGGAAACCATAAACAAGATGAAAAGACAACCCTCAGAATGGGAGAAAATATTTGCAAATGAAGCAACTGACAAAGGATTAATCACCAAAATCTACAAGCAGCTCATGCAGCTCAATATCAAAAAAACCCAAACAACCCAATCCAAAAATGGGCAGAAGACATAAATAGACATTTCTCCAAAGAAGATATACAGATTGCCAACAAACACATGAAAGGATACTCAACATCACTGATCATTAGAGAAACGCAATTCAAAACTACAATGAGGTATCACCTCACACCAGTCACAATGGCCATCATCAAAAAATCTACAAACAATAAATGCTGGAGAGGGTGTAGAGAAAAGGGAACCCTCTTGCACTGTTGGTGGGCATGTAAATTGATACAGCCAATATGGAGAACAGTATGGAGGTTCCTTAAAAAACTAAAAAGAGAACTACCATACGACCCAGCAATCCCACTACTGGGCTTATACCCAGAGAAAACCATCATTCAAAAAGAGTCATGTACCACAATGTTCACTGCAGTTCCATTTACAATAGCCAGGACATGGAAGCACCCTAAGTGTCCATCGACAGAAGAATGGATAAAGAAGAGGTGGTATATACATACAATGGAATATTACTCAGCCATAAAAAGAAACAAAATTGAGTTATTTGTAGTGAGGTGGATGGACCTAGAGTCTGTCATACAGAGTGAAATAAGTCAGAAAGAGAAAAATAAATACCATATGCTAACACATATATATGGAATCTAAAAAAAAAAAATGGTTCTGAAGAACCTAGGGGCAGGATGGGAATAAAGACACAGACCTACTAGAGAATGGACTTGAGGATATGGGGAGGGGGAAGGGTAAGCTAGGACAAAGTGAGAGAGTGGCATGGACATATATACACTACCAAACGTAAAATAGATAGCTAGTGGGAAGCAGCCGCATAGCACAGGGTGATCCGCTCGGTGCTTTTTTGACAACCTAGAGGGGTGGGATAGCGAGGGTGAGAGGGAGTGAGATGCAAGAGATATGGGGATATATGTATATGTATAGCTGATTCACTTTGTTATACAGCAGAAACTAACACACCACTGTAAAGCAATTATACTCCAGTAAAGAAGTTAAGAAAAAAAAAAGACTCTCCTTTCATTCTTTCGAGTATGAACCCAGAAGTGGAACTGCCAGATAATATGGTAATCCTATTTTTAAGTTTTTGAGGAACTGCCACCCTGTCATCCACAGCAGCTGTATCATTTTACATTCCCACCAAGAGTGCACATGTTGCAATTTCTCCACATCCCCACCAATGCTTGTTCTCTCCTTTTCTTTTTGATAGTAGCCAGCCTAACGGGTGTTAGGTGGTAGGTATCTCAGAGTTTTGATTTGCATTTCCCTGAGGATAAACCATATTCATGTTTGCTTCAATAGCACTTTTTTCCTGACTCTGAAGATGAAAGGTCTTTCCTGTCTTAACCAGCCAAAGCCACATTAGTACAGCTCCTGCAGTATTTTTAGGCCTGAGCTTCCACTCTGCCACCTGCTATTACCTGAAGAGACATCGAAGGGAAGCTGGTAGTTCAATTATTTGTATCTTCACCCACAGAGAGCACCTGACAACTCCAAGGAACAACTGTCAAATATTTCTTAAAGAGAAAAGTGCACCTAATCCCTAAAGAAAAACTACCTATTAATTTGACTGTCTGGAAAGACAGAAAACATGTCTGAAGAATATGAGGTTCTTATCACCACTCTGCAAAAAGTCCTCATTACCAAGAAGTTTTAGAAAACTGATGAAGCTATGAATCCAGGGCAGGCATCAGTTGGGCTTTTATTTGCTTCTCTCTTTGAACCTCAACGTGGAATTTTTCTTAGAATTAGAGTCAATTACTTTGATAACATGATTATTTCATCTATACTGACACCATGTCTGCTCTGAGTTATTGATGCCTTCTTACCACTTTATCCCTATGAAAATGAATGAGGTGTTTGTCATGAGCGCAAAACTTCCAGGGGTATTGGGATGGGATGACTAATTGCCTGAAGGGGTTTTCAGGTTCCCTGTTCTACTAAAAGAATGTAAGGTGTCTGCACAGTCCACCTCAGGTAAGGTATAAGTAATGTACTTCTGCATCTATAACATCAGCTTAATCTTTCTGTAAATGTCACCTGTACATTAACTATTATTATGTTTTAAGTGCTATTGGCAAAGTATCTAAAATCATATTCCGAAAGTAGTCCATTTTTTAGTTTGAAAGTAAAAATTGTTTATTCGAATAGTTTTCCCATTAGAATATGATTTCATCACACTGCCTATGAATTCAATCCATTTACCTCCCAAGCTCAAAAGGTAACAAGTGTATGGTTACAACTAATGTCCTTCATTTCAGTCACAAGAACAATGGCTCATAAACTCTTTTTGGATTTCAGACCCCTTTGAAAATCGAAATAAAACTTTGGATCCTGTCCCCAGAAAACTGACAGAAGCCAAAACTATAAAACAGTTTCAGAGGTTTGTTGATCATCCCTCTATAAACTCCATGTACAGAGCCTATTCTACATCAGCATCCTTTGGGATGCCGGGTACAACAGAAGACTTCTGAGTAGGAGAAAGTCATCTCCACTTTTAACAAAAGCTCCTGTTGATTCTAATGAACACCAATACTTGAGAGCCAGTGTCTTAGAGGATGACAGACCTTGACGTTGATAGGGCCAGGTGAAAAATTCCTGATAAAGAATGTAGGGCCACAAGGTAATGGGATGGGTTGGTAGCTCTCTGCAGAATCAGTTTTATTATAATCACACCTGTGGAAGGGATGGGGGAAGGAAATCCCAAATCTAAGACATACGAATATAGTAGAAATAAATCATATACGTACATATGCTTTCTATACCAGAGATACTGGGCTATACTACTACAATTTAGCATTTCTAGTGAAGGTGTCTTCCCTTGAAGTGGTTAACCTGCTAACATTCAATGGATGCAAATGTGAGCAGTGGAATGTGAAGAAGCCTGCACACAGGTGAACCCTGCTCGCAATCTACACATGGATGGATGTACCCAGCTGCCTGAGCATCCAGCCCAACCCTCATACATCTTCTCATCCCCAAGCATGGAAAATAATGTCTGTTTACCGTGGATGCTCAACACATACCCTTTGGATTTGTTTAATATGTCTCTGCTAACAACTCCATTCCAAATCCAACCATGTGCCTCATGATAATAGACTGTATTGAGGTCCATTACAGTATTAAAATGGAATTTAATAAAGCTGAAAATTTGACAAATCATACGTGTTCTTCTCTTAATTCTAGAAGAGCCCTGATCAATACACACTTGCCCATACTCGGTCCCTTCTAAGATGATGAACTTTACAACGGTCAGAAGAGGTCAAGGCTGTATATCTGTTGCTGATTGCCAAAGCTGCCAGTTAGGAGTGGAGTATAATTTACATAGAGTGTAAATTACTAGAGAGGAATGAGAGCAACTTACAAGTGAGTACTTAGGAAGATCAGTTTCTTAACTTCAGAATCATGTTTACTATACAAATATAATAACGATGATGATGAAAAACAGCACATGTTCATCCACTCCAGTATGATTAGACATGCACTAAGTTAATGATTTGGTATAAGGAAAAAAGACCTTTGGGGAAAGCACAGACCACTTAAAGAATCAGATAAACTAGATTTGTGCCAAGGAGCACAAGATTTACACAAAATTTTCACTTTGTGTCAAGGAGTTCTCTGATCCCTGGAAGCCCATCAGTGCCTACAATTTTGTTTCAACAGCATTTGGTAAGTTTGTCCATGACAGTCATGACAGCAGTACAGAGGGGAAAGAGGGACACGAGGAGCGAGGTTACATAGATTTTGATCCTGTGATACAATACAACAGATTGGTGTTCATTAGAATCAACAGGAGCTTTTGTTAAAAGTGGAGATGACTTTCTCCTACTCAGAAGTCTTCTGTTGTACCCGGCATCCCAAAGGATGCTGATGTAGAATAGGCTCTGTACATGGAGTTTATAGAGGGATGATCAACAAACCTCTGAAACTGTTTTATAGTTTTGGCTTCTGTCAGTTTTCTGGGGACAGGATCCAGAGTTTTATTTCGATTTTCAAAGGGGTCTGAAATCCAAAGGGGTCTGAGATCTGGACTCAAATAATCCTGCCTTGAGACTTGACTCCATGGCTTTATAACCACAGAAAAACCAGGACTTCTGTAAGGATCAAGCAAGTTAAGCTGATAGGTACTCTCTGGCTAGTAAATGCAGATGTCACTTTCATTAAACAAATATTATATATTTTTTATTACATAGGATCCTAGATGTTAATATCTTTTAGGTCATACTTATGGTATGAAACTTCCCATATTGCAATCAGAAGTTTATAAAGTTACCTTATTTAAGTTATTAAGACCCTTTGAACACAAGTCAAGAAAAATGTGACAATACCAGTTCTATCCCAAAACAAAAAGAAGAAATTTATCTTCTTTACATAAATAGAATAACAGTTGTATAAATTTCTTCTTAAGAGAAAGCCAACATCATCATTCATAAAAAGGTGGATGTTTAAAAAGTGACTAACATACACATCATTAAATTACATCATAAACATTTACACTGCAAGCCAGCCACTGACACACACACCCATCACACATACATACCATACACATACACATACATGCACACATATATTTTTATATCAATCTCTATGTGTGTGTATGAAGCATCATATAATCTTCATTTACTTTTCATTTCCTAAACTCTGCCTGGCAATAATTGACTTTCATCTACCAATTAAAATCTACTGCAAATTCATGTCTTCTACAGACTGACATGCTTTTCAAAAAAGAACATGTAACCTGGTGACAGGGGGATGGAGAGATTTTGCTCAATTAGAGTTTTAATTAAATCATTATTTTCTCACAGTGTTTTATCAGAAACAAATTACTTTCAATCCTAGAAAGATATTCTTTGTTCGTGCTGTATCAAGAAAATTTACTTACAAGATCAGTAACAGCAAGCCCAGGATTTTGTAAGGTAAATACCACCATTTCAAATCCCAAAGTCAATTCACAGTAGCGATTTAAGAGAAGCAAAAGGCCTGGCAAGAGTATTTATTTCCTCCAAGAATCCTCTGCAAGCAAACTGTCCATTCAGCAATTCTGCAGGCTACTGTTTCACCATGCGACAGGCCCACTTATTCATAAACAAATCATTAACATTCTTGACATAAATCCATAGTGGGCCATTAATCCCAGCTATGATAATGTTTTAGAACATTTGCTCTGCCCATCATGAAAGGGAGTGTTGTTTCCCAGAACCCATCCCTGACAAATAAGAGACAAATTATGCCCCATGAGAAAACTTGGAGAATGAACGGCTTACACACCAATTATTGTCTCATTATCAGGCTGATGCCGAAATAGATCCTGTGTGCTATGGGTGAAATGTAGATTTTTCTTACTCAGACCAAAAATACAAGTATATACAAAACTATTTGCCAAAGTTATTTCCATTGCTTGGATTCTTCTGCAAGCCACACTCTGGGGATATTCCTCATAAAAACAAATTAAAAATTATTGGCTAAAGAAATAAATATTGCTAATAAGTGATTGTGGTTGCTTGCCTAACTACCAAAAAATGCCAAGATCCTAACAACTATAATAAGAGATGATTAATATGGCCTTTTAGCATCTCAATGTTCGTTATATTCTGCCTAAGAGTCATCAGGAAACGGATATAAGTAATAGAGAAACAATAATCAGGGCAAAAAAACCTTATTTCAGTTAAATAGATTCTGTGTCCTGACAAGTCTCTTAAATTCAATTTATAGATTCTCCAGCAGAACATCAACAATAAACCTCTTCACAATCAAAAGGCATTAGTTATGCACGCATAAGAAGTACTCTGCTGTATGTTTTTTTTTTATGTTCCAAGGTAAATGGATCCAATTCTAGCTCTTTAACCCTGACATTATAAGTTAAATAAATATGCTGACAACTCAACAAAAGCAATCCAATCAAATTTTTAATTTTCTATATCAGTACCCTTAGTATGACCAACAAACCATCTCCTGGGCTAAACTCCAGGCTTCTGCTCTGTCAACCATCACCTCTCACATTTGCATGGGCAGGGACAAGATGATGAGCCTGTTTATTTCTCCATAAGGTATCTGGTTTCCAGCAACTGTTCAGTATTTCTCAAACTTTATGTGCATAGGCATCACTGGGGATTTTGTTAAGATGCAGATGCTGGGTCAACATGTGTGGGGTGGCACCTGACAATAGTCTGCCTCCCTAGCAAGGTCCCAGGTGATACTGATACTGCATCCTTGGCCCATCCTTTGAGAAGCAAGGTAGGAGGTGACCACGTTTTGATAATGGCTTGGGAGATCGATAGCTTGGTTCTCCTTAGGCATGAAATAGAAGCTCTTCTATTTAATTCTGCTTTTCCTATTACTAATGTAGTTATTAACTTTAATAAATAAAAAATTTTAAACCATGTTTTATATGATTCAATGTAAGATTTAAAGGGCAGAAATCTAGAGAAATACTTGTACGGCATTGTTATAGGGTCATCCTACTGATGACCTGGATTTGAATTTTTTTTTTTTTTTTTTTTTTTTGCAGTACGCAGGCCTCTCACTGTTGTGGCCTCTCCCATTGCAGAGCACAGGCTCCGGACGCGCAGGCTCAGCAGCCATGGCTCACGGGCCCAGCCACTCCGCGGCATGTGGGATCCTCCCGGACCGGGGCACGAACCCGTGTCCCCTGCATCGGCAGGCGGACTCTCAACCACTGCCCCACCAGGGAAGCCCTGGATTTGAATTGTATTCTACTCTTCCATTAAACAAAACCATGAGGCCATAAACGTGGCACTAAACTTCTCCTGGCCTCAGTATCCTGATCTGGAAAATGTGAATGGAAAACACTCACCTCGCGGTGTTAGCATAGGATGAAATAAAAACATATGAATACTGTTTTAGCATAGGAGATGCTCAACAATGAGTTTCTTTTTTTGCTGTCTTTGATTGTTATCAAACCTTACCAAACATATCAAACACTTTAACCCTGGCTCCAGTAGATGATCTCAATCTGCAGTAAAAGATGCAGCTGGATTTGGACCTGGATCTGCTATTTATGAGCTATTCATCCTTAGGCAAATCACTTCACCCAGTGGTTCTCAGATGTGGATTGTCAGACCCACACCAAGCCAGCTGTATAATAATCACTTGATAAAAATTCAGAGTCCTCTGCCTGCCAGCTAGGCAGAGCTGTTTTCATACAAGTCTGAGATAAAACCTTGGAGTCTGCATTATTAAATACTTCTATAGTGATTCTGATCTACAGCAAAGACTGAAAAACACTGTCTTCATATTTAGAGCCTCGGATACCTTGATTATGATGCCTTACCCCCTATCGCCGGGTTTTTAAAACAGGGCTTACTTAGTAAACAGCAAGCTGCTACAGCATTTAAGACTGAGTTGTCATTACTACCCTCATCTATAGGCTCAGAGGATTAACTCACCGTAACGCCCTTTGGCTCTGAGTATTGTGTGCCTAAATGCACCCCTCATTTCACAGCTCTAGCCATACCTGGATCAAAAGCAACTTCAAGCCTCAGTTCCCGGTGTTCTTCTTTTTTAATCACCACCACAATCTGGTTCCTGATGGAGATGGCTTCATTGTGTCTTTCTGCCTGTGAGTTCAGTGAGTGAGGCCTGCCAGGTGACCTCCAGACTCTGGCTTTCTCTACCATGACTTTGCAAAGTAGAAAGACAAGCACCCCATCACTACCCAACCAGTCGCATCTCTAGAGCAAGGGCTTCGTAAATCCCCATGAAAAGCCTTTTCAGTCAGAAGGGAAGGATTTTCTCTCAGCTCACTGCCATGTCTCATCTCTTTTACCACTTCCCTTCTGGACATACAATTGGTCCTGGTAACAATTATCACAAAAAGAAACATATATTTCTCCACTCTCGTTTTACAGGATTAAGATTCCATTTCCAATTACAAATCTTAGATAGAATAAAATGGAGCTTATAAAACATATTTATGCAGAATGCAGCTAGGTTTTTATGCAGAGACCCAGAAGAGTTTTTTTCTTTTTTTTTTTTTCCAAAATCATAGAATGCATTCCCTTCACTGTTTCCTTCATTTCTCTTCCTCCCCCTTCTCCCTCCCTTTCTTCCTTCCTCTCAACAGTAATTGCAATTCTATAAACTCACCGAAGCCATTCCTAACCAAACAGAATATTATTTCTTAGACCTATCTACGTTATAGGTGAGTGTCTCCTATAATCCATCTGGTATAATGAGATAGAGAAAGAGAGAAAAATAGAGAAATACAGATAGATGATAGATAGATAGATAGACAAATAGATGATAGAAGAGAGATAGAGAGAGAGACTGAGAAAGAGAGACAGAGACAGAGATTGGGACTGTGTATCAGTGTTCTGGTTTCCAATCTTGGAGTCATGAAGGAATTAGAGAAGCAGGTCTGGTATAAGATGATAAGGGCAACCGATGCTTGGTTTTCTTAAGAGACAACAGGGAATGCTATGGCAAACAAAAGAATGCATGTCCACTCAAAAGGCAGTGTCTCCCACTCAACTCTAAACAAAAATGAAGCAAGAATAGAAGTAAACACTGCCAGAGAGTCACATTTTTCAAGAGAAGCCAAGAGGCCAGATATTTATATAAAATCTCCTGATCTTTTGGTGTTTGTTACAGTTTAAAACTTCTACAAGCACTGTGTTGGCCAAAGGAAATACATCAGCAAGGCCAAGGTGGCTCACTGGCCAACTGCTTGCAAACCTTCGCCTAGATAGCCTCTGTGGCAGGGATGCTGGCTGGTCACCAGAATCTGTTTCCCCTCCTTCCTGGGTACTCAGTTGAACCATGTCTCTTCACATTCCTTGTAATTAGGAATGAACTGATGGTTGAGTTCTAGCCAATAGAAAATGAGCAGAAAGGACACATGCCTTCTTATGAGCAAAGACTACAAAGAAGCAGCTGTGCCTCCTCGTGCTGTCTTTCCACTTCTACAAAGAACAACAAGCCCTAAGGGCAGTGAAACCAAAGGAAATAAATGATCTTTTAAAAAATGTTTAAAATATGGAAAGACATTGGGAAGATGGGCATTCTAGATTAAAAGGAAGAGTTTGCCAAAAAAACTTAGAGTGGGAACGTGGGAAGGCTTCAAGGCACTTTTTCCAATACGTCTTGCTGCATGGGTAAAAATAAAATTCAAAGAATGTAGCTTTTTGTCTTATAATTTTGTTTATTTGCATGCAGATAATTTGTTGAGAAAGTGAGAAAAAAGGCTGAATGCCATATGCCAATATGGCGCTAGAAGCCAGCAGTGAACCATGGCTGCTCTGGAAATAAGATCCAACCCTACAGACAGGCTTTATATGTGCCAGGCAGTCCCCTCCAGGCAAGGCATCTAAAAGCTTGGTGAAATCAGTTAAAGAGGGTTAATAACTTTTTCCATTTACTTCCAGCCAATAAGATTTCATTAAGTGTATTTTAATTAAAATTTAATCACGCTTTTTGTGGCTACAGACAGCCTCTGCTGAAAATTTCATTAACTAGTATTTTCTAAAACTACTTTCCAAATCTGCCTAATAATGAAGAAATATTTATTGTGGTGATGCATTCTCTCCTCAAAAGTGGGGGAAGGAGTTGAGGTGGGGGGCAGTGACATGATTATATAAAAGAGATTATACCACAAAAATGTGTGAACAAATATGGGAGGCTGGTTTGGGGGAAAAAATTGATCCATAAATCAGAGGATTAAGCAAAGGAGCATTTGCTAGATTCAAAATTAGAGTAACACTTTGTCTATGTAAGTACTGAGAAATGAGGTCTCTGCATAATCTAATGTCTGTATTCTTTCTGGCCTTCCCTCATTTATTCATTCAGTACATTCATGGACAAGAACTGTTCTAGAAACAGTAGTCTAAATGGCAAGCTGATGTTTCCAAGTGCCAAACCTTCAGATGACTGTGATGAACAAAACATCTTTATTTGCATACTTGTCATTTTCTTAAAGAGTATAAGTAAAATATAGTTGTTTATTGATCACGTTTACTTCTGGTATGGGCATAAATTATACTACTCAGCTTAAGTAGAGAAATGCTCTCATGGGTCATTGAGAAAGGTATGCTTCTCTGTTCCGAAGCCACATGGTACCACATTACAGTTTCGATTTATTTGTCAGGCTCTCTATCACCTCCACAGAGTATGAAGCATGGGCTTTGTGGTATGAGGCCCATGGGGCTTTCTCAAATGCTTCTGGCCAGACCCTGGTAGTGTTCGGGATGGATGAGGTGATCAGAAATGTAACTTTTTAAGAAAAACAGCGTCACAACGCAGCTTTATACATACCTTCCAACAGCATCGTAATGAAATGTTTGACGCTACTACCACATTTTGGTTAATCGGAATTTTAAGAAAATTATACATTCTAATAAATGAATACCTTCGTCAACTTGAGGTTGAATACAATTCTGAAAATAACTGAAGATTTCTCTAACATATATGAAACTTAGTGGGTTTCAAGGTCACTCTTTGGAAATCAATTTTAATTTTATAGTTTCTCAAATATAGAAGGTGTCCTACTAGCCTAGTGTGTAACAACCCCAGACCCTCTAAGTCTGTGTTTTAAAGCCAGGCCTTTATTGTGGCCTCTTTTTCTTAGAATTTGCCTTTTACAGGGGAAAAAAAAATAGAAAACAAAGAGAAAATACCTGGTTAAGGGTTCTACCTATTTAGTTTCTTTTTTCCTATACCAATGTGCTTCCTAACTTAATTTAAAATAGATTTGTCCTCAATGCCCTTGAATCAGGTGTCCAAACGTTTCTTCTGGAGAAATTTCTAATTCCCTTTCAAAGGACAACTTTTTGACGTTCACCTAGAGATTAAGCAGTAAGCCATCACAGAGAGATGTTTTATAGCTGTCACATGTTATGTGACTTCTTTATTTTTTACTCCTCTGTCAAAAGAAACACAGCCCAAGTTCCCATGTGGCAAAGAGGAAACTCCTATGAGAATGTCACTAAGAATTGGAGGCAAGTCCTAAGCAGCTCTCTGCGTTCGACCTGTAGCTGGAAAGGGGGCTAAATTTGTAGAAGTGTGCTTTCCAACGTGCTATTTTAAATCTATTTCCATGCAAAGATAACTTTGTAAAAATGCTAATAGGAATAGGCCACAAAGATATTCCAGAAGGTTTCTCTTCCAAGGGCTGGACCTCAGAGTTATTGCTGCCATTGAAGGTTTATTAAGCAGAGTAGGGGCATGTGCCTTTGGCCAAAAACTATGTGAGGCCTTTTATAGGCTTCTACTATTTACTTTTCACATAAACCCTGCTAGACAGGTAATATAATTTCCTTTTACATATGAGAAAACTGAGACTTAGTTACTTACCCAAAGCACAGCAAGGCAAGTGAGACACAATAAGAAGCAGGGCACCTAAGCCCCAGATCACAGTCATCCTCCTTCCCTGTGCATCCCAGCTGACCCAGCAGGAAATACACATCTCCCCTCCCCCCTGCCCCATGACCCTGAGCTCCTTTTCCAAACTCACTCTCAAGTCTAATCCCCTTTGTAACCAACAACAGAAACTAATGACACCAGGGGAAGAGATTAAGTACCCACTCTGGGTTCTTGAAATAAAGAAGTTAACCAAGGAGACCAGAGGGAGAGAGAAAAAAAAATATGAGTTAAGCAGCAGGTGAGACCTGGACTCCGTCCAATCCAGGCTCTGTGACTTTCCAACTTTAGGCAAGTAAATGAACCCCTCTAAGCCTCCACTCTTCATGGATAAATGCCCAGCTTCCAGGGTATCTGTGAGAATTGAGTGAGATGAATAAGCCAAGCCAGGGGGCCAGCGTGCAGGGGGCAGCCTCCTCTCCATCCTCAACACCAGACCCAAACACAGCCCTCGTTCAACTCATCAGGCTCCCCGGCCATTTCAAGGGTCATGTCTCTCAAGGGATACATCTGTCCACAGCATCCATCCGCCTCCAGGGTTGGCTTTTTTCAGTTAGGAAAGTTAAATTCAGAGGATCTCAGTCAAACACAAAGGCAAAACTTAGAGACCAGAAAGGTAGAGAAAGTGTTGACTCAGGGAAGGGCGTTTTCCCATCTTAAGCTCTAGGGCCCCTCGAAAGAACAACAAATCACTCACAATTTTCCTCCGACCACCTTCTCAGTCAATAACATGTTCACTGCCATAGTCCATTTTATGGGCAGCCCCTGACCCCAAATTCTACAAGTCATATGGCAGAGGCAGACACACTTCTCAGAGGTGGACATTACGTCTTCTTTCCATTCTTGATCCTCAGCACAACAAATTCTTGACAGGACTAGGTACAGAGCATGTATGATTTTTATCAGTGAAAAAAAAACACCATAAATCATGTAATGTGCCATCACTTAAGCTAGCCAAAGACCCTTGACCCAAAAGTCAACTCAATAGGGCTTCCCTGGTGGCGCAGTGATTGAGAGTCCGCCTGCCGATACAGGGGACATGGGTTCGTGCCCCGGTCCGGGAAGATCCCACATGCCGCGGAGTGGCTGGACCCGTGAGCCATGGCCGCTGAGCCTGCGTGTCCGGAGCCTGTGCTCCACAACGGGAGAGGCCACAGCAGTGAGAGGCCCGCGTACCGCAAAATAAATAAAGAAACAAATAAATAAATAAATAAATAAAATAATTTTAAAAAAGAGTGTACCAGAAATGCAGATTTTAAATATCAAATTTTGAACTGGAAAAGGTGTTCCATTTTATTCTATCCAACCATCTTAAAGGTAAGAAAACTGAAACGTAGAGGTGAGGTGGACTTGCCTATAAACATAAAATGAAAGAATAATATCCGATGTGATTAAGACTATGTTCCAGGGTCCCTTCTAAGTGTTTTGGAAGTAGTATGCCTTGTCATTCATATAACCCAATGCGGTTGGTATTTTTTTCCAGCTTTATTGAGATATAATTAACAGCCCCATTTCACAGATGCAGAACAGAGGTTGAAAGAGACTAAATAATCTGCCCAACTGCATATCTCTAGCAGTTGGTAGAGCCAAGTCAAACCCACCTCATCTGACTCACAGTCCACTTTCACAACCGTTGCTCTCAACTGAGAACCCACAGTGTGGATCCTCCCACCAGGGAATAAGACGGGTGTTCTCACAGCCCCACCAACCCTGCTGTGGAGAGTCCAGTGAGCCGTCAGGATGGGTCAGTCAAAACATAATCACTTCTTAAGAAATAAGTTTAAAAAAAAAGTAATAAAGAAAAGAAAAGAAATAAGTATATCTGAAGGCTATGGAAGCCTTGGTCAATTAAAAAAACTACAAGTATTTAGATTCTTAAAAAAATAGAATTCTGGAATCAAATATGGGGAAAGATTGGGGCATTATTAGAGAACGATTGAGAAAGAATGGAGGACTTTTTATTAGTTTTACTATCACTAAAGATATCCACATGCTCGGCATAAAAAAGGAAATTGAATTAACACAGAAGGGCAGATAGTGAAATACAAAAGACCCCTCCTCCTTCTCTGAACGTTAATGTCAAATCCCAGAGTCAATCCCTATCAGCAGGGTGTTTATTGCTGTTTTACTTGTGTTTCTTTTGCAGCTCTTTCCAGAAATGTTCAGGGCAGTTAAAGAATAAGAAGATTTTTCTTTTCTGTTTCCTTTTTTTTTTTTTTATAAATGTGATAATACCATATTACTATTTTATAGCTTACTTTTTTCTCTTACTATATATTGAATACATTCCCCTAATAGCAACACACAGCACTTCTAATCACTCTCTCTGTCATTCTCTCCCACTCTCCTCTCCTCTCCCTCCCTCCCTCCTTCCTTCCCCCTCCCTTTCTCCCTCCCTCTCCCCCCCTCTTTCATTTCTCTAAGTTCTATAGTGTTCCATTAAATCGTGGCTACATACTTTCACTAATCACATAAGGATATTGAGGTTGTTTCTTGCAGTTTGGGTACATTGTTGTTACTATTACAAACAATGTAGAAAAGTACAGGTGTTGGGGGCAACTGTGAAATCAATTTATACGAGGGAAACTGCTGCTGTCAAAAGAACGTGCCTTGTTTTTCTGGACACATCACCTAAAGCCTCCAAAAAACAAAAAAATCACAGCAGCAATTTACAATTGTACAAAGAGCAATGAGGTCTGAAAGTGATGAGTATCCCTTCCTCCTACTGACACCTGGGGGGAAAGACTGCTGTGGGGAAGACTGACTACTGCTACACTGTCCACTTCTTTAACAGAATGAGCTGACCATCTTCTCGCATGCTTACTGGAAATTGTACTTTCTTTCTGTGACCCTATTTATTTAAGTCTTTTGACCATTTTTCTACTGGATTGCTTGTCTTTTCCTTGTGAAGTGTGAAAGTGATTTGAACTGAACAAAACAGACTGGTGGTCAAACGTTTTGCACTAGATTTTCCCCAATGACTTATTTAACTTGAGGTGGTGTTTAGGGTAATTCTGCCTTAGAGTCTGAAATGCTTATTTAATCAGTATACTAGATTACAGAACGCCTCTTTTTTTCCCACAAAACCACTTGACCACGAGCAGAGCATGGACCATGCAGGGGCACCTAGGCCCTCTTGGCATGTAACCGAGCATTCAATCATGCCACCGTCAGGTGTTGTCATGACAAGGGCATGTGTATGGACAGGTGCAGGCTTGAATTCCAGAACAAATTGTGTACAGCTGACTTCTAACCAGGGACGCATCTTATCCTAAGTCCAAACATGTGCATAGACATGACAGGAGAAATTTTATTGTAAAGTCAGAAAAGCTTAAATGAAAAAGTTGAACCTGCGGTCTCTGAGTAACATACCGGTGGTCTGCAACCTGTTAAAATGTAATCCATAACACAGCCGACCATTTGTACCGCCTCGCTACTACGGTTTCTAAGCAGTGAAAATATATCCTGAGTCACCTCTGCTGATGTGGTTTGGAAATCACTGGGCACCAGGAAGGGGCCAGCAGAACGTCTCTTTTCCTGTAGAAGACGATGTGCCCCTCAGTACCAGGCTTTTCTCAGTTTTGACAGCCAGGCACGTGGCTTTGAGAACAAGAGCTCCCAAAAGGTCAAATCATTAAAACTTGGCCTTGTGACCTGGCTCGTAGTATCTTAGGCAGCAGAATAACAAAATACGAAGATAACTTGTAAAAATGGCTAACAGCAAATACACGGCCTGTCATGCGGTGTCACTCCCAGGGGCCACGCACATAAGCGCCTGTGTGGGGGCAGCAGACACGCATATTCACCTGATGGTTTCTCCTCCAAGTTGAAATCGTGATACTGCCAGTCCGCTTCTCAACTCCAGCCATTGGCATCCCTGTCCCTTGTGGGTTTCTGTGGCTTTAGCTCCAAAGCAATGAGATGAGAAAGCAACACAGGGACTCAGGGAGGAGACTATCCCACCACCAAGATGGCCAGCATCTGAGTAACCACACGACCCAGAGAAAAGATCAGGAAGCTGACGGAGACGCTTTCAATTAAAGATGAAGGTCTTCGATTTTGATCTTGCAACAAATGTGTGGGTAATCCTCAAGTTGTCAAGTTCTTAAACATTAATGACTCTTGCTGCTGTGACACCTTAAACAGTTTTTTTTTTTTTTTTACAGAGCATTCATTAAATAGTATTCCACTATGGAGGAAAAAATAAACCAGAAACAAGACCCAGAAGTAAAAACCAAAAACCTAGCATGCCACAATTCAAAGGAGGAGACTGATACACAAAAAAATAGAAGAAATTGACCCAAAGCCACAAATGATATGATTATTGTCATTGTCTCTTTGATTTTCAAGGTCCTCTCCTGAAAAATATACCTCAAATTTCTTATTAAAAATAAAGAAGGAAGTTTTGGGGTTTTTTTTTTTTAATAAACAGATACCTTTTTTTACTTAGAATTGGTATTGAGGTACAATTTACATACAGTGAAATGTACAGGTCTCAAGTACAAAGAGACTGAACTTTTAAATAGGCAAACAGATAACAGCACTATCTGACCACAGCCCAGAGGTCCATATCCCAGTCTCCTGGGACAGGCTGGCCACAAGTGTCATTCACTTTCCATTGGCCCCTCTGCTGGAGCAGCCTTCTGGGGGCAGAGCCCATTTCTATCCAGGATCTACAGGGTGACCCATCAGAGCTCTGCGATGACCTCAGAAAACTCTACTCCAGATAGTAATGCAAAGCGTGGAACACTCCATCAAAATGAACATCTGCACTAGGTAAGCTCCAAATTTAATTTATTTTAATGCTGATGAGGCTTACAGGTCTTTGAAAATATGAAGCTCAGACGTTTAGGATTTGCTTTGTTTCTTTTGCTCTAATTAATGACAGTGCCTTTCTGGAGAGGAAACCAGCACCGAGAAGAAATACAGTCGTAACTGATCTCTTCAAAGCCTCTCCTTTGGCTGTGGCCCTGAAGGGAACAAGATTCATTAATCTCCCTCGGAGTCAGAGAAGCGGGGGCAAAGGCAACAGGTGTTTCCACCTGTAGACAGGGAGGCTACGAGATAAAAGATGAGACCCAGCTCAAGCGCCAGGCTAGTGGAAGAAGGTCAAGGCATGGCTGGCGGCTTGTGGAGAGGAGCCAGGATGACTGGTCTTATCAACGAAACCTCCTAAAGCTTCAAACAATACTGAGATACCCAACATGAAAGTGTCAATAGTTACTTCCCAAGCTCCTCTCAGTCAAATCTCATTAATTTAGACTGAACTCATTCCAATTTTGCAATAATTCCCTGTCATCACGGGACAATCTCCTTATCCCAGCATTCTAAGGCACTTCTAAACCTGGTCCAGCTCTATCCCACGGCTTCATCTTCTACTTCGTCTCATGAACCCTCCAGTCACCCCAAACCAGTCCATTTTGTAAACATGCCAGGCAGTCCTTCACTCCTCCAAGCTTTGGCAATAGTGTTTCCTCTCCCTAGAATGTCCCTCAAGATTCAACCTAAATGTCACTCGCTCGGAGAATACTCCCCAAGCCCCACTGCAAGCAGTTGGCTGTCTCCTCTGCTGTGCACCCCAAAACCTGTGTACATGCCTCTCTAATAGCCCTTTATTTTCAATATCTGATTATTCTCTCCTCCACTAAAGTACTAATTCCCTCTCCGTGGCCAAAAAGGGGCCTGAGACAGTGCCTGCAATATAGCAGATGGTTGAAAAATGTATGATTAAAGATGAATTAAGACTTCATATGACATACACTTGTACAGATTCTCTCCTGAAATGCTTTTCCTTCAATGACCTTCTCCACAAGTTTGTTTTGGGGCGGAGGGGGGAGAATCATAATAATAAAAGAAATATAAAAAAGAAAAATCACTGACCATCTTCTCCTATTTCCTTTCCTTTTGTTCCCATTCATCCCAGGTCCACACAAGGTCAAGTTGTATGAATTATAATCACAGGGTAAGTCTTGCTGCACGTACTTTAGAAAATCAATAACAGAAACAAGACAAAGCCTGGGCAGTGACAGAACTGGACAGAGCAGAGGCCAAGGTCAGGGTCAGTCACTACCTAGAGGGCAGAGTGGTTGCCTCAAAGTGGGACAGTGCAGACAGGTCTTGGAGGACAGATCCAGGATTTGGGATAGAGTGGATAGGCCCCATCCAGAACCAGACTGCATGTTTGGAGCCCTGAGATTCAGGGGAGAAGACAGCAGTGGATGGATAGCCAAGGTCCAGAGCACAGGCCAGACTCAGAAGTGGGGGAGAAGGAGGTACAATAACAAATAGAAGGATGGGTAGTGGGGATGCAGGCAAAAAGCCCAAATTTTGCCTAATTTATTGATTTGCTGAACAGAAAGCTCTCTGTACAGATATTCCCAGAGTTTGATTAACTTATCTGATCCATATCCCCTTCTTTGTAGCCTTCTTGAAGTCTTTTTTCCTCAACTAAATTCTCATTTTCAAATGTCAGGATATATTAAACTGAAACCTTCCCTTGAAGTCATTCTCTCAAGTCACCGCATAAACACACAATTATTCACCTTGGTCCAAGCTTCAAACAGCACTAGGAAAAATGCATTAATTCAAGAACCGGACAGGACCCTAGGGATCGACCAATTCAGACCTTTCTTTTTGTAGGTAAGGAAATGGAGGGTGAGAGAATTGCCTAAGGTCATGTGGTTAATAAGCAATTGGGACACAACTAATGATAATAATTAGCACAGACACTGCGCTTATCACTACATTCACGTGATTGACTCTAAACCACCCACGCGGCATCTTGCAACCTCTTTTCCAGAGAGAGCTGAGGCCCAGCAATGTTGGGTGGATTGTACAGACCTAGCCAGTGGCAAGGAGCCAAGTGAAAGAGCCCCAGACAGAAGAGCATCTTTGCTTCACAAACCTTGTCCTGAATGCTAACAAAAGGACTGTACAAGGAAGGAGGGAAAAGAGTCACAGAGAATCAGAGGTTGGTCCCAAGCCCACAGGGCTTGGAAACCAGGAGTCCAGTGGCCCACGCTCTCCAGGGAACCAACAGGCAGTGAGGCTGGGGAACCCTGGTGAGACTGGGGGTCTGGAACTCCAGTACCCAGGAGGTGGCAGGAGTCACAGCCCAGCCGAGGGAACAATGATTCCATAGGTACCATCAGCTCTACTAGATGACTTGGGTCTTTTCTAGGACCAAGGGTCTAGGAGCCCTCTGTCTTTAAACTCAGTGCTTTCACTTATCAAACGGCACACCACTTCCCCGTTACTGCAAATTAATGAGGTGTGGTTATAGGATTTTTATTCCCCATTGTGTCAAATTAAAACTAAATAAATAAAACAGTAACTGGAAAACTCAAATGGGGAAGCCATTTAGTGCAAAACTGTCAATGTTGACACCAGTGCTTTCCTTTCTACGGTTTTATTGTGCCACTCTGACTTGATTTTTTTAACTAGAAATTTAAAAGAAAAACAACTTCTTTTTCCCGGAATTTCACCAGATTGCTTCAACCCAAAAATACTTTCAAAAATATTCCCAAACTCTCCATCCCACTAAATTGGCAGCTCAGCTTAGCCTTGTTCCCTTGTGTTGCTACTTAACTGCATTATGTATATACATCTGGTATCCTCGTCCAGGCTTAATTGCTCTTAGAGAACGGATATTTTAGCTGACACATTTTGTATAGGTTGTGTGGCCAACTTGTCCTCATTGGTCCGGGACTTTCCCGATTGGAACATTGAAAGTTCTGGATCCTGGGAACGCCCCGAGTCCCAGGCAAACTCTATCTCTGAGCCTTTGAAAGTCCTGCATACTTTAGAGTCATGTATCTGCCTCATCACCTCCATTTTGTTCTTCCCTCTCAGTCATCTGGGTTCTGCTCCCATCCTTCCCCTCTCCATGTTCCAGTGTAACCTGTTCGGTCCAAGGTCCAATGACCTAACCAAAGGCCTCCAATGAGGCTTCAGCCTTCTGGACCCACAGCCTTGTTCAGCCCCACCACCCACTTGCTCTTTCTTAAGACTCTATCCCCGTTCCATTTCCACACATACCTCCAACTGCTCCTTCTTCAACTGCTTCCTCTTTCCACCCATCTCTAGACCTCAGACCTTCCCAGGGTTCTGCCTGCAGCCGTCATCTTCTCTCCTGAGGCAAACATTCCCTGGACATCCTCCACTCTTCCAAATGCAACCACGCCTGCAAGCCAAGACGCCCAAGTTCCACCATCACCACTTCCCTGTCTCCCAAGGACAAGACCTGTATCCCCGCTGTCTAAGGACTGCACTGCAGGACACCATACTCCCAACACGTTCAAAATGGAGCCAGAATCTTGCCTCTCTTCCCACTCTTCTAAATAGCATCCCCACCCACGCTAAGAAGGCAGCCTCCTCTCTCTCTTCTCTCTCTCCCACATTCCCACGTCTGAGCACTTGACAGAGGCTCTCAGGTGGCTTTCTCCACTCCTCTCCATCCCCACCCTGCTCAAGGCTCTCATTACCTCCTGCCCAGGCCATTAAAAGGCCTCCTAAGTACATCCCTCCCATTCTGAAGCTCTCAGTGCTGTCAGAGTTCCCCAAACACAGATTTAGTTATGACATTTCCAATGGTTTTTCCAATGCCCCTAAGGACAAAGTTCAAACAGTTTATGATGGTATCTGAAATTTTCCGCAACTTGGCTCCCACTTACCTATTCAGCCTGATCTTGGGACACTCCAGTTCACACACCTAGAACTCCATGTGCCAGTGTAAACATCTCATGTGTTCACAGGTCTCAGGTGAACCCCTAACCTTCCCATCGTGTTACATCCATTATTTTTATTTTTCTGTATTTACTCTCGATATTAATCCCTATATGGACTTTATTGCAGTTAAAGGCACAGAATAAATAAATTTTTTCATTCCTTTTTCAATTGACATCATTAGTATCCTTATATTACTGTACAGCTTCCATAATTAATTTGATGACTATACAGACCCATAATTCACTGAATCTTTTCCCTGTTTGGGGACCTTTAGGTGGCTTCCAATAGTTTGCTATTATAAACATTACTGCAATGAACATTTTTTTACACATGGCTTTCATTGCCTTTTTAATAATTGCCACAAGATAAATTCCCAGGAGTGGGATTGCTGGGTCAAAGGGTGTGGAAATTTTATGATTCTTCAAAACTGTTGCCAAATTGCTTTTTCAAAGAGGCCATGCAAACTCCACAGCCACTATACCAATGATCTCATAATTTCCCTAGCTTTGGTCTTCAAAACCAAAAACAAACAAACAAAAACTATTATTCATTTGAGGCATGTAAAATACCACCTCATTATTATTTTAATTTGCATTTCTTTTATTATTAATAAGCTTAAAATTTTGCAAATTTGTTTACTAAGCACATTCTAATGTGCTAATTCTAATTCATATTCCTTGTCCATTTATCTGCATGCTGTTTCTTATGCATCAGTTAAAATATTTGCTATAAAATATAACCCTTTGACTGTCATATGTGATGCAAATATTTTCCCAGTTGGTTTACTGTTGGCTTGCAGCTACATGGTTGTTCATTTCATAGAAATCAACAGGTTTTCTAGAAAAGGAACTGCTAATTCCTTTCTTCATGGTGTCCTAAAGGTCAGGATGGAAGTGATCCTAAGACCCCAGGGCAGTTAACAGCACTGAATCTGGAGTTAGCATGACAAAGACGAAGGCTCTGGGCTGCAGTATTGTCTGCCACGGGACACAGGCAGGTTTCTGGGCCTCAGTTTCCTCATCTGTGAAGTGGGGAGTAACCCTTTTAAAGCCCCTCCACTGCACCTGGCATCCACTAATTGTAATACCTGACAACAGTATCACCTCCGCAGTGTCATCTCCCGGTCATCACTCCATACATTAAGCATTTATATCAAACTCTGGAATGAATTTTGGTATTTAGTATATCATATAAGTTTCAAATTATTTTTTTCAGAAATTGCTACTCATTTATTCAAATATTGTTTTCCTTCCTCTTGTTTTTGATTCACACATTATTCACTGCTTTTATAATGGACCATCACGGTTTGTGGGCTTTCCTTTTCTTTTTTGTTTTGTTTTTCAATATTTATTTATTTGGTTGTTCCATGTCTTAGTGGCAGCAGGCAGGCGCCTCACTTGCAGCACATGGGCTCCTTAGTTGTGTCATGCAAACTCTTAGTTGCAGCAGGCGTGTGCAATCTAGTTCTCTGACCAGGGATCTAACCCAGGCCCCCTGCATTGGGAGTGTGGGGTCTTATCTGCTGCACCACCAGGGAAGTCCCTGTGGGCTTTTCAATATGAGCAAAATGAAACAGTGATCTCTAAGGTGAAATGGAGGCTACTATTTAAGCAGAATGTCTATATAACATGTTTTTGGTTTGGTTTGGTTTGGTTTGGCTTGATTTAATTAAACTGTCCTGTTGCCAGCATCTTCTAATTAGCAACGGGGTATAATTTGCCTCAACAACTGACTCAGAATCAAAAAACCTATATTCACATGCCAGCTCTGAGATAGTTTTGTAGCAGGTCATTTCGCCTGAATCTTTGCTCTTTTCATTAGTAAAGTGAGGATAATAATACCTAGCCTTTTAAACCCCCGAGAATACTGTGAGGGTCAAATGCAATGACGTCTGGAAACATAGGGCAGGGGCATTCATCCCACTATTATGATTATGATTGTCTCCATAAGGTTTGATTACCATATTTTTTCACCTTCTGATACATCTTCATGGCCCCTCTCACAACACAGAAGTTAAGAGCTTGGACTCCTGAGTTGGTCATTAACCAACTGTTGGATTTGGGGAAATTTGCATCACTTCCCTGAGCTTCAAAATTCTCACTAGTAAGGCGGAGACTGTAGGGGATGAGGTTGGCTAATGTATGTGCAAGTATTTAGCAGCTTGTACACACACAGCAGCACTGGCCACATTACAGTCACGTGTTGGTTATTCCTGTTGACCCTGAAGAGCCACTGTCCATCCTCTGTGGATTGTGTTCTTCACTTGCCCCCAAGCTTCTGAGAGGTGCCAGGCAAAGGGAAGGACAGGAAGGAAATGAGAAGCAGCTGGAGAAAGATACAGTGTTTATTCTCTCACTCTTCTTCCAGGGCTGGGGTCTTCACAGTGGCCACTCACCTCGATCCAGGGCCATACCTCCTATTCAGCAGCCCCTCTCCCGAGGCTAAGGCTCCACTGGGCCCTTTTCAGGCCTAGAGGCCATACGAGCACCCCATGGATGCCGGCCTCTGGTGCTTCATTATCTATCTCCTCTGCATCCCATTAACCCTGTGCACCCTTGTGTAGACAGTCTATTCCTAAAGCCACCGCAACTCATCCTTCCAGTACTTCATCTTTTGTTCAGCTGGGACACTGATACGAATCTTAGTCCTTGTTTTAATTGTTGAGCAAGTCTGTCATAGTCCTTCAAGTACTGTAGGTCTGACAAAGTCAGTGTCCACATCCCAGCAAGAAGTGTGTCTCAGTCAAAAAGCAAGCACTTCTCATGTTTCCCAACTTTCCAGAATTAGTTTAATGGTTAAGGGTATAGAATTTCATGTCAGAGAAAGTCATCACTTTTGTTCTGAATATCATAGAAAGCGAAGGATGCGTTGTTATTGAACCTACAAGGCACATGAACATTCTAACCTGGAGGCTAAGCTGATGTGTTGCTGTCATATTTCCTGACAAGACTGAGCAGGGATGACACCGTCCCCATCCGCGTGACTTGACCAAGATTCCAGAACTCTGAGCTCCAGCGATGTTTCCCATTAGCACATCTGAGGTCTGTACCCTTCCAGCTTGGACATGTTCACTCCATCAGAGCTTTGGCCAAAGAGTACTGCCAGAACCTCCACCAACACCCACATATACAAGGAAATCAGAGCTGGGAGGACTCCCAATACTGAAAACTCCCTGGTCTCCTCTAATATTTCTTTCTCATGAAACTTGCCAGGAATAAAATTAAATCCAAAATAAACTCACACATTTCAGAAATTGGGACCATTTCATGGGGGGAAGCACATTTTCAGGTAATACGACAACAGACAGCAAGGAACCAAATTGTTAGAACAACTGCCTTTAAGGATCATTTTGTCCCAATATTACTGTCATAGTGCTGACATGGACAAAAATGAGGTGTTTAGTTGTTGTTGTTTTTTTTTAATTTGCAGTGGCATCATTTTTTTTTTTAGCTACAAAAGAGCAATCTCCAGAATAGAAATTTTCTTTCAAAGAAATCTGTGCTAAGCCAGAGAAACTGATCTTTGGGCTAACTTTACAAAGCAAAAATAAATAAATACAAAATAAAGACAGACACACTGGAAAATAATCATTTTGCAATATCAATTTTATAAAATCACACTTAACCACAGAAGGGCTTGATTTTTCAAATGTCAGCATTGCTCCTCAAAATTATTCAAATAACTTTAATGAAAAAACTGTGTTACCTAATATGGCAGCCGCTAGCCGAGCCACATATGACTATTTAAGTTTATTAGAGTTCAATACAATTTAAAAACTCTGTCACAATATTGACACATTTCAAGTGCTCAATAGTCACATGTGGACAAAAGCCACCATATTGGCTAGCACAGATTATTAAATATTTTCATCACCCCAGGAAGTTCTACTGGAGAGCATTAAGTCAAACTACTTCATTCTATGCACTATGCACAGTTACATTTTCATTGATGGCAGATCAGTAGCAGCAATTACAATTTATTGAGGTTGCAGACCCTGTGGGTGGCAGCAATTATCCATCCCCCTCTGCCTCAGCCTTCCTCTTCAGAGGCTGGAAATGCTTAATAGGCCTGGTAGGCTTGGGATACAATGCCAGACAATAAGATATAGACAGAAGTCTACTGGGGACTCCAGGGAAACCTTGTATTTTCCTCATAAAGGTATGGCTCCTTCTTCATCTTTGAACATAAATATGATGACTGGAGTTGCAGAAGCCATCTTGCAACCAAGAGGTAAATGCACTAAGATGAAGGGCAAAACACCCAATTCAATAGCATAAGAAGGCAGAAAGAACCTGCAATTATGATGGCATAGCTGAGGAACTAATCACACCAATACCACCAGTCACTCATCTCTTGTTACATGAGGAACTGTATCCTAGTTAAGCCACTGTTAGAAGCATTTCTATTAGAAGCAGTCATGGTCTTGTTACAATCATCAATCTACAATGGTGAGGTTCCATAAACCTGAGTTTCCTGAGCTCTAAGATCATTCATGTCACTGGAATCATTAAGTCCAAAACAATCCAACTGCTAATAACAATTTGTTTTTATATTTACTTTCATGCTAAGGCTCACACAGATTTAAGCTGATAACATAATCACCAAAAAAATGATTAATTAAATTCTACACTTACTATTTAATATGTGCATTTATATATTGCAAATATGGAAAAATATTTTTAGAGTATGATGAGAAATTAAAGATCAAATAGCAATACACTGAAGAGTTTTAACAAATATCTTTGAGTGCAAGTATATGGATAAGTTTTCTGTTTTAGAAATATTCTTTAATGAGCACATACTCCCTTTCTGTGTATATATGTGCAATTTACAAACACCCAGGACACATATGTGGATAGAGATTTTCATTCTCATATTTAAACAAAAAGGGATCTGTTAAAACTATGCTGGTAGTGTTTTCCTGAGACAATTTTAGAGATTAACGGAAAGATCCCTTTATAAACAGAAATACCATGTGTTGGTGCCTTAAATCTCATCATCATAAATATCTCTGGCTTAAGCAAAACAGGAGTTTTGAAGCCTGTTAAAAATATAATTTTCCTTTAGGCGAGAACGTATCCCTTGTTGGTTGTTTACATTACATGGTACAGGAAATACACCTTATCTCAAAGAAACACTAGAATGTTGCTCTGGGGGCAGTGGCTTGGAGTCTCATCAAAGTGGAATAACGGAGAAATGACAACTCCCTTTGCCAACCTAGTCCCAGTGTCATCTGGGACAGCCTAGGGCCATCACAAGTTTCTGTGGGTAGTAAAACTGAGACTCACAGTGGGAGCTGAGTAATGATTGGTGAGTGAATGAATGAATGACCAGAAATAAAACCCACCCTTTGCCCTGAACACAAAATTTCTCCAATACCCCCTACTCTCAGAAGGCTGTCAGTAAGCTAACCTTGAAGGCACTGTGGTCTCCTAGACTTCACGCTGCATTTTCTGCAGTTTTGCATCATGTTTATTTTCACCCCAGCTTGAAAGTTGATGGGCTATCCTTGCGTTGTCCTAAATACAAGGAATGTTTAAAAGCGACGTTATGGCCAAATTACGGTGATAAATAAATCATTGTATAATTTTCCTCATATCAAAATGTTCCACCATGCAGACAACTCAAATACAGGATGTCCACAGATTTTCAGGTGGGCATCTTTTATCTTCCATCTGACTTCTCCCATCTGTGCCTTCTTTCCTGGCAGAGCTACACCTTGTCTTCAAAATTTCAAAAGCAAGAAGCCCTCTTTGCTTCAGGTGCCCTATATCATGACATGCTGATTCTACAAAGAGCACGTCTGAATCTGGATTAAAGCAGATGTTTTATTCAATAACCCCACCCAGGTGATCTATTAATTTAGCTCTTCTATTTACACATATGGTACATATTAAGACTTTTTTTTTTTTTTTTTTGAGGTACGCAAGCCTCTCACTGTTGTGGCCTCTCCCGTTGCGAAGCACAGGCTCCGGACGCGCAGGCTCAGCGGCCATGGCTCACGGGCCCAGCCGCTCCGTGGCATGTGGGATCTTCCCGGACCGGGGCACGAACCCGTGCCCCCTGCATCGGCACGCGGTAGACTTTTATAAAGACACAAAGAATGCTGGGAGAAGGCTCTGCTAGGACTTTATGAAGTAAAACAACTGTCTCCATGCACCCAACTATTTGATATTTTTCTGACACTTTAATTCATTGCTTATACACTTCTCTGAGTAATTGCAATGTTTAACCTTGGCCTGGGAAAGGGTGCCAGTCTAAAAGAGAGTAATCATTTCTAATACATGGTAAAGGAGTTTTAGGTCTGAAGGTAAATTAAAGGTGCTTGGAATTGTAATTTGGTGCTAAAAGCAGGTACTATATTGCATTCCACCATCAGAAAGAAAGGAGGAGAAAGAAGAGGGGAGGGAGGGAAGAAAGAAAAGAAAGACAAAAATAATAAACCTTGGTCAGTGAAGCATAGACCACTAGTGTTCTGAAGTGCTGAAATTCTGCAGTAAGTCCTGTGTTTTGCAATATGAACCCTTCTTGGCCCTCACCACACACTGCGATTAACACCACTCAGATCCAAAGCTTGTTTATCTCTTTTACAATTGGAAGTTTTTCTGTGAATAACTTCTAAAGCCTCTTTGGTATAAAGCTCCCCTAAGTTGTTTGGTATGTCAGCTGTACAATTTCAACATTTGTTTCACAAGCTTGGACCCTAATGGGATTTAAATCAACAAGAGGAATTTATTGCTACCTTTGGGGCTTTGGTAATATATGCTTGTGAAGCCTTGTGTGAGTTACTGGGGATGAAAAAAGTTCATCTTTTTTTCATTTTTTTTATATCAAATCACAGTCTCCTTTACAAAATAGAGCACACTGTAATTTCTAAAGGGATATATTTTACATGCACAAACATATACACTCTAGAAACATAAATGAATATAAACGCAGGCCCTCTTGTGCATATATACATATATATATATTATGCTATCAATCCTCTTGATTTGTTTCTCTTTGTTTTGTGTAACACTTAGCAATGTTTATTAAGCTGAAAAGTCTCATCAGCACCTCCTCATAAGACAATCATCAAAACGAGTAAACTCCTCTTATCTTTTTAACTAGGAGGGCTGCCCAGTGATGGGGAGACCATAGCGGTGTGAGGCATTGTGTTCTCACCCCAGCCAGTGTCCCAGCAGAAACCCAACCCCCAGTGTCAGGAACAACACAGGACATCCACACCTCAGTTCACCCACGTGGCTAGAAAGAGGATTTGAGGACTTTGGAGATCATGGCAAACGCTCACAGTTCACAGGCAGCCAATGAGGCCAAACCATGAAAGGACCAGGTCTATTCAAATAAACCACACAGGTTCTTGAACCCAATAAACAGATCCAAGCTGTCCCTTTGGTCTACAGGGAACTGTTCTCCAAGCCCCCGTATGTGGCCTTCTTCTGTAATTTTCATATTCCAATGTTCCTGTCCTCCTTAAAGCAGATCCCTTTGCTCATTAAGTCATCTTGGGATGTACCATCACAAAAAATATGACTCACTGGCTTTCAAGACCAAACAATGGCTGCCAATTACTTAACATCCACCATGGAGTAGGTATTTCATCTGTGGTCTCTCTAACCCTTCAAGGCAAGGATTAGCAGTCCCATTTTACAGGTGAAGGCAATGGAGCTCAGGCACTCTGCAAAACCTGCCCAAGGTCACTCAGCTGATCAACAGCAGAGACATAAATGAACCCAAATGTGTGTGGCTCCAAAACCACACACTGTCAGGTGAGTTCCCAAACATGTGTCAGTTCTCTCCCATAAATGTAACAGAGGAAAAGCAGAACAAACACCACGTTGGAACTGCCTCCCTCATTCTTTAGCTTATGTACTCTATTACTCTAGCCCTACACATAAGGAGTTAAATATTAGAGAAATGTTGCTTGTGCCCAAATAGCTCATTAAGTTCCCTGAAAGAGTTCCCATCCCATGGTCCCGAGCTAGTTATGGCTACCACTTGTTATAGATGAGTTTGATTTTGGCCCAGAAACCTTGCTAATAAGCAGAGAAAAGAATGGTAGAGTAAAAATAACTGCTAATAATTTGAAGTTTTTGCATGAGATTTAGAATCCAGCCTACGTAAGCAAGCAGAAGAACAAAGAAATGTGTTGTGCTTCCCTTGAAGGCCAGGTGGCTCCAAGGAGTCTGCACTCCACCTTTACCCTTTAATCTTGAACCCTCCTGCTTCCCCTTTCCCTTAACATAAAAGAAGCCTGAATTTCATTCCGAGTTAAGATGGTTCTTTAGGACACTAGTCCGCCACCTCAGTTTGCTGGCTTTCTGAATAAAATCACTATTCTTTGCCCCAACATCTTGTCTCTTGACCTACTGGTCTACTGTGTGGCAAGCAGTAGAAGCTTGGACTTGGTAACATAATCATGTTTTCATAATGTGAATTGCCACTGATGTGTCTCAATGTTCCAGACGTGGGGTGCCATTTTCCATAACCCACTTCCCACACCTCTTGTTTAACCTCCTCCTTAAACCATGCACATGGGGACAGAAGTCACAACTTAGTCCCTCCCATCCTCTCCCATCCACACTCCACCAAAAATATGTAAGTGTGCATATATATATTTATACACACACGTGTGTATGCATCTACTCACACTCATGCTTACAGGAGAGAAACTGCTGGAAAAAGTATGAAATATGAAATGCAAACTAAAGCAGCAGAAAATCACTCTGAATTGAGTCAGGAGGATATGTTTATTAAGTCCACTTTTTAATAGCATCACATGGCCACTAAAACAAATGTGTGCTCTATGTATCTATAAGGCCAAGTTGTAAGAGTTCAGATGGGAAATGCCAAGATACACTTATGAACAAGAAGGGCAAGAGAAGACAGTGGATTTCTTCACAAACCACAGCCCCTCAGTTTAAATTTTTAAAATAAAATTTTTGTTACCAAAAAAGAAACCAGAATAGTTAAAACTGCCTATCAGTTTTTCATAATATAATACAAATTATTCTAATCAGATTACTTGTTCAGTGCCGGAAGGAGAAATGTTAGATATGAAGGAAGAGCGAGGGGATGAGAATAATAAATTGTGTAATATGGGAACATTCAGAGGGTGACAGGCCAGCCAGCAAGCCATCACAAGGGTTTTTAAATCACTTACGGGTTCTAGATGTATACATGGGCAGGGTGGGTGTGGGGGTAATGGAGATGGGGACCAAGATGGGAAAGAGTTACAGAAATGGAAGGTCTTGAAGTCTTGGTAACCAAAAGTACCCCTTGTGCGAGATTTTTGATGGCTACTGTGCAATGAGGAAACCTCTACTACCAAGTATATGTCTCCATTATTTTTAAAGGATCACTTTCAGTTAGTCAATCAGAAAACATGAATTTAACATTAACTGTGGCACATGGTATTGGAAGATCCAGAAAAATGTCTTTACTCTCAAGAAGTGTATATCTTGGAGGGCTAAGACTTATGCAAGAAATACCCAGAAAATAAGGCATAATGCCTAATTAATAAGCTGAACACTGTATGTCAAAGATTATAAGTGCTATGGGGAAAAATCAGCATACCGCCCAGAGTTGCCAGAGCTTCCTGGAAAAGGTGTAACTTAAATTTAACTTTGAAAGATGAGGAAAAATTCGAGACCTTGAGACAAGACAGGTAATCTTGTAGGTAATCAAGAGAACACAGCAAGTACACACAGCCTTGAAGGTCGTCAAAGAAACACAACAAGGAATTGGCTGGATTACAGGTACAGAATCCAAAGTTGGATAGGTGAGCTCTGACTGCTAGATTTTGAAGCTGAACTTTGGGCTTGTAAGAGGGATGAAAGAAAGCCACTGTAATCCTTGGGCAGAAAAAAAAGAGATGAAATAAAAATTACTCAGAAAGATGCATCCAACAGCATTGTGTAAGTTGAATCAAAAGCCATGTTTGTCATTTAACACCTTCCCTTCCACCACCTCTTTCTGACTGCAGCTTGAGAAAGTCCTCTGTTTTTAAGGTTTCATTTGGTTCAGTGGGCCCCATCTGGGTGATCCAGGATAATAGCCCTGTTTTAAGATTCATAAACTTATTCATTACATAGCAGAAGTTCCCTTTGCTATGTAATGCAGAAGTAGGCAGAATAATGCCCCCAACCCCTGAAAGATCCTAATCCCTGGAACCTGTGGATATGTTATATTACAATGCGAGGGGGAATTAAATTTGCAGATGGAATTAAGGTTGCTAATCAGCTGATCTTAAAATAGAAAGAGTATCCTGGATTACCCAGGTGGGCTCAATGTAATTACAAGGGCCTTTTAAATGAGGATGAGAGAGGAAGAAGAGTCAGTGTCAGAGGGATGCAATATGAGAAGGTCTTGACCAGCTTTGAAGACAGAAACGAGCCATGCGCCAAGGGACGTGGGCCATCTCAGGACGCTGGAAAAGGCAAAGCAACAGATTCTCCCCTTGAGCCTCCAGGGGGAAGTCAACCCTACACATTAATTTGAACCCAGGGAGACCCATTTTGGACAGTAAGATAATAACCCTGTGTTGTTTTAAGCCACTAAATGTGTGATAACCTACTACAGCAGTAAGAGGAAACTAACACATATAACATTCTCTACTTCCAGGTATTAAGGTGTAGACATTTCGTTGGTCTGCTACAGGTGTGTGCTCATCTCTTTGACTGAATAGCAAACTAACGGGACCAGGTAGGCAACCCTGGAATTTCTGATGGCCATGTTATTGGACCTATTTGTTTTTTTACATCTTTATTGGAGTATAATTGCTTTACAATGGTGTGTTAGTTTCTGCTTTATAACAAAGTGAATCAGTTATACATATACATATGTTCCCATATCACTTCCCTCTTGCGTCTCCCTCCCTCCCACCCTCCCTATCCCACCCCTCTAGGTGGTCACAAACCACTGAGCTGATCTCCCTGTTCTATGCAGCTGCTTCCCACTAGCTATCTATTTTACGTTTGGTAGTGTATATATGTCCATGCCACTCTCTCGCTTTGTCACAGCTTACCCTTCCCCTCCCCATATCCTCAAGTCCATTCTCTAGTAGGACCTATTTTGAAAGGTCATTTTATTATAACAGATTTGGGTATTTTGGTGTACCTAGCATGGGGTCTAACCCATACAACCCTCAATCAATATTAACAGTTATTTTTACATTACTAGTGGTTGCAAATCCAGTTTTCTGCATCCTGGTCATCCAGTACACCATGCTTTATTATAAATGCTGAAATACCTGTCGTGATATGTTATTTCATACTCTAATCAACAGCTTCCCTCCACCCCAACCCCGCACATGGCTGACCCTCCCCCAGGCTTTTCTCTTCCCTCCCATCCTCAACACCCTCCCCTCAGACGTTCTCTGCTCCCCTTTACCACTCAGCTCATGGATGCATTTCTCCACCCCCAACCCCTCGTCATCAGAAGGTTGACCCTGGTGGCAGGAGGAGCCCTCGAAAGCAGTGAATCTCTCCACTGAATTAAAAGAACAAGTTCAGGAGGAGAAATAAATCAAAACTGCCGCCAGCCCTACTCATAGTAGCTGCAGGCAGAGCTGAGGAGCTGCCCAGAGGCTGTGGTCCTGAAAGTTGCACTCGGGAGCGACACTGCGGGAAGTCCTGAAGTCTGCAGTCCAGGACGTCTGAAGATGGCAGCTTCCATGGAGATTTGGTAGGAGGGAAAGATGCAATTTAGCCAACAGCAGCCAGGTGGATGTTTTCTAGTAAGTTCATAATTTTTTTCATTTGACGTTTAAGATTTATTTTCACTGACTGTTCCTGACTTTTGAACACTTCTTTTTTTAAATGCTGATATTAATCCTTGAAATAGCCACTGGAACCCTGGCATTATCATCTTCCTCCACTGTTTCAACAGCTGACCCATATTAGCATTGTTCTTGAGCAAGGGGATAAGCTCATGACAGTGACACTGTAATACTATCAGGTACTTCAAATGCATGGGCCAGAGGGATGAGGGATTAAAATCATTCAAGGAAACTGGCTGATAGTCACTGCAGTGGGGAAACCTAGACCAAAAGGACCTCCATGAAAAGAGAATCAATGTGATGGCATACAAGTATCTGGAGGGCGAGAGAAAAAGGGGCTCATGGTCAGCTGGACACAAAAAGCACTAGGTGGCAAACTTGGAAAGATACATGAAGACATTTCTTCTTCAGTAGTTCTTCAATGGAATGGAAACCAAAGCCTTTATTTTGGAGGAAAAAGTCTGAATATCATCTTAAAACAAGATTCCATGAGAGCTGGTGGCAATACATCACCCCAAAGATGACCTGTACAAGGCTGCAAACAATTTGCTCTATGGCTATATTAGTTTGTGTCAGATTTTAAGAAAACCATGTACATGTAAATAGTCACTGAAGGGGTCATTTCAGGTGTAAACTTTGAAGAAAGAGGCCCTCTTTTATGAACAGAGGTCTCTCTAACATAAACGCACCCCAAAGAAAAGCAAGTAACAGAAGGAGGAGGCACCTCATGACGGCAGGTCCAGAAATTTCTATGGGATTCGGAGGGGCAGGGGAGGCCATTCCAGATGGAGCAGTCAGTCAGAGCTTCCTGGAGATGCTTCTCTCATAAGCCCAGTTGTTTCGAGGAGCAAAACCTCTGCTTCCCCCCCTTACTAAGAAACAGCCTCCTTTATCTAAGAAGGCTATTCTTTTCTACTCTGAGTGCAACTTCAGGAGGGACCCTCCTGGAATGGTAAAGGAGGACGGGGAAGCTGATGGTCAGAGCAACTGAATACACCCTGGTTATCGGGGAGGAAGAGAGGCTGCAGCCAGGTCACCGTCACATCCTAGGAACCTTCAAGGAGCAGCGTTCTCCTTGAACAGATAAGAAAGCATTCTAAGATGAGGGAGACAGCTTGAACAAAGATAGGGAAGAAGGAAAACACAGGATCCTCTTCGAGTAGAAGGAAAAGGTGAATAGGTTGAAAGGGAGGAAGGCAAGTCATAGGGCAGATAAATCTAAAGCTATTACTACTGTAGAGCAGGGGTCAGCAAACTACAACCCAGAACAAACCAACCCTATTGTCTACGGCTGTTTTAATACTGCAACCTCAGAGTAGTTACAGCAGATTATGGTCCACAAAGCCCCAAATACTTACTGCCTGGCCCTTTGCAAACACACACACAAGTTGCTGACCCCCAGTATAGATGATGATCTAAATGCTTTTGAAATATTATAAAATCTCACCCTAATATGAATAAATTAAAACACACAGAAGAACTCACTGGTAGGTCATGTGTAAGGAAGAAAATTATCCACTGTGGGAACGTAGGAACCCCTTTACCTCCAGAGAGCAAAAGTGGAAACCCAATCCAAACTTTTACTCGTTCAGTGAATATGTGAAAGGGCTCAGGAGAAAATATGCAGTCATCAACAGTAGTCAGCATTGCAGAATGGGTAGTTGGCCCATTAAAGAGCACTACAGGTCTGAATGACTTGGATGGAAAAGAAGAAAAGTAAACAAATGTTATGTGAACACTTCCACTTACCATTTTTTTTCATTTAAGAGTGTCCCATAAAAATACTGGCATAGCAAACTGCCCTAACAAGCATTATCCTCTAGATAGCACACAGTTTTGATTAGAGAGGTAGCAATAATTTGCAGTGACCTGCTGTGCAATAGAAAGAGAGGAAAAGTCTTTGAATCTCAGGCAAGTGCAAAGCTGGTCATTTGTTTTGACCTGTATGTGATATGAGAAAGAGAGGGGAACGGATGTAGGTACACAGGAAGAGGATGAGGAGAAACTTTACCATTCTCAACAGATATATTGCTTAAAATTAAAGGCTACCCTAGTATAAGTAAAATTTGGAGTTAAGTGACATTTCTTAAGTCACTCTACATTTCTATGCCCTTCAATACCCACCCCCTCCCCACATACACAAAAGTGTTTCTGAATTCTTAGGAACATCTGATAAACTCTCAATTACTGAAGCAAACCATGGAAAGGAGGTCCATGGAATTACTAACAGTGGAGTTAATTTATGCTTACATTGGAATTAATTTATTCTGACTTACACATAATAAAATTAGTCATTCCAATTTTAATTAATGTCCTTCTTTTAGACTCCTCAACCAAATGGAATCCACACAGTGGGAGGGGTGGGAGCTAGCATCAAATTAATTAGTAACTTTGAAGGTTCACTTAAGTTTCTACTTTCATGTTAAAAAATGGTGACATTAAATTTCAATTTAGAGAGCCCTTTTCTCTCCATTTATTATGGTTTGTCTTACTTCTTTAAAACTCTCTATTTCCTTGCTGGTCCAAAAAGCAAAAATATCTTGGAGGTAAAATAAATCCCTCAATTACCAGGAATGGACTTTGAAAACCTGCCTCTAATCATCCAATAAAGTTTTTTTAAAGGTAGGGTTATCCTGCATAACTCGGCAGGATAAGGGCTTCATTCAAGCATTAATTGCCTTCGGAATCATCCAGCTTAATACTGTATTAACTGTTTAAATTGCCAAACCACATCACTGCTCAGTTGATCTTGGAAAGCTTCAAAAACCACAAACTAGAGCCCAAAGATAAAAGGTCAGTGAATTGGTTACTTCCAGAATTAGATAAATTTTTGAAAGAAAACAGGCTATAAAAATTTGTTTGCACAGGGCATAAAGTATAACATTCAATCTACTTAATCAAAGTAGCTTCGGATAGTAACTTGGGAGAGGGGGTAAGTCACAAATGAGTAAGACAGACATGAGCTTGCAGAGACATGAACTTTGGCTCCACTTTTTGCATTTACAAATAGATCTCTAGCCTCACAGGGGACATACGGGCAGGGATGGGAGGAGAGAGACATTGTCTGAAGTCTCAGATAACATTACCAAGCGGTTCATGACATTGTTGCTAGGACTAGTCTGGCCAGCATCATAATCCTGACTGTCCAACTAAATACCTTGACCTTGGCCAATTTTTTCCCTAAACTGATTCCTCACTATAAAAGCAATCACATTAGTACTGACCCCAGGAATATTGTGAGAATTAATGGAGATAAGTCATGCAGAGGGTTTGACCTACAGAAAAATATTCAGTAAATATTAGGTTCTATTATTTCTTTGTGAATACTACTAATTGTTGTTATTGTTATTATTTAAAATATTTCACTTGATTTGAAAGGGGATCAATCAACATCCTGCCACAACCATCGCTAAGAACTTTTGAGTTCTGCTTTACCTTTGCTGTTGGATAACAAACAGGATGGAAAAACTATTCAAAAATGCTTCCTTATTGTAGGGCAGTGCTTCTCAAACCTGAGTGAGCCTCAGAATCACTAGAATCACCAGAAGAGCTTATCAAAGCACAGATTGCAGGGCTCCACTCCCAGAGATTTAGTATGTTGGTGGGAGGGGTCAAGAATTTGTATTTCTTTTTCCTTTTTTTTTTTACAACTTTATTGGAGTATAATTGCTTCACAATGGTGTGTTAGTTCCTGCTTTATAACAAAGTGAATCAGCTATACATATACATATATCCCCATATCTCCTCCCTCTTGTGTCTCCCTCCCACCCTCCCTATCCCACCCCTCCAGGCGGTCACAAAGCACCAAGCTGATCTCCCTGTGCTATGCGGCTGCTTCCCTCTAGTTATCTACCGTACGTTTGGTAGTGTATATATGTCCATGCCTCTCTCTCACTTTGTCACAGCTTACCCTTGCCCCTCCCTATATCCTCAAGTCCATTCTCAAGTAGGTCTGTGTCTTTATTCCCGTTTTACCCCTAGGTTCTTCATGACATTTTTTTCCTTAAATTCCATATATATGTGTTAGCATACGGTATTTGTTTTTCTCTTTCTGACTTACTTCACTCTGTATGACAGATTCTAGGTCTATCCACCTCATTACAAATAGCTCAATTTCGTTTCTTTTTATGGCTGAGTAATATTCCATTGTATATATGTGCCACATCTTCTTAAGAATTTGTATTTCTAACAAGTTTCCAAGTGATTGATGCTAAAGATCTAGGGATCACCAATTAGAGAACCGCTAGAGAAGAAGTTTATAGTCTTTGGTTAGGTATCTTTGGTTTAGAAAGAAAAGAGACTGAGATTCACAAATTTCTGGGGGAAATGAGAGAAAGAGAGAGCGAGACAAATTTCCTTCGTATTCTTAATAGCCACAAGCAAGAAGACAAGCACAACCTCACATATCAATCAATGTTAATGCAATGGGAGCCTCAATGTGGTCCACATGGAGATCTCAAAGTCAGCCATGGAAAGGGAATATGTTAGATTTCTGGGGATGTGCTGAATGGTTAGATTACTAGGGATGCTGTGACAGGACTTAGGAAGGAAGAGGAAATAAGGAAAACAACCAAGTTCAAAACAAACCTTTTGAATGATGATCTCTTCAGCTCCATTTTCTAGTATACTCAAAAGAGGTTCATGTCACTGAGTAGCAATGAAATTTTTCAAGAAGTTGAAATTTTATTTTAACTAGAAGGCTTAAGTCAATTACAATGTAGTTCTGGACTACCTTTACAACTTGCTTTTTTGTAGCATTAAATTACAACATTTCATGTTTAAACTCCACATAAGACTACACATAAATACTCATAAGACAGAGACAAAAAGATAATGATTTCATTGTAATACAACTCAACCTATATTCCTGGCACTATTATACTCATAAAATATGCATTGAGAACTCTAGATGGCAGTTCTATTTTCATCTATTGATAAACAGTCTAAAGAGGCAACACTGAACAATTTAGCCCTGCTGGAAAATATTTCACCTGGCAACAACCCAAAGCCATTCAACCCCCCAAAAATGTGCTATTAGAAGGAAGAAACTGCAAGGTAGGTAAAACTTCACATTTTCATTATTACAGACATAAATAGATTTGCATCCCCAAATCATTTTATCCTGGAAATATCACGAACATAAAAATGAAGAACAAATAATATCAAATTCCATTCCCAAAGTTTAGCATTTCTAGAAATGTTTTACAAATAAAACTAATCCCCTGAGACATCCTGTGAATTAACAATTTATGGTTTTAAAGAAAAAAGCTCAGAAATTGGCAAACGTGATATCCTTTTGTAGGAATTTCCGATTTACTGAGAAGTCATGTAACACAGAAACCTGTCTGACTTTGTCTGATTCAGAGCTTCTCAAACTAAGTAAGCATAAAGTTCTGTTTTTAGGCACATAGTATGATCTTCCCCGGATATAGAGCTGAGGTTTGACAGACTGTTCTTTCTTCATTCTTTTGGGGACTGCAATTACATGTTTCTTTTATTGCTTGATGTGTCTCACAATTTGCTGAGGCTCTATTAATTTTTTTCAATCACTTGTTGAATTTTGTGTTCTTCAACTGGATTAACTTTTATTGATCTGTTTTCAGGGCCACTAGCCTTTTCTTCTTCCTTCTTCTATCTGCTGTTAAGTCCATGTAGGAAAATTTTCCATCTTAGATATTTTGTTTTTCATTGCTAGAGTTTTCATTTTGTTTTTTATAGTTTCCATTTCTCTATTGATATATTCCATTTGTTCACTCCTTGTAACAAAAACTTTAGTTCCTTAAACATATTTTAGTAACTGCTTTAAAGTCTTTTTCTGCTATTCCAACATCTGTGTCTTCTTAGCGTCTGTTTTGACTCCTATTTCTCTTGGCTATATGTTGCAATTTCCTGCCAAAATTTTTTATTTTACACTGAACACGGTGGATGACACATTTTAAGACTCTGGACTCTGTTGTCATTCTATCACAACAAGAATGTTGATTTCTGCTTTAAAAAGCAGTTACATTACTAACTAATAGCCTTGTACTTGTGGAGGCTTGGTTTTTCACACTTTGGCATGTTGGGTCTGTTTTAGTGTTGCCCTCAATCCAAGGGCAAAATTTTTATTTTACCCAGGAAAAAAAGCCTACAAAGTACTGTTTACCTAGTCATAGGAAATCTGAGTTGCACAAATAAAACAGAAAGAAAGCATTCTTCATGTGAACACAGGTTTTCAAGGTGTCCAATTCTTCCATTATAATCCTGAAAGATACTCAAACTGTTTCATTCTAAAGAGTTGGTGAGATTTTAAGTAGTACAAAAATCACAGAATGCATAAATCAAGCTTTATCTTCCCCATATGGGCAAAAAAGATTAAATGACCAGACTTAATGACCAAATAAGAACCAAAATACCTTACAATTTATCTGCTGCAATTAAAATAGTCTTTTTTATTTTTTGAACAATTTTTCAAGAATCAAATGTAAGAATATGCTTGCATGTAATACATACCTAATTTGATACCATCTTCACTAGTTTTGGTAAATTTCTTAACCTCTAAAAGCATGTTTCCTCACCTGCAAAAATTCATAACAGGTACCTCTTAAGCACAGTGGCAGGTACAGAGCTATTGTTCAGTAAACACTTATGTTTAAAGGCAGAGACTTCTGCCTTTAGATCATGAGGTGGAAAAAAGATTTAATCCAACAACTAAAATACAGTTTTCCTGTTCTGCCTAATTAGAGACCAGCTCAAATCAAAACTCACACCACTTGCTATGACTCAGCACACTCCACATAAAAAAACAACTAAAAACTTCACGCCCACAAGCTAAAATATTTAGTTACAGGTGGGGAAGGAAAAGTCATAATTCTGACCCCACCCTATCCCACTGCCACCTGAAATCTGCTCCTTCTACTACAAAACCTGGCTGACCCCATATGCAGCATGACCTTCCATTCAACTGCCCAGGCTAGGGACCTGAATATCACCCTCCACATTTCCCCTCTCCCCAATCCACTATCAATCTATTCTGCCTCTTAACTCTCACTCAAACCCTCTGCCACATCCTCACCCCCCAACAGTCACTGCTTTACATGATATTTTCATCCCCTCTTTTTCTGCACCATTTCCAACAGCATCCTCATTTCCCGGCTTTTAATTCATTTTCTAGGCCACAACCAGAATGACCTTCCTAAAACCAATATATCTGAGTTCTTTGTCTCCTAAAAGCCACCAGTGGTTTCCCAATGCCTAAAAGATGAAGTCTATGCTCATAAATAACGCATACGGGGCTTCCCTGGTGGCGCAGTGGTTGGGAGTCCGCCTGCCGATGCAGGGGATGCGGGTTCGTGCCCTGGTCCGGGAGGATCCCACGTGCCGCGGAGTGGCTGGGCTCGTGAACCATGGCCGCTGAGCCTGCGCGTCCGGAGCCTGTGCTCCGCAACGGGATAGGCCACAACAGTGAGAGGCCTGCGTACCGCAAAAATAAATAAATAAATAACCCATACGAGGCCTTTCCCAATTGTGCCTCAGCTACATTTTGGCTTTTTCATTCTTTTACCCCAGTCCCTCTCCTACTCCCCAGCCTCAAGAGATGTGCTCACTCTTGTCTGGACAAGCCTGAGTTCGCAGCTCTGAACACATTCTTTCCTATGCCTAGGGTAATCTTCTCAACCTAGCATTCCCATCTAGCACAGGGTTCATAACTGTCCCCTCTCTGTTTGTACTACAGCAGGTATGTACTGTAATTGACATGTTTGTATGTTTATTGCATTCTCAAGACTATGAGCTCAGCATAGTATCTGGCTCATAGTAGGTGCTCAATAAACATCTGTTGAACTAATAAGTGCATATCATCTTTTCATTTCTGTAGCTAGCATTCTACAGATATGTGGCACTGGAATATTAAAGCCAAGAGGTGAAAAACAAGAACGGAACGAAATATTTTGCTCACAGTACATCCCATCACCCAAGGACAACAATCAGGAAAACAAGAAACAGGGAGACTTAGATTAATCGTAATCATTGTTATCTGCATTCTTCCAATACCAAGAGGAAAGAAAATCTTTTCTTTTATAAGTTCAAAGTTCTATCTATACTGGTCAAAGCCCAGTTTAGTAACACTCAACTTTTCCAAGCTCTGATACATTTTAATTATAATGCTTTCTTTTCAGATCTTGTAAAGTTAAAAAAAACCTTAACTTGGTTTTTGTCAAGCAGAGGTTAACAGTGGATATTTGAATCACAAGACTCATGTTTGGCATTGGAACTTGGCAGAAGGCCTCACGTGTACTTTCTCTGGGACTAAATTGCTCCTTTCTAATACAAACAGAAAAATAAAGCAAAAACCAGCATTGCGTAAACAAAACATGTCACTTTTTAGTTCTCAACAGAAAATTAGCGCACCTTTATTTAACCACTATTTCAATGCAACTTGGGATTTTAATGTAAAGTAGGGAACCCAGGACTCCTCGTCAAGCATTCGGCAAAGTCCAAAGGAACCTCAATCTGGTAGTCTTTTTCCAGTCACACTTGTAAGTAGTCTGGCATCCTTTTTTTCCAAATACAGAACCAAGTAGCCTTGATTCTTATCGTCATCCAAACAACTGCAAAAACCAGAACTGGGGATGAAGTCTGCCTGCAGGGAGCCCCTCAAAACTACCAAGCGTGACTGTTTCATCAACAAATATTCATGATCCTCTTTCCTGAAATCCTAACTTTGCATACCACCTCATTAAAAAAAAAAAAACAAAAAGACTCAATCCTTCAAAATTATTTTAACTCAATCAAAATTATGTAACCTCTTCTAAGAAAACCAGTTATCTTCACTTTTTGGTTTGCAGTTTGTGTTCCCCAAACAATGTGTTTATTACAAACACAAAATATCTCTTTCTATCCTCGTAATCTTGATGTATCATCTAATCAGCAAAAGAAATTTCCATTCTTTTAAATGTAAAACTATGTACTCTTCCTTTCTGACTTCCTCAGAAGAGTCTCATTTCCCAGACTTTGCTTTCTGAATTCCCATCAGAAGGGTTCCTACAAAATCCTCCTCAATCCATGCTTTGTTTCTGGCAATATTAGGTATGACATCTGGTGTTGCATTAGTCACTTTGGTGCTTAGAGAAATAGGGAAACCATCCTGTCAAGTTTCAAAGCTCCAAAACCAGAAGCTTCAGTTAATTTAAATGGAGCGTTACTTGCTTTTCAACTGCCTAAGATCAAAATCCCACATATAGGTCTGTCATGTAACCAAGCCCATCTGTGCCAATAGGCATGTTTTTCTTTACACTTAAAAGAGGTGTCCAAACTAATTATGGCATTTGCATCTTCTCCTGGACACACTTAAAAATCCACCTGTTGTTCAAAACTCTTTTGCATGACCAAGTCTCTTGCACTACTCTTTCTCTGTGTTGTCTGAACACACAAATTTGTAAAGCTTCTCTCTTGGACAAGTGCCTCTCTATTCCAACCAAGGCCAAGGTGAAAACGATGCTTCCTGTAACACCCCAAGCCTCGTGGTAAATGCCACAGTTGTCTCTACATACTTAAGTGCAAGGGAAAAAGTAGATTTGTTGTACTTTGCCAAACTTCCCTCTCACAATGTTTCCACTAACAGTAGTAATCCTGAAGATATGGAAATGCTACTCGTTTTAATCAGAGTATATTTTTGCACATTACATAAAAATTCTGACAAATTCTTAATCATTACTGTTACCTAGAGCACAAACTACAGTGCTCCATGCCAGGAAAATCAGTATTGGAGGTCTGGGGGAGGACAAACCACTGCTTTAATTAGCTGACTGCTAAAAAGTACTTGAACATATTTTACAGGTTACAAAACACTTTTACATATACGATCTCATTTCACCTTCAGAAGAACTCAATTATTAGACTCATTTTACTGAATAGGGAAACTGAGACTCAGAAGTTTATGTACTTCCCCAAGGTCATATAAAGAGTACTCAGTGGGGCTGAAATTTACATGAAAATTCCTAGTCCTGCCCTGTTCCCATCATACCAGGTTCACTTAAGCTGGGAGAATATTTAAATCATTTCTATCATGCATCGCTCTACATTTGGGTTTTAGTTTTAACTTGTTTAGTTGTTGTTTCCTTTGGTGTTTTGTTTGTTTTGTTTCGCAGACCAAAATGTGATAGAAATAAGTTAGTTCTCTTTTTTCTGTAGGAATAAAATAAAAGTTTACATACAATAGCAATCACTGATTCTTGTCAATGCTGAAATCAAAGAGCTGGAAGACCTCATTCATGGCAATGCCAAATATCATCCTTTACATTCAGGTGATTATCAATTCTCTTTCAGATTTATATTAGCCAGGGCAACGGGAGTCAATCCCGCCCACCAGAAGGAAAGTATGCTTCAAACTACAGAGCCGCCAGGTCATGAATTAACATTATTATGGGAATTATGCAAGTAAATACAATCTGCATCCATGCAACATTTTAAAAATAAATGCTTCAAAGGAAATAACTGAACACCATTCAATATCCCTACAGGGTTCATTTTTAAGTTCCTGAATTTCAATGCACAGAAACACACCTACATGTAATTGAGGAGTTGAGCCCCATTGCTTACATACCAGTCTAACAATAAACAAGCTGAAAGTCAGTTTCTCTATTTATGTTGTCCTGTGGGCACACACACCCATCTATTATCTGTGGGAATGAAGGCACCACAAACCTTAGTGGCAATAAATAGCTCCAAAGGAAGAACTGTCCAGTGAACAAGTACAAACATGAGTGGATTCCAAAAAGTACAAAGATTTGCTAAACAAAACTCACCAAGCAAAGGAGCACTTAAAAAATCTGCTCCGAATCCTTCCACTGAAGTAAAATGTTTTTGGCAACTAGAAATAGTTAAAATTTCCTTTTTTTTCTCCTTATTTCAAGTGCTTACCTCTGCACACCCAGTCTCCAACTTGGTCTGTCAGGACAAGAAATCTCCTAGGAAAGCCAGTCCTCACAATCTTTGCAGATCAATTTAGCAATTTGTAAAACGGAGGTTTGTCATGACAGAGGAAAAAGGAGGGCATCCTCAGCATGAAAAGCACCCCAAACCACAGATACTAACCCACGCACTCAAAGACAGAAAGAGAATCCCTATCACAATAAGAAAAATCCCACTCAGGGAAAACAGAAAGAAGAAAAAGAAAAAAAAAAAAAAAAAAAGGCCAGAGCATTTCTATAGTTAATGTGTATATGGGACAAACTGAATACAAATCCCCACAGAGGAACAAAAATTCAATAGCGATGATTTTTAGAAAGTATAGTGTATCATTTAGGATTCACTCCAGCTGCAAATGAAAGAAAAAGCAAAAGAGCAGTGGTTTAAAGACAGACGTTTACATCTCTCTCACATAAATGAGGTCTGGAGGAAGCAGCCCCGGGTGAGCATGGCAGCTCCCTGGCATCAATGTCAGCCACTTCTCTTTCTGTTCTACCATTCTTAGCATAGGGCTCCCCGCAGATGGTTTAAAAGGGCCTCTCAACACCCAACCATTACATCCATATTCCCACCAGAACAGAGAAAGAAGGGTCAGAGAAGCAGGTGTCCTCCCTTTAAGATCCCTTCTGCTTACATCCCACTGGCTACAACTTTGGGTGTTTTTTGTTGTTTTTTTTTGTTGTTGTTGTTGTTGAGCCGTGCCACAATGCATGTGGGATCTTAGCTCCCTGACCAGGGAGCCAACCTGCACCCCCTGCACTGGACTCGAGGAGTCTTAACCACTGGACCGCCAGGTAAGTCCAGCCCACTGGCTACAACTAACTTGTTACACGGCCATAACTAGCTGCAAAGGAACCTAAAAATGTCTTTACAACTGGCATTTGCAATTGTGCCAAAATCAGTATTCCACAGCTCGAGGGGCTTCCGGGCCCTGGGGTTCATGCAACCGTCAAACAAATATTTCTTACCTGCCTACTTCTTTCTACCAGGCTCTGTACTGGGTGTGTGGTGAGAAGCAAAGTAGAATAGCCCCTGCCCTCATTCTTCAGACATTCAGCGACCACTGCTCCCCAAAACCACTAGAAACCACATTTGTGGACACATGGGTGTTTTTCTTTAACATTTTATATTAAAATAATTTCAAATTTTCTAAACATAGCAAGAATAGCTATGCCTTCAGAGAGTAGAGTGGTGGTTACCAGGTGCTGGGGGTGCAGGAAATGGGAAAGATTGGTCAAAGGTCACAAACTTCCCGTTGTAAGACTAACAAGTTTGGGGATCTAATTATACACTGTGATTATAGCTAATAAGACTGTATCACATATTTGAATGTTGCTAAGAGAGTAGACCTGAAATGCTCTCACCACAAAAAAGAAATGGCAACTATACAATGGGATGGAGGCATAGCTAGTACAATTTTGCAATTTATAAATGTATCAAATCAACATTTTTACCACCTTAAACATACTCAATGTTTATGTGTCATTTATATCTCAATAATAAAGCTGGGGGCTTTCCTGGTGGTGCAGTGGTTAAGAATCCGCCTGCCAATGCAGGGGACACGGGCTGGAGCCTTGGTCTGGGAAGATCCCACATGCCGTGGAGCAACTAAGCCCGTGTGCCACAACGACTGAGCCCGCGTGCCACAACTACTGAGCCCGTGTGCCACAACTACTGAGCCCGTGTGCCCAGAGCCCATACTCCCAATAAGAGAAGCCACCACTCGCCACAACTAGAGAAAGTCCAGTGCAGCAACAAAGACCCAACGCAGCCAAAAGTAAAAACAAATAAATAAACAAATTTATTAAATAATAATAATAATAAAGCTGGGAAAAAAAGGATAGTTATACCTTTTACCAGCTCTCCCAGCCATCAACACTGAACTACATTTGCTTTAAATGTATTCCCATTCTCATTCATTTACTTCCTCCTGTCTTTCTTTTTTCCCCTTTGCCATTTCTCCCTCTCTTCTTCCCTTCCTCTCTCCCCATCTTCCTTTCCCTCCTATTTCCCTCTCCCTTCTTTTCTCTCTCCCACTCCTTCCCCTCCCTCCTCCCTCTCTCCATCCTTCCCTCCTGTGTATTTGAAAATAAGATACAGACCACAGAAGTCATTCCCCCTTCACTCCTAAAAACTTCAGTATGTATTTCCCAAGAACAACAATATTCTCTTGCATAACCATGGGAAAATTATATATCACCAACCATCTCAATGAAATTCTTTGTGCAAATTTTTTTTTCCTGGTCTAAGATTCAATTCAAGAGCACACTGCATTTGGTTGTCACATCTGGAACCGTGCCTTGGCCTTTCTTTGTCTGTCTTAGCACTGAGAGTTTTGAAGAGTACAAGCTGTTATTCTGGAGAACATACACTCCTGGGACAGAAATAGTGTGCAAGTGGTCCTTCTCAGAGCACCATATCAAGAAGCACATGATAATGGTTTGCCCCATTCTGGGTGATGTAAACTTTGATTATTTGTTTAAGGTGATGCCCTCCTGATTTCTCTGCTGAAAAGTTACATTTTCCCTTTTTTCCAATTGATAATTAGAAATTGGACATTTTCTCTTTTTTTTCAATTGATAATTTGTAGGGGGAAACTTTGAGATTATGTAAACATCCTGTTCCACATCAAACATCCAGCAACTAGTTTTAGTATTCACTAATGATAGTTGCCTGGACCAATGATTACTATGATGGTTGCAAAATGGTGATTTTCTAACTCTATCATTCCTGCTTTATTTATTAGTTGATATTCTACTTTAAGGAAGAACTTTCCTTCCTCACCTATTTATTTATTTGTTTGTTTGCATCAGTATGCCCTCATAGATTCTAATTTTATTTAGGAATATGATCCACGACAATAGTTATTTATTTTGAGGCTCAACATGTACTGTATTTGGCCAATGGAAGCCAAGCTGGATTCTGTGCTTCTGTATCCTTTGGAAATATCTTTTTTCTTTTTCTTTTTTTTTTTTTTTGAGAACTTCCTATCTATCACAACAAATAATTATTTAGCTAAATAAATATTTAGCAGTCCTGGAGGCCTCCAGATTTCTTGATGATGCCCAACTGGAGTTCACTGTATCTTCCATAAGGAAAAGCAAGCTGCAGATTTCCCCTGTCTAAAACTCCACTATAATCAATGACCAAGAAACAGAAGTAATTCTAAACAAGGCAGTTTCTACACTTTATATTTTCAACTAATTATCATTTATTATAAATAGTCCTGACTGTTGACATCTCTTGCATTCCAGAGATTAAATATAACAAAGATAATAATAATAAAATAAGTAAGCAGGCAATAATTTATGTACAAAATAGATACAATGTATGGCATGTTGACTTAAATGTCAAGGAGATCAGGACATTTTCCAAAGAGCTTAATATAGGCACACAGTTGTGTGCTTCCCCATTAATAGCTGGCTGTAAAGAAAAGTATAAGAAAGCCTCTCTCTCTCTCTCTCCCCACCTTGCTCCCTACCTCCCTCCTTCTTTCAATACAAAAGTCAAGCTCTACTCTTAACCATCCTCCCCAGTTTACAACGGCATGCATACCATTCCACCTCTCTATTCTCCTTCCACAGAAATTAAGAGAGATGGCAAACAAATTGTAAAATACCATTAATTCACTGAAACACTGTTCAATAAATATATTTATTGGGCTTTTATCGTGTTCTCAGATTTATATCCCAAGCATTATGCCAGGTGCAGTCAGACATACGATGAGGAACAAAGACCTGGTCCCTAACCTCTAAGGCTCAGAGGCTTTTAGGAGATGGAAATACACCAATAATTCTAATAAGAAGAAAAACTAGAATGAGGTAAGGGGTATAAGTGAGACATAAGAACAAACTGTGGACATCCAAAAGAAAGGGATGATTCATTGCAACCGGAGATCAGGAAAAGCAGAAGAGAGACAGTCTCATCTGTACGGGAGGAGTGTAATCTCCCAGGCAGAGCATGAAGGTGATGCAGAAGGATATTTCAAACTAAGGAAACAACATTAGCAAAGGCATCAGATATCAAAACACACAAAAGTGTGGAAAATAGTCCACAGCACATTAAAAGATGTAGAGACAGATGAAAATGGTACATGACCTGAACCAAAGAATCAAAGCAGCTCCTTAGCATCTGATAAGGATGCTTCTTTACAAGCACCAACCACACAAGGGAAGGAAGAAAAGGTTCTGCCTAATCACTAACACTTTAGTTCATTTTGCCTCATTCCATACAATTTTTTCACATCCAATGTGTAGAAAGAGGAGGAAAAAAGGCTATGCAATATTGACCAAATGACATTTTCCCAAATAAGAAATTAGCCAAATAGCATCTGTCCAAACAAACATACAACTTAAATTTCGAAACCCTCAGATGCGATTTTTATTTTAATCACAAAGAAAGTCGTCCTTTCTTAGTACTCTTGTAATTCTCAACACATGCCATTGGACAAAATGCTTTTATTGAAAGATGGGCTAGAAAACCATCTGATACCATATTAGAGGAGCATCAACTGACTGTTGAAATCAGAGGACTCTGTCGATATCAGTATGATTAATCCAAACCACGGGGAGGAAAAGCATGAAGGTTCTAAGGAAAATTTTAAAAGGAACAGAATCTGGGGATACCATATCATCCATGTCTACTATTACTTTAAATTTAGCACCTGTGGGAGGGATGGTGCATCACCTGCCCTGGTTCCCTCTGGCCATAGTAACAGAACCCCAACTCAGTTCAGGGCAAAGTGCCCAGTGAAAATATCTGCTCTCCCAAGCAATGGGCGAGCATAGTCCCCACCCCTGAGATATTAGAATCCTCCTGGGTAGGACTTGAGGGAAAGCATCGTATTTAGAATAAAAAGGGACAGGTTACAAAGGCCCTCATCTTTTGCCTTTCACAGCATCTTAGGATGGAAGTCTCCCCCATGATGATAACTTAGTATTTAACTGGTTGCAACCTTCTTGAGCACAGGACCACTTTTTAGACCCACCTTAGAAATTAATGCAGCTCCCTCACCCAAGAATAAAAGGTCAATAAACACTTGCTGAAAGTAAAGCCTGTAAGAAAGGGACATGAAGAGAAGCACTATGACAAGTCTCAGCCAGTCAGGGTATTCTTCTCGCGTATTTGGCATTCATGAAATCTACAGTGCTTGACTCTTTCAAGTATCACAATCTTTTTTAAATCCAAAATGCTGCTGATTCACACAGAGGAGTTTGGTACCCACTAGTGGAAAAGGTGCATGAAGTCCAAGAGCCACTATGAATCAATAATGATTTCAAATAAATATTTCTTTAAATAAAGCACATAGGATTTGAAAAGTAGTTGATTTGGGGCAAGGTATATTTTTGGAGTCTATAGAAAATGTATAATGCACATCAGGTTCATAGATATCTTAAAATAATTCCATGACCCTCGTGAGTTCCAAGGTCCACAGATCAAGAATTATTCATCCATAATAAGAGCATTTTAGTTGAGTCTATTCCACTGTCAGTCCACTATCCAGAACCCCAAGGATGTGAGCTGTAACAGAGCCATGGCTTTGCCTTCTGCTTTGGCCAACATTAATCTAGTTTTAAATTTCTGAAGCAGACTTCTGCTCCTATTTATAATGTGAAGTTAAAAAAACATGCTAACACTTAAGAAATTGTTATGCTACATAAAAATTCTCCTGAGTCTGACATGCCCACAGAAATGCGAGAGATGAAGAATAATTTTCCCTAGCACACATTTTTATTTACCATGATGCATTAACAGCTTCAAATCAAACTTAAATTTCCTATCTAGAGGGGCCAATAATTGAAATAAAAAAGATAAATCACCTCAGTCCTTTAACATGACAAAAGCAGGCATCTGCTCAGCTCCAAACTAGACTTCCTAGTGCATTTTACAAGAAATCAACAATATATCCATTTCTTCCAGTCCTCAGATCAAAATGAATCCATTTGTTCTCTTTATCCACAATCCAAGAAATGAGTTTTGATGACTATCTAATGCAAAGATAATACCCTCTTAACCATAAGCCAAAAAAGAAAGAAAGTTAAGAAAAAAAGAAAGAAAATCCCTGCAAATAAGCAATGGCTTTGAGCCACAGCCAAATTTGTTTTTGTCCAATTTAGCTGTGACTTCCAGCTCATCAGGAGCCTACAGTCACTGAAACAGGAAGATGGGAGAAAAGAGAGGTGATGATCACCCCTTGGGAAAGCTATAAAAAGTGTCTAGGGCTTTCCTGGTGGCGCAGTGGTTGAGAGTCTGCCTGCCGATGCAGGGGACACGGGTTCGTGCCCCGGTCTGGGAGGATCCCACATGCCGCGGAGTGGCTGGGCCCGTGAGCCATGGCTGCTGAGCCTGCACGTCCGGAGCCTGTGCGCCGCAACGGGAGAGGCCACAACAGTGAGAGGCCCGCCTACCGCAAAAAAAAAAAAAGTGTCTAAAGACTCAGCAGTTAGCAAGAGAGTTCAAAGAAATTCAGGAATGGAAAGAACTCCACTCCCAAAGGAGGAGGAGAGAAGCAAGAAAGGAAGAGGCTCAAAAAATAAAGAGAGAAAACACAGATGTGGCCCCAAATCACAGAGCAAGCCTACCTCACGTGTAAAGTTGAGGTCCCTGCAAATTAAGTTTTATTTCCAAAAGACTCCAAGTTTTCATTGAACGCTTGCCCTGCTCGTAGGTACCCTGCCAGCACACAGGCCCTTCTGTTCAGAGCACACACATATCTCCCGGGTCAGCCTCTGTTCAACAAGGGCATTCAACTACATTATGAAGAAAAACGCCAGTTCTCTGGGCCAAGGAGTAAAGAAATCAGCCTTGAGCCTGTGCTATTTACCATTAACACAGCAGAGAGCAGGACACATCAATTAGCAGGCTTTTTAGACTCTGTATTCTTCATTCTCTAGACCGCTCTACTTCCAGAAAACCATTGAGCTGTACCATTCAGACAGTCTGTCAACATCCTAAAACAGATACTGGCTGTTTAATGAATATTTAAATATAATTTCAATTTCCCCAAAAGGATTCCCACAGGGGGAATGCTGATTTGAATTTTCTTTGGTTGTACAACACTCTCCCAAATTTGCACTTTTGCAAAGCCATTCATTTTCTACAAAGCATCCAGCTCCTAGAGAAAAGACAAGGGGGTGGGGTGGGGAAGGGGGCGGGAGATGCCCAAGCTAACTGATGCCAGATGAACTTTTCCTGGATCCAGAGAACTTTGTTTTGAAGATTTCCGCCTTGTATTAAATCAAAGTGGCAAAGCAGGTCTTGAAAACTAGGGAACTGCATTCTCTACCCAGAAGGTCAAGACTGCCAAACTTGTAGGTATTTAACTTTCTGGGCTCAAGAATCCACATTGTCCTAGAGTGAACTTACAGAGCCATTCACATTTTTAACCAATAATTACAAATGTTTCTCAAGAACTGAGGCTCAGACAGCCTGAGACCATGTCTTTTCAGCTATTTTGGCCAAAACAGCTGTTTGTGTCCCCGACACCACTTCTACCCCAGGCTCCAGAGACAAGAGACAAGAGACAAGAGGGATTCACTTGACTATGTGAACCAAAATACTTTATTTGTTTTGGATGCAGTAAAAGCATCATTACTTAACATGACGCTCTGCTTTTTCAGTGCAGAGATTTGGCAGGAAGGTGAAAATGACATCCAAGTTATAAAAACCTTAAGATTTGTAGCAGATGCCAATAGCAGGGCTACACCCTTATAAACAACCAAGACAGAAATCTTTCTCCAGTGATAGGCCAGAACTTGGAAGCTGTGGGCCAGGACTATAGGATAATTAGCATTATTTTTGTTCAGTGGCACTTACTAAAGTAAGGGTATATGCATAAGAAATTCCGGGGTGGGGGGAATATTTGCATCCATTCTTCAGTAAGCATGTACAAGTTTTACAAAGAAGGTGCACCCACAAGAAGGGGCATGTGTGCATCCCTGGGTTTCTGGTTGGTATCTTGGAGATCCTTCAAGCATGGCTCCCTCACTTTCCTCCACACATACGTTCTGTTCTACATATCACCTTCTGTGAAACAGAGTTTGAAGACTGAATGTTAATCGGTTCAAAAAAAAATCTACCTGTATATCAGTCAGAGTTTTGTAGTTACAAGCAATTGGTACCAACTCTGGCTCGCGGGGGCAGAAAAATAAATAAATAAATAATTGGAGTGACACTGGATTAAAAGGAGGGTCGAAGGACCAAGCTCAGAAAGGACAGGTATCACATTGCTCCCAGGGTCCATGCAGGAGGACTACAGAGTTTCTACAGATCACGGTGAGTAGAATTACCAGGTTTGGACTACTTTCAGCCTTTCTGCCACCCTGCTCAGGATCCCACTTTTGGGAGAAATTGTCTGACTAATCTAGACATTTGGGGTACACATCAACCCCATAGCTAAAGGAGGGCACACTGATTGCCAGGCCCCTCTGAATGAGGTCCCCCCCAATGGACCAGGGGCAGAACAGTTCCCAAAAGCAAAATCAGGGTGCTGTTAGCAGAACATGGGAAATGAAGACGGGCAGAAAAAAAACACAGATGTCCACTTCGACATAAACAGTCTTAGCATTCCTACTGAATTGTTTATTTTTTCAACTTCTAAGGACAACTTTGGCAAAAACTACAAATAATGCTATTGCCCAATAGTCGGTGTTATGATGTCCCACATGTAATTTCCAGGGTCTTCAATTTAGGAAAATGTCTGGGGCTGCAGATGAGCTGATGTACATCCCACTCTTCTATTAGGTAATGAGGGCCAAGTAATTCATCATGTTTCTCTTCTTACTTAGGCTTCCAGGAAGCTCAGAGCTAGGAGTTTTAGTTTTAGTGGTAGCACCTGTCCTTCGTCTAGGTTTTCAAGTACAACTAAATCTCTCCCTTCATGATATGACTAGTATTTGAGGAGTTTTACTTCAGTCTTAGTTTAACGTTTCAAAGGCATAACTATCTTTTATTGAAGAGTACTTCCAAAGCATTTGAATTTTTTCCTTCCTAACCAAAAGTCAACCTTTTCATAACTCTGTAAGTATTTAAGGTGTAATTATATTTTCTGAGCTTGTAGATTGACCAGGACTTTCGTATTCTGCAGCCAGAATCATCCCTTTCCTTTTTTGCTAGATTCAATTAGAGTAGATTAAATTAGAAGAATAGATAGATAGATAGATAGACAGATAGATAGATGATAGATCTAACTCTGGGTCTGATTAGAGTGTGCAATAATTTTTAGGATAGTTATTAATAAAGTTCATAAACCTTTATTGGAAGATCAATAGGGAACTGTCTCAAACCTATAGAGAGCCTAACCCAGAGGGATGGTCGAAAACTAAGGAACCAGGAAGTGCTCAGCACTTGTGCTTTCAATGAACCGAGTAGATGATTGAAGGTTGCAGGTCTAATTCATTGTTTTATAGCTCAAGCCACTGTCTGAGTTAATTCCAAGCACTTTTAATACCAAAAATAATCAGAATCCCCTAATGCTGCAGGAAATGGGCAGAGTTAAGTAGAACAGTGGCAACATGGGAAGGTAAATGAAAGCAGCAGCAGATCTACCCCCAGGATGATCAGAAAACACTTGCAAGGTGCTTTTGGGTGTGTTTTTGGTGAAACGGGGATTCTTAATGATAAAGGTGTTGCCACCCTTACAGATGTCTTTCAGTTTGGGTTTCCTAAAATAGCATTTGAATGGTTCTTCATAGGTTGATAACCTGTGGCGAAAAGGTGGAGATCCATTCTATTTAAAACTACTCTCCACCCTGTAAATTTACCCCCTTTTTTGGAAGCAATCTGTTCCAATGTTTGGCAGTAAAATTGCTCCCAAAGAGCCAATGCCATAACAGTGAGGAATTTTAGTTGCCTGGTGTGGGAGATGTAGGAACCAGGTGGCTGGTGTTTAGTGAGAAGTAGGAGGAGCCTCCCACTTCTGCCTGGAGGCCCCCGCCCCCCCAACAATGTGCTAAAGGGCAGAAAATGGGAGGAGGAACCCCACTTCTAGAGCTGAGGGTGGGCTCCCAGAGTGGTGCCGGGAGAACTATGGACGGTGCTAAACAAATAAACTTAGTCACACAATTATTTATCACATTGGCCTTTAAGAGTCAGGAGACTGGGACTTCCCTGGTGGCGCAGTGGTTAAGAATCCGCCTGCCAATGCAGGGGGACATGGTTCGAGCCCTGGCCTGGGAAGATCCCACATGCCGCAGAGCAACTAAGCCCATGCGCCACAACTACTGAGCCTGTGCTCTAAAGCCCGTAAGCCACAACTACTGAGCCCACGTGCTGCAACTACTGAAGCCCACGTACCTAGGGCCCCGCGCTCCACAACAAGAGAAGCCACCACAATGAGAAGCCCGCGCACCGCAACAAAGAGTAGGCCCCGCTCAATGCAACTGAAGAAAGCCTGCACGCAGCAATGAAGACCCAACGCAGCCAAAAATAAATTTTAAAAAAAAAAAAAAGAGTCATGAGACCAAGGATCTGGTCCTGATTCCAACAGAACATGAACTTGGCATTCAATTCTCTCACCAGTCAAATGAAGTTGCTAAGCTGGATCGGGGTCCCCAAACCCAGTACCTGCAGAGCCCGGCAGGCAATGTGGTAAGTGAGACGTGCTCCGTAAGGCCTGGGTGGAGCTGGAGGCCACACCCTACCCCAATGGAGCAGTGTCTGGTCAGCGATCACTATGGGAGAAACTGGGCCCACGATGGTTGGACTGTCCGAGTTTCTGAGAGAATCAGAAAGACCAGCTTTCTTCATAAATTCCTCTAATTTTTCAATCCTGGAGACTCATTTGTGATGTTTTTATATACACTGAAGGGGCCAAAGGAAACATTTTTGTAAGCTAGAGCCAAACCTCAGGCCCACAGTTTGTCAACTTTAAGTTCAGGTTGTATATTGAAGTGCCCTGGACAGTGGGTGCGCCTATATATAGGGATTATCTTCTCCCTTCCTGTGGAAATTCACAGGGCATTGGCATCTTAAAGGCTACAAGAAGTCCTGTGCTAAACCGGACTCCTGTGCTTCACCTAGTGCTTCCCAAACCTGTCCAAAGACTGAACTCTTTGTGGCAAGACTCATAAGAGCAGCTTGTGCTTCATGGAACAGACTTTGGGAAACACAAAACTTATCTGCTTGGTTCCGAAATGCTAGGCTGCTATTCCTAGTTCACTCTTGGATCTGAAGTAGGGGAAGAAATTAGTATTTACCAACTCCCAGTAACGTGCCAGATACCATGTATCCCACATTTCAACTGACACTCAGGAGCTAAATGTCATTATCCACATCTTAAAGTTGAAAAAATATAAATCAGAGGCCCTGAGGTAACCCCCAATAAGCAAAGCAGCCAAGATTTGGATCCGTGGGTGATTAAAAATCCCATGGTCTTTCCACTATTCAGTAGCTTTTAGGCGCCACAGGCAGCCTGATCTGTACCCTAAAGAAATACAGTCACCATCCGTACCTGCGGGTTCAGCATCCACAGACACGCAGGGCCAACTGTACTGCATCATTTTATATAAGGGACTTGAGCATCCACGGATTTTGGTACCCGCGGAGGTCCTGGAACAAACACCCCCTCAGATACTGAGGGACAACCTTATTCTCCCATCACCTTCCATTTCTCCCTTACTGCTCACCCCTGTGGCTTTGGATCTACCTTTTTTTCCCCTCAAAGTTTCCAGGCTCTTCATCTGAAAAGAATTGTTTTTCCAAGAAAGCCAGATAACCCACCAAAGCATCACTAAGCAGGTGTGAGCATCTGATGCCTTTGCTCAAAGGAATAACATATCAAAGCCGAGCGCTGCATTGAAGGTGTGACAGGCAGCTAATCTTTGTGGTGCAAGCAGACATGCCAGTCATGGTGCTCACTCCTCCCACTTCCCTTTCTTCCTCGTTTTGTGTCTGCCCATCCTTTACCCCCTCAGCTCCCCAGTCTCCCCTCTGCTTGACTTTCTCACCCATGTGCCATCCCTCACCTCAACCCATTTCATTTCTTTCCTTCACGCCCAAAGTAAACAAAGGAACAGAAGTCTAGCATTTTATGTGTCACACTCAGGAGTGACCACACATTCTGGTTTGCCAGGAGACGGACTCACAGTTCATGCCTGCTGTTCTTATTAGTTATTAATAGCGCCCCATCACCTCAACAGGACCTCAGATTGGACAAGAGGCCACATGATGTCATTATATATTTATTAAACAAAGTCTTCTATTCCTTGCCCTTTAAAAGAGATGAAATCAAATTCCTCAGATTTTCCTCCCTGAGGGGAAAAATGTTTTCTAAACTAAAGTTATTTTCACATGCTTCTCAATAGCTTTTTACTAAAGTTCAATGGCCATTGGCAAAGTTGGTGCATCTTATCTAAAAATTTTTAGTTGCTATCTTCTTGAGAAAAAGAATTGTTCCATAAGAAATCCAGGCCCTATATTTGCTAGGCATATTACATCCGCAAACTAGACTCAAGACCCACAACTGGTTTTGCAGAATGTATTCTCTCTGTGTTTTCTGTCACAGGAGGAAGAATGGCAGGAAGGTGGCCCGACCAGCTGCAGGGATCACAATACCAGAAATTCACCCTTTCGATAGCAAAATCTCCTGAGTCTACTGGCCACTTGGGGAGGAATCAGATGCTAACATACAGGCCTAAAAAGGGCCCAGAGGACTGGGGCAGCTGGAAAAGTCAGCTGGAAAACCAACCTGTTAGAAAGAAGCGAGGAATGCATCCCTGGGAGGATGGAGGATAAAGGGGCCATCCTGAATGAGGAAGATCCACCAAGGCATCACCTTGAACGCTTCATCCTTTGGTCTGGATTTCTTCTCTTGCTCAACTACTAGCTTCTCTCAGATCCTTGGGCAAACTGAGATGGATGGCAAATGTCATTTCAGGAAGTAAACAAAGAAATGTTTGAAAAGGAGAGAATGGAACTCTAAGAAAAATATAGAGTTCATTATTTACATTCTGGGCTAGAATTTTAATATCCAGTTAAAAGAAAACAGAAACTACAGAGAATTGCAGAAGTGAGAGCAGAAACTAGTATTATTGTTTAGTTCCCCAACACCTGGCACTGTGCCTGGCATACAACAGCTTTAGGTATAAATGACGTGTAGTACACTGCACAAGTTTGTAAGTTTGGACATATGTACAAGCCCATGAAACCATCACCATAATCAAGATGCTGAACACATCCATCACCCCCAGAAGTTCCTCCCACCCCAGGCTCAGGCAGCTGTAATTCTGATTGCAGTCATGTTACATCCCCACCAGCGGTGCATGAGAGGTCCGGCTCCTCGAGGTCCTCGCCAACAACTGGTACGGTTGAAGCCTTTTTAATTTTAGCTGTTCTATAGTTGGGCAGTGTTATCTCATTGTGCTTTTAATTTGCATTTTCCTAATGACTAATGATGTCTTTTCATGTGTTGATTGCCTATCCATATAACTTTTTTGTTCAAATCATTTGCTCATTTTCTTTAATTGGGTTGTTTATCTTGTTACAGTATTGAGTTTTCAGAGTTCTTTATATATCCTGGATACAAGCCCTTTATTATAAATATACGATTTGCAAGTATTTTCTCCCAGTCTGTGTCTTCTTTTCATTCTCTTATAAATATCTTTAAAGAGCAGAATTTTGATGAAGTCCAATTTACCCAAGTTTTCTTTTATTCAATGTGTTTTTGTTATTGTTCTAGGAAATCTCTGCCCAACCCAAAGAAACTTTTGGGTGTAGTGGATCTGTTCATTACCTTGACTGTAGTAATGTTTACACAGATGCATACAAAGATTTTCTGCTGTTTCTGTCTAAAAGTTTTATGGTTTTATGGTACTCCTGGGTCTATGATTCATTTTAGGTGAATTTTTGTATAGAATATGTATGAGGTACAGACTGAAGTTTTGGGTTTGTTGTTGATGTTATTGATTTTGCTGTTTTGCATATGGATTATTTCCACATCATTTTGTTGAAAAGACTATCCTTTCTCCAGCAAACTATTTCTTTACACTTTTGTCAAAATCACATTCACTTTTGATCAAAAAGCAGAACTCTCAAAAAAGGCCCTCGCTGACAGCTGCTAAAATATAAAACATGCATCCTCTTTGATTCAGCAACTCCAATTTTATCAGTTCCATCTAAAGAAATACAAGCACAATGATAGTGTGCAGATCCTTATAACAGTATTATTTACGGGAGGAAAACAACAAAAAAAAATGGGTACAACCCAAATATTCCCTGATACAGGAAGGACTGGATAAATTACAGTCCAGTTCCACCACAAAATTTTTTTTTTTTTTTTACGATACGCGGGCCTCTCATTGTTATGGCCTCTCCCGTTGCGGAGCACAGGCTCCGGACGCGCAGGCTCAGCGGCCATGGCTCACGGGCCTAGCCGCTCCGCGGCATGTGGGATCTTCCCGGACCGGGGCACGAACCTGTGTCCCCTGCATCGGCAGGCAGACTCTCAACCACTGTGCCACAAGGGAAGCCTCACCACAAAATTTTATGTAGGGAGTAAAAGGAATGAGTTGGGGCTACATGTACTGACCAGAAGAGATATCCAAGAAACATTCTGTAAAGTGAAAAAAATTACAGAGTTTTATATGTATAATGATTATATTATTTAAACAAATGAGAAAAACCTAAATATGTATCTATATATTTGTATGTGTTTTCAAAAACCTAGGGAAAATTATGGGAAAAAAACTAACAGACAGATCACATGAGTTTCCTTCATGGGCAGAATTGAGAATGAGAACAAGATTATCAACTTCTTGGTACCCTAAGCAGATATTATTTTGTAATTTTTGAGTCAAATCAAGTCTAAACTAGTAGCCATAAATTTGCCATGCAGAGGATATGCACCCTACTCCATTACACATCTGTACCACCACTTGGAAAAAAAGTGGGGTTTTTTGGTGGTTGGTTCTAGTAAGGAGAAATATTTTGGTACATGAGGGATAACCCCCCCAAAAAAATTCCACACTAAGTATTATAGGTTGAATTGTGTCCCCAAAAATTTCATATGTAAAAGTCCTAACCATTAGTACCTCAGAATGTGACTTTATTTGGAAATAGGATCATTGCAGATATAATTAGTTACATTAGAACGAGATCATACTGGATTAGGGTGGGCCCCTAATCCGATATGACCGGTATCCTTATAAGAAAGGAAATTTGGGGCTTCCCTGGTGGCACAGTGGTTAAGAGTCCGCCTGCCGATGCAGGGGACACGGGGTCATGCCCCGGTCCGGGAAAATCCCACATGCCGCGGAGTGGCTGGGCCGGTGAGCCATGGCCGCTGAGCCTGCGCGTCCGGAGCCTGTGCTCCGCAACGGGAGAGGCCACAACAGTGAGAGGCCCGCGTACCATAAAAAAAAAAAAAAAAAAAGAAAGAAAGGAAATTTGGACACAGAGAAAAACACATGGGGAGAACACCATGCAAAGCTTCAGCTGGAGTGAAGCTGCCACAAGCCAAGGAATGACGAAGATTTGCAGCAAACTACCGGAACCTGGGAGGGAGGCATGGAAAAGATTCTCCCTCACGGCCCTCGGAAGCTATTGACCCTTCACGCAACCTGATTGGAGACATCCATCCCCTGAACTATGAAACAGTACATTTCTGTTGCTTAAGCCACCCAGCTTGTGGTACTTCATTAGAGCAGCCCTGGGAAACTAATACACTAAGCTCCCAAGCAGTTAAACCTAAAGCAGAAAAAAAAGTAGCAATAGCCACTCATCAGCACCACGGTCCCACAGCCCCCAGGTCCGTGCCTAGGGAGCATCCTCAGAAGACACAGAAAGTAAACAGCAGTATCTACTGTCCCGCATTAGAGGTGGCTTGTACACCAGGATGCTGTACACACCTGAGGGAAAGCTGGTTCCTGATGTAAAGACATCAAAGCATGCGGTGGGCAGAAGGGGCTACAGAATCTGCGTGTTTATCCCCAGACCCACAATTACACAGAAACCGTGGGGAAGGGTTTGTCATGAAAGGATTAGGGTGGATCTACTATTAAGAAAGGATAACGATTAAGGAGCCCCTTTCTCCTGGCACCTCTCCCTCCCTCTCACATGTGCAGCATCCTTCGCTACTGAGGAAGAGAGTGGAAAGTAAAGCAGCCTTTCAAAGCTTGAGTGACTCTCAGTATCCTGCGATAAACCATAATGAAAAAGAATGTGTGTGTGTGTGTGTGTGTGTGTGTGTGTGTGTGTAGGTATAACTGAATCACTTTGCTGTACAGCAGAAATTAACACCACATTGTAAATCAACTATACAGTAATAAAATAAATTAAAAAAAAAAAAACTTGAGTGACTCTTCACTCTAAGAAATGTAAATCCAACGAGCAGCTGTGCAGCGATCCAGGCTCCTTACCCTCGTCAGGACTGGAAACCATCGTGCCGTCGTGGCTACTGTATGAAAAAGAGGAGCTGGCCCAGAAAAGCGAGTACTATGACTCCTAATGACGTTTATTTTATCTTAAAAGTGAGTTCCAGCATAGGCATGGATACGTCATTAAAATAATTTATGCAGTCACCAAGTGAAAAACAAAAACAAAACAAAATATCCAACCAGATACGAATAATCAACCAGACATGCTCTGAAGCTGTGCTGGAGGTTGATTGGAAAGGGATTCAACATCAATCTGCAGTTGTCCTTGCTGGGAAGAGGCAAATCCCAGAGGCTGGCTACCCGGGCCCCTGCAGAGACGGACAACCCAGATTGTTTGAGAATAAAACCCTGGGCCTCCCTCGGTCCTGCCTGTCTGGAAAAGTGTCACTGAGATCCTCCTTGAAGTGACTGTCTTCCACACCCCAGCCCATAATTTTAAGTACCAGCGTGAACTATCTCTTGAAGCATATTTACTTCCAGAGGCCCTCCCTTGGCAACAGGGCACACATTCCTCTCAGTGTTTGCTTCATTTTCCCAGGATGTTGACCAGAAGTAGATGAGAGAGAAAGAAGCAGCATTTAATTGTTCTCTAATGTCTGTTTTCATTATTTTTCAAATCCACCATCAACAAATTCACACTCAGCACAAAAAGCATGCTATACAGAAACACTGATTTAGTCCCAGTATATGAATGTCAGGCACACCTTAGCCTTCGGAAGAACAGTGACAGAACACAAAGGCAGCAGGTTTCACGAATGTACCAGCATGTTAGCTTCCTAGGGCTGCTATAGCACATCACCACAGACTGGGTGGCTTAAAACCACAGAAATGTACTCTCTGACAGTTCTGGAGGCTGGAAATCCAAAACCATGATGTTGGTAGGGCCATTCCCCTCCAAAAGCTCTAGGGAGGAATCGTTCCTTGACTCTTTTAGCCTCGGGTGGTTGCCAGCCGTGCTTGGCTTTCCTTGGCTTGTGGTAGCATAACTCCACACTCTGTCTCCGTCTTCGCATGGCCCTCTTCCTCGTGTTTCCTCTGTGTCTTCAAATCTCTCCTTATAAGGACATTAGTCATTGAGTTTAGGGCTCACCCTAATCCAGTATGACATCGGCTTCACTCAATTACATCTGCACAGACCCGATTTCCAAATAAGGCTACACTCACAGGTCCCAGGGTTAGGATTTCGACATATCTGTGTCGCGGGGGGTGGGGGTGGGGTGGGGGGGGAGTGGGGGGAACAGCTCAACCCATAACAATGAGTAAGACATAGAGACAGGCTCTGAATCTGACTCTTGGTCCCTTTGTAGCCATGTCAGTTAGGAAAGCCAAGGGTGCAAGTAATAAAAGACCCAACTAATACATAGGCTTCAAAGAAGAGAAGGAGGTGGTATTTTTCTCACTACTGAAACCTCCCTTATCAAATTAAGACCTCAGTCACAACACATGAGGGGAGGAGGAGGCCTGGGCTGTCTTAATGGGAAGGAATACCTCGGCAAATACCAAGTGGCATCAGTACTAAGTGAGAGAGCCTACTGTGACCCTGGTAGCATTGAAATATGCCAAAGGCACAAAGCAAGTCTGTGCTTTATCCTTGACACCATCCTATTCCAGTTCTCGCCCTGGGGGTTTGGACCTGGTGAATATTCTGATGCTTTATCACTGGAAAGCAGCTAAATTAGGATCACAACCTTTTTTTTTTTTCAGTTAACATAAAATGATAGTAACGAATTCCACGAGACTCTAAGGAGGCCTTTGGACAAATATCTCAAATATTTCTTCTTGCTCTCCTTAGATAAAGCCTCCGTTTAGATTTGTGCCCCAAGGTGGCTGAGCAAAGCACACTGCAGCCATTGAGTGCTTCTGGACTGGTTTTATTTGCTGACCACTAACAAGTCCCTAAACTGCAGCTAATTCGAGCAGTCAAAATAGCCCTGTGCAAGGGAGCCTGATGGCCAATAGCCGTGGGGCTGTCCAGTGTCAGCTGCTCCAGGATCCAATTTACGGGACAAATTCATACGGTGGAATGGGAGAGAAGGCGGGAAGAGAGAGATAATCTGGAACATCAAACAAAATGCAAAACGTTGCCTAATGCTCCAAGATAACCCAGGACAGTCAACATTAGGCAATGGGTAACCAAGGGACGGAGAGTTTTTTTTTCCCAAGACTAGCATTTTGCAAGTCACTTAGTAGAGATTTTGAACTCTCCGACCTCCGACCTCCCTTCCCCCCCAGTTTTGGTCTAAATGGGGAACGACTGCAGAAGTGATCAGGGTTATTGACAGCTTTTAAGGTCTCTAGTTTGTCAAAACTCCAGGAAAGACCCAATGATATAAGATAGCATTTTACTTCTGCGAAACCTCAAATTAATGACAAGTCCAAGTTTTCTTTAGGAAGGATAAGGCCCAATGCTTTGTGCTTGCTCAACTATGAGGGCTGAAAAGAACAGCAAAACGTAGGATCGATTTAGTGAGAAACCTGTGTGTCTGTAAGAGCAGCTATTGCTCATTTCTAAGCAATCGCTCTCGAACTCTCCGACCTCCTCCCTCCCTTCCTCCTATTTTTGGCCTAAATGGGGAGCAACTGCAGACGTGATCAGTCTTTATTGCAGTTTCAAGGTCTCTAGTTTGGATAAATGCCACGTGCTCCAGCTTAAGAGACTCTTAAATGGCACTTGGGAATTTCAGCTTGAGGACGACACAGCAGTTTACTTCCCCCAGAGATTTGGGCCACCAAAAAGAGGGTAGCCCTTGGTCCACGCAGGCAACCACACGGCTTCAACAAGAGATATGAAAGTAGCCTCTCAGCGCCGATGAGGCCACCACTGTTGCCATTCTATTTATTAATGACAACAGCACCCACATGGGTGCACCATCCTGCGGTCTCATCCTTCTAAATAACAGGAAAGCGGTGATGGAGATCCGGAGCAAACCTCCTGCTTCGAATTCCAGCTCAGTTCATGTCTGGCTGCCCAACCCTGGCCAGATCATTTAAACTCTCTGCCTTTCAGTTTCTTTATCTATAACATGGGGATAAACGCGGTTATGGAAAGTAAATGAGCTAGATAATTCAAATAAAACCCCTTAGCGTCGTGCCACACACACAGCGTGTGCTCCATAAAAGCTGGCATTGTCATGATCTGCCTCTCTCTGTTTTCCTCCTGTCAATCTGGTCTGCCAGGAAAAATGACAGATTTGCCCAGGTTTTCTCTCTGCCTGATGGGCCCAGTCTAATGGTCTCCAGCTGATCTTTTAGAAGGTTCTTCCATCTCTCTTCTCAGGGGAAAAGCGGAAGTGGGTAATGATAGAGAAATAAGTCACGAACGATCGACGCTCCAGGCCAAGGCAAGAGCTGCCCGATATGACAAGGCAGAGAAAGGGCAAGATGATCCTGGGGAAGAAGTGCTCATACCTCCTCAAATCTCCAAATATTGGTTAGGCCAAAAAGTTTGTTCGGTCAATGAATACGTTGTTCGAGAAGGTTCTTGGTGAAAATGAAAAATGTCTTTTATTTTTACTTAAAACCCAATGAACTCTTTGGCCAACCCAATAGTATTTAGTCACAAATGTAAACCTTTTTTTATCAGCCAAACATTTAACAAGAAACTAAAAGAAAGGTTCTTCAGGATCTGGTTTCCTCCTTACCCTTCTTCATTTCACCCTCTTGGAGGTTCTAAGGTACAGCCATTGACCAAAATGTGAATGAAAGAAAAAAAAAAAAAATGGTGAGGGGGAAACACGGTCCAGGCTGAGAAGCCAAAAGCCAGCTTTATTGATAAAAGTTCTGTATTTTCTGGATCTGCCATGAAGACATTTTAATTTCAGGAAAAACAGGCAAATTACTAGGACCTTTATAGAATGCCTCATGAGAAGACGGTCACACACAGATCTACTCCACAATTAGAATTTGCTAGAACTTTCTTCCATACCTTTCTACTACCACTACCACTATCTATTCCGTCCTTGTAATGACTACACGACAGGCAAGGATGCATTGATCTCCTTTGTTCCAAACTCAGTCTCCAGTCATCTTTCTCCTGCTCTCCACCTTTCCAGGGTTCCAAAAAATGTATCTGGTAGCACCCTGAAGACAGACGCTCTGGGGAAACGCACGCTCCTCATGGCTGAGCCCACACTCCTGAGTGGATGAGTCTGTCACTTCTAACGCCTCTGCCCGGCCCAACAATGAAGACAATCAGGCAACCCATGAAAATTGTAAAATATCGAGGCCAGAAGTAATCTCATCTCTATTTTGAAAAACCAACACTTAGCCTTTTTTACTGGAAAGTCCCCTTTCACTTTTCTGAAAAAAAGCCTGTTTCAAATCTGCTTCTTAAAAAATCTATAACTCTCCCGAGTCCCTCTAAGGAAAAAAGTCTGCTGTGCAAAGGAGAAGGTAAAAAGGGAAGAATTCATATTTATTCCATTTTAAAAGCTGGGATGGTAATTTAAATCTTCACATCCCCTTTGATCCTACTATATTTTGAATGGCAGAAGCTCCCAGGGAGGGCTCGAGTGGGATGTAACCAAAGTTTTGTGTTTTTTTTTATGCGTCTTTTTTTTTTTTTACATCTTTATTGGAGTATAATTGCTTTACAATGGTGTGTTAGTTTCTGCTTTATAACAAAGTGAATCAGCTATACATATACATATATCCCCATATCTCCTCCCTCTTGCGTCTCCCTCCCACCCTCCCTGTCCCACCCCTCTAGGTGGTCACAAATCACCGAACTGATCTCCCTGTGCTATGAGGCTGCTTCCCACTAGCTATCTATTTTACGTTTGGTAGTGTATATATGTCCATTCAGGGGAGGAGGTGAACTTGCCCCAGTCTGTGTGACTGAATGAGAAATTCCCCAGCTCAGCCCTGCTTGGGGCAACAGGTCACTTTGCCTGCACCGGATCTGGGTCAAACAGCAAAGCCTCAGATCGGACAATATCAGCATTCGTTCGTTTGGCAAAGAAGTGGGGTTTGATAACAGTAATCCACCCTGACCAAAGGTGCCATTTCCTGAGCAAGAGAGCGGGATACTGGACTCACATTAGTTAGAGGATGACTGTCTAGCCTAAACAAAGTTCAACCACACTCCCTCCCTGGGCCACAGACCTTTTGAACGGCATCATCTAAGAGGACCTAATAAAGTCAGTTAAGGAAAGATGTCCTTTTCTTCCCTCACCTCTTTTGTTTCTAGGTATTTGTACAAGAAATTGACTCCTTAGTCCTGTTAGGAAGCTCTGGGAACACTTCCTTGAAGCATTCTCTTCACTCAAGCTCATCTAAGTTAGAATGTTTGCATTAAAAATGAATGTGGAAAAAAACCAATGAGGTGGTATGAGAAAGTTAAACAGATCTGTGTAAGGAGGGTGGGGCTTTGACTCTCTTACAGACTGGGATTCATCATTATTTCCCCATCGAACACGCTTTCCATTGCATTTCCATGGCCACAACATCTGGGCACGTGAAGCATCCCATTCACTGAGGAATCGGAAACCAATGTTCCTATACAGTGGTGCCTTGAGGGCAAAAAAGGGGAGAAAAAATCGCAGACGGGAAACAGAGCCCAAGTGACAAAAATAACCACAAGGAATGTAAACAAAGTATCATTACAAGCAACTCACTCACCACGTCACCCTCAACAGCTCCCTTCCCCAGAAGCAAAAAATAAAAACATACAAATCGTGTTGTAAAGAAGAGCCAAGCTGCTATTAGGGAAGGAGCCATGAATACGAAGATTTTCCTCCATGTGGCTCACTTTTATAATTGCAAGGCTTGAGATATACTTTTAAAAGAGAACCAGGTCTGGCTGCTAATTTAAATTAGGGCAGCAGGAAGTTAAGCCCTGTGTCTATAAGTATCTTCCAATGGTGACTTGATCTTAGTCAGTGACTAGGCATGTTTACTTGAGCTTTCAAAAGCCAAAAACGCCTGCTCTTTCAATCTGACACTTCAAAATGAAACAAATGCATTGCAAATGCACACTGTAATACACCAGGCTCATGCCAAATGCACATGTGTACATTTCACAGAAGAGCCAGGACATTTCTAGCGAGGAACGATCGCCATGCGGAACGCAAGCCAGAGCTAGCTCCTGCCAAGGGTCACGTGCTGTGGAGCACACAGGAGTCCCTACATGAAACAGACCGGTAGAAATAACTTCAAGAGACAAAAATCTACAAACTCTGCAGAGGCACGGATCCCCAGGCCATAAAAGCCATCCCCAGGAATTCTGACCTCACCTCTCTAAGGACCTCCAAGAGCTTCTCTCCTCACTTGGATGGGAAGCCCTCCACCCCTGCTCAGTCACTCCTTCCTTTAAAATAAATTCACCACCCTGAACTGAAGGAAAAATGCACACGTAAAACTGGTAACTGATGCCAGTGCTGAAATACATTTACATCACCTTTGGCCAATCATTCAGAGCCCAATATTGACTCTCTTAATAAGAGGAGAGAGTTAGGAGGCTGGTCACCCACCTCCCTATCTTCAAGGCTAAAGATCTCTTTTCTTGTTCAGTCCGTTTGAGACCCTAGGGGATGGGCCTGGTGTCTCAAGCTCTTACTGTGAACCACTCCCCCCAGACTGCAGGCCCAGGAAGGCTTGGAAAGGGGTTGTGAGGCATCTATTTCTGCTAAAAGCAATGCCCTCTGCAGGTTAATCCTCAGTATGAGAACTCACAGGCAAAGGTTAGACTCTCCTAGCATCTGAGAGACAGTCTGTGTTTGGCCCTTTGAATTTTCATTGAGAAACCTCCAAAGCCAGTGAAGGCTCCTGGCCTCCACTGACCGAAGTCTTCAGATGCATTCAGCTTCCAACGGTGCTGTATTTTACCACTTAAACACTTCTTCAAAGTTTACTATGAAACAGTGTGGCTCTAAGCCTGCCAAAAGTTTAACTGCAGGATTCAGTGGATTTTATCTGGCAGAGTAGCTGCCCATCCTCCTGAGAACATTTTCCAGCGAAGCCAGTCAATCAAACCTTGCAGTCAGGGTGATTTCGGGGTCCCGAGTGTCACTGAATGAGCTCCTCTCTGAAAACGCCCCTCTTTCTCACTTTGACCGCCTTCCCATCTCCCTGGCTTCAGAATCCAAAGTAAAAGCAGTTTGGCATTTCAGTAGACAGCAATGAAAAACTTTTCACGGGATGACCCAGGGCATAACTATTCCTGGCTGAATTTAACTTTTGATTTTCAAATATGTAGGGGAGCTTGGGTTCAGGGGAGACGAAGGGAGAGCTCCAACAAATAGGAGAAAATAAAATAGAATAAGCAGCATACCATGACCAAGCCAAACCAAGCTTGATATTTCCAAATTATATTGGCAAACGAATGCTTTCTCAAATCATTTGTTCTGTCTTTCCTGGAGACAAAAAGGAAAAAAAAAAATCTGGATGCAAAATTCCTAACCCCAGACCAGTAAATTGTGTCAGTGGAATGCATTCTAAAATTGCTGGTCATAAAGTCCAACGTTATATATACCTATAGGCAACTAACCCCCAAGGCAAAAGTTGCGCCGCCCGAAGCAATGCGTTCGTCAATTTCATCACCCCCCTCACCCCGGCCAGGTGCCCGGCGCTGGGTTAAGCCGACAGCATCAGGTTCTAATCCTTGCGTTCACACACGATCGCTTTGGGCAAATCCTTGGCAGTGGTCAGACGCGCTACCTCTGCTCCTCCGGTGCGAGCACCTTCTCCTCCAGGCTGGCCCCCGGTCACCCGGTGCCCCTTACCTGCAGGCGCTCCGTGGCCGGCTGCCACATCTTCCAGCGGCGGGGTCTGGCAGAGGAGACGCTGGCGAGACTCTGTCGATGGCGCCGGGGGGCGAGGGGCTGGGGGGCGAGGGGCTGCGGTGCCGCTTCACATCTGGGGTGGGCGTCCGCGGGATGTGCTTCCAGGGGCCGGCGACCGCCGCGGGGTGGGCGCTGGGGGGCTGCGAGCGGGGGGAGGCGGCGCGGCGCTCGGCTGCCGGCAACTTGTGGGCACGGCCGCGAGCCGCCTGTCCTGGCGCAGCTGCGAGAGGACTGCGCAGCTCCGCCCGGGCCCACGAGCGCACGGCGACGGCGGCGGCGGCGGCGGCGGCGGCGGCGGCGGCCGCTCCCTCCTCCTCCCCCGCCGCCGCCGCCCGGACCTGCGCGCTCTGAGCATGCCCGGGGCCGGCCCCCGCCCGCCCGGGAACCCGCATCCCGGCCGCGGGGGACCCCGAATCCCGGCGAGGGGAGTGTGCGGAGGCCAGAACCGGCGGCCCTGCTCCCCGGGGGAGCCCCGGGTGGAATGGGGTCTGGGCGAGGGAAGAGCCTGGAGAGGGGGGGCTTCCTGAAGCCAGAGCCCATAGCCCTCTCTGGGGTCTCAGTCTTCCTGTCAACAGGGATCTCCGAATCGCCTGGGTCTTGACGGGGGCACTGTGCTGGGCCACGGAATTCCATTCATTCCTTCCACTGGAGTTAACTGAGCATCTATTAGGCTCCAGCCCCTGTGCTGGATTCTGAGCATACAGTGGCACAGAACAGAAGACAAGAGAATGTTCCTCGTCTCCTGAGCTTCATTCTACTTGGGGGAGACAGTCAGTGACAGAGGAAACACCTGAAAGGGCGCTAGGTCAGGTGGTGAGACATCTTGGCAAGAAAATAAAACAGGGGTGATGGGTGAAGAAAGGGAGAGGAGAGCTTCTTTGAGGGGGGCCCAGGGATGTCTGGGGTAGGAGGGAAAGATGGACCAGGTGAGAGATGACATGCGGGGCAGAAGACTGGGGCTCCTACACCTGGGTGAGGAAGGTAGCACAAGATCCCCCACCCTCCATCCACCCTGAGATCTGCCAGGTGCCTCAGGAAGCTCTGTGAACCCAAAGATAAGCCAAGGGCCACCCTGGGCTCCCAGGCATGGAGGGTGGTGTGGGCCACTGTGAAATAATTATCTTTCCTAAAGAAGCCCAGCTCCTCCCACCCTCTTGACAGCTGGCCAAGGTGAGTATGAACATTCCCATCATTTGGATGACACAAATGAGGCTTGCGGAATCTAGGTGACCATTCAAGTCACACAGCCAGTGAGTGGCTTCGAGATGACTTGGAGGCTGGGGCTCTTACCCTGCTCCTCTAACTGCTCTGCCGTGGGAAAAGGGCAACGTTCTGGGGCTGGAGGCTGGGAGAGCTTGGCAGGATGGGGAGGCTAAGCTGATTCTGGAGGCTGATGAAGAGGGTGGGAGGAGAAGTGGTGGGAAACGCTCAGGGACAGAAGGAACAGATAGAGGGGGAGGACCACACCATCTGTGTGGGGAGCCCAAGGCTCCTGAGAGATGGGGCCCACGGAGCAGCGGGGACTGGCGGGGGAAGGGTCCCCAGGGCATACCACACTGCAGGTGCACCGCCTGAGTCCTGAGCTACTCGGGCACTACTGAAATCAACACCCCACGTCTGGAAGGATCTGCCCATGGTCATGCACAGGTAGAGTGATTTCCAGATATCAGAGCACTCAGCTCACCAGACCCTCCCAGAACTCTCCAAGGGACAGAAACCCTCATCTCCCAAGGCTTGGGGAGCACAAGATTCACAGAGTCACCCAGAGGAGAGTCACATAGTGGCAGTGCCTATCCAGGGCTCTTTTCCAGGGCTCCGGATGGCTTCTTCCACACCACACAGTTGCTGGTTGGTGCCACCCACCCAGGCAGGTCCAGACCCTCAATGCCCTAGGAGCCTCCAGCAAAGCCACAGAGATGCTTCTGAGAGGCTGGTCTCTATCTCCCCTGATGACCACGGGACTCTCCCATTCCTGCCGGAAAACCACCAAGACTTTCTCAGCTACTTCCCCAGTCCCTGCTACCTGCTCTGGACCTACCAGTAAATCCCTTCTGATGAGGGGTTGGTATGTCAGCCCTACATGGAAATACATCTCAGATGCTTGGTCATGTGGTCTCTGTTTTGAGATGATATTTTTACTTTTCCAATAACTCTTCATGCACACTTCCCACACCTAGAAAATTCCTGCTGACAATAATAGACCTTCTCAGCCTCCTAATTCTCTTTTTATAAAATCCTAAAGCAAAAAGAGATGCACTTCATTACGAAAATCTAGAAAATCCAAATGTGCATATTAAACCTCTCAGGAAGCTAAAACAGGACTATTCAGTTGCCAGGGATGTCTTCCGACTTGAGCTTTGAAACCATCCTTGGTTGCAGATGCTTCCGTGGAAAAGTGATTTTGTTTTAAATAGCAGCGGGATGAGATAACGGCCTAAATTCAAATTGCATTAGAGCGTTAAATCCTGTCTTCTCACCACCTCCAAGTGTAATTAATTGTTATGACTCAGTAATACAGCTTTTAGTTCAGAGTATGATGCTATTTAAGGAGAAAAGGCTTCAGCTCTGTAGAGATTGCTTTCAGTTACTAGTCCCACGTTGCAAACATATTTGGTAAAGTAGTGTTTAAACTCAAAGGACACTCCTGTTTTCATTACCTTTATGCCGGGAATCAGGACACTACGTCAGGGGAAATGAGAGTGGAGGTGGAGCCTGGTAGAAGGTGACAAAAGGAACAACCCTCCCACCTTCAGTTTTGCTTCCAAGCCTTCCCATTCAGGAGGAACCTGTAATAGAGGGTGAATGCAATAGAGACATCTACTGGTCAGAGCCAGGACGTGCATCCTGATCGCTCCCAGTCCCGTTGTGGGACGTGGCAACCTCAACCTCCACCTCCTGGTGAGTCTGAAAGTGTAAACAGGTTTGTTTTGAGCAAGGAACAGCTGCTGAAATAAGCAGGAGTTGTTTTGGAGCAATGAGTAGAAATATTAGGCACATGAGTACGTGCATAATTTCATGTGCTTAATCTCCTGTAATTATCTAAGCAGGTCTAATCTTATTAATAAATACCATTTCAAGGAAAAGGACCACACACACACACACACACACACACAAATTGGCAAGGCCAAGGTGAATTATAAACACAACGTTTTGTCCAGAAAAAGAATTCCAACCATCCCCAGAAAGTTTTGTAAGCCAAATTTAATCTAGTTCATGATTCTGAGTCTTAAGGTAAGCAACCTAGATGTCTACATCAGGAGAATGGTGAATTAAATTATGGTCCAGCATATCACAGAAATATTAAAATATTAGGCAGCCATTAAAGAGGATAATTATGAAGCTGCATTGCAGCTTTAAAATGATTATGATATGATTATAGATTTGTTTAAGCTTCAGTGTACATAATTTTAATACATTTATAAAATATGTATCAATTTCAATAAATATGGGAAAGGACCTAGGACAATAAGGGTACAGGCTGAATCCCAGCCTTTGAACTAGGTGAGGGCTTTTGGCAAGTCATTGACCTAGCTGAGCCTCAGATTTCTCATCTGTAAAAAGGGTGATAATATTACATAGTACTTAGAGTTATTGGAGGCCATGAATGAGTGAATGTGTGCAACATGCCTGGCACATAGTAGGTGTGCAGAAAACTTTAGTTTTCATCCCATTACTTTTCTATTACAGAATGATCAAATTCTCACAAAGTGGCCTATGTTTCCTGTGGTCCAATCATTTCCATTTGGAATGTTTGTGGACTTCAATTATTTGATTTAGTTTTTCACATAAAAGTGATAAACCATATTAAAGTTCATTTCCATTTTTAATTTAATCAGACTGTGACATTTATTATGGTCGCATGTTTAGCAGAGCAAGTATTGGAAAGCCCTTCTGGTATCATTAATTTCATTTCAAAATCACAAAAACAGCTGTAGATGAGCCATATAGAAAATTCATTAAACCTCCCTATAGTGATGGAGCCAATGGCTCTTGTCCCTATGTAGTGATAGGTATTTATAAGGGTGTTCAGATAACCCTTTCCCTCCCTCAAAAGGAAAACTTCACAGTTGTCTTTGCAAACTGGGTTAAAAGGCAAATGGGGCAGGACTACTTAATACCCAGGACATGTGTTGTCATTCTCCTACTCAGGACCTCCTCATACCCTCACCAGCCTTAGAAAAGTGGCAGATTATTTTCAAAGGTGGCCACAAACATTCTGCTCCTCTCAGAAGCCATGCCCTTTGCAGTGTGGCTTGCCCATTTCTCCCTTCATGAGATGGAATTTGTCTGCAGCCTTTGCATCTGTGTTGGATGTGTGACTTGCTTTGATCAATACAACGCATCAGAAGTGACATTGTGGCATTTCCAAGCTTGGGTCACAAAACACCTTGCAGCTTCTCCTGTCACCCTCTTGGAACCTGAGGTCATGGCGGGAAGAAGCCCAGACTAGCCTCTTTGAGATGATGACCCTGTAGAGGGAAGCCAAGCCAAAGTGGCAGCACATGAGTGATCTGATAGCTCGGTCACACCACTCAAAGACAGCAGCCACAAGCGTGACCCAGGTGAGGCCAGCAGAAGAACCACTCAGCTGAGCACAGAATTGCTGACCCACAGAACCATGAGAAAATAATATGGTTGTATTTTTTTAAGCCCTAAGTTTTGGGGTGACTTGTTAGGTGGGGTAGATAATTGATACAGAAAGCATCACTAATACATGTTAGTCTCCTACTAAACCTTACATCTTTCTCAGTATTTCCTGATTTATCAGAGTTGGCACAAACATGAAGCCTCATAGTCTGACATAAAGACTTATTTCCTTTTTTGCTTGTTTTACTCTTGCTCTCCCAATTCCCTAGTGCACACCCTTGTCCTACTCTCAGATTGTGTGACCCATGCTGCCAAGCCATGCCTGCTAATTTTTCTAGTAAGTCCTTCTGAAAGGAAGATGGGAATTGGGCTGTGCTCCAACCATATTATGATCAAGGTAGATTCTTTCTAACACAGTTTGCAATGAACATGAAGGTACCTGCTTTTTCATAGCCCTTCTCATTCTCTCTGAGACACTGTCTTCATAAAAAACATCCTGCCCATCTTTGTAGATCAGTAAATACAGCTCCTTTTCCAACTAGAGCCTGGGGAAGCTGAGAACAGCATGGAGGATGGTGCTCAGATCTGTTTCCACCACATTTAGCCCAGAAAGGGGCAACTCTGTACTCTTCTTGTTCTTTGTAGCCTGATTTCTAAGGGTCTTCGTTGCCCTGTACCTCCATCTTGACTCACTGATTACCAATATGATCCCAATACTCTCTTATGGGGACTGGTGTGAAGCCACAGCTTCTGCTATCTTCCCACCTCACCACTTCTCCACCTGACCTGATTTCACACCAAACCAATCTTTCTTTGCTTCCATTTTTTTCACTCTCTCTTTCTTCCCACTTCCATCATCGAAGCCAAGAATTACTGTCCTCAAACCTATAGGAAATGTGCCGGCCATAATTGGTAGAAATTAGGTTATCTAGAAAAGAACATCCACAAAAAGAAAGATACTTCTGGATCTGTCTTGGCCTTTGCCTAACTTGAAGCCCAGGTGCACTTCTGCAAGTAAAACCTGCTCTGTTGGACAGGGCAACCCTTCTTGCCGAGATTCAGAGACCATTGGGGAGTGGTAGAGATCAAGTCAGTGGTCCTGTGGATGGAGAACTGGGAGTGAGGTAAAGAGGAAACTGAATCTTCACCTTTAACAAACTACGTGAAATTGCAGGTAGAGCTGCAGAAACCATGGCTCTATTTTCTGTGTTCTTTTTTTACTGGTCATATTGTAAGAGGAAAAGAAAAGGGGCAGGAAATCATCAATGACCTCTCTGAAGTGTAGACGACATTCAGGAATGATTTGTTGGTAATGGTGTAGTGGATGTTCTGATGTACCATCCTCCCCCTCAGGATCACTGTGTTTATGGCCTCAGCAGAGGGGAGTGTGGGCCAAGGTTGGGAATGTGAGCCAATGGCCCGCGGCTGAGTCCCACTCTCGGCATTGCCTTTAGCCAAAGGAAGCCAACTTGCCCAATATATACCCTCCCTATGGGCAGCCCACTTCCAGTGTGGGGTTCACAGACCTCAACGGGAGACAATTGCAGGAAAACATCCCAGCATCTCCTGTGGGATCAGCCAAAGCCTTGCTTGAAGCCGCCTCACAATGCAACCTCTCTTCTTGGCCAAACCTGTTTGCTTTCAAACTCTAAAGTGGGAATTTGGGAGCCAGACCACCCACTGGATGACAATAGACAGAGTACCAATCATCTCTGGACGCTGTCACTGGGGGGCTGTTAAAACTGTAACTGGGGGTGAATGAAATGGGATACAAATGGAAGGGAATGTGCTGATGGATGCAGTGTCTCGGGCATTAGAGTGTTTTAAGGGAAACAGTAATTACAAGGATTACGGAATCAGATGGCTGTTGCTGAGTGTTGCGGATGCATTGGAGAAAGACAAAGAAATACAGCTGGTGATTATGGCCAAGGTGCCTCCTTCCTGGCATGTAAAGAGACTCACATTTCCTGCATCTAAATGGTGGAGAAAGCTGAGGATCAGACCCGGGAATGAGTTACATGTGGAGTAAAGCTCCAGGAAGATTGAATTCTCCACTCCAGAAAGTGCTGTGCCAAGTTCAGGACTCTGATTGGGAGGGAGAGAGACCCTGAGGCTTGAGATGAGAACACAGATTGATGGATGCCTTTGGAGATCTTGAATGCCCAGATTCCATGGCCCCTCTGAACTAAGAGAAGTGCTGCTCTCCTTGCTCAAGATGTGTTAAACTCTGCTTTGCAAAGTAACTATTTTAATGTAATTGACTTTTAGAGGACACTGCATGCCACAAAAGCAGAATATACATTCTTTTTAAGTGCACGTGAATATTCACCCATATAGGTACAGCATATACTCATATACTGCTCCATAACATAAGCCACAGTAACTTTCAAAGAATTGAAATCATATAGAATATGTTCTCTGGCCATAACAGAATTAATTTGAAAATCAATAACAGAGAAATGCCTGGAAAATCTACAAATATTTGAAATTACACTACACACTGTTAAATTATGTGCGGATCAAAGACGAAATCACAAAGGACATTTTAAAATATTTTAACTAAAGAACAATGAACATCAGCCTATCGAAATTGTTGCATGCAGCTAAAGCAACCTTAAGAGAGGAATATATAGTCTTAAAGGCTTATATTTAGAAAGGAAACATGTGTAGAATCAATTATCTAAGCTTCTACCTTAAGAATCTGGGAAAAAAAAGTGGAGTCACTGGGACTCTCCAACATTTCTGCTGGGATTATAAAATGGAGCAACCATCTCAGAAAACAGTGTTACAGTTTCTTATAAAGTTGAATACATGCTTATGGTATGACTCAGCAATTTCACTTCTAGACATATACCCAAGAAAATGAAGACCTATGTCTACACAAAAACTTGTACACAAGTGTCTACAGCAGCTTTACTTATCATAAGCCAAACTAAAAACAACCAAATATCAATCAGCAGGTAAATGGTTGAACATATGGTTTATCCTTACAGTGAGATACTTCTCAGCAGCAAAAAAGAACACGCTAGAACATGCAGCAACATGGAGGCTCTTAAAAATGCTCTACTGAGCAAAAGAAGTCAGACACCAAAGAGTATGCATTATATATTCCATTTACATTAAGTTCTAGAAAAGGCAAACCTTACCTGTAGACGTATAATGACAGAAAGAAAATCAGTAGTTTCCCAGTTGGGGGTGGGAGGACAGTAATTGAAATCAAATGGATATGAGGGAACTTTCTGGCATGAAGTATTCTATCTGTGGTAGTGATGAGTCAAAACTCATCAAGCTGTATACTTAATACATGTGCATTTTATTCTATGTAAATTAGACCTCAAAAGAGTTTAATTTTGTTTTTAATTTAAATGATAGCTGTTGCCCAACTACTTCTGATTCCACATGCCCAGAAATCTGCAGTCAAGGGCAGGATTTACTCTGCTGCAGAAGTAATTGACCTGAATTATCAAGAGGAGTTAAGGCTACTCTTACAGGTGGGGACAGAGAGGGATAAATCTTGGTGTCCATGTGTCTCAGGGTGTCTCTGAGAACTCCTCTGCCCAGTTTTAAGAGTAAATAGACAAATGCAGCAATGGTGGCCTGAGAGGGACTTGGTGATCAGGAGCTGAGATTCCCGCAAGTGTGATGGTCTCGGTCATCTCACCAATAAGCCTCTAAGCCCAGCTGAGTGGCCAGCCCAGGATGAATGGATCTGGAACAGGTTGTAGTGGAGGGAAATGATGAGCATCAGCTGGGCCTTCACTCCAGGTGCATTGACGCAGCTGTACTTGGTCCCACTAACCTTTCTCTGGTGGCTTCTCCAGGGCAAGAGACCTATCAGAAACCTGGAGGTGCTATTCCCAAGTGGAGTGAACTTACTGGGAAGGAAGTCGAGCTGAGCCTCATAGGGGAGGTCGGTAGTGGACGCTGTGTGCACAGAATCCCCGACATTACTCCTTCCACAGCTGGGTCCTGCTCTCCACTCTGCCCTCAGCCAAAGGAGGCTGACTTGCCCAAGGCTGTGGCCCCTCCCTGGGACAGTCCCCGGGCAATGACCGGTTGATGCAGGGATACAAAGGTCTATCTCTATGTGGGGGGTTGGGGGAGCCTCTGAAGAACCATCCCAGCTCCATCGCTCCCTCCAGGTTCAGCCAAGGTTCTGTTACAACCCCATCACTGTTCAGCATCTTCCTTGGCCCAGTCCCGCTTCCACCCCCTCCAGGCATGGCTCCCTAGAGAACGTCCCAGCAAACCCCCTGCAAATAAACCTCTGCTTCAGAGTCTGTCTCCCAGAGAATCTGACCTGAGATGTGAGACAACCTTGGAGTTACAAAAGGGTAAAAATGTGGATTCCATGAAACTGATTTCCTCTTGCTGCATATGCATTAGCCCTTATTGCTGGGGTGGTATCACCAAGTCCTTTCCTGAACAGACAACTCTTTCTGCCCCCCTCCTTTCCCTCACCACACAGTATCCAGGACCCAATTCAATATTTCACAGATAATATTTCTGGAAGCTTCCAGAGATTTACATTTTTATATGATGTGCCTCTAACACTGTCCTATTTTATGTTTTCAAAACAATTCATACTATTTGCTTTTTTTTTAATCACAGGAAACATCTCTGTTATTTAATTACAATGAAAAACATGAATTTCCAAGGTCTTTAAAGGAAGCAGTAAAGGGAATAGCCAACAAAAGGTTAGTATTGCTGGTAGGAGTTTTGGGGGGATGGCTGCTCTGTAATGGGAATATTTTTGATTACATGTACTTGTAATCATATAGATTCAAGTTACAAAAGAGAATCTTCCTGGTGCTCACTTCTAGAATAAGGAGAGAAATAGTGATAATGTTGTCTAATCGCCCTGAGAGATCATCAAAATCCCACTGTATCACAGGCTTACTCACGGACCCCTGGGACAGTGGATGCACCATGGCAGCAAGATCCTTTGGTAATGAGACTATCTTTTGCAAATGCAGAAAGCTGGACAGTAGTTGCTACCTTCAACCTGTTACCAACACAAGCTTCCAGAGAAATTAAAAGACTTTTAAGGTTAACCATGAGGATTTCCTCATCTCATAAACTGTAAGAGCAATGAAGCACTAACCTCTAAAAAGTCACTAGGAAAAACAACCTTCATTGTTTGTGTTTGATTATAAAAAGTCATACATGTGGAATTTTTAAAAGTTGGAAAAATGCAGAATATTATCAGGAAGAAAAGAAATATTTCACATAATTCAGTCAAACAAAGAGTGCCATTTTTTTTACATTTGGAGTTGTTCTTTCTAGGCATCGAGACAGTTAAACAGATAGAAGAATAATTAATATAAATATTTAGCTTAGTTTATACTATATATGCAATTCTGAACCCTGCCCTTTTCCCTTCGTGCTGTACGCTGTACTCGGGTAAATACTCTTCAGCTGAAGCCCTGCAGAGGCTAAGCCTGCACAGGCCGATTGAGTAGAACTCGCCCTCGAGATGCAACATTACAGAACCCGCCCTGGAGATGCAACATTACAGTCCCATTCTGGGAGTTACCATTCACTTCTGGACACCCTGACACATAGACAAACACAATACCAGAATATTAACTTATAATAATATTTTCCCAATATTATTCTGCCTGTCTTTTCCAAAATATTCCCGTGTTTATTTCTCCTAGCTAAAACTCCATTCCATTCAAAGTGGGAAAAGTAAAGAACAGAGCTGAGCATACCATAAGATCTCATGAGGTCAGAAAGGTAACCTGGCTCTGGTAGCTAAGACATCTGTTTGGAGCAGGGTTGGTCCCCTCGTCATTCAGAAAAGAAACAAAGGAGAGCACCTTGACCACCTTCTTTCCACCTGACCACTCAGGTTTCTCTGCTTCCTCTAACTCAGGGTTTTCGACCCATTTTTCATAGATGTGAAGTCAGTTTAGTGAGTCATGATCAGCATTTAAAAAAATAAATGGGATCAGAAAGAGAAGAACAGAAAATATCAAAGAGGCCACACATACTAAAGGTAAGTACTGCTTCATGAAACATGTGTTTTGGCTGTATGTGTGTGTGTGTTTGTGTGTGTGTACGCATCCAAGCATGTGTGTGTATACATAGCACACCATGAAGTAAAATGTATTCCTACTGTGCGTCATGAAAGACATTCTCTAACATCTTTCCCCCATAGTCTGCACAACAGTTGAAAGATACCTCTTTCAAAAGAGTATTACAGGGCTTCCCTGGTGGTGCAGTGGTTGAGAGTCTGCCTGCCGATGCAGGGGACCTGGGTTCGTGCCCCAGTCCGGGAAGATCCCACATGCCACGGAGCGGCTGGGCCCATGAGCCATGGCCGCTGCGCCTGCGTGTCCAGAGCCTGTGCTCCTCAACGGGAGAGGCCACAGCAGTGAGAGGCCTGCGTACCAAAAAAAAAAAAAAGGGTATTACAGGCTGTCAGACATTCCCACCACCCCCCAGGTCCCCTGCTTCCCACCCTCACACACACACACAGACCACCTGTCTCTATCCCCCAGCTTCATTCCTATCTGTGGTTTTAAGGATAAGGATGGGAATAAAGATAGAGGCAAATATAGCCCCCCAAATAATTTAAGGCAAGGAAAAAATAACAAAGAAGTAAATCAACCAAATTATTGGTAACGGCTCTCTCTAGATCAGCCGTCCCCAACCTTTTTGGCACCAGGGACCGGTTTCGTGGAAGACAATTTTTCCACGGACGGGCGGCAGGGCGGAGTTCAGGCGATAGTGCCAGCGATGGGAGAGCCGCAGATGAAGCCTCTCTCCATCACCCGCCACTCACCTCCTGCTGTGCCGCCTGGTTTCTAACGGTCCAGTTAGGAACTACCAGTCCGCGGCCCTGGGTTGGGGACCCCTACTCTAGATGATGTTTTGCCTCCATAGGCAATTTTTACTTTTGTCTTTCACTTGTTCTATACTCTTCTCAACATTCTGTAGCAGGTAAAAACTCAAGCTCCAGAATCAGACAGACCTGGGTTCAATTATGTGCCCAAAAACTCGCCAGAGACTAAAACCATAAAAACATTCCCACTATATCTGTAAATTAACGCAAATCAATGCAGATAAACAGAACGTTCCATGATTTTTATAATTTTGAATAGTTTTATTTTAGGTCCCATTGTCTCCCACTGACAGTACATAAACTTTGAACTCTCATGCCTGTTCCCATTGAGATTGTTGCAGTCGCATTCACTCTTGCTTCTCTGGGACCACCTACAGTGAGTCAACTTTTTCATCTTCCTTCTCTGATATCTAATTTTTCATTGGAGCTAAAAGTCAGATTTTAGAACCTTGCATTAAATTAAGGGATGTAGTGGCCATATTCCTACAGTTTTAGTCTCTGGTGAGCTTTTCAATATTAAGCTTCAGGGCTGATATCCATCACTGCACAATTTTGAGATATTTTTCCTGAAAAGGCTCATTAATAGTGGCAAGAGTATATAGCAAGAGAGCTCCTACAGTTTTTCCACAATATATTCATTAATTCATATATTTCATAAACATCCCTTCCGTCTTCAATAATCAGAACGCCGTGACATCATCATGAAATGTAAGAAAGCTTAAGGTCTTCAGACATCCACACCAATGTGTGTGGAGTCTAGGACTGGGTACTACCTCCAGCCCTGCCGCTGTGTGACTTTGAGAAAATCACTTCATCTCTCCTAGATTCAATTCTCCCATCTGTAAAATAAATTATTTGGATTTGTTTACCTCTAAGCTTTGTTCCAGTTTTAAAATTTTATTATTCTCTTCTTTGGCTAATGATCCCATTAAAACTGTATAATGTGGTACATCAAAAACACTAATAGAATTCTCTAAGACCCATGCCTGTTTCAAATTTTTTCACCATCATTCAAATCTATTTTTAGAGCAGGAAGAGCTGTGTGATTTGCTCTTTAGGGATCCCTAACACCAAATAGGGTGCATATACATGGGACAGGGTGAGGAAGGGTAAGAGGAGTGGGATAGAAGTTATTTTAATTCTAATATGTTGGTGTAGTGCAGATGAGGTATTAAAACAGGTAACCTCATCTCATAAAACAATGATTCTTGGTGCTAAGAACATGGTGTTATACTGCTAGCTGTTAATATCAGTTCCAGCAGGTAGAACTGCCTAATTCCAAATACATGATCCCACTGCAAGGGAATTGCACCTGATAATTTTAATTAGTGAGCCCATTTCCATTTATTCTGTAGTACTTCCCAAAGGATATTATGACGCTTGACCTGCACTGATGCTCAGCATCCTTCAACCCTTCCTCCAGTACAGTGAGTGATCACTAAGAACAGTAGCTTTATTTTCAGAGCCAAAACTCAAAGTACATTAGGATTGTTTAGAATTCTGAACCTACCTAGTAGATAGAAATTTAACTGTAAAATATTTGAATTTCCATCACAAATTATAGTTTCATGTGGGCAATGGATAGAATATTTGAAATCGGAATGCTTACTATAATTCTGATATCCCTACCAATGCCAAACAAAACCTGTAACAGCATCATTCTAACCATGTTAGGATCATAATAACAATAGCTACATTCTTTTGAACCCTTACCTTTGCCAGCCATTCTGCTGTGCACCTTGAATTCACCATCTCCTGGAATCCTCACAACAACTCTACCAGGTAGGTACTCTTGTTAGCCCCATTTTACAAATGAGAAACTGAGTCACAGAGAGGTTAAATATTATGCCCCAGATCACATTGCTAGAAATAGACATAGCTGGAATTTATACATAGGGGTATCTGACTCCAGTAGTTTAAGCTCCTTGGCACTAGGCTACAGAGAACTGTCTCATAAACAGAGATTTAAAGCTGGAGGGACCTAAGAGATCATCTAAACTAGCCCAAACCACTGAGAGATTAACTGATGTGTCCAAACTCACCAGTTAGCTAGTGATATGCTGGGGCCAGATCTCCAGGATCTTCAACAGATATATCGCAACAAATAAAAGCCAAGATATAGTTCATGATCAGAATATGCCAGGCACTGGACTGGGCATATCTGATGTATATTATCTTATCAGTCCTATCAATAACTCCAGGCACTATTTTTATCCCTACTTTAAGAAAGAGAACATTGAAACACAATAAGTTTACACAGCGTCACACAGCTGATTAGCCAGGATTCAAACCTGTCTCCAAAGCACATGCTCATGACTACCACCTACAAAGCCCTAGGAAGGCAATCAGCCCATTCTGGTGATTCTAAGGCTCCTCTACCCCTAGGACTCTGCATACCACGTCCTTGGGTTGGGTCTTGGCAATGACCTTCCTCTCATCATTGTCTGATCTCAAGCTCTTTCTGTGGTTTGTCACTAACCACAGACTATCCTCTGAGCCAGTTCCTGCGTGACTGTCCAGGATCCCTTTTCCACTTAAATTCCTAAAACAACCTTGATGTAAATGCAGCAAAGTGTGCAATAGTGATCCCCCAGTTTCCCAACATGTTTTAATCTTAGGAAATATTCCCTGATTGAGAATTGTACTAAAGATATGACTGCTTTTTTTTTTTTTTTTTTTTTTTTTGCGGTACGCGGGCCTCTCACTGCTGTGGCCTCTCCCGTTGCGGAGCACAGGCTCCGGACGCGCAGGCTCAGCGGCCATGGCTCACGGGCCCAGCCGCTCCGCGGCATGTGGGATCTTCCCGGACCGGGGCACGAACCCGCGTCCCCTGCATTGGCAGGTGGACTCTCAACCACTGCGCCACCAGGGAAGCCCCGATATGACTGCTTTTATGGCTTGATACATATTGCCAAATTGTCTTGAAAAAGCATCGTGCAAATATACAGTCAACAGCAAAGTATGAGAATATCGTTTCATTAGCATTGGGTATTTTCATTAAGCTCTTTCTATTAACAACTTAAAAAACAACCAGAAAATCTTTCTTTATTATTTAAGTTTGCATTTCTTTAATTATAAGTGAGGTTGATCATTTTTCTCTTTTTAAAGCACTTATATTTCTTCTTTTGTAAGTTACCTGTTCATATGCTTTTCTCGTATAATTGTCTGCCTCATATACATTTTGAAACTTATTACTACACTTAGCATGTATTAAGTCTTCAACCTTTATTTGCTGTTCCCATTCCAAATTCTTTCTATGCATTCCATACATTTTTATTAGGAATATTCTTCATGATTATATAAAAACATAAATTTATTAAGAAAGACATATTGGGTTTACAAGTTGTCAAGATATTTTAAGCTTATATTATTTGTTTCTTTTAAATTTTGTTACAATCAATGTTATAATATTGTGTATGATAATAAATTATAATTAATTATTATTTTATTTGTGTGTAAATATATGGCCTCTTTTGAGAATGCTCTATATATACTTCAGAAGAAATATTGTCTTGCTTTGGGGGGAACAATGTTTAATATGTCTTTTAATCTCACTTTCCAATTATTCAACTTCTGTGTGTCATTATTTTATCTTCCAGAATGACTTTTATAATCAAAATATCTGTCATATTTATGCCATTTTCTCCTAATATTTCAAACAATTTATAAGACATAAATTTGCTGCTATTTTACTTGAAGCATACAGTTTCAGTGCCATAGTTCTTTATATTTATTTACTACTTACTCTAATTTCATCAATATAGAATAATTCTCTTTTTATTTTAAGATATTTTGTTTATTTCCATTTGATGATATTTATATTGATTTCTTACTCTTATTGTTTAAAGTTCACTGATATATTGCACATTGTTATTGTTAATATTTCAGTATCATTTTCATTATTTTGCTTTTTCCTTAAATCTAAAATCGGTTTTTTATCATAAACTTATTAGGGAATAAATACATAGTATTGTAGTAGTATATTTGCTTGACTTTTGTACACTGTGTTTTCAGCTTCTTTTCTTGATATTTATTTTCTACTCAATACATCATTATAGAGACGTTTATCTTTACTTTCTTGATTTTTTAAAATATTTATTTATTTATTTATTTATTTGGTGTGCTGGGTCTTAGATGCAGCAGGCGGGCTCCTTAGTTACAGCTCTCAGTCTCCTTAGTTGTGGCATGCAAATTCTTAGTGGGATCTAGTTCTCTGACCAGGGATCAAACCCGGGCCCCCTGCATTGGGAGCTTGGGGTTCTTATCCACTACACCACCAGGGAAGTCCCACCTTGATTTTTAAAAATACAAATACATTGCTTTTTAACTCTACTGTTAATTTCATAACAGCTTTTTGTGTACATTTTCAAACTATATTTACTCCTTTTCAAAAACAAATAATGATTTTTATTCCATTTGTGGAGGACAAGAAATATAACGTTTAGGATTACATTTTCCACCCTGAAATTTATTAGAGAGTAAAATATCTATTCTTAATTATAAAGTTACTTGAAAGAAAAGAAAACCAAATTGATCAGGAAAACCCTGGGAAAACAAAAGATAAGGAGATGAGTCTAGCCCTAGCACATATTAAAACATATTATAATGATTCATAGTCTTGACTTTTAAATAGACAAAAATATCAATAGATCAAAACAGTAAATCCAGAAGTAGACTCAAATGTGTATGGAAATTTAGTTTATAATAGGGTGGCATCTCAAATCAGTGGGTGAACAGTGGACTTTTTAAAAAGCAGTGTTGGTATAATTTAATAGTCAATGGAAAAAAATTCAAACTGGATTTATTCCTTTCCCAGTATATCAAGATAAACTGAAAATACTTGAGATATTTAAATGAACATATAACATAAAGCATAAAATCCATATGAGTATAGAAAAAATATGAATAAATTCCACTATAGGAAAAGTTTCTTAATTACGATTCAAAATTAAAGAAATAAAAGGACATTTTGACAAATGCAACAACATGTAAATTTTAAAAACTTTGTCACACCAAACAACATCATAAACAAAGTAAAAATAACAAATAAAAGCTAGAAAATATATTTGAAAATTAACCACAGAAAAGTGTTAATATCCCTAATATGTAAAGAACTTATAAAACAAAGAAAAAACCCAACAATCCAAAGAAAATTGGACAAGAGATATGAACAAACTTTTGACAGAAAAAGAGATTCATATAGCTCTTAAAATGTGAAGAGATATTCAACCATGCTCATAATAAGAAAAAATCAAATTAAAACTACATGAAGATATTATTTCTCACCTATTAGATGGACAAAATAGTATAGATTCTGACAAGATATTCTATTTGTGACATTGTGGGGAAACAACTGTTCTTATGCTTTGTTGATGGGACTGCAAACAGCACAACCACTATGGACAGGAATTGGACACATCTACAAAAATTGTATATGCATTTACCCATTGACCTAGTAGCCCTACCTCTACCAGAAAAGATACCCTGGGGAAATATAAAAAGATATATGTGCAGGCTATTTATGGCAGCATTTTTGTAATAGTAAAATATGGGACTGGTTGTATTAGTTAATAAGGGACTGGTTAATAAATTGTGGTGCATCCACAGTATACAATCCTATACAGCCATAAAATGTAATGGAGACTGTTTCTACATGCTGTAGAGTTCTCCAGGTTATATTATCAAATAAGAGAGCAAGGAAGAAGAACCATATAAATAGTATGGTACCATTTATGTAAAAAGGGGGTGGTGAATACACACAAACCCACAAAACAGAGATAGGATAAGCAAAATTTCACTGAAGATACTTTATTTTGCATCTGTAAATTTGGAACCATTTGTAAATGTTCTACACATATACTTATAGAACAAAATTATATGAAAATGAAAAAAGCAATTTCTGAATATTAAATGCAAAGTAAAATGAACAAAGCTGTGTACAGCTGACCCTTGAACAATGTAGGGGTCAAGCGCACTGACCCTCGTGCAGTCGAAAGTCTGCACATAACTTTACAGTCAGCCTTCTGTATCAGGGGTTTCATATCCATGGATTCAACCAATCTCAGATCGTGTAATACTGTAGTATGTATTTATTGAAAAAGACTGCTTATATTTGGACCTGCACAGTCCAACTCATGTTGCTCAAGGATCAACTGTATTACCTCAGTGGCTCAATCATATAGTGATGAATTATTGCAAGTGACATTAAAACACAATAATTTTACTGGACATCCCTAGTGGGATTATAGTCTAGAGACAAAAAGAACTGCAAAGAAATCTTAAATAAGAGTGATATTGTTAATAATAATATTTTGCACTTATATATAAATAATTAATTACAAAGGAAACTAAGAATTTTATCATAGAAAAAGATACGAACATAAAATCAAGGAGGTTAAGTTAAAGTCCTGTCACTCTTACATTCAAGTTGGAAGTAATTTGTATTAACTTGTGACGTACTTTTTTCTGAGTGAAAAAAATATTATTCCTAGCTTTATCCATCAAAAAAGCTCAGGGGCTTCCCTGGTGGCGCAGTGGTTGAGAGTCCGCCTGCCGAGGCAGGGGACACGGGTTTGTGCCCCGGTCCGGGAGGATCCCACATGCCACGAAACGGCTAGGCCCGTGAGCCATGGCCGCTGAGCCTGCGCGTCCGGAGCCTGTGCTCCACAACGGGAGAGGCCACAACAATGAGAGGCCCGCATACCACACACACACACACACACAAAAAGCTCAGAAACAATAACCATCCCAATAACAATGAGTATCTGTGGTGCCCAGATTATGTTCTCTAAATACTATTTCTAATTACAGCAACCAGAACTCCTTAAAGAAATGGCTGATCAAGGAAATGTACAAATGAACCTGGAACACCTTGTCAAACCAGAAGACAGGGATGCTGTTAGAAAAAAATCTTCATTTGTATCAAAATGTCTCAGGAACTAATTAGGAAGAGCTCCCAAAGTCCAAAGATGGGCCAATTTGAGCATTAACAGTGAAATAGGTACACATCGAACATGTTTAAATCCATGAGTTTATAAAGATATTTTTAAAGACAACATATATTTTTTAAAAACTCTTTGCTGTTTGCCTTTGGAGGATACTAGAGAACCTATTCATTATTATAAAAACTGATAAATAAAGTGGAAGAATCTGACATTTCTCTTGATTTACCTATACAAAGTGTATTCATGGTAAACAGTTAATGTGGCTAAGTGTTTCTCAAGAACTTCAGCTAATAAAGGAAGAAGGAATGATAGAATATTACCATTTTGCAATCCGCAATGAAATCATTGATCTAGGAAAAATATTAGCCTCTGCTCAAGGCATTAGGTAAAAAGCTGATGGGGGAATATACCTAACATTTTATAATAACTATAAATGGAATATAATCTATAAAAATTTTGAATGACTATGTTGTACACCTGAAACTAATATAATATTGGAAATCAACTATATCTCAAAAAAAAAAAGCTGATAGGGGACTCATAATGTGTAATTCAGTTTGTCAGCATCTGAATCCGCCAAGTAAACTAAATACCACAAAAGAGAGACACGACTTTATAGAAGTACACAACACCAGCAATGAACCACTCTTGTTTTAAAAAATTAACAGGAATCAGATAAAGTGGCTAGAAGTTCACTGTACAATATTGTAGAATCATTAGATACATGATTTCTAAGCATTTGAAATGTGGCTAGTTTGGATTGGATATGTTAGAAATAAATTCAAAATACGCATGGGATTTGGAACAGTATAAAAAATATTTCAGTAATACAATTTTGATATATATTGAAGTGATAATGTTTTGGATGTACTGGGTTAAATCAAATATATAAAAATTAATTTGACTTGATGCTGATGGGAATGCCAAATGCTATAACCACTTTGGAAAACAGTCTTGTTGCTTCTTAAATAGTTAAACATACACCTACCACATGATCCAATCATTCCACTCCTAGAAATTTACTCAAGGGAAAAGACTTGTGCACAAAAGTTCACAGCAGCTTTATTTGAAATAACTAAAAATTAGAAACAACTTAAATGTCCACCAACAGGTTAATGGATAAATTGTGATCTATCAGTACTTACACAATAGAATAATACTCACCAAGAAAAAGGAACAAATTATTGATACATGCATCAACACAGATGATTCTCAAAATAATTATGTGTAGTGAAAAAAGGTAGATAAAAAAATGAATACATATTATATGATTTGATTTATATATAATCCTAGAAAATGCAAGCTCATCTACAGTGGCAGAAAACAGCTCAATCATTGCCTGTGAATGTGAAAAATTGGACAGGAGGAAGGGATTACCAAGTAAAATTAGAAAACTTTGGGGGATGATGGATATTTTGAAAGTCTTAATTGTGATGATGGTTTCAGATTGTACACTTTAAGTACAGTTTATTATATGTCAATTATCCTAAATAATGTTATTATAAAATTAATTTCACCTGTTCCTTTTTACTTTTTTAGGAAGCTATTCAAAAATTTAAAATTTTATGTGGCCTACATCACATTTCTACTGGGTAGTGTTGATCTAGATCTAACCACCGCTTTGCAGCAAATATGGGGGACAAGGGAACATATCAAGCAGCACCACTGGAATTCAACCAGCAAAATCCAGAATGTGGAAACTGTAGGGCAAATTACCAGGTTTCTTCCACAGATACACGACAAGGAAATCCATAGATTAAAAAGAGACATGAAAATTAGCAATCAAATGCAACATGTGAGTTTTTTAGAGCCTAATTTGAACACTTGAACCAAATGGAAAATGTGGTCACTGACTAGTTTTTTTGATGCCGTTGAGAAGTCAATGTTCATTTTGTTGGGTGTGCTGGTGCCTGTGGCTTCCTTCACCTCAGCCCACCTGGGAGGACAGTCCTGCTCCCCATAACTTCCACAAGTGAGCACTTTAAAAATCAGCATCACAGATGTCTGATTCTTCGCCTTCCAGAGATGCACAAAGGCTACCCAGTAAGTGCTGGAGGAAGGAGACACCGTCAGCCACAACCATCCTCAGGGAATTCAAGCTCAAATGAATACTAGGAGCCATGGGAAAATTACCAGTGACCGGAGCAGTATCACGCGTAGATTCAGTAGCAGCTCCCTAGTCATGTCCCATTTCCTTTCTTTCTTATTCTTCTCCTCCTCCTTCTTTTTTCTGCAGCCCCTAGGTATGGATCTTGTTCTCTTTCACTGCAGCCACCATCCATTCTTCCTCCCATAGTTCCTTCCTCAGCTCTTTTATCATAAAACGTGGGCCAGAGTTTTTTTCCATCTTAGAAAGAACAAACACATACATTCTTTTCTAAGCAAGACTTTTTTTTTTCAGTGACATAAGAAATCTAAACAGAGGTTAAATTTTTTAATGGAAAAAATATGAGGTTACAAGAAGCAAATATGAAAGGTGAATAAGCCTAGGTCTGTTCCTTTATTGATGCAGGTCCCTTCATTTTCTGTTTCTGGCACATTGCTTCTCCAAGTATGGTCTGTAAACAGACAAGTCCAAAAATTGAGAGTAAGCATTTAGGAAGTTGTAGAGCATGTTGGCAGAGTAATTTTATGTTCTTTAAACCTAATAATAAAAAAATGAAATTTGTATTTTATATGCTTTATTTTAAAATTTGATTTTTCTAGTAATTAATTGTTATTATACTGGTCCATGAAGGGTTAGAATTTTTTTTTTTTTTTTTTTTTTTTTGCAGTACACGGGCCTCTCACTGTTGTGGCCTCTCCCGTTGCGGATGTGCAGGCTCAGCGGCCATGGCTCATGGGCCCAACCACCCCGCGGCATGTGGGATCTTCCCGGACCGGGACATGAACCCGTGTCCCCTGCATCGGCAGGCGGACTCTCAACCACTGCGCCACCAGGGAAGCCCCAGAAAACATTTTTAATAATTTTACATCATAGTTTGAAAAATACTGTTTCAAAAAATAGCAAATATTTTTAACCCTAGTGGACAGTATTTGTCAAAATCGGATCGGTAGACTGTCTGTCCCTGAAACAGGTAATTGTTTAAATCAGTAGGCACCCCCAGGACCTACTGAGAATGAGACTTGAGAATCTGCATTTTTGACAAGATTCCTAGGCAATCCTTATGCACAGTGACATTTGAGAACCACTGTTCTAGAGGAGTTCCGCCCAATAGAACTCTTTGCAGTGATGGGAACATTTTATAGCTGCACCATCCAGTACAGTAGCCACTAGCCATTGGTGGCCACTAGGCACTGGAAATGTGGCTAGTATTACAGAAGAACTGAACCTGACATTTTAGTAAATTTTAATTAATTTAAATTTAAATCACCACATGTGGTTAGTGCCTACCATGCTGGCCAGCACAGCCCTGGAGCCTTCGCTCTTTCTAGTAGCTACAGATTCTAGGTGAGTGGAGGACGGAGGGCTGGAGTCGCTAGGTATGGGCATGGGAGGTCCCCATGGTTGGAGGTGCCCCTTGCCTGGGGACCATTAGCCAGGCCAGCTGAAAGCTAGTATATCTCCTCACATGAAAAATTGTATCTTAGGTCATTCTCTGAGAGGGATTCCCAGAGTTTTTGATCTTGGAGCTGAAGTGAACATTGTTAGATTCATAGAAGGAAACATCTTCTAGATGCTTTCCTGTGCCAATGAGTGTGGGCTCACCTTGTCCACAATAGAGTTCAGAAGTTTTATTAGTTGCTAACTCACATGGAAACCAGGAGATAAATGATAACTTGAAGCATGTACTGAATTTGTCTGAATTTGAAGTGATTGACTTAAGTGGCCAACTCTCTGATTTGTTTAGGATGGTGATGGGGGCAGGGTTTGACCTGGAATCATGGCTGCACATGTGATTCCAATGCCAAAAAGATCTCCTTCCAATCCCCACTTAAGCAATAGGCTTGGAAATGTCGATATCGGCAAGTGTAAATTATTTCTGTAATTATAGCACAGTAGGATGATACAACAAGCCCAAGTACAGTGACAGAGGATCTAAGGGCACCAAAAGAATCTGTGTATTGATTCTGAATACAAGCACTGAAATTGAAATATGAAATGGATTGATGTAAGAATAACAGTCCTTACCCACTGCAGGCTACAAAGATTAATATATATTTATAATATTGCATATATAACATAAAGTTATATGTGTGTGTATATATATATATATATGCACACATACATATTTCAAGCCTTTCCTATACTGAAAAATTAACCTCATAAGCAAAGAATTACTATTCATGGTTTTAGTTCTATTCCAGTGGTTTTCAAAGTGAAAAAGGAAGAGGCATGGAAATTATTCCCAGAGTGATCTGTTATGAAGAAATTCTTTTCCTGATGAAAAGGTAAAGAATGTGAGAATTAATATGCTAAGGAACAGTTTTTAAAGTATGGCTTCATGCTGAATTTACTAGAAATAGTATTGTGGAAGTTTCTAAAAGCTTTCACTTCTAACCTTCTTATACTAACTTTTCTTTCTTCACACTGAGGTTTCTTTTGTAAAAAAATTCGTGGAAGCAGAAAAGAGGTGAGAAGGTCAAGGTAGAAAGGAACTTTTGGAACATTTTACTTGATGTCATTTGTGCACATCTCCTCATTGAATCGTCCTGAGGACACTTCAAGGTAGATATTCCTAACCCTGGTGGAGATTTAAATTTAATAGATATTACTCTTTCAGACAAAGAAATTCCTTGTAGACCAGACACACTCAGAAGACTGGTTCGCAACTTTTTAAGGTGTGTGTGCAGAAATGCAAATCAATGCATTGCTTTCTCCACTGCAGTCTTACTATGAAAAAAGGTCCTGTGAACTGAATGGTGTACTGGGGGATGTGATTTATTTACAATCTCCTTATCTCACTCAGAGTGTCAGCAAACAGTTCCCTGAAGAGCAGGCTTCTCTGCAGTGACAGTCTGAGGAGCACTCTGAGGACAGTAGGATGCTATGAATCAGAGCACAGCCTCTGGTATTACGGTCCCTGGGCTTTCCTGGCTTCTGCCATCAAATAGCTGTGTGACTTGGGCAGGTTATTTAAGCTCTATGAATGTTTTTCCTAATTTATACAAAGGAGGTCCTAGTATTCTCTACCTTTTAGGGTTATTATAAGGATAAACTATATATATGTGTATGTGTATACATATGTAGATATATATACACATATATACACACATACACAGTTTCTGGCACATAGAAAGATTTGGAAAAGGTTAAATAACTATAAACAATTTTATTATTACATAGTCTGCTGAAGGTTTCATTGTTAGTTAGATTCACAAATCTCTGTCTTCAAAAACTGTGGTTTTAACCATTGAGTATTCAGCCTCTTAAATGGCTCTCACTGCTTCTTCTAAGACACTGCCTCTCAGTTTCAGGTAGCCAGCAGTGTTCTGAATTTGGGAACTAGTACCTGCATCTAGCCAGCCACTGCAGGATGAAGGAACATCTGCATTCTTCTGAATTTCTTATGCAAAAGGAACCAAGACCACGAGCCCTTAAACAAGTACCCACAGTCTGTACAGATATAGCTTGGAGACACCAGTGCACTCTGTCAGCTTCAGTTCTAGGAAGGCTCACAGCTCAAAATTTTCAAAATGCTCAAATTAGAAAGCTGGTGATCACAGTAGGAAATAGTTCCTCTGAATAGTCCTCCAGCTTGCATCACATGTGTTTTCTTAAAAGAAAACAAAAAAAGAGTCCACGGCTTTTAAAATGTGTGCATAAAATGATACAGAAAAAAGCATAAACCGTGTGTGAATAAAGGAAAAGGCAGCAAGCTCTGGTTTGATTAGATGCCAAACACTACCTTTGGGGAATTGTAAGAACAAAGGCAGACTAGTGTTCTGCTTTGGTTCTTACCATCCACCTTCTAGATGGACATGCTAGGGTAGGGTCGGGGGTGGGGCAGACACGGATTCCTTCCATCAGAGCTGAGTGGAGTAGTCTGAGCACCTCTGAGAGAATCCCCCCATTTACTCTCCAGTAAGCAGATGGAGCTGGCCGACCGCAACTTTCCTAAATTGCAGTTAGCGATTATTTTGAAAAGTGAACTTCCCAACCCAAGTGAAAAAAAGCCAAGTAAGAAAAGAAGACAGAAGGCCCCGCCTGGGCCAAACCTCCCATCCATGTCACAAGACTTGGCTGACATGTGACCACGCATGGGGCCTGGGCTATCACTGGGATGAACTACCCGGGGAGGAGGACTCACTTTAGTTAATGCGCTGTGTTCTGTCCTGAGGTAACATTGTTATGCATGCTCTTTTGCAAAAGGATGCTACATTTAAATGTCAAATTTCCATCATATTTCACTTACTTTGGTCTTTTCTAAATCTCTGTTTCATGCCACAGACCTTGAGTTTATTTTGACCAAAATAGAAGCAGATAACTTGAAAAACAAGCTCTCAATAATTTTCACATCTTTTATTTCATTGTCCAAAAGGTCAGTATTTTACATATTCCATCCTTTCACTTCAGACACCGGTAATATGTCTACAACATTCCATTTCTAGAATTAGCTGCAATTTACAAGGGATCTGTCTTGCTGAAATGCAGGCTGGCTGTGTTCTTTCCTTTGATTCAAATAACAGCAATTTGTTTCCCTTAAAAAGCATATTTCTCCTTTTCAATATTTTCTTTCATTACACTGGAGAAAATACTGGTTCAGAGAATGCTTGAAAGTGTGGTTTGAGGACACTCTCCCCAGGCTGATGTCTTAGCAAATAGGCTCTGCTTTCTCTGAGGAGGTCCCCTCTGTGGTTTCGCATCCTGAGTTCTCAGAAGGAAGCAGTGAGGCTCACAGAGAGGAAAAGCAGCAAGATGGTGATACTGATGTGTGAGAAAATGAACACTAAAGTGTCCAAGTGAAGTCTTGGTGATGATTCTTTAAAGGACATCCTGCCAGGTTTCCGGCAAACATTTGCTGGTTTTTGTTGTCACCTCAACTACATTATCACAGTTCCATGTCATCAGGTACCCTTCCTCACCCCTCCTGTTGTGCCAGAAATAAAAGGGTTTGCATTCCCCTAGATTCACTGGAAAACTGGGAGGGGCAAAATAGAGGGAGAGAATTTAGAGGGTACATATTACTCATATTGAACACAAATATTCTGGGAGATATATCTTCAACCGACTCAACAAAGGATCGGAGGCACCCTGGAGGGTTCAACAAGTGTTGGGGTGAGAGTGATCCTGGACTACTGGCCTTGGGGTAGACTAAACCCTCAGACCTCAGTGGCCCCATCAGTAAAAGTGAGGGGAGAGAATGAAATTGCTTCCCAACAATTCTTTCCAAGGATCATTTTTATTTGCATGTCTCCTGAGGAACATTTATTTGAAAATATTTTTGCCACGAAAAGAACTGCTTATAAAATAACAATCCAATTGTCTTCTCATTTCTTTATTCAAAAACATATATACAACCCAGTTGGTCCTCCGTATTCACGGGTTCCATATTCGCAGGTTGGTTGAATTTGTGGATACAGGACTCATGGGTACAGAGGCCCAACTGTACTACGTCATTTTATACTATAAGGGTCTCAAGCATCTGCGGATTTTGGTATCTGCAGGCAGTCCTGGAGTATCCTCTGAGGATACTGAGGGATAGACAACTACAACTGTTAATCAGAGCTTCCAATCAGCCAGAAATCTTATTTCAGTTAGCCTGCATGTTCTTATCATAAGAAAATATATGGCTTCTGTTAAGTTCTTAGAAAAACTGAAATATGCTTATGAACTCCTACGACTATGTAGGCAGACTCTGAAGTTGGGAGACTTTGGGACAGCTGATTCTCATGTTTTACCACCAGTGATGACCACTGCAGTTCTGTGAGTCTTCTATTCTTGCCAAATTGGGCAAGATAAACAAATGGAGACTTTTCTCCATGGCGGAAAATACCACAGCACAGAGGAGATGTAAAGAAATCTATGAAAGCATTCTTTTCTTCTAATGGCCAGAAGAATCATCTTTATTATTGATTGGCAACCAACCAATTTTTTGTAGAAAGTTCAGTGTTGAAAATAATAACTTTTCTCAGAGTTTTACTTAGCTTTGTTTTATCTATTTTCTTTTACAGACCAAAGGACAGCTCAGAGAGAAACATTAACTTCTAGATACCCCTTGGGTTTACCCTTGGCTGATCCTTGGTAAACCAATCATATAAAACAAACCATCAAAAATGTGTCAAGAAAAATAATGTGTTCATGCAAGAAACAAGGCTGAGTTCCATTCAACTCGAGTTTTAGGATGTAACTCTTATCTGCTGGAAGCTGACTAGCCAAGACAAAACCCTCCCACGCTCCTCCGCCCACCCTATCACATCCCCAACAACCTCAACAATTAATACGAAATCCAAACTTGATCTGTCAATCAAGGCTTTACAATCTAGTTTCAATCTATATCTTCAATCATACCTCCTCTGCTCAGTTCAACTCAACAAATATTCTCAAGTACCTTCCATTTGCCAAACCTCAGGATGGAAAATAGGGACACAAAAATAAATGTAACACAATGCTGCCTGCCTGTGAGATGCTCACAGCCTCTTATCAGAAGAGGGAGGCTATTGACACAGATTTAACAGAAAACACAGCAGTGTCTGCCATGTTGGGTTGTTGTAAGAATTAAATGACATCACATAAATACAAGGCTTAACTTGGTCCTAGGCACAGAGTGACAGCTGGCTAAAATGGTGTAATCAGATGCGGCGGGTCTATTTTGGGTGGCTTAGGCTTCCCTGCTCTCTTCCACTACCCACACACTCACACTTGCGTGAGCGTGTGCGCACACACACACCACACCATGAGACCAACAGCCTATGCCCCATCTTCCAGACAGATCCAACCGCATTGTACATTGGCAAATCATTTAGATTTTACTGAAATTTTCACAGAGACGTGGGGAGGAGAATTTTAAAACAAAATGTGTAATAAAATTCTTTACTAGACATTTCCCTGCTTCCTCTCAAAAATTTCCTCTCCAAGTCTTGCCAGGCCATCTCTCTACCTACTCCCCTTTGCAGTTACCTGAGACAAAATCCACTTTTTTGGTCTGAGCTTCAGACCCCAGCTCAGGGGGGAAAGACGTCCTCATAGTCTGGGGCTCCTCCCCTTAGAAATCACTTGAACTTTGCTGTTGTTCTTGCAGGGAGGGGTGGTGGAGAGGCTTCTTTCCCTTTTCAAATTTTTCACCCAACAAAACAGCAGATCTGTTGTAGACGAGGGGAACTTGTATTGCCCTTCTAAGAAAATAAGATTGTCTCCACACTTTTGGACTCAAAAACAATAACCACCAAATTTGCTTAAATCTGAAAGTCTCACCAGATAAGGTCTGTAATTAAATGTCAACCAAGCTCTGGGGGCACACACAGTGTCAGGCAAAAGGGAATTTCTTTTCCTAGATCTCCAACCTTGAACTTTGCCTTGGCTACTGCTTCAGGGAGCGAGAGCCCAGTGTTGCCACCTTACCCAGAGGTCCTCTCTTTGAGCCATCCTGACCCCTCATACACTTCTTGGAAGCATCCCTACTTTCCCCAGATTTCACTACATGGTTTGCTGGTACAGCCGAGCAGAGCCATGTAGCTTAGAGCAGAAGAGAGCACAGTCTTCCTGGAGGCACCCTGTGGTTTTCTCCTGCGGCTACCTGCTCTACATCCTCTTCCCTTCCATCTTATAGAACCAGGAAGGAACACCAGTGCTATATAAAACCCAGCAGCACCTTCCTCTGCCAGAATCACCTATCTCCATGTGTCCAGCCATGAAGCTCTTGGTTCCATCCACAACTTCCTCAGTAGAGAGAGGGTAAAACCACGTGAGTACCACACCTAGTATTAAGGCTTAGTTTCATGCTCTTGTACTGAATATAACTGCATTCCTTCTTATTGTTTTGGATGCTTTAAACATTATGTAACAGTAAAGTAGCTAATGAAGTGCTACATTTTGTGATATTTGACTAGATTTTGTGATTGGTATATTCATAATAGGAAAGGTCACTTTCTTGTGACTTTGGATGATTCTCACTCCCAAGTGGACCTCTCTCCATTTGGACTCCAACCATCTCTGGATCTTTGAGAAACTAGAAGGGAGAGACCCAAATGGGCTACTGCCCCTAGACCCAAGAAGAGCAAAAATATTCAGCCACAGAAACACACGTTCTCGTTTGGAAGCCTCAGAAAGACAGAATGTGGTCACCACCGTCCTTCAGAGTTTTTGAAAACAGTCATTGTCAGGAAAGAGCTTGCTTTTTCCTAAAGCACATGGATTTGTGTTCCAGCACCTCGAAACTCTCAGGGCTTCTGCCATGTCATCTGGGAAATTCTGCTAAAATCCAAACAACAGTGAGGAGCTGTTATCCTGCATGGCTGGCAGCTTGAAGTGCTTTGCCTACCCCACACAGCTGCTTCACTTGGCACCCAGCCAGGGCTGGTTCCTCTTTCTCTCATGCTATCAAAATGTTCTTTGTTTCTGATAATGACAATTAATAATAATATTTACATGAGGTTTTCTCTGGTGGTGCATTGGTTAACAATCTGCCTGTCAGTGCAGGGAACATACGTTTGAGCCCTGGTCTGGGAAGATCCCACATGCCGCGGAGCAACTAAGCCCATGGGCCACAACTACTGAGCCTGCACTCTAGGCCCGTGCCCCACAACTACTGAGCACACGTGCCACAACTACTGAAGCCCGTGCGCCTAGTGTCCGTGCTCTGCAACAAGAGAAGCCACCATGATGAGAAGCCCGTGTACCACAATGAAGAGCAGCCCCCACTCACTGCAACTAGAGAAAGCCCGCATGCAGCAACGAAGACACAATGCAGCCAAAAATTTTAAAATAAAAATAAATAAATAATTTTTTAATGTTAAAAAGAAAAAGAAAAAATAATAATATTTACATGAACAAGCCTTTCATTGTGCCAAACGATCTCTAAGTGCTTTAGAACCAGTCTGCCACAAATTCAGGGCCAGAGTGGTCTCTGAGAGGAGCCAACTGGTATCTTGCAGAGAGAACAAAACAGAAGGGACATTTTCCATCCATAGGACAGTGTGAGTGACCAGCTCCAGCTGTAAAAGAGCACCTAGGAACACTGTAGGGGGTGTGCGCAAACTAAAAATGCTATGCTCCAAGGCAACCCCCAGTGGTAAAGAAGCCAGGTGGCTGTTGCCTTTGGGCTGCCACTCTTCCTCTCCACATGCTTTTGAAATTTACATTCTGATTGTCTTTGGGGGGTTGGGCTCCACCTCACTGAACACAGTTGGATGGAATTCTTGCTCAAGGTGCCTTGCCCTCTCTAGCAAGGGAGTGGGCAGATGACCCCAAAGAGGTCAGACACCCAGTCCCTTCCTAACCGGAATTATGTAAGAGGGATGAAGACACTGATGCTAGTTGAAGCTGATTAATTCCAGCAGCAAAGTCTAACAAAACCCAAATAGCTCCTGCTACCAAGACGCTTTATTGTTTTCTTTTTTTTCTTGGTCTGGTTGTTTACTTGCTGTTTGTTCACATTGCTTTGTTTTGTGTTTTGTTGTTGTTGTTGTTTAATCTTGTGACCTCCTCAAAGAGTTTATATATTTTAAAATTTGTATTTTTTTTATTTTTGTTTAGTTTAGCCAGAGGACATTTCTGTTGCTTGCACCAAAAAGCTCTAACTGATATAAAATAGTTACATGCTTTTGGAAACACTAGGGAGATATTTTATTCTTACTTGTTTGGGACTGTATTGATATAATATAGTATGTAGCTAAAAGTTAGGATGAATGTCCATTTGCTAGAGGTAGCAGTTTCAGAAGCACAGGGTCACCCCTGTTAGGTGACTATGTGCAGGAGGTGGTGCCTGATGTCACCAAACTTGAAAGTGGTTGACAACTGCAGAGAAGCTTCCTTGGGCTTTATTCCCCTTTAGACACATGCTAAATCAAAACAAAAATCAGACTCCAAAGTGAAATTCACAATTTATTTGGAGTATGGGTGAATTCCAACCCAGCACTTGAACCACTGTGGCTTAAGACCTCGGAGACAAGATAACTGAAGCAGCAATTCAATGCGCTGACTTCCACAGATACTGGATGTACCCCCCCTGGCCTGTTCAAGCCACAGCAATGGCCTGTGATGGCACTTCTTAGCCACTCTGAACCAGAACATTTCACACAGTGGACCCTCTGGCTAATAGAATTGCTAAGGAGAAAGCTGACCAATTCCAAGTGTGTATGCAGTAAACTCTATAAAACAAGGAATGCTGGTGCTGCAAATTTCTAACATTACTATCAGCAAATGTTCACTTCTTCAAACAGGAATTTTGATTCTTCATGGAAGGAAATGTGTAGAGGTAGAACTGGAGGTTTGCTTCATTGACAAGAAGCACCTTAACCGCTATCACATAACTGAAAAAAATTTTCGTATAGGTTGCTAAGAGTAAATAAAATTTCTGCTCCAAAATTTTTAGTTCATGCTAGGTATGGAAATTCAGCCTGGTCTAAATTTGTTCCTTACTAATCATAACCAAACACATCCTAATTTATGAATAAGATCAATCAAACCTGATATGGGTAGTGTATTAATTTGCTAGGACTACCATAAAAAATTACCACAAACTGGGTGGCTTAAACAACAGGAATACTAAGATCAGAACAAGACAAGTTTGCACTCTCACCAATATTATTCAACATAGTTTTGGAAGTTTTAGCCACAGCAATCAGAGAAGAAAAAGAAATAAAAGGAATCCAAATCAGAAAAGAAGTAAAGCTGTCACTGTTTGCAGATGACGTGATACTATACACAGAGAATCCTAAAGATGCTAACAGAAAACTACTAGAACTAATCATTGAATTTGGTAAAGTAGCAGGATACAAAATTAATGCACAGAAATCTCTTGCATTCCTATACACTAATAGCGAAAAATCTGAAAGAGAAATTGAGGAAACACTCCCATTTACCATTGCAACAAAAAGAATAAAACACCTAGGAGTAAACCTAACTAAGGAGACAAAAGACCTGTATGCAGAAAACTATAAGACACTGATGAAAGAAATCAAAGATGATACAAACAGATGGAGAGATGGACCAAGTTCTTGGATTGGAAGAATCAATATTGTGAAAATGACTCTACTACCCAAAGCAATCTACAGATTCAATGCAATCCCTATCAAACTACCAATGACATTTTTCACAGAACTAGAACAAAAAATTTCACAATTTGTATGGAAACATGAAAGATCCCGAATAGCCAAAGCAATCTTGAGAAAGAAAAATGGAGCTGGAGGAATCAGGCTCCCTGACTTCAGACTATACTACAAAGCTACAGTAATCAAGACAGTATGGTACTGGCACAAAAACAGAAATATAAATCAATGGAACAAGATAGAAAGCCCAGAGATAAACCCACGCACATATGGTCACCTTATCTTTGATAAAGGAGTCAAGAATATACAGTGGAGAAAAGACAGCCTCTTCAATAAATGCTGCTGGGAAACCTGGATGGCTACATATAAAAGAATGAAATTAGAACACTCCTTAACACCATACACAAAAATAAACTCAAAATGGATTAAAGACCTAAATGTAAGGCCAGACATTATAAAACTCTTAGAGGAAAACGTAGGCAGAACACTCTATGACTTAAAACACAGCAAGATCCTTTTTGACCCACCTCCTAGAGAAATGGAAATAAAAACAAAAATAAACAAATTGGACCTAATGAAACTTAAAAGCTTTTGCACAGCAAAGGAAACCATAAACAAGACTAAAAGACAACCCTCAGAATGGGAGAAAATATTTGCAAATGAAGCAACTGACAAAGAATTAATCTCCAAAATATACAAACAGCTCATGCAGATCAATATCAAAAAACCAAAAAACCCAATCCAAAAATGGGTAGAAGACTTAAACAGGCATTTCTCCAAAGAAGACATACAGATTGCCAACAAACACATGAAAGAATGCTCAACATCATTAATCATTAGAGAAATGCAAATCAAAACTACCATGAGGTATCACCTCACACCAGTCAGAATGGCCATCATCAAAAAATCTACAAACAATAAATGCTGGAGAGGGTGTGGAGAAAATGGAACCCTCTTGCACTGTTGGTGGGAATGTAAATTGATACAGCCACTATGGAGAACAGTATGGGGGTTCCTTAAAAAACTAAAAATAGAATTACCATATGACCCAGCAATCCCACTACTGGGCATATACCCTGAGAAAACCATAATTCAAAAAGAGTCATGTACCAAAATGTTCATTGCAGCACTATTTACAATAGCCAGGGCACAGAACCAACCTAAATGTCCACTGACAGACGAAAGGATAAAGAAGATGTGGTATATATATACAATGGAATATTACTCAGCCATAAAAAGGAACGAAATTGAGTTATTTGTAGTGAGGTGGATGGACCTAGAGTCTGTCATCCAGAGTGAAGTAAGTCAGAAAGGGAAAAACAAATACCGTATGCTAACACATATATATGGAGTCTAAAAAAAAAATGGTTATGAAGAACTTAGAAGCAGGACAGGAATAAAGATGCAGACATAGAGAATGAACTTGAGGACACAGGGAGGGGGAAGGGTAAGCTGGGACGAAGTGGGAGAGTGACATGGACATATATACACTACAAAATGTAAAATAGCTAGTGGGAAGCAGCCGCATAGCACAGGGAGATCAGCTCACTGCTTTGTGACCACCTAGAGGGGTGGGATAGGGAGGGTGGGGGGGAGACACAAGAGGGAGGAGATATGGGGATATATGTATATGTATAGCTAATTCACTTTGTTATAAAGCAGAAACTAACACACTATTGCAAAGCAATCATACTCCAATAAAGATGTTATAAACAAAAAAGCTACTATGTATAAAATAGACAAGCAACAGGGCGTATTGTATAGCACAGGGAAATATAACCATTATTTTGTAATAATTTTAAATGGAGTATAATGTATAAAAATACTGGGAAAAAAGAAAATCATTGCAAAGATTCAATGATACAGAGCTTAGCACAAATGTCTGGCACATAGTAAGTGCTCAGTAAATATTGGCTATTGTTCATCCAAATAAAAACAAGAATTTATGTTCTCACAGTTACAAGTCCAAGACCAAAGTGTTGGCAGGTTTAAGACCTTCTCAGACCTCTCTGCTTGGCTGCAAAAAAGTTTCTTGCTGTGTCCTCACATGGTCTTTTCTCTGTGCTCACGGATCCCTTGTGTCTCTCTGTTCTGTGTGTTCTAATCTTCTCTTCTTATAAGGACACTAGTCAGGTTGGATCAGGGCCCCCCATCCCATTTTAATTTAAATGCTTCTTTAAAGGCTCTCTCTCCAAATAACAACCACATTCTGAGCTACTGGAGCTTGAAATTCCAACATATAATTTGTGTGTGGGGAAGGTTAACATAATTAAACCCATAACAACATATGAAATACTAAAAGAACTTGGTATCATGAACTAATATCTAGGATCCTGAAACTCAAACTTTTGTCCAGAAAGAAAGTTTGAATTATCATTCATGGACCAATCGCATTAATACATTTTTCAGTTGTAGTGAACAAGTAAATGATCCACATGAGAAATTCTGTAGATCTTGTCATTCATCACTGACCAGCCTCTCTGCAGTCCAGAGAAACTTCAGTCATTATGAAAGTCAAATGAAATTAAAACAAATTCTTTATGTGAGCCTAGAGTTCTGCATTTAAAAACTCCTCTCTGCGTTGTATTAAACATTTAAACCATATCTTTAAAGGCACTTGTGAGCTATTTCGTCTTTATAACTTTATTTTGAATATTCTGAAAAGGCAGGGGGAAAAGGTATTTTGAATTAGTTTGCATTTGGATGGAGTTTCCTCTTTTTAGCTTAAGCAAAATAACAACGCTATAATTTTTAACAGCCATAAGTGATCATTTTCAATTACTGACCAGCCGTTCCCCCAGCCCCGAGTTTGCCTTCTAGAATGAGGCCTAATTCAGTGCCTGAAGAAAGACACTGAACTAAGAAAAACAAACAAACAAAAAAACAAATAAACAAAAATTTAATCCTCCTAATAAAAGAAAAAGGAAATAGAAAATATACAATCTCTGATTGAGCAAAATAGAGAAAACAATTAGGAATTATGTTCCCATGACATGGAAACCAGAAATAGAGACCAAACAGATTCAGGGAGAGAAATTTTCAAGCTAATCTGGCCTGCATAGTATTGTAATTTACCCAATCCACGTAAAAGTCACCATGACAGAAAAGGCAATATTAATCATCAGAAATAAAAGAGCCCAAATTATCTATTTACTTTATTACATTTTTGTAAGGGGTATATTATATCAACTTTGGAAGTTACATTCTATATATTTAACTTTTAGTTGATGCTAACAGAGACATACATGTATGTTTATTATATTAGTAAATACTCAACCACAAGGAAACCAGGAATGCGACAGATGTTTATACCTTGGGCAGTGCCTCTAAACTACAGTGATAAAGAAAGAAGTCACTCAGGTTAGACGTCACATATGGGACATTTTTGTGACAAACCTCCAAATTTCTACACACAAAAGCACGGAAGAATTACAGATTGACAAATAAGTGTAATTGTGGTGGTTTATGCGTCATTTCGGTTTTGTTACTTCTCCTTCTGGTAAGTCAGAAATAGCGCGCGAGAAGATAAACCAGGGGTAAGTGTGGGGTGGTGTTAATAATTGGGCCCCCTGGCTTTCCATATGCATCAACTCAAACCAAACTCAGGTAATTCTCACTGCTGTCCTCTCTGTGCTCTATGTACACACACCACCACCACCACCCCGATTTGATCCATAAATGTAATGGTAGAAAGAGCTGAATTCAATATGCTCAAGACATCTTTTGATTAGATTTTACTCCTTAGCTAGAATTACCAGGTATACAGCAATCTGCTTTTCTATGTTTTTAATTTGATTTGGCTGCTGTGAGATTTACAATGTGTCTTTTCTCAGATGTAGAAAGTTTGTACATCATGTTTTAATTTTGAAATTGCTGTGGCCCTAACAACTCCTCTTGGAAGTTATGGAGAATGGTGGTGGAGAGAGACAAACATCAAGTCATTTCTTTTCCTTATGTCTTAAACTTTAACAGGGCAAAGTGAGAGTTATTGCTATGGATGTGGTTTCTTCATCTTCATCTCACCAATGCATATCTGGTGCCTCTACTTCATTCTTCCACTAAATGTGTTTCTACTAAACCTAACTGCAATAAATTGATATGTTGAGAACTCCTAACTGATTAATGACTATTGCTGTATGTAACAGCAAAATCAGAAAATTACACAAGGTGATTCTTGATCAATTTGGTAAGGACAAGGGGAAGCATAGCAAATCAGTAAGCCAGTATGCACATGGAAAAGACACTGAGTCATCTAGCCACAGAAATTACACTTTATTTTAGTGATTTTTCTCACATAAATTCTTGTTTGTGGCACCCAGTCCAATAGAGATGGATTTCATCAAAGTCTTTGTTGCCAAAAATTAGAAAGCAATTTCTTTAAGCACAAAAATTGCAGAACTTGAAAATATTTATTTGCAACATTTATCCCCAAGGATCGTGAGAGCAACAGAGTTGTGAGTGCCAGTTGGGGAAGTGAACTGGAGAACTGGCTTTCTTCCCTCACCAAAAAGAGAAATGACAGGATTACTCATATGTGCAGTCAGATTCTCTGTCTCACCTCCAAATGATTTGGCAGTTCCAAGACCTGGCCTAGAGTTCACTGATCACACTGCATAGGTCCAGAAGAGCACTGGGATGCAACAGAATTCTGAACGAATAGTGGGAATGGAAATAACATAGGCCAAGCACTTCTAGAGACCAAGCTTATAGACCCATAACAATCAATACACAAAGTCTTGGCTTATTGCACTACTGGATTAACAGAGAAGGGTCAACAAAACGTCAAAAGGTGATGGCCATAAAGGTTCTTGGGTCTTTTCTCCTACCATTTATTCCATCACAGATGGATGGGAAGCTACATGCAATTCGCTTCCTCATGTATTCATTATGGAATCAGGAAGTATGGCTTGCTCTGCATTCCCCATGGTGGTCATAATTGACTACAAATTTATAGAGCAAAGACTCAATAAATATGTGTTGAATGAGTAAAGTAGAAATGCAACTGAACATTAGACAATGGGGTAAAAGAGAATCAGGCCTCAAAGCTAATAATAATTTTAATAAAAAGATAAAACAGCACCCACACTGACAATAAAAAGGCGCAAATACTATATCTTATTTCTTTATAATCAGAACCTTCAGATCCAAGGATAGAGAGGCATGGAAGGCAAGAAGTGGGGAAATTGGTAAAAGTAGGATACCTTCTTCTCACTACCCCTTAGTTGTGCCTACTCTGTGCTATCTCACCTCATTCTAAACATTGATTTAGGTTCTGAGAGACAGAGGAGAGGGAAAAAAGAGATAAATTGCACGGAGAAGCATAAAATGAAAAAAGAAGGGGAAAGGAATGGGGAGAGGGTAATTTTATCAGCCAGTGTTCAGGGGAGTAAAATGTAAAGTGTTTAAAAGAGAACAATGGCTTGATTCTTTCTCCTTCTGAACTTTTGGCATGGGCACTCCTTCATAATTAGGACAATGTCCCAGGGAATCATGTTGTGATGTGCATTTGCCAGTTGGCTTTCCAAAATTTATTTCTCCTTCCCCAAAGCTGCCTGATTTAGGGCTCCCTATGGTTTGGGTAAAGACAAAGCTAGACATGGAATCTGTTACCCTAGATCTAGATAATTGTTCTATTCCATTTCCTTGGCCATATTGAGGAAGGCCATTCAGCAAGAGTATTACCAGGACTTTGCTGGAAATTTTTAGGAAAGAACTTAAAAGCCGTCTTGGGACTATGATGAGCCATCTCCACCCTGATGTGAGGTCACTTTACTCAAGCTTCTAACAACAGGAAGACAACAATTCAGAGGGCTTTTATGGCAAGTTCTTCCAGACATCAAACTAAACTCAGTTTCATGTGACTTGCATAACTTCGTCCAAAAGTTTGCCCTCAGAGAAACATGGAACAAGTCTGTTCTACTTTCCTCCCTAGATCTCGTGCTCTCTTTCTGTGCTAGATATCCCCAGATCCTCTGAGATTTCCACACGTGACATGCTTTCCAGAACTTTCCTCCATCTGAATGCTGTCTTTGCTTCAAGGTGCATCTTGGTTCATACACATCTCCAAGATATTCTTGTTACTATCTGATAGTAACAAAGTACAGTGACTAGGTCTCTATAATTCTGCTACTGGCATGCGTTTGGATCAGCCCCTGTTCAATGTTAGCTCATACCTCCACTCAGGCTTGACATATTCCTGAGCCCAGTCAAAGCAACGGACTGTGATGATAGTGATGGGAATAAAATAAATAAATAATAAATAAATAAAGCATGGCCCCTGATCTTCAAAAGAAAAAGGATGGAGTGGAAGGTAGGGTAAGTGGATAAGAAAAGGAAAGGAAGAGGAGGGGAAGAAACAGGAAGAAGTATAGATGGATCTGTGGGGATTTTCTTCCATCAAAAACACATTTTCTTTATGAGTCTTCCATTTCTGCCTCTCATAACATTTTCCCTGTCACATATGAAAACCACTGTGAGCACACACACACACCCTTCCCTCATCTCACCTTTAACCCCTTTCTAACTGCTGCCCTATCATTCTCTTTGCTTTATTCAAGAGTGCAGGTGATTCTCACCATCTCCATTTCTCCAAACCTCTTCCCCCTTAACCTTTAGCAATTTGCCTTTTCCTGCATTTCTCCCCAAGAAGCTACATTTGCCAATGTCATTGGCAATCTAGCTTTGGATAAATCCAATGAAATATTTTATGTCTTTTATCCTGTTTGACATTTTGGCAGTACTTGGCACTATTGGTCAATCCCTCCTCCTGAAAACTGTCCACATCTTTAACTCCTGTGCTATTAACTTTCTTCATTGACCTCCCTCCCTCCTGGGTGTCCTCTCCTTTTCTTTTGCAGTCTCTCTTTACTAACCACTACTGTCTTGCTTTCCTTCAGACTTCAGCTCTTAGCTCTCTTCTTCATTTACTCTCCACCTGCTTCCTTGGAGACCATAGTCACTTCTTGGGCTTCAAGTTCAACCTACCTGATTGCTTTCATGCCTTGGAACTAAATCTATATTTCCAGCCAGTCTATGGAAGGGAAAAGCTTGAAGTCCATTCAAATCTTTTATCAGACTTAGAAGTAACTTTTGCAAACAAAAGCCCAAACAGAACCCAAGATAAAGGACAATTATTAAAGCAGAGCCAGTGCAGGGGATTTGTTGAGTTTCATAACATCAACTATCATGAAAATTCAAATAGGTAAGTGTTGAGCAGCTGATTCAGGGACAAAGCCAAAGACAGAATGGAGAACAGGGCCATGGAATCTGGGATAACAGGAGAGGGCTCAGTTATTGTGAGCATGGTGTGTAAGTAAGAACTGCAAAAATAACCTCAGAGCTAGTCTAATAGCATGGCTGGAAATATGGATAAAAGATTACTTATATTCCTACCTAAGGCCAAAGAAATTCAAGGGGCATGCTAGTGGGCAAAACACCAGACACATGGATTCTGTAGTCAGAGTTAAAGCCTGAGGGGGTCTGAAATTTGGGCAGGTCGTTAACATTATGTACTCATGAAATTCCAAGTATAGAATTTTACATTTGCCCTTGTTAAATTTTATCTCATTGGTTTCTGCCTAGAGTTCTAGATGTCAAAATAATTTTGAATCAGTTCTTGCATCTGTCACTTTAGCTCTTTTTTTGTCGCTCAGCTTTGTATCATCTGCAGATTTTATGTGGCCTTCTATATCCTGAGCCAGACAATTGAAATGTTGAAGTCAGCCAAGAACCAAGCCATGTGATATTCCTCTTCAGCATGTCCTCCTGTTGATACCAACCTATTAACACTTTTTGGAAGTTCTTATTCAGCCAGCCACAATTCCACCTGACTGTCCAAACACCCAACTAACAGCCCATGATTGTGTTTACCAAGCTATCAGGAGAGTCTTTGGCAAGTGCTCTTTTGAAATTAAGACAGGCTTTTCTAAAGGTTTCCCCCAGTGTTTTCTGATCCACCAATCTAGAAGTGTATATAATGAAAAAAAAAAAGAAAAGAAAAAGAGGATGATTATGAGTTTGGCATGACTTTCCCTAGTGAGTCACTGCTTCCTCTTCTCTGCTCACAAGCCATCTGTTTAATTATTCTATTTTAGAAGATTTCCCTACAATAAAATCAGATTTGCCAGTGTGTCGTTTGCAGAATTCCTCTTTTTCGAAAACTGGAAGAGCATTTGTTCATCACTAATCTCCTGGCCCTGCTTTCATCCTCTGGGGTCAGATGGTTCAAAGATTCCCGATAGTGACTCTGAGTTCACATACAGGTTTGTTCATTTTGGTTCTTATAAAGTGAAGTCATTGGAAATTCCTAAACACTCTTAATATTTTTCTGCTTACCTTAAACTTTTCTTGCCATCTTATGATGAGATTATAGAACAAACCACTTTTATTATCATTCTCCCTGTGACCAGTTAGAATCTCATCATCTGTCCCAAGCAATTGGACTTTGTCCACCCTATTGGCTCTGAACATCACATATCCACCCTCTATCCTTATTCATCTTCTCAGACCTCTGCTAATTTTGAGCTTTAGTCTCCTGACAGTATATTCTTACCATATTCTGGTTGCCCCAGCTGCTTCTCAAGCAAGTCCTTTTTAAGAATGATTTTGTTCCAAGGCTTCCTGTGTAGCCACACCAATCCATGTTCCTCCACTATTCTGAATGCCACAAATCCCTCTTTAAAAATCTCTTTCTCCCTAAAATAGCATTACAGCATTGACTTAATACCTAGATCTTGTTTAATCCTCTTGGGTCTCTTTCCACCCAAAGAGAGTGCCAGATAAGCCAGGAATCCACTGAGCTTACTTGTGTTGGTGAGTGACACGTACCTGTCCAAGATGCACTTTGGTAGAAACGAATATCCCTTTTATTTCCAATCCAAATCCTTGCCCATAATCTCTTATCAAACCCCTTCCAAATTCACCCCAAATCCTATCTCCAAAGTGGATACTTGCAGGATTGCTTTGTTCCTAACTACTTTGTAATTCTTTTTCAGGTGGCTTTTCTCATTGTAAATCATTAGCCTGAGGAGAGAACTCCATTCCTGGGCAAGAAGGACATTGTTTTTTAATTAAGATCTCTGACCTCTTGTTCTGACTCAAACTAAGTTCCTGGCTTGCGTGTTCTGCTGTGATCTTTAAGAACACAGAATCTTGACAGTATCTGTTTATATAGCCCTTGTTTTCACGTACCTCACTGACCCACACATATTCTTCTAAATCTACACATTCAGTACATTCTGTTTCTCCTAACTCAATCTTCAGAATGGTCTCAAATTTATATAAATACTTCAGTTTAGCTTTGTAAGTCTTCCAAACAAATAAATTTTATATAATTTTATACTTCTTCCTCTCCCAATTGGATAGTTTTTTTCTTCTGTTAATACTATCCTTCATATCAAGTTTAAACCAGATGGGAAGCCAGATTCTCTGAGAGAATATATTTTCTAGAATGTTCTTTCTTAAAAAAGAAACCTTTTATTTTCCTGAAAAAAAGGTTTGATATCTGATTGTAAGTAGTGGCCTTTGCATTTATTTCCTACAAGTCACCCTACTGAATCTAAGAAAATGTAGGTATTTTATCTGGCTTATCAGTTGGATTTCAGCCATATCTCTCCTTGTCTGTCCTACAGATTTTGGACTTTCCAGCCCCCAAAATATATAACTTACACACACACACACACACACACACACATTAATCTCCTATTGGTTCTGTTCCTTGGAGAGCCCTGACTGATACCGATTTCGATACAACCATAATTCCAGATCCTTAATGAAAAATTACTTCTCTGTCAGTGAAAATGATCAATTCCTGAATTAAAATATATCTTACTTTCTGTTAGAAGATGGTCCAAAGCTACACACAAGCACACGGCTTGCTGGGGCTCCAGAGGTGAGAAAGTGAGACAAGAGTTGCCACCAAGAGAGGATGGCCAGCAGTGCATGAAACTTTCACTTCGAGCTGGGTTGGCATCCATCTAGGTGGTAGGGGTGGGAGTGGTGTGCCTTCCAAGATGTGTCTTAGTTAAAGGCAGAGAGATACACACACATCAGAGTAAGAGCCTCACAGAAATTATTTGAGTGGGGCAGTGCAGGGTTGTGTTCAGAGCTGAAGGAGAGTAGGACCAAAACCCCGGAGGCAAGGAGAAGGGAACTCAGGGCAAACTAGCCTCCACGGTGGGGTGCAGGTAGGGAGCAGGGGGCCTAGAGCTAGTGTTGAAACTGAGCAGGACCCTGTGGGGCTCATGGGTACAAAAACCCTTCTGTGCCCCCCATTTCTTGATTACAGGAAATAGGCTTCTTTCAGCCTCCCGTGACCTTCCCTGACTTTCAAAGGGCAGATTCAAACAGTTGCTAATTAGGGGAGGGTGGGGATGCAGAGATAAGGGAGGAACAGTCAAGAAACAACAGTGCAGCCTTGGGGCAGGGTCCTTGTTCCCCCTCAAGAGATACACAGAACAACATCTTTGAGCTGTTTTGCAGATACTGAAACCCCCACCAGGTGGGAGAAGTTGACTGCATGCTGCCCACAAGCACATAGACCCCAAACCGGTTGGAACCAGGAGGTTGAGGATGCCAACTCCCACCTTCCTCACCACCAACCAATCAAAAGAATGTCCACATGACCACGGCCTCTTTGAATGATTACTATAAAACTCCTCACTACCTCCTCCAAGTGGGTACACACAGTTTTGAGGGCATTAGCTCACTGTGGCCCCCTTTGCCTGGCAAAACAATAAAACTATTCTTTTCTACTTCTCCTGAAACTCTGTCTCTGAGATTTAATTCAATGCCGGGGTACAGAGGCTGGATTTGGCTTCAGTGTGGGATTATGAAACAGGCTAGGAGATTATCTTTGAATTTACAGACACTGTCTCTAACCCTGCCTTACATCCTTATCCTTTAATAAAGGAGATACTAAATCAATACAGGCCAGAGTCTCAGTGGTTCAGACTGGGCAGGCCTGAGCCTGCTGGTAGCAGGTTATTTTCGCTGGAGCTGGGTGAAACTGGGGCAGGAGCTAGGGGAGATGATGGATGCTTCTCATGCTACACATTTAGTCCAAATTTCCAATTTGTGCAGGAATGGAACAATTTGAGATTGCATGTTTTTAGAAACATCTTCCAATTCAAAATTATAATAAAATTTAAAATCACGTGATTTAACTTTTTGGCTTTGAATAAACTCATTTCAATGTTTTTCTTTGTTGAATTATTAGGCCAATAACTCTATTTACTCAAGCTTTTCCATTTTCATTTGAAAAACTATATAAACATACTTAACATTTTTTCATTCTTCTTTCTCCTAAAGATTTTTAAAACAAAATTAAACACATTCACATTTTCTTGTGTCTCTGCTTTAACAGAGATTTCTCACTCAAATATTTATTTATTTGTACCAACTTTTGGGAACTACCTACTTGTCCGTGACACCGCATCTGGTGTTGAAAGTGACTTGTCCGACATTGCAAACATCATCCCTCCCAAACAGATTACATGTCCCCTATTTATCATTCCCCGGTCTCCTTATTAAAATGTACTTTAAAAGGCATTACTCTTTAATCCTTAGGAAATGTGGATATCAGCTGGCTTTGAATCAGATTATCCTTACTATTACAAAAACACATCTGTCAAAATCTCCAACAAAGATGCCACATAGTCAGTAGGCATTGTGCAGATATAGCTGTATTAAAACTCTTTGACCAAATCGAGAGACTCTTTATTCTTCTCCACTTTCTTATCTCTTTTATCATTTGAGTGTTTTATCAGCCTTTTAACGGGTCTTTCTTACACCTTGATATCCCCCCAGATTTTTTACCAGTTTCCTCCCCAGATTACTCTGTGTTGAATTGTATTGAGTATGACTCTCCATCACTGTTGAATTGAAGCTGCATTCCGCTTTTGTTAGCGTTATATGTGGCCACTCACATCATTGTTCAATCTACCCGCTGACTTCTGCTAGTGATTATACTGGACTATACTGGGGACCTGGTCTCTCACTGATATGACTCCAATTTCCTTTCTTAAATGCCCCCAAGTCGAAAGCCAGACACAAACACAGGTGTGTATTCATCACCTTCACAGTGGCCTCCAAGCTGCCTCCCCTGGGAAGGGCCTTCTCTTCATCCAGCTGGATGAGGCCATGTGGCCACCCCAGCCCCCTTCTGGTGACCCCTTACCACACCCCAGCTCTTGGAAGGAGGTCTCCAAGCAGCCTGGCTTCCCCTGGGCATTTATTGTATCAATGGGCCTTGTGCTTCATTCTGCCAGCTAGCCTTCCTGGTTTGAGGGCAATAAATGCTTGCAAATATTTTTACAGTCTAAATTCACTGTAGTGAAAGAGTCTGCAGGGTTTTTTCCTAACTAAGTGGGCAATACTTATTTTACTACAGACTTTGTCATTTCCCTCTTTTCTGAAATTTCATGACCATCCTTTAACAAAGGCGGGTTTCACCCTCCAGGGAGTCTGCCACACCCGGCATTGCACCCACCTGGTCCAGGAACAAGCGTCCTCAGTAGCTTTCAACCACCCAGACGCTGGTTTCCCAGTAAACCCTTAATTCCTTCTGTTGTCAGAAACAGTTTAAGGGACCCCAGAGACTTCCCCCTTGCCTTTCTGGTTCCCATTTTCTGAGAAACTTCACCAGTCTTATTTCTCATTTTTATTTTGAGGTGCTCTTGAGTTCATCTTTTATTCTCAGTTGTTTTAACCATATTTTATGCTATTTGTTTCTTGACATGTTCTTGTATATCTACAGGTAAAACTTTGGTGAGGGATCACAAGGCATGTTGCCTGTCAGAGGGCTCATGGGACACTGGTTCACAATTTGGTGATTGGAGTCATCAGAGGGTAGAATTCCAGGAAGGAAACTTAAAGATCAGCTCCACTGGAAGACTTTTCATTTTCAACATAAGATAGATATTTTCTAATTTATTTTTTAACCTCAGCTACTTGTGCAATTTCATGTCAGCCAAAGGTACTTTATTTGAAGCACCTTTTCAGTTCTTTAGCTTCTTTCTTTTCTCAGTGATCCTTCCTTGCTTCTCTTCTTGATGGTCTTTTTCATCTCTATGGTGTGCAGCTTTCCAGAGCCACATTCCTGGGTTTGAACCCTAGCTCAAACTCGTACCAGCTTGCGACCTGGGGTGACCTCTGTGCCTCAGCTTTTTCATCTATAAAATGGGGATCACAATAGTACCTACCTCAGGTAGACCTTTTAGGAAGATAAAAGGAATATGTGTATGTAAAGCACTTCAAACAAAGCATTGAACATCTTCTATATGTCAGTTATTACAGTTATTATTTTCAATATCTCTTATAACTCCTCTATGCACTGAAAGCTAACCATAGCTCATACACTTTTGTTTCACTGCCTTTGAATTATTATTTCTTGTGCTTAGCATGGTCTCCATATTTCTGAAATCCCCAAAAATATTCCAAGGAGAAATGAGTGATTGATATTAAGCAATCTGAAAAGTACAACTTCTTTCTTTATGTTTCTTAAATAAGGTCAACACGTTCATGAAAAGCACACCATCACTTCAGTTTAGCATCTTCCTCTGTCTGTCGTTATGTAAGTAGTTATGTCAATAATTTATGTAAGTACTTATATAAATCTTTATATAAGCAGATAGAGTCACAGTTAATATTGGAGACATCCAGAACTTAAGAAGGTGAAACTCTAACCTTGTGGGTTGACTTCAGGAAGGACCTCATGGAGCACAAGAATTCATCCTCTGTCCCACTGTGAGAGGCAGGATGCTGAAATGACAGTGGATTTAATCCAGATGGGCAGCCCTTATGTTCTTATGCCATATGATTATGTCTTGTAAGGAAAGATAGTTTCATTGCTGCTTTCTTATGTAAATCATCCTAATATTTAAAATTTATCATCAGTTTTGTCACCCCTCCTATCATTTCTTATATAATTCCCACCACCTCCAAAGGATCTTTTTCTTGAAGCTTGAGAATAAAAGTCTATTTCCACTACAAACTCTTTCTTTCACTTATTTTACAGATCTATTTACTAACTTTGCATTCAGCACCCTCCACTTGACATCTAACACCAGGCATCTTCCAGCTGGAATTCTCAAGATTTCACACACCTTTTGTATGTGGGAGAAAAAATATAAGGTGGAAGGCTTATATATCCAACTCCTTCTTACTCTTTAAATCAGGTTTTTTAATAAAACTTAGGAATCAACTGTGGGGCTTGTTAGTGCAGGTTCTTGGTACTACTCACAGCCCGGGGAGTCTGCTAATTTTATTCAGCACTGCAGGTGAATCTGATGCATGTGGTTCATGACCACACACTTTGACAAACTCTGCCTTAGGTAAACAGTCTAATTAGACCTATGCTCACAGATGTTATATTGTAGTTTAAATACCCAACTCGGACCTTTCCTCCGAGCTGCAGATCCATCTATCTCCACTTGGGTCTCCCACAGACAGTCCCAACACAAAGAGTTCAATGCTGTACTCACTACCCTGCTCCTCAAACTAGCTCTTCTGAGCCCCCATGTCAGCTGGTGTAATGACCATGTTCGGCCACCCAAGCTAAAACTTTGGATGTTGTCCACACTTCTCCATGTCCTTCTCCTCCAAACATCATCAACCACCTGGTGCTATTCATTTTAGCTCCTGAAATTTTCTTGAATCAGTCCTTTCTTCTGCATATCCACAGAGGTCACCTCACTCCAGGTCTGCATCACTCTCTCTGATTTATTGCAATTTCACCTGATTTATTTCAACAGACAGCTGAGTGCATCCAAGCTCCTCAAATAAAGTTTCCCACTGATGCCAGAGTGATCTTCCTATAATCCAAATTTGATCATGTAACCTGCATTGCTTTCAGGTAATCTAAAGTCTAAGGTTGCACTAAAGGCCTTCTAGGAGCTGGTTACTCCAAATCTCTTTCACCTAGTTTCCTACCAGTTCTTCCCAAAGACCAATGTTAAAACCATCTCTTTGAAACCAATAGAAATTTCGAAAGGAATAAAGAGCGCCAGAATTGGGAAATATATGGATAAATATAAATGGAGTTTCTCATTTTTAAGTTAATTAAAAGATAATTCACTGTTTAAACCAAAAAATATATGTATTCTATAGGCTTAAACAAATGTAGAAGTAAAATTTATAACACCACCAAGCATGAAGGGGGAAATCAGAAATACACTGTTGTAAGTCTTTCTTATGAAGTGAAGTGATATAACATATCTGAAGGTAAACTATGATTTTTTAAGAGGCATATGGCACATCTTAAAATAAAACAAAATAGTATAAGCCTATGGAGGAGACTAAAGGGACTATGAAAAAATAATTTAAAAATAAGACAGGCAAAAGCCAAAAAAGGACAAATTAAACAAGTATAAAACAAATAATAAAATGATAAATATCAACACAACTTTATTGATAATTACATTGGATACAAATGACTGAAGCACTACAATTAAGTGGTAGATTGTTATAATGAATAAAAAAGCAAGACCCAAATATATACTCTCTAGGAAGTCACCCAAACTATAATTACATAGCTAAGTAAAAGGAAAAGGGTGGAAATAGATATCTAATGAAAACACCAATAAATTGGTGACAATATCAATAGTGAGCAAAGTAAGCTATAGAATAAAGAATATTATCAGGAGTAAGAATGGTTTCACAATGATAACCGAATCAATTTGTCAAACAGGCAAAACAATCCTAGCAGTTTATACATCTAATTAAAGAGGTTTAATATGAATGAAGCAAAGACTAATGTAAAGGGAGTAGAGAAATCCACAATTATAGTTGGAGATTTCAATACTGCTCTCTCAGTAACTGAAAGAACAAGTAACCAGAAATCAGTAAGCACACTCTTACCAGGCAAGTTGACCTAATTGACATTTACAGAACACTCCATCCAATAATAGCAGAATATATATTATTTTCAACTGCCTAAGGAAAATTCCTCAATATAAACCATATTCTGAAGTGTTAAAAATTTATGAACAAATTTAAAAGAACTGAAATCATAAAGATTATATTGTCTGACCACAAAGGACTTAAATTAGAAGTCTATAACAGAAAACTTTCTGGAAAACTAACCTCAAAGTATAAGAAAATTTAAAAGTACCAGGGCAGAAGAAGAAATAAGACTTAAAGTTAGAAAATATTTTGAATTAAATGTAGTTAAAGCAGTGCTTAGAACAAAATTTATACCCTGAAGTGCTTACATTGGAAAGGAACAGAGGTCTAAAATCAATCAGCTTACATCTCTTTAAGAAGATAGAAAAAGAAGAGCATATTAAACACAAGTAGAAAGAAAGAAAGAAAGAAAGAAAGAAAGAAAGAAAGAAAGAAAGAAGAAAGAAAGAAGGAAGGATTAGCACAGAAACCAATAAGACAGAAAATGGACAGATGATAGAGAAATTCAATTAAACAAAGAAAAAGTTTAAGATTAATAAAATTGATAAACTCCTTTCTAAAGTAGTGGCTCTCTAACCTAGTGTGCATTAGAATCACCAGGAATGCATGTTAAAACACAGATTACTGAGCTTTGACCCCAGAGTTCCTAACTCAGTATGTCTGAAGTACAGCCCAAGAATGTTCATTTCTAATAGGTTTCCAGGTGACTCTAATGTTTCTGAAGATTTCATTTTCTTTTTTTTTTTTTTTTTTTTTTTTTTTTGTCGTACACGGGGCTCTCACTGCTGTGGCCTCTCCCACTGCGGAGCACAGGCTCTGGATGCACAGGCTCAGTGGTCATGGCTCACGGGCCCAGCCACTCTGCGGCATGTGGGATCCTCCCAGACCAAGGCACGAACCCATGTCCCCTGCACCGGCAGGTGGATTCTCAACCACTGCACCACCAGGGAAGCCCTGGAGATTTCATTTTTAAAAGCAGAGAGCTACACTGATTAAGAAAAAAAAATGAAGAAAATATGAATTGCTAATAATAGGAATAAAAAAGGGAACATCATCACTATAAATCCTAGAAATATTAAAAGGATAATTAGGGATAATAATAATATGAACAATTTTATGCCAGAAATTTGACAATTTAGAAAACATTGTTACATGATTTTGTGTATAGAACATTCTAACAAATCTTCAAGAAAGCTACTAGCACAATAAGCAAACTTAGCAAAGATGCAGCATGAAAAATTTACATAAAAATCAATTAGTTTTCTATTTAACCACAATAAATAGTTGAAAATGAAATTTAAAACATACAGAAGCATCAGAAGATGAAATAATTATAGACAAATTTAATAAAACATGTAGAAGTTCTATACTCTGAAAACTACCTAAAATGCTGAGAGAAATTAAAGAAGACCTTTAAAAAATAGAGAGATATACTATGTTCATGTATTTGAAAACTCAATATTGTTAAGATAGTATTTCTCCTCAAATTGATGTACATATTAATGTAATCCCAATCAAAATCCCAGAAGGCTTTTATTTTTAGAAATTTGCAAGTTGATTCTAAAATGTATCTGGAAATAAAAGGGCCTAGAATTGCATTCATAACATAACATTCACAATAATATTGAAAGAAAAGAACAGAGTTGTAAAACCTACACTATCTGCTTCTAAAACAATATTAAACTACAGTAATAAAGGTAATGTGGAGACCTTTAAGGTTGTGGAGGAGTAAGACGTGGAGATCACCTTCCTCCCCACAAATACATCAAAAATACATCTACATGTGGAACAACTCCTTCAGAAAACCTACTGAATGCTGGCAGAAGACCTCAGACTTCCCAAAAGGCAAGAAAATCCCCACATACCTGGGTAGGGCAATAGAAAAAAAAAAAAAGAGAGAGAGAGAGAGAGAGAGAGAGAGAGAGAGACAAAAGAATAGAGAATGGACCTGCACCTCTGGGAGGGAGCTGTGAAGGAGGAAAAGTTTCCACACACTAGGTAGGTGGGGGAAGCTTCAGAGCCACAGAGGAGAGCACAGCAACAGGGGTGCAGAGGGAAAAGTGGAGAGATTCCCACACAGACGATTGGTGCCGACCAGCACTCACGAGCCCAAGAGGCTTGTCTGCTCACACGCCGGGACAGGCGGGAGCTCGGAGCTGAGGCTTGGGCTTCGGAGGTCAGATCCCAGGGAGAGGACTGGGGTTGGCTGTGTGAACACAGCCTGAAGGGGGCTAGTGTGCCACAGCTAGCTGGGAGGGAGTCTGGGAAAAAGTCTGGACCTGCCTAAGAGGCAAGAGACCATCGTTTTGGGGTGCGCAAGGAGAGGGGATTCCTTCCCCATCTGCCTACAGAAGGCAGAGCACCGACTAAATGAGCTCCAAAGATGGGTGTGAGATGCGGCTATCAGCTTGGACCCCAGAGACGGGCATGAATTGCTAACGCTGCTGCTGCAGCCACCAGGAATCCTGTGTGCAAGCACAGGTCACTATCCACACCCCACCCTGGGAGCTGTGCAGCCCACCACTGCCAGGGTCCCATGTTCCAGGGACAAGATCCCTGGGAGAACACACAGCACGCCTCAGTCTGTTGCAATGTCACGCCGGCCTCTGCCACCACAGGCTTGCCCTGTATTCCAATTATAACTAACTTACCCCTCCCGCCTCCCCAGCATGAGTGAGCAAGAGCCCCCTAATCAGCTCCTGCTTTAATCCACTGCTGTCTGGATGGGGAATAGATGCCTGAGGGTGACCTACACACAGAGGTGGGGCCAAAAGCAAAGCTAAACCCCAGGAGATGTGTGAACAAAGAAGAGAAAGCGAAATTTCTCCCAGCAGCCTAAGGAGCAGCAGATTAAATCCCCACCATCAACTTGATGCACCCTGCATCTGTGAAATATCTGAATAGACAATGAATCATCCCAAAACTAGTTGGTGGACTTTGGGACCAACTTTAGACTTGGGGTTTGCTGTCTGTGACAAGCTGTTTCTGATTTTTATGTTTATCTTCATTTAGTTTTTAGCACTTGTTATCATTAGTGGATTTGTTTACTGCTTTGGTTGCTCTCTTCTTTTGTATTATTATAATTTTTTTATTTTAATAATCTTAAATTTTTTATTTATTTATTTTTTCCTTTCTGTTTTTCTCCCTTTTCTTCTGAACCATGTGACTGACAGGGTCTTGGTGCTTTCACCAGGTGTCAGGCTTGAGCGTCTGAGGTGGGAGAGGCAAGTTCAGGATATTGGACCACCAGAGACATCCCGGCCCCATATAATATCAATCAGTGAGAGCTCTCCCAGAGATCTCAGTCTCAATGCTAAGACCCAGCTCCACCCAACAGCTAGCAGGCTTCAGTGCTGGATGCCCCATGCCAAAGAACTAGCAAGACAGGAACACAACACCACCCATTAGCAGAGAGGCTGCCTACAATCATGATAAGTTCATGGATATCCTAAAACAACCAGACGCGGCCCTGCCCACCAGAAAGACAAAATCCAACCCCACCCTCCAGAACACAGGCACCAGTTCCCTCCACCAGGAAACCTACACAACCCACTGAACCAACCTTACCCACTGGGTGCAGGCACCAAAAACAATGGGAACTACAAATGTGCAGCCTGCAAAAAGGAGACCCCAAACAAAGTAAGTTAAACAAAATGAGAAGACAGAGAAATATGCAGCAGATGAAGGAGAAAGGTAAAAAACCACCAGCCCAAACAAATGAAGACGAAATAGGCAGTTTACCTGAAAAAGAATTCAGAGTAATTATAGTAAAGATATCCAAAATCTTGGAAATAGAATGGAGAAAATAAAAGAAACGTTTAACAAGGACCTAGAAGAACTAAAGAGCAAACAAACAATGATGAATAACACAATAAATGAAATTAAAAATTCTCTAGAAGGAATCAATAGCAGAATAACTGAGGCAGAAGAACAGATAAGTGACCTGGAAGATAAAATAGTGAAAATAACAGTGAAAATAACTAATACAGAGCAGAATAAAGAAAAAAGAATGAAAAGAATTGAGGACAGTCTCAGAGACTACTGGGACAACATTAAAAACACCAACATTCAAATTATAGGGGTCCCAGAAGAAGAAGAGAAAAAGAAAGGGAATGAGAAAATATTTGAAGAGATTATAGTTGAAAACTTCCTATCAAGGGAAAGGAAATAGTCAATTAAGTCTAGGAAGCACAGAGAGTCCCATACAGGATAAACCCAAGGAGAAACACGCCAAGACACGTATTAATCAAACTATCAAAAGTCAACACAGGGCTTCCCTGGTGGCGCAGTGGTTGAGAATCTACCTGCTAATGTAGGGGACACGGGTTCAAGCCTTGGTCTAGGAGGATCCCACATGCCGCAGAGCAACTAGGCCCGTGAGCCACAACTACTGAGCCTGCGCGTCTGGAGCCTGTGCTCTGCAACAAGAGAGGCCACGATAGTGAGAGGCCCATGCACCATGATGAAGAGTGGCCCCCACTTGCCACAACTAGAGAAAGCCCTTGCACAGAAACGAAGACTCAACACGCAAAAATAAATTAATTAATTAATAAACTCCTACCCGCAATATCTTAAAAAAGTTTTTTTAAGTTAACACAAAAAAATATTAAAAGCAAAAAGGGAAAAGCAAGAAATAACATTCAAGGGAATCTCCATAAGTTTAACAGCTGATCTTTCAGCAGAAACTCTCCAAGCCAGAAGGGAGTGGCAGGACATATTTAAAGTGATGAAAGGGAAAAACCTGCAAACAAGATTACTCTACACAGCAAGGATCTCATTCACATTTGACAGAGAAATTAAAAACTTTACAGACAAGTAAAAGTTGAGAGAATTCAGCATCACAAAACCAGCTTTACAACAAATGCTGAAGGAACTTCTCTAGGCAAGAAACACAAGAGAAGGAAAAGACCTACCAAAACAAACCCAAAACAATTAAGAAAATGGTAATAGGAACATACATATCGATAATTACCTCAAATGTAAATGGATTAAATGCTCCAACCAAAAGTCATAGACTGGCTGAATGGATACCAAAAAAAGACCTGTATATATGCTGTCTATAAGAGACTCACTTCAGACCTAGGGACACATACAGCCTGAAAGTGAGGGGATGGAAAAAGACATTCCATGCAAATGGAAATCAAAAGAAAGCCGGAATAGCAATTCTCCTATCAGACAAAATAGACTTCAAAATAAAGACTATTACAAGAGACAAAGAGGGACACTACATAATGATCAAGGGGTCAATCCAAGAAAAAGATATAACAGTTGTAAATATTTATGGACCCAACATAGGAGCACCTCAATACATAAGGCAAATGCTAACAGCCATAAAAGGGGAAATCAACAGTAACACAGTAATACTAGGGGACTTTAACATCCCACTTTCACCAATGGACAGATCATCCAAAATGAAAATATATAAGGAAACACAAGCTTTAAATAACACATTAGATAAGATGGAATTAATTGAAATGTATAGGACATTCCATCCAAAATCAACAGAATACACTTTCTTCTCAAGTGCTCATGGAACATTCTCCAGGATAGATCATACCTTGGGTCACAAATCAAGCTTTGGTAAATTTAAGAAAATTGAAATTGTATCAAGTGTATTTTCTGACCACAACACTATGAGACTAGATATCAATTACAGGAAAAAAATTCGTAAAAAATACAAACACATGGAGGCTAAACAATACGCTACTAAATAACCAAGAGATCACTGAAAAAAATCAAAGAGGAAATCAGAAAATACCTAGAAACAAATGACAAGGAAAACACAACAATCCAAAACCTTTGGGATGCAGCAAAAGCAGTTCTAAGAGGGAATTTTATAGCAATACAAGCCTACCTCAAGAAACAAAAAAAATTCTCAAATAAACAATCTAAACTTATACCTAAAGCAATTAGAGAAAGAAGAACAAAAATACCCAAAGTTAGCAGAAGGGGAGAAATCATAAAAATCAGATCAGGAATAAATGAAAAAGTAATGAAGGAAACAATAGCAAAGATAAATAAAACTAAAAGCTGGTTCTTTGAAGAGATAAACAAAATTGATAAGCCATTAGCCAGAATCATCAAGAAAAAAATGGAGAAAACTCAAATCAACAGAATTAGAAATTAAAAAGGAGAAGTAACAACTGACACTTCAGAAATATAAAGGAGCATGAGAGATTACAACAAGAAACTATATGCCAATAAAATGGACAACCTGGAAGAAATGGGTGAATTCTTAGAAAAGCACAACCTTCTGAACCTGAACCAGGAAGAAATAAAAAATATAAACAGACAAATCACAAGCACTGAAATTGAGACTGGGATTAAAAATCTTCCAACAAACAAAAGCCCAGGACCAGATGGCTTCACAGGCGAATTCTATCAAACATTTAGAGAAGAGCTAACACCTATCCTTCTCAAACTCTTCCAAAATATAGCAGAGGGAGGAACATTCCCAAACTCATTGTATGAGGCTACCATCACCCTGATACCAAAACCAGACAAAGATGTCACAAAGAAAGAAAACTACAGGCCAATATCACTGATGAACATAGATGCAAAAATCCTCAACAAAATACTAGCAAACAGAATCCAACAGCATACTAAAAGGATCATACAACATGACCAAGTGGGGTTTATTCCAGTAATGCAAGGATTCTTCAATATATGCAAATCATTCAATGTGATATACCATCTTAGCAATCTGAAGGATAAAAACCATATGATAATATCAATAGATGCAGAAAAATCTTTTGACAAAATTCAACACCAATTTATGATAAAAATTCTCCAGGAAGTAGGCATATAGGGAACCTACCTCAACATAATAAAGGCCATATATGACAAACCTACAGCCAACATCATTCTCAGTGGTGAAAAACTGAAACCATTTCCTTTAAGATCAGGAACAAACAAGGTTACCCACTCTCACCATTATTATTCAACATAGTTTTGGAAGTTTTAGGCACAGCAGTCAGAGAAGAAAAAGAAATAAAAGGAATCCAAATGGAAAAGAAGAAGTAAAACTGTCACTGTTTGCAGATGACATGATACTCTACATAGAGAATCCTAAAGATGCTACCAGAAAACTACTAGAGCTAATCAATGAATGTGGTAACATAGCAGGATACAAAATTAATGCACAGAAATCTCTTGCATTCCTACACACTAATGATGTAAAATCTGAAAGAGAAATTAAGGAAACACTCCCATTTACCATTGCAACAAAAAGAATAAAATACCTAGGAATAAACCTACCTAAGGAGACAAAAGACCTATATGCCAAACACTATAAGACACTGATGAAAGAAATCAAAGATGATACAAACAGATGGAGAGATATACTATGTTCTTGGATTGGAAGAATCAACATTGTGAAAATGACTATACTACCCAAAGCAATCTACAGATTCAATGCAATCCCTATCAAACTACCAATGGAATTTTTCACAGAACTAGAATAAAAAATTTCACAATTTGTATGGAAACACAAAAGACCCCAAATAACCAAAACAATCTTGAGAAAGAAAAGCGGAGCTGGAGGAATCAGGCTCCCTGACTTCAGACTATAATACAAAGCTACAGTAATCAAGACAGTATGGTACTGACACAAAAACAGAAATATAGATCAATGGAACAGGATAGAAAGCCCAGAGAAAAATCTCACACACATATGGTCACCTTATCTTTGATAAAGGAGTCAAAAATATACAATGGAGAAAAGACAGCCTCTTCAATTAGTGCTGCTGGGAAAACTGGACAGCTACCTGTGAAAGAATGAAATTAGAACAGTCCCTAGCACCATGCACAAAAATAAACTCAGAATGGATTAAAGACCTAAATGTAAGGCCAGACACTATAAAACTCTTTGAGGAAAACATAGGCAGAACACTCTATGACATAAAACACAGCAAGATCCTTTTTGACCCACCTCCTAGAGAAATAGAAATAAAAACAAAAATAAACAAATGGGACCTAATGAAACTTAAAAGCTTTTGCACAGCAAAAGAAACCATAAACAAAACCATAAGACAGCCCTCAGAAAGGGAGAAAATATTTGCAAATGAAGCAACTGACAAAGGATTAATCTCCAAAATATACAAGGAGCTCATTCAGCTCCACATCAATAAAACAAACAACCCAATCCAAAAATGGGCAGAAGACCTAAATAGACATTTCTCCAAAGAAGATATACAGATTGCCAACAAACACATGAAAGGATGCTCAACATCACTAATCATTAGAGAAATGCAAATCAAAACTACAATGAGGTATCACCTCACAACAGTCAGAATGGCCATCACCAAAAAATCTACAAACAATAAATGCTGGAGAGGGTGTGAAGAAAAGGGAACCCTCTTGCACTGTTGGGAATGTAAATTAATACAACCACAATGGAGAACAGTATGGAGGCTCCTTAAAATACTAAAAATAGAAAGACCATATGACCCAGCAATCCCACTACTGTGCATATACCCTGTGAAAACCATAATTCAAAAAGAGTCATGTACCACAATGTTCACTGCAGCACTATTTACAATAGTCAGGACATGGAAACAACCTAAGTGTCCATCGACAGCTGAATGGATAAAGAAGATGTGGCACATATATACAATGGAGTATTACTCAGCCATAAATGGAAATGAAATTGAGTTATTTGTAGTGAGATGGATGGACCTAGAGTCTGTCATACAGAGTGAAGTCAGAAAAAGGAAAACAAATACCATATGCTAACACATATATATGGAATCTAAAATAAAAATGGTCCTGGTGAACCTAGGGGCAGGACAGGAATAAAGACACAGATGTAGAGATTGGACTGAGGATACGGGGTGGGGGAAGGGTAAGCTGGGATAAGTGAGAGAGTAACATTGACATATGTACACTACCAAGTGTAAAATACATAGCTAGTGGGAAGCAGCCACATAGCACAGGGAGATCAGCTTCGTGCTTTGTGGCCACCTAGAGGGGTGGGATAGGGAGGGTGGGAGGGAGATGCAAGAGGGGGCAGATATGGGGATATATGTATATGTATAGCTGATTCACTTTGTTATAAAGCAGAAACTAACACACCATTATAAAGCAATTATACTCCAATAAAGACGTTAAAAAATAAAATAAAGTAAAATAAAAATAAATAAAAAATAAAAGATAATGTGGTATTGGTGTATGGGTGGACATATAAAACAGTGGAACAGAATAGAATCCAGAAAGAAATTTGTTGACACATGGTCAACTGATTTTTGACAAAGATATCACGGCTATTCAAAAGAATTTTCTTTCCAACAGTTGGTTCTATATTGGTACTGTATACCCATTTATTAAAATAAATAAATAAAAGTTAGCTCTTACTTCACTCCATTTGCAAGTTAACCCAATCATAAAATTCTAGACCTAAATGTAAAAGCTAATCTATAAAAACATCTACAAAGAAACACAGGCGAAAATCTTCATGACTTGGGGGTAGGCAAGGATTACTTACATAAGACACAGAGCATACAAGTCATAAAAGAAAAATTTATAATTGAACTACATCAAAAATAAAATCTTCTGCTTTTCAAAACACAGCATGAAGGAAATGAAAAGGTGGACCACAGACTGGGACAAATATCTGCAAAACAGGTCAATGACAAAGGACTTGTGCACAGGATATATAAAGAAATTGTACATATAATAAAAAAAAGAAAAGCAACTCAAATTTTTAAATGGGCAAAAGATTTGATCAGACATGTCACAAAACATAATATATGCAAGTGGCCAGGAAACAGGAAAAGATGCTCAATGTCATTAGCCAAATTAAAATAATAATGAGATATCGCAGTTCCACATCCAATAGAATGGCTATAATTAAAAAGACAGGCGGCACCAAATTTTGGTGAGGATATAAAACAACTGGAACTCCTCTGCATTTCTTGTGGGAATGCAAAATTGTGCATCCTCTTTGGAAACCACTTTGGCAGTTTCTCATAAGGTTAAATATACACTTACCACACAACTCAACAATTTCACTTCTATTTACTCGAGAAATAAAAACATAGTTCCTCACAAAGCCTTGTACACATAGGATCCTAGCATCTTTTGTAATAGTCAAAAAGGAGACTCAAATGTCCATTTGCAAGTGAATGGCTATACAAATTGTAGTACCTTTGTTCAATGAAATTAAATCTCATGAAGAAGATTCATAGGCAGAAAAGAATACATCCTGTATGATCCCATTTGTACAGTATAGGAAAGGTAAATCCAAGCTAGAATGGCCTAATGCAGATCAGTGATCGCTTGGAAACAGAGCTGGTGGTGATACTGTCTACAAAAGAGAATGAGGAAACTTTTTGGACGGTGGCTACATTCTACATGTTGATTGAGTTGGTTAAATCAGTTCATACTTCTATTAAAACTCACCAAACCGTATTCTTAAAATGGGTGCATCTTGACAATATATAGATATTGTACATCATTCATATTGATTTTTTTAAAAGGATGGGCATGAATTAGTAAAGAGGGACTTAAGGAAAGTTAATCAAGCAACATGGAGGAAGGCTGGGTACTTCTGAGAAGAATGACCAGTGAGGAACTCCCAGGATGAGATGGCTGAAAGCCCTTTAAAGAGAGGACAGTATAATGTTACATTATGAATCATTTAAGTGTAAAACCCAGGGCCACGTACCTTCGTTAAAATCAATTTTACCTACATTTGCTTTGTGGAGCTGATGTATGTACCAGCAGCCACATAAGATTTTTACGGCCAGTGTCCATTCTGCCTGGTGGTAGTTCAGTCCTATTCTTCTGTGTCCATCTCCATACCATTGTTTTTTAATATGACCCCCAGCTCACGTGAAGTACTTTTGTAGAAAAAGGATGAGTTCCACATCTGGGTCAGAGTGGAGCAGGGGAAAGAAAAGCTATAGAATGTGAGTCACAGTGTCCCGAAAGTTTGACATTTTTCAGGTTCTCAGCGTCGGAAGGAACCACGGGTCCACAAGAGCCTAGAAATTGATAGAAATTTTGGAGACGGCACTGACTGTTCCCTAGTCATGAGTTAGGAGACTGGCATCTATTTTATTTAAATTTCAAAGGACTGCTGACGTGTGAGCTGCACCGTCACTGACCCCATGAGCTATGAGATCACTCTTTGTTTCTAAAGCTCCTGGGCTTGTACAGATGCCTGTGGTTAAATCTACTGCCCTGAATGTACTAGGCACTGTCAGAGACAGTCCCTGTACTGGGCGGTGAACTTGAGGTCTAATGGACCTTTATATTCCCAGTACCTTGCAGAGGACTTAGCATGGAGGAGTCATTCCGTAAATGATGTTCTAATAACCGTTTGGTTCTTAATACAACTAAGATTTATCATCCATCCTGTCGTGGTCCTGTTCAACTACCGTCAGTACCCAGATCAGGGTTTGTTTCAATGCTTCCTCCTCCCAGTTTCCTCATTTCTTTATTTTTTCACTTACAGATGGTTCTGTGGTTTCACTTCCTACTTGGTTTCTGAACTCTGAGCACGAGTGCTGGAGATGAGGAGCCCTTTCACTTCAGCTTTTGTAACCTTTGCTGGGGGTGATGAGCACCATATAATTGCTGTGTGGGCACTTGTAACTTCCCCACAGACGCTTTGCTGAGAGCCGCTGTCCTGTGGAAGGGTTCTGGCCCATGAGCGAGGACGCCCGGCAAAGGACCATGTTAGAATCATGGCCCCGTCTCCTATCTGCTAGGAGACTTTGGGCAAGACATCTGGTCTCCCCGACCCTCCCTCTTCTGGTGGACTTTTTGCCCTGTGTCCTGAAGAGCTCAGAGGCCACCAGGGACCCCAGGCTCTTTTCCCAGGGTCTCTGGAACGTGTTAAGTCCTGGCTTTTTGCACATTATGGAAGGAGGAGGCTGAGACCTCAGTTAGACTAAATTTGATTCAGAAAAACACATGTGGCATTTTTGTACCGAGCACTGAAAAGAGAGTCACACATTTCACACTTGAGTCCACGAGAATCATGGCCTCAGTCTTCTCTCAAGAGCTTGCTTTTCCATCTTTCCAGAAGACAACACAGCTAGATTTTCCCTCCACAGGGGAGGTCTCCTTCCTGCCCTCTGTGTGGGCCTGATCTGGCCCGAGGCCCACCTGAGCAGGAGGCCTCTCCCAGCACCTTAAGCACTTCTGTCATCCTGGTCTTTAAGGTGGAAAGACGAGGCATGCTCACCTGTCCCACTGGTCAACACCACCTTCTTTCCAGCACCTCCAGAGTGTCTGCCCTCCAGGCATTACCTTCTTCTGCGACAAGACCAGCAGGGTTAGGTGGCAGAACACAAGTGTCCCCCTCAGGTATAACTCCTACACAGGGTTGTACCCAGTTGTATCTTTATTGAAAGCTTAGTTCCCTAACAAGTGAGGTTCCAAAGAGGCCTCTCTTCCCCTCTAATTTCAGTCTTCTTAAAAGGCAAATTCAGAGGGGAACTTTTTGGCTTATATATAGGATGGGAGACCTCGGTACACATAATCTCAGAGAGGGGCAGTAGTGGAGTCTAAATGTTTATCCAATTTACAGTTTCTGTTGGCGGTGATTGGTCTGTTATTATTATTAAGTGAGTCAGATTCATTTTAAGAAATAAGTGGGGCCTCCCTGGTGGCGCAGTGGTTGAGAGTCCGCCTGCCGATGCAGGGGATACGGGTTCGTGCCCCGGTCTGGGAGGATCCCATATGCCGCGGAGCGGCTGGGCCCGTGAGCCATGGCCACTAAGCCTGTGCGTCCGGAGCCTGTGCTCCGCAACGGGAGAGGCCACAACAGTGAGAGGCCCGCGTACAGCAAAAAAAAAAAAAAAAGAAATAAGTGGAAGATGGGTCTCATGTTTTCACAGGCACTGTGCCAAGCATTTCACACACTTATGAATATCATTAGTTAATTATCATATTTACTGTCAATAACACTCATTAATCTCATGTGGTCCTCTGAAGAGAGGAGCCCTTCGGAGCATAATTGGTGCAGGCTGAAGCATCTCTATCCCCCTAGGAAGCAATTCTATGAAATCTGCACCTCAGGATTGGTGGCGAGACAACCCCGTATGCTTCTTTGGCACCATCCTCTGTAGCCCTCAAAGTTCACAACACCACTGCCTTCCACCAAAGCAATGGAAGGTCTTCTTTGATTCCCTTTTACCAACTTTACTGAGCTCCTTCTGTGTGTCAAATACTGTGCTAGTGATAGAAAGAGAGAGGAGACGTGTCCCCTCCCCTCAAAGGAGTTCATGGTCTCATGGTGCAGATAGAAAGACAAACAAATGATGCTGACTGTATGGTGACATCTGCAGTAGTAGAAACAGGTCCATGTGGCTCAGGAAAGGGAAGGAGGAGCTCTCTCTGGAGGATGAAAAGAGTCACAGGGACAGCAATGCCTGGGTTTTAAAGGATGAATAGGAGTCTACCATGCAGATGTATCAGATAAAAGGTACGGCTACATGAGGATCCACTGCCTGTCCTCCTCTCCATCCCCACCCCTGCTCTAGTAGGAAGATCTAGGGTACCTGGTAGTTGGAAAACAGGAGGAGAAAGTAGTTGTGGGATTTCACTTTGGAAAGCAAGGCACTACTAGCTGTTGAAAAAGGTGGAACGGGGGAAGGTCAAATTCATAGCAATAATAATAACAGTAAACGCCTACCTAGCACTGACTATGTGCCAGGCATAGTTCTAAGTACTTACATGTATTAACTCATCTAAACTTTGTCCCTAATTTATAAATGTGGAAGTAGACTAAGTAACTTACCCAGGAATACATGGCTACGAATGGGAAAGTGGAGACTGAAACCCAGGCAGGCTGCTTCCCTAGTTGGAGAACTGTGAAACTATAAAAGTCCAGGGATTCTCAGGCCAAGTTTAGGGAATGTTTTTATTGGGAGATGGGCTTGAGAAGAAGAGATGAAATCCAGGTGAAAGATACTGAGAGTGATAAGAGTACCGAGAGGGACTTTTAAAGGGACATGGCTATTTCTTTGCCTTCACCCCTATCACACCCAGCTTTAGGTATTTTCTTCACCGGCTATCCCAAAGATTAAAATTGCCTTTTGTGATCTTGTTTTCTGATGGGCTACTTTTTCTTTAAATGTGACTCCTTGTTGAGATCCGTACTGGCTGGCGCGGGGTGGGGGGGGGCAATTATTATGAGGATAACATGAACCTTTCAGACAGCAGTGGCCAGATTCAGGAGAAAGTGACAAGAGGAAGACTCAGCGTGTTCCAGGGATGGGGGACAGATCATGCACGGACATGGGGAACAGCCTGGTGTCTGGGGAACTCATCTCTAACAGATAAGGCTGACTTGATTTAATTTTCAGTCTCTTCCAGATTTAGCCCAGCAACTCGATGTCCTAACAAAACCCCATCAGGTACTCAGGTGGGGCAAGGGCTTGAAGGTGTCCCCAATGTACCTTTTCCATTTGGGTGCCTCTGTTCTCTGCACAAACCCTTGATTCCCACAATGGAAAGATTCCCTCCATTAGTTTTCTTTTCCTGCTTTAAAAAGTGTGGCTCATTCCCAGGCAATAAACCAGAAAACAACAGACCTTTATTTTGCTAGGGTGCAGGGGTGGGTTGGGGGTGGCACACAACTTTTTCATATTAAAAGAGCATTTGGGTTTAAACAAAGAACATCCAGATCATAAACCATGGGGTAAAAATAAACACTGCAGCATCAGAGAGACCAGTGGCTCTCAGTGTGGGGTCCATTCAATTTTCCAAGTGTCCCAAGTGACTGGTCATTCCTGGGATCCATGTTTCTTTTGCGGTTGTGTTTACACACTGGTTTCTGGCAAGGGTGCAGTGCTTGCATGTGACCTTTGGTAAAATGCAGACATCACCTCATTGGGTCTCATCAAAAGCAGAACTTGTCCTCCCATTCATCTTTGTCAGAAGAGCAGGAGCAGCCAGGCTGGGTCATCCAGGGCCACTGTCTCTCTCTTGGTGGAGGCAAAGATTTCATCCTTCATTCTGCTAATTAGACACAGGCACAATTGAACCCCAGTGTCCCCCTTTGCATCACTTCTCACTAGGATCAGGGAATCGTATGGATCACTGGGGTAAGTCTGGAGTTGGTTCTCAGGGAGGGGGCCGGGGTGCTCAAAGGATACACTCTTGGGCTCCTTTTGTGATGGTCCATTATACTGTTTGGAGACCCCTCTTCTCTTTCGAAAAGTGAGGTTCCTGCCAGAGATTCGGGCTTACAGATTTCCTGGTCCCACGTAGCGACTCTATCTCCACCATTCTTTACGTCTCCCATAGGATGGTTTATAGGATATTGAAATGTCCAGGGAAAGAGTCCAGTGGGGCTGCTTCCAGTCTGCCAGTCAGAAGAGAACTGTTTATCCTATTAGCAAAACCAACAGAGCTTTGCTTGGTCCTCCACTGAAAATTCCCCCCAAGGCACTGAGCAAGCTATGACAGACTGTTATGGAAACTGCTAGAAGAAGGGATTTGTTCAACATTGTTTACAGTTCAGTAAACCATAGCATTTCCCTGGTCTCGCCAGTTTCCTAACTGACCAGACCAAACTCTGCAAAGCTTTTCTACCACTCAGCAAATATGGGCAGCTCACGAAAGGGCTGTCTGTTTTCCAGCCCAGTGTTGGAGCCCCAGTACCCAGCCACTACAGCCCTGAGTGACATGCGTACATCTGCAGCCACACGTAGTTCTGATTCTGATTCTGTGGGGACAGACTGGGAGGAACGTGCTGACACGGGATGATGTGAGAACTGAGACCAACATGGGTCAAAGAAACCGCTGGACCCAAAGTGTGTATGGCTGACTTTATACCCTGCAAAGAAATGGCACAGGTGGTAGAAACTTACATGGATTAAAATAACAGTTACAACAAACATTATATAGATAATTAATCTTACAAATACCTCTTCAAAAAACTTAATTTCATGCATGTGCTGCAAGAGTAATACATAGTAGTTGTGATACTTGGACCAACCCCGCGTGGTCTAACTCAGTGCTTCTCAAAATTGCATGTGTATTCGAAACACCTGAGGATCTTGTTAAACAATGGATTCCAGCAGGGAGGTCTGGGGAGAGGCCTGAGATTCTGCATTTCAGCCAGCTCCAGGTGATGCATGTAGATGGTGCTACAATGAGTCTAGTAAATCTGGGCCTCATAAATGTAAGAGTCTCCTCTATCCCCAACCCATTCAAGTCCATCTCTCTGATTATTTTTCAGGCTATATTAATTTATAATCTGCTTTCTTAATTAACTATAGAGAATGAGCATCCTTGCAAGTCGACACCAAAAATAATAATAATAAAGTAAGTATTCTTTTTACTACTTATGCAGAATTCCATAGATGAAACACCATAATTTATTCACCTTGCCTCTTACAGATGGAGAGTCCGGATGTTTCTAAGTTTGGGGCCATTTTTAGCCTGTCCCTATTCATCACCTCTGTTACTGAGCCAGAAGGAGGCTTGGGTGATTAGCAAGCTCTCTTGGGCTTAATACCAAGTTCTCTTGTATTTCTCCAAGTAAGGAAATGTAGTTAACTGTATCTCGGAATGAAACCATTGAACCAAACTCCACAGCACACAAGAGCATAACTTCAGGCTGTACTCCCCGTAAGAGATCTTGCTGGGAACCGGGAGGCTCGAGACATTGTGGGATAAATAAAGTTCACCTGCCTTTGTTGTCAACTTTATATGAACATTGTAGAGGAAAAGTAATTTCTTATTTTTATATTAAGATACATGTATGATAGGGCTTCCCTGGTGGCACAGTGGTTGAGAGTCCGCCTGCCGATGCAGGGGACACGGGTTCGTGCCCCAGTCCGGGAAGATCCCACATGCCGCAGAGCAGCTGGGCCCGTGAGCCATGGCCGCTGAGCCTGCGCGTCCGGAGCCTGTGCTCCGCAACGGGAGAGGCCACAACAGTGAGAGGCCCGTGTACAGAAAAAAAAAAAAAAAAAAAAAAAAAAGTATGATAAAGAGGAAAATTCACAGGAATTTTAAAGATTAAATCATGAGAGCTCCAAAATGTTTTCTTGCTTGTTGCTGGTTGCTTTAGACCCTTTGGGATACAGTTCATGCTTCTCTGCACTTAGGAGCGATTTGATGGATAATATTGAGCATCAGGAATTGACCTGCTGTCGTACCCCACCTACAGCGGAGCAAACTGAGGATCCAGGAGATTGGCTCGCCCACAATATCGGATTAAACGAAGCAGATCATTAAAGGAGTTTCGACGGCTAAGACAAAAAAGTACATGAAGCTTTGCGACGCTAAAAACAGTTTAGAAGTTATTGTTTTAGCCCAGCGGCTGTTGGCCCTTTCTGTATATTAAAATCTCCAATATTCACGCCCAATCAAAACCAACTACATTAAAATTTCTTAAGGTGGGACCCAGACATTAACATTGTCTGAAATTCTCAGATGATTCCAGTGTAGAGTCTATGACTACCAGATATAGAAATAAAAGTACAGGAGGCTTAGTTAAGTTTGAATTTCATATAACTAATAATTTTTGTAGCATAAGTATGTCCCAAATATTGCATAAGACATACATATACTAAAGAGTTATTTGTTGTTTATCTAAATTCAAATTTGATTGGGCATTCTGAGTTTCATGTGGCCACCCAAGTGCAGCCAAGTTTGAGAGCTGAGCTTTAGGGAAAGTCTCTGACGGTGAGGATTCCCTTCAAGGTCAAGGTGCCAAGCTCTGGGCACTGATTGGCAACCCTCAATCCCAAATTTGTCCAGTCTCAGACAGGATTCAGGACTCAGGCAGGTGGGATTTTTGGAACATCAGAGCCCCGGGCCTGACACATTTTATGACTTTTGTTGTCAATTTGAAGAGAAACAAGATGTTATTTATTAAAAGCGAGCGAAGCAAGTGGCAGGAATGACTGGTTTATAAAGCTTTGCTGTGTGTAGCTCACAGTTTGCCAGGGCATCCTCTCATCTGGCTCTGCACACATATACACAAGGTAAATAGTTGAGCCCCTAACCAGACCCTGACAAAAGCTGAAACGCTCCCAGTAATAGCAAGTCCCTTCCCATAAACATCAATTTCCTTCCTTCACTCGGGGCCATGAGCAGCTTGGTATCTTCCAAAATGATAGATAGGAACCTCCCGTTCTTCCCACTAGCTGCTTGTCTCCCAGAACTGGTGATCAGGAAGCTGAGAAAACTTATCCACTCTTGCAAAAGTCCCTCAGGATTTAAAATTCGCACAAACCAGCGAGAAACAAAATGTCTGTATCCCAGTCAAAACAGCAGACATCAAAATGATGAGAAAAGAAAGACCAGCCCTGGGGCCCAGTTTCATTCATCCTGGGGAAGGAGGCCTGTATGCCAGGTAAAATTCTGACAAGTGGCCCGGGGAGGCTCCTTGGCCAGCAGCCACCAGTTGGTGGCTTGATTTCAGCCATGCACATGCAGGAATGGTCTAAGGCAGTCATCCAGTAAGTTTGACCTCTCAGAGCTCAAGCACTTCTAGACCAATCTGTGATGTGTTAACTGGCAACTTAGCACAGGGAATGGTTCCTGGGAGCTGCCCAGTGTGTAAAAGCGTGTGTCCTATAACCCAAACTCACAGTTCCCCAAGCAGATGGTCCTTCCCAGCACACATTTTCCTATTTTGCTCCCCATTCCCTTTCATTTCTAACCCATAAATGGTACCTGGGGAAAATAAAGGGCTCCATTCTACCTGCTCATGGGGTCAGTTAAACCAAGACTAACTCCTGTTCAAACAGGCCCCAAATCCATGACAAGCAACGTGTAGGAGGGGAGAAAAAAGTGATGACGGGGGTTTTCGGAAGGGCACATGGGGAGGAAGTGGGGGCGGATGCTGGCTTTCTGCTGCCCAGGGAGCAAGCAGCTGCCTTGCCAGCCAGGATTTCCAGCCAGCGTTAGGAGACTTGAGCCTCCTACCAGAGACACACACAACCAATTAGCCCTTGTCTTGCCTCCCGGCACTCCAGATGGCCTCTGCCAGGATGCTCCTGTGGTCCTGCTCCAAACATGACCGATTACAGCCCAGAAAACTCTTGAAGACATTTGTCACCTCTGCACTTAAGACTATCAAATCGCATTTCTTCACTCAGGTCCCCTCTGATCCTCAGACTCCACAAAATGTTTCCTGAGGCAAAGAGCCCATTTCACTGGGCTGCTTGAGCTCTCTGCGGTTCTCAGTGGCCACAATGATTCATGTGTCAGCCATCCACCCACAGGCCTCCGTGGGTGAGGAGACCGTCTGGCCACCAGGCACAGCACACGTGGTTCCAGGCCACCCTGGTCCCGACGCTCCTGGAGGACCTATGAGACAGGCGCCGAGTCCCAAGAAGCACAAAGTCTCCTCTAGCTCCACTGCTTATTTGGTTCACTCCCCAAACATGTCTTGAGCTCCTGATATATTCCGATGTATTCCAGACCCTATATCTGCCAACGGAGGTACCAAACGACCAAGTCTCTGCCTCAAGAAATGACTCCATTGCGAGAACCTTCATCTTCTCACCGGCAATGCCACATCCTGTGGTCTGACAAGAGGAAATCCTTAGTGAAACTAATGAAGATTTATGTACAGAGATGATCATCGGAGTTTTACAGGCAAGAGTGAAAAGTTGGAAGTCCCTTGAATGTCCAGTGATAAACATATGATTAAAATTTTAGAAAGTACGAAGAGATATCTGTACTCCCATGCTCACTGCAGCATTATTCGTAAGGGCCAAGATGTGAAAATAACCTAAATGTCCTTCAGCAGATGGTAGGATAAAGAAAATGAAGTATATATACACAAAGGAATATGATTCAGCCATAAAAAAGAAGGAACTCTTTTCACCTTTGACAACATGGATGGAATTTGATGGCATTGTGCTAAGTGAAATGGGCTGGACAGAGAAAGACAAATTCTTTTTTTTTTTTTTTTTTTTTTTTTTTTGCGGTACGCGGGCCTCTCACTGTTGTAGTCTCTCCCATTGAGGAGCACAGGCTCCGGACGCGCAGGCTCAGGGGCCATGGCTCACGGGCCCAGCCGCTCCACGGCATGTGGGATCTTCCCGGACCAGGGCACGAACCCGTGTCCCCTGCATTGGCAGGTGGACTCTCAACCATTGTGCCACCAGGGAAGCCCAAAAGACAAATTCTGTATGGTATCACTTGTGTGTGCAACTGGGGTAGGGGGCCGTGGGGAGATGCGGATCCAAGGGCACAAACTTGGTATAAGATGAAAGTGTTCTGAGGATCTAATGCACAGTGCAGTAATTATAGTTAATAATAGAGTATGGTATACTTGAAATTTGCTGAGACTAGTAAGTGTTCTCATCACAAGAAAACAATTACCTATGTGAGGTGATGACTGTTAATTATCTTGGAACTGGTAATCATTTTATATATATATACACATATACATATATACATATACATAGATACCTACACACATTTTGTATACTTTAAATATATATGATTATATGTCAATTATTCCTCAATAAACTTGGAAAAATATTTTTTTAATTTTAGGGAGTAACCATTTTATAAGCTATTATGTAGCGTTCATTCATTTGCTCATTTATTCATTCAACAAACATTCATTGAGTACCTACCCTGCACCTGTCTGAAGTCCAGGTGCTGAGGATACAGGTGTGAGTGAAAGAGAGGAGGCTCCTGCTTTCCCACAGCTTCTAGTTTAGCGGGATGTACGTGCACATGTGTGTATTTTGCAGTGATTAGTGTTAGGAGAAAACCAAGTGAGAAAGCTGTGAAGAGAGTGACAGGGGCTCTTTAATACAGGTCATGGCAGGTCTCCCTGGGAAAGAAATCTTTGAACAGCGACTTTAAAGCCTATGTTTAATGAAGGGAAAACGCTCCTGAAAAAATGTTTAATTAAAAATAGGTTACCAACCAGGCATCGGTAGGATTCCAGTTTTTTTCTTAAAGTTTGTATGCACTACACGCATGCACTGAGCCAAAGCCTGGGAGAGCAATGGAATAACCCTCCGCATGCCCGCCCTTCCAGTCTCCCCACCACATCTGCCTCTGTAAGGCCAAATGCATCATCGTCATCCTCTGATCTCTCTGCAGGTGTCACACTTAGCTGGACTGTGCCCAAGGATGGCTTTCTTCTTTGGGTGGGGGGGAATCAAAGGGGAGCCTAATACCTCCCTCTCATTAATGTTCTTTAAATTGACTGATTGATGTTTCATCCTCAATCTCGGGCACATGCCAACTAAACCGAACTCCACACAAAGTTTCCTAAAGCCCCATCCTCCCCGTCCTGGCCCCTCCATCAGAAGGCGGCCCTTCCCAAGTCAATTTCAGAGCTGTGCCACTCCTCATGTGTAGGAGAAGATAGACTTTATAACTCCTATGATGTCACCATCACACTTTGTACTTGCTATTTTGATAAGAGGAGAGTGGCACTTCATTGTTATTTTACTTTGACTTACAAGCGAATTAGAATTCCTTTCTCTCTTTTACATTTGTATTTCTTCTATAAATTGTCCATGTTCTTTCCCCACTACTTTATTGAATTTTAGGACTTTTCATACTGACTTTTCTAAGCTTTTTATAGAAAAAGAATATTATCGGTGCTCTAAGGACGTCTGAGAAGATAGGTAATGGAAGAAGGCACAAAGGGAAAGAAGATGTATTTGTGTAAAATGTAAAGTCTTCTGCATCTTATTGAAAAATCACCTAAAAATGGAAATGCAAATCCATTTGGAAAATATATTCACTGAAAGCAAATCTTTTAAAGTATTTGTGCATCAACTGGAGATGCACAGGGAATTTCTGGACATTTGGGACAATAAATAGAAAACAGATCCTAGAATTCAAGGATCTGAAAGGACTCTGAGAATCAGGGAGACAGTGTGCTTGGTGCTGGACCACAGGGCAGAGGAGTGACAAGCCATTGGGACAATCACCATGACTTCTCCTTGACGAACAAAATGGAATATCCAAAAGAAGTGGAAGTGGCCCAGTAGTAGCTTCTGCATTCTACACACTCTACAATACCTCAAAACAGGATGCTGTGTCCACAGCAGCTCAAAATGCCTGCATTGTCGCCAGAGTGGAAATCACGTGGGGCAAACCTTGCAACTTCAGATAAACCAAGCAGAGGGGACTTGTATGGACCAAGAGCTGTTAAGTCTCCTTATTGAGAACAGAGGGACTGCCCAGCAGAAGGATGCTGTGTGGACACAGAGGATAAGCCCAGGACAGAAGCCCTCATCAAGGACCCTCAGACAGATTTCAAGCTCTGCACATGGTGAAGGGTCTGTATGTCTGGACTTGGGAATAGGAGGCCTTTTAAATATAGTAGTATAGCTTAATAATATGAATATGAAGACAAAATGTCAGTTCCCTGAAGAATCTGGTTATTTGGACAAATTAAATCTGGCTGGCTAACAAGGAAATGGCTCCCCCGAAGTCACCTCTATTTTGACATGTTCTCTGGTGACACTGCTGAATGCTGGGGATCCTTGTGAGGAGGAAACGTGCTCTGGAATGTAAGAGCAAAAGTGTGGAGCCAAGGCAAGATAGGAGCCAATGTTCACAGCAGCACTATTTACAATTGCCAAGATATGGAAGCAACCTAAGCGTCCAACAACAGATGAATGGATAAAGAAGATGTGGTGTATGTATACAATGGAATACTACCCAGCCATGACAAAGAATGAAATTTTGCCATTTGCAGCAACATGGATGACCTGGAGGGTATTATGCTTAGTGAAATCAGTCAGACAGAGAAAGATAAATACTGCATGATATCACCTATATGTGGAATCTAAAAAATACAAAATAACTAGTGAATAAAACAAGCAGCAGCTTCACAGATATAGGGAACAAACTAGTGGTTACCAGTGGGGAGAGGGAAGGGTGGAGGGGCAATATAGGAGTAGGGGAAAAAAGGGTTATTATGGGATTATATGAAATCATGTATGTGAAACTTTTGAAAATTGTAAAGCACTATAGAATTGAAAGAATCTTTCATTCTTTAAAAAAAAATTAGACAAGATGGAAGAGCAAAGGCTTTCAGCAACTTTTATTTAATGAGTTGCTTACAAACGACCCACTGCCAGAGCAAGGCTCAGAAAAGCCGAGTGAAGCGGAGTTTGCAGGCACACCTGATTGCCAGATCCCCCCACTCCACCCTTAGGTCCACAGTTTGACCAGCCAGTTATAATCACTGAGAAGTGCCCACAAGTCTGATAAAGACAAACCCAAGACAAGCAACCTTATTTCTGCCGACTTCCCTAGATTCATTTCCTTGCCACAAGGGGATCTGAGATTAGCTATTATATTTGAGAGTACTTTGAACAGAAAGTTCTATTTTTTAATGCAAGTAAATTAAAGGTATAATTTATAGATTAAAATTCTGAGGTCTTTGGAAACTAGGAGATCAGAGTTATTTTCTGTCACAACTAGATTTAAACGTGCAACTGTGCTGAAAAAAATTTCTCCATTTTCTTGAGCCTAGCCCTGGCCACTTGCAAGTTCACCTCCAGTGACATAGGACCTTTAAAAGTGCACCGAGGGCCCCAGCTCCTGAGGGTGAATTGCTTGGCACGAATTCCTGTGCCAATTGTATGGCATTAGCCAAATTGATGAGCAGAGTTCAAGGAGCATAGTCAGGGCTGGAGCAGAAATAACCAGCAATCATCTGTTTTACTATGCTCTCCCCCAAGATGAAAGCCTTACTACTCTGAGCTGACCCAAAGGCCCTGCTCACGCAGCAGGCCCAGCCCTGAGTACACAGAAAACTGTGTCTGGCTCTCCTACATTCTATACCCCCAGCCCCCCTCTTACCCAAAGCTTTCAATACACTCCCTCCCCAACTGTGGTTTCTTGAAGATGATCGAGCTGAATCAATCTGCTAGAACTTGGTCCAAAACTTAGCCCAAGGCAGGCCCAGAACAGAGGTCTGTGGATCATTCTCCACTGAATAAGGTCCTGAAGTCTGTTATTTTCACAAGTGTGCCAGTGATTTCCATAATCGGGCAAGCTTGGGAAATTGTGATTTGGTGCAAACACATTAATTTGGAATAATGGAAATAAAAGAATTGGTATGGGAGTGTTGGGGGCAGGAAAGTGTTTCCTGATGCTCCTCAGCCACTACCCCTCCCCCATATAAGGGGACAGGAGAGGCACAGGAGGGAGCCTCAAACACAACCATTCAACAAATGATGGAGACACATGATGAGTGGGTCAAGGATAAAAGATAGAGTTTCACCCCAAAGGACCATACAATTGAGTTGCATAAACACCTAAACAAAGCAGAAGGGGCTAAAGGAAAAACTGTTTGGTGCCTTGGGAGCAATGGATCTGGGAATGAGTCATCCATGTGAGAAAATAGCTGGTAATTGGTCCTGTCTGCATATTAAGTGGTGATTGCCTTCAAGGGAGGTACCATGGAGGAATGGTGTGGAGATCGCGCATCCTTTATGGAGGGGATCCAAATAGCTGTAGCCTTTCAAGAAAGGTTGACTCCACTGAGCCCTGAAAATAAGGACCTGAAAAGCAACCAACCCACTTGTACAATAACCTTCAACTTAACCTTAGTTTACCCTAGGATTACCAACTACCTCCAAATTGGATGATTTCACATTTGAAACGGTTTCAATTGCAGTTCTTATTCTATTGCGTAAGTATTTCTCGTCACTAGTGTCTATTTAAGAATTAAAGTTAATCCATTTGCAGCACACCTAATAAGTCATACAAAAAACAAAGCATGTAATTCATGTCCCTCTCTGCCTGATTTGAGGAAAGGAAGCCTTTCCGTTGGCATATCCTCCTGTCCTGAAAGCTTTCTGTACTTCATTCCCGAGTTCTTAGCTGAAGCACTGGTGAGTTGTCTGTAAGTTGAGCTGTGCTAATATGTCCATGTGGCAAACAAACAGTTATATAAAGCAGCCTCTCCTGAAGCCAATTCCTGATCTCAGCATACCACCTGTTGTCTTCTGTAGGCACAGCTGACCTCAGGATGGCCAATGGAGACAAGGGCCCATTAGGAGTAATAATGAGTTACCATGTATGGAGTGCATCCAACGTGCCGGCAGAAGGGCTGCTCATCCTTCCAGCTACACCAACCCATCTCTTGCTTCTTCTTAGCACTTGTTTCCCCTGACCTTGGGAAAGTCATCTTCCAGTCCTCCCGGCCGGGTCTCACATGGCTCACCTGTAGAGTAAGGGTTGAGCAGAGTAATTTCCAAACACCCTTATCCTCTCAACCACAGGAAGCCTGAGTCTGTATGCAAAGCTTGGCTCTCTCTCTGAAAGTGCCTTCATATCTATTGCCTGTCTCACACGGCCCAAGGTCATCAGCCAATTGAGAAGACAACAGCAAAGACCCTACGTCCACCCACCCCAGGGGAAGCCTCCCTCTCAAGCACAAAACTCAGAGCCAACTCCTTTCCTTTGTCTTCTGAACTGAGACTCAAAAGGGAGCTTCCCTGCACCCACTACTGTTAAAAGATACAGACACAGCATCCTTGGTGAAGCTCAGGATACTCAGGATTGTGAGCAATTCCTGGCCCACATGCTGCCATGGCGCTTCTCTCCTTCCCTCACAAAGCAAACTAGAAAAGCTATTAGGGAAGGGCTAACTGGCATGTAATAGGTATTTAATAAATACCTGCTGAATTCAGGACATAATGAAGGTCTAATGAATTAGTGATGGGTGGGTGGGTGAGTGGGTGGAGGGAGGGAGGGAGAGATGGATGGAAGGATGGATGGAAGGATAGATAGATGGTGATTATGAACAGGAGCTCTGGTTCCATGTCTTAAAAACTGTGGGACTTTCGGAAAGCTATTTAAACTCTAGGACTTAGTTTCTGCACTTTAAAATGGCAGTAATGAAAGTTCCTGTCTCGTTGGATTATTGTGAGGAGTAAAGGTGATAATTTCATAAATTGATCAGCACTTTGGCCAGCTATTTTTATTGGAATATTGAGCGCGTCACCATATTACAAAGGAAATCTCGAATCACTCTAAATCATGAAAAAACAAGACATTGAATACTTTAGAGTTAGTAGCATTTTGTTGCCTCTGCACCCCTAGACCAATCATGAGACACCAGTGGGTTAGGAGTGGGTGTTTGAGGACACTACCTGTACAACACATGATGGGTGCTTGGAGAATATCTGTAACACGAATGGATGGAACGAACTGAATGAGTGAGAGAATGAATGGACAGATGAGGAAATGAAAAGGAATGGGAGATTGTCTAGTTCAATAGTTCTCAACCAGGGGTGATTTTGTCCTCCGGGGTTATTTGACTATACCTGGAGACATTTTTGGTTGTCACAACCAGAAGATGCTACTGGCATCTAGTGGGTAGAGGTCAGAGACACTGCTAAACATCCTATAACACACAGGGCAGCCCACAACAAAGAATAATCCAGACCAAAATATAAATAGCACAGAATTCAAGAAACCCTAATCTACGTCATTGGTTTTGAAATGCTGCCCCTCCGTAGAATGTCTGTGTGTGGGTCTTTGTGTGTGTGTGTGTGTGAGTGTGCGTGTGTGCATGTGTGTGTTTTGAGTAGTATGTCTAAAACTCAGTTTGATCTAAGGACCACTTTTTTTTTTTTTTTTTTGTGGTACGCGGGCCTCTCACTGTTGTGGCCTCTCCCGTTGCGAAGCACAGGCTCTGGATGCGCAGGCTCAGCGGCCATGGCTCACGGGCCCAGCTGCTCCGCGGCATGTGGGATCTTCCCGGACCAGGGCACGAACCCATGTCCCCTGCATCAGCAGGCGGACTCTCAACCACTGCGCCACCAGAGAAGCCCCTAAGGACCACTTTGATGTTTATTATACCCTTTCTGTCCTTAAGGGATGCACATCCACCTCACTGCAAGAAAGATCACGCTATAATGAGTTAAACTACAAGTCCCCATGGAAGTCACATTTCTGAAAGACTGCAAGAGTCGTTTGGCTCCAGTATAAGGAAACCACAATATCAGAATTTTAAATTAAGGGGCCTTTTGACTTGGGAAAGTAGGAAATCACCTTATTAAAAGATAATTTGGGGCTTTCCTGGTGGCGCAGTGGTTGAGAGTCCGCCTGCCAATGCAGGGGACACGGGTTTGTGCCCCGGTCCGGGAGGATCCCACATGCCGCGGAGCGCCTAGGCCCGTGAGCCATGGCCACTGAGCCTGCACGTCTGGAGCCTGTGCTTGCAACAGGAGAGGCTGCAGCGGTGAGGGGCCCGCGTACGGCAAATATATATATATATATATATAATTTGTCCATGGAGTATTTTCCACATGGGCTAGTTTAATAATAAAAGGATTTCAATTTTGTGGACATCCTCTTTAGCAATTTGGAGATTTTCAAATAAGCCAACAGAAAGATAACAACAATTGGTTTTCTGTTGGTCTGGGACTGTGTCTGTGGGTTAACTTTTAATCTGTGGATTAGAAAACTAATAACTATCATGGAAATTTATCCAAGCAAAACCTACATTACAAAATCATGGAGCTGCTGATGCAATCCAGGAAACAAGGCTGATGATGCACTAACTGAATTTCATTTCTGCTAGAACGCCTGCAGCACAGTCATCCTCCCCCACCAATGCGTGACCTTCACTTTCTTCCAGTCCTGGCACAAAACAACCCTACCCTCCACCCCAGAAGTCTTCTGGTCTCTGCCCACCTCTCCATCTTCAATTCACCCACTCTCCTTCTTGCATTTCTTTTTAGTGACCTTATTGTTTTTAAAAATTTATCAACTTTTAAAAATTTATGTATAATAAAATGCACAGATCTTAAGTGTATATAGTCTGATGACCTTTGACAAATGTATACTCTCTTGCTATTATCACTTAAATCAAGATGTAGACTAGTTCTGTATCCCAGAAATGCCCTTCTGGCCCCTTTCCAGTCAATCCCCTCATCCTCTGTACCCAGAGGCAGCTGCTGTTCAGATTTCTAGCACCATAAATTGGTCTTGCCTGATCTGGAATCTCACATAAACAGAATCATGAATTATGTCCTCTGCTGTGTCTGGCTTTTTGGCTCAACATTTATGCCTACAAGATTCTGATGTATTGCTACATATTTCAGTAGTTCTTTCCTTTTTATTTTTTAGTGGTATTCTATTGTATTGGAGACTATCATCAATAAAGTTGGTACAAACATTCTTCCACAAGACTTTTTTCAGCTCATGCTTTTGCTGCTGTTGAGCATTTACCTAGGAGTAAAATTGCTGGGTCATAGAGTAATGCATGCTTATCCTGAACTTGCATGTTGATGCTCTAGCCTGACAGTTTTGTTTAGTTCTTCAGAATTACCTCCTCTCATTCATTAGACTTCACATATCTTCCCTTCACCTGGGTAATTCTTAACCATCCTCCAGATGCTGATTTAGATGTTACATATCAAGGAGCCTTCCCTGACTTCTACAGAAATTTACCAGGTTCTCCCCGCTAGGAGCTCCCATAACATCCTGGTATTGGAACCTGATGAAATGATGTATTTCAAATCTCTGTCTTCCTTCTAGCCTTTAACATCCATGGGGCAGGCATATATCTGAAGAAAATTCTAATTCAAAAAGATACATACACTCTAGTGTTCATTGCAGCATTATTTACAATAGCCAATACAGGGAAGCAACCTAAATGTCCATCAACAGATGAATGGATAAAGAAGACGTGATATATTTATACAATGGAATATTACTCAGCCATAAAAAGAATGAAATAATGCTATTTGCAGCAACATGGATGGACCCAGAGATTATCATACAAAGTGAAGGAAGTCAGACAGAGAAAGACAAATATATGATATTGCTTATATGTGGAACGTAAAAAAAATGACACAAGTGGACTTATATACAAAACAGAAATAGACCCACAAACAAACAAAAAAACTTATGGTTACCAAGGGGGAAAGGGGTGGGGAGGGATAAATTAGGACTCTGGGATTAACATATACACACTGCTATATCTATAACAGATAACCAGCAGGGACCTACTGTATAGCACAGGGAAATATACTCAGTATTTTGTAATAACCTATAAGGGAAAAGAATCTGAAAAAAAATAGATGTATATGAATCACTTTGCTGTACACCTGAAACTAACACAACATTGTAAATCAACTCTACTTCAATAAAAAAAAAAATCCATGGGGCAAGTATTATGTCTCTGTGGTATACAGCTAATAATTACATCTGACTCACTTAGTTCCCAGCACCAGCCTCATACGTGCTCATACATTAACACCTCTTGGATAGATGAGTGGATCAAAGGATGGGGAGATGAAGAGTCTTGGAGATGGATTAAACTAGACAGACTGCCTTCTATGGGATTCTTATGGGTCTTCCTAACCTCTCAGAGACCACTGGGATGGGGGGTAGTGAGCACATGGGGCCAAAGGGCCTGGGGACCAGGGCCCCTCAATTAAGTTCAGTAAGATCATTTTGCTTATTTTAGTGTGATTTATATATCACACTTCCAAGTAATATTTCATTGGAAGACAAGAATGCCTCTTTAAAAAAATAGCTTTTAAAATCAGTGATCTAATCATGGGCTCCCAACACAAATATCCCCAGGGGCCAGGAAAATAATGTAACTAAGTCAAATAGGCAGGTTTTTTTGCATATCAAAACATTACACATAGCCTTCACTTCCACAAGGAACTACGGTCTCATTTTCCTTGAAACACACAGCCCACTTAATATAATGGTCGGTTACCTGCTTTGAAGGCATAGCTACAGAAAAATGTTTATCCATAAAAAGAAAATAAAGCAAAAACTAAACAAACATAGCTGGACAAATAAGATTGTAAGTGGTAACTTACATTCATTTTTAGTACCAGGGAGACAATAGAGAGTGGTGGGGATTGTGTGCATCTATCTTAAAGGGGCAGCTTCACTTCAGTTTCAGTCACTTGCTGCCTTGTGGTAATATGTGTGTGTGTGTGTGTGTGTGTGTGTGTGTGTGTGTGAGACAGAGAGAGAGAGAGAGACGGAGACAGACTCTCATTATTTTTAAATTTTGGTTTACACACATAGTATAGGACAAACAAAAACATATCTGTGGATCAAATAACAAGTATGAAAGTCAAGCCATAACCTCTGAAACTGGTCCAACTTCTCAATATCAAAAATGACAAAGCACAGTCCTGGAGAGGTGAAATGACTCTCCCAGTTCTACCAGCTTGTTAGAGAAAGAGGACAAGACCAAAGGAACTGCAAAGAAATACAGCCAGAACATCTAGATCAAGCTGATCCTGAAGCTCACATTGCTTCCAGACTACCAGGTATAAGATTTCCTTATGGTTTAAGTTTGTGTGTGTGTGTGTGTGTGTGTGTGTGTGTGTTGGGTTGTCTGTTACCTGCAGGCAGAGGCATCTAAACAGTTACATAGATGTTATGACATATGGATAATTTAACTTTTCTGGGAGTTTTTATCAGAAGGTCCTTTCAAGAAGAGACCAGCATTTGGTTGGAAACATACCTGGTGTACATTTGAGATGAAAGGTGAATTCCTAAGGATCTTGAGGATGGGAGCAATTGCTCCACATGAAACAAAGCAAGGGATGAGTTTTCTCATGGCTCTGGAGAGAAAGAAAAGAACAAGAGAGGAAATGGGATCTGCATATAGTGGAAGGCCACTTTCACTTTCACCATGCAATATGACCCTCTTGGCAATGCTCCCTCAAAGCCTTCAATAAAGTCTATAAAATCCCCTCAAAGCATGGTGGCTTGCAAGGGACCAGGATAAACTGGAACAATTGAAAAAATAATATAGCCTATTGACCAGTCCAGGCCCTCAAATAGCCAAGCTAGGTCAACAGATGCAAAGGACAGAGATCCTGCAAAGATTTTATAAATAAATGCTTAAAATCCCTTAGCCAATTCCCATTGGTGCCATATTAATATGGACCCTTGCCTCAAATTGTTAAGACCACAGCACCTTTCTGTTGTTGTTAAATTCACTAGTCTGTTTCATTTTTTTAGATTCCACGTATAAGTTACATCATACAGTATTTGTCTTCCTCCATCTGACTCATTTCACTTAGCATAATACCCTCTGAGTCCATCCATGTTGTTGCAAATAGCATGATTTCATTTTTTATGGCTGAGTAGTATTCCAGTGTGTGTGTATGTGTAAATATATATATATATCACATATTCTTTATCCATTCACTTGTTGATGGACTCTTAGTTTGCTTCTATATCTTGGCAACTGTAAATAATGCTGCAATGAACACCAGGGTGAATGTATCTTTTCAATCAGTGCTTTCATTTTTTTCAGATAAGTACCCAGGAGTGGAATTGCTGGGTCATATGGTAGTTCTATTTTTAGTTTTTGAGAAACCCCCATACTGTTTTCCACGGTGTCTGCCCCAATTCACATTCCCACCAACAGCAAACAAGAGGGTTCCCTTTTCTCCACATCCTCGCCAACATTTGTTATGTGTGGTCTTTTTGATGATAGCCATTCTGACAGGTGTGAGGTGATATCTCACTGTGGCTCTGATTTGCATTTCCCTCATGATTAGCAACGTTGAGCATCTTCTCATGTGCCTATTGGCCATTTGTATCTCTTCTTCGGAAAGGAGACCACAGCACCTTAATTATTCCCCCATGTACAGTCTTCCATCCCTCTTTAACCCATTCTGCATTTTGCTATTCAATCAATTCAAACACTTAATAAAGGTTTACTGAAGGTCTGGCGGCACACCAGGCAGTGGGGTGGTAAAGCTGAATAAGACAGAGTCATTGCCCTGAAAGAATTCACCATCTCCAGTGAGGATGGAGACACACACATTTACCACACAGGCTCACATACAGGCCTTCAATATGCCAGCACGTGCTGGTTAAGTATGTTACTTCACTTACACCTCAGAAAGCTGCTCTAAAGCTGAGGTCAGCAAACTTTATCTGCAAAAGTCCAGATAGTAAGTATTTTAAGCTTTGCTGTTCAAGATGTAAAATCAAGCATACTGTGTAGATACTTGTATTATATAACAAGAGAGGAAGCAAAGTTGCACAAATTTGTTATTGATTCAAGTCAAAATATAATAAAAATTGAGTACAACTTTTTTTGTAATACATGGCTACTAAAGAGAAGAATGAAATCTTTTTGGAGCAGGGAGCATTTTGCTTCATTGGGGTTCAAAATTAGTGTTTGCTGTCATCAAATTAACTTCAAATGGTCATCTGTAAAAACCACTCTCCAAGGAACAAACTCTTTGGAGAAGTAGCTGATTCCAGGGCTGAGGCAGGACTTATATAAGATAAGCCTAAAGCACCTTGTCATGCCAGAAAACAAGGAAATACTAACACATACACACAGTTATGGGGAATATCAAAGGGACACAGGAGCCAACTGGAAGAGCTCTCAACGGCCACAGACAACAATTTGAGCATCAAAATAATTAAAGTAGTATTAGATTATGCCCCAAAGTATATAATAAATATCTGTGAGGCCATATTGGTATAAATAACTTATTGAATAAATAAATAAATGAGACAGCAATAGACACATCTGTACAGAAAAATTCTAAATAATTTCTGTAACTACTCCCTGCTTGAGGACGTGGAGCGTAACTCCCAACTCCTTAAGTGTGGTTGCACATAGTGACTCAAAGAGCACAGGAGGGAGAAGAAAAGAGTTACCTGGCAGTGGAGAAGCCTAAGGAACTCTATCTCAGCTGGGTGGTCAAGTTCACATCAGTGGTGATCAGCCATGCTGATAGTCTGGTATGATGTGATAAAAATGGCACTTTATCTCCATGGTCTTCATCTCCAGAAACTATAGCCCCATTCTGATCATGAAAAGAAACATTAGAAAAATCCCTATAGAGGATCAGTGTACGAAGTACTTGGCCAGTACCCCTCAAAACTGTCAAAGTCATCAAAAACAAGGAAAGTCTGAGGAATTGTCAGAGCCAAAAGTTGCCTCAGGACATGGAGTGACTAAATGCAATGCAGGAATCCTGGGACAGAAAAAGTACACCAGGTAAAAAAATAAGGAAATCTGAATTAAGTATGGACTTTAATAATAATATATATTAACAATGGTTTATGAGTTGTTACAAACGTGCTATACTAATGTAGGATGTTGATAATAAGGACAACTGGGGTGGGGTATGTGAAAACTCCCTGTGATATCTTCACAACTTTCCCATAAATCAAAACCTATTCTAAAATAAAGATCTCATTAAAACATACATACACACAGCCACTCTTAGCTGGAGCACAAGTTGTACAAAAACAAGCTTTGGACATATTTGGCCTTTGGGCCATAGTATACCAACCCCTGCTCTAAATTAGCTACTTTCATTCCTAGTTTGTAGTTGAAGACACTGAGGTTGACGAGGAATTCAAATCTTTTTTTTTTTTTTTTTTACATCTTTATTGGAGTATAATTGCTTTACAATGGTGTGTTAGTTTCTGCTTTATAACAAAGTGAATCAGTTATACATATACATATGTTCCCATATCTCTTCCCTCTTGCGTCTCCCTCCCTCCCACCCTCCCTATCCCACCCCTCTAGGTGGTCACAAAGCACCGAGCTGATCTCCCTGTGCTATGCGGCTGCTTCCCACTAGCTATCTATTTTACATTTGGTAGTGTATATATGTCCATGCCACTCTCTCGCTTTGTCACAGCTTACCCTTCCCCCTCCCCATGTCCTCAAGTCCTTATCAGAGTTCATTGAACCCTGTTATGAACAATTTCAAAGTCTGTGCCTTTTCTATTTCTAGCATAAGAAGACTCTTCGTTCCCTGCTCAAAGCCATTCATGACTCTTCATGGACTCTAGGAAAATTCTGGACTCTACAGGCTGGTCATCCAGGCTGTCCACACCAGGATGCTCACTGACCTTCCAAGCCCCCTCTCCTCTTTCTTTCCACAGCCCCTGACTCTGATCCCTCCACAGAATGACTGGTAAAACAATTCATCCAGTATTGCCTTATGACTCATTGTGTTATGAGCACATACACAACACAATTTCAAAAGCAGTTACATTGCTTTGGGCTGCAAGGACTAGAGTTCCCAATTTTAAATGGCTTAAACTGTCCCTTAGAACATTCTGTGATGATGGACATGATCACTGATGGGGCCGCCCTACATGGCAGACACTCAGTGCATGTGGCTACTGAGTGCTTGCAATGCGGCTAGTGCAAGTGAGGAGCGGAAGTTTTTATTTTACTTAACTCTAATCAAAGTTTAAATTTAATTAACCATATACGGCTAGTGGCGCTGACCACCACAGAAATGCAATGCAAATCAAAACTACAATGAGATAGCACCTCACAACTCTTAGGATATCTAGTATCAAAAAGACGAGAATAAAAAATGCTGGCAAAGAAATCCTTATACAAGGGAACCCTTGTATACTGTTGGTGGGAATGTAAATTGATACAACCACTGTGGAAAACAGTATGGAGCTTCCTCAAGAAATTAGAAGTAGAACTACCATATGATCCAGCAATCCCACTTCTGGGTATATTTCCAAAGGAAACAAAATCACTATCTCGAAAAGATTATCTGTACTCCCATGTTCATTGCAGCATAATTCATGATAGCCAAGTTATGGAAACAACCTAAGTGTCCATCAATAGATGAACAAACAAAGAAGATGTGGAATATTATTGTCTAAAATAGAAGAAAATCCTGTCATTTGCAAAAACATGGATGAGTCTGGAGGGGATTATCTTAAGTGGAACAAGCCAGACAGAGAAAAACAAATGCCTCATGCTATTACTTATATGTGGACTCTTAGAAAAATTCAAACTCAAAGAAACAGAGAGTAGAAAATTGGTTGCCATAGGCTGGTGGGTAGGGAGATGGGGTGGGAATGGAGAGAGGCTGGTAAAAGGCTGAACAAACTTTCAGCCATAAGATGAATAAGGTCTGAGGATCTAATGTATGATATGGTGACTATGGTTGATAACACTGCATTGTATAATTGAAATTTGCTAAGAGTAGAACTTAAATGTTCTCACACACACATAGAAAAAAGGTAAATAGGGATGTGTTAATTAACTTGATGCAGGGAATCCTTTCACAATGTATACGTGTATCAAATCATCACATTGTACACTAAATATCTTGCAACTGTATTTGTCAATTACACCTCAATAACGCTGGGAAAAAAATAAAGTACCATTTTAACCACCTCCCCAATAAAAAGCTCAATTTCATCACTAAGCACCAGCTCTCTCCCTTCTCCTCTGACATCCTCAGAATTGCACAGCACCCCTCATGGATAAGGGAGGTGTGCAGTAATTTCAAGCCTCTGGTCCTTACATAAAAGCACACAAAAGCAAGAGTAATGGACAACAAGAAGTCTGTACTCTGTCTTCTCTCTCTTATCAGGGAGGAAAGTCATTTTAGGGAGTCCAAGGAGATTTCCTTGAAGGTCCCACTGACCAACACTGAGCCACACGCTCACCCTAAAAGCAAAGGAAGCTGGGGTAGCAGATACCTGGCATTTCCACCCCATGGTGGGTTGAAAGAGGGGTAGAGAAATGGCAGTTGTGGGCGCATCCACAGTGTCTCCCAGGGTGATTGTGAGTGGTTACTTACAATTTTATAATTATTTAATGTACATCTTTCTTATGGTTTTTCTGTTTGCCCCAAGAAGTAAACTGTAAAGTCCTTTAACAGTCAAACTGTGTCTTAAACTTATTTGCACCTGAAAAGGTTTTCAAGAGTTTTTTTTTTTTTTAAACCTGACCAACAACATTGTTTGGAAATAGAATCGATTCAGACTCCCAGCCACCCTTCAGTTCTTGAAGAAAATCACAGCCAGGCCAAATGGTTCAAAAAATTATAGTCCCATGAAATGAAGAAGGAGAAGGCCATTAGAGTGGGGGCACAGTTGATGACCCAAGGCCAGCCTGACGTTACTAAGTAGAGACCTGGGTACAAATGTCAAAGAAATCGGCTCATGGAAATTAAATTTAAACCACTTGGAAATGATTTATCCGTGTATGCCATTTCCTTGCAAGAATAAAGAGCTCTGAAGAAAACCACAAAATGAGTTGGAGACACTGCTGGGCCATTTCTACGGGACAAGGATCCCTGTTGTTACATACAGCTGCCCTGTCTTGTGAGAACCCTCACAGTAGGACAGGGCAAATTCCAGCTCTGTTAAGTTGTGAGACCATCACCAGTTCAACAAGTCCTGGGTGGTGGTTTACTCTTGCTTATTAAATGCTTTTTTTTACAAATACAGCATAGTAACAACTTAAACAAGATGGCGGAGTGTTTGACACATTCGGAGCTGTGCTCCAGCCTTTCCCGTAACTCCTTCACCATCCTCGGTGCATTAACTGCAGACCACAGATATGAAGCTTATTAACCTCCCTTGCGGTATGGCCTGAACCTAAAATAAGAACAAAAGCAACAGCAGTAATAGCTAACCTGCTGAATGCTTAATGCATGCTGGAGGTGGGCTAAGTGATTTACATACATTCTGGTATTTAATTCTCACAATGACCCTCCAAGGGAGGTCCTATCCTTATCCCCATTTTCCAAATTACTGAGGTGTAGGCTCAGAGAGTTACATGTCCAAAGTTGTTAGCAAGTAAATGGTTGAAGCAAGATTCCGATCCACTCTGCTACAGATAAGCTGCTGAATGGCAGTGTTTACCTTTCCTTCATGGGGCTCTTCAAAGTATAATTCTGTACTTGTTTGATTATTAGATGAAGGTCTGGTCCAAAACAAGCTGTGAACCCCGGAACGAGAATCTTTTTGTGAGGTCCTTGTTGCTCACCATCTGCCTAACACAGAACAAGTGCACAGTGAGAGGTATTATTATCGAATGTCCAAATGAATAAGCGAAGGTCTCTAAATGGGTTTGGCGTTTGCCTCAGACTGTCAGATGGCAGATGAGTCAGCTCTCAGCCTGAATGAGTGGGTTCCATTAAATTGCTTTAAAAAGACAAATTATGACTGATAAAAGACCAATAAAGGGGTATCACGTCTAATGAATTTAGAAATTTGGAAGACTGAAAATTATTTGAGAGGGTGTGATGGAAGCAGCTTCCAAATGAAGGTCCCGGCACGACTGACATTGCCCTTGGGCGTGTGGAGGAACCAACAGGAAGATGGAGTTTAACTTTCGCGGTTTCCAGGCCGTCTCTTGTGAAGGGAGGTCTCTGTGCGCTGCACAACCAAGTCTTCCCCCAGAAAATGGAAGGCTTGCATGTGTTCCCATGGATGCTCAACCAGCCCCACTCATATTTTGTTCTTACTTCACTTCCTAACACTTAAACAAACTAAAAACATTACCATATTGCACCGTATCATTTAATAATCAGAGTGTGGGTGTATTGCTATGTCGCTTGTAGGATTGGGGACAGATTTTTTTTTTTTTTTTTTTGCGGTATGTGGGCCTCTCACTGCCGTGGCCTCTCCCGTTGCGGGGCACAGGCTCTGGACGCGCAGGCCCAGCGGCCATGGCTCATGGGCCCAGCCACTCCGCGGCATGTGGGATCTTCCCGGACCGGGGCATGAACCCGTGTCCCCCGCATCGGCAGGCGGACTCTCAACCACTGCGCCACCAGGGAAGCCCAGGGGCAGATGTTTTAAGGGAAGAGAAGGAAGGAAAAGCATCTTAAATACTTCTTTTTGCCTAAACCCCTCCCTTGCACCTGGTTTCTGGGCTTCTCTTGGTCTTACCAAACGTTCCCATGTGAAGACAATGTAGGTTTTTTTAAAAAGACTCTGGGGCCTTGGGTCAGCATTTGGATGCAAAATGGAATTGAATATAGGGTGGCTGTAAGCTGCCTTCGAGTTTCTAAGGACCTAGGTGCTGTTTGCTAAGGCAATTTCATTTGGCCCCCGTAGGAGAACAACGTATATGTTCCTTGAAGCTGTAGGTTCTCTGCACATCATGTCTAGAAGTGTTTCTCAGTTTCAATGTACCTCAATAGTTCTATGTGCTGCATTTCACCGGCAAATTCTGATGCAAGAGTTAAGATGCGAATTCTTGTTATTTCTTCCACCTTTCATGTTTACAAGACGGTATGGATGGTTCCCTGACAATTGGGAAGCCAGGAGTGCTCCCAGAAGGCACAGGGAATGGCTCCAGCAGCCATCAATATGTACTCCTTGGAACATATAAAATGTAAAAGACAGTAGGATTGTTTGATAATCAGTATCAAACCCAAACATTTTACATAATTAAAAAAAAAAAAGAGACAAGTGCATCCTTGACTTGGTAACATTTATTCAGTATTCTTTGAAATTAGCAAGAATCAGAAGAAGCACATATCAATCAAATACAGCCACAAAAATGTCCTGGATATAAATAAAGATGCACTATGAGAAATACTCACTACTGAAGGAACTGGTACGCTCTTACATCTACTACCCCTTAGCAAGGAACAACTATAAAAACCTGGACTTGTAAAGGAAAATACAGATTCAGTTTGATCATAATTTGCCTCACTAGGCCCTGTCATCATGTATGTTTTCAAGGCCTAGCCTGACAAATGTTACGAAAATGACAAAAAGAAACTCAAGCGAATGTTTCCAGTTTCTGCAACGTTCAACAAAACAGTGCAGAAATAAGTTACTTACCCATGCACAGAGTAAGGCAAAGGCTAATTTCATACGGGTTAGGAATAATAAATTTAACTAGTTTCTTTTTCACAGGACAAGCACTTCAGACTTCTTTTTAAGTAATGGGTATACTGTATTATGGTTTGTACTCTACATGTGTTTCCTAACTCTACTCAAAAAGCCAACACTCACACGTCAAATACAAACTTGTCCTCGCTTAGACTTATTCTGTAACAACCGCAGAAAACAATCTGGGTTTCGTAATAATATCTACCATGGGAAGTGCACACACTAGTCGAAGCATATAGTTTAGAGAGCTGAAAGCACATTAAAACGTAGTCTATGGATGTCACAAATTCCGTTTTTAAAATATTTTTTTCAAACCAAAAGCTGCAGAAAATTAGTTCTTAAATATTCTACCGAAAACTCTTGAGCAGCTAACATTTTAAATTTCTTAAGCTTTTCATTTTCTTAAAAATACTTAAATGAATGTAGTAGCCCATCTTTTTGAAAAATAATCCCCCAAAAGATTACAAATCTTTTGTTTTAATCAGTGTGACCAAGGGCTTGTCATCAGGGCTGTAATCCTCATAGGCGATGGGGGTCACATCATACATCGCAGGCCGGGATTTCTTTCCAAACCTGAAATCACAGGGAGGGAGGACTCTGGTTAGAGAACTGTTGGCTCTCAAGTCCTGTTAAAGGTAATCGGTGACAATAACTTATCTTCAAGAATCAAATGGAACTATAAAAATACTCTCAAATATCCTCTCTAGCAAGTACAGAAATTTAAGACTTCTTGATATTAACACTGAATGAGTATAAATATTAGCCTTTGGTGTGGGAGGGCAAAAATTGGATTTCACAGAACGTAGAGTCCAGATTAATAGCGAAGCTTGTAGGTTAAGTCTTGGAAGAGCAGTCAGGTGTGACGGCTCTACAATAGGTTTCCAGAAAACAAGTATCGATTTGTCTTCTTCTCAGACCCAGAGCGATTTGGAGAGGCAAGTTTAGTTTACATCCACTCTAGTGCCTGGAATGCAGAGTGGCAGGGTGGGCTTCTCTGGATTGTGCACAGCCTCTCCCCTGGGACTTGCAGGAGGGCTGTGAGGGCTCAGAGGCCACCTGAGGTCCCAAGACAAGGAGGAAGGCAGAGAGAGGAAATGACTTCAAATAACAAGGTGTTAGTCCACAATCTCTGCAGGCACCCTCCATCCGATGGCACCCACCTATCACTCCCCAACGCCTATGTACACACAGGCCATTCTTTCTTCTCTGAGCACAAAGCCATTGTCCCAACAGACTTGTGTATATCAAAAACCCCTTGACAGCAGGACTGAAGCGCAGAAGCCAGGAGTGTCAAAATCCAATTTCAGGACTTCCCGCCAAACCAGTGTTAAAATGGCGATTATTAAAGTAGAGCCAATTCAACTTCTGGGTGGTCCCTTCCCTTTCAAGACCTCACCTTCCCTAAAGGCCCCTGGAGTGCAATATGATTTAAACAATCTTCCCCACTAGCCCGCCACCCCTCCTCCCTTTTATAAACAACATTTTTTAACTGTTTCAAGTCCAATGGAACCTATTAAAAAAAGAAATTTTAAAAGAATCTCAAATTTTAAAAGGATTGCCAGGATGGGCCCCCAAGGACTTCTCCGGGCTTACTGCCCATGGCTTTAATCCCATCTCCCCACCTTTCCTATCTCTTCTTTTTATATCTTGGAAAGTCTGTCTTCTCACATACAGAGATGAGAAGTAGAATCAAGTGGGAAGTGAGAAAACGTTGCCTTCTTCATATGATCTCTTATTTTTAAACATTGATCAATCTTGTATTCCAATTCACTCAAGATTTACTGGCCTTCTGGAGTTGCAAAGGCACAAATCATGCCAGATAGGCACCAGGCAAAGTGCAAAGATAAAGAGTTAAAGCATTCTGCCACCAAGAAACCACAGCTCTTGCGGCACTATTAAAAAGTCTTCAGTAAAATTATGTCTAACATGTTAGCCTCACTGAAGGTCCGGAGTTGTGTGGGCATAAATATGGATTGGACTCCAGCCTGAGGTCTGTTTATCTAAACTGACTGAGGTCTGCACAATCTGAGAAGAGGAAAAGGGCAACAATATAAAAGCCAATTGGCTCTTAACACTTTCTCCCAAGTCTGAAGATTTCGGAGGCTACTTAAAGGAGCAAGCATCTTGACAACCTATTTCTCATAAAATAGCTAGAGACACCGGCAGCAATACACCACCAATAGTATTAATTTAATTAATTTTAAAAATCAGGAAATTCCAGTGTAAAGCTCTCTGTATCCAAACATGGTAGCCATGGGACGGTTTCCTGCAGGACCTCCAATGGGAGTGTCGTCGAATCCTATGCAGCCTGTGAATCAATTGGTTGGCCAGCAGGAAAAATCCAAGCAACGTAATAAGTTGAATACAGGTTTACAATACCCATTTTATTTTTTATATGATTCCAGTTTGAAGAATAATCTGTTTCCTCCAAATCTAGAGAGTTAAATGCCTCCATGTTACGCAATCCATCCACAAGCTCTAGTTCAAAGGGCCGTGATCTTACATTGCTGTCGTGCAGCTGGATATTGACAAGGCAGGTTTGAGGATGAGCGTTCCAGATCCACTGAGCATAACAAAGCAAGAGCTGAAGGCATTCAAGAGCTGCCACGTGTCCACTGTACACACACATAGTCAACTGAAGGACAACAAGCATTGCTTTGTGTCTCAATGGGAAGCTCAGCCTGGATCGCAGAGTGGAACACTGGTACAAGGGTACCTGGTGAAAGTATGACTAACACCCGTAGCACAATTCGAGCTGGATTCCCTGCACTGTGACCAGCTCCTGAGAAGCCTCCAAATTCCTGAGGTGAGACACAGAAATCCCCACCCAAAGTGCAGCATCTACTATATGGAAGCTAAGATGTAAAATGATGTTAAGACTCTCCTTCAATCTCCCACACCTATCAGAGTAGTGATCTCAGAGTTAGTGCAAAACAAACGTGCATTCATACTTAAATTTCCAACGCTAACAGCTTTTTATATTTCCTTAGTGTCTCAGAATTGGGTGGATGTTAAGGAATAAGCTAATACCTATAGAATTCCATTTTAAACTCTCAGGCATAAACCAATGTCAGAGCTTGCCTATGTTATGGCAGGAGTTTTTATGCAACTGTTCTTTTTTTAAACAATGCACTGTTTTTCCTTAGCCTAAAGGGACATCTTAATTGCTTAAAAAAAAAAAATTGGAAGCTAGAGAAAATTAAAGTGTAGACCTTGGATTAGCAAACTATAGTCTGCAAGCTAGTAATAGCCTGTTGCTTGTTTTTTAAATACAATTTTATTGGAACACAGTTTGTGCCCATTCATAATGCCTCTGGTGCTTTCGCACGACAAAGGCAGAGCTGGTCACAAAGACCCAGAGGCCATATGGCCCACAAAGTCTAAAATGTTTCACAGGCCGTGGATGAAGACTATAAGGGTCACCCACAGTCTCTCTGCAAAGGATTTAGCATCGTGTCTGGCTGTGTAGAAGCACTAACAGAAGTTGTGCAGCCGTGGGATCGATGTCACTGACAGCTCAAACGTCATAGCTGGTGACCAGTCTTGTGCGCCTTATTTTACTAAAGAAACAAAAGAAACTGAAACCAGTTATGAGGGAGGTCAAAGTATGTACATTCTTCTAGTTCATATTCCCCTGGAAGTCAACAGCTAAACAATACCTCGAAGAACGGCAGGTGGATGTGAGCTTTTAAAAGGCCCACGTTGGGAGATGTTGTTTGAGAAAAAGCGACTTTGTCCTTTCCCAGCTCTCTGTTTGTTTGTTTGTTTTCTGTGATGGGGCACTTATAGCTGGTAGAGCAGTAAGCAATCAGCAAGCGAAGTGTGACCTCAGATGCAGAACTCAGAGAGCTGTGGCTTCACTCCTGCCAGTCTGTCACAAAGTCTTTCCAGCCTGAGTGTAAGCAAAGCGGCTGTGGAACAGATTACTCGTAGGAAAGGAGGGGGCTCCTTCTCAACCCAGCACCAGCCGACTGCTGACGTCAGAATCACCAGACACTTCCTGGGTCACTAGGGAATGTCACAGATGACCCAGTCAGGATTCATCCTGTGCAGCTGCTCAGCTTCAGTCATTCTGATCCAATGTCACCTCCAGGCTAGTGGCAGGGAGACGGGCCATGAAATGCATGCTACCTATAGGCTGATGCTCAAAGCTAGGAAGAGGGGAATTGCAAAAGGACTCAGTTTTTGTCAATGCCTTTCCAGGGTCTCCAGGAAAAGGGGCAAAAGGGCCAACCAGCCAGACATCCAGCCAGGGCCTCTGGAGAACCATGTTGTGGAAGCCACAGGTCATAGCTGAATAAACGTTTAGACAGGAATGTTCTCAGATATTTGGGAAGGCACTGTATTAACATCAATGGTTTTATCTGCAGTCACTGGTGCACGCAGGAGCTTGTTGGTTAGGAATTCTGCATAAATATTTTTGATAAAAATCAGTACCGAATAAGAACCAGGTTTGTAAATGCTTTCAAATTTATTCTTTCCTTCCCGAAGTATTCAGTTAAGTATATTTTCAGTGGGCTATATAAGCAGGAAGCCCAGAAGAACCTATCTTAACTTATTCCAGGGCTGAGATAAAATACTCTTCTTCCTCTTGAATGCAAAAGGACCTTCGTCAGAGATTCCTCCAGGGTAGGGGAGTGTGGAGGGAATCTGATTTCTTGGGTCTCCCAATACATCCCCGTATAGAGCTATGGATTCTGCTCTTTTCTGGTGAACTAAGCCCCTTCAGGAAGACTTTTGAGAAACAAATGAATTTGTCTACTCTCCTTTTCTCTTTACATCCTCTACCTCTCATCCAATGATTTCAAGACACTCCAAATACTCCTGCAGGCTGGTACCACTTACAAAGCTGGTGCCCTGGGATGAATCTACTTCTCAGGCAGGTCAAGACATCCTGTGCCAACCCCCCACCGAGATCATCCATTCATTTCAGACCTCAAGTTTTAGTGAGGTCTACCATGTGCCAGGACCCACTGGAGATACAGTAATAAAACTCACTGCTCTTTACTCAAGAGGAAAGAGTCAAATAAACAATTAAGAAGAGATTGCAGAGATTCACCTCAATGTTTCCTGGAAGCTGTGTTGCTGAGTTGTTGACTCTTAAACAAAGGCTCCCACTACGAGGCTGATCTTTAGGGCTTGACCTGGAAGAGGGTTAACTCTCTTCTCCCCCAAAGTTACAGAAGTAAGGCTAGTGCAGCTCCCACAAAGAAGCTGCCCTGGGCTTTGGGGCAGATGCTCTATATCTCCCAACTTCTCTCATCCACTGGCTCCTCTCCTTGGAAGCCAGGTTCTGGTTTTTGTTTCCCCTGGACTCACTCTAAGACCTGAGTCTTAGGTTTGCGGGTTTCCTCTGGAAGAAAACTAACTTTCTGAACCTCTGAGCTTCTATGCCATTCAGACAGAATTTGGATCTGCTTGTGTCTTGAACAATATCAATCACGACGTCCCAACAAAGATTATGCAGGTAATAGTTCCCTGGAGGCTCAATCTTAAGACACCAGGCTCAGCCCACTTTTTGCTACAGCACACTCACTTTCTGAACTGTGTGCTTTAGACTGTTCTACCAATTGAAGGAAAAGATGATGCTTTTAATACACAATATCACTATTATTTTTTTAGTAGATACTCCTTGCAAAACTCAACAAAATTAGATTAACTGATTTTTTCCATGTTGTAATAGATTTGGAGAAGTAAATGTGGTCTTATCTGTTTATAAAATCTTTTAATATTTGTAATTTAATTTGATTGTCATAACTCTTTAAGGAGGTAGTTCTCCCTTCCCACAGTTGAGGGAACTGTATTTGTGGAAGGTTAAATCACCGGTTTAAAATACAGTCAGGGATTTCCCTGGTGGCGCAGTGGTTAAGAATCCACCTGCCAGTGCAGGGGACATGGGTTCGAGCCCTGGTCCGGGAAGATCCCACATGCCGCAGAGCAACTAAGCCCATGTGCCACAACTACTAAGCCTGCTCTCTAGAGCCCGCGAGTCACAACTACTGAGCCCATGTGCCACAACTACTGAAGCCCTTGCGCCTGGAGCCCGTGGTCCGCAACAAGAGAAGCCAACACAATGAGAAGTCTGTGCACCGCAACAAAGAGTAGGCCCTGCTTGCCGCACTAGAGAAAGCCCACACACAGCAACGAAGACCCAAAGCAGCCAAAGATAAATAACTCAATAATTTAATTAATTAAAATAAAATACAGTCAGGTAATGGAGCAGTTGGGCTTAACGATGTCGCTCCAACACCCAGACTCACGCTCTTTCTATGATACCACACTAATTCCTGTCTCTACAGGAGCCTTTCTTCCAGGAGAGGACACTATTTTATACAATATGAACTCTAACAGCCGAATGATCATCATTTGACTTTTTTAAATAAGTCCTTAAATCAAATGGGTAATTTATACTCACTTTGACTGTTAGAAGAACAACACAGCTAAACACATCCCCCCCAAAAAATCATCAAAAAATGTTTCACAACTCCTAGACATTGTTGTAGGTAGTAATGTAGTGATAAAGAAGTGAACATGTATAAGAGACCATATCAAAAAGCAAGTTATGATGACATGGAGAAATAGAGGGAGTTTGGATTCTTGAAGGTATTGTTAAGTCATGAAATGAAGTAACTCTAGCAGTATTATATTTTTGTCTTCTTATGGGAGATGCAGTCATTTCAGCATAATAAGACATGAAACAAAAAATAAATTGAGATCATAAACTATAAAAAAAAATGTTTCACACACAGTGATGAAGAGTCGGATATTTATAACAGAGATAAACACAAAATGAATGAATGTATTCAACGAAAACAGAAAGCCAGCAGCAAATTAAAGGGGTTTGCTTATGAAACAGCCTAATTATCCGGTCCCCCAACACTACCTTGAACTTATGTTTTATTCTTTGAAACCCTCCTTGGGGATGTCAAGTCCTGTTCATAATATAACCCTGATACTGAGAATGCGCATGTGAAAGCAGCACCTCCCTCCCGCCTCCTCCCGCCGCCCACCTGGCATGCCGGATGGAGGCGATGGCATTGCTGAACTCGCTGTCGATGCTGCGGCAGTTGTAGAACTCCTCGTAGGCCGGCCTGGAAGAGCCCTGGTACTCGATGCGGCTGATGCGGCAAATCCCCACAATCAGGATGATGAGCATCAGGATGAAGGCGACACAGAGGGCGCCGATGATGATGTAGAGAGAGTGCCGGGGCATGTTGGTGAGACTCTCCGCCATGTGCCCGGACTTCCACTGGATGTCTGAAGGCAGATAGAAGCAAACGGCTGCGGATGAGTTGTGGCCTTTTGAATGGGGAGGACTTTCCTGTCCTCACATCAGGAACCTAAAATATAAGGGCTGTCCAAGCTGGGAAGAATTGTTTTCTATGGATAATCCAGACCAAAGGCCTTACTATATACGGACCTCTTACAAATCATTAAGAAAAAACAGGAACATGCCATAGAAAAATGCACAAAGAATATAAAAATGAATTCACCAAGGAAATACAAGTAGAAAATTGTTTAGCTTCATAATTATTTTTTTAAAATGCAATTCCTATATCAGTTCCCAAATATTATTTTTAAATTTTGATAACCACAGTTGACAGGGGTACAGAAATGGGGACTGTGTGAATGGACACACAACCCCTGTGCAGACTGCATGGAGTTTCCTTTGACCCAGAAATTTCAATGTTCAGAATTTATGCTGAGGAAATGATCCTATAAATGCATAAAGCCCTGGGGGCAAGGATGTTCATCTCAGCAGCACAATTTTTAAATGTTAGATTATCAACTATCACACATTTAGAAAAAAGTTCAGAAGATAGCACAGACACCCATGTACTCACCGCTCAAAGTTAATAAATGTTCCTATTTGACCTTCTCTGTTTTATATGTTTAAAGGTCTTTTTTAAAAGAAATAACACATTATAGATATAGCTGGAGTCTCTCAACCCCATATTCTCTCTCTACCCCACCAACAGACAACACAATTCGTAAAAATGGAAAAATGGGAAACAACCTAAATATTCAACTCTTAGTGAGACGGAGAGATATTCACCAAATAGCAAAAGAATTAAAAAAAAAAAAGGGTTACTGAACAGAACCTAGTTGTAAAGTACAATCACATATGAGCTTCCAACGTCTACCTTACTGAAAAGCTCAGGATGGAGTGATACCAATGATGAACATTTGTTGTTTTCTTACTACGCTAAGCTTTTTGAAAACACCTCATTTAATCATCACAACCCCCGGAAGATATATTATTCCTTCTCCCCACTTTACAGACAATGTCTAGGAAGCTGATGTCACTTCCCGGGTGAGCATGTTGGCAAGTTTGGGTCCAAGTTCTTAGCCTCTGCCTCACACAGCAGTGTGCTAACGACAGTGATCTCTGAAAAGCAGGCCTGCATGGGATTTTTATTTCCTTCTTTACACACCTCAGTCTTTTCCAACTTAAAAAAAAAAAACAGAGAAGAATGCAGTCTGTTTGTAATAATTAAAAAGTAAGCAATAAGTCATTTGAAGAAAACACCCATGGGATTATCTTCCAGCATAACTAGCAGAAGGGGTGTGAGCCTTGGGATCACACCAACCTTGCTTTCAATCCCAGCTGCAAAGTTTACTTGACCTCCCTGAGCCTCAATTTCTTCCGTTATAAGATGATAATTGCAACATATACCCTATAAGCTTGCTGGGAGCGTTAAGTTCGAAAACATGTAAAGAAAAGTAAGAAAGTCCACTGCTGGGCCCATGGTGGGTGGTCCCTAAGGAGGAGCAGCTGCAGTGGTGGAAGAGGGAAGGATACAGAGGAGGAGGATCCTATCCTCTGAGGCACGCACTCTGAGCTGAGGATTATCAGGCATTGCCCTGTGCCCATTCAAAAAACACCAACCTGGATGGGCAGGAAAAAAGTGGATGGATGGACATAATTGCTGTATCTGGCACAGGTCAAGAGTGTCTAATTATGTCCTGTTTACAGACCTGCATACGAATGGAATGGTTCAGATAATGTGACCAGGATTTGAAAGGAAGCTGTGAAGATTAAAAAGGGCTAGATAAGATCAAAGAGAAACTGAACTTGGGAAAGAGGATGCATTCTCTTCTTCACTCACACCGCCACCTCCACCACCATCACCTCCAGGCCATGATTTCCACCTTAGGACTCTGGGTGCTTGGAAATGGGACTCAGGGGTGGGTGGGAATGGGCCTGTCTTCCCGTGAAATCCTCAGGCCCCTTTCCACTTTAGGTGAAAGTATTTGTCACCTCTGGGTCCTCATACTCTCATCTTAGCGACATCTTCGGTGACACTGGAGTCTCAGAATCAGCTATTCTTTCCCTTGACAAGTTACGATCTGCACAAGAGCACAGGTAAACACCCAAACAAGGATCCGAGTGTGCAGACCTTTTTCCTAGAAGCCTAATGGAAAACTGACCCATGCCCTGAGCCTGGCTGGTTCCTGAGAGTTTGAGAAGAACGGGATGAATGAAGTGACTTCTGAGTGTGTGTCCAGATCTTCTGGCTCCTGAGTTTTACACCAAGGGCCTCGAAGTCTGGTTTTGCCACTCGAGCCTGCCTTCCTGATCACAAAGCCCGGGCAGCCAACGCACACACAGGCAGATGGAACGACATAAATCACTGCAAATAAATGGTCACAATGGAAGAGAGGGGTTGTTTTGTGAAACCAAGACTCAGTCCCGGATTGGCAGCCTTTTCATCTGGCAGTAACCTGGTGCACATGGAGAGAGACAAGTCATCTTTCTGGCTGAAAGAGAAGCATGACTCACTTGATTTCCAAGTATTTCAACATTCTCTGAAAAATTCAGTCGTAGGCTGGAGTCCAGCACTCACAGGGTGCGCTATAACACTCACTGAGCATCGTCACGAGGGCAGCCAATACTGTTTCTACTCCAGCTCGGTGGAGCACTCAGATCTGACCACTGTGGCAGCCACACAAGTTCCTGATGAGTTCCTATGGTCAATGCACACCTTCGTGTAAACAGCTTACACATCACACTGATTGTGTATACACAGCCAGTGCACAACCGCACACGGCCACTGAAGCAGAAAAACAACTGTACTAGGTTACGTGCTCGGCACACTGCCCCAGGCCTAATAAGCTGCCTAAATCGCTTGCATTTCTGACCATCTGCTCTATTTCCCCAAACTCTGAATTCCAAGCTGTTTGGACTTTTGGGAAAACTTTCTCAAAATTTCTCCTGAACTTCTGTTTCTCCTCCCTGCCCGTCCTTTGCTTTTTCCATCCTATTGTCATCTAAAACTTGTCTGATAAGTGAATGTGGCTGCTTTGCACGCTAGGTGGATTCGTAGGCAAGCTGGATCTGAATACATCCAACATTTGGTCTGCGAGGCAGCAAATGTATCTGCAGCAGGTGGCTGCAGCTGCCGCCTCCCGGTCCATAAGTCATCGCTCTGCTGCATACGGGGGGTCCCAGTGCATGAATCATTTACTATAGTGGCTGCGGCAGGGCTCGGGGAAAAATCATGCACCAGAGCATGCTGGAAGGGATGACCTCACCAGCCCTGGCAGGTGCATGACCAGGAACGCATGCACACCAACTGTTCAGGGAAAATGTCGCACTTCTGGGTCTCAGGGAGCATTTGCATTTCGGTTTAAACTCAATCTGTTTGAGGTTTTGTATCTTCTAAAGTGCTTTCACCTTTAACATTTCAATCGGTACGAAAATAGGAGCTACGTAGGGGCTGGACTCGGAGCCTCTGCTCAAGGTAAAGCAGGCAGTCAGCGGCCAAGCTGAGGATAAAACGAGACCCACCGACCACCTCCGCTCCACCTAAAAGAGACCTCATTCGATAGACAAATTTAATTCTAAAATACATTTCCCATATCTGTTTTTTCATTTACCCAGGTGAATCTAGCTAGACTAATTTGTCCACCTACTTTTAAAGTCTTTTTCAGACTTAAAAAGAGTCTGAAAGTAAAGGAATGAAAGTCTGTTTGGAGTAGATGTCACTTAGATAGCTAGATAATTTTTGAACCATCTGTGGCCTAGAACAACTGAGGTGGGATTTCAAATTTATGTTTTCTGTAGCTAAAAGTCAGGTGGACAATCAAAACAGTCAATGAGACTGAAAAAAGTTAACATTCTCATTAATCTTCAGAAGATGCAGAAGCGGGGGGAACGGAAGGCACAGCTTGCCTCCCTCCTAGCAATCCCATCACTGAACCGGTATCAATAAGCACCTACTATACGCCGAGCATTGTGCTGAGTGCCTGGGGTAAGAAGCAAGGGAAGACTGAGAGGAAAGTGGGCTAAGCCGCATGGCTAAGTCCAAGTGTGCTAAGCCATGAGGGACCAGAGCGGCACTGCTTCGAGAGGGGACAAGGGAATCGTCATCTAACTGGGGAATCAGGAGAGCTTTTGCGATGGGGGTCCACAGCAAGCGTGGCTCTAAGGGTAAGTGCATAGTCACCAGGGATGGAGAACAGCAAAGGGAAGGCTGTCCCAGGCAAAGACCTGCGAGGAGGTGGAAAGCAGAGTGAAGAGCTGGAAGGAGGACAGGGTGGCCGCTCAAGGCAGAGAGGCAGAGACTGTCTGAGTGAAGACGGGGCACCTCCCCACAGTGTAGGGGCAGCCCTCCCAGTCCCATAGGCAAGAGTGTGGCCTTTGCTCTTTAGTCATTAATGTTTTTGTTTGTTTGTTTGTTTGTTTTTGCGGTACACGGGCCTCTCACTGTTGTGGCCTCTCCCGCTGCGGAGCACAGGCTCCGGACGCACAGGCTCAGCGGCCATGGCTCACGGGCCCAGCCACTCCACGGCATGTGGGATCTACCCGGACCGGGGCACGAACCCATGTCCCCTGCATCGGCAGGCGGACTCTCAACCACTGCGCCACCAGGGAAGCCCCACTGATGTACTTTAATAGCAACTTGGTGTGGGCAAGGATGGAAACAGTGGTTGCAGGGAGGGTCTGAGGGTTCAGATTTGCACTTTGAAAAGATGCCTCTGCCATTTATGACCACATAGATGAACTGGAGGACATTCTGCTGAGTGAAATAGACCAGACACAGAAAGATACATATTGCATGATGTCACTTATATGTGCAACATATAGGAAAAAAAAAAACCCAGAGAGTAGAATGGTGGCTACCAGAGGCTGAGGAGGGGGGCGGGTGATGGAAGGGAGGGAGGGAGGGAGGGAAGGTGGCTGGGGGAGATGGGGTGGAAGCATGGGCAGTCACTGTTGAATGGGTGTAGAGTTTGTCTTGCAAGATGAAAAGAATTCTGAGGAAAGATGGTGGTGATGGTTGCAATATAAATATAAATGTACTTACAATATTGTATACAATATAAATGTACTTAACACTTAAAAATGGTTAAGATAGTTATGTGTATTTTACCACAATGAAAAAAATTTTCAAATAATGAAAAGGTTAAATACTTTTGGAAAACTAAAAAGAAAGAAAGGAAGCAAAAAGAAAAGAAAGGTTGCTTCTGGCTGTATATGAAGAAAGGGTTTGAGGGGCTAGGGTGGAAGCCAGGTCAGAGGCTACTGCGGCATGTGGCGGAGCTGGTGGTGGCTTGGCCTGAGTGAGCGGGGTGGAGACAGAGAGGTGAAGGAATGTGGGTGTGAGTTAGGGGTGGAATTCGCCAGACTGTGCAGCTTGTAGAGGCCAGTGAGGAGAGACAAAGGTAGTGTCAAATTTCTTGGCCTTTGGCTTGTATCCCTGGATGGATGAAGTGCTGGAGGCAAGCAGGGGACATGGCAAGACAACCAGGTTTGAGTGGAAGCTCATGAGTTTTCTTTTGTACATGTTGAATTGGAAGTGCCTTCAAGACACCCAAGGGGCGACATCAAATAGACAGTTGTATTATTTTGTTCAGCATTTTGGTTAATAACAGCAAACGGCTATTGAGAGTTCAATGTGTGCTGAACGCTATTCTAAGTGTGTTAGGTCCTTTATTCCTCATACGATGCTCTGAAGTGGACATTGCTACTATCTCCCTTTTATACAGGAAGCAGCTGGGACTCCAAAGAAGCCAGGGAAGGAGCAAAGTTGGTTGACTTGGGTTTCTTCTTCCCAAAATGCATGGAATTTAATAATGGTTGAAGAAACCCATCAAAACAGTTATGTTATATGAGCAGTCTTTATTGTACAAATAGATTCGGTTCTTTGGTTCTCATTCTGGTATAAACTAGGATTTTTAAAAAATAAAACTCATTTGGAATTAACATACACACACTACTGTATATACAATAGATAACCAACAAGGACCTACTGTATAGCACAGGGAACTATACTCAATATTTTGTAATAACCTAAAGGGAAAAGAATCTTGCCCAGGTTTCCACATGTAATAAGTGGCAGAACCTGAATTTGAACCACACACTTTGGCTCTAAACACTTAATAAGTAATGTTTTCCATACTGCACAATGTGGAAATCAATGTATTGGGGCCAGACTGCATTAGAAAATAAATTTAGAAAACCATATAAAAGCGTGTCACACTTGTAAAGTAAGTACTACTTCATGTTTTGTGTGAGTGGGAGAGACACTGTATGTTATGTGCCGCATCAAAATGCAAAATCTATTTGTTACTGTGGGTTGCAGTCAAAAGGCCTAAGAAACACTTATCTCTGCTATATGCATCCATCAGGACCCTTCAGGAAGGGAGGATGAAGATTCCCCTCGTGGAATACCTGTATCTACCTTGGAACAGAAAAGTCAAGGTCTAATTACATCAATAAAACTACATATCTATAGAATGCCTGTTATCCTAAAATATTCAGTATGTTTAGAAAATTAGTAGTTATCTCAGAAACATCTAATTTATCAATATTCCATCAGAGGCGGGGAAATTTCACTTTGAATAGACACCCAGAGGCTGCTCACTGCTCAGAGAGTGACAACTGATGATAGCAATTAAGGCAACCATTTACTGAGCACTCACTGTGAACCAGGCACTGTACTGCACTGTGTTATTCACATTCATTACCCCATTTATCAAGGCCTGTGGCTCAGAGCTCTTGTTTACCAGGAGTAAGTACCCGAGCTGGGATTCAAAACCAGGACCGCACAACTTCACAGTCATGTCCTTCCCATAATCAGGCTGCTTCCCCACATCTAGCCACGATAGCTTCCCAAGAGGTCAGTGCAGGATGCAGCCTTGGTGTTCAAAGTATTTAGCAAGGTAATTGTGGATTAAGTGGGACTTGCGAGTCAACTTCAACCCCCAACACCATTGCTTCCAAGAGAAAAAGTTTTATTGGCAAAGAGCCAATATATAAATAAACGCTCATGAAAAATTCAAGGACCCCTTAATTTGACTATTCCATTTTCAATAATCTATTCTACTGATATTCTCACACAAGAATATGTATATATAAGAATTTTCACTCTACTGTTGTTTTTAATACCAAAAACCTGAAAATGAGTTATCTGTCAATCAATAGGGGTATGATTAAATAAATTATACAGCATCTAAAAAATGGAAATACTGTCTGGTGTTAAAAAAAATTGAAGATCTGCATAAGCCAACATGGATAAATACTCAAGATATATTACTAAGCATAAAAGCAAGATGCTGAACAGTATGTATAGAATAGTCCCATGTGTACGGGAGAAAATGGGACTTTATACAGTGACTGAAAGCATCTGGAAGAATCCACAATAAATGGGTAACAGTTGTTACCTTTGGGGAGTGAAGTGGGGAGTCTCCATGGGGAGGAAGATTAATTAATTTTATTTTGTTTGTTTTCTTTTTTATTGAAGTATAATTGATTTACAATGTTGCGTTAGTTTCAGGTGTACAGCACAGTGATTCAGTTTTATATATATATGTGTGTGTATGTGTGTGTGTATATATATATGTACATATATATATATTCTTTTTCAGATTCTTTTCCCTTATAGTTTATTATAAAATATTGAATATAGTTCCCTGTGCTATACAGTAGGTCCTTGTTGGTTATCTATTTTTTTTTTTTTTTGCGGTATGCGGGCCTCTCACTGTTGTGGCCTCTCCCGTTGCGGAGCACAGGCTCCGGACGCGCAGGCTCAGCGGCCATGGCTCACGGGCCCAGCCGCTCCGCGGCATGTGGGATCTTCCTGGACCAGGGCACAAACCCGTGTTCCCTGCATCGGCAGGTGGACTCTCAACCACTGCGCCACCAGGGAAGCCCAGTTATCTATTTTATATACAGCAGTGTGTGTATGTTAATCCCAAATTAGTTTTCTTTTTTTAAAAATCCTGCTTTACACAAAAATGAGAACAAAAGATCCGAATCTATTTGTACGATAAGGACTGCTCATATAACATAACGGTTTGATGGGTTTCTTCAAGCATTATTAAGTTCCATGCATTTTGGGAAGAAGCAGCCCCAGATATCCAACTTTGCTCCTTCCCTGGGCTCCTGGAGCTACCTGCACGAAGTCTCACAGCAACTCCTGTCACATATGAAGACCCACCCTTGGAGGAGGAGATCCTGAAGGCAAGAGCTGTTTCATTAATCTTTATATCCTGGGCACTGTGCTTGACGTCTGACAATAAGAGGGCCTTAATTATTCATTGAATGCATAAATCCAAGATGCCCTGTTCCCCTAGTTCTCAACTGCAGAATGTCATTAATTCAATAGTTTAACCATAGATTCAACTGCTCAGTATATAGAACTAGCCAACTCTCAGTCAGCAGGACTGTCTGTAACTCTAACTGTATAGACCTTAAAGCTCCAACACAAATGATACAAAACATTCCACTATGTAGAGAATTTTAAGAATTTTGAATTTTAGACTTTGATTTTAGGAAGGCAAAAGTTTTATTAAAATCCTCCCAAAATTTTTTGATCAGTCCAAAGGTGGTTAAGAACAAGTGTCAGAATTAAAACTTCAGCAGGCTTGTTTTGTTAGTTTCTAGAACTTAGGGTTTGCATTTGTCTCAGAATATGTATAAAACACCATAGCTACTCTCATGATCCTTTTAGGATAGCTCTGGATCAATGTTTTTGATGGTTTTGATAAATATGTGTGGTCTGCTAGATTTCTGCTTCTTATGACTGATTGGGGGCCAGATAATAACTCTAAAGGGCACATTTCTAAAAACGATCCATTATTAGGGTAAACATTAGGAATGTGAGCCATGGAACCTCTAAAATGGTGTTAATTTGCATGTAAATCCCATTGAGGTTTCTGAATCTAGTGTTGGCTGATGACAAAGTAGACTCATTTCCACATGCAGAGCCCTTCCTTCACTGGAATCTGCACAAACTCTCAGTGTGTGTTTGTGAGTATCACACACGTATTCTATGAATTTCTCTTTTCCACATGCAATAGGAAACATCCTATGGTGTTCTGTAAGGAAAAGGCAATAGGAAATGCCTGCCTTATTATAATCTGTGCTTCCTGGCAGAGCATGACGCTACTTTGAGGGTGAATCCAACAATGCTAGGGCTGGAAGGAAGAAAACTAACCATTTCATTTAATCCTTCATTTTATGGATGAAGAAACTGAGCTCCAGAGAGATAAAATGCCCTTCCTCCTGCCTGGTGATTGGCTGGGTGGCAGGACCAATCCAGATCCCTGTTCTTAAGAGCAACACCCATTCTATTCACCAAATCCTGCCCCTTTAATCAGTCTAAGTTATGTTTATGTGAATACTTATTATAATGATTAGGATGATGCTGTAACAGAAAAAAAGTAATGCTAAATCATCTCCAAATGTTATAATTTTTAAGAACAAACGGGAGTAATGAAACGCTGCTGATAAGGTGCTATGGTAGGCCAAATAATGGTCTCCCAAAGACAAATACATACTATTCCCCAGAATCTTTGATTATGCTACCTTCCACGGCAAAAGGAACTCTGCAGATGCGATTGAGCTGACGGTCTTGAGATGGATAGATTATCCTAAATTACCTTCATGGGCCCAAAGTAATCACAGGAGTCCTTATAAGTGAAAGAGGGTTATGAGAGATCTGGAGAAGGAAATGTGACAATGGAAGCAGGAGTCAGAGAGATGTGATTGCTGGCTTTGAAGATGGAGGAAGGGGCCACGAGCCAAGGAAGGTAGGCAGCCTCTAGAAGTTGGAGAAGGCAAAGAAGAAGGTTCTTTAGAAACTCCAGAAGGAAGACAGTCATGTTGCGTTTTAAGCCATTAAATCTGTGGTAATTCGTTGCAGCCACAGTAGGAAACAAATACAGGTGGTCAGGGAAGGCATCTGAGAAGGTGACATTCAAGCTGAGACCTAAAAGCTGAGAAGGAGACAGCTGTGCTAAAATCGCAAGGAAGGGCTTCCCTGGTGGCGCAGTGGTTGAGAGTCCGCCTGCCAATGCAAGGGACACGGGTTCGTGCCCCGGTCCGGGAGGATCCCACATGCCGCGAAGCGGCTGGGCCTGTGAGCCATGGCTGCTGAGCCTGCGCGTCCGGAGCCTGTGCTCTGCAACGGGAGGGGCCACAACAGTGAGAGGCCCGCGTACCACAAAAAAAAAAAAAAAAAAAAAAAATCGCAAGGAAGAGAGCTCCAGGCATGGGGAACAGTGCAGGCAAAGGCCCTGATGGCAGGAATGAACGGGACCTGCTCACAGAAGGGAAAGGAGGACAGTGTGACTCAAGTGTAGTGAACAAGAAAGGAGGGCAGGTGAATGGCCTTAGGAAGCAGAGGTCAGGCTGGTGGGAGGCCCCATTACTGCCTTTGACAACTCGGAGCCCGCCATGCTATGGAGCTACATGGGCCATGGTTATCCCTCTTCTCTGGTTCATCTGAGCTTTCCTGTTGAGACTTACCAACCTGACCTTGTGTCATTCAGGTACCCTCCTCTTGGTTTCTAGCCACTTCAGAAGATCATAGATGTTCAGGGTTAGAAAGAAACCTCAGAGACCATGGGTCCCATGGCTCATACAGGACAGGAGACCTCTTATATCTTCCCTGCCCACTGACAGTCCAAACTCTGCTTCCACTTCTGCTTTGAATCCGTCCCATTGATTCAGATCCATTTCTCTCGGCACTGGCCACCAGTTCCACCTGTGTGTTATCGCAAACCTTATATGCTTATTCTCCATTCTTATGCTCAGGTCAAGGATGGAAGCATCCAACATTGGGACCCAGTAGAGCCTAATCTGTGATGACATTTATTTTAACACCTTTGGCTGAATGGAGGGGTGCAAATGAGATCATCAAATGGAAAGTGCTACTCTGGGTGAACAGAGAACCCAGGTGTGTGCTGAGATGTGTGATGGGTCCCGTCACACCCAGCTGCTCAGAGTGAGTGGCCTGTGCCCTCTGACAAGTGCCAAAGGCTAGTGTTTGCCAGGAGGAGCTCATAGGATAAGGGCGACAGTGGCGCAGAAGGAAAGAGAAGCAGCAGCTAACACTTATTTAGTGCCTACTGCATAGCCGAGATCTGCACAAATTTGCCTCCGTTAAGCCTCACAGCAACTTTTCTATCACCATTTTACAAGTGAGAAAGACAAGGCTGAGATACATTTGACCATGACGGAGCTAGACCATGAAGCCAACTTTTGTCCTTATTATTCCATCCTTGTATATCTTTTGCCTATCTTATCCATCACCAGAAGGAAGTAAAACTAAATTTTTTTATAGTTATAAGATTTTACTTCAAAATATCTTAAGGGCATCCTTTGTGTTCCTGACTCTTTACCCATATTCTCCTATACATTTATCTTCACACCGAGGATTTTAAAATTATACATAGATATTCCTCTGGCCCAAGGCGTGAAATTTGTCCTTTCACAGAATTATCAAATTTTGTAACGAAAACTGGTCCTATTTTATGGATAAGTACACTGAGACTCAGCACAACTAAATGCAGCCACACAATAAGTGCCACAGCCAGGGCGAGAACCGAGGTCCTGACCCACATCTGGGATCCTTCCCACCAACCGATCTCACCAGACTGGACTTATCATCCTATATCTACTTTAGTCTTAACATCCTGCATCAATTCACAGCCCTGAGCATCTGTACCATTGGAATCCCTTTCCTTCCCTTTCTTCAACAACAGAGTGTTTCTCAGCCATCGTGAGCAAGAACAGTTGGTTCTAAAACCTTTCTGTATAGGGGTATTTGGAAAGGATGAGGGGGAGACCTAAAAGGAATTACTCTCTCAAGTCCTGAGCCAAGACAAAGACAAAGAGTGAGCAGACAGGAGCCCAAATAACACCTTCATTACTGGTCAAGTTGAGGTTGAAGAATATGGTCCATATTTGTGGATAAGAAGGTTTCCTGTTACTGGCCATGCCCCACTCGACACACACACCAAGAATTAGACAAGCCCGTGCAGCCATGGGCGGTGCTGGACCACCAGTGAGGGGCCTGTTCTTGAAACATGTACAGCGTGGAGGAGTAGAGGCAGCAGACAGGCCAGCCCAAGAGGCAGACAGACAGACAGACACGGCTATGTATACTGAGCTGACTCCTGCCAAACTCACACAGCAGATGAGCTGTCTTTGCCTGATGAAGAGTAAGAGAGTGGGAAAGAGGGCCCAGGAGGGAGATTTTAGGAGAGAGCCAAACCCAACTACGCTGACTAATTTAAATGAGAAGAAAACACACTTCAACGCTGAGTTTTTAGCGATTTACAAAACAATGAAAACCCAATTCCAGGGCAGTTCTCGTTTTCACCTCAGTCCTAGTAGATACGTGGTTTTAATATACAAAATCCTGATCCTGACACTGTCTAACTTCTGTGAGTCCATCTGTAGAGAACACCTCACTCTAAGCAGCTCAAAGTATTTTTCAGATTTTTATCTTTTATGCTCATCCTCACGGAACTTTTCTCCAGGCAACTGATGGAACCTAATACGTTTGAAGACACTTGAAGACAAAGAATGCAAAGTGAATTTACATTCTGTGTGGTTTTCTTAATGCTTTCAACACAAAGACTCTCTTTTCTGATGCGATTCTAATGCTTCTCTGCTAAGCACATTTTTGGCTGCCTTAGCAGCCACGAACTCTGGATGACATCTGTGCATTCTCATCCCGGTGGAAAGGCTGGATTCAGACTCAGGAAGGGCGGGGGGAGCAGCATAACACACTGAGCCAAAGCCCTCAACTGGGATCCGGGAGGCACGGGGGGCTCAGGGTACCCCTTGGGCCTCACTGCCTCACCTGTGAGTGCTGTGGGGCCGGCGCATCCTCTTCTCATTGAATGAAAATGTAACGGTAAGTCACAGTGGCCGAGCGGCAGAATACTCACGGATTTCACAGTTTGCTCCTACCCAGCCGCGTGGGCAGTGGCATGTATAACCATTGGGCTGGTCCAGGCAGGTACCGGCGTGATGGCAGGGGTTACTGTCACATTCATTGATGTCGATGTCACACTCTTCACCTAAGGAGATAAAGAAAAGCGGCAGTGAGCCAGCTAGCTGCCCCAGCGGCTCTGTCCCCGGTCACTTCTCCAGCTCGGCAAAGATCTAAGGCTGGGGTCACTATCTCCTGCAATGCAGCCCAACTGGCTGTTTGTATAAAGTGCAGAACTCTCCCAGAATTCCAGACAAGGGATCCTTTACTTAAGTAAAGCTTAAAAAAGAAAAAGAAATGGCACCGGTAAAAAGAATCTCCTTTAATCTTTTGAATTCATTATCTGAAGCTGATTCCCATATCTGAATAAACCTTTTGAAGTTTATCGGAAAAACAAACTTGGGCTCCTGATTTTACTAAAGAAATATATTTTGTTTTGGATTTAGTCAGCTGAATCTTCTTATTTTTCTGAAACTCCGGAAAGCCAAAAAACTCACAGTTTATGGGGTTTTTTGTTTTGTTTTTTTTTTGTAGCCAAGTGTTTGATTGTGTAAGCCTGGGCATTTGACTATTTTCTGGATAGTTCTAGGTCACAGACGTGTGCCTAGCCTGAGTCAATTATGAAAATGTACTCCTCTTTCCAAATCCCTGGAAATGCTTCTGGGAGGGATTGAAATGCTGAGGGAGCACATCAGGGCCCCCTAAGGAATGACAGTTGTGATGTCTGGGGTGAGTCCAGTACTGAAATAATCTTCCCTGGGAAATGGTCCCCGAGGGAAGCTCACATCTGGTCCAGTCCTTCCGTCCTTCCCCCATAATGAAAACTGTGACCTGGAGCTCCTGAGGCCACTACACCCAACATTTGGGGGCATCCTTGATCCCCTCAGAGAAAGCCTAGTTTAAACTAACAAACCAGAACATGGGCTGATATCACTGTGGTCCAAAGACCAACTTACAAGAAATAGCTTGTTATTAGAAGTTACACAAACAAAGCCATCTTTGTATGATTTTAAAGCACGAGTCAATACAAAATGGGTACACCTCTTAAAGATATCACAACGAAGCTGAAGAGAGGATACTTCAAATTGAGGCAATCTTTCTTAGAAGTGTGAAAATGAGAAAAAGAAAACTTTAAATATACCTCCATTTGCTTAGATAAATGTAAAAAGTGATATATATATATATATATATATATATATTTAAAATTCCTAGCATTGCTATAGTCATCGACTAAAACAAAAGAGCAAAATCAAAGATTCTGTCCATTTTCAAAGGCAATATTTCAGTGTACACTTGGGTAATTACTTCCAGGCTTACTTAATTAGTATTAAAGAGCTTTTCTATCTGCTATTGGTTTACCTCGTGTTTATAAAACCACCATATGTCACTCACAGACCATTTTAGAGGCAGAATCTCAAACTAAAATAGTTCGTCTCTTTCACTTCACACTTTTTTCATACCTGGCAGCAGACTATTTTATTTTTAAAGTAAAATCTGTCAAATAAAACATTTACTACGTCTAGGTCCTACTAGATTGCTTATAATTCAGTAGTGTCTAAGCGAATTTGTTTCCTGCAATAAATATAGTCATTTATATCAATACGAAAGACATGAAATTGATTGCCTCTTACTAACCTCTTTCAAAGGTTTTCTGTCTATTAATGGGGCAATCACTCTGACTGGAAAAGAGCATAGACTAAACTATTACAAATGGCATTACATGGTAGACTAGTTGAAGAGACATATAAACAGGAATGTGCTGAGAAGCGATAAAAGGATGAAATCAAAGGCCTTGACAAATATACACATCAGTACTGCTTTCCATCCATTTAGGAAGACAAGCTTAACTAAGGTATTTACTAAACAATAGCTTTCTTTCCCTGGCAATCTGAATACTGCAAATTCCGAAATAAGATGCTCTGTTACCTTTGCAGCAATAGCTACAGAAATGGCCTGACTTCTCCCTACTTCTATAGCCTAGCAAAACTCAAAAGCCCCACCCTGCTTCAGAAGTTTAATGTCAGTGTCAAACCCTTTTAACTCCCTAAATTTTGGGCAGCTCTAGAGCTGTCAGTCCAGCCCACCCAGTCCTGCTCTGGTCCAGAGCTTCCCTAGGGAGGTAAATGCCAAGTTCAGGTTCAGAGCAGCCCTAATACATGTTTTGGCTCTTGGACCTCTAAGTGGCTCTAATATAGTTGAGAGAAGTCTAAGATCCTCAGATTTATCTCTTCTTGGGACTCACTGGATTGGAAGGACTTGGTAGGAATAGAGAATGGCAGGAGAAAATAGGATGAACTTTTTCTGTAGACATTCATCAAATATCTAAGACCCAGGAACCAAAGAACCATGGCCCAGAGAGAGTCCCAAACCTATCCCAGTCTGGCTTTCATCACCACAGTGTTCTTAGAGCTATACTTGGGATTCAGTGACATTCAGTGACAGTTCATGATAAAACTCCATGCCAGTCAGGAGCCCAAATAGCTAGCAGCTATTTCCACAGCATATGTGCTCTGGAAGAACCGTGGAGCAATGCACAGTTCACAGATACCTTTAGATTTACTCTGTTGGCCCATTTTACAAACTAACATGCCTACACTTCTATTTGAATCAGTTACCCCCAACTGGCTTGCAGCTGAGGACTTCACTGTGTCATATGCTGGTGGTAAGCATATGGGGTGATTCTGATGATGGAGCCACTCAAGGAAATTTCCACCAGAAGACTTACAAAGATGATTGCTCTTCTCTGCCTCACAGTGATCATGCACTTTGCAAGGTAACTGAAGATTTATTACAAATTATAGAGACTAATTTTGGTTTCATTTATGCTTCCCTGTATTAGGAGTATTATGTTCTTATATACATTTCAACACCTCACCATTCCATCTCCAAGCAATATGCATTCTAGTTAATTTTAGTAGAAGAGTTCTTAGTACATTATATCACCTTTCTCCACTCATAAATACTTAATAAATATAGTAAATAATAAAAAATACTTAATAATACTTAATACTTAATAATACTTAATAAATCTTTATGCTTTTGCTGGCTTAAGCCAGATGACTTTTTCGCTGAGTCGCTTACTTTTTTATTTGAGTGGGGAAAATCAATTACTTTTAAATCGCCGTTGTGCTTGAATAACATTTGTAAAGAGAATACAAAATGAAATTTCTACTTGACTAAGGCTGGAAATCAAAGCCTGAACTTTAAATCTTTTCCTATTGCTTTTCAATCTACTACTTTCTAAGAGGCAATCTGTATAGTAGGTATCACCTTTGGTAGTATGCATGCAAATTCACAAGTGGACTGTTTAATTCGGTATGCTTTCCTCAGATAAATTAAAATGAAAAAGATAAGAAGTCAGAAGTCTCTGCTGTCAGTAAATCCTTGGGTTAATAGAGCTCACACCAAATGATATCAATGAAAATCATTATAATCATAATACCTAGTATTAAATCTAAGCCTATTATGTGCCAGCACTGGAATGGGTACTGTAAGTATAACTCCTTCATACTTCACAAGCATTTTATTCTAGATGAAATGAATCTAATGACTTACTTGGAAGTTCTGCCACAATGGAGCAACTGGAACCTGTCTTGCCCTCCCACTGTAAATAATTACACATGTGGACAAAATATATACTTTAAAAAACACTTTAAGACATTAGACAACAAGCAGTGCATGACTGTGATTGCTAAGAGGAGACAAACGAACAGCTGAGTACCATAACCACTCTGGCATTCTAAATTCTGAACCAATTTAGAACACAACGGTTTCACTGAAATGTGGGGAGTAACTGGAATTTGTGGAGGTTGAGATAGCTGTAATTTGTAGGACAGACCACTACAGAAGGTAGAGCCACTCAGAAAAGGAGCATCAGAGATATGATGCATCCCTGAGTTTGCTGCTGAATACTGTGTACGAGTAAGTTGGAACTCCACAGGCATGGCAAACAAGAGGAAAGATGAACAGTTCCCAAAGCTCACAGAGGACTGGGAAGTATTCAAACTCTCACAGGTTGAAATGCAGACATTTCATTGGCCACCCAGTGCATTATGGGAGGAAAAGGTCACACCTCAGTAGTAGGGCATAACTATCCCTAAAGGCTACTAGAGACTCCAAAATACAAAATACAAAAACAAACCTTGAAAGGATCAATCAGGTCAGCAAGTAACTTACCTACCTGCCACAAAAAATGCCAGCACTTTTAAAAGAAATCCAATCACTCAACAACTTACCTCACAATGACCAGCATTCAAACAAAAAAATATCAGATGTACACACACAAAAAAAAGCAAGAACATGGGACCTATAACCAGAAGGAAAATCAGTCAAAAGACAGAGGTCCATAAATAACAGATGATGGTGAGTAAACAAAACATTTGTTCAAAATGTGAAGGAAAACATGGGGAAAATGAAGATAAAAATGGAAGATATTTTAAAAAAAACCAAATGGAATTTCTAGATGTGAAAAATTCAATATTGTCAAAGATAATATTAAAAAAGAGAGAGAGAGAGAGAGAGAGAGAGAGAACTACAGACAAATATCCCTCATGAACACAGACACAAAAACTCTGAACAAAATATTAGAGGACAAGATTCAGAAATATATAAAAAGAATTATACACTATGACCAAGTGGGTTTTATCCCAGCAAGGCAAGATTAATTCAATATTTGAAAATTGATGAATATAATCCATCATATTAATATGTTAAAGAAGAAAAATCATATGCTGATATCAATTGATGCAGAAAAAGCATCTGGCAAAATTCTACACCCATTCATAACTAAAGCTATCAGCAAGCAAGGAATAGAGAGTAACTTCCTCAATTTGATTTAAAAAAAAATCTGAAAATCCTTATAGGTAACATTATACTTAATTGTGCTTTTCCCCTATGATTGGGAACAAAGCAAGGATGTCTGCTATCACCACTCTTACTCAAACTAGTGTGAGGAGTTCTAGCCAGTGTAATAAGACAATAAAAGGAAATAACATTTATACATATCAGAAAGGAAGAAATAAAACTGTCCCTACTTTCAGAAGACATACCTACCTATGCATAAAATCACAAGGAATCTACCCCCCCAGAATCCTAAAACTAGTAAGTTCATCAAAGTCAGAGGATACAAGATAAACATACAAAAATCAGTTGTATATCTACACACTAGGATGGAACATGTGCACACCAAACTGTATTCTATTTATAATCACTCATTGAACATGTGCACACCAAACTGTATTCTATTTATAATCACTCAAAAAGAGAGAAATATTTAGTTGTACATGTATAGGAGTTACATGCTGAAAACTACAAAATGCTGATGAAGAAATCAAAGATCTAAATAAACAGAGTGTCATACTGTGTTCATGGACTGGAAGACTCCAAATAGTTAAGATATCAATTCTTCCCAAATTAATATACAGGTTTAATACAATTCTTATTAATACCTCATCAAAATCTTCTGTAAATATAGACAAGATTATTCTAAAATTTATATGAAAAAGCAAAGACACTAGTATAGGTGAAACAGTTTTGAAAGAAAAAGAGTAACTGAGAAGAATCATTCTGCCTGATTTCAATAGTTATTACATAACTGTAGCAATCAAGACTGAGTAGTATTGACAGAGGAATAGATACATAGATCAATGAAAAACAATACAGAATCCAAACCAGACCCACACAAATATGGCCAACTGATTTTTGACAAAGGTTTAAAAGCAATTCAATGAAGGAAAGATAGGCTTTTCAACAAACGGTGCTTGAGAAACTGTATTTCTATAGGAAAAACAGAAACAAAACCCCTCTAGTTGGAAGATCCCAGGAAAGAATACAGACTGTGAGCCAAAGCAATATTGAGAAAGAAAAACAGAGCTGGAAGAATCAGGCTCCCTGACTTTGGACTATACTATAAAGCTACAGTAATCAAGACAGTATGGTACTGGCACAAAAACAGAAATATAGATCAATGGAGCAGGATAGAAAGCCCAGAGATAAACCCACGCACCTATGGTCAACTAATCTATGACAAAGGAGGCAAGGATATACAATGGAGAAAAGACAGTCTCTTCATAAGTGGTGCTGGGAAGACTGGACAGCTACATGTAAAAGAATGAAATTAGAACACTCCCTAACACCATACAGAAAAATAAACTCAAAATGGATTAAACACCTAAATGTAAGACCAGACACTATAAAACTCTTAGAGGAAAACATAGGCAGAGGACTCTATGACATAAATCACAGCAGATCCTTTTTGACCCACCTCCTAGAGAAATGGAAATAAAAACAAAAAAAACCCAAATGGGACCTAACAAAACTTAAAAGCTTTTACACAGCAAAGGAAACCATAAACAAGACAAAAAGAAAAACCTCACGATGGGAGAAAATATTTGCAAACGAAGCAACTGACAAAGGATTAATCTCCAAAATTTATAAGCAGCTCATGCAGCTCAATATCAAAAAAACAAACAACACAATCCAAAAATGAGTGGGAGACCTAAATAGACATTTCTCCAAAGAAGACATACAGATTGCCAGCAAACACATGAAAAAATGTTCAACATCACTAATCATTAGAGAAATGCAAATCAAAACCACAATGAGGTATCACCTCACACCAATCAGAATGGTTATCATCAAAAAATCTAAATGCTGGAGAGGGTGTGGAGAAAAGAGAACCCTCCTGCACCATTGGTGGGAATGTAAATTGATACAGCCACTATGGAGAACAGTATGGAGGTTCCTTAGAAAACTAAAAACAGAACTATCATATGAGCCAGCAATCCCGCTACTGGGCATATACCTTGAGAAAACCATAATTCAAAAAGATACATGTACCACAATGTTCATTGCAGCACTATTTACAATAGCCAGGACATGGAAGCAACCTAAGTGTCCATCGACAGATGAATGGATAAAGAAGATGTGGCACATATATACAATGGAATATTACTCAGCCATAAAAAGGAACAAAACTGAGTTATTTGTAATGAGGTGGATGGACCTAGAGCTTGTCATACAGAGTGAAGTAAGTCAGAAAGAGAAAAACAATACCGTATGTTAACGCATATACAAGGAATCTAAAAAAATGGTACTGATGAACCTGGTGGCAGGGCAGGAATAAAGACGCAGAGGTAGAGAACGGACTTGAAGACACAGAGGGGGAAGGGGAAGCTGGGGCGAAGCGAGAGAGTATCGTTGACATATATAACCTACCAAATGTAAAATGGATGGCTAGTGGGAAGCTTGCATAGCACAGGGAGATCAGCTCAGTGCTTTGAGACGACCTAGAGGGGTGGGATAGGGAGGGCGGGAGGGAGGCTCAAAAGGGAGGGGATATGGGGATATATGTGTACATATATCTGATTCACTTTGTTGTACATCAGGAACTAACACAACATTGTAAAGCAATTATACTCCAATAAAGATGTAAAATTTTAAAAAATGAATGCAGACTGTGAAAAAATAATCTAACAGTATTTACAAATGTATGAAACAACCTCACTGCAGGGTGAGAGGCAGTGATGACCTAAGTGACTTTGGAACGAGTAGACTTGGTAGGACGGAAGGCAGAAGGATCTGCACACCAGCACTGTAGTCTAGTTTATAAAGTTGCTTCCCACAAGGATACAAGTTATGAATTCTGATACTGCTCTACATGTATATAGGAACTAAGCAAGTAAGTAAAAGGATGTTGGATGGTAGGAGCCAGGAATCTTGTTGTTGGTGTGGGAATTTGCAGATAAACAGGAGAGAAGGCTGGAATGAAACATGTAATAATGGAATAGAGTTGGAGAAATTAGTATAAATTCGTGTTTAGCTTTATTTAGATATAGATGGTTACATATGGCAATATTTATAGACACGTGGGTTAGTATACACACACATCCCCTTGCTATGTCAGCTGAGAGGATCTAGAAGCAACAACATCCCAGGAACAATGAGCGTAGCTAGTGCCCAGATCTTGGTTTCCAATATCATTCTCCAATAAAAAGAACCAAGGCTCCTTGGAGAGATGGCTGATTCAAGACTGGAGCAGGAAATATACAAGATAAGACTGGAGCTTCTTGCAGTGCCGGAAAGCATATAAGTATTCATACACACACACACACTCTCTCCACCAACAACAATGGGGTATGTCAAAGGGACACAGAAACCAAAATGAAAGAACTCCCAGTGTCCAAATCTGGAACATTTTGAGCCACAAAATAAATAAAAATGTGTTGGATTATAACTCAAAGTATAAAATAAATATCCATAAGTCCACAGTGATATAAATAAATGATCAAATAAATAAATAAATAAATGGGGGAAAACAGACAAATCTCTCCTACAGAAGAATTTCACATAGTTTACGTAGCTACTCTACCCTCAAAGAGGGAAAGAATAACTCCCAATTCCTTAAGTGTGGTCCACACACAGTAACCTTCTTTCAAAGAGTAAAGTATGCAAAGAGGGGAAAAGAGTAACATTATAGGGGAAAAACTTGATAAACATTTCCTCAGGTGATTAAGGTCAACATCAATGGTCAGAAATCATAGTATGTGATAGTATGTAGCCTTGATATGATGGGATACCATTAGAAAATGGACAAAGGACATGAAGAGACGTTTCGCCAAAGAGGATGTACAGATGTCGAACAATCACATGAAAAGACGTCCAATATCATTTATAATTAGGGAAATTCAAATCAAGACCACAAGATATCACTAAACACATGATCAAAATGGCTAAAATTAAAAATGAAGGCAACACAAAATGCTGGCAAGGATAGAGAGAAACTGGATCACTATATATTGTTGATGGGAAGGGAAAATGGTTAAGCCACTCTGGAAACATTCTGGCATAGTTTGGAAAACTAAACATCAACTACCATATGACCCAGCATTTGAACTCCTGGGCAACTGTTCCAGAAAAAATAAAAACTTATATTCACACAAAAACCTGTAAATGAAGGTTTACAGCAGCTTTCTTCATAATAGCTCAAAATTGGAAAGAACCCAGATTTCTTTCAACACGGGGATAGTTAAACAAACTGTGATATATTCATATCATGGAACACAGCTCAGCAATAAAAAGGAAGAAACTTGATACACATAATGATCTGGATGAATCGCCAGAGAATTAAGCTAAGTGAAAAAAAAAAGGTTACATGCTATATGATTCCATTTATAAAACATTCTTGGAATACCAAAATTATAATGATGCAGAACAGATTAGTGGTTTCCAGGGATTAAGAGGAAAGCTTCCTGTGGTGGAGGAGAAATGGGTATGGCTATAAAAGGGAAGCATGAGGAATCCCTGTGATGAAATTGTTCTGCATCTTGACTGTATCAATGTTAGTATCCTGGGCGTGATATTGTACTATAGTTGTACAGCCTGTTACCATTGGGGGTAAGTGGCTAAATGGTACACTGGATCCCTCTGTGTGACTTCTTAAGACGGCTTATGAAGTTTGAAGTTTCAATTATCTCAAAATAAAAAGTTTGATTTTGAAAAAACAGCCAAAGGAAGAAAAAGACATATACACAGTCAACAGTTTCCTTAAAAATGTGCTAATGAATTCCTTTAGCTAGGATGCTGGGATAACTGGATATTCGTATGGGGAAAAAAAAAAAACTTCCATCCTTAAGTCACACCATACACACAAAAAAATTAACTCAAAACCTAAACCTAAAAGCAAAATCTATTTCAAAAAATGCTAGAAGAAAACATTGGATAAAGTGTCATCATCATAAGTTAGGCAAAGAAAGAACAAACTAAAAAAGAAAAAAATTGATAAATCAGAGATCACCAAAAATAAAAAAGCACTTGCTCCCCACAAAAATACCATTAAGAATGCATGGATGTCCTGCTGGGGAAAAAAAAAAAAGAATGAATGGATGAGCAAAATGTTTATCTGACAAAGGATTTATATCTAGAATATGTAAATAATTCTTACATCTCAGTAATATGACAAAAATCCAATTTTTATAAAAAATGGGCAAAAGATTTGAAAAGACTCTTCTCAAGGTAAGACAGATGAATGGTCAATAATTACATGAAAGATGCGCAACATCAAAGAAATGCAAATTAAAAATCTCAGTGAGAATAAAACATTGATGGCATTTGTCCATGAAAATGAGCTGGAAATTAGAGAATACTCTATTGTGAACTGAGAGACAAATATTGAAAAGTAGTTGAGTTAGAAAACAGAGGGGAAATATAACATTATTTGACTTTTAATAATGCATATAGACCTTCTGCTATGGTGAGAAAGCAATGGGTCACTGATGTCCCTCCCGTTTGGACTACTGTTCTAGTGGCCATGGCAACAGGCCTGAAAGAACTTTGGGCTTCCCTGTTGGAGTACAGTAATCTCCAGCCTATGATTTCAGGTAGAAACAAAGCAAGTCCTGGAGAATTCATGTTGCATGAGGGCATCCTTTCTTTCCCTCTACTAGTCCTGAGCCAAATAATTCTAGGCAGCAGAATTACAAAGCCTCAGAGACAAGAGTGGACACAAAATAAGTTAAAAACTGAAAAATGGACAGGATGCAGGCCAGGTCTTAAGGAGACAGCTGTGTAGAAGGCCTGCAGGGGTTGAAGAGAGGGAACCTCTCTGGGTCCAGATGACTGGAGGGAGTGTATTTTCAAGGAGAAGCCTAAATTCATCAAGGAAGGGCAGAGCTCCCCACATACCTCCTCCCAGAGTTAGTCTGCTGGCCTGAGAGTGAAGTGTCTTGAGCCAACTGAAAAAGCCAGTCTCAAAAGGTAAATGTGACACTGGATGGTGTATCTAATTAGATAACAATGAGTTGCCTAATTCCCTCCACTCAGTCAAATTAGGGCGCTTTTGAGCACTTAATAGTTGGCCAAGAGTAAATTTTCCTAAACCTCAGTTATAATGAAGGAGGATTTAGTTCCAAGGTAGCAACTCCAAGAGTAGAGGCACCATGATTCCTTACATGATGACAGTTAATTTTTTATCAGTCCCTCCCCTGGAATGCTAGTTCTCAGAATAGGTTCTTTTTTAAGGGAAAAAAAAAAGTTATATGATCAAATATATTTGGAAATAAACAAAGGCAAACAAGATTCTTGACTGTAAGTGCCTCTAATATGTGGGCCTTCTTTATGAACCTCCACATGGCAGGTACCAAGTCCCCAATTTTGGGGGGCACAGACATTTCTTCCATGGAGTATCCCATCTGACCAGTGTTCTGTAAAACACATTAATCGTGCAACTCTCCTAACAACTTTAGGAAAGAGTCTGTGGTCCCCCACAGTTTGAAAAATTAACAGGGCTGACTAGAGACAGGCATTTGTTGTTGTCAAAGCCCAGTTAGAGTGACGTTTGAACCTACTTCACCTGGAAGAGTCCTACCGCACCCTGCGATCAGGGTAAGGACCCTGAACAAAAGCCTAGGGGTAGACTTTCCAGCTACAGCATGTGTATGGGGGGCAGGGGAGGCACAGGGGATTGCGAGGCAGGAGGTCCGGGGGAAGAACATCACTGAGAAGAGCTTGACATGGGTGTTCAAGAATCAAACAGCAATGGGGGTGCCCAGGAAAAGCCTGGAAAGACCAGATGGGGCCAGACCTCCCAGGTCTTGATGATCAAGTTAAGGGCTTTGATCTTCTTCTTAAAGACAATGAAATGTCAGTAGGTGATTTTAAGTAGGAAGAGACGAGGTTAGATTTTAATTTAAAAGGTCTCTTCAGTGTGGCAAGTGTTTGGGGGTGAAGGGGGTGGGTGTGGGGACACCTTGCACTAGTGCAGGCGGAGATGCAGGCAGCCTGGTGTTGGCTCTAGGAAGAAGTGAGAGGATCTAGATGTTTCTAGGACGTGGTGGTTGGATGCGGGTAAGGAGGAAGAAGGGGAGGCATGAAAATGGTTCCTCGGTTTCCATCCAGAACAGCTCAGGTGGTAGTAATATCATTTAGTGAGCTGGAAAATATTTAAAGAAAGAAAGGAGAAGAAAATATATGAGTCTGAGGTGTCTCTGAGGGACATCCAAAAGTGAATGCTGAGTAGGCAGTTGGAGATTTGCTAAATATTCTAGAGAAAAGATTGCATTTTGTCTCCCATAAGATGCCAGGATAAATTTCAAATGTATTAAATATTTGCATGGCCAAAATTAACTCATAAATAATTAGAAAAATATAAGAGTATATTTATAAAATCTTGATACCTAGGGTCTTTCTAGCATGAAACAAGAAATCACAAGAAAATATTAAGATGTAATCGTATATAGCTAGTGGGAAGCAGCCGCATAGCACAGGGAGATCAGCTTGGTGCTTTATGATCACCTAGAGGGGTGGGACAGGGAGGGTGGGAGGGAGACGCAAGATGGAGGGGATATGGGGATATGTGTATACATATAGCTGATTCACTTTGTTATACAGCAGAAACTAACACAACATTGTAAAGCAATTATACTCCAATAAAGATGTTAAAAAAAAAAAAAGAACAAACGAGATTTGCATTTCTTACTTCAGTGGTTTGGCTAAAGACCATTTTCTTTCCTGTTAAAGGGAATGCATACGTGCATAATAAAATTAAAATATGATATATAGAATATATATATAGATATACAGAATAAAATACTTTATATACATTTAAAAGGCAAATGACATTGGAAAAATATTTGCACCCTATTCAGGGCTGAATTTCTAGGCATTGGTTGTTTTCAAAGACCAGTTAGAGTAACGCTTGAACCTAGTTCAGTTGGAAGAGTCCTATGTAACCCAATGTAATATAATCAAATGTAATATACTTAATATACAGGACGATTTCAAATCAAGAATAAAGATTAACGTGAACGATCTGGTAGAAAAGCAAGCCAAGGATAGGAATAGGGAGTTCAAGAAGAAACATAAATGACTATAAATATATTTTTAAAGTATTTGATCTCACTAGGGATCAAAGACTTACAAGTTAAATCAACACAAATAGTATATAAAGCCACTAGAATGACGATTCTCAGTATCTGTGTGAGAACAAGGACATAAAAGCTCCTTTGCACTCTGGGTAGGAGTGAATATTGGTGTAAGGTATTTTCCTGGAGAGCAATATGGAAATAAGTATGAATTCTCCTGGACCCTGGGATTCCATTCCTAAGAAATGAGCTCGAAGAAATACTCATACAAGTTCACAAAGATGTACATGCAAGAACATTCATTGCAATGTTGTTTATAATAGGAAAAAGTTCCCAACTCCCCAGAGGTTGAATCGAGGATGGGTTAAAAAAAATCCTGATGTATCATGTAATGCAGCAGTCCCCAACCTTTTTGGCACCAGGGACCGGTTTTGTGGAAGACAATTTTTCCATGGCCTGGGGGGACGGAAGGGGACGGGGGTGAGGGGGGGCATGATTCAGGCGGTAATGCAAGCGATGGGGAAAGGCAGATGAAGCTTCTCTTGCTTGCCCGCCGTCCCGGGGGTTGGGGACCCCTGATGTAATGGATGACAGGACAGCTAGTAAAAATGATAAAACAGAAGCATACACCTTAATGTGAAAACACGTTTATGAAATACATATATTTTAAAATGAAAAGTAGATTGCAATATAGTATGAACAGTATGATTCCTTTTATGTTCAAATATATGCATTTACACTATACACTATATATTATACACACATAGACCTTCAGGAAAATCCCTGGATATATGTATCAAAATGTCAACAATGGTTGTCTCCTAGTTGTGCATTTTTAAGTGGTGGGCTTTTTTTCTATAGCACTATATTTTCTCATTTTTCTTCCAAGCTGTTCATTATCTGTGGGATATAAACATCTGGGGGAAAAAACCAGGATGCTTCCCCAATATTATTTTTGCATCCACTGATGAGTATAAATGTCTGTGTGTGTTTATAAACCAGTCAGAAAAACAAAACCATCTGCAAATTATTTTCTGGAGTAAGCTCACTTCTAAGTCCCAGGAAAAAACGAAAGGAAAACACAGGATGTGACACAGCTAAATAGAAGGAATATCAGAGGTTGCTTCTCCCACATCTTGACTGTTGGCATCTTCCCCAGAAGCACAAATGAGGCTCCCTAGGGATGGACTGGGAGTCCAGGCTCTGTGAAATTCTCCAGGGCTAGGGAGGTGGCCACCAGGCCTTAGCGGGGAGAGGTGAGCATGCAAGGTGCTCTCCAACCAACGATAACACGTTTTCCAGAAACTTCAGTGCCCACCTTCTTCTATCAGCACTTTATATGTCAACCTTTCCCAATTTGTAAACCAGAGTGACCCTGTTGCTTTTGCTGGTTGAGCAACTGCGGAAAACAGAGACCTGACCTACGCTCTGCATCTCTGGACTCCTGCATTTGGCTGGCGAAGCCAAGGATGGAAGCTTCTCTCCCCAAGTAGTTCATGATATCTTTTGAGAATCTGATGAAAATTTGAGAGCCTCCCCTCAGCATATACACATATATACAACACTTCACTTCTGTTTTCAGGGTTCACAAACTCCCTGAAACCCTTGAGGGGTGACTTCGAAGGAGCCCTTGTTAAGCTGGATCCCCTAGTCCAGAAGCGACCACTCAGAGGGTGCCACTGTGGCTCCTCTGGAACCCAGCCCTTTCCTCCCTCGCTGCTTTGCCATCAGCAGCTTTCTTCCCCCATCCACTCTCCCTCCCCACACCTGTACCGTCCTCACCTTCACTAATAATTCAACCGTGAACTAAGAGTAGCTCCCCCTGACATCCCACCGCCGCCACAACCACCTCTCCATTACTCAAATCCCAGACACTGCTGTATCTTTCAATAAAAGTAAACGTGGTCGTGTAATGCAATTTCTATAGAAGACACATCTGATCCTTCCTTTCTCCTTCCTGCTTCCATTAGCACTGACACTTTTTCAGATGTTAGTGTAATGGCTCATTTTTCATGTTTCAAAGCTGTAGGTCTGCAAACGTATAGTAAGGGCAGTCTCAGCAGGCCTCTAAACCAAATGCTGATTTCAGAAGAGCCTTGCTTAATGACAACACAGTAGATTGTTTTAAAATGGCTCTTGATCCAAGCAATGCCTACTTACATTTTGCAATTCATATTTTGCAATAATGTATGCATAGAGGTTTCTGGGGGTTTTTTAACAGCTGCCATCTCAGGGATTTTGTGGTAAATTTGAAAACTCAGTTCCCGGCTCACTTACCTGTAAACCCGGGTGCGCAGACACATGTGCCATTTAGGCCTTCACTGTCACAGGTGCCTCCGTTCAGACAGCTGACGTTAGCACAGGGGTCCTTGTAGGATTCACAGTGGACTCCTGCAGAGAAACAGATGCAAAAGGGGTGACTCATTAAGGGGTCTCCAGCTCCCATGGCCTTTAAAAGGAAAGTGTCTGAAAAGCCTTGAACAGTGTGGAGGCTGATTCCCAGAGGGGTGTGTGTGCACATGTGTATGTATTCACATGCCCACCTTTGACTTTAGGTTGTTGTAAAAACACACCTTAGGAGAAAATAACAGATTGAGTACCGGCTCATAGGTCCCACCATAAAGTCTTTTATGTACTTTCTCTGACCACACGCCCCAAAGCCTGGGCAACAGAATGTTAAAACTTTGAAAGATAAAATTTATCAGTGATAAATGCTCTCTAAGTCTCCAAAAGAAACAGAACATAGCCAGACAGTCTACATAAAATGTCAATATAATTGATAAACAGTATCCCGACGGTAAAGATTTGGAGTCAGATATTTAAACGAGCCCCAGTCATACTTTGGAAAATTACAGAGGAGAGAAGGAAGTGTTTGTCCTTAGACTTCATTCCCAAAGACCAACCAGTTCACCACAGGCGAAAGGTAACATCTTGTGCACATACTATGTTCCAGACCCTTGTGCTGTGCTTTACGTGTAATGTGATCCTCAGACCAGCACTATGAAACAAATATCCAAATGCAAGGTCACCAGGCTGGCGGGGATGGAGCTGGGACCTGATGATGCTGGCAACTTGAATGTGAGTCTGTGCTTGCTAAGTAGTTCCCCTGAGACGGAGCTCAGCCATGGAAATATACAACCTTCTACAGAACTCAGTGCCCATTCAAACAAAATGGAGGCCCTGAAAAAAATCTTTATAGCAAATACAGTTCCCACTGGTGTAAAAAAAGAATAGTCTACGTGTGCATGTATGTATGCAAATGCTTGAAGTTGGACTGAGAGGAGAATGAATTACTTTGAATGTCACTTTGTGCATTTCTATACTGTTGCAATTTTTCACAATGAGTATATAGTATTTTATCATTTTATTTTAAAAAAGAAAACTTTAAAAATCCAACACCATTTGAAAGGTAGAATTTCTGGTGTTGTTTCACTGGAGTGCCAGATGGATGAACAGACTAATCTCTCTCTCTTGACCCCCTACCATTTGGAGAGGAAGATAAATTACATTCTATGTAAGAATGTATATAACGATATACTCACCCTTCCCAACAGCCTCAAGAAAAAATAAGCATAAAGCAAATAATATCAGGATGGTATTACTTAATTTCCACTTCCTTACTTCACTCATATTTGTACAAAGGACTGCCACACCCAGTGACTCACATCATTTTGTCACTGAATTATTCTTGCTGAGATTTTTTTTCTCTCCTTTCCTTTTCAATTGTCAATGCCTTAAGAAGGAAGGTTCAAGAACGAGGGGGAGGACTTCCCTGGTGGTGCAGTGGTTGAGAGTCCGCCTGCCGATTCAGGGGACACGGGTTCGTGCCTCGGTACGGGAAGATCCCACATACCGCAGAGCGGCTGGGCCCGTGAGCCATGGCTGCTGAGCCTGCGCGTCCGGAGCCTATGCTCTGCAACGGGACAGGCCACAACAGTGAGAGGCCCGCGTAAGAAAAAAAAAAAAAAAAAAAGAATGAGGGGGAAAAATACAAGAGAAAAGGAAACAGAACTACCTACTTGTAGTCACATTAATGATTTATTTGAGCCTGGTAAAGCATTTTAGAATGGATGGTTTTTCATTTCTTTTTATCCTTTGCCCTCATATCCAACCTATGAACAATAATAGTCTACCAGATATTTTTCTAAAGTGTCTTTCAGATCTCTGCCTGACATTTTTCCCTGAAACCACCACCCCAAGCCCGCTACCTCATGCCAGGTGGGAGACGCTCCCGGCCCCAAGACATCTCCTAGCTCCCTCTCTGCCTCCAGTGACTTGATGAAGCCTCCCTGACTCATCGTCCTTAACAAACCCAGGACTCATGGTAATATTCAAGGTCAAACTAATTTAAAGATTAAAGCATAAAACTGGTAATCGTTCTTCACTTGAGTGTGTATGGCCTCTGCACCCAGAAGTCTCCATTTCCATTTTCCCATTGATTCCCAAATAGCACAGGCTGAATTGAAAGAATAAAATGCAAAAGAGCCTTTTCTGCTTCAAAATGTTCATCAGAAAACAAGGGTTCACATATTTAGAATTTCCCAGGAGGCTGATCAATGGGAACCATGTGACAAAAAAGGCTTTCAATTATAATGGGAAATACAGCCACAGATCAAGGTTCAGAGATGTCTGAAACCTAAAAAATATTTCCATTAGACCTAAAATAAAAGCAATCAAGGATAATCTTTCCCGGGTTTCTACAAATACATTTGCCAATCTAACCTTATAATAGTAGTATAACTAATACATTAGCACACAAATTACCACATTCTTCAAATAAGGCTGAAATGCACATTCTAGGCTAAATATTTAAGCATCTTAACATTAAAAGCCTTCAACAAGATAGATTTGATGAAAATGCCCAAGATAATAAGCAATTTCAATCTTTTGGGTGGGTTTTCTGGGCAATAACTTTATCCTTTGTTATTTCTCTTTTTCAAAAGATAAGATATTCAGTCACTTGAAGTTCATTGAGAGTTTTCTGGCAGCAAGATCGGACAGAAGCTAATCTTCATGGCAACACGATGACTACAAAGCAAGATGGTCTTAAAGGTCCCCTGAGAGCACTTTGCTGACTCGTTTCTATCCTCTAAGCCTCGTTAAGCCCTGTGTAAGAAATATTTGTCATGTTGCTCAGCTCATTGATCAGAACTGAACAGCTATGAGCTAGAAATCTTAAATGCAGAGCAGGGACAGTCATGAATACCCCTGAGATGTCCAGGGTATGTCCCTTCCAACTCCCCTCCTAACGCCTCCTGGGCTCCCCTTGTCTGCACCCCCAGGGCCCCTAGGCCCTTGCACAACGCTGAGTGTTGGGCATCTCATGTCCTCTGACCATAACACCATACTTCGCCCTCTCTCCCAAGCTGGTCTTCCCCCAGCACATTCTCAATGCCAAAGCCCAACTCATGGAAAGCTGAAGCTGACTCTCCCAAGACAGAACTCTATTCTTCTGCCACTGTGTATTGAGAGCACAGTAAGATTCCACTGTTACAGAGTTTATGGTCTTAAATCATAACTTATCTGTCCTCCTGCCTGATCCCCCCAAAATCTCTGAGGTCCTTCTGAGCAGAGGCCATATCTTACCTCGCAAAAGAAATTATGGCTATACCACCAGAATCCTGTCCTTTCAGGAGGGGCGAACGTCTGTGTACTTTGGCCAACACACAGGTAGGACTGCTAGAGGAGTGAGAAGCCATTCCAAATCTGCCTCAAAAATACTCTATTTTGTCAGGGAAAATCAGGTCCACACTTCAAACTAAGCCTGTGGAATGACACATGCATCACCCATTGGCAAGGGATGGAGCACACACGATTACGAAACTTATGTTTAGTCTCAAGCAAAAATAAACTGTAATTCAGTCAAAACTAATAAAAATTCATACTTTTCATATTAAGGGATAGAGAGGAAACATTTCTGAAAAGATCTTTATTCCAACAGGGCTCTTTATAGCAGTTAACTTTAGAATTAAAATGAGCAAAAATTCAAAAAGTCATGCTCCAATTATAAATCTCTGGTGTCATCACAATTCAGTCGTGGTTAATATTTTGAAAACTGAAAAATCTTTATTTTATCTCCAATAAAATTAAGCCAGGTAAAGAAAATTAACTTGAAGTATCCTTTGAACTTCCTATTCACTTGAAGACATCATCTTATTTTTTTTTCACTTAAATATTTCAGTTTTATCGTGACATATACCTTATATACAGAAGCATGCACAAAACATTGGAGTTTACTTTAAAGAATAGTAATAAAGTAAATACCTGTGTAGCCACCATCCAGGATAAAAAGTAAAACATTTCTCCCACTGTGCCTTTTCCCAAAGGGAAAAGGCCCACGGGTAACAATCATCCTGACCTTTGAACAATCACTTATTTGCTTTTCCTTTATAGTTTTACCACCTTTGAATATATCTCTACATGATATAACGTTTAGTTTTGTCTGTTTTCAAATTTAATATAAATGGAATCATGCTGTTTGTGTTCCTCTATAATTGGCTTCTTTTGTTCAACATTGCATCTTTAAGATTCTTCATTGTAGATGGGTGTAGTTTCAGTTCATTCATTTCTACTGCTGTATATTATTTATCTACTCATTTTATTTTATTTCTTTATATTTTATACAGCAGGTTCTTATTAGTCATCCATTTTATACACAGCAGTGTATACATGTCAATCCCAATCGCCCAATTAATCACACCACCACCACACCCCGCTGCTTTCCCCCCTTGGAGTCCATACATTTGTTCTTTACATCTATGTCTCTATTTCTGCCTTGCAAACCGGTTCACCTGTACCATTTTTCTAGATTCCACATATATGCGTTAATATATGATACTTGTTTTCTCTCTCTGACTTACTTCACTCTGTATGACAGACTCTAGGTCTATCCACCTCATTACAAATAGCTCAGTTTCGTTTCTTTTTATGGCTGAGTAATATTCCATTGTATATATGTGCCACATCTTCTTTATCCATTCATCTATCGACAGGCATTTAGGTTGCTTCCATGAGTTGGCTGTTGTAAATAGTGCTGCAATGAACATTTTGGTACATGACTCTTTTTGAATTATGGTTTTCTCTGGGTATATGCTCAGTAGGGGGATCGCTGGGTCATATGGTAATTCTATTTTTTGTTTTTTAAGGAACCTCCATACTGTTCTCCATAGTGGCTGTATCAATTTACATTCCCACCAACAGTGCAAGAGGGTTCCCTTTTCTCCACACCCTCTCCAGCATTTATTGTTCGTACATTTTTTGATGATGGCCATTCTGACTGGTGTAAGGTGATACCTCCTTGTAGTTTTGATTTGCATTTCTCTAATGATTACTGATGTTGAGCATCCTTTCATGTGTTTGTTGGCAATCTGTATATCTTCTTTGGAGAAATGTCTATTTAGGTCTTCTGCCCATTTTTGGATTGGGCTCTTTGTTTTTTTGATATTGAGCTGCATGGGCTGCTTGTAAATTTTGGAGATTAATCCTTTGTCAGTTGCTTCATTTGCAAATATTTTCTCCCATTGTGAGGGTTGTCTTTCCGTGTTGTTTATGTTTTCCTTTGCTGTGCAAAAGCTTTTAAGTTTCATTGGGTCCCATGTGTTTATTTTTGTTATTATTTCCATTTCTATAGGAGGTGGGTCTAACTCCATACACAAAAATAAACTCAAAATGGATTAAAGACCTAAATGTAAGGTCAGACACTATAACACTCTTACAGGAAAACAGAGGCAGAACACTCTGTGACATAAATCGCAGCAAGATCCGTTCTGTAATTGATTTCTAATCTCACAGCATTGTGATCAGAAAAGATGCTTGATATGATTTCAATTTTCTAAAATTTACCGAGGCTTGATTTGTGACCCAAGATGTGATCTATCCTGAAGAATTCTGGGTGCACTTGAGAAGAAACTGTAACCTGCTGTTTTGGGATGGAATGTCCTATAAATATCAATTAAATCTATCTGGTCTATTGTGTCATTTAAAGCTTGTGTTTCTTTATTAATTTTATGTCCATATGATCTGTCCATTTGTGTACATGAGGTGTTAAAGTCCCCCACTATTATTGTGTTACTGTTAATTTCCTCTTTTATAGCTGTTAGCAGTTGCCTTATGTATTGAGGTGCTCCTGTGTTGGGTGCATATATATTTATAATTGTTATATCTTCTTCTTGGATTGATCCCTTGATCATTATGCAGTATCCTTCCTTGTTTCTTATAACATTCTTTATTTTAAAGTCTATTTTATTTGATATGAGTATTGCTCCTCAAACTTTCTTTTGATTTCCATTTGCATGGAATATCTTTTTACATCCCCTCACTTTCAGTCTGTATGTGTCCCTAGGTCTGAAGTGGGTCTCTTGTAGACAGCATATATATGGGTCTTGTTTTTGTATCCATTCAGTGAGCCTGTGTCTTTTGGTTGGAACATTTAATCCATTCACGTTAAAGGTAATTATCGATATTTATGTTCCTATTACCATTTTCTTAATTGTTATGGGTTTGTTTTTGTAGGTGCTTTTCTTCTCTTGTGTTTCCCACTTAGAGAAGTTCCTTTAGCATTTGTTGTAGAGCTGGTTTGGTGGTGCTGAATTCTCTTAGCTTTCGCTTGTCTGTAAAGCTTTTGATTTCTCCATTGTCTGAATGAGATCCTTGCCTGGTAGAGTAATCTTGGTTGTGGGTTCTTCCCTTTCATCACTTTAAATATATTGTGCCACTCCCTTGTGGCTTGTAGAGTTTCTGCTGAGAAATCAGCTGTTAACCTTATGGGAGTTCCCTTGTACATTATTTGTCATTTTTCCCTTGCTGCTTTCAATAATTTTTGTGAATTTGATCACTGTGTCTTGGTGTGTTTCTCCTTGGGTCTATCCTGCCTGGGACTCTGCACTTCCTGGACTTGGGTGGCTACTTCCCTTCCCATGTTAGGGAAGTTTTTGACTATAAACTCTTCAAATATTTTCTCGGGTGCTTCCTCTCTCTCTTCTTCCTCTGGGACCTCTTTCATGTGAATGTTGGTGCATTTAATATTGTCCCAGAGGTCTCTTAGTCTGTCTTCATTTCTTTTCATTCTTCTTTCTTATTCTGTTCCACAGCAGTGAATTCCACCATTCTGTCTTCCAGATCACTTATCCGTTCTTCTGCCTCAGTTATTCTGCTATTGATTCCTTCTAGTGTATTTTTTATTTCAGTTATTGTATTGTTCATCTCTGTCTGTTTGCTCTTTAACTCTTCTAGGTGTTTGTTCTTTAATTCTTCTAGGTCTTTGTTAAACATTTCTTGCATCTTCTCTGTCTTTGCCTCCATTCTGTTTCTGAGGTCCTGGATCATGTTCACTATCATTATTCTGAATTCTTTTTCTGGAAGGTTGCCTATCTCCACTTCATTTAGTTGTGTTTCTGGGGTTTTATCTTGTTCCTTCATCTGGTACATAGTCCTCTGCCTTTTCATTTTGTCTGTCTTTCTGTAAATGTGGTTTTCATTCCACAGGCTGCAGAATTGTAGTTCTTCTTGCTTCTGCTGTCTGCCCTCTAGTGGATGAGGCTATCTAAGAGGCTTATGCAAGCTTCCTGATGGGAGGGACTGGTGGTGGGTAGAGCTGGGTGTTGCTCTGGTGGGCAGAGCTCAGTAAAACTTTAATCCACTTGACTGCTGATGGGTGGGGCTGGGTTCCCTCCCTGTTGGTTGTTTGGCCTGAGGCAACCCAACACTGGATCCTACCAGGCTCTTTGGTGGGGCTAATGGCAGACTCTGGGAGGGCTCAGGCCAAGGAGTACTTCCCAGAACTTCTGCTGCCAGTGTGCTTGTCCCCACAGTGAGCCACAGCCACCGCCTGCCTCTGCAGGAGACCCTCAAACACTAGCAGGTAGGTCTGGTTCAGTCTTCCCTGGGGTCACTGCTCCTTCCCCTGGGTCCGATGTGCACACTACTTTGTGTGTGCCCTCCAAGAGTGGAGTCTCTGTTTCCCCCAGTCCTGTCAAAGTCCTGCAATCAAATCCTGCTAGCCTTCAAAGTCTGATTCTCTGGGAATTCCTCTTCCCATTGCCGGACCCCCAGATTGGGAAGCCTGACATGGGGCTCAGAACCTTCACTCCAGTGGGTGGACTTCTGTGGTATAAGTGTTCTCCAGTCTGTGAGTCACCCACCCAGCAGTTATGGGATTTGATTTTACTGTGATTGCCCCCCTCCTACCATCTCACTGTGGTTTCTCCTTTGTCTTTGGATGTGGGGTATCTTTTTTGGCGAGTTCCAGTGTCTTCCTGTCAATGACTGTTCAGCAGTTAGCTGTGATTCCGGTGTTCTCTCAGGAAGGAGTGAGTGCACGTCCTTCTACTCCACCATCTTAAACCAACCTGGACATCATCTTATTTTATTCAAACTGATTCCTTCCATGAAAAGTTTTCCAGTATTTCAACCTCACAGAGCTCAACTTTTTCTAAGCTGTTTCAGATGTTACAATTGAGATCTCGACCTTCACCTGATTATTCCTTGTGTGTGCCAGTCTCAGTCCGCTCTTCTGGTTAAATAATAGCCTGATAAAGGAAAAATCCTGACTTATCCACTTTTCTATCAAGCACAGTACTTGAGAAGAGACAGGTACAGAAAATACCCAGAAATTCTTGTTCATTGGTTATACAGAGGAAATAATTCTAACCAACAAAGAAAGAGTTCTCATCCTTTCAATCATAAATTTCTGTAGACTTTAAAAATAAACAATTCAGTACAATGTGATCAAACTCATAACCCAATGATCTTATTTCTGAGACTCTATCCCCCCAAAATCCAGAAAGTATGAAAATTATATGAATAAAAATGTTCATTCCAGAATTATTTACAGTAGCTTCACTTCAGATATAGCAAGGGAATGGATAAATATTACCCCCTGGGAACATCACATCGCCATTAAAATAGAACTAGTAAAACTTGCTAACAATTTCTAAATCAAACATAAATAATGGTAAGTCTGAGAAGGGTAATACCAACTTGTAGGTATAATCAATTATAACTGTAAAGACACAGATATTTAAAAGGATTGAAATAATACAGATGATTATTGTTCTTATGTTCTGCTGTAAAGCTATGAGTTATCAAGTTTACTCAGTTTTCTAAATTGTTATCATTGTTACTACATTATTTTCATAATTAAAACTTGAAGTATTTCCTTTCTAACTTCTGTCACCAAAAATTCCAAATGAGTATAGTCTTGACCATTAAATATGTTCTGCTATAAATAATAATTCAATACAATGTGGGGCTGTAACTTGACTTTTTGGCACTATAAGGTGATGAACACTAACTAAAGTCTTTAAAGTCTCATTGTGAATTAGCTCTGGACTAGTTTTAAAGAAGTATCAACATTTCTGTAGGTCTGAAGGGAGATCACTAGGAGTCCCTCCATGTATTTTGCTTCTAACAATTTCATGATCCACAGTGGAAACTTACTGGGAAAATGTTCAAGTTGCCTTGCTTTATTTAATTATTGTGTTAAGCAGTAGTTTCCATTCAAGTACAGATAGCTGTGGAGCATGTGCTTTGTGTAAGCCACCATATCAAGAGCTGATGAGAATTAAAAAAAAAAAAAAAAAAAGAACCTGTGTAGTCACTGCCATTCAGGAGATTCTAATTTAGTGTCAGGGAAAGGAAAGTCTGGAGCCAGAAGGTACTGACTACAAGGCTGACCATAACTGTCATAGAAACTATCAAGAAAATGCTTGGAGAGTTCAGGAAAGAGATCTCCTCCATACCTGTTTGGAGATCAATATTTCTGACAATGGATGCAGCCATAGGACTGGATAAGGGGAAAGAGGAGGAGAGAAAAGAGGGCCAAGAAGAAAAGCCTGGGAACCACTTGCATTCATGGTGTCCAGAGAGCAAGGATTCATTCCAAGAAGGCCAGGAGGGAAGAGTAGGGTGGGGGGGTGAGGGTGGGGGGAGGAATGGAGCTGTGGAAGCTAAAGCAGGGTGAGTTTCAAAAGGGACCCCGTGATCATGAAGCACAAGGGCAAGAATGTGAAGTTGGAAGCTGGAGAGGCAGGCTTTGGGGTTTCAGTCTTCAATTAGGCCACTGCTAGATCCATTTATCGGAACGGTACTGATGATATCCAAATTAAAGAAGATTAAGAAAAGGAAATTTAAGGAAATAGAGGCATGATCTATACCAACTCTAAGGAAATTTGGTTGTAAAAGAAAGAGGAAGAAAGGGGCAAGTAAGTATAGGAGGATGCAAAGTCAAACAAGAGTCAGTTTTTTTCACTTCACATGGAATTTATTTAGAAGCGTGTGTAAGAACATTTCTTTTTTTCTGTTTAGCAACTCAGTTTTTCTAGCACCATTTATTAGAAAAGAATTCCCATCCCATTCATAGCAATTTCTTGTTAAGAGTCATATATTATTATAGATGATGGTTTCTGGGCCATTATTCAGTTTTGGTTAGCTGTCCATTCTTGCACCCATAACATGGGGATGTAATAATAATTGCAACATTACAATGGGTTTCAACATCTGGCAGGAGTTCCCCCTCACTGCTTTCCTTTTTCAAAATGTTCTTAGCTATCTTGCCTGACTTTCTATTTCACTCATTCTTTTTAGCAAGTTATATTCATTTGTTTAAGTTTTTTTAAAAACAGAAAAGAGTAAAAAGTCACCACTTAAAAAAGCACATATGTAAGTAAGAAGTTGAAGTTCTAATCCTCCCCCCAACACACCACTTATCCAAGTTCTAACTCCAGAGGTAAGTACTAGTTAAGAATTGATGCCCACCCATCTGATAGTTTCCTAAGTTTATACAGACATCTTATATGTAAATATATGTTGGGATAAATGCTTCCAAAGAGGGAAAGAATGTCCATACTCTAAGGAGAGAAAGGTCCAGAATCTTTTGACCTCTCTCCTCCCCTCACTCACTCTTCCTCTGGTTTGGAGGGCATGAATTACCTACTTCTGCTTCTCTTTAATCCCTTCTACCCTACCCCTCAACACCTGCCCATCACTCTTACTTTAGAAGTTCTCTCATTTATTGCTACTTTGCTAGGGTTTACATTCCTGCTTAAACCCAAACCCAAATGTCTCTATAAATATATCAAAATGAAATAATCACTTTACCTGCCCATTGACATGAGATCTTTAACACACTTGTATGCCTTCCAATCCTTCCCAACACCCACCAACTCATGGACTTGGTTAAAATAACATGAAATTTTAGTTTGGTCATTTAAATTTTCCTTAAGAACAGATGTAGTGACACACTCTAGGGTGACCACCCAATGAGTCACACCCTTATATAACTCCCTCCTCTTGAGTGTGAGCTTCTAATCAATAGCATTCGGTAAAGGTTAAGGGATTCTGAAGATGCTGTTACAGTATCTAATCCATTGACTTTGAGTTAACCTTAGGTGGGCCTGACCTAACTAGGTGAGACCTTTAAGAGGGTTCAGGCCTCTCCTGGCTTTCAAGAAGCAGACTGTCAAGAATTCTACAGCTGCAAGGATATGAATTTTGCCAACCTCTTGAGGGGACTTGGAAGCTGATCCTTCCCTATTTAAGCCTCAGATGAGAGCTCAGCTCAACCAACACCCTGATTCCAGCCTTGGATTCCAGACCTTGAACAGGGAATCCATTAATCCATGCCTGGACTTAGGAAACTGTTAGATAATAAAAGGGTGTTGTTTTAAGCTACTACCTTACAATAATTCACTATGCAGAAATAATAATTAATATAGTAGGCATGTCTATTTTTTCAAGAGACTTTTCTTTACCATTAAATAAGTATTTACAATCATATGAATGTCATCGATTTAGGTTTATCCCCACATGTAAAGAAGTCTGCTCAACCCTCTTCCTCCTGTTCTCCATCGTCCCCTATCTGGTTATCTTTGCTCTGATTTAGTTCCAATTTGATGAGAATACCTTGGAAAATAATTTTCTTAGAGAGGGTACATGGTGTTATGTTTTCTGTATCCTTAAATGTACAAAATATCTTTCTTTACCCCTCAAATACAAATGAACCTTTAACAACCAGACTTTTTCATTGAAAAATCTAAAACACTCTTCACTGTTGTTTAGCTTCATTTTAGAGAAGAGCAGTTCAATGCTGATTTGATTCTTTCTTTTGTGTGTAACTTGTACTCACTATGAAGAATCTTGTAAAAAATATTCTCAGTGTTCTTGGATTTGGAAATTCTACCAGGAAATTGCAAATTACGTATCATCTCCCTCATTAATCCTCTGGCATTCTGTAAGCCCATTCTATTTGAAAATTTCAATTTTCTTCATCTCATAGACTTCTCCCTAGTAGTTGGTTGATTCTGGTTTTATTTCCACGTGTTCTTTCTTCTTCCGCAACATCCATCATTCAGTTGAAACGTATCTCTTCATCTTTTCTCCACATTTCATGTCTTTTCACTCATGGTTTCCATTCCCTCATATTTTTACTTCTATGATGACATACTTCCTCCTTTTGCTTTTCCAGATCTAAATTCAATTTTGAGTGGTATACATTACTTTTTTTTACTTCCCTTCTTGAGTGTTTAGAGTTGTGGGGTTTGTTGAAATTTTGTTTTTACTTCCTAGAATTTTTTCCCCTTGTTGAGTTGCTGGTACAGGCTCCCTGGACTGGCCAGGCTTGAGGTTGGCAACCTCAGGCAGAGAGAGATGATACTAGAGATTCTCCTCCAGTGATGGACAGGCCAGTCAAATTAGCCCTGTCTACATGGCCTCCTAATTTGGGGTCCTCAAGGTTCTCCAGGTGTGAGCAGGAGCTCATTCACACACACACACAAAGGACCAGCTCAGCCCAACTGCAATCCTCTTAGAGGGCAGCCAGGATCCATGAGATCAGGAGAGCCCTTTGCCTCGTAGAGTCAAGTGCAGCACATTATAGCATGTTTTCCCTCTCTATAAGCTGAAGGGTCTTTTGGGCTCAGCTGGTCATTGAGTCCTCCGTTCTCTCCAGAACCCTATCCCCTAACCCTGCGGTACACAAAGGCTCCCAGCACCACACCCTTTTCTCAAAAACCCACATCCTCAAATGTGTTTGAGATCCCCTCCAGGATCTGGAGTCATCTCGAGTCGACTCTACCTTCTTGAGTCATCCACAGCAGGGCGTCTGTAACTGATGGAGGAAGTTCACAGAAAGACAGAAGGGGTGGAACAAGGAGCATATATGGAAGGATTAACCTTGAGCAGAATGGGGAGCATGTGACCAGGTAATAAGGAAGACAATAAAATGTGAGTGGTTGTGATTGCAGATGAGTTTGTAGGACAGGGCTTCTCAAAGGGTGGCACAGGGCCAGCATATCAACATCATCTGAGAACTTACCAGAAATTCAAATTCTTGGGCCCTACCCTAGATAGGGGTGGGGCCCAGCAAACTATGTTGTAAGAAGCCCACCAGCAGATTCTAACACATGCTCAAGTTTGAGAACCATTGCTCATTGGAAAACTAGAGAAATTTGAAAATGTTTACAAATGATAACCTCTCTTTCCACGAAGATGGACGTGAAATTTGTTATATCCTATGAGTGAGTGATTTCATATGAGGCTTGGGGAAAGCAGCAAAATTCGGGAATACTCCTTGAGAAACATGGAAGAAGAAGGTGAAAAAAGCTAGGATCACAGTCCATGAATTTGTGGAGTCACTAGTGGGTCATCGTATACAGTTTCATTTTTTATTTCTTGGTCATGATAGCATGAGCAATGCTTCAAAGCCAGGAACATAAGAGGCAAATTCAGAGTATACCCAATTAATCATTTTGTCATTCATAAAGATGAAATTTACTCCATAAAACTCTATCATAAACCAAAGAATTTTGGAATTTAAAATTTGGAAGCACATCCACCACTACTCATTCTGTCACTGAAGAATCTCAAAATCTCTCAGTAAGCATTACTGCCCTTTCTTTAAACAGACAAAATAAAGACAAGTCAGTTGAAAAGGTTTATCCAGGGTCATCAGTAATCCAACAGCACAATGAGGATGAGCTACCTAGGTCTCCTAATTCATTGCTCCTTTATTCTTTCCAGACTTGAGCGGACTCCCTATTTCTCAATGCTCTGATCTACCTAGAACTGAAATCCATGTGGATGAAGCCAGCACATCTGTCCTCATGGGAATTGGTGGAGTTCGGCTCTAAATGGGCATCATAGTCCATGAGAAGCATCACATGTGCCAAACACAAAGCCAAGACCTGACCCAGCTTCAGCTCCTCCATCCAGGGGCTAGGTCAAGGTCATCCATGTGCCCTACAAACCCTCGAGGCTCACCAGAAAGACCTCTAAATAAAGGTGGGTCCATGCAAAGAGAAGCAAAGTCGGCTACAATGCGAGGTCACTGGCAGATGGACGGTATCAAGTAAGCGGTGGTGGGAGAAAGAGGTTAAGTGAAAAGTCTATAAATAGAGCCCTCAAAAGCATTACAAAAATCTACACCAGCCCGGGAGTCATGACTTAGAGAAATGCGCACAAATTAGTTGATGACCCGGCGCCCTGCCACAGCGCCGGCTGAGGGTGTCAGGGCTCCAATAAAGCCACACCAGTGAGCCTGCTGGGGAGGAGGTGGAAGGGCTTTCAGGACCATGCTGGCTGGGCTCCTGAGGGCTGACACTACCACCTCTCCGGTTACTGTCAGGCCTTTTTAATGAGTTCACGCACGTAAGGACTTAGAACAGGGTCTGAATGTGATAAACACTCCGTGATTGTCAGCTGCTTATCCAGAGTGACTCTGACACATGTCCACTCAAATGAACTAACATGTGCCTCCCTTTTAATGACTCATTTAATGAGAATGAACTTTTTTTCGCCAACATGTGAGACTCCACTTGCCTCCTCCACCAAAAGGCACGGCATCCTCTCCTCGTCCAGCGAGCACTACTTTCCTCCCCCCGGATTCCATGGCTGTGTCCACTGACCTGTGTCTGAAAGTCCACTTAACATCATTTTTTATCATCAGCTTTTTACACATTCAACAGAGAAGAGAGTGAGGATACAAGAGAAGGAAAGGGCAGGAGACAGATTTTTCAGTTTATCAAGAGGAAACCAGAGACTTCCAAACTATTCTTTTCGGCCCCATACATCATCCCACTGCCAGCATCTGATTCTTATTCTAAACAACTTCACACTCCATTTAGACGTTTACGCATGTACGTGGAGAAATCCATGACGTCACTGAGAACCATGCTGGCACTAGTCGGCCACACGATGCTCACCTTTGTACTCTGCCAGGCACACGCACTCATAGCCGTTGACAAGGTCCCTGCAGGTGGCAGCGTTCAGGCACGGGGCAGAGAGACACTCGTCGTATTCCTCCTCACAGTAGAGGCCATGGTAGCCTGAGGGACAGAGAGAAAGGTCTGCTGCGGTCAAACAGGTACCATTTATATGCACACAGGACCAGCCTACAAGGAAGGTGGTGGGTGTTCACTGGAAAGTAAGGCACAAATAGATGCGACTGAAGGAACCGGGTCTCCTGGGGTACGCTGAAATGTGGATTTCCAGGAAGGTTATGAAGAATCTATTCTTATCACCCTTTGTCATGATCCAACTATAAAAGAAGTGATCCCACTGATCCACCAGATGGTCCCATTATTATGTCACGTCCAGTGGTACCGGTGAACAGGAGATGTGGGTTACTAAGTGCATCAGCTGTGGTCACAGAAGGTAGCAATAGGGACAGGACTCACAGCCAAACAGCTCCTTTCAAGGATGTGGACCCCTTTTTCTTCCAATCAATTAGAAAAATATATCTAACTAGGGAGAATTTTATTCAAGAAGAAAAGGATCCACGGATTTCCTTTGTTTTTCAAGCCAGAAAAAACCTCAGCTAAAAAGGCTTAACTGAACTTCCTGGCGAAATGTGGGCCGTTTTTCTTTTTGTTTGTTTGTTTATTTAAAATGACAATTATCTAAATTATAATATGGTAAATTGTGCTTAAGTTTTTTAATTATTAAAAATAGAATAATAGCAATGAAGAAAAAGAAACCAACGATTTCTCAAGAAAGATGGTTTTTACTCTCCTTTTTGCAAAACAGGTGTTTATTCTAAAGGACAAGAAGACAACATTCTTTGAGATTCACTCATGAATGTTAGGCTGTTTTTAACTTTCAAAAACACGTGTTCCTGCCAATTTGCAGTGAATCTGGGCCATTTCTGTCTGGCCCTGTCCAAACAATGAGAAACATGTGAGCACTTTCAGAAATCACCCTGCCTGTGTTGGTTCTGAATTCAGATAAGCAGAAAAAATAAATGCTTGCTGAAGTGGGCACTGGAACCGTGAGCTCCTTTCCAGCAACTCAGAGTCAGCCCTCGAGCTCAGAAAGTCCTGTTAGCTCAGGTTAATGTGTTGAACTGCTCTGTTTCTGGTTCCTATCACAAAAGTAGGTTAAGATCACATTTGCATTATTTCCAGAGCACTTTTCAAGTACGTTGCCATTTCAGTTGTTTTTGAACTGCTTTCTACATTTAGGCAGAGACAGTGGCCCCTCTGAGGGGAACTTGACCTTCCTGAGGCAAATACACTAGGGATTTCCATTCTTCTATCTTCCCCTACTTCTTGTAGTTTTACGGAAATATTTCCTATCACTCTTCATCAGATTATTTCAATCATCTAGGTCAGAGTTTCTCAACCAACAGCAACTTTGTCCCCCAGAAGATATCTGGCAATGTTTGGAGACATTCTGGGTTGTCACAACCGGGGTGGAGGGGAAGGGGTTGTTACTGGCATCTGGCCTAAGGATGCCGCAAACCATTCTTCAATGTGCAGAACAGCCTCCCAACAAAAACCTACCCAGCAAAAATGTTAATAGAGTTAGACGGAGAAACCCTGCTCTAGATCAGGGATCAGCAAACTGTGGTCCACAGGCCTGGGACACAGCCACACCCATCCAAGTATGTATTATTTATGGCTGCTTTCATACAATGGTAGATTGAGTAGTTGCAACAGAGACCATATGGCTTGAAAAGTCAAAAATCTTTACTCTCTGACCCCTTATAGAACAAGTTTGCTGAGTCTTAATCTAGATTCACCCAGAAAATCTTTTTTCTTATAAGAGTTTTAGATATTAACCCCTTATCAAAGATATGGTTTGCAAATATTTTCTCCCATTCTGAAGGTTGCCTTTTACCCTGCTGATTGCTACTTTTGCTGCGCAGAAGCTTTTTAGTTTGATAAAGTCCCACTTTATTTTTGCTTTTGTTGCCGTGCTTTTGTTGTCATATCATTGCCAAGACCAATTTTATGAAGGTTTTCCGCTATATTTTCTTTCAGGAGTTTTATAGTTTCAGGTGTTAGGTTTAAGTCTTTAATGCACTTCGTGTTGTTTTTTGTCAATTGTGTAAGATAATATAAACGGCCAACAGGTATATAAAAAGGTGCTCAACATCACTAATTATCAGGGAAATGAAAAGCAAAACCGCAAGGAGATATCACCTCACAACTGTTAAGATGGCCATAATAAAACGAAACAAAACAAAACAGAAAATAACACATGTTGTTGAGGATGTGGAAAAATGGGAATCTTCATACACTGTTAGTGGGAATATAAAAGGCTGCAGCTGCTACGTAAACATAAAAAAAAGTATAGAGATTCTTCAAAAATTAAAAATAGAATTACCATATGATCTATAATCCCACTTCTGAGTATTTATCCAAAAGAATTGAAAATAAGATCTCACAGAGATATTTGCATTCCCATGTTCATTGTGGCATGATTGACAACAGCCAAGAGGTAGAAACAATCTAAATGTCCCTCAACAGATGAATGGATAGAGAAAATGTGATATGATATAACATACAATGGAATATTATTCAGTCTTTAAAAAGAAGGAAATCCTGACATATGCTATAACATGGATGAACCTTGAGGTCATGTACTAAGTGAAATAAGCCAGTCACAGAAGGACAAATGCTTCATGATTCCACTCATATGAGGGATCTCAAGTAGTTAAACTCATAGGGGCAGAATGGAATGGCGGTATATATGTCAATGTATACACTAATATGTATAAAATGGATAACTAATAAGAACCTGCTGTATAAAAAAATAAAATTCAAAAATTAAATTTAAAAATAAATAAATAAATAAAAGAAAAAAGAAAAAAATAGAATGGTGGTTCCTGGGGTGGAGGAGAGGGGAAATGGGGAGTTGCTGTTGAATGGATATAGAGCTTCCATTACGCAAAATGAAAACGTTCCACAAATCTGTTGTACGACAATGTGCATATAGTTAACAATACTGTACTGTACACTTAAAAATTTGTTAACAGGATAGATTTCATGTTATTTGGTTTTTATCATTTTTAAAAGAAATTTTTTTGGCCGTGCCGCATGGCTTGCAGGATCTTAGTTCTCTGAACAGGGATCGAACCCGTGCCGACAGCAGTGAAAGCATGGAGTCATAACCACTGGACCGCCACGGAATTCCCCTTATCACAATTTTTAGAATATATACACACACATACATAGAGTTAAGTCCCTTTTGCCTTCTTCTCAGTGTGGAACAAGGATCACCAGCAGCATCTTTTTGATCATTTTGCCCTCCCAGCAGATCTTTCAAAAATCAACTTGGAAGGATAATATATAACCCTACAAGCATCTTAGACCTCTGAATTGTGGTGTTATTTATACAGACAAAAATCAAATTTCTTGAAATCTTCCACAATTGTTTTTATTTTTTGAAAACAGTATCATCATCCTTTTCCATTAGCACCATGAAAAGCAAGTGAGGAAGTTATTTTACAGAGGTAATTAAACTGACGAGGTTTTTCTTCCTTGGGGGAAAAAAATAAAGGTTTCATATTCTAAAAGTGTTTCTTTAGAGACAGTAACATTTAAATGTCTTTATGGAAATGTCAAGACACCCTTTACACTGCCAAAGAACCTAAATCGGACTGTTTGAAGAAAAAGGAATCTCTTCCAAAACAGAAGGCTTCTGTGAAAATGAGACTGCCACCCCCTGCTGGTAATTAATTCGGGCAAACAAATTAGCTCAGGGCAGCCCAGGGTCTAGAAAAATTAAGCTAGTCCAAAGAATTATTTTAAAATAAAATCGAAGATCAGAAGGGTGGGGTCAGAGTAGCCCCTTCTGGGGCACTGATTTTTATCACCAGTGTTCTGATCTTTGCAGGACTTGACCGTGAATATTCAGCTCCAATCATTTCCTTAGACTTGAGAGAACAAAGCAACCAACTGGATGTGGGGAGTGAGAAAGAGAGGTTAAGACGGCTGCCATGTCTAGAATGTGTGAGTAGATGATGCTGCCGTGAACACAACTATGACCAAAGGAATAACAGATTTTAGAGGAAGCTGACCAGTTGGATTTTGGACACGTTTAACGTGGGGCTCACGTAGCCAGGTCCACGTGGCAGTTGGGAAAATGAGCTCGAACAGCATAGAAACAGCACTTTGGGAGCTAGATGCCTGGAAGTGATGTTGAAGTTTTCATCAAAGAAGAACATGGAGAGGGAAAAAAGAGGCCAAGGTCGGATCTACGTGGATGGGCAGATGGACAGCAAGAAGCCCAATCGGGACTCGGAGCAGGGATGGAGGGAGGAGAGGGGGTAACCCCAAGGAGTGCGGTCAGGGAAGCCAAGAGAGGACAGGAAGCTGGGGAGGGCTGGTTAACAGTGTCAAAGGCTCTAACAGCAAGCATGACAACTGGATAGGAGATCAGGCGGCCACTGGAGACCCTCAAAACCCTGGCTCTCAATGGGGGCTGTACTGCCCTTTACAAGCTGTTTTGGAAATTGGGGAGTAGGAGGGATTGCTTATCATAATGACTGGAGGATTCTACTAGAATTTGGTGGGTGGGGGCCAGAGATATTAAACACCTTGAAACATCTGGGATTCCCTTGCACAACTGATGGCCTGGCACCCTTCACAACTTTGGACTGTTCCACTGGCCATTTGTGTAGGCAAAACCCCGTTTACAACTTTCGAAGCCTAGAACCTAACTGCTTTACATGTACAACAGTTTTTAAGATATACTGAGTTTTCCTGGAACATATATACATATATGTATTGATATACTGGGTAAATCAAGAGAAGATTGTACTAAGAGTTGTTCCCCATTTTGGAATATCACTTCATAAGAGCAATAGCTCTTAAGGAATTTAAGTCACCAATAAAGCACACCTATATCAGCAAACAAAACAAAAGAGAATAAAAATCACCTCCTCGGATAATTTTCTAAAAACACTATCCAAAGTACCTTCCCCTAACAGCTACTCATTACAACACTCAACTGATTTCCATCATACCACTTATAAGGCTCTGAAATCATATTAACTTTGTTCTTTATCAATTGTTATTTCTTTTCCTCCACTAGAATATAAGCTTGAAGGCAGAGGCTATGACTGCAGAGTTCTCAGCTGTACCTGCAGTATTTGGTACAGAAAGAATGCTTAAATGACAGCTCTTGAATCAGCACCCAAAATGCCACTGATTAAATCAATACACATTTAAGATATGCCTATGATGTTCCAGAAGCTTCCAGGTACTGTGATTACAAAATTAAATGGCAAGGTCTCCAACCACAAGGGGTTTATTGTCCGGTAGCACGTGAATGGTGTCTGCTTCATAAAAGCCCCTTTACCTCTGTTAACTTGTTTAACCCTCGTGACAACCCAAAATGATAATCATGGCTAGTCCCAATTTAAAGATGAGGAATGAAGAGTCAGAAAGGTACATACTGGTCAGAATGGCCATCACTAAAAAGTCTACAAATAACAAACACCGGAGAAGATGTGGAGAAAAGAGAACCCTCCTACACTGTTGGTGGGAATATAAGTTGGTGCAGCCACTGTGGAAAACAGCATGGAGGTTCCTCAAAAAAACTGAAAATAGAGTTGCCATATGATCCAGCAATCCCACTCCTGTGCATATATCTGGACAAAACTATAATTCAAAAAGATACACCCACCCCTATGTGTGTAGCAGCACTATTCACAACAGCCAAGACATGGAAGCAACCTAAATGTCCATCAACAGATGAATGGATAAAGAAGATATGGTACATATACACCATGGAATACTACTCAGCCATAAAAAAGAATGAAATAATGCCATTTGCAGCAACATGGATGGACTTAGAGATTATCATACTAAGTGAAGTAAGTCAGACAGAGAAAGACAAATATCATATGATATCACTTATATGTGGAATCTAAAATATGACACAGGGGCTTCCCTGGTGGTGCAGTGGTTAAGAATCCGCCTGCCAATGCAGGGGACACGGGTTTGATCCCTGGTCTGGGAAGATCGCACATGCCGTGGAGCAACTAAGCCCGTGAGCCACAACTACTGAGTCTGCACTCTAGAGCCCGCAAGCCACAACTACTGAGCCTGCGTGCCACAACTACTGAAGCCCGCACACTAGAGACCGTGCTCCACAACAAGAGAAGCCACCCAATGAGAAGTCTGTGCACTGCAACGAAGAGTAGCCCCTACTCGCTACAACTAGAGAAAGCCCATGCGCAGCAACAAAGATCCAACGCAGCCAAAAATAAATAAAATAAATAAATTTAAAAATAAAATAAAATATGACACAAATGAACCTATCTATGTAACAGAAACAGACTCTATACATAGAGAACAGACGTGTGGGTGCTAAGAGGGAGGGGGCTGGGGGAGGGATGGATTAGGAGGTTGGGATTAGCAGATGCAAACTAGTATATATAGAATGGGTAGACAACAAGGTCCTACTGTACAGCACAGGGAACTCTACTCAATATCCTGTGATAAACCGTAATGGAAAAGAATACAAAAAAGAATGCATGTATATGTATAACAGATCAATCTGCTGTACAACAGAAATTAATACAACATTGTAAATCAACTATACTTCAATTAAAAAATGCAAAATATATGTTCAAAATGTTAAAAAACAAAAAAGAGTCAGAGAGGTAAAGAAACTTGCTCTAAGGCCACACTGTCAATCCTACAGTCTTCCCACTTTCCCAAGCTGCCCCCAAAATAGATTACTTAGTGTATTAGTCTGCTAGGGCCGCCATAACAAAATACTATAGACAGGGTGACTTAAACAACAGAAATTTATTCTCATACAGTTCCAGAGGCAGGAAGTCCTAGACCAAGGTGTAAGTTTGGTTTCTCCTGAGGCCTCTCCTTGGCTTGCAGATGCTGCCTTCTCACTATGTCCTCATATATGTCCTTTTCTGTGTGGCCACACCTCCCCAATGTCTCTTCCTCATCTTATACAGTCATATGACACCAGTCATATCGGATTACAGCCTCATACTTATAACCTCATTGAAGCTTAATTACCTCTTTAAAGGCCCTATCTCCCAATACAGTTGTATCGGGGGACTAGGGCTTCAACATAAGAATGGGGGGTGGGGGACACAATTCAGTCCATAACACCCAGAATCAGGATTTGTCAGCCATGACACTATCAACATTTTGGACCAGGTCATTATGGTTGTCCTGTGCATTGCAGGATGTCGAGCAGCATCTCTGGCCTCTACACCCACTAGATTGCTGTAGCACCACCCCTTCCTCCTTGTGACAAACTAAAACATCTCCAGACATCGCTGTATGTCCCCTAGAGAACAAAACCCCCCTTTTGAGAACCACTGTCCTAGATCACTTTTTATAGCATGATTGCAACCTGAGGAGTTTTAAAGACGTGCAGGTTTGAAACTGTTGCTGTGCAGAGTGAGAGTGAATTCATCAAGAAAAAGGATTTGGGGGCAAAACTGAGGGGTCAGTCTGCAATCGTGGGTTTGATGTAATACCAGTCTGTGGGATGACTCTCTCCGGCAGTGCGATCCTGCAGAAGCAAACAGGCACTCTGTTCAACTGGGGTTGGAAACATGCTGGATACAATGGGATAAAGAGAGGAGAGAGGGGGCTTCCCTGGTGGTGCAGTGGTTGAGAGTCCGCCTGCCGATGCAGGGGACACGGGTTCGTGCCCCGGTCCGGGAAGATCCCACATGCCGCGGAGCAGCTGGGCCCGTGAGCCATGGCCGCTGAGCCTGCGCATCCGGAGCCTGTGCTCCGCAACAGGAGAGGCCACAGCAGTGAGAGGCCCGCGTACCGCAAAAAAAAAAAGAGAGAGGAGAGAGGATGGAGACCCCGCCTGGTGATTTTTAAGCTACCGAGAACCCTGTCGAATGTTCTACCATTAGGATGGGACTCATCTGCGTCCTCCTGGGAAGACCGATGTCCACCATGATTGACCTACTCAGCAAAGGCACAGTGAGCCCACACGGCTCACCCCCAACCGGTGCAGGCCGAACTCGAGGCCAGAGTGAATTTGAAGTGTTTTAGGGTTTTTGTTTGTTTGTTTGTTTGTTTTGCTTTGCTTTGAGGTCAGACTGAAGTGAGTGGGGAGATGGGGAGTGGTTCCTTGTTCCTTTAGGGGTGCGTTGGAACTCAAAGGCTGTTTCCCCAACATTTCAGGTTGAACGGACAAAATGTGAAAACGCAGGACCCCCTGATTCAAGTCTAGGCCGGTCCCCAGGAGATCAAATTTCCAAAGATGTGGGCTAAGAGAAAATAATCCTATTCTATTAATACGATTGTCTGTGAGCTTTCAAATTCTGGCTAAACTCACTGACTGCCGTAGAGCCAGCCCCTCAGCCGTGTGGAAGGTCAGGCAATGCGTTCACTTCACTGTGCAGAGAAATGTGTTTCAAGGGAAACCGTGTGTGTGCATGGGTGTGCGCGTGTGTGTGTGTGATTCTCTCTCTTTGCTGGTACATTCACAGTAGGAATCTTTTTTTTTTTTTTAATGCAGCTTTTATTGGGTGTAGGATTGCTATAAGAAAGCCGTATCTTATAGACTCTGATATGATTTCTCTCCCGTTGTGGAGCACAGGCTCTGGACGCGCAGGCTCAGCGGCCATGGCTCACGGGCCCAGCCGCTCCGCAGCATGTGGGATCTTCCCGGACCGGGGCACAAACCCGTGTCCACCGCTTTGGCAGGCAGACTCTCAACCACTGCGCCACCAGGGAAGCCCAGTAGGAATCTTTTAAAAACAGAAAAAAGGCAGGCAAGAATCCCAGCTTATATTAATCCTATCAAGAGTTGAAACGCTCTTTTCTAAACAGACCTGCTGATAACTGATATCTTACAGACTTCAGTGGAGTAATTATGCTCCTGTTGTGCATGCGCGCACGCACACACGCACACACACACACACACACACACAAAAGAAAGAAAATATCAGACATGAAGGAAGCTGAATAAGTAAATACAGAGCATTAGTTGGTGTGTGGAGGACAGTGGTGCTGATGTTTCTTCTTTCTTTTACTCCCTAATTTCTTACCCTTTCATTGCTAGGGGCTCCTGGGTGAAAGAGAAAACAGATGTGAGAAGACCCAGATCAGTCAGTTTCCATCGCTGTGGTTCTTACAAACATTCAACTGGAAATGACTACATACTGAGGCTAAATTAAAGTTTTAGATTCTCCAACCTCCCTAGTATTTATGTTATTGAGCCATCTACAAATTTCTGCCTCCCTCCCTGGGCTTCTGAAAGAATGGATAATGAAGAGAGAGCTCGAAGTCGTATCCTAACTGTTCATGCAGTGAGTTTATATTCTCCATCACTTCGAAGACCTACCGCCTTTAATAGGCATGTAGTGAAGGTCAGTGATTCTCTGGGACTCCTGTTTGCCTCCTCTTTCTTTAATTCAAGAAATAGTTATTAAATGCCTACTGTGTGCCAGGCACTGTGTTAATCACCAGAGCTCTACGACTTTGTGAAAACAGACAATGCCTCTCTACTAAGGGCATTTAAAGGAGAAAGACACCAAACAGTCATCCGAATACATGTAAAATCAGAATTGGGTGAGTGTGAGCAATGAGTAGCCTAGGGTGCCAGGAGGAAGGAGAAGCAGGAGAGCTGACCTTGACTGAGCTCCAGGGAGGCTGCCCAGAGGAAGGGACAGGGGGCTGAGAGGCATGGGGTCTGCAGGAATCAACGAGGTGGGAGGAGGGATAAGAAAACTCAAGGCAGGCAACCGGTGAGTGCAGAAGTCCCATGGTGAGGGTGCATGGCTCGGGATCCTTCTGAAGATGGGCTAAGCCGACTGAAGAGCAAAGGGCAGAGAGGAAACTAGAGGCAGGCAGGTTCCAGGCGAGGTGGTACTTTTAACAGAGTGTGTGTGTGTGTGTGTGTGTGTGTGTGTGTGTGTGTGCGCGCGCGCGTGCTGAGGGGGGCATTAAATGACAAAATCAGATTTGTATTTCAGAACAATTACTCCAGTCGCCTTTTGGAAAATGGGGGAAAGACCTGAAAGAATCTACGTGGAGAAACGAGTTAAGAGGCTACTGCAATAGTTCCCGGAAAAACATGGCTGGAATGAGGGTGGTGGCGGCGCCAGCTAGAGGATGCGTGTCAAGAGCCACTTAAAAAGTAAAACAGCGATATTTGATGAAGAATAGGAGGTGATGGGTGAGAAAGGTTGAGGGTGAGTCTAGGTTCCTGGCTTGTTTTAGCCAGAGATGCTGCAGTGCCCTTCAGAAGGAATGGAGGAATTGACATTTATGGAGTCTCCTTCTATAGGCCTATTTCTGCTCTAGGTACTTTCAAATGCAACAGAATCTCATTAACAGGAGGGGTCTGGGGATGGGGGATGGGATGCAAAGGAGTGTGGAACCACTTTCTAGACTTAGATCTTCATTAAACGAAAGGACTTAACATTTTCTCCCAGGAAAACAGAAGCCATTTGAAGAAAAAAACTTCAGTTCATTCTAACAAGTATTTGCTGAATTCTGGCCATGTTGCTAAGCATGGAACACGGTGCTGAGGAGATGTCTTATGCTGTAGTTCAGAAAGAAAGGTTATAGGGTAGAAGACACAAGAAGTCACAGAGGGAGAAGTGGTGGAGGAGGAAGCAGAGAGGGAGGCATGGATGGGAGGAGAGAGACAGGGACAGGGACCAGGAACCCACAAGTATCAAGAGGGAGACAGACACCTAAAGAGGTAAGATAGAGAGAAAGAGAAACTGGTCCAGAACATGATGGAATTACAAAGGGCAGACAGAGGGTCCACCAACACCGTGGGTGGCCTGCAGAGCTGTATCACCAGCTGGTGTAATGACCGTGAGCATTGCTCTTGCAGGGTCACTAAAATAGTGGGGCATGGGGAGGGGGTCGATTTGAGAGTTTGAGAGACTTTGGGACACTGTAGGATTCTTGCTTCTCAAGTTATCCTTTCCTCCAATAAAACGTACTCGACACCATTTTCTTTTCACTAAACTCTTGTGTAACCTCCAGTGTTGACAGTGTTTATAGGCAGAGAGCTCTGGGCCATTGAGGTATCACTGGCTCAGGGCCATCGAGGTACCACTGGCTCAGGGCCATCAGGGCACTAGTGGCAACAAAGGTCCCTTATGAAAGGAGGGGCTCCTGCCCCCCTCAGGACATGCACTTGGCATTGAACATGAGGCTGGTAACAGAAGGCAAGCATCTAGCACAGGGCGGGCCGCACAGTAATTACCTTAAAAATGTGATATGTGGTCTCCTGGTCTGCCGACCTCAAAGCAAATCTGATTTAAAAAGACAACGTGGGTACTTTAATCCTGAAATAGGTGCCCTGCCTCGAGTATACAGCAAAGGCGCTGAGCAACATCACCCCAAAGGGCACCATTATCCCGAGTCACTGCTTCACATGGGCAGCGAAGACCACTTCCGGGAAAAACTCAAGTAGCACCAGCCCTGAACTTCCATGATTAATTAGCCCCTCTTTCACCAGTGAGAAGTTCAAATACCTGAATTTTCCTTTGTATGAAACAAAAGTCTCTTTATACCGGGCTTTTAAAAAAGCTACTCTTTTCGGTTTCCTCAGCCTCATCTCCTGAGACTTACCTCTGTGCTGGATCCGGTTTCCTGCTTGGCAGTCAAATTTTGACTCACTGCTCAGTCTTTGATCCCAAACTGTGTTTTTTTCTTTAACAAGTGTCTGTTCTCTTCTCATTTCCTTAGCACACAGGTGGGTGAATTTAGGAGATGCTCAGTCACAGTGGGTGAGGTGAATTTGCTAGGAAAAGTGGAATCATAGGGCAAAATAACCTTTGCATGCATAAATACGGAAAGTGGTTCTTTTCTTTACAAATGTCTGATTCGTACAAATACAAAAAAAAACGGCTGGAAAAATGTATTCCAAAATTGACAGTGGTTTTTGCTGGGCAATGAAACTAAGGAATTATTTTTTGTATTTTAAATATGCCAGTTCACATTTTCTAATTTTCCACAATAGAAATATGTTATTTACTGTGTAACACAAAGGGATAATATAGATACTTTATGGGTACTTTATGTGTAGTATCACAACTCCAAACCAGGTTGCTGATGACCAAGGGAAATGATAACTGTCCTCTGTGTCTAACACTTGATGGGACAGTAGGAGAACTGGTCAGATTAGGAAAAGTCTGACTTTATTATGGGTTTGTTTTTTTTTTTAAGTGGAGGGGAAGGAGATGAGGGCATTCTCATAGTGTACAGAGGGAAAAATCCAGTCTTAGAAGAGGACACTTTTTGAGACACGAGGGCTAGCCATCATAACAATATATAAATGGTGACTATATAAATGCACTAAATGTATGGTAGAAAAGCAAACAACCACTACTCTGAGTTAGTCCTTACAAATAGTTAGCATTCTCCTGAACAAATGAAGGAATGTATTGTAGATGACACAGGTGAATTGGGACTATGCTCACGAAGGGCCTCAGAAGTCCAGAGAACTCAGCAGTGAACCCACTTAAACAGAAGCTCTTGCATATCTAAAGGCGTTTTAACCTTAAACTTGTCCATCATCTTGGGAATGATTGTAACTGAGTAGATCTAAACGTTTCTAGAAGTTTCCTGTTGGATCTGCCTTTAGAACTAGGTCACAAACTAGTCACACGAAAATATCAATCTCTTCATAATTTTTTAGCCTTGTCTTACGAATGTCATTTTCGGCCATTCATGATGCTTTTGGCCACTAGAGGGTGGATTCTACCTATGATCTATATCAGCTAAAGGGAAAAAAATGTTACTCGGGAGCTTAACGAAAAGGGAAATGTGTTTTACAAAAGGGAAATATATGGCACGAGAGGATGCAAATACTTAAAGAAGAAATATTGTTTCCTTTAACAAGAAAGCTTAACATTCATCTATGTCTTTATAGTATACAAATTCACGGATGTGCCCTATAAACACACAGTAGCTATGGTTAAAATTATCTGTGATAAAGTAGACTATTTTTCTCACTGACTCGCTATAAAAATTATTTTTAAAAATGTAAATGCTTATAACACCATGGCTAAAGCACCAGGATTCAAGATTAAGTGTAACAATAAGATAGTATTTTCAACTTGATTTTAAAGATTATTGCGGTACGTGTGTTTAGTTATAAACAGTAAGTAAATTTTTTTTTTTTTTTTTTTTTTGCGGTACGCAGGCCTCTCACTGCTGTGGCCTCTCCTGTTGCGAAGCACAGGCTCCGGACGCGCAGGCTCAGCGGCCATGGCTCACGGGCCCAGCCGCTCCAGCCTGCATCGGCAGGTGGACTCTCAACCACTGCGCCACCACGGAAGCCCTATAAACAGTAAGTAAATTATTTTAATGGCATAACCTTATAACCTCATTGATTCTCTGGGATGTTTATAAACACATGTAAAAATAACTTGTAGTTGAGATGAGGAGATCTGGAAAAGAAAAAGTAGGCATAAAGCCCTCACATTCTAGAGGTTTTTAGTATGAAACAAACACACCAAGATGGACACAGGGCCCAGCACAGGCAACAGATGGGTGGCAGCGCAAAATCAAAGAGTAGGGTTCTAATAGGCACCTTGGAAAGAAAATAAAACCTAGATGACTATTTTCACACAAGTATGTATGTTAACAAAGAGGAATTTTAAAAGGTTAAAGTACAGGGAAGTTTTTAAAATGTTTTATTCCTTTTAATTTATTTCACAAACTGTGGTTAAATTTGATTTTAATTTGCCACTCACCCAGTGATCACAACATATTCTTTTGCGCTGTTTGGCCTCACGAGGGCGTGTGTCTATGTTCATCACACTAGACCGGTGGTCCACACAGTGTGGTCCCCAGACCAGCAGCATCTGCATCACCTGGGAACTTGTTAGAAATGCAAGTTCGCAGGCCACACCCAAGACCTATTGAATCAGAAACTCTGCAGGTGGAGTCCAGAGCTCTGAGATTTCATAAGCCCTCTACCTGATTCTGATCAGCACACTCAAGTTTGAGAATACCTGAGTTATAGAATAGCAATGCACACAACATCTCCCACCAACTTCTGATTCTCAAAAATGCAAGGAAATGGTAAGAGTTACGTATGGCAAGGGCTAGATATGGCACGGTAATGCTTGGTAATAGCCATGGCCTCCCCTCAGCATATCAATAAACCAACCATAAAACACAGTCAGAACGTGCACCAGTCACAGGCATAGAAATAAACCAAGAGTGAAACGTGCAGTCAAATAACCTGCCAGCCACAGACACGGAGACTAAACAAAATTACACTCCTCTTGGGATTTGCTTCAGGGAAGAAAGTGATGCAAAGAAATCCCAAACCAACAGCAGATGCCAAATTTGAAAAGGAAGGCCAAAATGAGGGAAGGTAATAAGGGTATAGAGGTGGCAAGCATTTATAATTTCTCGCTGTGTGACTGGGAGTCACATATACCTGTTCAGAGGAGGAGAGATAAGTCTAAATTCAGATTAGTGAGCACAATTTTTCCCCACATCCTCTTATGCAGCTTCCTTGACCCACAGGAACAACATTTTAGCTGAAAAGAACACTATCAGAAAATGGCAGACAGAACTCATAGAAACAGAGTAGAATGATGGTTGCCAGAGGCTGGGGGTGGGGAAAACGGGGAGATGCTGGTCAAAGGTACAAACTTCCAGTTATAAGATGAATACACTCTGAGGACCTAAGGTACAGCATGGTGATTATAGTTAATTATACACTGTATTATATACCTCAAAGTTGCTAAGCATGTAGACCTTAAATGTTATCACCACAAAAAAGAAACAGTAATTAGGAAGGTGTTAACTAACACTCTGGAGGTGATCATTCTGCAATACACACATGTATCAAATCAACATTCTGTACACCTTAAACTTAAACAAGTCATGTGTCAATTAAATTGCAGTAAAACTGAAAACAATTTTTAATTTAAAAATTTTAAGAAAATGGCAACCTACAAAGATTTTTATGAACCAAAAATTGGGAAACATGATCTGACAAAGTTGTGCTGTTTCTAGTGATAAAATGCAGTCTCATGGAGACACAGTTTGGTACCAAGGTGTTTGTGTGATGGAAAACAAAACTTGTGATTGGCATTTTTCCAGAAAATTCTGGTGCATGGACTCTGCAATGCAGACGTAGATGTTTTTCCCCAGGTATATTTACTTTCACCCTCATATCACTGGGGACATTCAAAGAGACAATGCAACAGTGCAACCTTCTAACTCTCTATTATTAGTCATTGCCATTCTCAAGTAAACATGCTGAATCCTAAAGATGGTTAAACACTATGGAAATGCGTCATAGTCATTCAAGAGTATTTTTAGAAGCACATACCTCCCACTTGGCCACCATCCCCAAGGGCTGTAAACTCATAAGGGCCAAGCTGACTCTTAGAGTTAGGACTTCAGCTAAAGAACTTCATGGAGAAAATTAACCACCAGAACTGTACCTCGAGGCAACCAGATTACAAAGAAGATTTCAAAATGTAAATAAATTGGAGTCAGAACTCAATAATTTTAGTAAATCCTCAATTCTATTCCTATTGCCTCTACTGAATGAATATTAAGGATGCCTAATAACAATAAGGCATTTATTCATTTAGGAGGTCATAAAGCAGTGGAAAATCAAAGTTCTGGACATCAGAGCTATCTCAGGCAGAGAACTAAAAAACAAAAGTCAGATATGAAGAGGAAAGATTATTACACTTGCCTATTCAACGATTTTTTTTATAGCTAGAAAATTCAATTTTATTTTTTAAAACTCTTTATCTACCACCTGCATATCCTTTGGAATCCAGACTGTGTGTTCTGAACCTTGGCATGTTTCTAGACTGCCTCCCCTTCAGAAATACACAAATATTTGAAACCATTACTATAAAAAGAATAAAGTCAAGAGGCAAAACAGTCCCAAGACAGTGTTACTTTTAAAAATTATTTGAGATTATCTGCACCTCTGTTCTTCTTTGAAGCAAACATAAATTTTGTGATTCTTTTTCTAGTGGGAAATTTGATATTTTCAAACATATAAAAGCTCTGTGGAAGAGCAGTTTCTTTAATTAGGTGCATCCAGCAGACATCAGGTCAAGTGAAATCATAAGACTCAGTTACAGGTAGCCCTCAGCATCAATTGTGAAGCCGCTGAATCTGCAGTGAAACAAAACCAGAAGTGGCTCACCTACCTACGAGCAGTTCGATTTCTTTGGAAGTCAACGTCGTGCTGCTCTGTGCTGGGAAGTCAGAAACTATTGCTCAAAAGTCACTCAGACCATGATCAAGGCCACTCCTGAAGCATGGCTTTGAAGTGTCCCCTAGGAGCCCTGAAATTCGGTCCTACTCAATTCTAAGCCCAAAGCCCTTTCCCTCACACCTGGTATGAGAGGCAAGGCATGCCAAATTTCAATTCTCAATTTCCAAATTCCCAGCCATTCTCAGCAAGCCAAAAAATGTTAGCAATCGGATCATGATAACTTCCAACCACAACGCAAGAGTCAATGGCTCAGTGACAAAACAGTTTTAAACAAGTTCCCATCTGACTTCCATGGCCGTGAGCTTGATAAGAATTTCCTGAAATTATGTGTTGGCAGTGCTTCAAACAGAGCCATCCTCAGAAATGCACTGGTTAGTGATGTAAGCTGTTATCAGCTGCCACTTCTGACTTCCATTCCAGGTAAGAAGATGTAAAGTGATTTCTGCCGTCCTCGCAGACCATGCCAATTCTTACCGCCGGGAGGTAAATCTCCTACCTTTTCAACAGGAGTTCAGCCAAGAATGCATTCTGAATGATTTGAACTTGAAGTGCTGCTGTGGGGGCAGAAATCCCTCCCTAATTAAAGGCCAGTTCATTAACACTTTCATCCATATGGATTAGGCATTTACAGCAGGTTAAATAGACTGTGGATCGATTTTTAATGTCAAGAATCTCATCAAAATTCCTTATGCAGCACCAGCAAGTGCCCTTCACTCATTACCACTGTCCTTCCCGCCCTCGTATTAATCCCTCAGGTCACCAGCCTAAAGTAGAAGGCAAATATCACAAAGACTCCCTGAACACGCCCCGAAATTAGAATCAAAACAAAATGGTGATGAAGAATGGCCACGGGGGTAATTGTGAACACCACTAGGACAGGTCCCTTAGTGTCTGGCCGTCTGGGCAAGCCTGACTCAGCTCCTCGCCCCTGGGCAGTGTCCCCCCCTCCACCATCCTGCCCTCCCAGGAACTTCCACGGCTCGGCCTTCCCCAGAGACCCTCCCAGTCCCAGCGGCCTCCTCCAACCTCTCCTGCTGCTGCCTCTAGCCCCCCGCCTCAGTGCAAGAATCCCCTAACACTCTCACCAATCTTTCCCCTGTCGGTTTATACTCTCGCCCCATCTATCTTAATAGTTCCCTTGACTTTCTCTAGCACCCACACACCAGGAACTCCCTCCTTACCTCCCTGGTGTCATGCTCAGGACCCAATGCCAGTCGCAAGTAACAACTACTGACTGGCACATCCACTTGGTTGGCCTGCCATTCCCAAAGGCCTTCTGCACATTTCCCTGTTTCTCTGAGTTACCCAAGTTAAAGCCTCAGCAATACCTTTGGCTCTATGCTCACCTCTGGTCCCTACAGTCACGTGACAACCAAACTCAGATGATCCCACTCCTCGGACAGATTTCAGGTCCCTCCTTCCAATTCCCACCGCCATTAAGTTCAAGACCTCACTTCCACTTGCCTGAGCTTTCTGACTGATCTCCTGTCTCATCATCTTTTCTTGACTGTAATATCTAATTCTATCAAAATAATCTTTCTGAAAGTCACCCAATCTTTCTTGAAATCACCCAATTCCATCAAAATAATCTTTCAAAAACACAGGTCCGTTCAAATACACTGCTGATGCAAAATGTTTCCAAGTCTTCATTTTCTGAACTCCTTAGCACCTAGATTCACCCCAATCTGCCCCAATCAGCATTTCCAGCTTTAATGGCCATCACTGCATCCAGTGGATCTTATGCTACAGCCAACTGGATCTCCTGTTCTCTGAACTTCCCCCCACCCCACCTAGGACTTTTGTTCCATAGCAACCTTCCCCCATGTATAAATCCAAACAACATTTCAGTTTCCAATTCACTGGAAATTCTGACTGAACTATTGTTAATATGAAAATTCAATCAGTATTTTGAACACTCAGTATTTTGAGCATTTTAATCAGTTAAGTCCTGCCAATGCTCTCAAACCAAAGGCCACCATGGACAAAACTGTAGTTGATGCAGTTGGGTTTCTTACTCATTGCAGAAAGGGGAATCTCGGGGTGTCTCAGTCAGAGGGTGTTAGATGGGGCTTATTATAGGATTTGAACTCTGGTTGGGCGATTTGGGAAGGAGTCACTCTGGATGCTGTCAGGAAGCAGGGGCAATTCTACACTTGAGTGTTGCAATGAATCTTTTCTATGGGTGGGAGTAGGCTAGACCGAGGCTAAAGCTGTAACTGGTGAACAAGCAGCTGGCCCTCATTTTATTTGCAATCAAAGGGGATGTTTGGTATTTTGTGGGTTGCATGGTGACCTTGTTTTTATCTGTACTTAGACAAAATTATGGCACGGTCTTGTTTGTCTCACTTTATCATGGCCTATGAGTGACCGTGTGTCTGAGGTCGGTGTTCAGTGTGGGTGTTTACGTCTTTATGTGCAACACGAAACACCACGGCCCAGCTGTGGTCGCCAGGCCAGCTCTTAACAACTCCAAGGCCTGCTTGTAAGTGTCCAACAAGCCCGCAGATGTCAGGGGCTACTCTTCTCTTTCTCAATTCTTAGTGTCATCGTGATGTCAAGAGATTTAAATGTTTTCTTAGGTGAAGTACAGATTATGAAGAATTGCTACTGCTGCAGCGAGGTAGACCGGATTCTATCTGGGTTCCCAATGGGGAGGGCAGTTATCGTATTTCAAAATATAACAGAGGAAGGGCATGATATAGGATTAGGATGTGGAGAAAGGAGGCAATATATTCTATAAAAGCAATGATACTCAAGAATAATATGATATACAGATCGGGACCCTCCTAGAGCATGTTAAACACAAGAAGTGACTTCATCTTAGTAAACCTGGTAAGGTTTCCTAGTTAATAAAACACGAAAATTATCCACTGTACTCATCCAGGAATCTAAATGCAATTAGGTATTCATTATCAAGCTAAATGTTTTCATACCATTGTAGGTGTACATTTTTCTTTACTGCTGTTAACTTGCTACTTAAATCCTGACCATTAAGTCTTATCTTAGATTCTGTTTCCAGCAGACACTATCAGAATGCTGATATTGCAAAGTCTGAGTCTAACAGAAGGAAGCAATGCCAACTGTGTCTTTCAGGCCATCCCAACCAGAAATGCAGCCATATGGAAGGATGTCAAAAACAGAAAAAACAGTACCTGAGATTCTTATAAATATAATTTCCTTAAAAAAATTCATTTGGAAAAAGTCTAAACATCCTTTCTTTTATAGTCTGGATGGTCTAATTGAGTTGCCAGCCCTATGATGGAGAAGAATCAGCAGAGATACATGGACAGCAACTTGTCCCAGGTCTACCCTATGACAACTGATAAGCATCAAAAGTTATTCATGGAAACAAAAAAGAAAACTGTTATTTGTATTTCCATATAAAAATCCTCTAATGCCTTACACTATAAACTCCTAAATAGTAACTTAAGGCACACTCTGTAATGGCAAGGTTCATTCAATTCAACAGACACAGTCAGAGTAATAACTCAAGTGTATCAGGCAGGGGCCAAGACGAGTGAACTCAGGCAAACCACTTCCCTTCTTACCAGAGATTCCTTCCAGGACTGGTCAGCACCCAAATGGCATCTCCAGATGCCACCACTTCTTTGAGAACATGTGGGACATCATCTTCTACTTTCAGGGGCAACAGCAGGTGCCAGGCGACTCCAGGCCCTGTGGCCCTGCTTCCCACAGTGTTTGTTGGACTCCAAGTTCTCACTTTCTCAAGTCCTTAGGAGATTTTGATTTGTAATTTTTTTAGAGTACATGTGGCCTATCACTTACCACTGTCACTGAAAGATAACATTTCAGTGGTTACTCACTGCTGACATTTTATTATCTAATACTAAAATCCCATCAGAACTCCCTAGCCCGATAAGCTAAAAATGAGGTTTGAAAATAAAGCACCTGGCAAATCTGATTTGCTGTCATCCAAATGGCATTTTGTCAGATGGGAGCTAATTATCAACCTGACGTGATTTCAATCTGCTGCCATTTTATGCAACGGGGCCTGTTTGCTCTCAATACAGAGGATCAGCCTTGCCACTCTTGAGCAAGACACCCAATTTCACCTACACTCATGAGATTCTTCTATTATGCAAACTAGTGGTAAAGCAATTACATGCTCCGAAAGATTAAGACTAGAAATTTCGAATTCAGAGAACTGTCATTTTCACCTCTTAGAATGTAAATTCTTGCCAGATGTTAAGATGCCTTTTTTATTTCACACAATGTCACCTAATGATCTGAGGAAGCAACCCCTCTAAAAGCAATTTTATCTCCCAAGTTCGATGAGAGAGCTTTGATAGAGCTTCAGGGCTCTACCCCGGGGGACTGCCTACTAAATGCAGGCATCCAGGAATGGAACACACATTTCTTCAGGCTTTTCAAAGCCCCTTAGAGGCTGGGCACTGGCTTTACCAAGCTAAATGCTCCAAATGGACATGAATGAAGGTTGAGCAGAGAATAGCAGAGGGGAAAGAGGAACTTCAACAGGAGACACATCACCCTTTTGGCTTAAGGAAAAGTGTTGGAATCTCCATGGATAGAAAGACACAATCACGCTTACTACTCCTTGAGAGGAAATGTACTGCGTGTCTCTCGTCTAACACTCTTACACACGACAGAAGATCATGGTCAGCAAGAGGACGTGGTCAGTAACTTGTCCCAGGTCTAGTCTGTGATCCCAACTGCAGCTGAACTCACGAGCATCTAAGACATTATTAGTGAAAGTAAATACCGAGGCCCAGAAATGCCCTGTAAATTCCTACAGTGACAGTCAATGAGTGGGGATCTCATGGGTCCTTTCTCCCACCCTCAGCTACTGCTCCCTAGGTGGACAGAGAGACACTAGGCAGCATATTTTCTACTTAGGACCATGTAAGCATCTGCACACATGTTGACAGACTCTACTTGGTATTACTAAAAAGCCACATGTCTCTTTAAATACCCACATCCCATTTCAAGTTTTAAACATACACCAACTAAATATAAGGGCAAGTTTAATATGTTTAAGAACGAAGTCAGAGGAGAAAGGGAGGAGGAACAAAGCCGCCTCCCGGTCCTGTGACATGTGATTCTTCCCTTTGGGCTCACGGAGGGAACCAGGACTCCCAGGAGACATGTGTGGAGGATGCTCTGAGGTACTGCTCCAGATGGCGGCCAAGGGGATTATTATTACTCTCTGTGTTATGACATCCAGAGCAGGGCGCTGGGAGCAGCGTGCTCATGAGTCATGACATGAGGAAGACTGCTCTCCCGGGACAAGTGCAGCTTATTTCATCTGCAAACACAAAGTGGTCTTGGGGCCCCACTTTCCCAACAGGCAAGGGCACCACACTGCCCGGGCTCCCCCTCAGCTCCCCGAGGCCATGGCACGTGCCTGCAAGGTCCATGGAAGAACACTGGTCCCCAAGGGGGCAGCGGCTCCCATCTTCACACTGCCTGACAGGGGAGGACGCGTGTCCATGCAGAAAAGTGTCCTCGTGTCATGTGTAGGGTTGCAGAAACTCCTTCCCCACGAGGTTTATGCAAAACCCCCAAATGTTACTGGGATAGTTAATTTCACGTGTCAACTTGGCTAAGCCACAGGACCTGAATATTTGGTCAGACACCAGTCTAGATGTTGTAGTAAAGGTAGTTTTTAGATGAGATTAGCATTTACATCAGTAGGCTTTCATTAAATCCATTACCCGCCAGAATGTGGGTGGACCTCATCCAATTGGTTGAAGGTCTTAAGGCCAAAGACTGAGGTTTCCCGAGGAAGGAGGAATTCGGGCTCAAAACTGTAATGTAGACGCCTTGCCTGAGTGGCCAGCCTGCTGGCTTGCACTACATTTTGAAATTGCCAGTCCTCACAACTGCCTGAGTCAATTCCTTAAAATCGAGCAAGTTCTCTCCCTCCCTCTCCGTCTCTCTCCCTCTCTCTTTCTCTCTCTTCCTTTTCTCTGGAGAATCCTGCTAATGCAATTACCAGGCAGATTCAACAGCCCCATCCCCTCTGTATTTTAGAACAGAAAGGAAACGGCCACTTGGCAAAATATCAATCCCATGATTGTTTACAAACCCAGAGAATTAAAACGTCTACATGAAAGAGGCTTTTCAATACCCTTCAAATGCTTAGTTGCTTTTCCCACTCACCCCTTTAGGTGACTCATGAGTATGAGATGTGCCCCTTGAGAGTTCCAGACCAGGCACAGGACAGTGGAACCAGGGCACCTGGGTTGGAATCTGGACTCAGCCTGAGTGGGTGTGTGGCCACCAACACGTGGCTGAAGCAGGAATGAGGCATTTCATACCTCGGGGAGATGCGGCTCAACAATATCCACCTGGCAGAAGGGCACTAAAAGGACCAGAGACGTGAAGCACTCAGCTCAGAGCCTAGAAAGATTAAGCTCACTAAATAGTAGCTTATTGTTACACAGAAGTTACTAATAGAACACACTTCCTCCTACCCCTCAACGGGGAGAGAGACACACACAAGGATAATTAATATAATGTTTTAAAGACCAGGAAAGGGATATTGTGGCTGATCGTGGGAACTCAGAGGAAGGAAAACTGATTCAGCCCCAGAAGGGGAAGCCTGCAGGTGAGATGGGGTGACAGGGCAGCTGGCACCCAAGGTGGAGGGCAGTGACTGGGCAGAACCAGGGGTTAAGCAAACCAGGGGACTGGCCAGCCATACTGATGCGCCAGAGACGGGGGCAGCGGGGATCACTGTGCTGAGAAACATTCTAAAGAGCCAGCTCCTGCAAGGATGCAGACGCGGGCAGGGTAGAAACCAGAGGAGGAGGAGCTGCCCCGTGTGCGTTTTTTCAGACCACACCAGGAGGCTGTGCGGACACAGACTTGAACCAGTAACCACTCTGACTTCTGAGCGTCAAAACTTTCACAATAAACAATCAGCGATACCAATACAGAAGAACATTTGGAAAGTAAATGATGGAACTTTTGAACATTGACACAGGAAGTCACAGGTCCTCTAACACGGACTGTGCCCCGAGTAATAATTTTAAAAGGTGATAAGATTCTGAATGGACTGCATTCTGCCTTGCATGCACATTAAAATGAAAAACGTTCCGTTAACCTCAGAACCCAGTAATAAAAGATATGTAATACAGTAAAAGCTCTGGAGTGACCTATAGTCAATTGTCCAAAATAATTAAGCTGTTATATAAGATTAAGCCTGTTTTTAATTTTCTTCGTTTTGCTTACTGTATTTTCTTCTTTTTCTACAATGACTGTGAAATGCTCATGAAAAGGGGAAAGGGTGCTTTTCAAAGCCTGCCTAGGGCAAGTCTAAAAAGAAAGGGTGTCATACATGAGTGGGGTTCACTTAGACAGACAGGTAAACCCATACAGCGGGCCAAACCTGTGCTCAGATGCAAAAGTTAAAAGGCTTTGAGATTGGGGAAAGAAAGGACTTCCTGTCCATGCATCGTACCCACCTGGGTCACAGAGGCATTTATAGCTGGTGCCCACGCTGCGGCATGTGCCATGGGCACAGGGGCTGAGCGCACAGAAGTCCACGAGCTGCGTGCAGGCTGGGCCCGTGAAGCCTGCGCTGCAGCTGCAGCCGAAGTGCAGCCCATCGGCGTAGCAGGTCCCGTTGTTCTGGCAGGGCCCCGAGGCGCATGGGTCCACCTTCTCCTCGCAGGCAGGGCCCAGGTAGCCTGCGGGAAGATGCAGAAGGGGGGAGGGGTAAAAAAATTAAACACGCAATACACTTAATAACCAAGAAACTGGGGCTGCTGTTCTTAACTCTTCTCCGTCGTGAATTGATTAATGCACAACCCAACAAGGTGGGTTTACTTAGCTTTGGTAACCGGGGGTTAAACCATGAAGCCCTGTGCTTCCATTTTGGTTGAAATACAAAACACATGATTGCTTAGATGTACACATGGACAGGGACATACATATATTTATATGTGTACATGTGCATGTGTGTATGTATAGACTAGAAAGATGCCAAAAATAAATTAATGGTGATTCAGGAAGGTGGCACTGGGGTCAGTGGAGTGATTTCACCTCTTATTTAATACACATTGCTGGGGGAATTGATTCCTTATTCTGTTTTAATAGATAAAGATACAATCCTGAATTTAAAAACTAAAACCCATATAAAATAGTATGACAAAATCTTTCTCCCATCTTTCTCCCTTTGTCCCTCACTCCTTTCTCTAGAAGCACCCACTGTTAGCAGTTGCTTTAATACATGCTTTTCAAAAATGTGGTTATTGTAATGAAAAACGAACTGTGGTGTAGTCATGCAATGCAATACTATCTGGCAACAAAAAGGAATTAAGTTCTGACATGTGCTCCAACATGGATGAACCTAAAAAACCTATGCTAAGTGAAAGAAGCCAAATACGAAAGACCATATATTGTATAATTCCATTTATAAGGAATGTCCAGAAAAAGAAAATCTATAGATATAGAGAATAGATAAGTAGATGCCTGGGGCTGCTGTAGAAAGAGAAATTGACCAAAAATGGGCATAAAGAGTCGGCTAGGGTTGACGTAATATCCTAATATTGGATTGTGAATTGTGGTGATGGCTGCACAACTCTGTATATTTACTAAAAAGCACCGAATTGTACTCTTAAAATGCATGAAATTTATGATACATAAATGGTACCTCAATAAGGGTTTAATATTTTAAAATTTTAAATGTACTTCTCATGCAGCTGATTTTTATTTTGTTTTGTGTATGCGTTTCAGTATTCCTCAATTTAAAAAATCATACATACTCTTACTGTATAGCACAGAGGACCATATTAAATATCTTGTAATGAACTATGATAGAAAAGGATCTGAAATATATATATATAACTAAATCATTTTGCTGTACACCAGAAACTAACACAACATTGTAAATCAACTATACTTCAATTAAAAATTTAAAAATTTAAAAATTTAAAAATTTAAAATTTTTAATTTAAAAATTTTTTTTAATTATAGACATATATACATGAATCTATAGGTCTATGTGTCCAAGTAAGTGTTTAACAATACTTTGGTAAAACCTACTCTTTTAATATTTTAAGAGCAGTTTGAAAATTAAGTGAAGACTATTCAAGTTTTAGAAACAAATTTAAATAATTTTATTCATATACAGTTCTTATTCCAATATTCTACTTCGCTTTTCTTATCTAGAATTAAATTTATATTAACCATCTTCACACAGAACTCTCAGCAATATTGGTAATTTTTGTTGTTCAGGACACAGTGAATATATAAAACGAACAAAAATAGTTCCCAGACTTTATCTAAAGCATCACTCATAAATTGTCATAATCAACTTGATATTTTTCTGTACAGAAATATAAAAATTTTTTAAAAATCCAATGTTATTCAACATCTTATAAACTTCTCTGTAGCTTTGACATTTTAAATATCATACTAAAAATGTACCACACAATCAGTTTTAATAACACTTGAATTCTCCAAAGAGTCCCTTTGCAGCCAAGAGCGGTATGTAACTCCATCCTTCATGAGATGTATTCCATTTCACTCTGAATGAAAAGAACGTACTTAAACACATTTCACCCTGTGACAAACTGAACAACCAAGGCAAGTCCTGACCTCTCTCATCTTCTACTACCTCACCCCAAAAACAGGGCTGAAATTATTTTCTTCATAAAGTTGTTGTGGGTTCTAAAATGACATATATCAAAATTCCTAGAACAGTTCCTCGGTCCAATGCGGAATGAATGAATGAATGAAACATGGTAATAATAAAAGCAACAGCTGACATCCACTAGGGGCTGAGATGCACCAGACGGTTCTAAGCCTTCACATGCATTATTTCATTTAGCCCTGGGGTAACTGCATGATACAAGAACTATTAGTAGCCCCATTTTACAGATGAGATGATGATGACAGAGAAATGTGAGGTATCCTGTTCAAGTCTACTTAGCTAGTGGGTGGCAGAGCTAGGATACAAGGCCCAAGCTCTTAATTCTCCACTATACTGCACAGAAGTCAATAACGCCCAATTAAGAAAATGTTATGATGTGTAAACATAACCAGGACTTGTGTTTCTAGTCTTTTTTTTTTTTTTTTTTTTTTTTTTAGTTTTGGCTGTGTTGGGTCTTCGTTTCTGTGTGAGGGCTTTCTCTCATTGTGGCAAGCGGGGGCCACTCTTCATCGTGGTGCGTGGGCCTCTCACTGTCGCGGTCTCTCTTGTTGCAGAGCACAGGCTCCAGACGCGCAGGCTCAGTAGTTGTGGCTCACGGGCCCAGTTGCTCCGCGGCATGTGGGATCTTCCTGGACCAGGGCTCATACCCATGTCCCCTGCATTAGCAGGCAGATTCTTAACCACTGCGCCACCAGGGAAGCCCCTGTGTTTCTATTCTGCTTGGATATTGGTGAAAGAAGAAATAAGAGACTTACCAATCAAGTCAAAATAAAGGAAAAATAAATTTTAGGAAAGAAGTCACTCTACATTCACGTTGATATACTCGGTTACAAATATTAATACGATCCACATAGAATACTCCAAGTTGAAAGAATGGTGGATAAAAAGGTGAGGAGATATGAAGGATCATGACTCTGGGGAGAGCCAGTATTTCAATGAGGCCAAGAGGAGATGGAAAGCAAGCATAAATGAGGGCGCTGGTCAGAGGCCAGATCATGAACATCTTACATGCCACACTAAGGAGATTGCACTTCATTCTAAGGTCACTGGACATCAACTATTTGCGTGTTTTTGATATGCTTAATTGCAAGCAACGTGGAGAATGTATTAGTGGAGTTTGAGGCTGGAAGGAGGAAACCAGGTGTTTACTAGAGTAACTGAAGTGAGAGGTCATAAGGACCAATTTGTAGCAATAGGGATAAAGAATGTGAGGCAGATTGGACAATTATTTTACAAGTAACATAACATTGTTAGTTCAGGGACCAATTGGATGGTGGAAGAACTGAAGAGAGGGCAGGGCCTAGGGACACAATGTAACAGGAGTCAAAAACTCAAATGCCAGCAGGAGTCCAGCAGACCATGTTGCTGAAGGAAGCGGGCCAACTGTAAGGCAGTAGGGAGTGGCAGGGACTGTGGCAAACTGGAAAATTCATGGCCTTCCAAAGGGGGTGGCCACCACCCCCCTGAAGCCAACTGCTGCCATTTGAATGTGAGGCCAGTTACCAGATATTCTAAATTTTCAAGAAATATCTGAAATCCAGAATCTTGTTTGAGCCCTTACTATTTAAAAATGTTGATAAGTCATTTCTCTGGTAAATAAAAGATATCTGAGAGCTCTGATTATGTGGTTTCTCAGTGTGACTTAATGTTAAGCATGGGCTTTGGAGCCAAAAGGAACAGGGTTCAAAAACCATCTCTGCACACTAAACTGTGGGACCATGGGCAAGTACTCAATCAACCTCATCTGTTTCATGGAGTGGAGATAGTAATGCCTACAACATATGGCTTTTATGAAGCTTAAATGTAAAAATCTATGGCAAACATTTGGTACAGTGACTGGCAAATAGTCACGGTTTAGTAAGAAGCAGCAATAATTACAGTGTGATTCCCAGGTTTTCCAGATTAGGAAACAATGCTGGTGATGTTGTTACCAACTGCAATGGAAAATACAGGAGGAGATTCCCAGGGGAGGCTCATGATTCCCAGGGGAGGAACAGACAGACAGAGGGACAGGTGGATGGGTAGACAAATGGACAGACAGATGGATGGATAAGTTTTAAGAAAGATAGGAGGAAAACCAGGAGAGGAAGGTGTCACTGAAAACAATGGAAAAGAGAACATCAAAAAGGGAGTTGTCAAAAATGTCACCGAACTCTGCCTAGAAGCCAGGTGAGCTGGCCCAAGCTAGCCTGCTAGAAGACAAGAGACTTCATGAATCAAAGCAAGCCAGCCCAGTGAGGCCACCCAAGACCAGATAGCCACCAAGCAATCTGGCCTGTGACCGGCTGAAATACACCCCAAATTGCCAATCCACAACAATCATGAGCTAAATAAATGATTGTTGTTTTAACCACGAAGTTTTGAGGTGGTTTGTTACGCAGCAAAAGCTAACTGATACAATGTAATAGGAGACACAGCATTACATCTAAATAGTAATGTGGGCCAGAAGGAAACTTTTGTTTTACTTTGCTTTATGTAAAAGACTTGAAAGAGGAATTGATTATGTACTAGAAGAAACTTTAACTAAAGAAGGAATCAATAAATCCTTGTTGAATATCTAAAAGGTTCACTGCTGTTGAATCAGGAATCCTGCATTTTATTACTATTAAAATTTCCCTTTTCTTACAATTTCAAGAAAACAGAAAAACAAGATGAGATGCAAATAATATTTATATTTTCAGAGAATCCTAATATACCTCAGTATATACTGAAGAGAGAAGACGCCTTTGACATATTATCCAGTCTAAAAATATATAATGTAATATAAAATGCCATTCTGTTATAAAGGATGATGACAAAGCAAAAATGAATTCAAGGTGTATCTCAATACATTTTATGGAGATGCATGTGATATAGGGTGATTATGGGATAATATTCCTAGCTCACAAGATTATTAATGACAATTAAAAAAGGGATTCACAGATTAAATGCTGAGCTAATTTTCAAAATACTATTTGTTATGGACTAAATGTTTGTGTCCCCTCAAAATTAATATGTTGAAGTCCTACCCCAAAATGTGATGGCATTAGGAGGTGGGGTCTTTGGGGGGGGGTAATTAGGATTAGGTGAGGGTGGAACCCCCATGATGGAATTAGTGACCTTGTAAGAAGAAGACACACCAGAGCTTCCTCTTTCTGCCACTAAGGACACAGCAAGAAGGCAGCCATCTGCAAGTGAGGAAGAGAGCCCTCACTAGAACCTGACCATGCTGGCATCCTTATCTCAGACTTTCCAGCCTCCATAACTGTGACAAATAAATGTCTGTTCTTCAAGCCACCCAGTCAGTAGTATTTTGTTATGGAAGTTTGAGCTGACCAAGACACTGTGGCTTTGATCAGCAAATTCTCTATTTCCTTCTATCACCTAAGCAACTGTTACCCTCTTACTCATATAACATTGTTTTCTAAGTGACTCACGTCTTCTTCAGCCACCTCTTAAATGACCTTCCTAAGAGAGAAAAGAACAAACTTTCATAACCCAAAGAATTCAGAGCCAGGAAACCAAAGCTTGAATCTTCTTACTAGTGTATGACCTTGAGCAAGGTACTTAATTATTTTGTGCTTTAATTTCCTTACCTAAAATATGGGGATGATCCCTGATGTGTAGGATCAAATAAAACTGTATGTGGAACTCAATAAATGTTGGATTCTCCTTCCTTTGAGCAGTGCTTCTGGGGAAATTCCAAGTTGCCTGTGTCCAGAGTTTGTGGTTAGGGAAACTGGAAGGAAGCTGGCCTGTCAGTCAATCTCTGGAACACAATCAAATTTCAAATTTGCATGAATCCTTCATGGTGGAGTCCTGAGTACATCTAAGAGCGAGTGTCCTGGAATCAGAGGTGCTCACATACCTTTCTCTAAACACACACACAGTTATTGGGCCATCCAGTGAGGCTGATGCATGGAGGTGGGGTCCTAGAGCAAACAGCTGAGGGAGGAGGGGACAGGCAGAAGCATCCATGACAGCCTTTCTGTACAGGCTCAAAAGGACAGTCTGTTGAAACTGTGTTTATTAATGGCTAACACCTGTACATACCAGGCACTGTTCCAAGAGTTTCAACTATATTAACTCATTTAGTCCTGGCATCAGTTCTATGAGCTAAGTACTATCATTTCCTTTTCAGATGGAGAAACAGACACAGAGACAGATAAAGCAACTTGACCAAGGTTACACAGCTAGTAAATGGCAGCAATAGGATTTGAACCCAGGCAGTCAGACTCCCAAATCCAAGCTCCAGACCATTACTCTTTGCTGTAATACTTGATGTCTGGGCTGTAGTAAACTTAGCAAAATACCAGGATACAAAGTCAATATACAAAAAATAAATTATATTTCTACTCTCTAGTAGTAAGTGACCATAAATTTTAAAAAATTTAAACAGCACTTACCATATTATTAAAAAGCATAAAATACTTAGGAATAAATTTAACAATAGCTATGTAAGTCCTCTACACTGAAAACTACAAAACACTGCTTAGAGAAATTAAAAATACCCAATAAATGAAGAGCTATACCATATTCATGAATTAGAAGGCTCAATATTATTAAGATGCAAAGTGATTCACTGCAATATCGATCAAAATCTCAGCTGGCTTTTTTTTTGTACAAATTAACAAGGTGACTCTATAATTTATATCAACATGCAAGGGACCCAGAACACCCAAAACAATATAGAAAAAAAAAGGACAAAGTTGGAGAATTTACACTAGCTGACTTCAAAACTTAGTATAAAGCTATAGTAATCAAATCATGATTACCGGGGTATCTACTGTTTGCAATTCAATAAATCAAATTCTGATTGATAAACCATATCAGCACAATCAAGTAACTAGCTCTTGTATGTCGTAGCTTCCTCATTTGTTAAGAATGGAGATTACGGAATAGCTGCATATATCAAGTAGTTATAGTTATGCTAGTGGAGAGAAAGAGAGGAATTGTGGAGCTAACAGTAGTCGTAACTGTTAAATTCTTATTATATGCCAGACACTACGCGAAACAATTGGTATCCATCTTTTATGTATCACAACCACTGAATCGACTGGGGTCCACTACTATCCACTTTTACAGAAGAAGGCTTAGAGACTTTATATTAGAGAACTAGTCCCCCAGGGATACTCAGTAAGGGGGAAAAGCAATTTAAGATCTATAGATCTATAGATCAAAGTAAGATCTATCTGAAACCACATCGGTGCTCTTAAGCCCCATGTTAGGCTTCCTTGCATAAGAGTTTGCATAAAAGCACCTGAACAGTTGAAGGTGCTATGCTAGCATAAGAAATTAGGGCCAGAATAGAGCCATTGGTGTCCTGAATTCTTAAATTTAAGGCAGCTTTAGAAAACGGAAAGTACTTAGCAATGATGAATTTTTAACTCAATGCATTTGAAATGTCCTGAACCTGACTAGCTCTCAGTATTTCCAATATCACATGGAAGATATTTTTAAAATACAAGGATAAAACTTGAAGCCTAAGGAGTAAACATATCGCATACCACCTTACTTACCAACTCCTTATAAAATCAAAAGTCATCTTTAAAATCATCCAAATATAAAAAAAAAATCATCCAAATATCAAATTTAGAGCCATGATGCCAACCAATGCAAGCATGACCTTCCAATGTGTTGATCAAGGCCAGATGTTGGCTAGTTTATGGTTCTTGCTACAGTGCATGTTACAGGGGCATTAATGTGTAATTTTTTGAAAATTTTAAAACTAGCTTGTAAACGAGATACTGATCACAGAAAGCTTGAATACTGAGTGAATGTAGTTTCAAAAATTAAACTGCAGCCCAGATAAGAAACGTTGTATATTCAATATCTAGATATATAAATATAAGTACCTTTGGAAGTGATCCCAAACTCAGATATAGTGGTATATGAATCTGATTTCTCTGTATAAAAATATGGAAGTGGATGACCCAAGGCTACGGCAAAGACTGGTATAAAATGCAGCTCTGCACTGAATTTTCAGAATGCAGGGCAGTTCTGAGAGTGCTGGTAGAAAGATGTTTTACACCACACGGTAGAAATGGCCTTGGATCATCTATAGCTGAGATTCAGCCAGAACATATTTCATCTTTCCAAGAAACATTCTAAAAATGAACCAAGATTCTCATTCACTCTATTTTCTCCTCTGCCTCTCCCTCCATCCTCTCTCTCTCAACACATACACACAGACACACATTACAGATAAACAGCTTTAAACTCCATCTCCAATAGTAGGAACTTTTCTGCACTTTCCTGTTCCTGAATAATGTTACAAGTCTAAAAGCAATTATTTTAGATAGCCTTTGGTAAAGTTTCTCTTTTTATTAGCATAACTCTTTAAGAACTTTGGTCAGTCTTTCAATAATCTCTTAAGGTAAATATTTCTGAAAATTCCTCTTGCAGAATATGCAAACCAAATTAGTTACGGTAGCAAAGGCAAGAAGGCTGAAAAACAAAATTTAACATTCTTGGGATCAGCTATGTCCCTGGATACATTCAAACTCCAAAACATGAAGAACTCTATAGAGAACACATGAAATACAGCCTTGTGGAATATTGTAATATAAGTAATAAAAATAATAATAGTAATGTCTCTGAGCTAAAAGATTAGTAAGTTACTGGATGCTAACGGACTAGTGTATCTGGATTTACAATCCTACTTGAAGAATAGAACATGAAAAACTATTTGATAACGTTAACCTAAAGGTGCAGAGAGGATGCTGAAGATGGTGAGACTTCTTGTTTGGAATAGTTTATTTCAAACCATACGAACCTCACATGATGGACATCAGGAAATGTTGGAAGGAAAACACAGTAGCTCCAGAGAAAACCTCTATTTCAAACACAAGGAAGCAACTTCAAAGAGACTTGGGCTTCCCTGGTGGTGCAGTGGTTGAGAGTCCGCCTGCCGATGCAGGGGACACGGGTTTGTGCCCCGGTCCTGGAAGATCCCACATGCCACAGAGCGGCTGGGCCCGTGAGCCATGGCCGCTGAGCCTGCGCATCCGGAGCCTGTGCTACGCAGCGGGAGAGGCCACAACAGTGAGAGGCCCGCGTACCACAAAAAAAAAAAAAAAGAGAGAGAGACTTAAAACAACCCATTGCAACAAGAAGAAAGTTTAGAAAAGGATGAAAGATTTAAGGATTAAAATGGAAAATAAAACAGAACTGCAAAAGAAATCTAAGCAATGAGGGGCTAATGAAAAAACTATGATTTAGCTAGTTGACTGTTGCTTCAAATTTTGTATTTGAACCAATATTTATATGAATATGCCTGCTCAGCATTTATTATGTAAAGAAAAAATCAACACCCTTGAAATATACACATTATGGAAATCAGATATTTAAGACCAAAAGAAAACATTTCCAGAAGATTTTAAATTACAAGACAATAAAGTCACTCTATGTAGAAAGCTACTGAGATGTCAGAAGTTTCTGCAATATTAATAAGGGAAATATGGAATAAAGCATTCCTTCCATGAACCTGAACATTTTGTTTCATCTGCACTGCCAAAGTTACAATTATTTCTCTCCTTGCCTATTATAATAGTTTCCTGTGATGAGATTCCCTGTTCTATCTTACCCCTATGACCAATTCTCCAAATAGCAATGAGCATAATTTACTTAAAATGTAAATATTATCATGGCTTCCAATTGCTCTTAGAATAAAATTTGACCTCCCTCATGAGTGTCAAATCCTGCGGGCTAGGACTCAGCTGACCACTCTGGCCCCTCTCTCTCGAGGAGCCAGACCACTGGCCTCCATTTGGTTCCCCAGAAGACAAGCTACTCCTCATGCAGAGCCTTGCAACATGGCCTGGACACTGCTGCTCCTACCTGCTTCACAACTGGCTCCTTTTGGTTCTCGGCTTCAACGTTAAGACAGACAGGACTTCTCTGATCACCCCATCCTAGGTATCCCTTTCTTACTGTGTATCACAGTATCCTGCTCACTACCTTCATAGCACTTCCTTGAATTTGCAGTGACATAGTTGTGGATTTCCTATCATCTGTCTCCCAGCCCACATGACCACGGACTTCCCAGAGGAGGAGCCAAGCTGGCTCCTCTCAACCTCGAGCCCCAGCACCCAACATAGCGGCCACGCTGTAAATATTTATGCAATAGACGGACAAACGAATGGATGAGTGACAGAGGACACACTCTAACAGATTTATTACACACTAGGGTAATGAGTAAAACAGGATTGATAAATATGTTTTAGGTTTGGGGAGTTACAATGAGGAAATATGAAAAAGATGATTGATCAATTGTTGTTTTAATGACAGAGGTATAAATGAATAATCACTGAATCAAGATGAAGGTAGACAATGTAGTTCATCTAAGGGGCTTGATGAGCTGCAAAGGGAAGCAAAGATAAAGAGGAGCTTTGACTGTCAAAAAACTTATTCTCTAACTGAAGAGACCAGAAGGGCACATTTAGGATGATGAAGGAACAACGTGAGGCCTTTTTTTTCTTTCTGCAAACATTTTACTGAACGATGCCAGTGTGGTGTGAGGTTGGAAGGACTGGCCCAGGCTGTCAACATGGGATCAGTGTGTGCAGCACAGGCTCTAGAGTGGCAGTGATTCCAAAGAAAGATGGCTTATTACCGGGGTGGGGCAGGCCAGGAAAACCTCATGGGAGAGTTGGGTTTTGTGCTGGGCTTCAAAGAAAAGCCCAAGATTTGGCTGGGCAGAGAAGAACGAGGAATGATATTAGAATCAAAGAAGAGGTTTTGGCTGATGTTTATGGAAAACTTAATTGGAACCACATTTGTTCTGGTTCTAAGAAAGCAGACAGTTATGTAAGATAAAGAGGATAAGGGGGAATATCTAGGAAAAGCAATTACAAAAACATCAGACGTAAAAGGCCCAAGGCAATTACATATAAAATGTGACTTTTAATTTTTAAGAAAAGCCATTTGAGAGAGTAAAAACCACTTAAAGGACTTTCTCTTTAGGAGAATAGAAAGACAAATTTAGATCTAAGACAGGAAAATGAAAAATAACTAGGAAATAGTCAGAGGAATGTTAAATCAACTTTTCCCCAGTTCAGCCTAAATAGAGAGAAGGCAGAAGAGATGAAAATTATTTAAAGTAGATGAATTATATGAGCAAAAATAATTGGCTATTAAAAATGGAAATTTAGAGGTTTAGTCAGAAGGTTCTGTGATTTCCTTTGGGCATTCATTCATCTAACCTGTACTAATTGAGACCTACCATGTACCAGGCACTGCTCAAGACCTTACATTCTGGTGAGAAAAACAAATAGAAAGATAAGTAAATATATATCATTAGCTAGTGCTACATGCTACTGAAGCAGGTAAGGGGCAGAGAATAATGGGGGTCATCTTAAATAGTGTAGTTAGGGAGACCTAAATGACCAGAGGGCATGAGCCATATTCAAGCCGGGAGGAAGGGTTCCAGCAGGTGCAAATGCCCAAGGAGCAAGTTGTGTCCAGAGGTGAATGGCGCCCTTTGCAGGACAATTCTCAAGTAATTGGTGTATTTTAAGAACAACAAGCCACCAGCAAAGAGTAGCAAGAAATGCTGCTGGAGAGGCAACCAGGGACGTGTGGGCCCTGGACCACATTTTTTTTTTTTTTTTTTTTTTTTTTTTTGCAGTACGTGGGCTTCTCACTGTTGTGGGCTCTCCCGTTGCGGAGCACAGGCTCTGGACGTGCAGGCTCAGCGGCCATGGCTCACGGGCCCAGCCGCTCCGCGGCACATGGGATCTTCCTGGACCGGGGCACGAACCCGTGTCCCCTGCATCAGCAGGCGGACTATCAACCACTGTGCCACCAGGGAAGCCCTGGACCACATTTCTGATGGCAGATCACCAAGGTTTGAGAGACGGAGTGAAAACATAGGCTTTCCATTTGAGAAGGATCACTTTGGCTATTGTGTGGAGAATAGACTGCAGGAGACAAGAATGAATCAGAAAGAAAAGCCAGGAAGCTTCCAAGGAGTCCAGACATAACTGGAACCTGGAAGAACCCAAGAGGCTGGGAATCTCGGGCAAATGATGTAACCATTCTCTCTGACAGGAAAAACAGGAACATTTCCCTGTAAGAGAGTCAGAGGATTGCCTTCCACACATAAGAAGGATCTTGATGTATCAACTCATGGAAAGTCTAAGTCTGGAGAAAAATTTTAAAAAAAGAAAAAAAGATAGGAACTAAGAAATGGGACGTGCAAGGGAGACACAGGTCCTGAAAACCTACCATATATTACCCAGCAAGTCCATGAGACAGGCATTATGTTTTACATAGTATGAAACTGAGACCCAGAAGGGTTAAGTAACTTGACCAAAGCCATCTGGTAACTGACAGTAGTGAAATTCAACACAAGTCTGTCCCTCTCCAAGGACTTAACAAACTTTTAGCCTCAGTTTCTTCATCTGCTTTTTTAAAAAATAACACTCATTTTCATGAATTTTAAATGGGCCGATGTGTAGAAACACCTAGTTTCCACTTCCACACAAAGAAAATCAATGGGGTGCTAGGCCCTGTTGCTAGGTTTGCCAATGTCGAGACCATATCAGGCATAGGGCCATTATCCCCTTTCTTGTGGACGTCAAGGCTTCTGTTGGCTAAGAAGGCTTTACAGAAACTTTCTTGGGCTGCTCTGAGTAATTAATCCCTGAGGGAACTCTGTAACTGGGCTCTTCAAGCAAGTGGCTCTCAACTCTGACTGCACTGAAACCACCTGGAGAGTTTTTAAAAATTCAGTGCCTGGGCTTCCCTGTGGCACAGTGGTTGAGAGTCTGCCTGCTGATGCAGGGGACACGGGTTCGTGCCCCGGTCCGGGAGGATCCCACATGCCGCGGAGCGGCTGGGCCCATAAGCCGTGGTCGCTGGGCCTGCGCGTCCGGAGCCTGTGCTCCGCAACGGGAAAGGCCACAACAGTGAGAAGCCCGCGTACCGCAAAAAAACAAAAAACAAAAAAAATTCAGTGCCTGGTTCCCACCTCTGGAGCTACTAACTTAATTGGCCTGAGGTGTGGCCTGCCGTCAGGATTTTTTAAGGAAGATCCACCTTTCCTTCACACAGTTTTTTTCTCTGCTGGTAGCTACAGTGTTTCTTTCTATTTGGTCCTGAGGAGGGAAATGCATACACTATTACGAAGTTTCATAACTATCTTTTTCTCCCAACCAAGACAGATTTAATCTTTGCATGTGGTATGATAGCACTCTACTGCTACAGTATTTATTTACTACTTTTAACCCCCCAAATTCCATTATCATTTATTTTGATAACTGTGTACCAATTTTCCTCTTTTCTTAAACCAACATGCCTCTTTCCTCAGTCCTTATACTTTGGGTGAAATGGACCCCAAATGCCAGCTCCAAGGGTGACTTTGTGTCTAAAGCCTGGCTAGCCAAAGTATTCCATACCATGGCCACATTGGTTCAGGGGTGGGCAGATGTCTCAATTCAAAACAATCCAAGTCAGCCTCACGGCTTTTGATTCATTGGGAGAAGACAAACTCTGCTCCAGCCATTCTGACAATGGATCCAACACAGGAAAGGAGAGATAAGACTGTTGGAGAGAGAAAAACTCAGGCTTGATGATATTGAGCCCCTGGATCAAGCCATGCTTGAGTTCATCCTGCATATTTGTTACATGAGCCAACCCACTCTTTTTTTTTTTTACTAGCCTATTTGAATTGGATTGTTTGTTACTTTAAAATCAAGCTTTTTAATGGATACAGAGATGCTCTAAAAAATATCTTATGGAAAACAAAAGGCTGTCACCTAACCTAGCCAATCCTCCTAATAAACATATAATAATAATTAAAAAACATAAATGTATGATAAGAGTAAGGGGAATGAAAGACCCAAAGGAACAGCTGTGGTCTGAGGAAATGGGGTAGAACCAGAAAAGCTTTCCCAAGCGTATTTAGGAGTTAGATATAACTGGATTCTTTTAGAATTCTCAAAGACTGCAAATAAAACATAAGCATCGTTCGGGTGTTTTCTAATTGATCGGTATCTCTTCAACTGAGTCTCATCTCTGCACCTGGACCACAAGGTTTCCGGGTTTTTAAAAGTTAACTACAACTTGGGAAGCCCTTTAAACAAGTAGTTCTAGTCCTAGTTCTAGCAGTTTGTCCCACAGAACTAGACGAACAAATGCATAAAAAACACGTGGATGAAAAGTTCTCTGCAGCAGATAAAAAATAGCAAAAAGCAAAAAATCAAAAATGAATAAATGTCCCTTTGGCAGACTCCATCTCCTCAGTGATTCTTAGAAGCTGACGTTCCTTTCTGTCCTGGCGCCTCTTCTCTTCCCCTCCGTGTGCTTTCCTGGGGGGGTCTCACACGTGCCTGTGGCTGAAATTAGGACCTATACGTAGAACCCCCCTGAACTGACCTTTCCAGCCCAGTTCTCTCCCCCATGCTCAGGTTCCTTGTTCATTGGACAATTTCACAGTTCCCTCTGACTCTTCCATGAGCTTCCTGTGCGCATGTCTTATCCTCCCCTCTCAGAGCTGCTCCCTACCCAGGAGCACCCCGTACAAGAAGGGGCCTGCACCTTCTGAAGCTGGCTTGCTCTGCCTGGCCCCAATCCTCCTCCTCTCACAGCCCATCTGTCCATGTCCCTCTGTCTCCACGGTACCACTCTAACTCATTCCACTATGCAGTTCACCTAAATTGTAAGAGATTCCTAACAGGTTTCTCTGATGCTCGAACTCCTCTGGTCCCTTCTTCTCACTTCAGCCACAGTAATCCCTCCCAAATGTTAAAGTTCTGCCCTTCCTGGGCTAAGACTATTCCTGAAGTTACTCTCCGGTGATGCCCAATCACTTGATCATGGTGTTTAAAGGCCCACCTGAGCTGGCTCCTACGATGTCTCCAGCCTTTATTGTCCTTCCATCACATTCTGTGTCACAGCTCTGCAGAACTTCTTTTTGTTCCTCAGATATGCCACCCTCCCTCTCCCCTGCCTCATGCTGTTGATTCTCTCTTCCTGGGAGGATCTCTCCTCTGCCCGCAGCCCTCACTGATTCATCTCGCTGCTGCTTCTCCTCCGGGTCTTGGTTGAAACATTAGCATCCTTGGAACACTTCCTGACTTTCCTCCCAGGCCCCAGTCTCAGTGAGGCATCCCTCTTCTCAACCACCCAATCACCCCAACACAGTTCCATCAGAGCCTTGGTCATATCTTCACACCTGCTATTCCATAAGCACCAAGAGCTAAAGCCCTACCTGTCTTATTCACTCCTGGAGCCCTTGTGATTAGCTGCCACAAGACAGGTAATCAATAAATGGCATGTGAATGATTAAGTCTTTGAAGTACATAATGCCACATTCATATGATGGAATAAAACACAGCCATTAATAACCACCCTTTAGAAAAATAATTAACAATATAAGATTATTTGAAACACAGTGTTCCCTTTTAGAAACTCATTACAAAAGAGAATGCACAGCGAGATCCAATTTCAGTTTTCTAAAACGTGCGTTAAAAAGATTTCAAAGATGTTCGCATAAAATTTAAAATGATCTCTTTTAAGTATAGAATTGTAGGGGATTTTTTTCTTTGAGCTTATCTGAGCATAGATTCCTTTGATAATCAAGAGAAAATGATAAAAGTTACGTAAAAATGTTATATAAAGTCCTGGGCTGTAACAGAAAAGAGAGTCATAGTCGAATGCAGTGACAGTGACCAGTGGTGAGTAGATCATCCCATAGGAAGGCCCTGGATCACAGTGACCAGAAGTATTGCTAAGTGTAGAATAGTTAGGAGTTGAAAATGAGGAAGGGACTCTAACAATGGCAAATTCTTCATAGAAATTACAATAAAATATAATTGGATCAATTTAAAAGAACATTTAGGTTGCGTCCATGACCTGGCTATTGTAAATAGTGCTGCAATGAACATTGGGGTGCATGTGTCTTTTTGACTTATGGTTTTCTCTGGGTATATGCCCAGTAGTGGGATTGCTGGGTCATATGGTAATTCTATTTTTAGTTTTATAAGGAACCTCCATACTGTTCTCCATAGTGGCCGAACTTAAATGTCCATCGACAGATGAATGGATAAAGATGTGGTGTGTGTGTGTGTGTGTGTGTGTGTGTGTGTGTACACACACAATGGAATATTACTCAGTCATAAAAAGGAATGAAATTGGGTCATTTGTAGAGACCTCGATGGACCTAGAAACTGTCATACAGAGTGCAGTAAGTCAGAAAGAGAAAAACAAGTATCGTATATTAATGCATATATGTGGAATCTAGGAAAATGGTACAGATAAACCGGTTTGCAAGGCAGAAATAGAGACAAAGATGTAGAGAACAAACGTATGGACACCACAGGGGGAAGCAGGGAGGGGAATGAATTCGGAGATTGAGATTGACATATATACACTAATATGTATAAAATAGATAATTAATAAGAACCTGCTGTCTAGCACAGGGAACTCTACTTCGCTGTACAGCAGAAACTAACACAACACTGTAAAACAACTACACCCCAATAAAAATAAGAATAAAAAAATAAAAGAAGAACAGTGGGAAAACACCTGCAGAAAGGGGTTATATTAAGAAGGAGAAGCCTAAGTATCTATCTTCAGCTGCCTTTTCTCAATATAATATTAGGTCACATGAAATGAGAACTAGATTGGAAAAACAGAGTCGAAGAAAAGTTTACTGAATCAAAAATAGAATATGATAAAGTCATAAACAAGCATCCTTTTACTTTCCCAGCTTTATTTGTTCAATTTCTCTCAGGCCTCGGTCTCTCTGTCAGTCCCACTTAAATATGCTGTAGGAGTCAGAGCCTAGGTCTGAATAGTTCAGAATCAGACCCTGGACTGTATCGTGTGGTATTTTGGTCCAAGTTAGACAAAAATTTCACTCTAGCTTCCTCCGACTGTTATGGTGTAGAGTTGGGGAATGTATAAGGAGATAAAATCTGCTGCAAGAAAAAATAAAAATTCCATTTATTTCTAGGGTATTTGTATTTCTATTGCAAAGCATCTTTGTTGCTTTTAAGAACAATTATATGGACATTCTGCTTCTGACATGGAAATGTAAGCTTTGAACAAACAGACTGTCCCACAAATAACTCTAAACTCCAGACCAAAAAACCCTACACCTACCTCATGACTCTGAAAGTGAACAAAAGCAGGCAAGTTTTGAAGAGGAGTCCAAATATGGAAGCAGCAGCCAGCATGGGCTGAGTTCCATGTCTGGGGAGCCCACCCTGCAGGCATTCTCAGCTGGGACTATGGCCCAGGGAGACCAAGACACTAGCATCAAACCTGCTCTTTCTGTCCAAAGGAACCCCGGGAAGGAGCCCAGGACAGTCACCCCATGAGGAGTGAGGAGGTCCTGGGGAAGAAGAGAACTAGAGAAGGGGACCCCCAAAGTCTTCATCTGAACTCTTCTTGTGTCTCTGGGTGACCCCTAAACCATACACAAATGGGGCACTGAAAGGATGAGATCCAAACCCTCGCCTCACTGCTGCTATTACTAAGTTTGCAATGAACCTAACCAGTGAGGGGCACCTGGTTACAGCAGTGAACACTGGTTAGTCCATCTTGGCTACAGTTTCCTCCCACATAACATGATACTGCTGCGACTGTTTCCAGCTCTTTCCTTATTCATGCATTCAACATGGCTCACAGGTACTCTAGTGCCAGGTGTTCCACGGAAACAGAAAAAGTTGAGCATCACTGCCTTGAGGAAGTGTAGAGTCCCGTGAGAAAAAGCAGACATGCACCCAAATAGCTCTCACACAAGGTAGAACTTGATCAGAGAAGGAGCTTGGTGCAGCAGAGAGAACACAGACTCCAGAACCAGACAAAGCTGAACTCGTACCTTGGGTCCACCAAGACCTAGAGCCTCAGGATCTGCCTTGTACAACAGTTGTGGGGATTAAATAGTGGCATCCGTATTAATCACTCACTCTCTGCTAGGCACTTTCTGTGCACTGTATACTCATTTAGTTCGTATAACAACTCATTGGGTAGATATTAATACCACCCACCCTCTAGAAATGCAGAAAATAAGGTATAGGGAATTTCAGCTTACTTGCCCAAGGTCACCAAGTGCTAAGTGATCAAACAGATTCAAACTCAAGCAGCAAGTCTGCTCGAGCCCCAGCCGTTAACTGTTATGCTTTGCTGAATAATAACTTCAAGTGCGAAACACAGTGCTTAACACAGAGTAGGCACTCAACAAGTGGGCAATATCATCACAACTGTTATTTTTACTGCTGCTGCTGTGTGATTACAATGAGTACCCACAAGAGAGAAAGAGTTGAAGTTCAAGGCGTTTACCTGAAATAATGCTAAATAATCTTTATGTGCGTGTCTAGACACACACCTTAAGAAACCAGAATTTGTGGTGACCTGTTTAGGTATAGCCTACCTCTTTTTAAAAAGAAAAGCACCAAGTTATCATTATTTATTTCTTCATTCACTCATCACACTGTAACTTCCAACTGCCATCTGCCAGCACTAAACCGAGCATCAGGACGGTTCCCAGAGGGGAAGTAGAGATAAAAGTGAGGAACAGGACCCATCACTCACTGAAATGAGTACAGCTGGTCCCCACTGCTAATGGGAGAAGCAGACAAACAAAATTCCTTGCAGTATTTTGAAACAATCTCAGAGAAACTGTGCTATGTGGAAAAATGAAAAGAAAAAGAACAAAAAGGAAATATGAACTTAGCAATAAATCAAAAATTAATCAGCATGCACCAAACACAGAAATAAAATTGTACTCACACTTAATAAGTCTTAATACCCTGCTTTGTTTCCAAAAGATGAAACTATATACCACTTGGAACGCCAAGGATCTCAGCTGTTACAATTCCTAAATGAAGTGGTGATTTAGGGATAATGCCAAATTTTAAAAGAATAAGAATAGTATTTTATTTGGGGCTTTTATGAGGACATGTTGCGCATTTCTTAAATAAATACATGCAGTTCTATATGATCCTAAGACAGTACTTTCACCAAATCCTACATACCAGGATACTGGGGAAAACAACCAAATCCCAGAACTATATAACTCCTAAATCCTTATTGGGTAACATGCCAATTTCTGAACAATACACATTATCTCAGAGATAATTTTTATGACATGTGCGGCTATTGCCTATAAATCCCTTTAAGATGAAAGGTATTACCCTGATATTTGAGTTGGACAAAAGAACTTATATGGCTAGATTACTCAAGGTTATAAAATGTAGATAAACAAATATAGTTTGGATAAACCCTTGGAACACATTGCAGTGGGATTTAACCCACAGGGCCTTCAGGCCAACGTTAAGTTTTAGACTCAGGCCTTCCTTAGAGATTATGAAACTTTTCTCTACAAACATTGCTTGAAACAACAAGATGGATTTATTGATTTAGCAAGGGATTAGGAGTAAGGACACTTAAAGGTAATAGTGAACCCTTTTACAACAAGGAAGCATGGCTGGAAGAGATAAAAAAGACATGGGGCTTCCCTGGTAGCGCAGTGGTTGGGAGTCCGCCTGCCAATGCAGGGGACACAGGTTCATGCCCCGGTCCGGGAAGATCCCACGTGCCGCGAAGTGGCTGGGCCCGTGTGCCTGCACATCCAGAGCCTGTGCTCCGCAAGGGGGGAGGCCACAACAGTGAGAGGCCCGCATACCGCAAAAAAAAAAAAAAAGACATGACCCACCCAAGGTGATAGGGCTATATTCATCACCACCATCATCATCATCATTATCATCATCATCACCATCATCACCATCATCATCATCATCATCATCATCACACCTAACATTTGTGCAACACATACTATTTGCCAAGCACAGTGCTAAGGGTTTTTAGGGTTTTTTCTGTGCTTCGTATCAACTGATAAAGGGTATGCTACTATCGTTCTCCTTTTCTAAATGAGGAAAATGAGCCTCAGAGAAGCAAAAAGCTGTAAAAGAAGTGGGTCCAGACTTCAAACCCAAGCAGTGTGACCCGAAAAACCCACATTCATAACCACTCCACTCTCCCACTCGTCATCAAGCCCAGACTCAGGTCTCCTGAGCTCCAGGCCACAGAAGGACACCAGCTGTCCACACTTGGCAACCAAGTTTCCAAGTTACAAGATCTGCATGTCTGTACAGATGGCCAACACGCACATGAAAAGATGTTCAACATCTCTAATTATTAGAGAAATGCAAATCAAAACTACAATGAGGTACCATCTCACCCAGTCAGAACGGCCATCATTAAAAGGTCTACAAATAACAATTCTGGAAAGGGTGCAGAGAAAAGGGAACCCCCCTACACTGTTGGTGGGAATGTAAACTGGTACAGCCACTATGGAAAAGAGTATGGAGGTTCCTCAAAAAATTAAAAATAGAGCTACCAAATGATTCAGCAATCCCACCCCGGGGCATATATCCAGACAAAGCTATAATTCAAAAAGATACATGCACCCCTATGTTCACTGCAGCACTATTTAGTAGCCAAGACATGGAAACAACCTAAATGTCCATTGACAGATGAATGGGCAAACAAGATGTGGTACATATATACAATGGAATACTGCTCAGCCATAAAAAAGGAATGAAATAATGCCATTTGTGGCAACATGGATGGACCTAGAGATTATCATACTAAGTGAAGTAAGTCAGAAAGAGAAAGACAAATAACGTATGATATCACTTACATGTGGAATCTAAAATATGATACCAATGAATTTATCTATAAAACAGAAACAGACTCACAGACATAGAGAACAGACTTGTGGTTGCCCAGTGGGAGGGGGGTGGGGAAGGGATGGATTGAGAGTTTGTGATTAGCAGATGCAAACTGGTATATATAGAATGAATAAACAACAGGGTCCTACTGTGTAGCATAGGGAAATATATTCAATATCCTGTTATAAACCATAATGGAAAAGAATATGAAAAAGAATGTATGTGTGTGTATATATATATACGTATATATACATATATGTGTGTATATATATATACATATATATACATATGTGTGTGTATATATATATATGAATAACTGAATCACTTTACTGTACAGCAGAAATTAACACATTGTAAATCTACTATACTTCATTAAAATTAAAAAAAATTTTTTTTAAAGATCTGCATGTCTGACCGTGGATCCAACGTTGCATTCTAAGAGTGAGAGGACTGAAGGTGAGTCCTCTATCCGGTTGCAATACTTGCCGTCATAATTGTAATGCAACAGAAGTTCATCCAAATTTTATTTATCTGTAATCCTAGCCAAGGGTGTCACACCAGAAAACGTCCTTACATTCATGTTTTTAAGATACACTGGATCAAATGATATTTCCTCAAAATCGTCATGAAGCCCCCTATGCTCACTTTGTCTCTGATTACCATATGCCTTCTCTAATAGGTGGATGCCAGGAAGGTCATTAGATTCTATGAGACGTGCCAGCACGATGCAAATGGTCACACAGGCAGGGCCGACAAATGTGCTTTACTGCTGAATGTTTTTATCACCACTGTTTTCTTTTTATTCTTTGTTCTACTTCTAATTCTCAAAAGAAAAAATTTTTAAACGAGATGCTGAAGCAAAGACGATGGCTAGACAGTAATACACAGATTTTACTTATTTGTGTATTCAAAAATACTCATATATTTAAATATACATATTTAAATACCAATAAGCGGTGATGGTAAGTATTTATAATTAGTCCTCCTCAGAGTAAAAATGCATTTAGTTCAAAATTTAAGGACCTCAAAGTTCTAAATCAAACATAAAAACAATATCAATGTAAAGAATATATACAGAGGCAATAAAACCAGCTCCCAATTATTTACCTTTGTTGTTTTCAATAAGTTAAAAATAATAAAACACTCATGACAAGTTTACTTTTGTTTCTTAACAACCCCACTCTAACCAGAATCTGAAACTGCACTTTTCAAATATGGACCTAGCTAAAATTAAGTAGAAATTCAAAGAAAAGACAGGGCTCACTGATGAAGGATAAAAATGTAAGTATAGAAGAGTGAATACCTTCCAGAAGGAGAACTCATGTGATAATTACTGTACAAGCTGTCTCTCAGGCCTCCCCAACCTTGAACTTTTGGAGAGAGGTTAAAAAGAGATGGGTCCTCAGGAAAAAATGTAACCTCTAAGGACTCAGCCCAGATCAGATGGAAAAGGATCCTTGAAGGAAATAGGATGAAGATGAAAAGGACAGAAAAGAGCAAGGATGTGAATGAGCAGTGTTGAAAGCACTATCCAGAGGGAAAACCAGTTTTAATAGCTTTCTGGACTGGGAAAGATTGTAAAAGGATTTCACTGCACTTACAAAAAAAAAAAGGAAAAAAATAATTTTTCTAGCTTTTTCCAGACTTAAGGTTTTTAAGCAGTGACATTTAGAAGTTTTAAAACCCAACAAACTGAATTTATTTTACTCATGACTATGGTTACAAAGACCATCTTTTAAAATAAACAAAATAAAATTTACTTTAAAGAATATATTCAGAGATGGTATAGGCCAAGGGTTAAGAATGTTAGTGCTAAGTTACCTGGGTTTCAATTTCTAGCTATGTGATCTCAGGCAAGTTATTTACCCTCTCATGCCTCAGTTTCTCAATCTGTTCAATGGAAATATTAATATAATTTGCTTCATAGTATTGTAACCTTCGAATGAGTTACTAAGCATAGTGTGAGTGACTTCTAAGTGTTGACTTTTAAACTAAATTAATATACAAATATCTATTAACCTCCTACTAACATAAAATATGGAACTAAAAGCTCCATGATAGGATAATGAGAGTTAGTAAGACAGAGATGAACAAAATACATTTCCCACCCTCAAAGAATATCACAGGGAAACAGGGCAGACAGAATCAACACAAACATGCAAAGGAGCAAGTAAAAATGGGGCAGAGAGCAAATAATATTAGGAAATAATTACTTATTTTCTTTGGTGTGGTATTGTAGATATCAAGGAGAATGTTCTTGTTCTGATTTATTCTGTTCTTAAACTGATTTATTTGGGGATGAAATGTGATGATGCCTATAATTTACTTTCAAATTACTTTGCAAAAAAACAAACTATAGGGGCTTCCCTGGTGGCGCAGTGGTTGAGAGTCCGCCTGCCGGTGCAGGAGATGCAGGTTCGTGCCCCGGTCCGGGAAGATCCCACATGCCGCGGAGCGGCTGGGCCCGTGAGCCATGGCCGCTGAGGCTGCGCGTCCGGAGCCTGTGCTCCGCAACGGGAGAGGCCACAACAGTGAGAGGCCCTCGTACCGCAAAAAAAAAACAAACAAACTATATATGTAAATACAAAGCCAACATGCCAAAATGTTAATCACTGCGGGGGGGGGGCGGCGGGGGGAGGAAAAAGAAAGAAAAGGAGGCAGGCAAGGGTCAAGTGCTGGCTCTGAACTTTAGAACACTGTGCAGACTTGAAACGCTTTCAAACTTGTTTTCACAGCGTGGCTGATATGAGAAAACTCCTGGAGACGCAGGCTTTTTCTAAGTGCAAGGTACTCTGTAAATATTAGTTTCTACAAAAAGCATCCTAAGAACAGGTCAGTGGGAGGGGCTGCTTTTAAAATGCTGGCTGCTGGGAGGCTTCAAAACATCGCAATGAATCCTTCCGCATTATAACTGAAGGCACTTTCCCTGGTCAGTCTTCAGTGAAGGTAAACCTCCGGATGAAAGTCTTCCTATGAAGACTTGCTGGGAAATTCATCTCCATCATTTCAATTCTAAATCATCACATTTTCTCTAGGCTTTATCAAGACAGCATGGAGGAATTGATAGGCTACTGGATAAAGGAGAAGGTCTCTAGACAACCCTATTGACGGCCAGGTTTAAATGACTATCTATAGACCAAGGTCTCTGTGTATAGACTTGGCCCAGACATCCCCGCTCACTTCCAGACTCACAGCAACTGCCCAGCTGCCGTCTCCACTTGAATGTCACACTCAACGTGTCCAAAATAGAACACTTTTCCTCCATGTTTCTTTTTCTCCATGAATGGCACAACCAACCGTAAAGTAAGAGAAGCCGCAGACTTGCCCCATCACTCTCCCTCCCCCTCCATATCCCATCCATCAACAGGCCCCTCCATTTTCCCTGCCAAGTTCTCCCAAATCCATCAGCTTCTCTCCTTTTCAAATTCTACCTTCCCTTCCTAGCAGTCAACATCGATTTCCCAGATTTCTACAACAGTCCCCCAAACTTTTCTGCTTACTCCCAGTCTTGTCTCTCTCCAACCCACATTCCACACTGCTCCACAAGAAAAATGTCAAATTCCTGTTTACATTTTTCAGTGGTTTAATAGTAATAATCATTATTAGGAAAAGAGTCATGATAAGGTGCCTAATACTTACTGAGCACTTAGCCAGGCACTGTGCTAAGCACTTGACCTAAGCATCTTCTCATTCCATCCTCAGGGGCCCTAGGAAGTGGGCGTTATCACTGTCCTAATTCTACAGATTAAAAAACTGAGACACACAGGCTTCCCTGGTGGCGCAGTGGTTGAGAGTCCACCTGCTGATGCAGGGGACACGGGTTCGTGCCCCGGTCTGGGAAGATCCCACATGCCGCGGAGCGGCTAGGTCCATGAGCCATGGCCGCTGAGCCTGCGCGTCCGGAGCCTGTGCTCCGCAACGGGAGAGGCCACAACAGTGAGAGGCCGGCGTACCGCAAAAAAAAAAGAAACCAAAAACAAACAAACAAAACCAAAAAAAAGACAAAAAACTGAGACACAGAGAAGTATGAAATCGCTTGCCCAAGCACAGAGCTGGTGAGCAAGAGGCAAAACGGGCTTCAAACCTAAGCCTCTGCCCTCCAGTCTGGGTTGAATATGACATGCCCCAACACCACGCACAAAGCCCTGTGAAGCCCTGAGGACTCAGCCGTCGTCACCCACTTTCTTCCCCTTTCCCTTTGTTCCTCGGTGATGCCCTCAACTGCGCCAGCCTCCTCCTTCTCGTCATTCAGGGTCTTCACACGTGGGCATCTCTCCCGGGTCCCCAAAGCTAAGCAGATCCTTGTGCATCTTCAAGGCACCGATTCCTGCTTGTAACTATGGACTTACCTGTGTCTGTACCATGGGAGGGGCCCTTTCAGCTTTGCCAACCCTAGGGCCCAGCACCCAGCTCAGTGCCTGGCATGTAGGATGTGCTTGGCAAATCTTTATCAACTAGAAAACGGAGCATGAGTGAGCACAAAATTCCTGGGCTCTGGTTCAAGGGTCATCCTTTACTACCAGTGTGACTTTGTGCAAGTCACTACCTCTCAGAGCCTCTGGGCTGGCATCTGAACTTCCTGGCAGCAATCAGAACTATGTTAATAAAGCACTTTGGAGCTTTCAAAGACCTCTCCCCAAAATCCCATTCGATCCCAAAATGTCCCTGTGAGGGAAGCAGGGTCCTCATCACACATATTCACTAGAAAAGGGAAAGGAGGGTCGGATGGGGTTGGGGAATTAATGATTTGTCAGCAGTCAATCAGCCGCTGACCCTGAAGCCCGCCCTTGACTCTAAGCACAGCCTACAACCAGAGTTAGATGGCAAACGACTAACCCAGGGTGTGGCAAAGCTGTAAGAAACTGCCCGGCGCTCTGTACATTGGGTGACAATTGGTGCCGCTGACTCACTCATCCGCCTGCCAACGTTTCCAGTTTTCCCGTTTGCTTAAGACGCTCAAGTGAAGAGTGGAGATGGTCCAGCACATTTAACTCCATTATCATGGTAACCACATCCATCACAAGCACACACAGCTTGGGGATAACCAAAAGAGCCACAGCCACTCGTTCCTGCCTCTGCCCAGGGGAGCAGAAGCCGGGACACAGAATTCACTTCCTTAGCCACTGTTCAGTGGTCAAACTATGAAAGCGGATGAGGCACTGTCGACAGTGGCTGCCACCCCTGGCAACCCTGAGCCCTCGGGTTACCCAGGAGGTCGGTGGCCTTTTATCAACACCCGTCTGTACCACTGCCCCACTCCAGCCTCTCAGCCAGGGGCAGTTCAGGTTATTCTGAGTACAGAGATGTTTCCTTATACACGCAGACGCTACATTTAATCTCTTCAAAGGATGTCAGCCTACTCTATGTAGTTGTCAAGGTCACTTCTGTGGATCAGGAGCTCACATGCTCCTGATTATGTTGGGGGGGGGGGACACCTCTAATATCATGTTATTCTTACAATATTAAAGGTTTATAGCCTTCCATAACATCCTTCCAAGCAGAAATGGGAAGAAAATTTCCTCCAAGTACAAAATCATTCCTTGAACACCGGTTCCATAGCTGGGATTATCTGCCTGCTTCTTCAAGGTGAAACTGAAAACAGTACAACTATTTCTTTTATTAAAAGTAGCTCTAAAGATGTGGCTTTCCAGGGGACTAGAAGTCTCCAAGATGTTATAAAGCTGATTTAAAGACAAAAACAGGTGAACTTTATGTTGAAATTTTTTTAACGTAAACCAAATGCATAGTTTAAAAAATAGGAATCTTAACAAGTGAAACTTGCCATTAGGAAGAAATTCCATTTTATTATAGTTATTCATTTTCAACATATAAATGAAAATTGCAGAAATTTTGAGATTATGTCTAATATTCAGACATAATTTCTAAGCTATTCTAGCACAGAGCTTAAAAGGAAAGGACCATCTTATATCTTGTTTTATGAATGGAACAAAATAGGAAGTTCTCTTGAGTAGAGATTTTTCAGAAAATTGAAGTACAAGGTCATCAAATTAATGTATGATTTAAACTGGAAAACGTAAGTTATTCCTGGGGTAATAATATTTACCTTCTGGACACTGGCAGGTGAATCCACTGAGATCAGAAATGCAGGTTGCTCCATTCCTGCATGGGTCTAGGATACAATAGTCAATCTTGGATTGGCAAAGCTCTCCAGTATAACCTGAACAAAACAAGACAGACATTTATAAAATATTTTGTCTCAAAACTCTGATGAACCACCCCATGAATTGATGCAGTCAACTGGTACCCATCCAACCAAGGCAGCAGCATTAAGCTAGTCTCCCAGGCAATCCTTGATCTAATTTGGTTTTACAACAAGAAACAATCAGAGCCGTTTAGAATCATAGTTCAAAAGTCATTTGCTTTGCAAAAATCTTTATTGCAGGACTTCCCTAGTGGCGCAGTGATTAAGAATCCACCTGCCAATGCAGGGAACACGGGTTCAAGCCCTGGTCCAGGAAGATCCCACATGCCATGGAGCAACTAAGCCTGTGCACCACAACTACTGAGCCTGTGCCCTAGAGCCCGCGAGCCACAACTACGGAAGCCTGTACGCCTAGAGCCCATGCTCTGCAACAAGAGAAGCCACTGCAATGAGAAGCCCATGCACCGCAACGAAGAGTAGTCCCCGCTCGCCACAACTAGAGAAAGCCCACACAGCAACGAAGACCCAACGCAGCCAAAAAAAAAAAATCTTTATGCAAAGAGATACTTTTTTCAACGTTAGCTCCGAATTTTATTTTAAAATATTAGTCAGAACCTTCAGAAACAGCTTGAAGACCACTGTCTTTTCCTTCTGACCTAAGGAAAAACAGGCTCTATAATATAATGTCTTGCTTGACCACTGAGATGACAGCCACTTTCCCAAGGTCATCCCAGTAGCTATTAAAAAAAAAAAACACTAGGAAAATTGCCAGGTAGGTATTAAAATTTTTTAACTTTTTATATTTTACAGCTAGAAGACCCTCGGTGTTCAATTCACACCCTATCCCTTCATTTTAAAGACAAAAAGGTTGAGACACATATAATATTAAGCACATGTCTGTGTGCATCTTAATTCTAATTTTTTTTTTTTTTTCTTTTTGTGGGCCTCTCACTGTTGTGGCCTCTCCCATTGTAGAGCACAGGCTCCGGACGCGCAGGCTCAGCGGCCATGGCTCACGGGCCCAGCCGCTCCCCAGCATGTGGGATCTTCCTGGACTGGTGCACAAACCCGTGTCCCCTGCATCGGCAGGCGGACTCTCAACCACTGCACCACCAGGGAAGCCCCCTTAATTCTAATTTGAAGCACAAACCCAACCCAGTAAATTTTCTCAGTGAAGCAAGCCTCCAGTGGTGATTTTTTTGGGTAATAACATAACCACATATGTGTGATGAGAAAATAAGGACTTGTATCTATTGGAATACCCATGCAGCTGAGAAGTCTCAAATAAATTCCCAATACTTTAACCTTGAAAACAAAGCCCCCCAAAAGGCAAGTTTAAAAAATAACATGCAATTATGTTTTTTAGTTTAAAGTGGAAAATGATTATGAAAGAAAATTTGGAAAATACAAGATTTAAAATAGAAAGAGAAAAAAGTTACCCTTAGTTATGTTATTTGAGTGACAGAATTATTAATACTTTGGAGATAATTCCTATCAGAAATGTTTATGCACAGATATTTCCTGCAAAATTATAATCATACTCTTAACATTTTGTGCTTTCCAGGATGTACATAAAGTACATTAAAAACTTGTCTTTCTGAATTATTCATTTTGAAAGACTGTCATTAGCACATGTATTTGCAAAAATAAATCAATGTTAGGAGAAAGATGATTGGCCTGAGCTTCAATGGCCTGCCAAACTAGTCTAAATTACAGACTGTGATCATGGAGGTCATTGTTTGCAATCCTACTCTTCCTTACAGGCTTTAAGACAGTCTAGGGGACTGTAGCTAATTCACGGGTACGAAAAGAGTAAGATAGTCATGTAAACTAAAAATCCAAACACCAGAACAAAAATCTACTCCAAAATTCAGAACAGAATATCTTAATATAACAATTTTATGTTAACATATTTTCAAATAGAATGTCTAAATTCAGAATAATTCACATTTTGTCCATTTAATTTCATCTAGTCTCATACTTCCATATCATCCCTGTGGGTATCTTAAAGAAAACGCCTTGTCACCTATAAAGACTTCATTATGCATCCCTAACTAAAAGAGATTTATTTTGAAAAGATCACTTTTAATGGCCTCCTTAATGAATGTCTGGTCCCATTTACAAATTCAGTTAAACACTCTATATTTATTAATATCAACAATTTCTTTTTAAGAACCACATTGTCTGATAATACACAAATCTTCCCAGGCTAATAGATCTAAATTGTTTTTCTGTTGTTGTTGTTTGGTTTTTTTTGGCTGCTCTCTGCGGATTGCAGGATCTTCATTTCCTGACCAGGGATTGGATCCAGGCCACCTGCAGTGGAAGTGCAAAGTCCTAACCACTAGACAGCCAGGGAATTCCCTAACAGATCTAATATTAAATTAAAACTATAAGCAAGGTGAATCTTCAGTGCTGTTAAATTCTCCAATATCGTACTCAAGTTTAGTAAGATTTCAATCCAAGAGGATAATCCATGTTTGTGATGTGTGGATGTTAGGGACTGTCATAATGGTTAGGGGGTCACACCGGCATTCCATGGTGGAGATGTTGAAGCCCTGCACAGCCTAAAATGGTCCAGAATAACACAGTTTTCTCACTCAAATGCCAGTAGTCCCCTCCAATGAAGAACACTGCTCAAGGATCAGTCACTATACCATTGCTTTCTGTTCCCAAGCTTTAAAAGCATTATATATTTGGGGTTTTTTTGTGTGACTTTTTTTTTTTTAACACCTTTAATGGAGTATAATTGCTTTACATTGTTGTGTTAGTTTCTGGTGTATAACAACGTGAAGCAGCTATACGTATACATATATCCCCATATCCCCGCCCTCTTGCGTTTCCCTCCCACCCTCCCTATCCTACCCCTCTAGGTGGTCACAAAGCACCAAGCTGATCTCCCTGTGCTATGTGGCTGCTCCCCACTATCTATTTTACATTTGGTAGTGTATATATGTCAATTCTACTCTCTCACTTCGTCCCAGCTTACCTTTCCCAATTCCTTTGTCCTCAAGTCCATTCTCTATGTCTGCATCTTTATTCCTGTCCTGCCCTTAGATTCATCAGAACCATTTTTTTTAGATTCCATATATATGTGTTAGCATATGGTAATTGTTTTTCTCTTTCTGACTTACTTCACTCTGTATGACAGACTCTAGGCCCATCAACCTCACTACAAATAACTCAATTTCATTTCTTTTCATGGCTGAGCAATATTCCATTGTATATATGTGCCACATCTTCTTTATCCATTCATCTGTCGATGGACACTTAAGTTGCTTCCATATCCTGGCTATTGTAAATAAAGCTGCAATGAACACTGTGGTACATGACTCTTTTTGAATTATGGTTTTCTCAGGGTATATGCCCAGTAGTGGGATCGCTGGGTCCTATGGTAGTTCTATTTTTAGTTTTTTAAGGAGCCTCCATGCTGTTCTCCATAGTGGCTGTATCAATTTACATTGCCACCAACAGTGCAGGAGGGTTCCATTTTCTCCACATCCTCTCCAGCATTTATTGTCTGTAGATTTTTTGGTGATGGCCACTCTGACTTGTGTGAGGTGATACCTCACTATACTTTTGATTTGCATTTCTCTAATGATTAGTGATATTAAGCATCTTTTCATGTGTTTGCTGGCAATCTGTATATCTTCTTTGGAGAAATGCCTATTTAAGTCTTCTGCCCATTTCTGGATTGGGTTGTTTTTGTTTTTTTGATATTGAGCTGCATGAGCTGCTTGTATATTTTGGAGATTAATCCTTTGTCAGTTGCTTAATTTGCAAATATTTTCTCCCATTCTGAGGGTTGTCTTTTAGTCTTGTTTATGGTTTCCTTTGCTGTGCAAAAGCTTTTAAGTTTCATTAGGTCCCATTTGTTTATTTTTGTTTTTATTTCCATTTCTCTAGGAGGTGGGTCCAAAAGGATCTTGCTGTGATTTATGTCATAGAGTGTTCTGCCTGTGTTTTCCTCTATGAGTTTTATAGTGTCTGGTCTTACCTTTAGGTCTTTAATCCATTTTAGTTTATTCTTGTGCATGGTGTTAGAGAGTGTTCTAATTTCATTCTTTTACGTGTAGCTGTCCACTTTTCCCAGCACCACTTATTGAAGAGACTGTCTTTTCTCCATTGTATATTCTTGCCTCCTTTATCCAAGATAAGGTGACCATATGTGCATGGGTTTATCCCTGGGCTTTCTATCCTGTTCCATTGATCTATATTTCTGTTTTTGTCCCAGTACCATACTGTCTTGATTACTGTAGCTTTGTAATATAGTCTGAAGTCAGGGAGCCTGATTCCTCCAGCTCCGTTATTCTTTCTCAAGATTGTAAAAGCATTATATTAAAGATCTTTAAAATATGGAAAACATGGAACTATAAAGAAAAATGCCCTCTGTAATTAGCTGGACTGCAAAGTATACCCATATTGCCATGTCTATGAGTTCAGTATAACTGGAGATGAGAAACAACAAGTGGAGGAGTGTGGGAGGGATGAGAGACAGGCAGAGAGGCGGGGCTGGGGTTATGGGATGTTGGGGATTACCCAGCATCCTTAGCTGCAGGTGGCCAGTTGGTCAGCTGTGGGCAATAACCAGCCTATGGATCTGCTGAGCCACAGTTCAGGACCTGATGCTTGTCCACATGGGGCCAGGTATTACTACCGGCCTCAAGCAAGTGGCTAGTTGGAAGTTCCCAGAGTACCACCACTGACTGCATTGCTCTCACTGACCAACTGAGGCCAGCTCTTAGAGAGAAGAGATAGAGGGCAAGGAACCATGAGCACCCAGCATCTGACTCAAAGGGCTCTTAAACACCAGTGAGTCATTTCTTAGACCCTCAGAGAGCAGAGACTTACCTGCAGTTGTCAGACAAATCATTGACATTGAGCTATATGTGATACTCTGAGCTGGATACCTAAGCCTTGTAGATCTCCCTTCCTGTGTCTTTTGTTTTTTAATTTGATGTCATAACCACAGAGTCAAAGCTAAATGAGGGATTGGTAGGACTTTAAATGAACAAAGACAGTTAAAGCTTTGCCTGGGTTCTTCCTTCCACCCTGCAGAAAGCTAGTCCCTTTCTGGGGAATGAAGTAACTATGCCAATCGTAAATAACGTCTCTTTATCCTACCAAAGCAGTGACAGGCACCCAGAGAACCTGGTAGAAGATGGTCAAGCCAGACTGTGATGGTGTCAACACAGTGGGTGGGAGAGGTAGTAAGCGGCGACCATTGGTGTGTGTCAGGGAGGATTTGTTCCAGCACACACACGAATGTATGTATTTCAGGCATTTCAGGCCTTGAAGATCTACATTGTAAGTTCCCAAGGGGAAGGCTGACAAAACACAGAGAAAGGCCTGCATAGACACAGAAGGATGCAGAAGAGATGTGACTGTCATTTACACTTCCCTAAAAATGCACAGCAGTGACAAGCTTCCTTCATTTTGGTTCCCAAATGACAGAAGTCTATACCTAACTATGGAGGCCAATATCAGTAAACATCTCCATTCCTGTCCTTCCAGCTAGCAATATGGTGCCTCCTCATAACCAAACCATAAGCACTCACGGACCGCCTTCCAAATTATCATCGCAACCATATGACGCCATTCATATTGTCTAGTTCCAGTCATCGCTGCCTCCTACCAGGACTCAAACAATGGTCCCCCAACCCATCTCTTGATGAGTACACTTGATTTCTTAAAATCAATTCTACATGGGAGCAGCCAGACAGATCTTTTAAAGATATAATTTATATCCTATTATTTTTATATTTAAAACCCTCCAGTGGTTTCCCCAAAAGCTTGGAATAAGACCCAAACACTTCACCCCATGGCTAAAAAGCACACCATGACCTGGCCCCTGCCTCCTCATCTTCACTCTCCCCATTGACCACAATGCTGCAGCCTCCTGGGGCCCTGTTCTGTTCCCAAACATGCCTAGCTCCTTTTCAGTCTTTAGCACTGTTTTCATGCTGTGGTCTCAGGACCACACAAGGACATGAGAGGGACGCTGGATACAACACAAGCAGTTATGATGCTGCCCTAGAAAGAGATGCATGGTGCAAATTTTAAACTGTCGTGTAATACAGAAATCACTAAGAAGGAAGTTAGCAACTAACTTTAGGAGGGGAGGGGGATAAGATGGAGATGCAGCAGAATTTCACCTGGAAAATCAGGAGATAAAGACGAGAGCAGTTAGAGGATTTGGTTGAAGATGGCGAAGTAGAAGGACGTGCGCTCACCCCCTCTTGTGAGAGCACCGGGATGACAATTAACTTCTAAACAATCATCAACAGGAAGACACTGGAACTCACCAAAAATGATACCCCACATCCAAAGAGAGAAGACGCAATGAGATGGTAGGAGGGGCGCAATCACAATAAAATCAAATCCCATAATTGTTGGGTGGGTGACTCACAAACTGAAGAACAATTATACCACAGAAAGCCACTCATTGGTGTGAAGGTTCTGAGCCCCACATCAGGCTTCCCAACCTGGGGGTCTGGCAATGGGAGGAGGAATTCCTAGAAAATCAGACTTTGAAGGCTAGCGGGATCTGACTGCAGGACATCAACAGGACTGGGGGAAACAGAGACTCCGCTCTTGGAGGGCACACACAAAGTAGTGTGCGCATCAGGACACAGTGGGTAGGAGCAGTGACCCCATAGGAGACTGAACCAGACCCACCTGCTAGTGTTGGAGGGTCTCCTGCACTGGTCGGGGGGTGGCTGTGGCTCACTGTGGGGACAAGGACACTGGCAGCAGAAGTTCTGGAAAGTACTACTTGGTATGGTCCCTCCCAGAGTCAACCATTAGCCCCACCAAAGAGCCTGTAGCCTCCAGTGCTGGGTCACCTCAGGCCAAACAACCAACAGGGAGGCAACTCAGCCCCACCCATCAGCACACAAGTGGATTACAGTTTTACTGAGCTCTGCCCACCAGAACAATACCCAGCTCTACCCACCACCAGTCCCTCCCATCAGAAAGCTTGCTCAAGCTTCTGAGATAGCCTCATCCACCAGAGGGCAGACAGCAGAGGCAAGAAAAACAACAATCCTGCAGTTTGTGGAACGAAAACCACATTCACAGAAAGATAGACAAAATGAAAAGGCAGGGGACTATGTACCAGATGAAGGAACAAGATAAAACCCCAGAAAAACAACTAAATGAAGTGGAGATAGGCAACCTTCCAGAAAAAGAATTCAGAACAATGATAGTAAAGATGATCCAAGACCTCAGAAAAACAATGGGGGCAAGATCGAGAAGATGCAAGAAATGTTTAACAAACACCTAGAAGAATTAAAGAACACCTAGAAGAATTAAAGAAAAAACAAACAGAGATGAACAATACAATAACTGAAATGGAAACTGCACTAGAAGGAATCAATAGCAGAAAAACTGAGGCAGAAGAACGGATAAGTGACCTGGAAGACAGAATGCTGGAACTCACTGCTGCGGAACAGAATAAAGAAAAAAGAATGAAAAGAAATGAAGACAGGGCTTCCCTGGTGGCGCAGTGGTTGAGAGTCCACCTGCCGATACAGGGGACATGGGTTCATGCCCCGGTCTGGGAATATCCCACATGCTGCAGAGTGGCTGGGCCCGTGAGCCATGACTGCTGAGCCTGTGCGTCCGGAGCCTGTGCTCCACAATGGGAGAGGCCACAACAGTGAGAGACCCACGAATCGCAAAAAAAAAAAAAAAAAAGAAATGAAGACAGACTAAAAGACCTCTGGGACAATACTAAACACACCAACATTCGCCTTATAGGGGTCCCAGAATGAGAAGAGAGAGAGAAAGGACCCAAGAATATATTTGAAGAGATTATAGTCGAAAACTTCCGTAACATAGGAAAGGAAATAGCCACCCAAGTCCAGTAACAACAGAGAGTCCCCGGCAAGATAAATCCAAGGAGAAACATGCCGAGACACATAGTAATCAAACTGACAAAAATTGAAGACAAAGTATTAAAAACAACAAGGGAAAAATGACAAATAACATACAACGGAACTCCCATAAGGTTAACAGCTGATTTCTCAGCAAAAACTCTACAAGCCAGAAGGGAGTGGCACGATATATTTAAAGTGATGAAAGGGAAGAACCTACAACCAAGATTACTCTACCCAGCAAGGATCTCATTCAGATTTGATGAAGAAATCAAAAGCTTTACAGACAAGCAAAAGCTAAGACAATTCAGCACCACCAAACCAGCTCTACAACAAATGCTAAAGGAACTTCTCTAAGTGGGAAACACAAGAGAAAAAAAGGACCTACAAAAACAAACCCATAACAATTAAGAAAATGGTAAGAGCAACATACATATTGATAATTACCTTAAATGTGAATGGATTATGCTCTAACCAAAAGACACAGCCTCACTGAAAGGATACAAATTAAGACCCATATATATGCTGTCTACAAGAGACCCACTTCAGACCTAGGGACACATACAGACTGAAAGTGAGGGGACGGAAAAGGATATTCCATGCAAATGGAAATCAAAAGAAAGCTGGAAGAGCAATACTCACATCAGATAAAATTGACTTTAAAGTAAAGAATGTTACAAGAGACAAGGAAGGACACTACATAATGATCAAGGGATCAATCCAAGAAGAAGATATAACAATTATAAATATATATGCACCCAACATAGGAGCACCTCAATACTTAAGGCAAATGCTAGCAGCTATAAAAGAGGAAATCAACAGTAACACAATAATAGTGGGGGACTTTAACACCTCACTTACACCAATGGACAGATCATCCAGACAGAAAATTAATAAGGAAACACAAGCTTTAATAACATAAGAGACCAGGTAGATTTAATTGATATTTATAGGACATTCCATCCAAAAACAGCAGATTACACTTTCTTCTCAAGTGCACATGGAACATTCTCCAGGATATATCATATCTTGGGTCACAAATCAAGCCTCGGCAAATTTAAGAAAATTGAAATCATATCAAGCATCTTTTCCAACCACAACACTATGAGATTAGAGATAAAAGGGAAAAAAACGTTAGAAACACAAGCACATGGAGGTTAAACAATACGTTACTAAATAACCAAGAGATCACTGGAGAAATCGAAGAGCAAACCAAAAAATGCCTAGAGACAAATGACAACGAAAACATGATGATCCAAAACCTATGGGATGCAGCAAAAGCAGTTCTAAGAGGGAAGTTTATACCAATACAAGCCTACCTCAAGAAACAAGAAAAATCTCAAATAAACAATCTAACCTTACACCTAAAGGAACTAGAGAAAGAAGAACAAACAAAGCCCAAAGTTAGCAGAAGGAAAGAAATCATAAAGATCAGAGCAAAAATAAATGAAATAGAAACAAAGAAAACAATAGCCAAGATCAATAAAACTAAAAGCTGGTTCTTTGAGAAGATAAACAAAATTGATAAACCTTTAGCCAGTCATAAAGAAAAAGAGGGGGAGGACTCAATAAAATTAGAAATGAAAAAGGAGAAGTTACAACAGACACCACAGAAATACAAAGCATCATGAGAGACTACTACAAGCAGCTCTATGCCAATAAAATGGACAACCTGGAAGAAATGGACAAATTCTTCCAAAGGTACAGCCTTCCAAGACTGAACCAAGAAGAAATAGAAAATATGAACAGACCAATCACAAGTAATGAAATTGAAACTGTGATTAAAAATCTTCCAACAAAGAAAAGTCCAGGACCAGATGGCTTCACAGGTGAATTCTATCAAACGTTTAGAGAAGAGCTAACACCCATCCGTCTCAAACTCTTCCAAAAAATTGTAGTGGAAGGAACATTCCCAAACACATTCTACAAGGCCACCATCATCCTGATACCAAAACCAGTCAAAGGTATCACGAAAAAAGAAAACTGCAGACCAATATCACTGACGAATATAGATGCAAAAATTCTCAGCAAACTACAAACAAACAGAATCCAGCAACACATTAAAAGGATCCTACACCATGATCAAGTGGGATTTATCCCAGGGACACAAGGATTCTTCAATATACGCAAATCAATCAATGTGATATACCATATTAAAAACTGAAGAAGAAAAACTATATGATCTCAATAGATGCAGAAAAAGCTTTTGACAAAATTCAACACCGATTTATGATTAAACACTCTCGGAAAGTGGGCATAGAGGGAACCTACCTCAACATAATAAAGGCCATATACGACAAACCCACGGCAAACATCATTCTCAATGGTGAAGAACTGAAAGCATTTCCTCTAAGATCAGGAATAAGACAAGGATGTCCACTCTCGCCACTATTATTCAACATAGTTTTGGAAGTCCTAGCCACAGCAATCAGAGAAGAAAAATAAAGGAATACAAATTGGAAAAGAAAAAGTAAAATTGTCACTGTTTGCAGATGATATGAAACTATACATAGAGAATCCTAAAGATGCCACCAGAAAACTACTAGAGCTAATCAATGAATTTGGTAAAGTTGCAGGATACAAAATTAATGCAAAGAAATCTCTTGCATTCCTATACACCAACAATGAAAAATCAGAAAGAGAAATAAGGAAACATTCTCATTCACCACTGCAACAAAAAGAATAAAATATCTATGAATAAACCTACCTAAGGAGGTAAAAGACCTGAACTCAGAAAACTATAAGACACTGATGAAAGAAATCAAAGATGACACAAACAGATAGAGAGATATACCATGTTCTTGTATTGGAAGAATCAATATTGTGAAAATGACTATACTACCTAAAGCAATTTACAGTTTCAATGCAATCCCTATCAAATTACCAATGGCCTTTTTTACAGAACTAGAACAAGAAATCTTAAAGTTTGTATGGAGACACAAAAGATCCCAAATAGCCAACGCAATCTTGAGGGAAAAAAAGGAGTTGGAGGAATCAGACAGTAATCAAGACAATATGGTACTGGCACAAAAACAGAAATATAGATGAATGGAACAGGATAGAAAGCCCAGAGATAAGCCCACGCACCTATGGTCAATTAATCTATGACAAAGGAGGCAAGGATATACAATGGAGAACAGACAGTCTCTTCAATAAGTGGTGCTGGGAAAACTGGACAGTTACATGTAAAAGAATGAAATTAGAACACTCCCTAACTCCATACACAAAAATGAACTCAAGATGTATTAAAGACCTAAATTTAAGACCAGACACTATAAAACTCTTAGAGGAAAACATAGGAAGAACACTCTTTGACATAAATCACAAGATCTTTTTTGACCCACCTCCTAGAGTAATGAAAATAAAAACAAAAGTAAACAAATGGGACCTAATGAAACTTCAAAGTTTTTGCACAGCAAAGAAACTATAAACAAGATGAGAAGACAACGCTCAGAATGGGAGAAAATATCTGCAAACGAATCAACAAAGGATTACTCTCCAAAATATATAAACAGATCATGCAGCTCAATATTAAAAAAAACAAACAACCCAATCAAAAAATGGGCAGAAGACCTAAATAGACATTTCTCCAAGAAGACAAACAGATGGCCAAGAAGCACATGAAAAGCTGCTCAACATCACTTATTATTAGAGAAATGCAAATCAAAACTACAATGAGGTATCACCTCACACCAGTTAGAATGGGCATCATCAGAAAATCTACAAATAATAAATGCTAGGGAGGGTGTGGAGAAAAGGGAACCCTCTTGCACTGTTGGTGGGAATGTAAATTGATACAGCCACTATGGAGAACAGTATGGAGGTTCCTTAAAAAACTAAAAATAGAATTACCACATGACCCAGCAATCCCACTACTGGGCAAATACCCAGAGAAAAACATAAGTCAAAAAGACACATGCACCCCAATGTTTATTGCAGCACTATTTACAATAGCCAGGTCATGGAAGCAACCTAAATGCCCATCAACAGATGAATGGATAAAGAAGATGTGGTACATATATATAATGGAATATTACTCAGCCATAAAAAGGAATGAAATTTGGGTCATTTGTAGAGTCACGGGTGGACTTAGAGACTGTCATACAGAGTGAAGTAAGTCAGAATGAGAAAAACAAATATCGTATATTAACGCATATATGTGGCATCTAGAAAAACAGTACAGATGAACCGGTTTGCAAGGCAGAAATAGAGACAGACACAGACATAGAGAACAAAAGTATGGACACCGAGGGGGGAAAGTGGTGTGGGGGTGGGGTGGTGGGATGAATTGGGAGACTGGGACTGACATATATACACTAATATGTATAAAATAGATAAGTAATAAGAAACTGCTATGTAAATAAAATAAAAATTTTTTAAAAAGCAGTTAAAACTGAATTACATAAAGGAGAGGAGGACCTAACAGAATAGCATTAAAGTCACCCCTAGAACCAATTAGGGAGATGAACAAATGTCTTAGGGGAGCTAAAGAAATGTAAAATCCAGCTAAGCAGAGAAGGAGTTAGCTACAATCTTAGTGGGGTTACAAACAAAATTGGAACAATTAGGTCAAGATGTCTCTTGAACCCAAGGACTGTGCATTGTGAAATCAGCCCCATTTGGAGAGTCCAGACCAGAGCTGACCGTAGATGGAGACAGTAAGGAAAAGGATGGCCCCTGTGTGTTCATCACTGGTATGAGAATTGCCCTGGATGCCCAGGTCTTGTAAGACAGCCGAAAATCTCTCTCCCAGAAACAACCGTGGTCCTCTGAGCACCAGGTCTAATTCATTTGGGTCAAGAACTGCAATTAGCTAGAGATAATAAAGCTCTGTCCTTAGTGGGATGAGTCTTGTAACCCAGAAAGAGATGGAGCCAAATAAGGAGATGATGCTACAATGACAGAGATCTGAGCCCTGGGATTGTCACTTGGCATCTGGGTTAGGCTGATCTGAGCGTGTTTATGTGCAAAGAAGGTGTCACGATGGAGAAAGTGTGGTGCATGAGAGCAATTATCAGACTTAGGGTTCCAATTAAAACGTTCGGTTGAGAAATTGATTTTTTTTTTATGAATTTTAAGTTGAAAGACAGGGCTAAGGCAACACACATTGAGATGTTTGACAGGGCTTGAGAATCACTATAATTTCTTAGTTTAATTCTTAAAAGGAAACAAACACAAAAGGTAATTTCAGATAGCCCTCCCTGTGTGTAATAGCCACTCTAGGATATCAAAATGTACTTACACTACTGCACTGTACACTTAAAAATGGTTACAATGGTAAGTTTTATGTTATGTTTATTTTACCACAATTTAGAAACAGTTAAAATTGTAAATTTTATGCATTGTATATTTTACCACAATTTAAAAATATATTAAGGGCTTCCCTGGTGGCGCAGTGGTTGAGAGTCCGCCTGCCGATGCAGGGGACACGGGTTCGTGCCCCGGTCTGGGAAGATCCCACATGCCGTGGAGCGGCTGGGCCCGTGAGCCATGGCCGCTGAGCCTGCGCGTCCGGAGCCTGTGCTCCGCAACGGGAGAGGCCACAGCAGTGAGAGGCCCGCGTACCGCAAGAAAAAAAATATATATATATATATTAAAACTTCTGGAAGAACTCTAATAATAGAAAAAAGCCTCAGCCCTAGTGGCCCACCATCACTTTGCATTGGCTGTTCCCTCTGACCCTGCACCCTTCCGTGGCCACCCCGTCCCATTAGTCAGGTCTCCACTCAGAAACCACCTGCTCAGACCTTGTGCCTCTTTCCCTCCCTTATTCTTCATCTTAGCACTTACCTCGACTCAACAACACACACATCTACTGGTTACCTCCCCACCTAGAAGGTGATCCCATGGGATCAAGGCTTCGCTCCCTGGAGCCTCCTGTGGTCCCCCCAGGGTTCCTGCATGCTCCCTTACAACATATTTATTATTACCTGAAATGATATTCTTTCTTGGTTCCCTTTGGAGACCATAAACTCCCTGAGAATCAGGACTTTGCCTTGTTAATTGCTGAATCCTTAGCACTTAAACATTTCCTGGCACAAATGAACTAACTTGCTTGAAGTTTTTCCCCTAACATCAATTATATCTTTCAAGTTAGATTTAGCTCCTCTCTAAGCAATAATACCCAGAACAGCATGGGCGAATGTGCTAGTTACTCTTCTTCTTAATGCCCGTTAAAGCAAATGCATAGCTATTAAAATAAAAAATTTTATCTCAAAAATGTGCTATCGAAAATCACCCTGTGCTCTGCAGTGGCCTGAATTCCAATCTGGGAAAACACAATGGAGCAGCTGCCCTGCTGAAGGGCCCCTCCTTCCCCTGCTCCCTCAGCCAGACTGCCATGGGTGGAAGGAACTAGGCTGACCCTCTTCTGAATTTCAGTCTTGCTTCTCCAACTAGCGTTCAGCACCTTTGACAGTTCCCTGAACAGGCATCAACAGATCTGAAACAGAACTCCTTTCTCCTGACAAAGCCCCTATCCAAGTTTAATTCCTTAGGTCAGTGGTGCTGCACCAGCTGACTCTCTCCCCAGGTAACATTTGACAACGTCTGGAGACATTGTTTATTGTCACACCCTGGGGATGCTTCTGGCATTTAGTGCATAGAAGTCAGGGATGCTGCTAAACATCCTACAATACACAAGACAGTTCCCTACAGCAAAGAGTTATCCAGCCCAAAATATTCCTAATGTCAGAGTTGAGAAACCCCAGTTTAGGTCAATGAGACCTTGGTCCTTCAGACTAAAAACCCTTGCTTTTATCCCAATGCCTCTTATTTTTTTTTTTTTGCGGTATGCGGGCCTCTCACTGTTGTGGCCTCTCCCGTTGCAGAGCACAGGCTCCGGACGCGCAGGCCCAGTGGCCATGGCTCACGGGCCCAGCCGCTCTGCGGCATGTGGGATCTTCCTGGACCGGGGCACGAACTCGTGTCTCCTGTGTCGGCAGGCGGACTCTCAACCACTGCGCCACCAGGGAAGCCCCCAATGCCTCTTATCTGCCCTTAAACAGATGCTGATCCTTTATAAAACAGGGAAACAACACCTTCAGAACATTTTGAAAAATCAGAATCCTCAGAAATATTTATAACTCCTAGCAAGTTAAAGACCATTTTAAAATAAATTATTTGACTCTAAAAACTTTAAGGTACTGAAGAATTTATAATTGTGATATTCAATTCATTAGTAAAATAATTGCTTCAAAAACAGATGTTATGGGACTTGCTGATCTCTTAGGGAATCACAGAGGTTTTATTGTCTCGCTGGAGAACATTCTCGTATAACAGAAAAGATATAAGTAAAATTGTGCCTCGGGATACATATGTCTTTCAAAGACATATGGGACAATTGAGAAAGCTCTAGACTGAGACTTAGTGCTTTTAAAGCAGTCTGACCATGAGAAATGGTGTCAGATGAAATAAAGTGCATGTGCTAGTGAGTGAAGCCTGCCAGATGGAGAAGATAACTTGACACCTTTAAGGAAATGCATTGAACCAAATCATTCATTCAATGGGTACATTACCGGATCATCTTTGGTCTAATGTAGCCTGGGAGTATTTAATTTTACACTATTTTGTATTTAAGTATAAAATATGATTAAAATTTATCAGTGTATATAAAGAGAAAAAATAGCTATGGTTTCCTGTGAATATCAGAATGGTTTGGAGAAAACCACATCCTAGTGGTGTCTCTTGATTGATACCAATATAACAAAAAAACTATATCCCTCAGCACCCCCAAATCACTATTGTACTGGCTGTACTCTTCAAATGAAGGTAAACCTTCCAGAGTTCAATGGCAAATTACGTGAAGCGTAAACAAAGTTGGCTAAATGAGTCAAGGCAATCGATCGGTTGTTTTTCTAAACATTCTCTGAAACAATTGTTTTTGTGTATGATCTTTACTTTATGATTTCTCTCCTGAAACAAAAAGTCAATTTAACTCTGTGAGGTAGAATCTAATTGTTTCTTTGCAGAGCTGTCCTGAAAGCTTCCAAGGTGGGAATTGTGGTGAGAGCTATTTTTAATATTCCTGGTCTTTTATTAGCCTGGCCTGTGCAGGGAGGAGAAGCGCTGGATTTGTACTGAAAGCCTGATGCCACTGACAGAGCCCACCAGCCTCGGCCCTCACCCTGGGGGAATCAGAGCAGACGGCGGGGGCCTCAGCTGATGCTGTAGAGATGAAGTGCCTAATATTAGCACACTGAAGCAAGCAATAAATAACCAGAATCTGTGCTCCATCAAGACATTCAATCTCAGAGGAATCCAATTCCAAAGTAGGAAGGCAGAAATTATTTAACAGACAAAAAAAAAAAAAAAACTAGTACGATCTGCTGGCAGGGGAAAAACAAACACGTCTGAGCAAATGCAAACATCATTTTAAAACCAAAGGCAAAAAAAGGAAGATATAGGAGGCCCATCTGCAGAAGGCAATCAATAAAATATAATTAAAATGGGAATATGCGATAGAAAAGCAGGAAAGAAAGCTGACATTCAGCAGCATTAGAAAAATTAACCTCGAGGTTAGGAGAAAAAAAAAAAGTAACCACATCTAATAAGCACAGAGGCAAGAGGCACAGTGGAAAGGACAGTGGTTTGGAGAGTCAGAGGTCTGGGATGGTGAAGCCATGATCAGCTGAGCAACAGCGTCAATGGGTTGACTTTGACCTTCATTCCCCTCATGGGTGAAATGGGGATCATGATCACACCTGGCTCCCAAGAGCGCTGGAATGACTGAGATCAACCCCGAACAGCAGGAGCCATTTCTTTCAAGTGCACCCTTGAATCCGTAATAGCTTGCACCATGCCTGGCACGTTGTAGATGGCTCGATAGTTTGGAATGAATGAATAATTTAGGATTGTAACACTGCCAAGAATTGCGCCAATATTGTTTGATCTCTCAGTTTTTAACGGGCAGTTGAGAGCAGTGGTTCTCCAAGTGTGGTCCCCAGAGCATCACCTGGGAACTTACCATAAATGCAAATTCACCAGCATCATCCCAGACCTACAGAATCAGAGACTCTGGGGGTGGGGCCAGCAATTTGAGTTTTAAGAAGCCCTCCAGGTGACTCTGACACAAGGTCTGTGCTACAGTTTGAGAACCACTGATCTGGAAAACCAGCAGCAAACATTTTCTTTTAATATTAATATTATTCATTTAAGAGTTACACATCTCATGCAGATAACAAAGGAAAAAGATCAGAGCGTGAAAGTCAAATACTATATCACATCAAAAAGCCTTTATTGGCTGCATGTTGACACATGTTTTTTCTTTTCATGAGTGGGAGAGCCCCTAGGTTCAATTACTGTACCTGTCACTGCATAGCTTCCAGATCTACTTTCCTATTCTTTAAGAGCATGTGTTGGTGATTTCTGTCCCCAGCCCCAAGCACAGAGCCAGGGACACTGTGGGTACTCATTACAAAGTAATTAATGACTGCATAAGCACCATGCATTGCTATTTTTAAATAATCTCTTTCATTCCATTTCCCTAGAACCCAAATAAGAAGTATTAATTGAGATATTAATACAGGCCAGACTATATATGACACCTGTGTCTCCTAATCTAGCGATTACAATGTGGGAAAGATTTCAAGAAAGATCCTTTCATTAAGTATGTTCTGAGAAATTGAAATCAGAAGGGAGAAGACATTAAATTAATCAAAAACTTATACCATGGGGCAGACAAGATAAGGAATTGCCTTAAAGATATTTATCGGTTGAATTCTAAGCTTGTGTAATAACCCAGACTATAGAGGAGGTGTTCATTCATTTTCTCAGAAAGAAATTTTGGGGGAGTGAACATTCACAAATAGAGAATCTAAAAGATGTTTAGAAACAGTTCCTGCCTGCAGGGAGCTTACTCCAGATGAGGAGAGAAGACACATTTCATAGGAAACAAACACAGTGGGAGCAAAAGCCAGGAAACAGTACCGAGTCAGGCACATTTGGTGTCACGTGAGGCTGGATTGCCTGGAGTGGGCAGGGGGGGTGGGGGGAAGGCTGGGGCCAGGGCAAGCCGTGACAGCCTCAAATCCACGTGCTGAGGAGCTGGGGTCACCAGCATGGTGCCTTTGAAGGTTTCTGAACAGAGCGCAGCCATGCCGAAGGAGGGTTGTAGCATGGTCCCTTCTTGTTTGCTTTAACTCAGGGGGAGAGCTTAAGACTTTCCTCTCCTCTCCTTGGAAACAGGGGCCTCTGGTCTGGGCAGAATGAGGGCCGAAGGGGCAGGCAAAGCGGGGCGTAGGAGGATGGGCACAGCCTCTGGGAGAGACAGAGGACTGAAGCTCGGACCCTTCTCATCGGCTTCCTCTTGCTTGTGTTTAGAAGTTACAAACCAGCGCCCTTTATGCATCACCTATTCTGAGCCAGGCGTATGTACGTGTGGATGCAGATGTGCGCTTGTGTGTGTGTAAGTGTGTGTGTGTGTAAGTGTGTATGCATATATATACATGTTTGCATGTGTGTGTGTATGTTTGCACATGCATGTGTACATGTGTGCGTGTTCTCTTCAACCCCTACAAGGGCGATATCATCATTCCATTTTACAGACAAGAAAACTTGGGCTCAGGGCTTCCCTGGTGGCACAGTGGTTGAGTCTGCCTGCCAATGCAGGGGACACGGGTTCGTGCCCCGGTCCGGGAGGATCCCACATGCCGCGGAGCAGCTGGGCCCGTGAGCCATGGTTGCTGAGCCTGCGCATCCGGAGCCTGTGCTCCCCAACGGGAGAGGCCACAACAGTGAGAGGCCTGCGTACCGGAAAAAAAAAAAAAAGAAAGAAAGAAAACTTGGGCTCAGAGAAACTTAATCGGTGAGTGACTCTGCCTGGCGTTAAACCCAGGACCGCAGACCCCAAACCCCACACTCGTTCCTCCTCACATGTCTTTTCTCGCCTCTTCAGGAGGCTTGCTTGGAAAGACCGTGAGAGCCAGGCCAGCCTCGAGGCAGGGAACGTGGCAGGGAGCCGCTCAGGCCCAGCTCTCCTGGGTCTTAGGAGAAAAGGAAAGGATGTCCTAAGGGTCCCACATGGTCCAAGTTGGCTTCCCAGAGAGGGAGCCCACAGACGGGACCGAGGCCACATCTCCGGCCACAGGAAGTAGTGGAAGTGCTCCGCGCAGGGCATCTGACTCTTGGCTTCACAAAAACAACAACAATAAGAGCCGCTGACATTCACTGAGCACTCACTGTGCACCAGGGACCCTTCTAAGCGCACCGCATGCATCACTTAACCACTGCATTGTGGGGCTGCGGACTCTGTCACCCACCCCGATTTACAGAGAGAAAGCTGAGACCCAGTGACGTTAGTTTCCCCAGAGTCACACAGAGGATGAGTAGTGTGAGGAGGCTTTAACCTTGGCTCGGCTGGGCTCCAGCCCTGGGCTTCTGGAATACTGTACTGCAGTCGTAAGCAAGGCAGCGTGGATGGTGGTGAGGGTGACCGGCTTACCACAATCATTCAGGCAGCAGATGACAAGGCTTGAATGAGGGCACTGGCAGTGGAAGAGGAAGCAGCGTGCAGGGGCAGATGGGGAATCATCGTAAACAGAGCAAACCTGGAGACCGTCCAGAAATAAACAAGACGGGGGAGTCAACAGGCAGGACTGAGTTTCCAGCCTGAGAGATGAGGGCAGTGACGGCACAGCTGATAGAAACAGGAGCCAGTGGAAGAGAGCTAGGCTTGAAAGCATGTGTGGGAGGCAGAGGGACGGGAGTCTGGGGTTGAGTCTCAGGAGGGGCTGAGGGTTAGCAGAGCATCCCGCTGAGCCCAGTGAAAGTGCTGGGGCTGAGGGGACCCCGGAGGCTGAAAGAAAGGGTCTGGAAGCCATTCACTTAGAGGTGACAGCTCAGAATGAGTGATTGCTGGCCCAGACAGGGAAAGGCAGCTGAAGGGGGTAAGGACTGAGCTCTAGAGATGGAACCGGGCACAGAAGGTGGGAGGAGGGCTGGAGAGGTCCGAGGAGAACGGACACAGGGCAGTGCTGTGTAAGCCAGGCGAGCAGGGCTGCTAGAGAGAGATGAGGGCTAAGACAAAGCCCCAGAAGTCAGTGAGAAGGGCACCGCCAATGACAGTGGAGAAGCAGATTCATGATATGAAGAGAAAGACACTTTAAATAAGTGGGTGGAAAATTACTGACTGGACAAAGAGCCGTGATGAAGAAGAGGAGGGAGGGGAGGAGGGAAGGGAAGGGAAGGGAAGGCGAGCAGACAGAGCGGCAGCAAAGGACTTACAAAATCACTGCTTGTTTGAGGGACTGGTTTTTTTTTTTTTAGATTTTTTTTTTTTTTTTTTTTTTTTGGTGGTATGTGGGCCTCTCACTGTTGTGGCCTCTCCCGTTGTGGAGCACAGGCTCCGGACACGCAGGCTCAGCGGCCATGGCTCACTGGCCCAGCCGGTCCGCGGCATGTGGGATCTTACCGGACCGGGGCACGAACCCGTGTCCCCTGCATCGGCAGGCGGACTCTCAACCACTGCGCCACCAGGGAAGCCCTAGATTTTTTTTTTTTTGATGTAGACCATTTTAAAGTCTTTATTGAATTGGTTACCATATTGTTTCTGTTTTATGTCTAGGTTTTTTGGCCATGAGACACGTGGGATCCCAGCTCCCCAACCAGGGATAGAACACGAACCCCCTGCATGGGAAGGCGAAGTCCCAACCACTGGGCCGCCAGGGAAGCCCATGAGGGACTGGTTTTAACTGAGACCTCCAACCCTTGCAGACGGGAGGCTGGGAAGGAAATGGGGGACAGGGAGGGGGGGATGGCAGGGAGAGGAAGACTGAAAAGTTTGGAAGCATAAGCTCGTCCTTTGGAGAAGGACAAGCATAAGAGGGTGGGTTCCCAGCAGCGTTATTCACAGCAGCCAAAAGGCGGAAACAACCCACATTCTGTCAATGGATAAAGGATAAACAAAATGTGGTATCTCCATGCAATGGAATATTATTCGGGTATAAAAAGGAGTGAAATACTGACACATGCTCAACATGGATGAACCTTGAAAACATGATGCTGTGGGAAAGAAGCCAGTCACAGAAGACCACATATCATATTTTTCAACTTATATGAAATGTCCAGCATAGGCAAATCTATAGAGACAGAAAGTAGATCAGTGGTTACCTAGGCTGCAGTGTGTGTGTGTGTGGCAGTTTCAGAGTGCCAGCTAAAGGGGAAAGGGCTGCTGTTAGGGTGATAAACATGTTCTAAAATTGACACAACTCTGTGAATATATTTTAAAAATCACTGACTTGTACATTTCGATGGTAGGTGGATTATATCTCAATAAAACTGCTATTTTAAAAAAAGCTTTGGCATCATCCACAACTATCCACTGCCACTCACACCTCACATTCAGTCCACCAGAAGTGTCATCAGCAATCCCTTCAAATACACCCTGAATCCAAAACTCACCACTTCCAGTACCATGGTGCCCAAGCTGGCACTCTCTCTTGTCCGGAGAGTAAATGGCCTCCTGACTGGTTTCCCAATTTTCCTTCCCTATGTCTATTCTCCTTCAAAAGGAAAATCAGATGGCCCACTCCAGTTCACACCCTCCAATGGCTTCCTGTCACTCTTGGGGTAAAACCCCTGTCCTCCCCGCATGGTCTGGTCCCAGCCAAGCCTCATCACCGGTTCTCTTAGGCTCTGTGGCCTTCACACATTCCTGGCATATTCATGCCTCAGGACCTCTGCATGTGCTATTTCCTCTGCCATTCACATTGTGCACAAGCTCATTTTATTCATTTTAGTCAGGTCTCTACACAAGCATTTCCCCTTCAGATAGGCCTCACCTAATCCCCCTGTCTACAATCATACTCCCAGTTCTTTATCTCTTTCCTGTATTTTGTTTCTCTTCCTAGCATCTATCACCATGATGCGTTCCCTTGACCACACACACACACACACACACACACACCCCAAAGAACACACACATGCATATTGTTGACTCATCTCACTAACACACCACCTCTATGAACACAGGGTATTCGCTATTTCACAGTGGGGTTCTTAGCACTTAGAAAATACCTAGCACATAGTGGACACTTGACAAATGACTGTTGAATGAATGAGTGATCCTCACAACAAGCCCTTATTTTAAAGATGAAGAAACCCAAGAGAGGTGCGGAGGGCAATTCAAGGTCGCACAGTTAGTAAGTAGAAGAGACTGGATCCAAGACTGGCCACACTACAGTTCTGTTTTGTCCCCTGGACTCAGCTGGCACTCTCTCTGCATCACGGTCCATGCAGTCATAGCCCGTCAGAGATGCCCATACCTCCCGCTCTACTCATAACTAGTGGAAAATTCACAGACCATGAGAATGTTGCAGTAAACACACTTTGACCCAAAGATGGACACAGAGTGAAGAAGCCTGACTTTCCCCATGAGCTTATAGACCTTGGTCACATCCTCCACCCTCACGGAGTCATCATTACCCCCCCACACACACACTTCACGTACAGAGGCAGCTCTGAGGTTCCTTCCATTCTGAAACTGAACTAACCCACTTCTTCAAACCTGCACTCATCTGCCATTGGACTCACCCTTCGAGCTGAGTGAGACTGGGTGTAGGGACTCAGCAAATTCTACTCGGGATTCACCTCCAGGAGGAGCTGACCCATTTCCAACTCACGCTCAAAGGCACCTTGATGCTGATTTGAGCCACACCCAGTGTTTAAAAGAGTAAAGCTGGGATGGGAACACATGCTGCACTCCCCTCACCTTAGAAATGATGAGTTTTAAAAACAGGCTGAAATCAACAATTAGTTGGAACAGTGAAGTGCTCTGAAGCTGAGATGTGCTTCATATGATACATAATATTTTGGCAGTGGTGGTTCTGAACATGCATCACAGCTATTCTTTACAGAAAAAGTAATAGCTCCTTGGAGGAAAAATTACACTCTTGAAATTAGAAGGCTTTTATAAAATATATCCTGATTAAAGAAGGTAAATTCCATGTCTACTGTGAGCAAAGCACAGGGCGTGGAACTGACAGGGGATGGGGAAATAAAGAGTCATGTAACACAGCAATGCCGCCCTCAGGCCAGCCCCAATCTGATGTGGGAGGGAAAAAAAATACGTGTGCTACAGGGAGAAGCCTGGGGAGAGAAGGCAGAGAGCAGAGTTAAGGAAATCCAGTCCTCGGTATACATCTGGATGCCTCGGATAGAATTTCATCTTATTCTATTCATTCATTTATTCAACAAATCCTTATTGAGCACCTACTATGTGCCATGGCTAAGTACTGGAGACATGTGTCAACAGAATTGGAGCTTGTTTTCTCATTTCATACTCATAACCAGCCATGACGAGGGCTGTTGTCAAGTCCCTGCAAAGTCAAAGAAGCAGGCCCAGAGAGGTTGTGTAACTTGCCTAAGGAGCCCAGCTAGAAAACGGTAAGGATGGAAGCAGGATTGAGACTGCTGGCTCCAGAGGCTGTGGTCAAGTGGGACGGGTAGTGGTCTAGACGGGACCAGGTCTTCTGACTCTGGCACTTGGGGCTCAGGCAGCAAGCAGAGTCTCCAGGAAGTTCATTCTGAACCAGACAGTATGATAGCGGGGTGATGGGAAATAGCCCACATTTAAGTTCTAATTGTGTGAGATTTATCCTTGTGATCAGGGCATTCTGACTGCAGAGTCTGTGCTATTAAATTGTATGTCATAATTTTTAAAAATAATATAAAAGAGACCTTTCTAATTCTGTTCTGCACAGTAACTGTGCCACTAACGTTATCTTTAGAGCAGTCTGTATTTGCCACTCACTGATTCTCACATCCTGCCCATCCGTATCCGGTCACCTGGTCACTGCCGACCAGTGTCGCTTGGGAAGCTTCTAGGCCACGTGAAAACCGAGCGGCTATGACTATCTCCATATATGGTGTTGCCCTTCAGTGTGTCTGGTAACTCCCAGCCACCTTCCCTTGCTTCTGTCCCCGTATGAAGTCTTTTAGGGAGACCTCAAAGCTTTTGAGGCACCCTTATCACATCAGTGTAAACAGGAGGCCACCAACGGTTTGGACAAACCTGTTGCCAAAGTCAATAACCTCCTCTTAGACTCTTCCGCAGTATTTGGTGCTACTGACAACTCCCTTCTTTTTGAAAGTATTGCCAAAAATTTCAAGAAAACTATCAATCACCCTTAATAAAAATTTCCTCCCAAAACAGAAATTGGATTGACTATAATCTGTAATTCATCTTATATTGTACAACACATGTATATGACACATCAATGTTTTACTATTTTTAAAAAAATCACCTCCTGCTTCCAAGAAATTGTAATAAAAATCAAAATGGAAACTACAGCAGAGAGTTCATTACTTAATTGATTCAACATCCAACACACCATATTCATACATTTCTGGATTACCGATGACTCAAAAATCCTCTTTGTACTGGCATTTGACGTAGAAATTAAAGCAAAACATCAACATATTAGCAAATCTGGAGCAGAAGCTTCTTTGCTGAAAATAATATTTTTCCTTTTCAAGCAACGTTCTCTTCTCAAGAGAAATGAGTGTTGCATCAAGACAACGTCTCTGCGAACACTTGTGGAAGTTTTGTTCTCTGGTGACAAGAACCTGGCTTGAATTCATTCATTCATCAAACAAGATCATGTCTCATGATCAGACTCACAAACATGAAAGCACAGCGATAAATTTTCAACAGGAAGCACACTTCCCACTGCTAGAGAGTTCTTATGCACATATCTGGTGCTTCAGAGGTCAATTAATTGATGTTAATTAACCTGGAAACAGTTTTTCTCACAAAGGAAATATAGTTTTCCTATGGAAACATAAGTTTTTCAAGGACATTCAGAACTAAACTAAATAGAAAACGCCTCTTTCCAAGTATCTGGTCACTGCTTTGGGGCAAAATGGCCTACTATTTCTCCTCTTAAGAAGAGTCCAGTTTGATATGAGAAAGTTGAAAGCATGACATGGTTTTGAATCACATGTTTGCACCAGAAGAGTCCTCAGCTCGCAGTGCGGCTACACACACGAGAAAAGAGTGTAATAAAAAGATCAAGAACATGGGCTTGGGAGCCCGGCAGAGGACCTGGGTTCAAACCTCAGCCCCAACAGTTATGGGCATGTGCACCTGGCATGGCGGAGACCATGAGAATGTTCGCCACACTGACTCCTCTTCCCAGGCAAAACCTCTAGGGACCAAGGGACCAAATTCTAGCAAACGGCATGTGGTGGAAGTGACATAACGACACGTCCAGGCACTGCTCTCAGAGCATCACACAAGACCCTCCAGATCCCTGAGTTACCACCTGGAGGGCAAGTGCCTTCATCCAACTATGACACAGCAGAAATTTAACCTTTGCTTGGAAGCCACTGAGATTTGGGGATTGGTGTGTGACTACAGTCGAGTGTCCTTCTAATATTCTTGGCCAAGTTACAAACTCCCCTGTGCCTCAGATTTCTCATCTACAAAAATGGTATAATTAAGAGTGTTCAACTAGGAGATTGTTCTAAAGATCAGCCTTGGAAAGCACTTAGCACAGCCCTGGCACGTGGTTACACTGAATAAACACTAGCTATTAGCGTGTGCACGCGTCTGTGTGTTTGTGTGCATGTGTGTGTGTACTACAGTAAAAAGCAGGTGGAGAGGGACTTCCCTGGCGGTCCAGTGGTTTAGGACCCCGGGCTCCCACTGCAGGGGGTGCGGGTTCGATCCCTGGTCTGGGAACTAAGATCCCACATGCTGTGGAGTGCGGCCAAAGAAAAAAAATCTTAAGAAGAAAAAGAAAGCAGATGGAGAGATAGAGCTGGACGCTAAAAGGGGAAAGAAGGGCTGTTCCCACAGGACGTGGGAACTGATAAAGTAGAAACCGGCCTAAGAGAACTGCAGGAACAAGTCAGGAGGTAGCTGAGCAAAGAGACAGTTAGGTACCAGATTTCCTAGATCTCTTCTACCTCTGCTTGGGATGTCCTAGAGCATGAGGAAAAATGGAGGCTATGGGGGAAGGAATCCCACAGCCCCAGTTCCAGGAAAGGCCAGTGAAGTTGCTACTGGAAGTCAGAGAGACCCTGATAGAAACAGGATGGCTGAGAGACCCCAGCCGCTGTGAGGCCACCTTTGGATAAAGTAGAAGGTGAGAGAGATGAAGACAGAGCTACAGATTCAAGGAGAGCAGAAAAGATTTTAAATAGCTGCTGTGGTTCTCTGGCTGCTTTACATTTCTATTAAACAAGAAAGAATTTCTTTTATGTGCTAGGGTTTTCTCACAGGTGGACAACTGTATGCAAACTCTATGCCATTCAAGAACCAGAAAACAGCATGATGTAAATGTCAGTGGAGATTATGTAAAGTTGTTTAAACTGTGACCAGTGTACAAAGGTATGTATCTCTAATATAAAACTGTATGTTATTTCATGAAAACTGGATAGATTTAAACCTGTAATATTCAGGAAATTGAAGAACAACTGTTAGAAAGTCATTTATTAAAACAATAACAACTTACAAACGTGGTGTTATAAAATAGTTTTGTTGTTTTTTGGGTTTCTTTTTTGCGGTACGTGGGCCTCTCACTGTTGTGGCCTCTCCCGTTGCGGAGCACAAGCTCTCCACGCGCAGGCCCAGCGGCCATGGCTCACGGGGCCAGCCGCTCCGCGGCATGTGGGATCTTCCCGGACCAGGGCACAAACCCGCGTCCCCTGCATCGGCAGGTGGACTCTCAACCACTGCGCCACCAGGGAAGCCCAGTTTTGTTGTTTTAATAGAAGAAATAAAAGATGATCACTTTGTAAATCAAGATCTGCTTGCCGTATCTCAGCTTCCAGCACAATTCTAATGAATTTACTGGAAATCACCAAACTGTCCCTGAGTCTAATTATCAAAATCCAATTCTTAAGAGTGCAACTCTCTGTTCCTGAAGGTAACTGAAAGTCAAAGTACTATTTTTATTGTTATTGTTATTAGAAGAACCAAGGAGAATGCTGTCTGTCTCTATATGCCACCTAGAAACACACAGAAAAAGCCATGATGTGCTATCCACGTAGAAGATATTAAATCATCTTAGATGATAGAGGTGAAGTTCTTCTCCCCACTAATAAGCAAAAAATAATTTACAGTGCTTCTGGAAATTTCAAATCAATGGTTAAATACTGACAGTGCAGAAATGCCTAAAATGAGAATAAGCACAGTTAAAAATGTATGAAGTATCCAGTCATTCCAAATTCTATCAGCAGCTTTCTAGAGAAGGGGGCACAGTGTAAAGGTTTCATATACTATGTATTTATAGAAATGGAGTATCTTTGAAGAAGAAAAATAAAGTTAGAGTAAAAGATAAAATATCCCAAGTTCAAACCATATATACAAAAATCAAATTCATATTAATTAAATACTTTGCTGAAAATCAAAAATTTTAAATGCCTGGTAGAAAATATACTTGAATATCTTTTAGATCTTTAGGAAGGAAAATATTTTCTTAAAGAGGACATAAGGGCTTCCCTGGTGGCACAGAGTGGCTGAGAGTCCACCTGCCGATGCAGGGGACACGGGTTCGTGCCCCGGTCTGGGAAGATCCCACATGCCGCGGAGCGGCTGGGCCCGTGAGCCATGGCCGCTGAGCCTGCAGGTCCGGAGCCTGTGCTCCGCAACGGGAGAGGCCACAACAGTGAGAGGCCCGTGTACAGAAAAAAAAAAAAAAAAAAAAAAAGGACATAAAATGTAGTAACTAGAAAAGCAAAGTTTGCAAAATATAATTAGAATGCCCATTATCAAAAGATCGCTCAACGTTTTGGGATTAATATATACACATTCCTATATATAAAATAGATAACCAGCAAGGACCTACTGTATAGCACAGGGAACTCTACTCAATATTTTATAATAACCTATAAGGAAAAAGAAACTGAAAAAGAATATATATCTGAATCACTGTGCTATACACCTGAAACTAACACAACATTGTAAATCAACTAAACTCCAATTTTAAAAAAAAAGGTCCCTCAAAGTGAAAAGACAAATTACACATTTGGAGAAAATATCTTCAATTCATACAATTGACAATGACAAATGATTAGAACAAAAAAGAAGCAGAGAACTCTTGCAAACCAATGAGAAGAGCACACACACACACACACACACACACACACACAAATTTGGACAAGAGATAGGAAAACAACGACCACAGGAAGAGCAGCCCAGCATCATTAGTGAACCACAAAATACAGAGACCACAATGAGGTACCTTTTCTACACCCATTCAGTTAGCAAAAATTAAAATTTCTGATACTACAAAATATTGAAGAAAATCTGAATCCATAAGATCACTTATGCATTTCATGTGGGAGTATATATTTGTGCAACCACCGTGGAAAACAGTTTGGCAAGACCAACTATAATTGGTCAGTCATATATGTTATGTTCCAGCAATTCCACTCCTAGGTACAACCTAAAACAACCCCTAGCACATAAACAATGGAAGGCATACAAGAATGTGCTTATCTGTGCCTGTCCACAGGAGAATAGAGCAATGAAATTTTATATAGCAATCCAAAAGAATGAACTGCAACCATGTAGATGCATCTCAGCAAGACGGGATCAAGTGAAAAAAGTAAGCACCAGACAATTACACGCATGATAACATAACATGATTCATGCATGATACTGTTTTAATAAATTTGAGCACAGTTAAAACAAAGATAAAATCTTCTGTAAAAAACATGTAAATACTAAGATCATATAAAGAGGAAAACAAAAGACGGATCAACTCAAGATGCAGGGTGACTGTTAGCTCTGGATGGGGAAGGGAGACCGAGGGATGGGCTGATGAGGAGACTATATGGTTAGTCATCAGGCTGAACTTCTGGTTTTGGTGGTGGCTCCACCAGTGACTACTGCATATTAAAATAGTTAAGTAAATATATAAAAGCATGCTATGGACAAGATGAGAGAGTATCACCAACCAAGCATTATGGTCATTCCAATTTTATGCACCTGAGTTCCTTTAAAAATAGAGAAGTCTCCTCTGAGAACAGACCTGAATAAAATACCAAACAAATCATTTCAGTCCAAACAGCCCTGATTGAGACTATTTATAGAAGGATCTTTATTCATCCTAGCATCACTTATAAAAGAGAAATAAAACTGAAACTCTCTTAAAGACCCATCAATAGAGGGGTGGTTTAAAACATCAGGCCACGTTCATACCCTTTCATTAATCCATCTCATCAACACATTGTCTGAGCGTCCCGGATTCATCAGACACGGTGGGACACAATGTTGAACAGAACTGACTCAGGTCCTGCTCTCACAGGGTTGACTCTGTGTGGGGAAGACAGGCAGGAATCAAAGAATCACATGTGTACACGTCCACTGCAAACAGATGAGGGCTGTGAAGGAAAGGAACGCCCGGCTATAAAAGAGGAAAAGGGAAGGAGACCTAGACTGAAGCATTCAGCTGAGACTTCCCAAGGAAAGGAGGCATTTAACAAGGTCCAAAATAGAAACCAGGCAAAAGGGAGGCATCAGGAAGAGCTGTCCAGGCACAGAGACGGGGAGGTGGTCCTGCAGCAGCTCAAGCAGGCAGGGAGATGAAAGGCCAAGGTAGCTGGTCCCAGAGCAAGGTGAGCAGTGGGGTGAGATGGGGCTGGAAAGGTGGGTGAGTGACAGATCACGGAGGAGAATGAGGATGAGGATTCTGACCTTCATCCCAAGAGCAATGGGGAGAAGGGGATTACGTGGGAAAGCAACTACCTCAGATCTGCACTGGAAAATAATCACCCAGGAGAACGGACAGTCTGGGGGCATTGACATAACGAAAGCCAGGGATCCGCACTGGAAAATAATCACCCAGGAGAATGGACAGTCTGGGGGCATTGACATAACGAAAGCCAGGGATCTGCACTGGAAAATAATCACCCAGGAGAATGGACAGTCTGGGGGCATTGACATAACGAAAGCCAGGGCTCACTTTGGCGTGATCACTCTGGTTCCAGGGCACAGCACAGTCAAGAGGAGACAGAGAAAGAGTGAGAGGTTACCTCAGTTACACAGACAAGGGGCAAAGGCAGCTAGTCTGGGAGCAGTGGCAGTGGGGCTGCAGAGAGGGGGGGTGGATTTGCGAAGTTGGTAAGATGGAGAACGCTTGGGGGCAGAAAGGACAGAGGGTGGGGGGCACTTAGGGTGACCTGTGGATGTCTGGCTTGTAGAAAGAGATGGAACACCAGAAGCTGAGCTGTGTGGAGCTGGGGATGTGATGAGCTCAGTTTTGGAATGACTGGGCTTCAGGTGGCCTGGAACATCTGAATGGAGACGGCAACTAGGCAGTAGTCTCACCTGGAGATACAAATTTAGGAGATGTGCTACGAAATTGTTAAAATGAATAAGGTAGCCCCATATGTACGGACACGGAAGGATATGTACGATCTACTGGTAAATATACACTGAAAAAAGTAAGTTGTAGAGCCGTATGTATACTATAATCACTTTTTAAAAATATATAGAAAAATACTTAATCATCTGATCTGAAAGGGAAATACACACACACACACACACACACACACACACAAGTCTGGAAAATATGTATCAAACTATTAACCTACCCTTATTATAGAGTTTGGGCTGGGATAGATGAGTGAAGGACTTTCCCTTTTTTGTTTATGAATTTCTGCATGGATGGGCCTTGCTTCTTACAATGAGCACTTCATCACCCCAACTCCCACCTCACTCCATCCCCAGCTCCTACATCACCCTGAATTCCTGCCCAGTGGTCGATGATGCAACAGGATGAGATGGAAAAAGAAAGATGATGTCAGTTTTCCACGTTATTGATGATAAAAAAGGAGTAATTTGGTGTTTGCTTTTAAGCTGCATCAAAACAGCTATATCAAAATGTTCACCAATAAAATGCCATTCCTGCTCCTTGAGGGTTTATAACCGAGTTGGCTGAGCACTAAGTCAATAAGATGATTGCCAGAGAATAGAAGTCTGTTGTCCTCTGCCCTCTGCTAAGAGGCACCCTTTGTGCTCCGAGGATCTGAAAGTCTCATGTAAGATCAATGAATCCCCCATATTAACCAAGGAATATTAAAGACCTCCCCCATTGTGCAGGATGGTGTTCCAAGAACTTGGAATAATGAACATACATGAACACAAGGAAATGAACACAAATAAGGGGACTGGGTGGCATTACCTAACAGCCTGCATAGTTTAGCCTAAATTCTTCTTAAGTTACTTAGCATAATCACTCAGCACAGCGCCAGCCGACACTCAGTACATATTTGCAGAATTGTCTTTGAAACATCCAGGCCTCTATTTGACCAGGAATATCATTACTCCAGAACAAAAATGGTGGAACGCTAAGACAGAAGCATCCTAACGTCAGAAAGCCAGCCAAAGAACATGATGTTTATCCCCATAGGAACTTCCTTCCTCCATTCCCATCAGCATGGGCTGATGGAACCAATGAGACCTTAAAGTCACCTGTCCAACAATGTATGCTTAACCATCCTTAATTAATAAGTGTCTATTCTACAGAGAGACACATAGTAACTATTAACTATGGAAACCTTACCAGCAAGGCAAACACAGGTGAAGTTGCCCCCATCTTGCTTTTCATTTGCATCAACACAGCTCGCATTGTTCTGGCAGGGTTTCCTCTGGCAGGCGTCAAATTCTTCACAGAAAGTACCCGTGTACTGATCATCACAGTTACACGAAAAAGTTGCCTAAAACACAAACATATGGTGTCTGTTACTTGAGTTCCCTAAAATGTGTGCATTGACTGTGAAACTCAAAGTTCAAACGTACCACTTATTTTTACAATTATACCAACACTAAGTATTTTAATCGTATCACTTAGATCATGATCTGATTAAAATCATAGCTTTAAAAAAATAGTCTATTTCTTTACAGTTTCATTTCAAACATGTTTTTTATTGATAAGTATCTCAATGGTTTTCAACCTTCCTAAACCATAAATGGAAAGAATAATTATTTTAAGCAAAAAATAAAGTTTCGCTGACCTGACATGGAAATGGGAATTATGCCAGAGCAGATCTATTGAGCTACAGTCATTAAATTAGATGTCACTCCAAATGAAATCCTTCAGCATAGATAGTGCCTGCGACAAAAGCATCATGAAATGTGGCACGGGGCCCACCCTTCCAGATCACTGAGAGAATTTACCAAACCACTCTGTAAATGAGGCTCCATGTGCAGCCACGCAGATGACCTGAGTGTAAGGGAAAATAAAAAGGACCGTTTTGTTTGGTTTGTTATACTAGTAAAAGACCATAACTCAGACCCAGAGAACTGCATTTGACTGGAAGCTTCATTTCTGAGGCAGCTGTAAAGTCCAAATAAAACTGGGCCTTCCTGCTCTCTTCCTAATGCTGGCCGGAGGGTGGTGATGCATTGAAAAGAAACACAGATCTGGCTCCAAAGCCTTGTGTAGATGTGACTGCAGGTTCTCATGAAGAGTGGAGAGGAGGAAGCAAAGGAGAATGGCATACATAAAACTTACTGCATAAAAAAAATAAAAACAAAACAGACCAAAGCACCCTTCCCAGCTCTCCCCAAGCCCCACACATCAGGCAGGTGTTTCAAAGCCCCGCCCACAGCCTCTCACAGCCCTGCCTACCTCCCTCCCTCTGGAGGGGGTGGGGGACCCAGCCTCCTGCCCTTGATCTTACAGAGACTCTCCGGGCTTCTCCAGGTATTGTTAACTCAGGATCCCACCCCGTACCCACCCACCCCCACCAAGCACTACACAACATCTTCTCTCTTAAAAAACAAAAGGGTTGTCTTCTTCTCTTTAATTTTTTTTTGTCCCTTAATCAAGTTTTATACTTCTTGTCCACTTCTTGATTAATTTACTCCTGAATATTTAGATTTCTTTGTAGCTATTGCTAATGAGATCCTTTCCTCACCCCTTTCTTGTAATACCCATCAGACTTGCTAGCGATTATTACTGACATGTAAAGTGCTAACATTACGTTACCTGTCATCACCCTGGGCTCTCATTACATGTCAGAGGTTTTAGTTGAGTCTCTTGAGTTTTCCAGGTAAGACAAGCCCCCCCCAAAAAAAAACAAAGGGAACATCAATTGCAAATCATGATTATGTCACCTTCTCTTCTCTAGTCCTCATGGTTACATTGGTGGCACATCCAGATTAATTTTGATTTCAAAGGGAGGTTTGTAGAATTTATCACTAAGTAGAATGCTTGGAACAGTGATCAAATTTTATCAAATGCCATTTTAGCTTCTATTTTTAAAAATTACCTTTTTTATCTCTAACCTAGCAGTATGTGAATTGAATGTTTAAATTCCCTACTATTGACTCCTTACATTCCTGGAAGGAAAACCCACAGAGGTCATTAGGTAAAATTATTTTATGGCTGCATTCTATTTGTAGTTATATTTCTATGGCTTCCATCTAACTTGCCCTAACCCACAGACTCCTTTTCTAAGAAAAACTGTCCCTTGCATGGTGAGATCATAGTTTACACCATAAGAGGATGCCCCTTGTCACAAGCGACTAAACCAGGAGTGGATGGATCTCTGACCTCAGCAACCAACCAAGAAGCCAGACAGTCAATCATGAAATTGAGCTCAACCAAAAGAGCCAGATTTTATGTAGGTGTCTTTCTTTTGTTAGTTGAAGTTGTAGTTGTTGCTGTTAAGGGAATATGACACATCCTTATAAACTGCATCATCAAGTTCTCTTTAGTTTAAGGACACACTCATCAATTATACCTTAGAAACTAGAACAACTGGAATAAAAGCAATGGCTTTTTCTACTTAAGTTAGAGGTAAATTTTCTGCCTTCTGTTTCTATCATCTCATACCTCCTTGTGGCAAACGGAAGTTCCCTCTGCATTCTAGCAATAGTTGACTTCTTATCTGTTTTTTTTCTTGATGCTGTGAGTTTTTTCCCCTTTTGTGTGTTTGTATAGACTTTGTAGTTGAAAGCTGGGAAAAGCTCATTAAGGACTATTAGAAAGGCAGCCTTGTAATTAGGAAACTCCTTTTCTGTCTTCTACCTAAATAGATGTTTCTCCAAAGAAGATATACAGATGGCCAATAGGCAAATGAAAAGATGTTCAACATTGCTAATCATTAGAGAAAAGCAAATCAAAATTACAATGAGGTATTATATCACTCTGGTCAGAATGGCCATCATTAAAAAGTCTACAAATAACAAATGCTGGAGAGGATGTGGAGAAAAGGGAACCCTCCTACACTGTTGGTGGGAATGTACATTGGTGCAGCCACTATGGAAAACAGTATGGAGGTTCCTCAAAAAACTAAAGATAGAGTTGCCATAGGATCCAGCAATCCCATTCCTGGGCATGTATCTGTAGAAAACTCTAATTTGAAAAGATACATGCACCCCAATGTTCAGGGCAGCACTATTTACAATAGCCAAGACATGGAAGCAACTTAAATGTCCATCAACAGATGAATAAAGAAGATGTGGTACATATATACAATGGAATATTACTCAGCCATAAAAAAGAACAAAATAATGTCATTGCAGCAACATGGATGGACCTAGAGGTTGTCATCCTGAGTGAAGTAAGTCAGAAAAAGAAAGACAACTACCATATGATATCACTTTTATGTGAAATCTAAAATATGATACAAGCAAACTTATTTACCAAACAGAAACAGACTCACAGACATAGAAAACAAACTTATGGTCACCAAAGGGAAAAGGGGGTGGAGAAGGGATAAATTAGGAGTTTGAGATTAGCAGATACAAACTACTATATATAAACAAGGGCCTACTGTATAGCACAGGGAAGTATATTCAATGTCTTATAATAAACCATAATGGAAAAGAATATGAAAAAGAATATGCATATACATATATGTATAACTGAATCACTGCTGCACACCAGAACACACCACTGTAACTCAACTATACTTCAATGAAAAAATAAAAGTAAATAAATAAAAATTAAAAAATAGATCTCTCTTCTAAGGAAAATCTTGTCCTTGCTCAAATGGACAACAGTGCACAACGTTGATATTTGCGAGAGGCTGCCTGGAGCCCCTTGTGCATCTGCAGAGTTGTGACCGCCTTTGAATGTAAAAGCTGTGCATACCCAGCAGGCACAATTCCAAACCGGGCCTCAGCATCATAATAAATTACTCCATGTAACTATTTTTGGCAGCTGTCCACTAAAAATTACTTGGTTTGTATCCAGTCATTCCATTTTTCAGATAAATTTCTCTGGTCATTTGGGGGATACATTTTGCATATAATTCATCTGGCAAGTTCAATGGAAAATATGTTACTTGTGAAAATAAATTATTAAACACCCCAAATCAAATGTCTTTCAGTTAGCATTGATTGAATTTATATATATATATACTTTTTTTTAATTGAAGTGTAGTTGAATGAATTGAAAGATGAAACGAAAGCCGCGCATTTTGTTTTAAGAAGGAAGCTTGAAAGAAACCTTAAGAAATTGTTGAAACAATTGCTTTTGACCAAGCAAAGCACTGAATTGATTCTAAAACTTTGACTGATGGATGAGGAAGAAGATTAACAAATGTTTACATATTCTTGACCATAAAATTTTAGTTAAATCTTTGCGTATTATGTGTCACGCTGTCCATAAAGTTAGATTTCTTCCAAAGTCTACTTTCTAAGAATGAAGAGCTTTCCTATAATATTAAAAGGATTTTTAAATAGCTTCAAGACTTTGACTTGTAAGGGGCCATAAATATTTATTAGGAAACTATATTTTCAGTGTATTTATTGTAAAAACAAAAAAAAACTGTGTTTGATCACTGATGTATAAACTATTCTATCAACCTGAGTTTAACCCACTGACTATGATAGCAGTAACCTATGTCCAACTGAGTTAACTGGCATAAGAGACAAAATGGACTTAGTTAAAATTAGTAGCATAGCTAAGTTACAGAGAGGGACTTCCTTGCAAAATTATTGTATATTTATAGGTAAAAATATTTTTTCAAGTAAAATGAAAAATGACCCTCAGAGATTAATTTTAAAAACCAATGCAGAATCTCGGTTTTTCTCAAGAGCTTGAAGTCAAATATTCCATTTGTACAGTAATGAAACTTTCCCACACAGCGGTAGGAAGCTTACTTTGAAAAGTTCTAGCTTAAAAAAATTTCAGTCATACCTGTGTCCACGTATTCACCCATATATATTGAGCACTTATGAAGAGCCAGGCACTGTTCTGGGGACACAAAAGTGAACAAGACTCTCTCATGGAGATTATATTCTAGTGGGAGTGACTGACAAATGAAATGATTAATAATAAATTCAGTGATAAATGCTGTGGGGAGAATTAAGTAGGGAAGGGGAAGAGAAGGGTCCTATAAGAAACATTCCTTTAAAATCTACGATTGCGTTTACCATGAGGACGTTGGCAAGAGCGTATATGCCATACATCATTTTCTACCTCATTTATAAATTCCTTCCCAAGAAAATTCACTCATTTGAAAGTTTTACTAGTCATAGGAACTGATGTTTTGTCCTCATGAATGATGGAGATTATGTGACTGCTCATTGTTTTTTTCCTTTTTGATTTGGCTGCCATACACTCAGAGTCTACTAGAAGTTCAGTTTTAACAACACTCTACGGCTCTGTGACCTATATGACTGTTTCCGCTTTCCAACTAGGATATCACTTCTTAATTTATATTTTCTCTGACTCTAGCTTATTTTCTTGTATTTTTATATTTCAATACTTTACAAAATAAAGAGCCAAATGTCTGAACAAATAAATCTAAATTCCCCCACATGGCACAGGTCATTGGCAATCTGGCCCCAGCTTACTTTTTCTGTCTCATCCTCTGCAATTTTCACCTCTCAGTAAAGACTACTTGTCATGAACAAATCATCCCAGAGACACAAGGGTTTGTTGTTGTTGTTGTTTGGCTGTGTTGGGTCTTCGTTGCTGTGCGCGGGCTTTTCTCTAGTTGCGGCGAGTGAGGGCTACTCCTTGTTGCAGTGTGCGAGCTTCTCACTGTGGTGGCTTCTCTCATTGCGGAGCCCAGGCTCTAGGCACGCAGGCTTCAGTAGTTGTGGCACACGGGCTCAGGAGTTGTGGCTTGCAGGCTCTAGAGCACAGGCTCAGTAGTTGTGGCACGTGGGCTTAGTTGCTCCACGGCATGCGGGATCTTCCCAGACCAGGGATTGAAACCGTGTCCCCTGCATTGGCAGGAGGACTCTTAACCACTGCGCCACCTTTGGGAAGACCCAAAGACCAGGGAAGAGAAGCTTCTTCTCTGGGAAGACCAGAGAGAGAAGCTTTTTGAGGAGCTTTATTTTTCTCTTTTAGAGTCAGAATTTAGCAATTCTTGTTTACTGTGTCCCTTAAACAAAGTATACAGAAAATACACATCTCTTTTTGGTGTCCCAGTGACATCAGTGAACATAAAAACTCAGCCAACTAGACACTAAAGCTCATTGCTTATAGAGCTTGCCCACATTGAATTATTTCTTTAATCTTCACCACATCTGTCAGGTGGGTATTCCCAGATCCATTTTAGGAGCTGAGAACAGACTCGACAGAGAGGTGAGATAAACTGTTTAAGGTGTCCCAGTTGGCAAGTGTAAGGTCAAGGCTTAAAACAATATCATCCAATTCCAAGTCCTTTTCCACTCACAGCTGCATATCATCCTATCATCACTGTGATGATCTATGGATACCATAGACCCATGTGGGGACGTCCTTCACCCTTACTCTAAAATGACCCCCAATGATAGTAGTATTTTATTTCCAGCTCCAGATTTCCGTAGTTTTTCCACCTCCTCCCTTGCTGCCTGGCTGTCTTCCCTATTAGCATCTTGACTGTTCTTTGGGTTCACTGATCCTAATTTCCTTCAGCCTTAAGAAAAATACCAAATCTATTCAAATAATGTGTCAAAATAGAGTAAAAATCTCCTTCCTGGGGGTTGAATGCATCTCTTGTACATAAAGTGCCTAATCACTCATGGACAGACTTGGAGACTTTGGGCAATTCTTCACCAGAACTGGAGGTCCTTGATGTCTGCATACATAATAGACATCTGAGTGTTCACTGAATAAAGCTGTCTTTACAATCTGCTCCTTAAAGGTAGACTTGCATGAGAGTTCTGTGCAGGGTAAGGGTCCTCTTCTCCTACTTCCTTGTCTATCTCTGATGATCTTGTGATTTATTAGAATCAGAGCCACTTATACATTCTTCATCCACATCTTCATGCTAAAGGGGATGCTGGAACAAGGATTAGGAGGACAATTCCAAACCAAAACCTCTGAAAATGGAAAGGAGATGATTTAAGCCACTCCCACCTAACAGACCCTCAAAGCCAACTTCAACTTCCGTCATGGATCAGCCTGATTCCAAACAACATCTGGGCGATTCATAGTTAAATGTCTGAACATCTGCAAGGTCAAAACTCTGGCTAATGAGTCGATAATTGCTGAAACTAGGCGATGCAGACATGGTAGTCTGCCAAATGACTCTCTCTACTTTTATGCATGTAGAAATTTCCCATAATAAAAAATTCATTATTTTTATTTTAAGAGTCTGGCTAAATCCCAGGAAAGGAAAGATAAAACTTTGAAACATGAGAATCACATTTCAGCATCCTGTGTCCAGCTCCTCCCTGCGGGATGTGCTATTGCATTTACCGCAGGGACGTTGTGGAGAACAGTGTGTGCACATCACCGCGTCCCCGTACATGAAGTCCCACTCCAGAAATTCATTTCACATCCAAGTGGCAGGAAAAGCTCTGCTTGCCCTAAGGGACTGACATGTCTTCTCCTGTGGACAATATGAATCACATAACTGAGCATATTTCCCTCTGAACAGTCCAGTTTCCTTGAAGAGAAGGCTCAACCATTCCTAGGCCAAAGGAAGGCATGGCCACCTCTCAGCTTGCCCAGCATGCCAGGGTCATGAGCAGGGCACAGCCAGTCCAGGCCACAGCTGGGAGAGAATTCGTGCTTACAGAGCCCACGGGGAAACATTCAGAAGACCTCTCTAAACTAGTAGTCCACACACGGCAGGGTCAAGAAGTAGAGTCTGTTTCCTAACGTTGCAAAGGTCTGGAATCTTTTTGCTCCCAGTTAATGGAGGGGCAATTGTCCATGAAGATGATCCCCCCAGTAAGGGCTTTTTGTAGCCCCCTGACAGAGTGCTTACATTGCTCTAAGAGGACTTCAGGGAAGGAAGGCAATGCATCCTGTCTAACTCATGAAACAATGAAGCATTAGTCAGATTCTAACCTGAGCTGTCCCATCATGCCAACTGCACTGACCCTGAATCTGTGGAGATGGAGGCCACAGAAGTCTCATCCTTGTCATTCTAAGCCAAGAGTTTATTATTCCAGCTCTAGGGACCACAGCAGGTGGTCATTCAGGTCTGAGATTACATAGCTGACAAACACTAAAACCTTGATAAAAAGCAGTGACCACAGCGCACATTTTTATTTCATTAAACACAGGTGGCCTGTAACTAAAGGGTCAGAAGATCAGTCTAGCAAGTTCTCTTAGACACGTAGAATTCAGCCTTTTACTAAACCCAGATTTAGTATTTCAAGAGACAGAAAGGATTATTTTAACATAAAACTTAAGAGACTATCTGGGAATTCTATTTATGATGTAAAAGTCCTTATAAATGCCTTTTCCTGAGCCCAGGCCACACAAGAGCACCTGGATCCCAGCCACAGGGACAAACTGTTGTCTCCTGTTGGGAACACAGTGAGCCATCTCAAAGGAAAATTCGTTTTGAATTACAGTTTTAAAATTCTTGTCCATTGGCTGGGTCTCACTGTTCTATTATTCACATTTAATTTAAACAACATACTCTCATTGCTTTTAGCTCATAGTCTTATTTTCCCATTAGTCTTAGATAAGCTATTGCTCTTCTATTTGGGTTCATTAATTTCAAATATAGTAGCTTATTTTTTTTCAAGTAAGCTTAGAAACATGCAGATCATCTAAACACTGAATGCAAGACGTGACACTCATGAATTCCTAGAACTCGTTGCTTTGGCTTAAACATTAAATTCTAAATGACAGAAACAATAATGAATGAGACAGCCATACTCTTTCCTTCCAAAAGACTTTGTAGTTTACTTGATTGCTCAAGGGTGAAGAAAGTAAATGTCTTTCAGGAAATTTTGTAAAAGACTTTCTTCCTAAAATTGGATGTATGGATTGGCAGAATGAAGATGTTCACAAGCAGTTTCCAACCTTACCCCTGCAATTTATGTGTTCTCAGCACTCTGAGTGTGGCTGGAATTAGGCATAAGATTTCCATGTAATCAGCCTCGATCTCCAGTTCACTCACATCTGTGTATTTATTTGCTGCAACATCCTAATCCACTAACAAAAGTAATATTTGACTTTAAAAAAATGGATGTTGGGCTTCCCTGGTGGCGCAGTGGTTGGGAGTCCACCTGCCGATGCAGGGGATGTGGGTTCATGCCCCAGTCCGGGAAGATCCCACATGCCGCAGAGCGCCTGGGCCCGTAAGCCGTGGCCGCTGAGCCTGCACGTCTGGAGCCTGTGCTCCGCAACGAGAGAGGTCACAACAGTGAGAGGCCCGCGTACCGCAAAAAAAAAAAAAAAAAAAAAAGGATGTCATTAAAAACTCATCTTTTAGTGAAATTCCTGAAAAAAATTTAGCCTGATCCCACAAGTAAATGATATACCATTCTACTTTCTTATTTTAAAAATCAATTTAGCCTTCTAGTTATTTCCTTTGCTACATCAAAAAAAAATGATAAAGAAAAAGCTTTAATAAAATGGACATTTTGATGTATAAATTATTGATGAGAAGGATTCTTTGAAGAATAGAGATCCTTCCCAACGTCTTCTTCAAGTTCCCTCAGAAGGAAAACTCACTACGAACTATATTTTGAAATGTAAAGCTAAGATGATAAACCATTGACAGCTTTCTCCAAAGATGGAAAGCCAGTGGGGACAGGGCAGGGGTCAAAACCATCATTTACTGAAGAAAGCCCCCGCCATATGCCAAGTACCGCGTAAGGATTCACTTACTCCTCCCAACAGTCTTGCAAGATCGGTATGATTTTTCTATTTCACCAATGAGGAAACAGATTGGAGAATTTAAGCAGTTTGCTCAATGTCACACTGCTAGTCAGAGGCAGAGGGAGGCAGATTTGGTCTCATTGTAAAGACATTTTTACAATTTAACATATTGAGAAATGTGAGAAATTAAATTACAAAGAACGAGGGGCAGAGTTCACAGGACATTCTGAGAAAGGGGATGAGGGCGGCGTTTATGCACCGAGTGGGAATCTGAAGGGGCTGACCTCCAAAGGCCTCTCCAGCTCTTAGATCTGATGGACCTGGGTTTGCATCCCAAAAAAGCCATAAATCCCCACTGTCCTCCGCCAAGTGATTCCATGCCACACTGAGGTGCTAACAACCATCTAGTCGGTTTCTTTCCTGATCTCCCTATTAGGTTGCCAGGGGTGCCATAACAAAGTATTGAATACCACAGGCTGGGTGGCTTAAACAACAGAAATTTGGGACTTCCCTGGTGGCGCAGTGGTTGAGAGTCCACCTGCCGATGCAGGGGACACGGGTTCGTGCCCCAGTCCGGGAAGATCCCACATGCCGCAGAGCGGCTGGGTCCGTGAGCCATGGCTGCTGAGCCTGCGCGTCCGGAGCCTGTGCTCCACAACGGGAGAGGCCACACCAGTGAGAGGCCCACATACCGAAAAAAAAAAAAAAAATGTGAACCCAGGAAATCTGATTCCAGGATCTCCCCTTTATGTAAAAGAAACTACGGTCAAAGTGACCACGAACGACCATGTAGCTTAGTAAGAAAAAAAAATACTACATTGCCTTTTGAGATCCTATTCCTAGCTCTTCCATCTCTTTGACCTTGGGCAAGAAATTTACATTACTTATGACTTTGTTTCCTATTGGACCTCAGGTAATAATAGGAGAAAATGAAAGGAGATGTGCTATAACCAGAGATTCTTTTATTTATGTTGTGGCTTTAAAATTTTAACTGTTGTAAGATCTACAATGATATAACAGATATTCGAGAACACCTATCCAATAACAAAGGGGTTCAGCACAGTCACTTACAGATAAAATGACTGCATCAGTGACACAGGAGGACTAAGTGGTTGACTGGTCCCTCTTCCCAGTTCCTGTTTGAGTCAGGTGATGAAAATCAGCAAATCAAATCACAAGCTAGATTCAGGGACCAGGATATATAGGTGGAGATTAGAAATTAGGCTGGGGTAAAATCATCAAAACCCTCAATCTGTTTTTTCCTATTCAGATTGCACTGGCCCTTTACAAATCCTGGAGACAGGGAAGGTGAAGTGCTCAAATGGATGTGGAGACCAGGCAGGAGGTGCACTTGCACCTGGTCCAGGTAAAAGGTACAGCACCTGATCCCTATAGAGAACCCCCAGCTCCCTGCCCTGACTGTTCAGACATTCTGATTGCTCTGGGTCTATCCATAGATCATTCCTGAGAGACAGTTTTTGTTCTTTGGGAGATAACCCATAGAGTTCTCAAGACCTCTGGCACCCTGTGACACTCTAGACCCCAAAATGGGGAGACAAACCTGAAGAACCCCACCTGATGCACACTCATTCAATGGCTCCTCTCCCAGAATATCTCTCTCGTGTGTGGTTTCTCTTTCTTCTTTCTTCCCTCCATCTTCCATTCCCGTTTCCTGTTTATCCTCATTCCCTTTGGGCTCCTTCACATACATGGTCTATTACGTTCATGGGCCACGGCTAACCCCACATGCATCCCCAATTCCTATCTTTAGCCAGTATGTGAGCCTTCCTATGTACATTTATAACTTTAACCTATGTTTACTTTCCTATTGGACCTAGAATTCTCCTTTGCCTTGGTCTTCAGATCTATTTTCCTCTTAACAGGTTATTTTATAGTTTACGTACTTTTGTGGATAGTCACAAAGCCAACCCAAAGAGAGAGACTGCAAATAGACAAAAAAGTAAACCACAGCAGAGTCGGTATAAAGGATCAGTTCGGCCTTCTTTATGGAGGGTGAATGCAATTCTTCAGCCCCTTGCTCTCCTACTGAAATGAGAACATATACATGAATCAAGATTCTTCTTCTTATTGTTATTGGTATCATAGCCTAAATTCCAAGAGGTCTGTCTTGATTATATGATCCCTGACACCACACCATGGAATTTAACTAAAAATATTTCTTCAGTATTGAATGGGAAAAAACTATCTTTCCATCTTATTGCAAATGATTTCATTTATACAGAGTCCCTGATCTGATGGATGTTTTTCTTTATTGAATTTACGCTCACACAAATTAAAGTAACACCAGCAGATGTGGGAAGGTCCTATCATTCATTTTAATTATATCTTATCTCACTAAATGTTTGCTGCTTTCATGATTTTAACATTGAACAAAAGGCAGATTACATCTAATAGATGTGTTTCTCCAGGATAACTAGAAAAGAATCATTCTAACAACTTCCAAAAGAAACTCATCAAACGATCTAACTCAGGGATGGTAAAAGAATTAGCTAAGTTCACAGGCAAGGTGAATCTTGCTTGCTTTCAAACTGTTTTTATTAATCTATAATATTCCCATGAAGCGATTTCTTTTAGGTGATAATTTAATCCTCCAATTCTGAATCAGAGAAAATCTTCATACAAATTTTTTTTTTTTTAACAGAAATCTTTTTTTTTTTTAATTTATTTATTTATTTTTGCTGCGTTGGCTCTTCGTTTCTGTGCGAAGGCTTTCTCCAGTTGTGGCAAGTGGGGGCCACTCTTCATCGCGGTGCGCGGGCCTCTCACTATCGCGACCTCTCCCGTTGCGGAGTACAGGCTCCAGACGCGCAGGCTCAGTAGCTGTGGCTCACGGGCCTAGCTGCTCCGCGGCATGTGGGATCTTCCCAGACCAGGGCTCGAACCCATGTCCCCTGCATTAGCAGGCAGATTCTCAACCACTGCGCCACCAGGGAAGCCCCTTCATACAAATTTTTAATGTAAGAACACTAACACTGCTCATATCATCCTTCCAACAATTTCTTGGTTAGTATATTATATCTGAACCACTTTGATGCTTGAAGTTTCTTTTCTAATTCATTTATGACTCTTGGAATAGGATATCAGGTCTAGGTTCTTTATTGGAAAAAGAAAGGTATCACATGCTTAACTCCCTAGAGCCTCAGGACTGCCATCATCAGAGAGTGGTAATGAAATGTCCATGTCACGGAAAGTCCTTCGGCTAGCACAGATTCATGTAAGTGCTGGAAAGAACCTTATCTCACTTCCTGGCTCATGTGCACAGGCTTGATGAAGGCTGATACACCTAGCAGTTCTGTCATACAGGACAGCCCCCAATGGAGAAGCCAATCTCAAATAATGTTCTCTAATTATAATTTTTATTTTTTTATTTATTTTTTTTTTTGCGGTACGCGGGCCTTTCACTGTTGTGGTCTCTCCCGCTGCGGAGCACAGGCTCCGGACACGCAGGCTCAGTGGCCATGGCTCACGGGCCCAGCCGCTCCGCGGCATGTGGGATCTTCCCGGACTGGGGCACGAACCTGTGTCCCCTGCATCGGCAGGCGGACTCTCAACCACTGCGCCACCAGGGAAGCCCTCTAATTATAATTTTTAAATGCTTGTGTTGGAAAGGAAAAAAATTCCATGAGCTAGCCCAAATTCCTGCCTTCTCTGAGAGTGGCATAAATAGGCTTTAGCTACAGAATGGGGCTCAAGGTCATTTATGGCATCGGATGAGCACTTCTAAGGCTTCTCAGACTCCTCTAAAATAAAACTAGTTTTGTTTATTTGGCATAACATCTGTCTCAGAAGTAAGGCTCAAATGCCACCAGCCTCCTCTGTTTCTAAACTTAGGAAGAATTGAAAATCAAACACAAGACTCTGATTTGCGGACCAATCTGACAAATCTCCCCTCACCAAACCCAGGTCCCCCTCAGACCCAAGACCTCCAGCTGGATTCTAGAATTACCTACTCTTCTCTCTCCTACTAAAAATCAGCCCCTGACTAAGCTAAGTTATTCCAGTTTTAATGACAGATAATACCTTAATGTGATACCATTTTAGGGACATTTGCATTTAAATAGGAAATCATGCCTTTATTACAAGGAATTAAGCTCAAACACCAGGATTCCGGGCATCCCCGCCAGGCTGGTGTGTCAAGGGAATTTGGGATGAAGGGACCTCCCTAGATGTCCTTGAATCTTACACTAAGTCTACACTCCTAGCCCACCGTATTCTGTCCAACAGAATAGGCAACTAAATTGTACCAATGTCTAGCTATACTTTTATTTTTTAAAGCATTTTTTAAAAATTTCAGTTCAGGGCTTCCCTGGTGGCGCAGTGGTTGAGAGTCCGCCTGCCGATGCAGGGGACACGGGTTCGTGCTCCGGTCCGGGAAGATCCCACGTGCCACGGAGCGGCTGGGCCCGTGAGCCATGGCCGCTGGGCCTGTGCGTCTGGAGCCTGAGCTCCGCAATGAGAGAGGCCACAACAGTGAGAGGCCCACGTACCGCAAAAAAAAAAAAAAAAAAAAAATTTCAGTTCAGAAGTTAAAAACCCTCATAATTAAAAAAAAAAAAAAAAGTATCTCCTACTACTACTGCTGGCTAGTAACTACGGTTTTGCTATTTTTTAGAAGACCCTCTTATCAGGGTTCCTCTTGGGCAACAATTACACACTCATGAGTATTTCTGGCTAAAATTGGTATTTGCCAACAATTTTGTTTTTTAACTGCAAAATTAAAAATACATTTAGCTAAGCAGCGCTTGGAAACAATGGGTAAGAAGTAAAACAAACAGCTGACTGCCCATTTCTGTGGCCAACTGCACAGTGCAGATCTTAAAAACAAAATAAAACAGAAAACATGGGCTTCCCTGGTGGCGCAGTGGTTGAGAGTCCGCCTGCTGATGCAGGGGACACGGGTTCATGCCCCGGTCCGGAAGGATCCCACATGCCGCAGAGCGGCTGGGCCCGTGAGCTATGGCTGCTGAGCCTGCGCATCCAGAGCCTGTGCTCCGCAATGGGAGAGGCCACAACAGTGAGAGGCCCGCGTACCGCAAAAAAAAAAAAACAAAACAGAAAACACTAGTATGTAGAGCATATGCTGGTGACTTGGATTCAAAAACTCAAGTATCAACTTCCTCCCAGCAATTATCCTTTAAAATGAGAACTCTGAGAAGGAAATTAAACATGAGTCTAGCCCCCAATGATTACTGCTGAAGTCAGTTAAAATCTGTTGTATAGGCCAGAAGCATTCCCAGGTAGTTCAAAAGAGGATGAGGGGAAGCAGAGACGTCCAAGGATAACAGGGTTGAAATGCCAAGTGCAACAAGGGCCACAGGAAGGTGGCTCTCAATGGAGGCAACAGATGCCACTTTTATGGTCTGTGTACCATGTCACCTTTTATTTGCAAAGCACTTTACAAAATGCTTGCACATATAGGATCCCATTTTCAATTCCATTGGGATTTTCTCCAGCACCTCTACAGGCCTCCCAAGGTCTCCCGTGCGCCACGGCCCTGTGATATGGACATTTCATGTTTCCCAATAGCGGACAGGGATACTGAGGCTCTAGGGAATTAAGTGATGCCATTTCAGTAAATGCTAGAGTCAGATCTTGACTCCTGAACTGCCCCGTGTCCACTGGCCTCCACCGGGCCACGAAGCCTCCCACTTCATCAGAATGGTCTATACAAACGTGGAAGCCCACACTGACATCGCCTGGACCGAGTACAGACACCATGTACTCTCTTTAAGCACACAGATATTTGGTGCAGCCTTGAATTCTCTCTCCAGCTAGAGACAATAATAATAAGGCTCCATAGGCTTCTCAACGATCTAAACAAAACTAAAATGCTAGTACCTTTCGAAGTACTACACAATTTTAAAACGTCAACCCTTACTAAAATTAAGTCATCCCAAGAGCCTCAATATCTCCATCCAAAAATTCCAGTGAGGAAAATGTCATGTCACAGGACATGATGAGTGGAAGGTCCTTTCTACCAGGAAACAGCAGTGGAACTGATGTCTCATTAGCATCTGGTGAATTTCAGCCAAGCTAAATGGAATGCAGTATTTTTGATTAAATTGCAAAATGTATTGTTCTTATGACAGAAATGGAAGAATAAAATTATACTAATCTAAATAAGGAAGTTGCTAAAATAAATTAGAATGTATTATTTATTTTAGCAACTTGAAATAGCCCTCAGGCAAAAGTCGAATTTGGGTGCTGCTTCTGATTTTAGGCATCACAATATGATATCTTTTTTTTATCCCCCAAATCTTCCATGTGTGGAGAAATCCTTAAAATAGGAGATCAAACTTTGGTTTAAAAATCAATGAAAACATTTCTAGCTAAAAGAAGGGTGACCAGATTCCAGTACAAGTTCGCACAGTCTGTGACCCTGGCCTGTGGAGCAGCCCTTCCTTAACCTAATCCAAGTTCTAACTAACCCCACGCATCTTCGATTCCAGACCCCTACAAAACATCTGCAGCAGACTGTGCTTTCATCACTTCAGCAGGTGCTTTCATGACATATAACCCATTCCTTTAATATGTTAGTTTCCACTAACCATTAATGTCTCTTGCATCAATGTTTAATTTTCTTGATTTATAGGACTTTGTTCAATTCTCTGCTACTGACACCACTTGATGGTGATTAACTGATATACTTTGCTTACCAGCACTGAAACATATACTAAATCAAACTGAGACCAGATAATAACGAAGAAAAGAATAGAGGTAAAATGTAACGAAGAAAGCATATAAAGAAACGGAAAAGGTTAATAGGAAAGACAAACCAAAAACACACCAGTGAATCTGGGAAAACACGTATTGAATTACAATGTGGAGATAGAAGGAAGGGAGAAAAGTGAAATGTTTTAACTTTTTCTACAGCTATAGACCTAAACACATGTGCATGATTATTCTGAGAAAATATAAATAATATTGTATAAGCTGCTATGGGTATTTCCTCTGTTCATGTGCTTCATATTCCCCAGTCTCCTGCCAAAACGTTGTGACCCTGTGAAAACAAGATGTGTAAATGACAGTTCTGATGTCCTGCATAATAATGACCTTTGAATTCCGAACAGCTCTGGAACTTTCCACATTTGTCAGGGCCTCTGCTGACTCCTGGAAGATGATCACACTAGCATCCTCTGCACCCCTCCCTCCACACTGGAGCCCTCAATGTCCCTGCACATAACACACAGTCACCTCTGTCTGAGGCTAAGACACAGCTCAAATCTTCTGCCCAGAACTGTGTGGAAACCAACCACAGGCGTATAGAAGACTGTCGATTGCATATGCAGCGACGACCCCAAGGGGACTGCAGTCAACTCGTTCTGCTTCTCCATACAGAGCAGCTGTTGTATTCCAGGGAGAGCTCGCTCATTCCCTTCCAAGCCAGTTTCCCCATCCTTTATTGACTTGGAGATAGCCTGTTTAACTGCAGAATTATCAATGATCCAGAAAGTCTCCTCCAGTGTGAACTTGGAAGGGACACATGCTTGTGGCTCAATTAAATGCTGATCTTAGCCTCCAAAAGCCCATTATGTGAAAGGAAGTTGAGCACAGAATGACTTCCCCATTGCTGATGAGTAAAAGACACACAGGTTTGGGCCAGGTTTCTTGGGACTATTCTCGGAGGACAAGGAAAAGGCAGTCTGAGGGAAGAAAGCCATACGATGGCTCATGACAGTCTGACAGGTGTTGGGGTAATGCCTGTCCCTACCCCTTCCCCATGGAGATGGTGGGTTCCTGGTCAGTTTCCAGTCGAGGCAAGATGAGGGTACAGTCTTCTCTGAATCTGCTTTATCTCACATTCCCTAGAAATAAACCAAGCTTCTAAATGGTGTTCATGCCAATGATAAGCTGGGATTGAGCAGATATGCCAGCACTGACCTGGCCTAGACCAGTATTCAAGGTGGCCCAAGCAAGCAGAATCACCTGCCTCCAATCTAGAGGCAAAACAATCTGGAATCCCCAGGGGCCACTGCTCCTGAACTCGGCCACATGATGTCTGCAATTATTTCTTCTGCTGTAACCAAGACTGTGCCTCTTATAATCTCCTGCACAAAGGACTATAACTAGAATTCGGCTTTGATGGGAAAAATCAAAAATTTTTTTCAAAGACGTAAAGCACATAATACGATTTAAAAAAAAACCTCTACCAACAGCATTAGTTATTAGGAAAATGCAAATCAAAAACACAGTGAGCTACCACTTCACACACACTAGGATGGCAAGGATTCATTTTTTAAAAAAACCAGAAAATAGCAAGTGTTGGTGAGTATGTGGAAAACTTTAAGCCCTCATGTATCGCTGGTAAGAATGTAAAGGGGTTTGGCCACTGTGGAAAACAGTTTGGCGGTTCCTCCAAAAGTTAAACATAGAATTACCATATGACCCAACAATTCCACTCCTTAGATAAACACCCAAAAGAATTGAAAACAGGTACTCAAACAAATCCCTGTACATGCACATTCATAGCGGCACTAATCACAACAGCCAAAAGCCAGAAACGTTCCAAGTGTCCATCAATGGTAGATGGATAAATAACTTGTGGTATATCCATACAATGTAATATTATGCGGTCATAAAAAGGAATGAAGTACTGATACATGCTACAGCATGGATGAACTGGAAAACATGATGCTCAGTGAAAGAAGCCACACACAAACGGTCACATGTTGTATGATTCCATTTATATGAAATCAAGAATAGGTAAATCCGTAGAGAGAAAATGCAGATTGCCAGAGAGTGGGGGAAGGAATGGAGAGTGACCGCTTAATGAGAACAGCATTCCTTTCGGGGTGATAAAAATGTTCTGGAACTAGATAAAAGTCCTGGTTGCAAAAACATTGTGAATGTACTAAATGCCACTCAATTGCTCACATTAAAATGGTTAATTTTATATTATATGAATTTCACATCAATTAAATAAAACCTTGTTTTAAAACCTCTGTCAAGCCTGCACCTGACATCACTTGACTCACTTTTCTGAAGCCCTCCACACCTCTCCTGATTCCATCTCCTCCAGGACCTTCACCCATTAATTACACCCCACCTACCTACTCTCACATCTGTCCGTTTCTTGCCTTCAGCCTATGCCAGTTCAATGCATCCACCACTCTATAAGCAAAAACTCTTCTTTTGACCCAATTTCCCACTCAGGATACCATCTCACTCTCTCCCCCGCCATTCAATGCCAAGCTTATCAAAAAGGCAAGGCTCGCCGCTTCTCCAAGCTCTTCCTTGCCCCCTGTAATCCAGCCTCCCCACCCCCCGACCATCACTGTCCTCCCAACCGCAAGATCCAGGAGTGAATTCTGCAGCCTCTCCTCTCCAGGCGAGCAGGTCAATTTTCAGAAAGACAATTGCTCCATTTCCTTGATCCTCTTTACTATCTATAAAGCTTGCCACAGTGTTTAACAGGAAGGTTGGTTTCAGCCGCTTTAGAAGATTTCTGTTATTTTAATTAGCCAGTTTTCACTTTATGTTTTTAACAGGATTTTAAGGACTGTTCAATTTGTTTTTGATGTGGCTCTTTGCCGGCTGCTGGCAGAGAAGGAAGAAGAGAGAAGGAGGGAAGAGAAGAGCCTCTGCCTTGGGGACCCGGGGGACAGTGAGCTGCTGATCCCAGGGTGGGCATGAGGGGAGGGACGTCAAGGAGCAGACAAAGACGGAGAGCTCGTCAAACTGGCTCTGAGCCACCTGAACCAGTGTTGTCACAAAGAAGCCATCTCCACGGAGGAGGGACAAAAGTTACAAAGTGCTTTTCAAGGTCAAAGAGAAAAAACAGAATTGTCCCAAACTAAACTGGAGTGTTCATAAAAATAAGTTAAAAGTGCAGAAAGCAGGGCTTCCCTGGTGGCGCAGTGGTTGAGAGTCTGCCTGCCGATGCAGGGGACACGGGTTCGTGCCCCGGTCCGGGAAGATCCCACATGCCGCGGAGCGGCTGGGCCCGTGAGCCGTGGCCGCTAAGCCTGCGCGTCTGGAGCCTGTGCTCCGCAACGGGGGAGGCCACAACAGTGAGAGGCCCGCGTACCGCAAAAAAAAAAAAAAAAAAAAAAAAAAAGTGCAGAAAGCAAATAAGGAGGTCCAGAGAAAAAAGTTAGCAGGAAAGCTTGGACCAGACAAGGGTTCTCAAAATGTGGCTTCCAGACCTCAGGAGAAGGGGCCTGAGACCCTATCGGGGGGTGCCAACTAAAACTTGTCACTCACCATCTGGCACTAGAAGGATGAAGTCACTAACCACTGCCGCCACTGACCTTCAACACACTCTGAAAGGATTCTGGGGTGGAGATCAGGAAGGAGGCACTCTGTGCTCTGGGAAGAACTGGCACAACAAGCCTTCATAGTTAGATATTTTCAGGAGAAGATTCTATGAGCCCAATTTTTTTCTAGAAAAGCACTAAAATCATTAACAGAGACATGTGGTCCTCGTGACTAGCATCAACCTTCTGCCAAAATGTGTGCTTGACTGCACGGGTCCCCCTTCACCAAAATCACACATTTACTGACCTCTCCCCTACCTCTTCGGAGCACTTCCTCAGAGCTCTCTGAGAGGCTGTCTCCCGGGCCACAGTCCTCATTTTGCCCCCAGTAAAACTTAACTCACAACTCTCACGTTGTGCTTTTTTTTTTCAGTCGACAGAGTTCACAAGGTTAAAACTATCTCATAATAATAGGAAAACACAGTGTGCCTTTTTCACTCTGTTGATGCAAACACAATGGTGAGAAACCACTGATACCTTCCCACACGTCAAAGCTGTGTCTTTGCAGCAATGATCTCTGAATCTTTAGCATCTTCAGGCATTTTGCAGGGAGGGGGGAAAAAGTCAGTCTCACTTAGAATGTCCTGGATGAGGCAATCAAAATTAAAATTTTATGAAACCTCAACAGTGAATGCACGTCTTTTTTTTAACATTCCCCGTCATGAAATGGAAGGTCTGCACGCAGCACGCCTGCTGCCCACAAATGCCCAGCAGCTGCTTCAGGAAACACACTCGTGGGATTGTTAGAGCCATGACCTAACTATCTCATTTTTCATGGAAAACCTTTTATCCTTGAAACAATGACTAACAGACAAAGTATTGTTATTCAGACTTGGCCCTCTGGCAGATATTTTCTCTCCAATGAACAAAGCAAGACTGTCACTTTAAGGAAAACAACCAATAGTTTTTGTTATCAGAGATAAAATTTGAACTTTTAAGGAAAAATTAGAATTTTGGAAAACATTTATCTTCCATTATAAGCTTGACAGATTACCAATTCTTAAAGACTTTTCTGATGAGATTGGTGGTGATATCAATCACAGATGTGATTTCTTGTTATTGTATTATGAAATCTGTCAATATTCAGAAGCTCTGTATAACTCCAATATTTTCCAAATGACCAATGTGTGATGTTATAAAAATCACTCATGGTTAGAAGATCCAAACAGCAAGACATACCAATGGATTTTAATGTAACAGACAGCAAGAGCATTAATATGGTCCAGATCCCACATACAATTAACCTCTAAGAATCTGTCACTTGTCTAGCTTTGAAGTATTTTCAAGAAAAATATCCACAGGGCTTCCCTGGTGGCGCAGTGGTTAAGAATCCGCCTGCCAATGGAGGGGACAAAGGTTCGAGCCCTGGTCAGGGAAGATCTCACATGCTGCGGAGCAACTAAGCCTGTGAGCCACAACTACTGAGCCCATGTGCTTAGAGCCCGTGCTCCACAACAAAAGAAGCCACTGCACTGAGAAGCCCACGCACCACAATGAAGAGTAGCCCCCACTCACCACAACTAGAAAAAGCCTGCGTGCGGCAACGAAGACCCAATGCAGCCAAAAACATAAATAAATAAAATAAATAAATTTATTTTTAAGGAAAGAAAAATATCCACAATTATCTGAAAAGGCTATTAAAACACTTCTCCTTTCTCCAGCTAAATATCTGTGTGAGACTGAATTTTATTCCTATACTTCAACCAAAACAACACATTGCAATAGACTGAATGTAAAAGCAAATGGAAAAATCCAGCTTTTTCCTTCTTTTAAGCCAGATGTTAAAGAGATTTGTAAAAACAAAAACAATGCCTTGCTTCTCACTAATTTTTTTTGTTTTGGAAAACAGTTACTTTTCATTAAACAGGTTATTTTTGTTAACATGTGATGGGTCTATTAATTAAATGAAATAATAAATATTTTAATTCCTCAGTTTGAATTTAATGCAGTAAATGTCAACAGAAACAGCCCAATTAACAAAAGCTCTTTGGGTTCCTCAGTAATTTCTAAGAATGGAAAGGAGTGCCGAGACCAGAAAGTCAGAAAACCACTGGGTGAGTTTGGTACATAAAACTACAAACGTTGCATCCAGTGGGCAAATCCTCAAGAGAGTCTGTAACTCGGTAGGTAGAAAAATGGGCCAAGATCTAAAGAAAAAGGACAAAGGAGGCCAGTGGGGAGCTATTTTGGGCCAAGAGGGCCAGGAGATTTCAAATAATACCATGTCGAAACCCCTAACTCTGCGTGCCATTAAGACACGTTAGTAACATACACCCAGAGCTCTCTGGTGTCTCTGTGTGGTTTGGGAAAAGTTATGCTGCACTAACCCCTAACACATGACTTTCACTCCCAACCACCTAACACTCCACAACTGGGAAGGATAAACTGCAAAGCCATTCACCAACCCCTCACTGATTCTTGAAACGCAAGAGGATGTTGCAGAAGGAATCGAGCAAACACCAGAATCAAACCGAAGCTGTAATTTCCTCGACTTCGGGCAAACAGATGAGTCCATTTATACTTTAAAGCCATACTAAGAACATGGTGGGGAACATTCAAAGGGTTTTTTTCCTCCTCAAAATCCGAAAGCAGTACCAAATTGCCTCAAATGGTCACTGGCTAGATATTTAATTAGAGGCTGAGGAAGTTGATAATGTTTCAGAGGAGATTTGGGCATCACGGGAAGGTCAAGTTCAGTGATTTCCAAAGCCAGTTTTCTGACTTTCGACATCAAGAGAGCAGAGACCCTGGTGGTTTTCCTCGCCCTGTTTTGCTGGGGTGAAGCTCCGTGCCTGACACTTAGAGGTGCTCACAGAACATTGGATGAGGGATGGAAGTGGGGAGAAATAAATGACTCTCCAAGATGGTGAGTGGAATGAACTTGTTTTTTGTGAGCAAGCGCGGCTGACAGTTTTCAGATCCCTAAAAAGGAGCGTGATGGGCAGCCCCTTAGCTGCGTTATTCCCAGGGGCTTCCACTCAGCTCACTGACTTATGGACTGAAAACTAGGACAAAAGGATAAGCATCTCAGGGAGAGGAAAGACAAGGAAAGCAAGCTCACCAAGTTCCAAAGAGATGTTTTCTTCTCTCTGGAATAAAAGTCTAGTCAGAACCTTATTTCTGTATTCTAAAAGCTAGTCATTAAAATCTAAGAATAACAGTTATCTGTCTCCAATACAGAGTTATAGAATGAGTATCTCTCCTCTTTGTAAAGACTGAGAGTGTAATGAACAGATTGTAAAATCAGGGGCTGCAAAAAACAGTCCTGGAACTTTTTTATTTTCCAACTGGAACTTTATAGGTCCTGGGGATGTAATGTACAGCATGGTGACTATAGTTAACAATACTGTGTTTTATGTCTGAAAGTTCTGAGAGAGTAGACCTTTAAAGTTCTCAACACAAGAAAAAAATGTAACTATGTGGTGATGGATGGCAACTAAACTCACTGTGGTGATCATTTCACAATATATACATAGATCAGATCACTTTGCTGTATACCTGAAACTAATGCAATGTTATAAGTCGATTACACCTCTGTAAACCTGGAGGTGGGGGGTTGTAATCTAAAAGAACAGGTTTGGGGCTACTTGTAAAAGGCTGCCTGCCACAACTGTAGGGATTTTCTCTTTCCCTGCGTTCCTCATCTCACCCATACCAGGATTTTCTCAAACTCTGCTCTAGAATAAGATTCCCAGAGAGCTTACTCCCCTATTGTATTTTATGCCGAAGAAAACCATGGGACCCAGGTTGCTGAATCTTCTAAGTCTCTTTGGAAGGTCTTGAGAGCAGTGACCTCTAATGTCTTGGTTGATTTCCATGGCATTTCACAAGGTTAGCAGCATCTCATCTCAGGCTCCACCCCAGACCCACTGGTCCAGATCTGCACTTTTAACAAGATTCCCACATGTGCACATTAAACTTGGAGAAGTGCTGAACCAACAGGTCATGAGGTCAAATCATCTCAACCTGATGATGCCTGATTCTTCCCTGCGGTAAACAGTCAAACTTTATGTGAAGATGCTAAACAGGCACTAATGACTCACACTGAAATGCTGAAGGTCTCGCTAGAGGCCACACTGCCCAGCAGGGGGAGCCCTGGTGCAAAAGTCCAGAAATCTCCATTCTCCTCCTGCCTCTACTATGAATTAGCTCTTAGGCTTTGGGCACATAGCTTAAATCTCCCTTAGACCTCGGTTTCCTGGTGTTTAAAACAAAATAGGTGAAGAGGCCTCTAAAATCACCCTCCACTCTAAATGTTATGACCCTAGAAACGTCACCAGTGATATAATCCTCACCTTAACATATTTGGAATGCCACCAGACAATAATGCCTCTACAACTGTCTGTTCGCATGGGGAGATACATTTCAACCTTCTGGGAAATGCTGATGCCAAATAGAAACTTGACAAAACATCTATCTTTTGGGACATAATTCACAATTTTTTAAAATAATTTATAATAAATGACTCAAAATGTTGTCATATTTTTGTGGCAGGCAAAGATATGATCATCCTGTCTGTAACATAAAAGGCAGCAATGGCTCTTCAATTACATTAGCACCAAGAATTATAATTTAGACACAAGTCCATGAAATTCTAGACGAGCTGATCCTTGACCACTGAAACAGCAACAACTGGGCTGAACTTACTTTTTTTTTTCTTTTTTCTGTTTGCCCATTTCCAAGTTCTAGATAATTTTTTTAAATTTTTTTAACATCTTTATTGGAGTATAATTGTTTTACAACGATGTGTTAGTTTCTGCTTTATAACAAAGTGAATCAGCTACACATATACATATATCCCCATATCCCCTCCCTCCTGCGTCTCCCTCCCACCCTCCCTATCCCACCCCTCTAGGTGGTCACAAAGCACCGAGCTGATCTCCCTGTGCTATGCGGCTGCTTCCCACTAGCTATCTATTTTACATTTGGTAGTGTATCTATGTCCATGCCACTCTCTCACTTCGTCCCAGCTTGCCCTTCCCCCTCCAGTCCTCAAGTCCATTCTCTACGTCTGTGTCTTTATTCCTGTTCTGCCTCTAGTGAACTTACTTTTATGATCTCTGTATTTAATCTGTTTCTAATATTTATTATTCTATTTTTGTTATCCATAAAAGTACTTTCTCTCTCAAAGGCCCACAAAGTGGTTTCTGCAAGTATAATCTGTGGGAGAAATCATCCATCTTTTATTAGCAAATAAATGTATCTCAAGACACCTTCATTTGGGCATTAAGCATCTATACTCTGGCTCAGACGCTTTTAATGAGCGTTGTCAATAAGCTATTTGTTCAGTCAAGAGAAGGGTCCCCTCCTTCCCTTAGAAGAATAAATTAGTCTTTTTTTCTGTCATGTCACTAACCACTGGCTCATCAAGTATTTTCCCATCCACTAGTGTGCTACTCTGACCCTCTCTTGCTGTGTTTTGTTCCCTACTTAAAGGAGAAATTCCTCTCCAGTGCTGGCAGAACCATGGGGGACCTAACCCCACTATATACCGAACAGAACTTTTAAAAGCAACTCCACACTCTGTCAGCTGCTATTTTAAATGCTCAAAAGGATACAGTGAATGCCTTTCCTTTGATGCTTTGATGGGCTTTCTCATCTATGCTGTCACCCCATTTCTTTCTCACAACCCTACCAGGTCTCAGGCCCTTTTCAAGGTCTCATGAGGGCCTTTTTATTCACACTGATGATGGTGGAAAAGTTAGCTCTCAGAGAAGTGATGGACGGAAGAATATGACATCTATTTCTGCCCCCCGGCACGCTGCTACTTCCTAACCTAAAGAGGAGTTCGCCAATGGTTTTAAACCAAGAAAAGAATGGCATCAAAGATTCCACTTGTTCAAATTATTCTGACCTATTTCTTTTTTAAATGATAGGGAAAGGATTGGCAACACTGCTTAAAATGCGCCTAAGGGGTTCCAGCAACATTCTGGATCACACAGTCTGTGAGAGGCCTTAGATCAGAAAATAAAATCTGATTCATGAGTTTATAAAACAAATACGCCACGTCCTTTTCATGTTCCCATATTTACCAAACATATAACCCAAATTACATATCTAACTGAAAACCTAGAGGACTGGTTTCCCATCACATCTTTGTTCTTTTATTTATTCTGTTCGTTTAGTTCATAGGCAGTTTTTGAGCATCTCCCATGCAGAAAGCACCTTGCTAGCTGTTAGAACGGATACCAAGGGGACCAGATGTGATTCCTCATGTCAAGGAACTCACCATCTGAGACGCCCCTGGGAAACTCCCAATGATCCCACGTCTGAGGTGGATGTTTCTCTGGGCTCCCAGAACACACCTACAAGACTCTCCCAAAGCACACATTCCCACTGCTCTAATCCATGATTTAGTGTCCAGCTCCCAGCTCCCGAACCTCCCGGCTCCTTCCCAAAGGGCAGGTCTTATATGAGCAAATGTGCATCCCCCAGAGCCTAGGGCAGCGCCACGCCCATGACAAGCAGTGACTCCGCCCGGGAAGTGGTGTGTGAACTAAAGTGAACACAAATAATAATGCATGTATGAAATAGAAGCATAAACCAAATGTCAGGTGTCTCATAGAAAAATAAAATGTACGGGGCTTGAGAGGAGGGAGTTTGCACTGGGGGATGAGGGACAGCTTCCAGAATGAAAAAGATTTTGAGCTGAGCCTGAAATATATTTGGGCAGGTGGGAGGGCAGGGGGCAGAGTGCAGCTGAGCATTCCAGATGGAGGAAACAGCATGAGCAAAACCAGGGAGATGCGAGAGAGGAATCGGGGTGGGGAGGGCGGGACGTGCAGGGGTTGAGAGAGGGGTTGAGGCTGGAAGCTGGAAGGGTGACCAGGCGCCCAGCTCACGGCTGGCTCGTCGCTCTGCTCTGTGAGTCAGAGCTGAAGTAAACAAACCTCAGAAACGGGAATTTACTGGGAGCCCTACCAAAGAGGCAAAAGCTTTTGAAAAAGGGAAAAAGATGGAGAGGCATGCTGATAGGAGACAGACAGGCTCCTGGAAGGATAGTGTCCCCTACCTAGACCACATGGGGTGTAGAGCAAGGACGGCAGGTGTTATCAAGCAATAGAGAAAGCACCCGGTTCGGGCCAATGACTTATTTCTAAACCCAACATAACCGGAAACACTCATCTGTAGGAAGACCAGGACTTCCTAGGGCTTGAGCCTTTGCCTTCCAAGAGTAGGGAGGGAGGTCACAGAAGGTCAGGACCCTTCGGAAGCCAACATTCCAGTGCCCTGCTCGCGCACGGGCCCACACCTCAGGACAGAACTAAGCCACCAGCTCTAGAAGGGATTAAGAATGGCTCCTTGCCATGATGCCAGATCAATTCTTCCTCAAAACAAAGTCTGAGTAGTCAGCTCTAGTTTCCCGTCTAAACAGCCTAAGGATGATGGATTCAGAAGGCAAGCACTAGAGAGGTTTCTAAGGAATCTTCTAAGAATGGAGGCCTGACCCCATTCACCTATCAATACAGACCAGGGCCAACGAATAGGAAAGCTTTGTGATATGGATTGAACCATTATATCACTTAACAGCATTTATCTTTGTTATTGACTTCGTGTGACCTTGAAATCATTAACAATGAAATCTTGGAATAAAAATATGGTGCATATTTGCTTTAGGGAATCAGCAAGAATAGGAAGACAGTAAGTATGGCTCTTGAGACCTCTATTTCCAGAGTTATGATCCACAGTCGACTTTTGAATCAGAATTGCCTGGCTGCCCAACAAAAGGCATCATGATCTGAGTGGTGGGCCTGGAATATGACTTTTGTCAAGGGCCTCAGGTAAATCTTAGGCAAAGTAAAATTTAAAACCAATCCTTTAACTTTGTTGGGCAAAAGGTGCAATTGGGTAGAAAGGGAGCAATAATGAATCAGAGAAAAAAAGTGGAGAGAATCTTGTGATGGTTAATTTTATGTGTCAACTTGGCTGGGCCATGGCGTCTAAATAATTGATCAAACATTATTCTGGATGTTTCTGTGAGGGTATGTTTGGATGAGATTTACATTTAAACCAGTGGATTTAGAGTAAAGCAGATTGCCCTCCACAATGAGGGTGGGCCTCATCCAATCAGTTGAGGTCTGAATGGAACAAAAGGCTGACCTCCCCCAGCAAGAGGAATTCTGCCTTCAGACTTCACCTGCAACATCAGCTCTTCCTGGTTCACCAGCAGACTGTCTCTGTACTAGAACTGCAACTCTTTCCTGAGTCTCCAGCCCAGCAGCCTCCCTCATCAGATTTTGGATTCCCCAAGACTCCATAATGGTGGAGCCAAAATGAACCAATTCCTCAAAATAAATCTCCTTAATTGATTGATTGATTGATTGATTGATTGATTGATTTATATATATGTGTGTATGCATGTACATATATATAATAAATATTAAAATTACATACATAAATTTTAAATCTATACATATACATAGATATCATATATATACATAGAGAGAGAGAGAGAGAGAGAGATATCCTACTGGTTCTATTTCTCTGGAGAACCCTGATTAATACACATCTCTTGCTCTTGAGAGACAAGGTCATGGAACCCAAATGGATCTAAAGAAGGCTGAAGGCCCACACCAGCAAAGAGCCCTCACAGTCACCTGTAAGGTAATTAAGGAATCATCAAATAGGCAGCAGCCAACCTTGGTGACAAAGTTCAAGAAGAAGTAGTGGTTAACAGTCAAATTTTTTTTCATAAAGAGAAGATTAGAATCAACCCTTGTAACAAAAGCAGTTTTCAAATACTACAGTGTTAGAGTAAACACTTTAAAAGACCTTCCCAGGTTGGTGGGATATCTAAGAACAGCAAGCAAAAGCTTTATCACAAACCACCCATCACTCAAAATTGTGAAATATCCTCCAGCCAAAGCACATCTAACAAAAGAGAAATGAGTCCCATTACAAAATGAGACTAGTGTGGAAGTAACAGAATTGCTTTTATCTTGATGAATGATCTAACAAAAAGATATAAAACTGACGAGAAACAATAAAATTAAACCACCAAATACATTTCTTTTCGTTTTGTACGACAGAGTAGATTCTGGCATTAGGTGGAAGGCAGGACTACGTAACTCCTAATTTTGAGAAACAGTAAAAAGAAAGAAACTTGAGAACAACAGTCTTTTATTGCTAGCAATAGCGTAAGTTGCTACAACAGCCAAAACAACAATCACAGAAAACCACGGGACTCGAGTGGACACAGAAAAGATGCCCCGCCTTTCCATTCCCACTGCAGCTGTGTCTGTTCAACCCCCCACTGTCTTTTGGGGAACAGTAAGACTGGCCTCCAGATGTTTCTCATCAAGATAACTATGTGGTAGGTCTGTAAATGGACATGGTAATTCCAGCCTGATCATGTGCTGAGAGTCACCAGGGGTAATTATCATGTCTCAGACAGGATGACTGGCCCCAGTTTCCTTAAATTCACTGAAGGTAAATGCAGGCTTTGACAGAATCAACAACAGCAGAGTTCTACACTTTAGAAGCACCTGGTGTGGAACTGGGAGGTAGGGGCAAGGGGCAGAGGGGTTATCTCAGGAAGGGGCACTCGGGAGCTGGTACCCATAACGGAGCTGTGCTGATATTAGCATGGATTCCAAGGCTTTTGAGTCATTTTCTCACAAAAAACAAAGCACTCTGGCAATGTTTGCCAAGTTACGTGCCAGGTGCTTAATACTGCTACTGCCTTTGCAATGAGTCCATTCTAAGCCACCAGGCAGAGCCTCTTAGCTAGAGCTTTCACACAGATGAGACCCCTGGGCAGGCTGCATGCCACCAACACGCATGTGTTAAGACAACAGGGTGACTGCTTTTCAGATGAAGAATTTCCCTGGAAGGGTCATCCATTAGAAGAGAAAGTGTGCAAGGAGTCTCAACCACTGTGTCGGCCCAAGATTCTAAAGATAGCCTCGGTTTTTCATTGAAGACATTTCTCTTTCACCAATATGATCTTTTCAAGGGCTAATCGGGCCGCAGAATTGTTCACTGGGAATATTAAGAATGAATTTGGGAAAGACCCATGTGCCTCCGCTTTGCAGCCTCACTTGGAGGGTCTGACCTCTTCCACCTCGAGCAGTTGCATTCCTCAGCCTCTCACGTTCACCTCTTCTAGAACCTCCTCATCGGATAAGCTCCCCACTCCTTCCATCTGACACAGCTTGAATCTCCTAATCAGGTAAGTTCCCCACTGCTTCCACGTTTTTGTACCCCTCCCTAGCCTTGATGGTCATAGAAGAACACTCAATATCCTTTACTTTGTTTATTTTGCATAGAATGAGTTGATAAATAAAGCTTCCCCTCAGGACAGAAAAGAGGCAAGCCCAAGTTGGCCGAGACAGAAAAAAACGGGATGTACAGGGCAGGCTCGGCTTGTGAAAGAAACCTCACGCTTCACCTCCTGGCTTCACGCCAGTCACTCTCCCTTCCCCCAGGGATTTGGTTGTGGCTTTGGTTTACCCTCGTGCCCCTTTTCAAAGATTTATCAGAAATTATTATCCCTGCTACTTTCTTGAGTTCCTAACCACATTCTGCCTCCTACAGGGGACATCTTACGAGAAAATGGTATATTTAAGCCCCTGCAATATTACATCTAAGATACAGGTTTCCCAAGACAACATGAGCAGTACTTGACAGTGTCTTCAACAGCCCTTTTGTCCATTAGCCCCAGACCTCTCATGTCTAAGTTCACACCATTGTTACTGCATGTGCTGACATGACCACAAGGAGGTGTCACCAAAGAAAATTTACCGGTGTTACCCTTCAAACTGGTCTAAAATAAACCATGCTCTTTGGGGATTTGGCGAACCCACTTTCACGTAGCATGAACCTCAATATAAATATGTGTAGAACTGGGGAGAGGGGAATGGAGAAAAAGATGCAGGAGTTGGACATAGCAAGTGGTGAGAGGGATGGGCGTCCCCTAATGGAACAGGGCCCCTGGTAAGGTGCACAGTCTCCCTGTCTCACCCTGATCAGGTGGAGCCTGGACTCCACCTGCCAAAATTGTTCTAAGGGAACCCTATAGTGATGGAGATTGGCTTCCGGGATGGCTGGTCCTTTCCTGGTCTGACTCCTGGTCCCCGTCACTTGGGACATGTCCTCAGCCCCTGCCCCCTGCCCACGTGACCTCAGCTGCTAAAAAGAAGAGGGGACGGGGCTCAGGTCTTCCAGAGTTGATGGCGCTGGTCCACGAAGGCGAAACAGAGTGAGCCAGCCTTCCAGCCCCTACCTCCTCCCCATTCCTCCTCTTACTTTTCCCTTACTTCTGTAACTCTGCTGTCGGCCCTGGAGACGTGCAAAGTCTAAGGAGGGAATTAGGTCACAACTGGGAAGGAGATGACTCTGTCTTAGCTTTTCTTTCTTCCGCTTCTCAATTCTGCTACCAGATATGATAATACTTCTCACAAAATCCTTACTTTATACCAAAATGAGGAGGTCCAGCACTGCACAAATTTTTTAGTACTTCGTTTAAAAATTATATGGAAGTTTATGTATCTATATGTTGCATACAAATAATTAAAACCAGAAATTCGGGGAGACATTCAGCCAATGCACTTGCTCTCTCCTCCTTCCTCCTTTATATATATATATATACACACACACACATATACACGCATATGTGTATGTGTGTGTATACGTGTGTGTAGGTGTGTGTATATTTGTGTGTATATGTGTGTATGTGTCTATGTGTGTGTATATATACGTGTGTGTGTGCGTATATATGTGTGTGTATATATATATGTGTGTGTGTGTTTATATGTAAATATATATTTTTAAAGCTCCCAGGTGTCCCCTCACCTCTGATGGCTTCGTGGTGCACCTTCCTCTTCCCGAGCACTCCAAGTCGTCTGCGTGGCTCTCCCCTGGTGCACAGGTGCTGGCCTTCACCACCAGAGTCAAGCGCAAAGCCACGATAGATTTAGTAACAGAATCATTCACAAAACCTAAAAGAAAATGGGACAACAGTAAATGTAAAGCCAACCAACATTCTGACAAGGCTATGACTACCGTTTACACAACATTCAAGTATGTCAAACAAAACAAAATACAGTCAGTTAAGCCAAGGCATAAAAGTGCGTGGCTAGTGGCCATTCGGACCTCGGGCCTTTAAGGTAGGCCACTCTTCCCAAGCATCATGAGGGATGCCGGTCACCAAGGAAAAGGAGCGCCAGGCACTCCGCCATCACCTGAGCTGCTTTGCTTTGCTCCTGTTCCTGCCCTCTATGGGCCACCCTGTCTCTGAATTCCATCCCTGCATTAGCACCTTAGAATTCTCTCTGCTTTTGAACCCGTCTTTTCCCCGGCGAGCCACGTGCTTGCATCTCCCTACTCTCTGTCTTCCTGGCTGCTCTGAATAGTCGCAAGCACTAAATCGCCTGTACCCACCCTGCTATGGGTCTGCCCGAGCAGCTCAGTGCCCTCAACAGTGGGCATGCAACATGGGTCACATTCTATGTTGGGTTTCTTCATAAATATCTACTTGATCACCAATCTGACGGTGCTGTATCAATTTCAGTTATGTGGTTTTAACCATCTAATAAAACAGGACCAATCATAGTTGAATACTGATCACAAAAGCATTAATGTGTCATATTTATCACTGAATGATCTTTATGTCAAGTGCAGCTATTTGTACATTGTTGGTAGCAATAAATATGGAATAAATAATAGTCTCCAACTGGCATGAGGAAATAATACTGTAAGTATTGTGCATTGATGATATAATTATTTCATTGAGAGTGTACCTTTTTCTAATAAGAATATTCATTTATTTAGGAATGATTTTTAACTTCAAAATAAACAACTTATAATTAACACCCAGGAGAAAGACTCCTGCATTACCCAGAAAAGGTGCTTAAGACAAGGGGGTGGAAATGATTCTAGACAGCCATGCCTCTCTAAGCCCAATTTTCTTTTTTTCTGGGACTCTTTTCACATCAAAAAAGAATGCTTTTTATGATGACAGCTGGACACAAGCAGAAAGTGAGGCTGTCTGGGTAATGGGGCAACATGATCACCCTGCTCCTTGGACCCTAAGGAGCATCCAGGGACAACAAATCTGTAAAGGGCAAAGCACTACATTAGTGCAAGGGATGTTTTTAACAGGCAGAAGATGGGCTCAAAACAGCAGCAGAGAATTTAATCCTGTTCAGAAGCATCAAGGTTATGTTGGGAAATTTGTGCAAGTCAGAGTGGAGTGGAGACACACCTCAACTTCAAGTTTGAAATTAGGAGCCAAACATCTCTTAGTGTCTCGGTAAAGACAGGCACTGCTGGTCTGACACGGAGCAGTGTGTTACATCCACAGAGAACTAGTTGCTTTCTTCCTAAGATTTCCTATTGAAAACTTTATGGTAAATTGGCTTTGGGACAGAATGAAAAGGATGGTTTAGGCAAACACACCTCCTCTGTAGAGCTTCCTACTTCTTGGTCATGGTCCCGCATCACACAGACACCTCAAACCTCCTCCCAGCACCTGCAAACGCCCTGCTTATTCCAACTCTGTAAACATTCCCATAGTGCCTCTTTGCCTGGAATACACCTCCTTCTCCAGTGATCACAGCTCAGTTCTCATCCTATTCACAAGCCTTTCCCCAATACCCCAGCCCCCTCCCAGCTCGACCATGTCCATCTGCACTCAAGTACATACTGTTACATACAGGTCCCTGATTATTTTATGTCTTGGATGGTTACTTGTCAAAACACCTTTACTGAGACTTCCTTGAGGGCAAGGGACAACTCTCAGAGAAGTGGCAAGTAGGAAGTCAGGATGCAGGTACACATTGGACCAGAGCAGTAAAGACAAGTCCCAAAGAGGAGTTTCCAGAATGTGCTATCATCCAACAAGTCCACTTGGATGAACAGCCATCATTAGAATACATAAATTCCAGTTTACTAAAAAAACTGCTTATCAACTTTGATAGAGAAATAGAGCCTGGTACAATGTACGAGTGCTACCAAAATTCTTATCTTAAAAGACATCTTTACACATAAAATAGTGGAGGTAAAATCAGCTAGTAATTATAAAGGTATTTTTCATCTCTTTGCTCTGTTCTCTAGCTTCACATTACATTATTTGAAAAATCTATACCATCTGTCTCCTTACTAAGCATTTAGATCACAGAATGCTCTATAATTCTCTAGAAGAGGCCTCTCTCCAAAGGTTAATTTTAAAAATTCTCTTCAACTGTTAAATTTACTGAGCCAGCAGAAATTCAATTGAGGTGGCCCTGAACCAAGATGGCGGAGTAGAAGGAAGTGATCTCACTCCCTCTTGCAGGAGCACCACAATCACAACTACGTGCTGGAAAATCATCAACAGGAAGACACTGGAACTCACCAAAAAAGATACCCCACATCCAAAGACAAAGGAGAGGCCACAGTGAGATGGTAGGAGGGGCACAATCACAGTAAAATCAAATCCCATAACTGCTGGGTGGGTGACTCACAGACTGGAGAACACTTATACCACAGAAGTCCACCCACTGGAGTGAAGCTTCTGAGCCCCATGTCAGGCTTCCCAACCTGGGGGTCCGTAATGGAAGGAGGAATTCCTAGAGAATCAGACTTTGAAGAGTAGTGGGATTTGATTGCAGGACTTTGACAGGACTGGGGGGAACAGAGACTCCACTCTTGGAGGACACACACAAAGTAGTCTGTGCAGCAGGACCCAGGGGAAGGAGCAGTGACACCAGGGGAGACTGAACCAGACCTACCTGCTAGTGTTGGAGGGTCTCCTGCAGAGGCAGGGGGTGGCTGTCGCTCACTGAGGGGACAAGGACACTGGCAGCAGAAGTTCTGGGAAGTACTCCTTGGTGTGAGCCCTCCCAGAGGCTGCCATTAGCCACACCAAAAAGCCCAGGTAGGCTCCAGTGCTGGGTTGCCTCAGGTCAAACAACCAACAGGGAGGGAACCCAGCCCACCCCCCTACCCCCCATCAGCAGTCAAGTGGATTAAAGTGTTACTGAGCTCTGCCTACCAGAGTAACAGTCAGCTCTACCCACCACCAGTCCCTCCCATCAGGAAACTTGCACAAGCCTCTTAGATAGCCTCATCCACTGGAGGGTAGACAGCAGAAGCAAGAAGAATTACAATCCTGCAATCTGTGGAACAAAAACCACATTCACAGAGAGACAGACAAGGTGAAAAGGCAGAGGGCTATGTACCAGATGAAGGAACAAGATAAAACCCCAGAAAAACAACTAAATGAAGTGGAGATAGGCAACGTCACAGAAAAAGAATTCAGAATAATGATAGTGAAGATGATCCAGGATCTCAGAAAAAGAATGGAGGCAAAGACAGAGAAGATGCAAGAAATGTTTAACAGAGACCTAGAAGAATTAAAGAACAAACAAACAGAGATGAACAATACAATAACTGAAATGACAAATACACTAGAAGGAATCAATAGCAGAATAACTGAGGCAGAAGAACGGATAAGTGACCTGGAAGGCAGAATGCTGCAATTCACTGCCACAGAACAGAATAAAGAAAAAAGAATGAAAAGAAATGAAGACAGCCTAAGAGACCTCTGGGACAACATTAAACGCAACAACATTTGCATTAGAGGGGTCCCAGAAGGAGAAGAGAGAGAGAAAGGACCCGAGAAAATATTTGAAGAGATTATAGTCGAAAACTTCCCTGACATGGGAAAGGAAGTAGCCACCCAAGTCCAGGAAGCACAGTGAGTCCCATACAGGATAAACACACTGAGACACATAGTAATCAAACTGGAAAAATTAAAGACAAAGAAAAATTATTGAAAGCAGCAAGGGAAAAATGACAAATAACATACAAGGGAACTCCCATAAAGCTAACAGCTGATTTCTCAGCAGAAACTCTACAAGCCACAAGGGAGTGGCATGATATATTTAAAGTGATGAAAGGGAAGAACCTACAACCAAGATTACTCTACCTGGCAAGGATCTCATTCAGATTCAATGGAGAAATCAAAAGCTTTACAGACAAGCAAAAGCTAAGGGAATTCAGCACCACCAAACCAGCTCTACAACAAATGCTAAAGGAACTTCTCTAAGTGGGAAACACAAGAGAAGAAAAGCACCTACAAAAACAACCCCAAAACAATTAAGAAAATGGTAATAGGAACATACATATCGATAATTACCTTAAACGTGAATGGATTAAATGCTCCAACCAAAAGACACAGGCTTGCTGGATGGATACAAAAACAAGACCCATATATATGCTGTCTACAAGAGACCTACTTCAGACCTAGGGACACATACAGACTGAAAGTGAGGGGATGGAAAAAGATATTCCATGCAAATGTAAATCAAAAGAAAGCTGGAGTAGCCATACTCGTATCAGATAAAATAGACTTTAAAATAAAGAATGTTACAAGGGACAAGGAAGGACACTACATAATGATCAAGGGATCAATCCAAGAAGAAGATATAACAATTATAAATATATATGCACCCAACATAGGAGCACCTCAATACATAAGGCAACTGCTAACAGCTATAAGAGAGGAAATCGACAGTAACACAATAATAGTGGGGGATTTTAACACCTCACTTACACCAGTGGACAGGTCATCCAAACAGAAAATTAATAAAGAAACACAAGCTTTAAATGACACAATAGACCAGATAGATTTAATTGATATTTATAGGACATTCCATCCCAAAACAGCAGATTACACTTTCTTCTCAAGTGCATATGGAACATTCTCCAAGATAGATCACATCTTGGGTCACAAATCAAGCCTCAGTAAATTTAAGAAAATTGAAATCATATCAAGCATCTTTTCTGACCATAACACTATGAGGTTAGAATTCAATTACAGGGAAAAAAACATAAAAAACACAAACACATGGAGGCTAAACAATACGTTACCAAATAACCAAGATATCACTGAAGAAATCAAAGAGGAAATCAAAAAATACCTAGAGACAAATGACAATGAAAACACGACGATCCAAAACCTATGGGATGCAGCAAAAGGAGTTCTAAGCGGGAAGTTTATAGCAATATAAGCTTACCTCAAGAAATAAGAAAAATCTCAAATAAACAATCTAACCTTACACCTATAGGAACTAGAGAAAGAAGAACAAAGCCCAAAGTTAGTAGAAGGAAAGAAATCATAAAGATCAGAGCAGAAATAAATGAAATAGAAACAAAGAAAACAATAGCCAAGATCAATAAAACTAAAAGCTGGTTCTTTGAGAAGATAAACAAAATTGATAAACCATTAGCCAGACTCATCAAGAGAGAGAAGGAGAGGACTCGAATCAATAAAATTAGAAATGAAAAAGGAGAAGTTACAACAGACACTGCAGAAATACAAAGCATCCTAAGAGACTACTACAAGCAGCTCTATGCCAATAAAATGGACAACCTGGAAGAAATGGACAAATTCTTTGAAAGGTATAACCTTCCAAGACTGAACCAGGAAGAAACAGAAAATATGAATAGACCCATCACAAGCGCTGAAATTGAAACTGTGATTAAAAGTCTTCCAACAAACAAAAGTCCAGGACCAGATGGTTTCACAGGTGAATTCTATCAAACACTTAGAGAAGAGCTAACACCCATCCTTCTCAAACTCTTCCAAAAAACTGTGGAGGAAGAAATACTCCCAAACTCATTCTATGAGGCCACCATCATCCTGATACCAAAACCAGACAAAGATACTACAAAAAAAAGAAAATTACAGAGCAATATCACTCATGAATATAGACGCAAAAATCCTCAACAAAATACTAGCAAACAGAATCCAACAACACATTAAAAGGATCATACAACATGATCAAGTGGGATTTATCCCAGGGATGCAAGGATTCTTCAATATACACAAATCAGTCAATGTGATACACCATATTAACAAACTGAAGAATAAAATCTATATGATCATCTCAATAGATGCAGAAAAAGCTTTCGACAAAATTCAACACCCATTTATGATAAAAACTCTCCAGAAAGTGGGCATAGAGGGAACCTACCTCAGCATAATAAAGGCCATATACTACAAACCCACAGCAAACATCAGTCTCAATGGTGAAAAACTGGAAGCATTCCCGCTAACATCAGGAACGAGACAAGGATGTCCACTCTCACCACTATTATTCAACATAGTTTTGGAAGTCCTAGCCATGGCAATCAGAGAAGAGAAAGAAATAACGGAATACAAATTGGAAAAGAAGAAGTAAAACTGTTTGCAGATGACATGATACTATACATAGAGAATCCTAAAGATGTCACCAGAAAACTACTAGAGCTAATCAATGAATTTGGTAAAGATGCAGGATACAAAATTAATGCACAAAAATCTCTTGCATTCCTATACACTAATGAGGGCTTCCCTGGTGGCACAGGGGTTGAGAGTCCGCCTGCCGATGCAGGGGACACGGGTTCGTGCCCCGGTCCGGGAAGATCCCACATGCTGTGGAGCGGCTAGGCCCGTGAGCCATGCCCGCTGGGCCTGCGCGTCCGGAGCCTGTGCTCTGCAACGGGAGAGGCCACAGCAGTGAAAGGCCCGCATAATGCAAAAAAAAAAAAAAATAAATAAGGATATACAATGGAGAAAAGACAGTCTCTTCAATAAGTGGTGCTGGGAAAACTGGACAGCTACATGTAAAAGAATGAAATTAGAACACTCCCTAACACCATACACAATGGATTAGAGACCTAAATGTAAGACTGGACACTATAAAACTCTTAGATGAAAACATAGGAGGAACACTCTTTGACATAAATCACAGCAAGATCTTTTTTGATCCACCTCCTAGAGTAATGGAAATAAAAACAAAAATAAACAAATGGGACCTAATGAAACTTAAAAGCTTTTGCACAGCAAAGGAAAACATAAACAACATGGAAAGACAACCCTCAGAATGGGAGAAAATATTTGCAAATGAATCAATGGACAGAGGATTAATCTCCAAAATATATAAACAGCTCATGTAGCTCAATATTAAAAAAACAAACAACCCAATCCAAAAATGGGCTGAAGACCTAAATAGACATTTCTCCAAGGAAGAGATATAGATGGCCAAGAAGCACATGAAAAGCTGCTCAACATCACTAATTATTAGAGAAATGCAAGTCAAAACTCCAATGAGGTATTACCTCACACCAGTTAGAATGGGCATCATCAGAAAATCTACAAACAACAAATGCTGGAGAGGGTGTGGAGGAAAGGGAACCCTCTTGCACTGTTGGTGGGAATGTAAATTGATACAGCTACTATGGAGAACAGTATGGAGGTTCCTTATAAAACTAAAAATAGAATTACCATATGATCCAGCAATCCCACTACTAGGCATATAACCAGAGAAAACCATAATTCAAAAAGACACATGCAGGGCCTCCCTGGTGGCGCAGTGGTTGAGAGTCCGCCTGCCGATGCAGGGGATGCGGGTTCGTGCCCCGGTCTGGGAGGATCCCATATGCCGCAGAGCGGCTGGGCCCGTGAGCCATGGCCGCTGAGCCTGCGCGTCCGGAGCCTGTGCTCCGCAACGGGAGAGGCCACAACAGTGAGAGGCCCGCGTACGGAAAAAAAAAAAAAAAAAAAAAAAAAAAAGACACATGCACCCCAATGTTCATTGCAGCACTATTTACAATAGCCAGGTCATGGAAGCAACCTAAATGTCCATCGACAGACGAATGGATAAAGAAGATTTGGTACATATATACAGTGGAATATTACTCAGCCATAAAAAGGAACGAAATTGGGTCATCTGTTGAGACGTGGATGGATCTAGAGACTGTCATACAGAGTGAAGTAAGTCAGAATATTGTGTATTAATGCACATATGTGCAACCTAGAAAAACGGTACAGATGAACCGGTTTGCAGGGCAGAAATTGAGCCACAGATGTAGAGAACAAACGTATGGACACCAAGGGGGGAAAGCGGCAGGGGGTTATGGGTGGTGGTGTGATGAACTGGGTGATTGGGATTGACATGTATACCCTGATGTGTATAAAATAGATGACTAATAAGGACCTGCTGTATAAAAAAATAAATAAAATAAAATTTAATAATTTTTTAAATGCTGCTTAAAACAATAAATTAAAGCCTTCTCCTGATTCAGTCAAAAAACGAAATTCAATTGAATGAGTTTAAAATATGCACAATATAGTTTTCTAAATAGTTCGCTTCTATTTCCTCAAAGAACCTTTCCTGCGCTCACTTCTACAAACCAGGCACTGTATTAGATTTTAAGGTTACAGAGAGAAGTCACCCTTGGTTTGTGCCACTCCAAACTTTGGTCAAGAGCAGTGGTCCTTAACTAGTTTAGAAACCAGAAGCTTTATATTTTTGCAGGCGCTTTTTCTAAGTACATATTTCCAGGTTCCAACATAAGTGATTCACTGTCAATGGTCTTGACTGGGCCCCTGTAGGCATGTTATTTTTTTTTTAAATTTTTGTAAATAAGGTTTTATTAGAATATAGTCTATTCATTTATGTACATATTGTCTGGACTTCTTTTGCACTGTGACTGAGTTGAGTAGTCTTAAGAGACTGGATGGTCCACAAAGTCTAAAATATTTACTACCTGGAGCCACACTGAAAAGATCTGTGACCACTGTGGTAGGCACTGAGCATACATGGAGAAAAGATGGATGTCATATATGTCCTCGTGGAATTTACAGTCCAGCAGGGAAAACCAGAAGATAAAGTGAGCGATATAGTTATCTGGGTCAGGAGCATCTGACCTAGCCTAAGGGGAGCAAGAAAGGCTTTCTAGGGAAAGCGTGGTGAAGCTGAGTTTCAAAGGATATGTGGAAACTCATCAGGCAAAGGAAAAGGGAGAATAGTGTCACAATCAGAGGAAATAACTTTACATGTGTATGTATGTATGTATGTATGTATGTATGTGTGTGTGTACGTGTGCATGTATGTATGTAACATAATTTCTCTCAGTACTTGGTGTTGTCCTCAGTACATTCTGGTTTTCAATGTAGTTGACTATCCAATAATTATTGCTTAAAAGCCCTTGACTCTGAATCTTCAGGGCAGAAACCTTCAGCTCACTCCCTTCCAGGGGTCCCCCACGGCACAGTGAGCCCTAGTTCTAGAAGTGATTCGAGATGCCTCAGGGTAGCAGTGGGAACACTTCGTTTGAGCACGTGAAACACTCCATGTTAAGACAGTAAACAGGTGACTTCCCTGGTGATCCAGTGGTAAGGAATCTGCCTTCCAATGTAGGGGACACGGGTTCGATCCCTGGTCGGGGAACTAAGATCCCACATGGTGCGGGGCAACTAAGCCTGTGGGCCATAACTAGAGAGAGAAAAAAACTCACACGCCACAACTAGAGGCAAGCCCGCGCACCATAAGGAAAGATTCCACATGCCTCAAAAAAGACCCCGAGTGCCGCAACTAAGACCCCATGCAGCCAAAAACAAAAACAAAAAAAGACACTAAACAAATTTCTTCCTGAAAGTCCAATATACAGTTTGGGAGTTTAGGCATATTATTTAAAAAGACTCCTTAAGTAATTCGGACACATGCTTCCACTTAAGAACCACTGGTCCGATAGAAAAACAAATCTAAGTCACAGAAGTAATGTCCTTGTTAAGGTAACGATCACCTTGAATTAGAGGCACGTGAGCCTCTGAAAGCACACTGTGCCCGTCTATGTTTGAAAGTCTAGGCCACTGTGTGATATTTAGGTGATATTCATATTCCCTCACTCATCCTAAGTCTCTGAAGTTCTTGGAGACAACTTTGATGAAAGTTTCTACATTAGCTTTATTTGCTTAATAAGACTGAGTATTTGGGTCCTAAAATCCCTTAGTAAACTCATAAAGAAATCAGTCTTTACAGCAGTGTATCATGCATTACTACATCATTTCTGATTATGTCACCTAATCCCCCCAATGCGTCAACAGCATAATCAGCATGTTATCTGCAGCAGGTGCTCCATTCACATGAGGAGAACGGTGTGTGCTGGCTCCTTCCAGGTGTGAGTGTAATTTCAGTAAGTTGTTTGCACCTCCCTTTGCTCACATCTAAGGGGAAAATGCTTGGAGCTCCTCCTAATGAAAAGTGATCCTTTTAACTGTCCTCAAACTGCAGCTGGGTTGGAGCAAAGTAGCCCACATGCCAAGAGCAGGAACTGTGCTCTTTACAAAGCAGCAGCAGGAGGAATCTGAAGTAAAACAGAATTCATTTTAAAAAAAAAAAAAAGAAGTTCTTTGGGGCTTTATGGCTGATCATTTGAGGGTTGTTGAAAAGCCAGTGTGATTTCTTTGACTCAGCCCTCAAAATGGTGGCACTTCTAACACGCTTATAAGAAATGCCAAGGAAATGGTCACAGTTTTTTTTCTCTTCCTTAATGGTATGAAATCAATATATGTAACATAATTCCTGAGACAGGCCTGAATAAAAAGGCTTGTCCTCATTCAGAATTCCAAGAGTTCCAAGAACCACAGAACCGTAACCAACTGATTAACTAAAGACAAAAACCGGTAAAGTCAGAGGGAGGGTGACACCCCAGTCCTGTCCACAGAGCTGTTAGAGAATGAGCTCTTGTCAACACCTGCACGTTCTGTGGCCTTTTCAAAAACTAAAGAACTGATGCCACATAGGAGGCTATGAAGTTGCTCCAGCAAAAGCATGGTTTAAATTATAAGCAAGAAAAGGGAATAGATAGAGGAGACATATAAAAGGGAAAGGGAAATAGAAAGAAGGAAGCAGGGAGGGACGGAGGAAGGAAGATTGAAAAAGAAAACCAAAGCATGAGATAGAAACTGCATGAGACAGAAGAAAAGGAGACACTGATACAGAAAGACAAGGAAAGCAGAAATGGAGAAAAGAAAATGAAGGCTGTCCAGCAAAATTTCAGGGGTTCTCCCACCTTTTTTTATGGAAGGACATTTCATCATCTTCTCATGTTCGTGCCCTTAGATTCCTCATTCCAACCACAACACGTGTAAAATGAGAGTTCTCTGAAACAGTTCATGGATAAACATTTGTTTGAATCATAACTGTGTTCAGTCCAAGTCTATGATTCTGATTATGAGGCCAAAATACTGAGTCCCTCTAAGTGGAGAGACTGTGCATTCAGTGTGCATAACCCAGCTGTGGGGGGATGGGGTGGGATGGAGGGCCACCCAGGACAGAGGGAGAGCTGAGCTCACTCAGCAGACGATGATTGAGCTCCAGGTAGCAGGCAGCATTTAGGTTGGGTCCTGAAGGCTGCAAAAGAGCCAGTGAAGAGAGCTGAGGACATCAGCATGTCAGATGGATGAGGTCAGTGTGTCAGATGGATGAGAAGGTCAGTGTGTCAAGGGCCAGCGCCCAGATGAGGACAGAGAGAAAGGAGGGGCCAGATTAGAGGGGGTCTCGTGACCCTTAGGGCAATGGGAATCCACTAAAGAGTGTGGAAAACACAGGATTTATGCTTTTTCAAAGATCACGTTTTGGAGGAAGAACCAAGAAGACTTTCGTAAGGATTGGATGAGGGAAAAGAAGGAATCATACATAGTGTGGCAACCTCGTGTGCAGTGGTGCTGGAAAGTGACCAGGATGTCCGCCATGGGCAGGTTAAGTAGCAGATTCTGATGAGATGCGCCCCTCCACACACACGCAAATGGAGCAGCCAAGTTGGTGGTTCAACATAGGACATGGGTAGTTAAGAACATCGGGGCTGAAGATTTAAATCTGGGCCTCATCTGAATTTGGGGGGGTTCTACACCATTGGGACAAAAGTGCACTCTTAGAGAAGAGAGAGAAAGACCAGATCCCAGAACCAAGCTTTACAGGCCGATATTCACAGAATAAACTTAGTGTTATATCGATAAATAGAGATTACACCAGACCAGAATCATACTAGAAAATTTAACTAAAAACAAATATGACTTTTCCTTAGTAGGCTTGATTAAGAAAAGATTTCTGGGCTTCCCTGGTGGCGCAGTGGTTGAGAATCTGCCTGCTAATGCAGGGCACATGGGTTCGAGCCCTGGTCTGGGAAGATCCCATATGCCGCGGAGCAACTGGGCCCGTGAGCCACAGTTACTGAGCCTGCGCGTCTGGAGCCTTCGCTCCGCAACAAGAGAGGCCGCGACAGTGAGAGGCCCGCGCACCGCGATGAAGAGTGGCCCCCGCTGGCCACAACTAGAGAAAGCCCTCGTGCAGAAACGAAGACCCAACACAGCAAAAATAAATAAGTAAATTAATAAACTCCTACCCCCAACATCTTCTTTAAAAAAAAAAAGAAAAGATTTCTGCACCATGAAGGAGATAAAGAACCACAAGGAGGAGACTGTGGTCCATGACAAAGAAAAATGTCTAAGGACACCTTTCAGCTCAAGGTTCAGAGGCTGGGAAAGGAAGGGAAAGGGGAGGGAGGGAGGGAGGGGAAAAAGATAACACTGCATTTGAAAGGTCCACTTCTACTCACTACACAACTGAGTGATTTCCCTAATGAGTTTTAAAACAATAACGAAGGAAAACTCTCTCCAAAGATTATCCTGGGATCTGTTAACACCCTCAAGTAACTAGTTACGATGACAAATAAAGGCTGGGTTTCCTTCTCTGCACGTCCCCACTGCCCCCAACTCTTGCACAGACACACACAAACACTCTGTCCCGCCCTCGGGCCCACACTGTGCTCATTAACACGGTAATAAAATGTTCTGCCATCATTACAGTCCTTTTAGAACAGCGACTTCACCAAACTCACTCCCTTGGTGCCAGTGAGAAGTAGGGAGCAACCGAAAGGGGACCCTGTCATTACCTTTGGGATGGACTGGTCCAGTATCCATTAGAGAGCGCGAGAGGGCTGGCTCCTGGCCATTAACTGTTCATCTTACCACTTGGCTTCTTCAATATTAAGACCAAAGAGTCTTAAATGGACTTAGTAGTTAAGGTCTCATTGGGATTAAGAACCAGCGAGATTTGCGTTTCTTACTTCAGTGGTTTGGCTAAAGACCGTTTTCTTTCCTGGTAAAGGGAATGCATACGTGCAAAATAAAAACTCTGACCGTTGGAACCAGACTGCTGAGTTTTCCTTTTAAGACTTGGCGAGTCATTTGGCACAAAACTATAACCTATAAAAACTGTTCACAGTCCAGGAAGTTCCATGGCTGGCACCAGCTAGGCATGAACGGTTTAAAATATCACAGATCCAGCTCCAGCTGGAGAGCCAGGGCTTTTGCATTAACTTGGGCATTGGGAAGGCAAACACCTCCAATTCCCACAATTCGATTCGCAGAAGCAGGGATAAGATGGCATCTCTGCGCCAACTCCTTAGGAAGGTGGGATGGAGGTTAGTGCAAAGCTTAATAAGCCAGTCAGGATCCCCGTGGATTTGTGACTCAATACCTGGGGGTTGGGAAGCAAAACCTGAGAAATAAATCATCTTTTGACAGTATCTGGCCAAAGGCAAAAAGAGAGCTTGATGCAGGGTACAAACTTGAACCTAGACCAAATCCAGGGCAGCATGATGCTAAAACAAGGCTTACTAATACACCTCCTGCTATAGGAACACAGCTGTCCTTCCACTGCACGTATGCGGAATGCAGTCAGACCACAAGTTAAGGGGGGAAAGTGAAGGAACACTAAAGAACTGTCACTACACCCAAGTACAATTACAATGATGCTCATTCGCTGGAGAACCTGCCTGGCCACACCCACCATCTTAGACCTCACCCAAGCTCTTTCTACCTCTTCTCAACAAAGCTTTCTTTGGATTTCCTTGTGAAAGTCTGCATTCTGTTGTTGTTCATTTGCTTGTGTGCTTGCTTTGAAGCTTTGTTGTTTACAGCAGTAAACTGCTTTTTGGAAAATTCACCTGTCCAGAAACTCTCATTTTCTGTGGGCTCCTAAGTAAGGTATGGCCAAAAATGCTTTCAGAATTCGAGACACAATGGCACATAACAGCAATGGTCCAACGGCAATACTTTTACTATTGCCACTCATTTAAATCATCAGGTAGAGTGCACCTAGCCAGACGACTAGAAAAGTATATAGTAAGTAATATCATTTGCTCTAAAGGGAAAGAGAAACTGTAAAGATAATGGGAACATACTATAGAAAAAAATACATACAATCAGCTTGCTATTCCCTGAAGAGAGATTGGTTTATGCTCCACAATCTGTCAGATAGAGCAGCCCTCAACAACTACTTCCCAACTTTGCCAATATCTCAGCAGCCCCCTCTCTCTATCCATCCTGCAGAGAAAACTGAAAATTCAGTATGAAACACAGGCTGAAAAAATGAACACAAAGGTTTAAGAGTTCTTAGGTTGACATTCTATACTTTTCCAAAACAAGTATCTATTCCCACAGTAAAGGGTTACTAGCCCAGAGTGCTATATTTTTGTTTAATTTTTTCGAGATAGTCACCCTACCACACTCCTTTTTCCACTAAAATTAAACTAAATTATTTGTCCTGAGTAAGACCTGAGTATCTGAACCGTGGGAGGTTGCCTACTGTTATCCATTCTCCCCATATTCCTTTAATAACAGAATTGGGAGCTTTTGCTGGGAACAACTGGGTCACCCAGCCTCTCCTCAGTGACTTGGGGAGAGGATGCGCCGCACTTCTGTTATACATTTAAGAAGACAAAGCAAGTGCTCTTTTTAGCCTTTCCCCCTTCCCAGTGGCTGATATGCCACTGGGGCAGCCAGGGCAGCAGGTCTGAATCCAGAGATGGGATCTGTGTGCTGCCCTCCATCCTGGACCAGCAACCTCTTGATTGAAACATGGAAACGGAGCAAGACCCTATGGTCCTTTCACACCATGTCCCCTGCCTGCGTTTTGTCTGTAGAAAAACTTTAGCCAAAAAACAAGTTTATTCAGAGAAGTGAGAAAATGCATAAGCAAAGGAAAACCATCAAACAAGACCAAATAACAATAGTTTAGTCATTAAACAAAGTCAAGGACCTTAAGTTCCTCTTCAAGGGCTATAGATAATATTCTGAGCCACATCCTCTGATCTGTCTTATAGATACTGAAAGCCCCACCAAGTGGAAGAAGTTAACCACGTGATGATCAGGATGTAGCCACGACATAAGCTGCCACAATTCCGAGAACTGGCTTCGAAGAAATGGGAACAAACCGACTCCAGAACTGAAGATTAACTGTCCTTAAAACAATCAAGATGACGCCGATCAGACCACCGCATGACCAATTTCAAGATGATGGTCAGAGCTGACTGTGCTGTTTCTGCATGTAGCCCCCTCCCTCCCTCTGCCTGTACACCCCTGAAACTCCCCTTTAAAAGCTCTTGCCCCTGATTGTCAGTGGGGAGTCCACCACCACCACCCGCCACCCCCGCTGTGGCCGGCCTCCAAAATAATGCAAACTTTCCTTTCCACTAACCTTGCCTTTTTATTGGCTTTAGAGCAGCAAGCAACCTGACCCCACTTTCTGTAACAACATGAGCGAGAAATTAACATGTAACTCGTTTAAGCCACTGTATTCGCTGTCTCTCCATTACAACAGCTTAGACTGCACCTTGACCAACACAGGCCTGCAAAGGAACCACATCAAACTCCTTCCCCTGTGCTGCATCCCCCCCACCCCTACCACTTGACTCAGAAGGAATCACCATTTAGCTACAACTTAGTGTTCCAAACTGACAACATGCTAACTCCATCACTTCCCCCCTCCCTCCTCTTCCTTAATATTTACAAGGCAGGGTTGGCCATCAAAGTGGCTCAGCTTATATCAGACACAGGAAGAGTAGGAGGGAATTGAGCACCAGTTTAGGAAAAAATACTTAATATTATTCCTTTTATCACGCAGGGATATTATAAATATATATATTAACAGATGAGGTATTCTAGAATTGGATTTTAACATTTTATGTACTCTGTATATAGTATATGTTTCACATTACAGAAGTGGGTAATTGTCCACCATATCCATCCATTAATTCCAAGTGAATGCCTCCTGATTAGTGGCTTTACAGTAAATACTAAAACGAGTAACCATGTGCTGACATGAGGGTAACGGGAGATTACACCAGGCTCTACCACCAGGTGGTCTGAGTTTTTACCAGCTCTGTGACTTTGGGAGAGATATTTACATCCTTCATGCCTTGGATTCCTTCTCCCTGAAATAGAGATGATAACACTACCTATTTTTTACCATGGTTGTTATGATTAAAGATCCTAACATGGGCAAAGGTTTTAATACAGTGAAGCCTATGATAAGGACCCTATAAATCATTATAATGATCATCATCCCCACCACTGTCTCAGTTAGCTTGGGCTGCTATAGCAGAACACCATAAGCTGGGTGACTTAAACAATGAATATTTATTTCTTACAGTTCTGGAGGCTACAAGTCTGAGATCAGGGTGCCCGCATGGTCAGGTTCTTGGGGAAAACACCTCTTCCTGGTTTACAGATAGCTGCCTTTTCTCTGTACACTCACGTGGTGGAGACAAAGCTGGTCCCTTCATCTCCTTATCAAGGCACTAATCTTACAATGAGGGCTCCATCATCATGCCTCAATCTAACTCTAATCACCTCCCGAAGGCGTCACTTCCAAATACCACTTACTGGGGGTGAGGGTTTCAACATATAAATTTGAGAGAAGATGGACACAAACATTCAGTCCCTAGCAATCAACATCACCATCATCACTACCATTATCACCATCATCATCGTCGTTATCATCACTTCCGTCATCACCATCACCACCACCACCATCATTATCATCATTACCACCATCATCACTATCACCCACAGCAATACCGACAAATGACATCTATTTAAAGTTGGGTCCTGAATGAAACTTAGACTTGTGTAGGTCTGAAAAAAAGGCTCTGGGAAAGTATGTCCCCTGAGAAAACAGCAGAGCCAAGATGCAAGCAAGAAGGTCATTTAGAGAGTGGAAACTCTGAAATAAATTTTTATTTAATTATTGCTACTTTTAAAAATTATAGCTAGAATTTTAAGATAATGTCCAAATAAAAGTACCTTCATAATAATGTGACTTAGGTTATCTGCCATTTTGAATAATTCATGCCTAGGTTCTATTTTAAAAAGCTAAGCTCTAGGCTTTACTTAAAGTTGTAAAATATATATATATATATATTTTTTTATATATACACACACATATATATGGGTGAATAAATGAGGTATGGCTACAATTTATAGGATTAAAAGACATTTTTTAAAAAAGTATAACCAGCAATAATACAAGAGACACTGGCCAATACAATGGCATAATGGTATAAAATATTCAAATTATAAAATCCTCTTTTGAAGCAAAATTTACAAATAAGCCTGTCAAATCTCTCTATGTGCCTATTTTGGGCATTAAGTAATCTCCATTTGGAAAAAAATATCCTCATTGCATATGAAAACCACTTCCTAATTGGACACATTTTTAAATTCCAGTTCCTGAATACCCATTGGTAGAACATGAAACGTCATTTGTGTTTTCCTTTGAAATTCTGTTGGCTCACACAGAATATACAACTGAAATTCCTCATTTATTTAATCTCTTTTTCAATGTCTAGCTGATCACCCTTTCATAATCAGTTAGAATTACATCACTTAATCTTCCATTAGTACACTTTCAACTCATCAACTACTAGTAAATCAATTGCTAAATTACTGTAGAATTCATATACAATGAATGTCCGTCATGTCCAGTCATTAATACCCAATGAATGCATCCTGATTAATGACATTACCATGAATGCCAAAATAATTAATCACTTCTCTGTGTTGATGTGAGGGTAATGGGAGATTATAAATGCACAGCTAATTGGGGTTGCAGATGACTTTATAACATTAGGAAGCCAAGGGATAGGGCCTTCAGAGGAGCTAACATAAAAAGCTGTTGATTGATGTGTTTACCTTCTTGGCTGCTGTGAGCACGATCTTGCGATTGCCTTTGTTCTATTACATCTCTTTGCTCCTCTTTGATTCAAAACCCCACATTTAAGTGGCCACCGACAAGACTACCTGGTAACTTCAAGGTCATATGGAAGATGTGACCTGAATTTACAAGTGTTTGGTGAGATTTCTAATTTGAGATGCATTTGCTTCTTGAATTATGCACAACAACTTTATGTTTCTGTGAGGGTATTTATTGCACTAAAAATAGAATGAGCCAGTGTATTTCAATAATGCCCCAATGTATGCCATGATTTGAGGGGAAAAAAAAAATTGGGAGGTATGGAGAGGTTGACTCCAATTCAGCCTGTCTGGCTGGGCTATTTCTAGCTCCTATTAGCATTTTCATCACAGGAAGAGTCACAGCACCTGTCCTCAAGATGCTCAGAGGCAGCCTTCCCTACCTGCTTCATTTTCAGGAGCTCCAAGAAGGTCTCCACGACTAGGGCCCTCTCCTATCTGGCTCACAAACCCCTGGAATCAGAATTACCCACAGAGTTTATTTAATAAACTGTTATTTCTGCTCCACCCTGACCCAGTGAAGCAGAATCTCTGGGGATGTGGCCACAGATGCCTGTGGGTTTACCACTCCCCCAGATGTCTGACTGCCAGGTATGGAAGCTGCTGTCTTAAGAATGACTTCTTTTCTGCCAAGTTAAAATGCACGTATTTCAGTAGGGACCTTACGCGGATGAATGTGTTTATCAGCTCCTTCCCTTCAACAGCTCCTCACGGCCACTAGGATCTTCACGCCGTCTCCAGAGCCCAGCATGTGAGGCCATTTGACCCAGCCTCCGTCTCCACCACATCTCCCCCTCTCTCCCCCTTGCTCTCCGAGCTCCAGCTTTGTGGCCTTGCTGCAGTTCCTCTGAGGCTATGCATTCTCTCCAGCCACAGGGACTTTGCACATGCAGTCCCAGCTTTCTGCCTGGAAATGTTTTCTCACTGCCTCATTAATAACTCAGCCAAGTCATTTTCCTTTAAGGCAGCGATCCCCACTGCCCCAAGGTTAGGTCAGATTTTTATTATCTACTACAGTCACAGCATGTGTGCTTATCACAGTTGTCATTTCCTACTTATTTGTAGAATTATTTCCTTATTACTTGTCACCCCATTAACACATAAAATTCACGAGAGCCGAGATTTTTGTTTGTTTTGTTCATTGCTCTATTGCCAGTGCCAAGCAGGTAGCTAACTCAGTAGGTACTCAATAAATATTCTGGGGAGGAAAGAAAGGGGGGAAGGGAGGACAAGCAAGCTGAGTGTGGTGCCAGCTAATACTGGACACAAGAGGGACAAAGGAGAGAAGAGGAACAAAGAAAAGAAAGCTGGTAGTGACGGAGACCAACTTCCCTGATCTCCTGCTCTATAGCTCACAGCCTCCGTGGATGCAGTAATCAATAACAGCGCTGACCACGGAGCTGAGTGGCTTTAATCTCAGCCAGTAGCTGCATGAACACAGAGCCCCAAACCAATTTAGGAGGCAAGCCTCATGCTAAACCATGCCCTACTCCAGACTACAAACAATACCACCAATCATCCTGCTTTGGGGGCTTACCAAGAAAGAATGAATTACAGATTCTCCCAGTTCCCAATCAACTCTCTTCAGAAATTAAATTCTTTTTTTTTCTTTGAGATGATCATATGATTTTATTTTATAGTCTAGTGATACAGATTTTGGATTTTGAATGTTGAACTGGCTTTGCATTTCTGGGGTCAACCTAACTTGCTTATAATTTTTGAATTTGATTTGCTAAAATTTTTTTTTTGCCCTTTTTTTTTTGTTAGTTTCTGATTTATAACAAAATGAATCAGTTATACATATACATATGTTCCCGTATCCCTTCCCTCTTGCGTCTCCCTCCCTCCCACCCTCCCTATCCCACCCCTCCAGGCGGTCACAAAGCACCGAGCTGATCTCCCTGTGCTCTGCGGCTGCTTCCCACTAGCTATCTACCTTACGTTTGGTAGTGTATTTATGTCCATGCCTCTCTTTCGCTTTGTCACAGCTTTAGTTCAATGTTACCATCAGCTCAGTGGGTTGAAAAGGGTTTCCTTTATCTGTCCCAGAACAGATTTTATTTACGCTTCAGTCTTTACGAAAGTCCTGGGAATACTATCTGATCATCGATTCTTTCTGTAGCAGTCAATGTAGCAAATTAAAAATTCTCTCCGTCTCCCTTACAACCTTTACTGTTCGAAATCCCCATCTAACTGTGTTTGGACAGGCTGCCTTCACTACTGGAAAATCTAACAGGAACTGCAGTATGTAAGGCAGAGGTCCAATACAAAACAAAACGGACCTTTGTTCATCTGTTTCCATCCGAAACAAAGAAAGAATGATTGGACAGATCACGTGGGCCTCCGTCTTCTCGAGCTGCCACTTCTAACGCTCGCTGAGTGTAGGCCTGCCCTGGTTGAGGGGCTGCCTGCCACCACAGGAGGAGACCCAGCTCCCCAGTGTGAAATTCAAGCTTTTGGAATCAGGCTTGTTTGCAGATGCCAATCACACTTTCATATTCTAAAGGAAATGCTTCTTAAAATAAAAACTATCAGCTTAATACAAAATTAATTCATTAATTTGCTGATTGTTTTGCATTCATGAATGTTATTCTCCATGTAAATACTAGCGTTATTTCCAATTCTAAAAACTGTTTCTTTCCAAACTAACTGCTCAGTCTTAGGGGTCCCCCCATGCTCCCTCCCACTTGCTCCAAGCTGTATACCTTTTTATAGTTATCCACCTATCAAGTCCCTTAAACCACATATGTGCATATACACATCTTTGCATCTCTGTATGGGTGCATCTGTGTACAAATGCGCATCTGTATATGTGTATATACACAAAGGAGCATCCGTGTGTGTGCACATGCAACCACGTGTGTCTTATACATACCTATGTGCACCTCTGTGTGTACATATGTATGATGGATGGACGTAGGGGTCTGTGCATCTACATATCTCAACAATGTATTCTTTTTTTTTAATATGTATGTATGTATGTATTTATTTATTTATTTATTTTGGCTGCACTGGGTCTTAGTTGCAACATGCAGGCTTCTTACTTGTGGCATTCATGCGGGATCTAGCTCCCCGACCAGGGATTGAACCCGGGCTCCCTGCATTGGGAGCACGGAGTCTTACCCACTGGACCACCAGGGAAGTCCCTCAACAACGTAGTTTATAAAATAAGATCACATGCACAAAATCTAAAACAAGCCCAAACCAAGTGTTTCCAAGGGCCGTCCTTCCCTTGCAGGAGGTCTGTCTGATTAAATCTCCAGGACAGCTGATTTTGACCCTTCATCTTCACCACCAAAAGTTACTCCAGTTTTCACCATATTATCCCACCACCACTGTCACAACCTGCACTTCTCCTGCTGAAAAACTTGTTCACCACTGCCTACAAGCTAAATACAAACCCCTTAGCACAGCATGCAACCTCCTTCACTGTCTAGCTTATGCATCCTATCCGTTTCCTAATTTTCCATACTTTATTTTTTGAAATCTGCTGCTCCAGCCAAATTGATCTGTTACTTTGAAACACATGCATCCTCCCTTGCACATCGTTGTTCACACCACTTTTCTTATCCCGAATGTCCTTCCCTCTCAAATTGACTCCCGAGTTCAAGGCCAAGCTCAAGATATACCTCAAGTCTAAAGCTGAACTTTCCCCATAGTGATGACTCTGCCATTCCGCATTCATGTAGCCCTTACATTGACTGTATAATTCATCTGATAAATTTAATATACACTCCTTTATCTTCTCATTTGTCACTTTACGGGGAACATCATCTCAAAATCATTAATATCTAGCAGGAGAAACAATGACTTATTATATGGATATTTACAATCTTTCTCTTACTTCCATTTCTCATGGGGAAGGACTCTTACTTCTTGGGTCAGTTCCCAGGCAAGTTCTTTGTAGTGAGAACCTAGGTAATGGGCAAGACAGAGAGAAGAAGTAAAAACAAGCAGGGAAGCTACACTGATACACAAAATAAAGAGATGCAATAACAGGAAGAGAAAGGAGGAAAAGCCTCAAAGGCTGGGTGTTGGGCTGAGATTCTGGGGAGCAGACGTTGAGAGTGGGAGAGAGAATTTCACAAAGCAAGTGCCAAACACACGGAGACTATTAAGAGAGCAGAGAGGAGGAGATAAGATTGATAAGATTTTTGCTGCACAACAGAAATGCATTTTCCCCACTCCTATTCATATTCCCTCAAAAAGATGAATGAAGATTTAAAGTGTTTTTAATTCATTTTTTGGCTACTGGGTTTTGTTTATTCGAATGTAACTCTATGAACAAGACTGAGTCACAGGATGACAAAATATATCTGGGTTACATAATGAGTATGGAGTATGTCCTGCTTGCCTGGAGGCTAAAACCCCTCAAAGCCAGGAGTTGGGATCTTCTACATCTTTGTATTCACTGTCCTGAACACTGTGTCCTACACATGGTAATTAATCAATAAATAGTTGTTGATGATAAACAGGGCTGTGGATAAATGCACAGATGATGCAGATCCTGTTTTTTAACATGGTCATGTTCCAGAGGCTGTCGTCTCTTATTAGTGATGTAGCCAAACAGTATTTGTCAGTGTATTTATTTAAGGAGATTTTCCATTTGCCTACCAAGCAAATATAACTTTTGTAGGTCAAACTCACAATTACAGCATTAAAACAGGACAGCCAAGAGAGCATTGTACTTGTTAAGGATGCATGTGAATACCAAAAATATCATGGCATTCAATACCCAAATGTCAAGAGACAGCACTAAAGAGGAGAAAAGAGGAGAAAGCGAGAGCGCCTTTTTGAAGTTCAATCCTAATTGTTTACATTCCTCACCAACAACTAGATAACCTTCTCCAGCTGACATGCCCTATTTCGGTCCATTTGCTTGCTATTCTCAGTTTGATACCAAGATCTTTGTGAAAAACAATTACAACTACCATGATTTTGTGTCAAAACCAAATGATCATCTCTAAAGCATCCCTGGTAGTTTTTCCAAATGTATGTCTTTTCTGGAAAACCCTCTGCCCGTTTCTCATGGAAGAATTCTGACCTCATAAAAAGTCCATGATAAAAGGAACTTAACTATCTATCTCCAGGATATTGAAGTGGGAAAGCCAAATAATTTAAGAGAAGGAGATGGAAATGGAATCAGGGGTTGTAGTCTTCTGGAATATATTAATAGATGTTTTTTGCTTAGCATTAAATGGGAGAAACATCACTAGAACTGGACAATGTGGTAGGGACCGTGAGAGCAGCAACCACGTGTTCATTCCCCACCCTCCTGTCCCCATTTTACTTTTACTCTGATGGGCAAACTCAATGATATAATGAAACCATTACATTTACCATACTTTGAGGTGTAAATGCAATACTGTAATGAAACCACTTTGAATATCTTCTGCTTAAAGAGATTGGTACTGTCCTTTTTCTGGAAACTGATAATGACCACTTTTCTCCTCGAGGAGATCCCTAAATATTTCAGACTGTTAAGGATGCTGCTAAGAGGTATATGTAAATTTCCAGCTGGATCTAGTTAAAAGTATCTGGTCACAATTGATGGAAGGGGGACGAGGCACAATTCCAAAGATAAACTGGCTATCCTGAGTGAAAACTGGAAGAAGGAGGAATCGATAATATATTTTAATCTGTCATTAAAATGTGCATTGATCCAGTAAATTCCATACCTGGGAATGTAACCCAAATATATCACCAGAAAAGATACAAAGATGAGGTTATCATGATGTTTGAAATTCTGCCTAAAGAGGCAAAAGAAAGGAGGAAACGAAGGAGATAACTGCTTAACAATAACATATTGATTAAATCATAGTGCATTGATTCAGTGGAACTCTATACGGTCATTAAGAAGAATACTAAGTTTATATTGATTAACACAAAAGAATGTCAATGATGCATTAAGTGAAAAAAAGCAAGAAACCAGACAGCACATGAATGTGTTTCTGTTTCCAAAAAAAAAAAAGCACGTATGTACCTGCACACACTGTCATATAAAGAAAGTATCTGGAAGGAAATACCACAAAATGTAAACACTGGTTGTCAGTGGCGGATGGGGAATTACAGAAAGTACATTTCAGTTTTTCTTATTCTTGTATGCATTACTTTTATGATAAGAAATAGACACTAGAGCCTTCTTTAATTTTCCAAAGGAGAGTAAATTGGAAAATTACATTCTTGCGAGAAAAAAACATACTCCCTTATGTTTATATATTCAGCCTTGATAGTCAATCTCTCTTTCTCTCTCTCCCCCCACTCCCATTCTTCTCCCTCCTCTCTTCTTCACTTTCCCTCCCTCTCTCCCTCCACTCCCCCTTAGAAAGAAGAAACAGAAGAGATCTTACGGAGAAGCAGAAAATGGACTGTAAAAACGGCAATGAAAGAATTTACTTTCTCATTTGAAATGTGCACTGACAGAAACTTAGAAAAACTTTCAACAGTAAACTGGCAAAGCCCTGAGAAGGTTTGTCTTTAAGTTAAAAGAAGCGGGGAAAAATTTTTTTTTAATATTTTAATCAAATTCTGTGGATAAGATTTGGGTTAAAATTCACGTTATCAATTAAGTAAAAAGGTACCAGTTAACAAGAAGTTCTTAAAAATATAAAAATAATTTTATTTATAATTTAATGTTTCTAAATTAATCTATAAGTAAAAAGCACTATATTTTTAAATAAAGGGCTGAGAGAGAAGGAGAGAAAAAGAATGGGAAGGCAGAATGGGAAGGGGGAGAGAGGGAGAGTTTATGATTATAAAGACATACCTTGAGTTTGCTTCTGAAAACCACTTAATGCATTAGGCCCACATTATAGGAGAATTACCTGCAGCCTCTTTGCTCTCCTTTTTTATTTATCTATTTTTTATTGAAATATAATTGACATATAACATTATATCAGTTTCAGGGGTACAACAAAGTGATTTGCTATTTGTATATACTGCAGAATGATCACCCCAGTAAGTCTAGTTAATATCCATCACCATACAGAGTTACACATTTTTTTTCTTATAACAAGAAATTTTAAGATCTATCCCCTCAGCAACGTTCAAACATGCGATACGGTATTATTAACTATAGTCGCCATGCCGTGCTTTACATCGCCAGGGCTTACTTCTCTTCTAGGTGCAGGTTTGTCCCTTTTGACCCCCTGCACCCATTTCACCCACCCCACACCCCATCCACTGCCTCTGGCAAAACCACCAACCTACTTTCTGTAGGCCAGCAATCTGCCTTTCTACGAAGCCTGATTCCAGAGGCTGCCTTGAAGGGCAGGAGAAATCTCTCATTTATCTTCACTCACCTGCCCCAATTCCACCACAGCTTGACCAACCAATGCTCAACAGGGCCCAGTGAATATTAGACTGTCAACTCTAAGGACCATGTGTCTTTCTAATAGATTTTTTTTTAAACAATGCGTGGTTTATCACCACAATCAATAGGTACCAATAAATAACTGATGCTGACCGTGACGGTATTTAGGAAGATAGCAGAGCACTGAAGTTCAAAGCCAACTAACAACCAAAAATCCTAACAGGGGGCTTCCCTGGTGGCGCAGTGGTTGAGAGTCTGCTTGCCGATGCAGGGGACACGGGTTCGTGCCCCGGTCCGGGAAGATCCCACATGCCGCAGAGCGGCTGGGCCCGTGAGCCATGGCTGCTGAGCCTGCGCGTCTGGAGCCTGTGCTCCGCAACGGGAGAGGCCACAACAGTGAGAGGCCCGCGTACAAAAAAAAAAAAAAAAATCAAACAAAAATCCTAACATTCATTACCAATAATAAAAAGATCAAAAAGAATAATCTTGATTGCTAATAATATTGAAATGCGGATTCAATTTAAGTAAAACAAATTCAACAGAAAACTCCCAACTAGACAAATGTGAGCTACAACAATTTTATCTAAATTATGCTGTTCAAGACAGCCTTATACTTCTGCTTTTGCTCTCTTCCAACTATTGCCTTTATTTGAACATTCCCAAGTTTTTTTTCCCCCTGTTTCAGGAAGTTCAATAGGCCATATTCAACTGTGGCTTTAAGATGACCAATAAAAGGTGAAATATTTGCATTTTCTTGTTAAATCTTAAGCATTAAGCAAAAGCTTTATGTTAATGATTCTATAGCTGGTAACCTTTCCAAACTTCCTTTGACTATTTTACCCCTGGCCTCCAGAGCAAGATCTCTTAAAGGACAAAGTGCAAAATGTAGCTTTCCCAAAAGAATGATGAAAAGTTTCTTTCTTTCCCTTCTTTCTTCATTTGATCCTCTACTTTTAATGTAATAAAGGGGGGTAAAGTTTAAGTGTCACAGAGATGGGCTGTGAAAACTTACAAAGAATTCTTCAGATTAACATTTGCAACTGGAATTTTTCTTCACATGGCATTTACTGAGCAGAATAACTGTTACATATGAACAAAATTTAATCACTCAGGTGACCATGTGACCATCATAGTGCAAGAAGCTATGACATGGTGCCTTCTCTCTAGAAGTTTACAGTCTAATTAAGGATATAAAATCAACATACAAAAAGATCAAAGAGGAAAGGAATATTCAGATGCCGAGTTGTATGATGCTGGCTGCAAACGTGATTATCAAAGGGGTTGGTGAGACTTAAGTGGCTGGAAAAGTGAGGATTTTATAAAGGAGTTGGAAGAAAGGAAAGGAGACAGGGCTGGGGAAAAAATGATGCCAGCTACATAGAGAGAGAAATAAGTGGGAAACTTGCAGGATTGGGGTTAGATGAACATCTGGAAAGGGTGACCAGCAAGCCAAACCACACGATTCAGAAGGGGGGAAAGACAGCTCCACTCCGGGCTGGCAACAGTGTGCAAGAACTGGGGGTGGTCCAGGCAGAACTGCTGCAGTTTAAGGAAGACAGGGTCCAGACCACAGAGACAAGGGCCTACCACGGGCAGAGAAGCCGGACAGGGTGATAGCCCTGAAGGGGAACTGGAGACAGTGCGGCCTTACGCCTGCAGGAAATTAGATTTCACAGCTGAAAGCTGGAGGAGGTTCAATACTTCTGGGCTTAGAGAGGAAGATTCCAGCTCAATGTACAGCCAAGGGGCCAGGGACCTCAGAGCCCCAGATGTGGATGGTAAGGTGTATACTCCATCCACCTCCACCAATAAGAGCTCATAAAATACTGCAGGTTTTTTGGAGAATGACCTGGAGACTGAAGGCTTCATGTAACTAAGCAGGTCTAGAGAATGCAGGTTCAGACACTACGAGAATGAAAAGGGTGATTTCAGAAAATAGTCGGGCAACAGCCTGTGTACAAGGAAGATGAGTTAAGACATGTCAGAGAATCAACCCTGCTTTACTGGTTCAGAGCTATGATGCAAATACCCATCCCTATACTGATGGGTCTAAAAAATACCATACTCAATGAAGATATCATCAAGGTCTAGTAAAGAGTATTCAGAAATTTTAAGTGCCCCAATTAATACCTTATTTCTTTATATCCTAATTTATTCTAGAAGATCTGAGGGGCTTACAGAAAATGCATACCATTAAATGGTGAAATACAAATTAAAGTGGACATCAGAGCCAGGAAAAATATAACTTGAGTGCATGCAAGAGAGCTAGGCAGGCCATAAAGTCTTCACAGTTGCAAGAGTTGAATTACCAATCTGGCTCTGCATCTCCCAGTGGCCTTTTCCAACAACTAAGAGGAAAACTTATACTAAGCAGCTTTTACTCCACATGGGAGTTCTTTCTTCTGACATGTCCTGGTCTATACCTGGCCCTCTTCCCACCCCTTTCCTACCACCCTGAGTCTTCCACAGGCAGTCAGATCCTGGGGCCCCCACATGGCCCTCATGGCCAGGGACTGGCCACAAGGAGCTTGGAGGTGGAGAAGCACAGCAGGTGGGGAGGGGCAGTGTCTGGCCTATTTACCTCCTGATTCCTTTTAACTCCTGAGCAAGAAACACAGGAATTCATCAAAAAATGGCTGAGATAAAGTAAGACCCATCCAGAGAGCTGATGCCTAAATTGCTAAAAATAGGCACAGGCAAAAAAATTAATATTGGTCATTATGCATGGCTTCAGGGAGCTCTCCAGCCAAACTATGATGTTTAAAAAAATCTCCTGTCCCTACTTTTCTATTGGAAGACTTTCCCCTTTGAATACTACCTACCACCCTTACCCCAACTAGGGAGGTCCTCATGGTGTCCCCTGGCTTTTGGGAGCACTTTTGCCCCAATCCCTCTTTTCATCAAGTTTACAGGATGAGACACTCCAACTCCAGCTAAACTAATTTTGAAACTTACCTTTTAAAGGACAAGGCTCACAGGAATAGTTTACCCAGAAGGGATGGGAGAGAGAGAGGTCAACAGTAAGAAACTAGAGCTTTATTAAAAGATTCTGAAAGACTACCTGAAAAATCACATCAAAGTCTAGACTTCCTTTACCTGTTGAGGATAAACAGAGAACCCAGGAAATAAAACTCACACCTTGAGTACTTAACTTTAAGTGTATTTGTATAAGAGGCAGTTGGAGGAGTGGGTGGGATTTTCCAAGGTTCTGTTATGTGCCTGTTGAAATTAAAGTCTATTTCCAGTTGTGATGGCCATTAGTCGATTTTTAGCACTATTATTAAATTATCTTAATGACACACACTCTTGGGCCATCAAATTGTCATGCACTGCCCTTTGTACAGCCAAGAAGAATCCTCTGCCTGCCCTGCCATCCCCCTGCCCCACCCACACCCGCTCCACCCCCAGCTAAGTTACCCGCTCCTTCCTCTTTGACACGCCCCTTGTCTCCACCTTTGTTGCCCCTGCACTCAGGGACCACACCTAAATCACCTTGGCATATCCAGGTGAGCACAGTGCCTGAGAAACAAGGCATGCAATGCAGATTTTCTAAAATAATAAGGAACTGAGTATTTCCCACGGCCCTGCTGCCTAAAAATGTAAATAAATAAAACTAGGTTAAGTTCCCTGATTTGGAGATTTGGGAAGCAGGTAAATCAGTCAAAAGAAATGTCACTGAATGAGCAGAGAACGTTGAAAATGTACACATTGTCACATGATCACACACAGCTTAAAGAGTTGGTTCTAAAATTTTTAGAGACACAGATGTCTCTGAGAATCCAATGAAGTTTGGGTTTCTGCAAAGAAAGATGCACAAACACACAAAAGTCTACAGTGCATTTTCAGGAGATTCATGGGATCCGTGAAGTGACCTTTGACCTCCAAAACTATTGCAAAACCAGGGGCCAACTGAGTCCAAATGAGGAACTTCTGCCTAAAAATAACAGCATCCGTCGGTTGCACATTGAAAATTCCATTTTTTTAAACATGCCAGTATAAACAGACTACAAAAGACTATGTCTCCAAGGAAGCATCCTGATGCCAGTGAAAACAAATGTAACAGGTAAGTCCCTAAAGATTTAAGCCACTGGGGCTGTGAAAGTCCATTGCACCAGAGCCATCTTAGTACCTCAATCAAAATCTTAACCCTTATTGTACTTGCTCAAGTACTGGGTAATTTCTCCTTATTTCTCAAGAGAAGAAAATCAACAGAATGCACTGCTTTACAAATAATTTTACAAGACAAGAATCTTTTTCAACTGGATATTTAGAATCAAGGAAATTTAAAGCACTCTACAGGTGGCACAAAAGGGTCATGGGCAAACTGGGAACATTTCTAATCCAGTTAAGATGGCAGTTACAAAGACCTGGAAGTCACTGACTTCCAGAGCTCTGTGGCTAATCTACTAGCTATAATCTTGAAGATGTGATCCCAGTGCCAAGGACAGCACTGTTCATTCCTTTGTGAAGTTAAAGTGGATCTAAAGCTACAAGAGCAGCTTTTTAGTAGATCATAAACGATATAGCATTGGTCTATATTTAACATACAATATAAATTAGACATAAAAATGTACTAAAAACTGTAAGAAAGAATGGTACAAATGTGGTAAAAGTGATCGAAAAAGTAGTGGCTTATGAGCAGGAGGAGGGAATGAGGAAAGCAAAAAAAGGCAAATATAAGCAGCTAGACTACCAGAAAGAAAAGACTGGAGAGAGGATGAGCTGGATGGAAAGGAAAATAAATTCAAGGAAGAGGAAAGAGGTAAAATACCAGATTGAGGTAGCAACAAATACAGACCATAGAAGTGAAAAGTAGGGGAGAGGAGCAGCAGCATTTCTCTGAGCAAGCGATCGACAAGAGGTATCAGTAAAGTACGCATGCCCTGCTGGGTTTTCTGAGCAGAAGGAGAGTTAACTATGAGGATATTCCGGGATCGTCTGTGTGTTTGTAGGAAGTTGTAAGAATTTAAGGAGATTTGGGAATCCATGTACAGCAGAATCTTTTGCCGGCTGTTTTCATCCTATACCACCCCAAGTGAGGAGAGTTTAAATGAGGTCTTGAAGCAGAGGAATGGATAAAGAAGATGTGGTACATATATACAATGGAATACTACTCAGTCATAAAAAAGAATGAAATAATGCCATTTGCAGCAACATGGTTGGACCTAGAGATTGTCATACTAAGTGAAGTAAGTCAGACGGAGAAAGAAAAATATCATATGATGTCATTTATATGTGGAATCTAAAAAGATGATACAAATGAACTTATTTACAAAACAGAAACAGATTCACAGTCTTCGTAACAAATTTATGGTTACCAAAGGGGAAAGCTGGGGGCGGTGGGGAGGAGGGATAAATTAGGAGTTTGGGATTAACATATACACACTACTGTATATAAAATAAATAATCAACAAGGACCTACTATACAGCACAAGGAACTCTACTCAATACTCTGTAATAACCTATATGGGAAAAGAATCTGAAAAAGAATAGATGTATATGTATGTATAACTGAATTGCTTTGCCGTACACTTGGAACTAACATAACATTGTACATCAACTATATCTCAATATAAAATAAAAATTAAATTAAAAAAAATAAATAAATGAGGTCTTGAGAGATAGATCTGGCCGTCTGAGGCATGGAGAGGATGGGAGGACAGGGAAGGTAGAGGTGGGGATGGGACAAGTAGCAGGTGGCTAGAGCAGAGATCCACCGTGTAGAATTGAGGGGATATATGCCTAAGGGCAAGGGACGAGAAGAAACAAAAGCCTAGAGAAGGAGTCCAATGCAGCTTTTACCCTAAGGAAATGGAGACCTCCAGCAGCTTTCCAACACAGAGGCCACACACCAGAGGGCTGGTATGGACCCCACCCCTGAGGTGGTCCATCATGGCAGTGTCTCCAAGCAACCACAAGTAAAACAAAAGCAAAAAATGACCTACTTCAGACAGGGAAGCCTCAGCTGCTTTTCAAGAAAATGCAACTGGAACAATGAATCTCCTACTTGGGAATCGAGAGCACTGGGTGAATGGATCCTCACGGAGCTAATGAGCACCTTGGGTACCTCCAGTGGAGCAGAAGATGCTAAACAAAGGTCGATTTAGTTCTTTGCCCCTAAAACATTGCATAAAGCAAATAACATATTTGGAAGAGACATATTTAGGGAAAACAGGAGAGATAATTAGGAAGAGAGCGGAAGAGTTGAAGTTGGGTGACAGCACTGGAGGAAAGGGGCTGGTACACTGAGGCCCAGAGGGAAGAGCCACATGTCGGGTACAATGTTACATCACCTCTTTCTTCCCGTGAAAGAGGATAAATATTCATAAGGCCATGGTAATGAAGGAAAACTGGAAAAAATTAAATGGAGTAGCAAGGGAAAAGGTTGAAGATAAATACATTCTCATCACCTGGAATGTGCAGAATATTAATGTGAGGCTCTCAGCAATAAAGTTTTAAAAAGAACATTTATATGACATAGTATTATATTCTTCAACTTATTTTTTAAATTTAAAACTAAATCTTTGATTTTTTTTGCTCCATCAAACATAATATACTCACTTTTAAAATCACTGCATGGTATCCCATTGTATACTACAGCTTAACTTTTTAATCATTCACTGCTCTATTGTTAGACATAGAACATCTGTAACTTTTTTTAAAATTTTTATTGGAGTATAGTTGCTTTACTATAATGTAAATTTGTGTATTTGAAAATATTTGTATGTAACACAAAACTCAAAATTATTAATATTGGTTACTCAGAAAAGAAAGATGGAGTTTAGGAATAATGATATTTATATTTTTAAAAATACCACTTTAAAATTTTTTGAATTGCTTATAACTATTATAATAAGAATGGGATCCTAGTAGTGTTTAAATAAAAGTATATAAAATAAAATTTTAAAACAAACATTTATGGAAAGCTGGTAATGGCAACCAAGTTTGTCTCGCAAAGACACAAAAGGGATTCCTTTGCTCTGTTGCAGAGAAATATTAAAACTCCTTAGGACCTTAGTTACGTAAGGGAATCTACGGAGAGTGAGGGAAGGAGAGGAGACAGTTCCTGAAAGGGCCTCAAGTTTCTTTCTAGGAAGGAGCAGCAGTGACTAAACACAGCAGCACAACTCTGAAACTTTCCTCTCCCTTCAGCATGGAAGTTTTCTCCCACCTGCACTGGCATCACTTTGTTCATCCGTTGAATGAATGCCATTGTATTCTTCAAAATAGTCTTTTGGTTCTTAGCTAAAAGTGTATTCATGTCTATAGAGCCCAGTATTGTTAAAAAAAAAAGTAATTATTATAAGAAGCTGCTTTAAAAAAAAATTAAACTCTCAAAAAGAGAGTTCAACACGTGTCAATGTAGTAAGCATAAGGCTTCCACAATGATTACAAAAGATAAATCTTGTTTCTTTACGATAAAAAGATTTTGTAAAAAGAAGTAGCTGGCCATGAGTAGGTGTTGCCAATTTATCATTGTGAGGAAGACAGCCATTCTCTCGAAAGGAGCTTGTGAAGCAAGACTGCTATTCTTTGAAAAGAATAACACTAAAAGAGGGTGAGCTCCATTACAAAGCCACATAAAACAGGAGGCTCGGGGCTTCCCTGGTGGCGCAGTGGTTGAGAGTCCGCCTGCCGATGCAGGGGACACGGGTTCGTGCCCCGGTCCGGGAAGATCCCACATGCCGCGGAGCAGCTGGGCCCGTGAGCCATGGCTGCTGAGCCTGCGTGTCTGGAGCCTGTGCTCCGCGACGGGAGAGGCCACAACAGTGAGAGGCCCGCGAACCGCAAAAAAAAAAACAAAAACAGGAGGCTCTAGTTAGGAAACTTAAAAATATATCAGATCACAAGTTTTCAAAGTGGAAAATAATGCTTTAGAGAAATAAAGGATCAAAATCATTGTCTCCTCATCATAACCCAAAGTATAAGTTTTGAGAAAGAATTCCTTAATTTAGTTATTAACATATCAAATTAATTTTTGGAAATTATTCCTCTAAGGAACATTTCAACCAAAGACATGTTTTTCCATAAAATTGTCTGTTAGCAAAATGAACACAAATCATGCTGGAGTTCACAAAATTTCTTGTACCTCAAAAGAATAAATAAATATTAACACTGGAAAATCTTTCTTATTAATATTCATCCCTGATATACTGATATACTCCCAATATAAATACTCCCAATATCAGTCTAAATCATGGTTATGTTAAAACCCAAAGTAGTATAAAATATAAGGTAACATTTCGAATGTATATATTTTGGTAAAATTAATGACATTTTAAAGAGTAGTGATAACTCATACATTTTCTGAAATGTTAGCTCCATGTCACAGAACAGGCTAATCTACTAAAAAGAAAAACTTAAAAGATTAATATAAAGTAAAACTGAAACTATTTCCTTTTAAATAAATTGTTACAACAGATATGGAAGCAAATAACAGTTACTTGTACTGGGGAGTAAAATTTAGATTTGACTGTTGACAACACTTCATCACACAATTTCTAACTAATAATCTAGTACTGTATCCATCTTAATAGCCAAAAACTGGTCCAAAGTTGAATACCGTCCCCTCTTTTACCAGCATGTCCATTCCCCAAGCTGATTTCTTTTTACCTTCTCTCTGCCCAGTAAAATTCCTGACCCCCACCCCCAGTTGGATTTCCAAAGATTGGGAAATGACCTTATCACCAGAGAAGGATCGAATATAAAATACAATATAAATGATACAGAGTTGAGCATTTCATTTTCCCAGTTTGTCATCATTATATTTGCATCAAACACATATCTTGGAGAATACACCTTAATGCTTTCATTTAATTTAGCAAAATATTTAGTGTACCTCAGAAAAAAAACATTTGTAATTTATATTTTCACATCCATTTTCATTAAACCCTTTCAATACCCCTGAGAGACAGGTGCTGCCTCTACCCTCTAGTTCCTTCATCCTCCAGGTGAGGATTGTTAGAATCTATGATTGGACAGGACAAGATATTAACAGCAGGATGCAGAGGGCCACTTGGGTGCACTGGACTGGAATGAGTAGAGTCTGAACTTGAGCTTGTGTCTGAGTTGAGGCTGCATGACGGAACATGTCTGAATAAAGTCAGGAAGTTATCAGCATGGTAAGTGGCTAGAGTTACAAGTCCCAGCCCCGGAATGAAGAAAACTGGCAGAAGACAATCAGAATGCTAAACCAGGGGAAAGTCCTCTGGAAACTGCCCAAGCTTAGCCCTTGAGGGGAGCCGGAGGAGGGGGGGGGGGGTGAGGGGAGGGTCAGGAGGAATCATACTTTCTGAAGGTCATCTTCCTCCAGGGCAGAGGAAACTAAAACCAGCTAATTGGACATGTGGTAGTTTAGAGAAAGGTAAATGACAGATTTAATCATGTTAGAGAAAATGTGAAAACTCAGAAGTGACCCATGGAGGAAGGTGGTGTGGGCAAGAGGGACCCCAAAGAGAGTTGTGATCCCCCCAAGTTATTCTGAGTCAGAGGTTCAGAAGTGATAAATCGTTTGCTCAGGTGCCGAGCCCAGGGCCCTGGGTCAGGCCAACATCAAGTGGAAAACAAGCTTCTCCTGAGACACCAACATTCAATGCCTCAAGTTGCCCACAATTCTGGGAGAAAAAGATTAAAGAGTCAAAAATGAAGCCGAGGACTTCCCTGGTGGCACAGTGGTTAAGAATCCGCCTGCCAATGCAGGGGACACGGGTTCGAGCCCTGGTCTGGGAAGATCCCACATGCCACGGAGCAACTAAGCCTGTGTGCCCCAACTACTGAGCCCACGTGCCGCAACTACTGAAGCCCGCGCACCTAGAGCCCGTGCTCCACAATAAGAGAGGCCACCTCAATGAGAAACCTGCCCACCACAATGAAGAGTAGCCCCTGCTCACTGCAACTAGAGAAAGCCCGCATGCAGCAACAAAGACCCAACACAACAAAAATAAATTAATTAAAAAAAAAATGAAGCCGAGATTCACAGCATTAAATGCCAAAAACCACACATCTAGGACTCTTTGGCCAGAACTGGGATACAGTCTCTGGATTTCAAAGCCCACAGTTTTTCCATTTTGAGCCACACTGGAAATATTATCTTAGAAGCCAATTTTGATTATAAGAAAAACCTCACCTAATATGGAGGAAATTATGCTGATGGCTAGAATTCAGATTATCTGGGCAAACTTCCCTATATACCCTCTCTAAACACCAAACCGAGGTTGGGTTGAACCAGATGCGGTTTTGGATACAAGATTTCCATAACTCACCGATGAAGTGATTGTGCCCCAAGGCAAGCATCTCCTCCAAGAGGACGAGGCCCCCGGGAGCCTGGAGGAGGGTCACGCTCCGTCCATCTATGAGGGAGCACTGTTGAAATCCCGTGGCCGTGACCTTCCACAGCAAAATCAGGGAGGCAGTGGCATCTTGACGAATTCTGAAAATGAGAACAACGTCAACGGAAAGTCCCTTGCAGAAAAATTCATCTGAAAATCAGGCCATCAAATTCAAAATAAAAATAAAGACAGCACATACATCCATAAAAGAATTGGGAAATGGAGGAAAGGATCTTCTAAACAGGCGCCCACTTCATGCGGACTCACGGCCGTCATTTCCCACACCGTTAGAAACGTCTGTCTCCCGCTTGATCAAACATATACCACAAAATCGCTAATAGATAACTCACCTTTGGGTAACAATTTTCATAAATAATAAAAGGGCATATTGAGTTTAGAGACAACTCCTTCCATAACCACACAATATAAAAGAGTCCTGCTAAAATTTATTATAAGTGTGTAATACATCCCCAAACCACCTGAGTAGTGCTGCTAAAATAAGTGAAAGTGGGGCTTCCCTGGTGGCGCAGTGGTGGAGAGTCTGCCTGCCGATGCGGGGGACACGGGTTCGTGCCCCGGTCCGGGAGGATCCCACATGCCACGGAGCGGCTGGGCCCGTGAGCCATGGCTGCTGAGCCTGCGCGTCCGGAGCCTGTGCGCCTCAACGGGAGAGGCCACAACAGTGGGAGGCCCGCGTACCAATCACCTCCCATGCCTCTGGCCTCCCCTGGTTTCTTCTTGCTTTCAGGATGAAATCCAAAGAATGAAATGCCCTAGACGACCAACCCACCCCGGCCTCAGTTCCCTCTCAGCCTCGGATCCTGCAGTTCCATCCTTGCCACCCGGTGCAATGGCCACAAGGACCTACTGTCTCTTCCCCGGGCAGGTGCTGTCCCGGGTCCCAGCCTTTGCCTCCTTCACCAGGGAGCTGTGTCATTCTTCGAGGCTTAGCCCACTAGCACCCCTCCTCTGAGACCTTCTGCACCCATCTTCCCGGCAACCAGCAGCTGCCTGTCCTTCCTCTGTGCTGCCGGGGAAGCAGGGTCGCGGTGCACAGAGCTGCTCCCCACAGGGCAGAGCTCCTGGCTTGCAGCAGGGGGCCCGATAAAGGGTTGATAAAGGATCAAATTCATGAATAAATGAAAGTGTAAGGAGCTAGTAACCCTCCCACGTGAAGCCAGCACCCAGAGATCATTCAGCACGCCCATCTTACTCAGTCTGGGTCAGACTCTGCTCTTTCTGTCCAGATCTGCAAGCCTCAGAGAGTCTTGGGGAATTTCAGATTTTAGGGGGGTTGGGGGGGGAGAAAGAAGGCATTTAAAAGGATGGATCAGAACTATTCAGGAAGGCTTATGAAAGTAAAACAATATGACCTAGATAAGAAAGAACTGGTTTCATAAACATAAAGGCAACTAAATGATCCTGATTTCCCTGAAACCGGCGTTGGACGGTGGAGTTTCATCTTTGGTACGAGCAATGGAACACTTAGGACAGGGGTCCCCCTACTGGCAGAACTCAGAGCTGCCTCAGATGCCACACCCTTCTCCCTACAGGGATTTCTTCCCTGTGCCCGGAGTTCACTGCCCATCCTGGCTTTTCCTACCAGAAGAGTTCAAGGCAGGGGGCAGGGGGTTGCAGGCGCAGTGGAACAAAGCCCCTCTTCCAAACATTTTCAGGGACTCCATTGTTTAGAAGGGAAGGTGGGCAAAAATGACCCTGTGTAAGTGAAGAATGGGTCTCCAGTGCCCACTGCCCTCTTAAAATGGAGCGATGCAGCACACTGGTTAACCAGATGAGGGCCACGTGTCCCCGTCTTCTGAAGTCCCTGAAGGCTAGAGAGCAAATGTCCGTCTCAGTGCATGAGGGGTAGGATGGGGAGTGCCTGTTCATACCAACAGAGAGGACAGGCGTTGTCAGACAGGTGCGGGGGGGCAGTGCTCCAGGCAGCGTGACTCGCCAGCAAAGCAGGGCACCTGGCGCCCTGCCAGGGCTGTCATCACTGCTTCCCTTTGCCTCCTCTCCATCCCCACCAGTGACAACCAGCCGTGTGTAATTTGAAGGAGCTTAAATTTAAAACACAACAAAACACTCGTCTCACCTGCTTGTTTTTAAAGAGACAACTATAATGTTTGGGTCTTAAATTTGGGGTAAATTATGCATATTAATTTAACTAATGGTCCACTAAAATCAGAAGGAACCAAAGAATTTGGGGAGCAAAAGTCATTTGAGAAGAGAAGGGTCTGGCTCTAGATCTTAGCTAAGACACCTGGGTTTCTTATCTATCTCCCACCTAACTCATCCAATCCAGCCTCCCTGGAATCTTCTCCTCTGAAATCGCTCCCTCTAGTTTTTGAGTGACAGAGGCCACATCTACACATGGAACATTCATGATTCTCACTGGACTGACCAGTTATGGATCAGTTATGTGAACAGACACCACCCAGCAGACAGTCACAAACATAATCTTTTTTTTTTTTTTTTTTTTTTTTGCGGTACGCAGGCCTCTCACTGTTGTGGCCTCTCCCGTTGCGGAGCACAGGCTCCGGATGCACAGGCTCAGCGGCCATGGCTCACGGGCCCAGCCACTCCGTGGCATGTGGGATCTTCCCGGACCGGGTCACGAACCCGCGTCCCCTGCATCGGCAGGCGGACTCTCAACCACTGCGCCACCAGGGAAGCCCAAACATAATCATTTTTAACTGGGAGTTTATTCTTACTTGACTGAAGTGTTCTGTGGCACTTCGAAGGACACCAGACGGCCACCCGCAGAGCTGTTAGAACTGGCATTCCCACAGGCAATATCTGGAATCACCTGGAGGAACAGAGAAGACAAGTTATGGGGGTTAATCATGGCGCAAGATAACATCAGGAAGCAAAATTCCATGAGCTGCATCCACTCCATTCCTTTGGGTGATGCTGGGACGGCCACCTGAGAGGCCAAGTGAAATATTACAAACTCTAACCAAAATGAAAGCTTTGCCATTTGAGTTTCTGAAACGCAAAAGCTTTGCTGAGAGGCGTCTACACATTCCCAGGATGACTACAGCTGCTAATAGGATGTTGCACGGAAAGGCGGAAGATCTGCTCCCCTCTCTCTTTCATCCTGCAAGCAGTCACGGGCCTCTGTTCTCTGCTCAGTCTGGGGGTAACGAGGGACTAAATGCTTAGAGAACGAGGAGGTGGCCTTAAAGGACTAGCTTCCGGGCTTCCCTGGTGGCGCAGTGGTTGAGAGTCCGCCTGCTGATGCAGGGGACATGGGTTCGTGCCCCGGTCCAGGAAGATCCCACATGCTGCGGAGCGGCTGGGCCTGTGAGCCATGGCCGCTGAGCCTGCGCGTCCGGAGCCTGTGCTCCGCAACGGGAGAGGCCACAACAGCGAGAAGCCCGGGTACCGCAAAAAAAAAAAAAAAGGACTAGCTTCCATGCCACGGGTAGAAATCTCAATGACTAGGAGAATGAGCTTTCCGGAGAGCAACAGACGTGTCTGGTCTGAGTGACCGTGCTCTGTGCAGAGGTGTACGTAGTGGCACATGCTAAGGTCAGGTAGCTGGGAGCTGCCCTTTATTCCCCCTGTGGACCAGACCTTCATTTTTAGGTAACGTGTTCCGGAAAGTATTACACTGATGTGTGCAAAAAAAGGAGCTCAAGGGGGGAAACTGTGTTCATCAGGAAGCATATTGCTAACACTTGAGCTGTGTCCAGTGAGGTGCCTCTGACCTGTTTATTCATTCATTCCTCATGCTGTGATCACTGTGCTCATCCCAAGAATCAAAACAAAAGGGTATTAAAAGTGATCACCATCGGGCATCCCTGGTGGCGCAGTGGTTAAGAGTCCGCCTGCCGATGCAGGGGACACACAGGTTCGTGCCCCAGTCTGGGAAGATCCCACATGCCGCGGAGCCGCTGGGCCCGTGAGCCATGGCCGCTGAGCCTGCGCGTTCAGAGCCTGTGCTCCGCAACAGGAGAGGCCACAACAGTGAGAGGCCCGTGTATCACAAAAAAAAAAAAAAAAAAAGTGATCGCCATCACTGAATTAACTGAGAACAATAACAGAAATTCTCAGCACTTTCACCCCACTACCAACATGTAGAATTTATTGTCCAGAAATATATTCACGTGTTCCTCTGGCACTTTTTTTTTTTTTTTTTTTTTTTGCGGTATGCGGGCCTCTCGCTGTTGTGGCCTCTCCCGTCGCGGAGCACAGGCTCCGGACACGCAGGCTCAGCGGCCATGGCACATGGGCCCAGCCGCTCCGGGGCATGTGGAATCTTCCCGGACCTGGGCACGAACCCATGTCCCCTGCATCGGCAGGCGGACTCTCAACCACTGCGCCACCAGGGAAGCCCCTCCTCTGGCACGTTTAACCTGCTTCTTGAACAGCGTATGAAATAACCACATGACACGAATATGAGGCAATTCATTTTTACATTTACCAACTGTAGGATAGCATGTCTTTGAATAAATAGGTTGAAACGGTTGGCTGGGGAGAAATTTTCTTCAAAGGACACTTCCTTGATAAACATGGGACCAAATCTAATGCACATTCAAGAAGTGAGTCATTCAGCAAAGAGATATTAAAATCCTAACTCCAAAACATCCATTACAAATCTGAAATCAGGACAAGTTCACAGTTTTTTAGATAGGATAAAAACACTGCCCCGCGGTCTGGATGAGGTCTTCACAAATTGTGTGGCAATGAAAAAAAAAAGCGGGTCAACTGGTTAAAATCACCCAGAAACATCAAACAAGAAATGCTGCCTTACCTCTTTTATAACAATAATCGAAATTTCTAGACATATTCTTTGGCTCTAAAAATGCTACACAAAGATCTATATAGGTTTCTTTTCTCATTTAAGCCACAAAACGTATAATAATATACAACCACAGGTCTATATGGAAGTCATATAAAGGACAAGATATGGAGTGGAATTACATTTCATCAATGTTACCTCAAACTAATGTTTTGTATTTGTTCTTCTATTCTTCTAGCTAGCAAACTTATACTTTATGTCATCTTTTAAAGGTCTGCTGGAAAATCCTCAGAATGGGACTTTTGATGAGCTTGAAAATCCAATAAGCCAAATCCAGACTGGACAAGATTCAATAAACAGAATTTGCTGTTGCCAAAATGAACAAAATTTGGAAATCTCATTCTCGAACGCACTGCCAAAATATTTTTAAATATCAGTGATAGCATTTTTTTTCTAAATCCCACTGAGGTGGTGCAACTTACCACTACTAGAACCTAAACAATAACAGACAACCAAAAAATGGAGCATAAAATTCCATGACAGAAAATTAGGTCAATAACGGAGGATCTGTAATATGTTCATTTATAATATTCTTCATTGAGCTGCCTGTCCCCAAATCTAAGATTATCTCACAGAAACGTATGTGGTTATCATTCCAGGAAATAACTTCATTCATGTTCTTCTCTTGCTTACCCTGTTTATGCTCACAAAACAATCATAACCGAAACGTCCCATTTACACAACCAAGAGAGATGTCCTACACACGAAGGCAGAAAGGAAAAGAAGTTGGGCATATCTTTTGTTCAGTAGGTAACTTCAAGGTCTTGCATTTGTATTGCTGATATCAGAAACACTGGAATTATTTTAACTGTACTGGTTTCTCCCATAAAAAGCACATGCACGAAAATGTTCTCACCTCCACTTGATCCCATTTCATTTCTACAACCTTCTGCCCAGTTTTCGGCTGCCACGTTGGCAGGGTGATGGTGGCCCGAGAGCGGGGCAGGATTACGTCCGGCTCCTGGGTGGTGGGGACAGGCTGAAGCTGTCTGGGTGCCATGGACTCTGTCCGGCCAGAGACGGGGACACTGGGAAGTGCCTGTTCACAGACTGGACCTTCATAGCCGTCACTGCAGATGCAGAGGTAGCCATCGCTGCTCTTGCTGCTGCTGCTGCAGTTGCCATGGTGACATGGGTTGCTGGCACAAGGGTCCGCAACGAGCTGAAACGAGACCATAAACGGGTCAATTATTCGCTCATAAGAAAAGTGGCGCCGTCTCTGGGAGATGAGCTCCGTGGCTCCGAGTTGCTGCTCTAACAGAAACGCAGCTCCTGTGGAATATGCGCTTTTAACTACTTGTGCTGTTTGGGGCAGGGGGGCCTCCCACGGTCATCCCAACGTTAACCCTTCCATAGATAACAGGCGTCCAACAAGGAAGGATGTAGTTAGTGCGGAAGAGCCTCTCCCACCCCAAGGCCCTAAATAATGTTGATTTCAGGAATACTTACTTAGAGGAATTTTCTAAGGCAAAAATAGTTAAAACTGAGGCTTGTTAGGAATATACCAACTTTGATATTTTTAGCTGCCTGTCAACTCATACTAGGGATCTCAATTGAAATCTCCTCTTTCACATCCTGGACCATTCATTGCAAGGTTCCCTCATGAGAAATGACTGCCTAGTTTATTCCCCCTAGAGATGCACTTACCTATGTCTTCCGATTTCTTACCTGATGAACAACTCTCTTTAAGGTGATGTTATTTAATTAAAAGCTTCCAAAATGATCAGCTTGCGTAACAATTGCATGCTAAAAGGGAGCATGGTGGTGACTCATATTAAGCAGAGTTCTATGAAAGTTTCTACCTGATTACTTTGGAGGGTGATTACAGAGAAATGTTACCCTGCTGGATGTGGAAGATAAAATTTCAGTTGCATATCTGTAAATTGTGTTCATGTCCTAAGGAAAAGTGTTTATCGCTGAGTCCTTTGCTGACCTCTGACTTGCCATTTCTTATTACCTGGAGATGCTACAAAAACAATGTGAAATGAAGCAGCGTAACAATGCTTCTCTCCAGACAGCCCAAGGGTTCAGGCACGTTCACAGAGCTTATTCAGTTATCATTTGCTTCTGTGATAACAGAAAATTAGGCCCTGGTTTCTCAGGGCTGGTAATAGAATTGAGTGAATAACAGACAACAGAGAAATGGGACCTTCGATTTCTCTTGTTGAAATGAGTTCATACTTAAACACACACGGATAGAATGGATAGAATTCTGCCTGGAAAAACAGATACTCGTTCTGCTAATGACCCTTGTCACACAATTTCCAGCAAACTCCTTTAGGAAGATTAAGGGATTTTGGATTGAATAAAATGCAGCTCCAAAAATACCACATTGTTAATTCTGTGCTATCACTTGGCAAAACCTTCACAAAATCTCAGATAAGAGTAGATGGATTGATATCTGAAGAAAATATTTCAAGCGTAAATAATTTAAAATATTTACAATCTTTATCAACTCAAAGTAAAATCCAAACTCCTTCCACGGCAGACAAAGCCCTCCCTGATCTGGCCCCTTCCTATCCCTGAGGTCCTCTCTTCCCACACTTTATCCTCTTCCCTTACATTCAACCCTCTTCACCTTCTTTATGTCCCTGCACTATGCCAAGGTCATTCCCACCACAGGGCCTTTGCACCTGCTGGGCCCTCTGCCTGGAATGCTTTTCTCTCAGAATTTGCGTAGCTCTCTACCTCATTTCACAAAGTTCTCTACTCAAATGTCATCTCCTCCGAGAAGCCTTCCCTCACCGTGAAATCTAAAATAAATCCCTGGGCCTCCCTGGTGGCACAGTGGTTGAGAGTCCCCCTGCCAATGCAGAGGACGCGGGTTCGTGCCCCGTTCCGGGAAGATCCCACATTCCACGGAGCGGCTGGGCCCGTGAGCCATGGCCGCTGAGCCTGCATGTCCGGAGCCTGTGCTCCACAATGGGAGAGGCCACAACAGTGAGAGGCCCGCATACTGCAAAATAAATAAATAAATAATAAAATAAAATAAAATAAAATAAATCCCTTTTTTGTCTCCCAAAGACATGTGAGCCCCATCAGTGCATGGACTTATCTGCCATGTTCACAGCTCTATTCCCAGCACGTTGAGGAACACAGAAAACATGGTAGAGTTTCTTTAAAAAAGCACTGGAAAAATAAAGACAGATAGATCAATCAACATCTGAAAAGCAATGTGTGATGAGGGACAGACTGAATTGCTCCTTTAGTCCTGATACTGTTCCTGTGCTTTGGATTTATTTTTAGGAAGGCTTTGTGGAATGGGTATCACCTCAAGAAGGAGGAAGAATTTAATTAGCTAGGATAAAGGAGACATATAAACCAGGTTTCTGATATCAGCTCATCTGACGGTTGACCTAGTCACAAATTAAGACTTTTAACACATGCCTAAAAACATAGAAATACATTTAAATCATTTTTAAAAATTGGAGAGATCATTACAAAAATCCATTCTGGAAGTGCAGACCTCCATGGTGCAGCTTAGGGAATGACAGGGCAAAGACCACAAGGCAAAGACCACCAATCTGATGGTCAAAGATGCCCCAGGGCTTCCATCCTATCACCACAGCCTACTGCTGGAGACCACCAGTCTCAAAGGCCATCAAGGTGAGTCACTGTGTGACGTCCGTCCCTTCGTGGGCAGTGTCGGGGTGGGTGCTGGTGGAGACAGCTGGGTGGGAAGGGCAGGCCCCCAGGGCAAGGCCCAGTTCACCAGGCCCAGGAGTCAGCTCCACCAAGTGAGGGAATAAAGAGCCGAAAGAAAAATATGCTGAGGATAAACAATACCATCTCAGTGCTGCTGTCTAGGCTTAATAGATGAGAGGAAAGCAGAGCATGGGATTCAATAAGGAATGACTAACGTCAAAGGTCAGGAGAAACGCTCTGGGTAGAGAAAAGAAGACAGAAGCTAAAAATTAAACTATCAGTTGTATAGATTTCTAAAGGGACTCAAAACAGTGAATGATGTGATGGTGCACATGCGTACACACATGTACACACACATGCACTGAATACAAAGCAGGGCGTTAAATGCACTGCAAGATCACTGATCTCTTCTTTAAAATAATCATGTCATATTCATGCTACTTCCTTGGGTTTTCACCTAGTTGCTTCACTCACAATGACAATTACCTTCCTTTCTATCCTCTAACACTTCAGATTAGTTTCATTAAAAAAAAAACAATCTTTTCAGTTGCCTAACAGCAAATACAAGATAAAATACAATCATTAACCTTTAAGCAAAATCTTGGCATCATAAATATTTATTGTAAGTCCTGTTTTTCTGTACACAGCTTATTGAGTTGTTTTTTTAAGTTTGTACGTGTATTATATCTCACAGGGAAAAAGTCCTGTTACAGAGGTCACTACTGCCCTTGAATCCCATTACATTTGAACTATAAGCAGAAAATAAGCAAACTGCCAAAATGAATAATGAGGCAAAATATCGTAATTAATAGACCTGACTTTGGGGATGCTCAGAATTCAAGGTGATACCTTCTTGGCTATAATTTCTAGCTTCTAATGATGGGGGGGAAAGGGATGAAGATTTTGTAATATGAGCAGAAAGAGCAAAGAGAAAGCCCATGTGTTAATGGTTTTCTGCTTACAGTAACCAACAAGCTCATTTATTAAATGCTGTATGTTCATTGCATCAGATTAATTCATCTATTTAAACCAAATTTTTTCACATCATAGAGCTAAGCTAAAACTATTCTTTTCACATTTTATTTTCAACTTTTCACCTACGTCAAATAATTTATACTACAATCAAGAGCGCTTATGGGGGTGCATACAGGGTGAGGTCAGAGCGAAGGTGCCTGCCAGCCCCAGGACTCATGATTTGAAGGCAGTCTCATGTGACACTTTAGCAGTGACCTGTTTTCCTTCCCTAAACTGAGTGCTGTCCATGGTTTTGGCAATTCCAGTGCCCTCTGCGGCATACAAACAGAAGGATGAAAAGGTCAAACTTAAAACAGGCCCACTTACAGGGTCGTTAAGATACAATACGTCAAAGCTACCAGGGTCACTGCAAAGTGCCACACGTGAACACCTTCGTCTGCCTTACCTGGTGATGGTGGGGCCTGGGAGAAACATAACCACCTTCCTGGTGATCCTTCCATGCTAGTTTAGACACTTGGTGGACTTTGTTCCAACTTCTCCTGTACTTTTACAGAAAACTCAACATGGCTGATCAGTAAGTCAAGTGCCATTTATCGGGCACTTATGATGTGCCAGGTAGGATGCCTAGAAGAGGGGTCAGGAGGATAAAGAAAGCCCAGCTCCAGCCCTCAAAGAACTCTCAGTCCAACAAAAGGGTAAGACACATGAACTTGGATGTGCCCTGAGCCGTCTAATTGTCAACTAATACCCTGCATGTATGCGTGTCAACCATTACGATCGTGTGTTTGATTGAGTTAAAGTTCTTAACACTGAAAAAGAGAATGCGCTTGATGATTGTAGCTATGAAATGAGCAGCTTACGAGCAGGTCTCAGAAACTATCTCTTAGGTGACAGTGGCAGCTCTCACAAAAGAAGCAGCAGAAAAGAATTTTCTAGGCAAAAATGGAGGCAGGTGAGAACCCAGAATCCTGGTGACGGCCCTGGTGTGCAGGTGGCTGAGCGGCTTGGGCGAGTTACTTGCCTGCTCTGGATACACATTCCTCGAACATCCAGGAGCTGGGGTGGAACACATCAAGTTCTGCTCCAGCTCTGCAGTTTAGGTTCCTATTGACATGACTGTTTTCAGAGGGTCCAGAGGAACACAGAGCAAACCTGGGGTCACCTCCCTCCCTCATTTATACCCACGTTCAGTGGGCAGAGTCATCCAAGCAATGGGAAGAGTGTCTGAGGAAACGGACGCAAAGAAGCCCAGGAGGAGAGCCTACAAACACTGATGGAACACGCCACTTGGCCCAGGCCACGCAGGTCACCTGCGGAGAGGGAGGGACACGGTGGCCTCAGGGCACTGAGAGAGGAGTATAGACACAGAAGGGAAATAACCGAGGGGGAGTTTGTGTGTGGCACTAAGAAATAAGTAGAATGGGCCAGAGTTTTAGTAAACTGTCTGAGCAGCAGAATCAATTAAGGAAATTTTAATACATATTTTGATACAGATAGTAGTATTATAGGAAGAAGAGGTGACTTATTAAGTAAGGAACAAAAACAAAAGCCTGAAAGCAGGATTTTTCAACTTGTACACTACTGACTCTTTGGGCTGGGTATTCTTTGGTATAGGGGTTGCCCTGTACATTGTAGGATGTTGAGCAGCATCCCTCATCTCCACTTACTGGATGCCAAGAGAACCCTCCCACCAACAATGGCAGCTGTGACAACCAAAAACGTCTCCAGACATTGCCAGTGTCCCCTGGGGAAAAGCCACCCCCAGTTGAGAACCACTGTCTCAAAGGAACAGATTGAAGCATTTTATTCCATCAAAAGGTTTTGAAAATCCATAAGACTCCATAAATAAAGTCAAAAGGCAACAATATGGTGGAGGAAAATATGTACCACCTATTACAAAAGACTAAGTCCTTTACAGTATAGATTCCTAGATATCAATAAAAGAGAAACACCTCAGTAAAAAGGACAAAGAAACTGGCAATATGCAGAACGATTTGTACAGAATCATGCCATTTTTATACTACTTTTAAACACAATGTTACATATTCACTTGTATGTGTATAAGTACAAAGACAAATTTTTTAAAGTAGAATAGACCATCATTTTAGTAATTTGTCTGAGCAGCAGAATCCTTTAAGGAACGTTTTAAAATACAGATTCCCGGGCTTCCCCGGTGGCGCAGTGGTTGAGAGTCCGCCTGCCGATGCAAGGGACACTCATTCGTGCCCCAGTCCGGGAAGATCCCACATGCCGCGGAGTGGCTGGGCCCGTGAGCCATGGCCACTGAGCCTGCGCGTCCGGAGCCTGTGCTCCGCAATGGGAGAGGCCACAACAGTGAGAGGCCCGTGTACCACAAAAAAAAAAAAAAAATACAGATTCCCCAGCCCCAAGCTGCTAATCAAAGACTCTGAGGGTGTGGCACTATCAAAGGATAATCCACGATGAAGAAAGACCACAATAAAGGGTCATGCTCCACCTCCCCTACACTGGGAGAAATGTAGAAATTCTCCCCCTCCCATCCCACCCAACTGAACTATATGGAGGTGAATGATGGACAGCCCACTGCAGAGCCTAAAGAGAGAACAGGTGGAACCCTGGAGGAGTGTGGGTGGGGAGGAACCACCCACCCCAGGGGCCTTGAGATAGCAGAAGAGTGTCTGCATCTGCCAGCTGGGGGAGAGGGACCAGGACAAAGAAGACCCCAGAACTTGGAGTTTGGGGTTTCTGGAAAAATGATAATCATCAATTGCTCATGAAGCACTGGGATACAGCAGAGAAAGCCTAGGTTTCTACTCCCATTTGTGGGTGATCTTGGACCAGGCAAGGAAGGTTCCTGGGGCTCAAGCTCCTCGGTTGTAAAAGGAAGGGATGGGACCAGAGAACCCTAATGTCCTTTCAGTCCTTCATATCATGTTTCTTGTCCAAAACAGGAACTGCACTGGTTAGAAATGTCATCTTCATGCTTAAAGACAAATGCACACTGTTGGGGTCCAACTGTCACAGTATTTTTGTCTTAAAAAGGAATTTTTCCCACTTTCTTCAATAAAGATCTCAACTATATTGCAACACCAACTGCTTACCCACCAGGAGTAAAAATGTGCGAAAACAAAAAAAAAAATCACTACAGAGCTTATGCCAGTAGTAGTCTTGGCCAAGAAATGCATCCCATGAATTTTTTTCCCCCAAATCCAAATAATAAAAGTGCTCATTCACTTTACTGAAACAAGAACTATATATCTTAGTGAAATACACTAAATAAGCTTAATTCCCACGTGTTTTGGTATTTCTTTACTTCTGTATTAGGGACTCTAAATTACTTGAAAAATTATTCCAGGACTAATCTGGGCAGTCCACTTTTCCCTTCAATTCTGAGTCACTTTCTTGAAATCAGCCTGTCCTGGTTTTTGCATGTGGGTTGAGTCACATCTGAAAGTAGGCTAAAAGGAAATTACAAGCAGAATTCAAACTTTTGACATGAAATGAATCCATTAAAAATAAACCACTGCTTGTCCAATTATTTTCCAACTTTTCCATGGTATCTCTTTAAAACCTGATACTTTTAGAAATTATCTTGAAATTGCACTCCCTTTGCTGTAGTCCAGCTAACACATACAGTCAATACTCATACTGATGAATCTTTAATCCCTGTTCATTGCAGATATATCAAAGTTAAATAACTGCTCTTCAGAAACTTGGCAAACCCTTTGTCGCTTGCTCTCCATATTCAACTAAATTCTAAGAGATAACATTCAACTGCATTTACTGGCATGGGCACACCAGCCTCAATGAAATGCTTTTTTTTTTCTTTTTCCTTTTAATCGTTCAAAACCCAGTTCCTTGAATCAGAAACTTACAGAAAAATTCCAGTGCATATATTCTTGTCCCATCTCTCATCACAGACACTCATACATCCCAGCAAACTTTTTTTTACAAAACAACAATGTCATGAATACAGGAAATATGTCAACTTTTACCTCCCTGCCTATTCATGAAAAGAAGCCTGCAGCAAAATGGGAATGAAACTTCCTATGAAGATCATATGATCATCTCAACCGATGCAAGAAAAGCATTTTATTAAATTCAACATCCATTTAAAATGAAGATGTTTAGAAAACTAGGAATAGGAGAGAACTTCTTTATTCTGACAAAGAGTATCTACAAAAAAACCTTCAGAATGTAATACTTATTGGTGAAATGTTGAAAAAGTTCTCTCTGAAATTGAGAACAAAGGAAGGGTTTTGCTATCACCACTTCCACTGAACACTACACTAAAGGTCCTAGCCAGTGCAAGGAGGCACAGACTATGCGATTATGCATGCAGATAAGTTATTAGAATATGGAACTTTAGCAGGTTTGCTAGATGCAAGGTCAAAAAGTTTTTTAAAAAAAAAAGAAAGAAAAAGAACAATTGCATCTCCATGTAGCAGAAACAAAAAATAAAATCTTTTGAAAGGTGTTGTTTACAATATTTTAAAAATCCCTAGGAATAAATCAAACTAAAGAAGTGCATGGCCTCAACAAAGAGCTATAAAATAGTATTGAAAGAAATAAAGAAGACATACACAAATGGAAGGAGAGTCTAGTTAGAGATTAGAACACTTATTTTTTACAAAGATTCAAATTTTCCACAGTGACCTACAGATTCAATGCAACTACAACGAAAATCACAACAGTGTTTTTTGTTCTTGTGTGAAATGTCCCCAAGTAGCCCAGACACTCCTAAATAAGAAGAACAATGTGGGAAGGCTTGCTCTATAAAAAATAAGGAACTTTAAAGCTGCAGTAATTAGGACAATGGAATAAAAAGTCAAGAAATAGAATAACCATATATGGACACTTCATTTCTGGAACAGAGTAGTGTGATAAATATAGTCTTTTCAATAAATCGATAACCATATGGGGAAAAAAATTAAGCTTGACTCCCCCACACACACCAGACTCAAAGATTAAATTGCAAATTGCAACTGAAACTAATATAAATCAATTATACTTCAATTTTATTTTTTTAATTTAAAAATAAGTTTCTAATACATTTCTAAATAAATAAATGCATACAATGGAATAGGTAGATAGATAGATGGCAAGTGGATTGTAGGTCTAAGAATGAAAGCATGAGATATGCCTACAGGGTGCTAAGAAAAACAGAGTGGGGCAGTGAACTCACCAAAGGACTCCAGGAGGTCTTTCTGTGTGAAGTTAAATGTCAAGGGTTAAAGATGAGCTACCCAAGGAAAGAAGAGCAGGAAAGGGGGCTCCTGCCAAAAAGAACAACTGCAAAGGCCCTGAGACATAAAATGGGTGGTGTAAGAGGAGAACTACAAATAGTTCTATTTAACTGGAGAACACGCGAAGTGTCTGCCAGGGAGTTTTCAAAGGAGGGCTGCTGAAAAAAATGAAGACCATTTGGTAGTATATTGGACTTGGGCTCTGAAGGCAAATCCATAATGAATTTTAAGTACAGCTATGACAGATGAAGCATTTTAGAAAAATCCCTCTAGCAAGAATGGGATGATGCATTTGAGGGGGTCAATCTGGAGTCACAGGAGTGTGGGAAGAAGCCACTGCCATCAGTGGGGTGAGGAGGGCTGCAGGCCATGTCTAGGGCTGGGTAAGCATAGACGGAAACGTGTAGGTGGGCTGGAGAATCGGTAGGGCTGGAGATTAACTGATTAGGTATGGGGGTAAGACAGGAAAGGGATTCTGCCCTGAACAAGCAGGTAAAGGGTAAGGTCACTCACTGAAACGTGGGATTCAGAAAGAAGAGAAGTTTCAAAAGGAGCAGGAAGTCATGGTTTTTGCTTGGGGAAGGAAGGTATTTGGGTGCCTAAGGGACACTGAGTAGGGGATGCCCTTAAGAGACTGTCAGTACAGATCTGGTGCTGGGGGAGAAGGAATGAGCCAGTGTTCCCGGTTACCAGCATGTTGCAGGTGGGAGAGGGGTGGCACTGCATACACACAAAATCACTGAGGGTGAGGCCTCACAGAGGCTGGGAAGGGTGGGTTGGAAGAGACAGGAAACCATTCTCACAGAGGGGAAAAAGGAGTTACAGGCAAGACTTAAAATGTGTTGAGGGCCCACAGGACCAGGTCCCTTATATGTCTCAACTCATTTGCTCTTAACAATCCAATGAAACAGATATCATCCTCACTTTATCCTGGGAGCTAAGTCTCAGAAAGGTTAAGCAGCTGGTCCAAAGTCACACACAGTAGGTGTCAGAACTGAGAGGTGAACCGAAGTCTGAGTGATGCCAAATTGTAACCTCTTCCCATATTCCAAAGTGTCTTATTTTACCTCATTAAGTCAAGGAGTGGGTTTGCGAAGGAGAGTGTGGCTAATGGCCAGAGGCCACTAGAGGAAGACAACTCCATTACTGGAGAGGGGACCCTGGATTTGGCACTGACAAGGGCAGTTTGGGCAGCCAGAGGGGTCAGAGGCCACCTTCCAGTGGGTCAGGAAGAGGAGGGGAGGACACTCATGACACAGAAGAATAGAGGCGACCCTGGCTCCAGTCAGCTGTGAAGGGCTTCAGGTTAAACAGACTCCAAACTCAGCTTATCAGACCTTTGAAAGAACATGAAGTGAGCGCCCTCAGCTCAGAGACAGAGAAGACGCCTGCCCAGAGGCCCTGGTTCATGGTTCTGTTCAACGATCCAATTCTGCATACACAGAATGTGAGATGCCTAAAGGCATGCCCAGGAGCATGGAGCCTGTACAAATACACCGCCCTAGAGGGGGTCTGGGCAGGGTGAAGAGCTGGGAAAGGTCAGATTTTCTTCTGCACTCATTCAGACAAACAGCCCCAGGAAAACTTGTAGGAGAAAGTGTCTGCTGGATGAACAGCATGCTGACCAAGTTTCAGGAATGTGCAAAAGAGCAAAGTCTGAGCCCCAAGAATACAGACAAATGGGGCTGCTCTACCCAGATAAATTCAGAGAGAGCAGAGTATAGCGTGTAACATGCCCACAGCAAAGAGAGCCAAGGTGAGGGGTCTCAGGGATTCGACCCTGACAAGCCACACTGGCAGTGAGAGGAGACATATGCGAAGGTGACTTCTGTCCTGAGAAGAGCTAGTTCATTAAAGTCTGGGGTGGAATCGTCCACACATGTGTGGGATTACACCTTTCTGGGTGACGTTTCCCACCAAATGAAAGAAGCATATTTTGTTTACATCTTTTTTTGTTTCCTAGGAAATGTCTTTGTCATCTGCCAACTCTGTAACCTGTGTCACAACCTGAGACACACACCCTCAGTGTTACCTGAGATGGACAGGTAACTGCCCTCGGCAGGAGGCCCTAGTAAAGATCACACCGTCAAGAGCAGTGTCAACTGCACCCCTGATTTTTTGCCCTTTCCATCTTTTTTATTGAAGTGAGTTGATTTACAACATTATATGAGTTTCAGGAACTGCATCCCTATTTTGAGAGTTTCCTGCACCCAGAGTTCCCGTTCCTGAAATATCCCTGAAGCTTCTGGCAAAGATGATGACACCAGCTTGCCTTTGCCCAAAAGTAACCTCAAGGTTCCTTCCTGACGTTCCTCCCAGATGGTGGAGCAGCACGAGGATTCCATGGAGACCCTCCAGCAACACAGAAGCCACGCGAGGCCATGGGAGCCAGGGAAGAGGCCCAAATACAGTAGCCTCTGTGTTATTCTAATGAGTTTGGTTGCCATCAGGGAAGCCAATTGGCTTTGGGAAGCCAGTGAAATACATCATACCAGAGTGGGGACTGGAGTCAGTCTCCCACTTTCAAAAGAACCTTCCTTATACGCTTCTTAGGGGCCCCAAAGGTAGTCTCCAAATATTAAAATGTGTTGATTTCTTTGTTACTTAAAATAGTTGTAAATGACAAATGACACTTCTGTAGGGTAGCAGGGAGCTGCAAAACCAGGAACGTAGTAGGCACTCACTAAATATTTATTGTCTGAAACAGAGAGGCCATTGCTTTCTTTTAGACCCTTCTTCACTCGGAGCCCGTACCTGCTAGGCTTCATAGCCCGGATCCTTAAGAAAAGTTGGGGGAGAATTCTAGGATGTTGTGAAACCAGGGTACAAAACCTTATTTGGGAAAGGCTTTTGCTCTAAGCTGTAAAGTGTTCTGTATGCTTGTGTACTTGCCTGCCCTCTTGACCACTTTGATGTGTGCTTTTCTCTCTGCAGGCACAAAAATTCTCTTTGCTCTCTTTTCAGCTTTCCTAAACTTAAGTGGAAACAGCTGCTCTAATTTTAATAGCCATCTGCTCTGGAGATGAGGACAAGAATCAGTGGAATCTCAAGTCTTCCTCTTGTCCAACTTCATGTGCCTGGAGGTAAGCCTTCTAGAACCAGCAAGCTTCATGTAGGGATCTCCACTAAGAAGAAAAGCTAGAAAGAAAAAAAAAAATGAAATTCAAACCATCAAAAGAGCAGGCCCTGGATATCCATTAGCAACTGTTTTTAAATCCACAAAAGCCAAAGACCCCCAAAGAGCATGCACGCTCATATTAGTCATCTCCAGGCACAGTTGGAAAGAAGCTCTCTGATTGGCTAACATCTACTAAAAGGCCAAGTGTTTTTCCAAGAGGAAGCTGAGAGGACCTTTAACGTTATGAAAGACACAAGAAGCTAAAGAAAAACTAATAAAGGAATAGAACAGGGCTGAGAGTGGAAGAGGTCATCCATGAAAGCCCTGCCAACTAGAAACAGCCATGGGTTGTGAAGCACAGAAAAGAGGAAGGTCCCAGAGACTGGAGTGTCTGCAGCCTGGGAGTTAGGGCAGGGAGGGGAGGCACAAGGATAGAAAACCACCACCACCACCAGCCCTACGGATGGGGGAACGCGTTACCGGGAAGCAGAAGAGAGAACATTCAAAGTGCCTTCAATGCATTGTCTTTAAGACACAGAGCGGTTTCCTCGACCATGACGAGCTAAACCTTAAATCAGCAGAGAGCTGGCGCCTGTATAGTTATGTCTACAGAAGTGGTACAGCAGAGGCACTGTGGCTCTGAAGGCACTCAATACTGACCACATAAATGATCTCTTTAAATACACAAATATTTAGCGTTTCCAATTTAGGCATGAAATTAGAAGGGTAGAAAACCACACTGGAAAAAGTCAGTAAGACATAACCATGTAGAATTAAGGGTTTTTCAGCAAACTAATTTTTGAGCACAGAGCATCCTCTGAATTGTTTTAGTATGTTGATGAAACCAATCACATTTAATAATGCTTGCCAACTTGGACTATGTGAATTAAGTTACTGCATAAAGATTATAGACACTGCCACTTTTCTTGCATATGTAAATACTATAGGCACACAGAAAATAAAAGCTTAATTGATGGGAAATTTCATTATTCAGGACTTTTATTATAACAGATTGAACTGATGGGGAGACCCTACTCCAGCTAAAACCATTGAACAATTTTAGATAACACAGGAAATGCTTTAATGCAAGGGTGAGCTTTAAAAGGGGGTAGGGGAGAAGAGAAATCCTCAAGTTTCAGAAATGAAAAGAGAAGAGGACAGAAAACCAGAGCCATTAGCTCTTCATTAACCACAGGGGTTATGGACCTGGAATAATACCTAAGGACTGGGCGGGGCTGAATTCTATAAATCACACAGGGATGGGAAATGTGGCCTTGAGCCCAGGAGAAGTAGGGGAGCTATACCTGAGTCCATACATAAAGCCTCTTAGAGCCACCCTGTCTGTTTATAAAAAGGCAAGTGGTCTGGAGATGTATCTACCTGCAGGCCTGGAGAAACCTCTGAAAAACTGGCATAACTCCAGGGTCTTTGGATGAAAAAAGGAGTTGCCCAGGAGTAGTCAAAACCTTCCATATAAATAGCCCATGAAATTAACAACATCCCCTTGATGTGGAAATCCTAAACCAAGAAATGCACATAAAAAACTTGACCAGGGGCTTCCCTGGTGGTGCAGTGGCTGGGAGTCCGCCTGCCGATGCAGGGGATGTGGGTTCGTGCCCCGGTCCGGGAAGATCCCACATGCCGCGGAGCAGCTGGGCCCGTGAGCCATGGCCGCTGAGCCTGCGCGTCCGGAGCCTGTGCTCCGCAATGGGAGAGGCCACAACAGTGAGAGGCCCGCGTACCGCAAAAAAAAAAAAAACTTGACCAGAACCAGCAGAGTGATGGAGTGACACTTTCACAACACAGAGCACGTGAGACTCACACACACACGTGCACACATAAACACTTACTATAATGAGCTCACAATAAAAAATTACAAACTGCACAAGGAAACACACCACCATCAGCATGTAGAACTGCAGGTAAAGACTCAACAGAACCCTTTCCCCTACTACATCTTAAGATAAAGTAAGATGCTTACGGTATATTTGAAACATTTTTAGGATTCCCCACTTAACTTCCTTGCTTATTTTAATTGGCCTGATTAACTGTCCTGATACTTTTGATAAGACGGTTTCTACCAAAGAATACTAATAGCTTATATAGCTAAGATTTCTGAGGGCTTACACTATGCATCGCAGAGTTCCCAGCATTTTCCATGTTTTAACTCATTTCATTTTCACTATAACCCTACCCAGTTAAGTAGAATTATCTGTATATATCTCTGAGCCTCAGAGAATTAGAGTACCTGTCCATGGTCATCAGCTAGCATGTAATAAGAATACTAATCCAGGGAATTTCCTGGTGATGCAGTGGTTAGGACTCTGCGCTTTCACTGCCATGGGCCCCAGGTTCAATCCCTGGGGAACTAAGACCCTGCAAGTCGCAGGGTGCGGACAAAAACAAAAAAAGAATACTAATCCAGGCAGAAAGATACAATTCCAACCAAAACCCCATGTTCTTTTTTCTCCTAATTTGTCAAATTGATCCAAAAACTTAAACAGGAGATGAATGAAGCAAGTATTTCCAAGATAATTTGAAGAAAAATAAAGATATATTCTCCTGACCAGATATAAAAATTTACGAGAAGTCTATAATCATTTAACAGTATATAGTATTGGTACAGGTATAGACAAATTAAACAATGTGTCAGAAAAGAGCACAGAGATTTAGCGTATAAAGGACCTTGTTATATAACAGGGAAAGCATTAAAAATTAATGCAAAAGGATAAACTATTTAGTAAGTGGTATTTGAATAATTGCTGATCCCTGTAGCTAAAGTAAGTACGTAATCCATGCCATATACACCCACACACACAAAAAAAATGAATTCCAGGGCTTCCCTGGTGGCGCAGTGGTTGAGAGTCTGCCTGCCGATGCAGGGGACAAGGGTTCATGCCCCGGTCCAGGAAGATCCCACATGCTGTGGAGCGGCTGGGCCCCGTGAGCCATGGCCGCTGAGCCTGCGTGTCCGGATCCTGTGCTCTGCAACAGGAGAGGCCACAACAGTGAGAGGCCCACATACCACAAAAAAAAAAAAAAAAAAAAAATATATATATATATATATATATAAATATATATGACACCTCAAAACTTTTATATCAGGGGGTCAGTAAACTACAGTTCACAGACCAAATCTGGCCCATCACCTGATTTTGCAAATAAAGTTTTATTGGGACACAGTCACACCCATTAGTTTGCGTATTGCCTGTGGCTGTTTTCACAGAGTTGAGTAGTTGCAAAAGAGAAAATGTGGCCAGGAAAGCCTAAAATATTTACTTGCTGACTCTCTGCAGAAAATGTCTGCTGATTCCTGCTCTAGATGAAAATATAGGAGACTATCTTTATGATATCAAAGTTGGAAAGAATCTCTTGAGTAAGACTTATAAAAGATGAATATATTAAACTGCATGAAAATGTAAATGAAAGAACTAGAGTTACATCTGACAGCCAGAGAAAAAACACAGTAATGAGTGGAAAAAAAAATCAAGTTGCAGAAGGATAGGTGCAGTATGACTCTCATATAGACATTTTCTATCTATGTTGTAAAAATATAAAAACACAGACAGAAAGCTTATATATCAACTCAGGATAACAATAGTTTCTGGATAGAGAGGAAGGGAAATGGGGTCAGGGAGGAGTTTGCAGGATGCAAAATTAATACACAGAAATCTGGTGCATTTCTATACACTAACAACAAAAGATCAGAAAGAGAAATTAAGGAAACAATTCCATTCACCTTCGAATCAAAAAGAATAAAATACCTAGGAATAAACCTACCTAAGGAGACAAAATACCTGTACTCCGAAAACTATAAGACACTGATGAAAGAAATCAAAGATGATACAAACAGATGGAAAGACATACCATGTTCTTGGACTGGAAGAATCAATATTGTCAAAATGACTATACTACCCAAGGCAATCCACAGATTCAATGCAATCCCTGTCAAATTACCAACGGCATTTTTCATAGAAGCAGAACAAAAAAATTTTATATTTGTATGGAAACACAAAAGACCCCGAATAGCCAAAGCAATCGGGGTTTTTTTTCTTTTTTTTTTTTTTTTTTGGCCGCACCGTGCGGCATGTGAGATCTTAGTTCTCCAACCAGGGATTGAACCCGTGCCCTCTGCAGTGGAAGTGCAGAGTCTTACCCACTGGACCGCCAGGGAAGTCTGCCAAAGCAATCTTGAGAAAGAAAAATGGAGCTGGAGGAATCAGGCTCCCTGACTTCAGACTATACTACAAAGCTATAGTAATCAATCCTATCCAAATTTTACTGAATTCATTGATGAGCTCTATTAGTTTTCTCGTAGCACTTTTAGGATTTTCTATGTATAGTATCATGTCACCTGCAAGCAGATTGGGGCTCGGGGTGGTGGGTTTTATATCTGGCTATTTTATAAAAAAATAAAACATCTGAAGCAAATATGATAGAATGATGTCTGCTGAATCTCAGTAGTAGATGCTAATTATATTATTCTCTGTGCTTTTCTGTGTGTTTGAAATATTTCATAATAAAAATTCAGTTTAATCTGTGATCTTCATCATTCACAAATACTTACTGAGCACCTTCTGTGTGCCAGGCATTGCTCTAGCCCAGAGCTCAGAACACTTTGGCCCACAGGCCAAATCCAGCCCAGTATCTATATCTATCCAGCCTGTAAAGTAAGAATGATTTTTACATTTTTAAAAGGCATCATTTCCTTGATCACCCATAACATATTGGAATACCATTCAGAAGGACCGGGTTCCAGACTGGCGTCCTTTCATGAGACTCGTGCACCCTGGGCAACTCCAAGCCATTTCCACACCTGTCTAATGGCAATGGCAATGCATACGCTGCGTACATCCACAGTTCCCAAAATGGGTGACAAAGCATTGTGGGCCACTGCAATGAAGGCACAGCAACACCCAAGATTATGCAGATTTTCTTCTAATTTTCAAAGGGAACACAGGATACACAACATCTGCCAGACATTGAGAACACCTAGATAGAGGTAGTTCATGGTTCCAACATTACATCCCACCACATTTTTTTAAATTTATTTTATTGAAGTATAGTTGACTTACAGTGTTGTGTTAATTTCTGCTGTACAACAAAGTGATTCAGTTATACATATATATATACATTCTTTTTCATATTCTTTTTCATGATAGTTTATCACAGGATATTGAATATAGTTCCCTGTACTATACAGTAGGACCTTGTTGTTTATCTATTCTATGTATAATAGTTTGCACCTGCTAATCCCAAACTCCCAATTCATTCCTCCCCCACACTCCCTTCCCCTTGGCAACCACAAGTCTGTTCTCTATGTCTGTGAGTCTGTTTCTGTTTAGTAGATAAGTTCATTTGTGTCATATTTTAGATTCCACATATAAGTGATATCATATGATATTTCTCTTTCTCTTTCTGACTTACTTCACTTAGTATGATAATCTCTAGGTCTATCCATGTTGCTGCAAATGGCATTATTTCATTTTTTATGGCTGAGTAATATTCCATTGTATATATGTGGCACACCTTCTTTATCCATTCATCTGTTGATGGACGTTTAGGTTGTTTCCATGTCTTGCCTATTGTAAATAGTGCTGCTATGAACATAGGGGTGCATGTATCTTTTTGAATTATAGTTTTATCCAGATATTTGCCCAGGGCTGGAGATCCCACTACATTTCTTTTGATGACATCAGATCTTGCCAAAGCCCGGTTTGCAGCAATTGCTGTGATAAAAAAGCAAATACCCCATGAAAGTCAACATGAACAGGAAATGAGGATGGCAGTGATCTATTTGAGGAGCTGTGAGTACCCAGCAGGCACACGTCCCCCATTAGTATATAACCGTGGTTATTTAAGAATGAGATAGGGCTTCCCTGGTGGCGCAGTGGTTGAGAGTCCGCCTGCTGATGCAGGAGACATGGGTTTGTGCCCCGGTCCGGGAAGATCCCACATGCCGCAGAGCGGCTGGGCCCATGAGCCATGGCCGCTGAGCCTGCGCGTCCAGAGCCTGTGCTCCGCAATGGGAGAGGCCACAACAGTGAGAGGCCCGCGTACCGCAAAAAAAAAAGAAAAAAGAAAAGAATGAAATAAAAGTTATGATTTTTTTCTTTCACTGTAGGTGCATTATTTTTTCAGTTACAACGTTGTTAGGGGCAGAGTTGCTGAGACCTAATTCTACAAAGATCCTCTCCTTGACCAAACTCTCCTTAAGCTCCCTTGAATTTTTCAACTAGGTTTTGACTTTTGAACTTCTGTGTTTGTTTCTACATTGCACAATTTTAGAAAGAATCCTGTTAGGTCAGTTTAGCCAGAATCTCTCCTTGCCCTTGATGTCTCCTCTTAGTAATCTTCCATCCACTGACCCCACCTGCTCTCTGCTATAAATTCCCACTTGCGCAGGCTGTATTCACAACTGAGCCCAGTTCTACGCTGAGGTTCCTTCTCCGCTATCGCAATTGTCCTGAATAAAATCTGTTTTTGTCACTTTACCTACTTCCAGCTCTGATTTTTCTTTAACATTATTTCGTAAATGGAGCATTATCTATTTCTTTTGGCCTAAGGTTCTGTAAAAAATTTACTGTGATGCTAAGACCACCATAAACTAAGAAAGTTTGGGACCCTCTGGCTTATATCAGAGAGTTTGTTGTGAGGTAATACATAAAAGTTCTGCGTCACATGCATCACTCTACAGATGACTTCCATAAAAAGTAAATTCCCAAAGTTCTGCCACTTAAAATTGTAGAAATTGCAACAATCTGGTGCTCAGCTGTCTACTAGTCTTCATCTCCTAAGAAAGCCAAATAGCTGACATTTCAAGAGAACAGTATACAGAGCACAGAGAGAACAAGTTTACTGATCAAGGATTGAAATCAGCGGGTTGACAATGCATGCGATTGACGCTGCTCTGAGAGATCCCATAACCACCTCAAGAGGCAGGCAGGCAGGCAAAAAGGTTTCATCTTCACTTTAGCGAGAAAAAATACAAGGTCCTGTGGGGTCACATGAGTTCACAGGGTCCCTAAGTGCAGCTTTGAAAAACGATGAAATCTGGCCTTTTGCAACGATATGGATGGACCTTGAGAGCGTTATGATAAGTGAAATAAGACAGAGAAAGACAAATACCATATGATCTCACTTATATGTAGAATATTTTTTAAAAAGCCCACAGATACACAACACAGACTGGTAGTTGCCAATGGTGGGGGGCAGGGGCAAAATGGGTGATGGGGATCAAAATGTACAAACTCCCAGTTACAAAATAAATAAGTCCTAGGGATGATGACTATACTTCATAGTACTATGTTGCATATTTGAAACGTGCTAAGAGAGTAAATCTTAAAAGCTCTCATCACAAGAAGAAACATTTTTGTAGCTATGTATGGTGATGGATGTTATCTAGACCTTGCGGTGATCATCTTGCAATGTATACAAATATCAAATCTTTATGTCGTATACCTCAAACTAATATGTCAATTATACCTCAGTAAAAAAAAAAAGTAATTTTTTTAATGACCCAGAGAGCGATATACCGTAAAGGAAGGGCCACACCCTACGTGTGGTAGGGCCAGCTACTGCCAGCAAGGGCGCCTCAGGTCAGGGAGAGGAGGGTGCTCGGTGCAAAGTGTCAGCAGATTCTGGACCGAGGATGTGCTGGCTGCCCGTGAGGGGTGTCCAGTGAGACAGCGCCAGCTGCAGCAAGCTAGCTAGCTGTGGGCCCGGCACTGACTGGAACAATCGGAGACTCACCCTCCTTTGCACTTGGCAAGAATGGGCTGAAGATGGGGGTGGGGCGCAGCACCAACGCGCTCAGCTCAGCTTCTGTTTTGAGCAGCGTTAGGCACGGCGAGTTCCAAACCGGTCATGTTTGGTGCTCTGTGCTAACCTCCAGATCCTGTGAATATGAATTGATGTTATCACGTCTATTCACACATGGAGGGAGAACTGGGGGAGTTACTGTGAACTCTTAAAGTGGTAGCACCACCAGCTACATCCCTACGCGTTAGAAAGCAAGAACCGCGTCCAGTATACAAAGTTATGTTGACCGGAATATGTGTTTGCATATTTAAGACAAAGTACAGGGGACCTGCTATAAAATAAAACAATGGCTCAGCTCTATCTAAAATTCAGTCGCGTGTGTGTCCTCATTACAACGTTTGCATCGCAACATGTCTGACGTGAGGTCCAGTTATCAGTCACTTTATTGTCTCCAGCTCTGCAGGGAAGATTTGTGGCAAACAAAGCTTTACTAAAAGATCTAGTTTTGATGACTGTAATATAGATTAATAGCCAGTTCCTTCTATAAATAATTGCTTCCCAAAACAGAAGTTTTGATGGTAAAGGGAAGAAATAAAATCCAAACAGCGTTACCAATAACTACAGTAGCCTTTTCAGTAGCTTGGCAATCAATGCTTACTATTGTAAAAAGCATAGTCAAGCGTTCAGATATATGAGTGCAAAAGAGGCAGATCGCCTGAATGAGAATCACATCACCCTCAACTTATGAGACGTGACCCATCGGTACAGTGTGTAGAAAATACAAGTGATGATAGAAATTCTCATATCCTGAGTGAATGTTCTGTAGCGGTGCTGTGTTACAAACATGATTTCTAAATGTCAAAATAATCCTGTTAGGCAAGTGTTATCAACTCCATTTTATAGGTGAGAAATCTGAGATGCAAAAGATGTGAACACACACCACAAACATAATATATGGCATAGGTTGTTTTTACTATATTTTACCTTCCCCCCCCAAAAAAAAAAAAACCACAAGAGCTGCTAAGTTGTCTAGATTTTTTTCTTTTACTCATTCACCTTTCAGGAAGGACAGCTGGAGCCAGGTGAATCTGAGCATAGCTTGGGAAACAAATGACTACGCCTACTATTAAGTCGGGAAATCATTCATCTTTATTTCGGTCGCTCTTCAGAGCTGCTGAGCCTTAAATTCCGAACTATACACACTAATGAAGGCCTTTATGGCATAGACAAAGAAAGTTAGGAGTAAAGCAAAAGTAATTTTATGTCTGGCCACCCAAAAAGTTTGTGTTTTATACTTGAAAGTGAGTATCTGGGAATTTGAGATACGTCAGAAAAAAAATATGAAACAGCTAGATGGAATGTTCGAGTTTTCTCCAACCTGCCCAGCCTCACCAGAGTCCACTACCGCTGGATGCAAGTGAGACCAGCTCGACACTCATTCTATCCTCAGCTTTATCTCTGCCCTGCTTCCTAACCTCTTTCTAGACCCTCCTACAGGGCATTTCACTGGCAGAATCACAGTATCTTGCGGCAAGAGGTAGGTCTGTGGATCCAAAAGACTTTCTTGCAGTTTTTCTGGGCTAGACCAGGGTTATCTCTAAGTTAAAGGACCAGGCAAAGAACAGAGCTAAGAGCCTGGCCTCTTGGCCTTGGGTCCCAGCCCCACCTCCTCTACTAAGTGAACAGTGACTTTGAATTACAGTTTCATCATATATAAAATCAAGGGACCAGTTCCCACTTTCTTCATGGCTGGTTGGGGAAATGAAATGTACAGGATAATAGATTTTACTATGAAGTTGTATTTACCTCACATGACCCAAGATACAGTCACTTGACGTCGAACATTCTGTACGATCAGGACCAGCAGTCACATTGATAACGTCTTATTCTTGGAGTGATACACAGGAATCACCCAAGTCTGTCTAGAACAATCTGGAGAGGTGCTACACAGTTTTCAAACTCTGTCTTCTAACCCCTCTCACAAACTTATGCTCCCCTTTCTTCAAACTTTCCTGATTTTTCTTAATTCCCCGTTAACACCAACAGAGCTGATGCTTTTTGACAGAAGAATGGATGCCTCGAAAACATTCCCAGAAAGTGGCAGCCTGTTCTGAGGATGCTATTTTTTGAAAGGGCCCTTGGAAGCTAGTTTTTGAAGTCACAGTAGGTGCAGGCTAGAGACCGAGGCAGCTTTACTGGGTCACGTTTCCCTGTCACCTCTTCCTGCACAGCCTGCAACACCACATCTGTCACTCAGTTCTGAATCAGGGAAATTGCTTCAAACAAGCAGGAAAGGAGCGGCCCCAGGTTGACAGCCCTAATCTTCAATAAGGCAGGACAGTTAGCAACATTTTCCCACCCTGACGTGCATCTTCCAAATGGTTCAAAGCGAGGGTTTAGAACTGTCCTCTAGAGGACAAAGCACAGGGTTCCTTTGGTGGTCACCCCTGCACTATGATCCTGGTGGCCAAAAAACAATTCCTCTCGACAGTTACTACAATGCAAGCAGCTACAGGAAGAGCAGGTAAGTAAGATCCAGTAAAGAGTCTGGGTTTCGGAGAGTCTGGGTCATCAAGGAGCAGAGAAATTTATCAAACTTGAGAAAGAAAGGGACCCCCTGTTACTGGCAAACAAGTAGCACAGATCCTCAGCTGACTGCAATTGAAATTGAAATTGTTGCTCAAAATGATACAAAAATATAAAATAAAAATTAAAAATTTTATCAAAAATGACAAAACTAATTAAATGTAAATTAATTTAATGTAGCAGAGGATACTGTTTTGCTGTAGCCAGTTGGCTATTCACAAGGTGACCGTGCTCCATGAAGGTGCTCTTGAGCTTGCCCACCCATGCTACTACCAGGGCCACGAGGGCCACTGTGACGTTAAACCCTCCCGCATCCTCTCCGCATTCAACCCATCTTAAAACCCTTGTCGTATGGTGCCATGGTGACTTTTGACCCTTACTTGAAGCGAATACATCATTTATTTATTACTGCTATTTTTTCTCATTAGTCAATTAGGGTAAACACAATCAAGCCCTGATTCTTTGAGTATACTCAATTATAAAGTGGTCATCTCTGATCCAGGGTGCTGCTATCAAAATGAGAGCACACATTACATATCATTTCAGCCAGTTCACAGATCACCCCGAAAATACACTCCTAGACAGTGTGTGTCCCTCCTTCCCTTCTCTGTGCCCAGAAACACTGCCGTGGAAGAGCGAATACTACCACGGAGAGCTCCATCCACTTATGCAGTCATCCCCGTCTCTGGGTATCACAAGTAAAAAGGACAGAGTTGTCTAGAGTCCAGATAAAGTCTAGGCCCTTGGAAGGTCTGACATCTACAATGCTATTAGTCCCTAATACCCTGGGGTGATGCCATTCCTGATGTACCTTAAATCATAGTGTCTACCTGGACGTGTGGCCCATCCTGGTCACTGGGCCGAGAACTGGCCTGGTTATGTAGATGGTAGGGTCTGATGCAGGTTGCTCTAGCTCTGGAGTGACAACCTGCCACAGAGAGGCCCTGAATATGACTGATATTTGCCGACACCAGAGCACATCCACCATAGAGATATTAACAAATGAAAAGCAGGCATTTCAACCTCACATTAACTTCAAATTACACAAATCAAATTCAGTAAATAGGAACTCCTTTATCCCACTTGATCTTATTTATCGAAGCTCAACATTAGCTTGATGACAAAAATCAGTATAGAGATAATGGTAAATTTAAAAAGAAAAAAAGAAAAAGCTCCCTTTCTTAACACTATAACAATAAATTTGCATTCTAGAATAGAGATTATGACAGAGTTTCCAGGATTTAGACCTAATTTATTCAAATAATTGCAACCTAATTATATAGAACAATTGAAAACACTGATTTGCTTCTCATTTGAATTAAAACTTTGTCACCTGTGACAATTATTCCAAATAAGTTCTCATAATTTAGATAATGAAAAATTATTTTTCAAATTACTTTTGCTTAGATACAACTGTTCTCAGCAACTAACAGCCCTCTGAAAAGGGATGTTAAAACAGACCTATCAAGCACATTAGTTGTATGCCTTCATACTTCAATTTTTAATCAAAAAAAGTTGGCATTTGTTTTTCTAATATTTTAAGTAATTTATTTCTGTACTTCATAAAGAAGCCAGAGGAAAAGAGTGTGTAATAAGCATGAAAAGGGTCCCAGATCAGAAAGCCAGTCCCCAGTCCTCTGAGCTTGGACAAGTCACCTGTCCCTAAGCTTCGGTTTTCTGCATCTGTCAAATGAAAACAACCACTCTTTCCCTGCATGAAGGGCTGCACCTAATGGCCTTCAGAGCCCAACAGCCCTACATCCTAAGAGGAAAATAATACATGCAGAAAGATCATAACAACTCTTTTTTTTTAATCACGTATGGTACCGGCCAGGAAATAGTGGATCCAAAATTCCATACTTTCTGGAAGTAGAGGGAAATATTTAGTGTTGTTATACAACAAAAAGCTACATGTTGTGAAGGTCCCAAAGAAGACAACATTTCCAGTCTAGGAAGAAGATAACGCAAAGCCAAAACAATTCACTTGGGCAAGAGTTCTCACCACTTCCTCCTTGAGAAAAATACAGGACTGAAAAAGGGAACCACACCAGATATTTTTTAATGTGTGTCTTACATGTGATTCCAGAATATCGGCAGCTCAGTAATTCTCAATGCAACCTCTGTTGGCTTCATGAAGACCCATTTTCAAGGACCCTCACGTAAAGTGAAAATGTAGCTCACCATACTTAATCAGCATCACAGAGCTGGTGCCCAAGTGACCTAAACAGGACACGCAGTCCATGTCCTTGAATTCTGACTCCACAAGCCTTAGTTCTTCCACCCGGCATCATGCTCCAGTGGCCTTTCAAAGTCTAATGTTGCGTATTTCATATTCTACTTGTGACTATTTGTAGACTGAGGTTGACTAATTTAGTAAATTTGCTTAACTTAGTAATTTGGAGGTATGCCAATTCAGGAACTTTCATACAAACCAAATGAAATGATACTCCCTTTTTTAAATTCCTTTGTGTTTTTCTTTTAACACCTCAATGTGGTCTCATAGTCCAATCAAACTTTTGTATGTTAATTCACCTACTTAGCATATGCCATTAAACATAACTTAAAATCCTAATGATTTTTAAACTCATTGAACAACCATACACTGTACTCACAGACATGGCTTTTGATCAGAATAGTTTATTCTCATTTTGAAGACTAACCTAACAAAATTGATTATCTGGTTTCACAGCCCAAAATAAATTAAAAGCAACACATTAGAAAGAGAAGTTGTTGCTATAGACTGAGTCACTGACATAAGCATGGAGAAGCAGCAAAATATATAAAAGGGAGAAACACAGAATCAACGTGTTGGCCGTCTGAGGCCGCTGCGGGGAGGCACCAGCCCACGCCTTCTGATCACTTGGAGATGGCTGTAGTTACTGAACAATCCACAATTAATGCTCAAAACCATGCTCTTGAGTCAAGAAAAAGGTTAAATTATGTTCTGTACGTTCTGCTGACACATATAGTGCACTGGGGGCCATTCCTGAAAACTGACTGCAAAGAACAATATCAGGACTTAAACAGCGAAGTCCAAGTATCTGGAAAACTCACGTAAGGCCACTTACCACAGGCTAGGAAAAAGGCCGATACTGTATTTTTTAATAATTGAATAATAGTGGATATAATATTACTAGTGATTTCCAGTCTGATTGTTATTATATATTATTTATATATATTTATATTATTTATGCATATTTTCTAATATTTTGTGGAATACCTGAAATACATGAATGTATATTAATAGCCTATTTGCCTGTAAGGAAAACATCCGGCTGCCTCAGCATCTAAACAGAAGTAAAGGAGAGGAGGAGCTTCAAGATGGCGGAAGAGTAAGACGCGGAGATCACCTTCCTCCCCACGGATACACCAGAAATTCATCTACACGTGGAACAACTCCTACAGAACACCTACTGAACGCTGGCAGAAGACCCCAGACCTCCCAAAAGGCAAGAAACTCCCCACGTACCTGGGTAGGGCAAAAGAAAAAAAGAATAAACAGAGACAAAAGGATAGGGACGGGACCTGCACCAGTGGGAGGGAGCCCTGAAGGAGGAAACGTTTCCACACACTAGGAGCCCCTTCACGGGCGGGAGAGGACTGGGGTTGGCGGCGTGAACACAGCCTGAAGGGGTTAGTGCACCACAGCTAGCCGGGAGGGAGTCCGGGAAAAAGTCTGGACCTGCCGAAGAGGCAAGAGACTTTCTTTCCTCTTTGTTTCCTGGTGCGCGAGGAGAAGAGATTTAGAGCGCTGCTTAAAGGAGTTCCAGAGACGGGCATGAGACGCTAAGGCTGCTGCTGCCGCCACCAAGAAGCCTGTGTGCGAGCACAGGTCACTCTCCACACCTCCCTTCCAGGGAGCCTGTGCAGCCCGCCACTGCCGGGGTCCCAAGATCCAGGGACAACATCCCCGGGAGAGCGCACGGCGCGCCCCAGGCTGGTGCAACGTCATGCCGGCCTCTGCCGCCGCACGCTCGCCCCGCCTCCGTGCCCCTCCCTCCCCGCGGCCTGAGTGAGCCAGAGCCCCCGAATCAGCGGCTCCTTTAATCCCGTCCTGTGTGAGCGAAGAAGAGACGCCCTCCGGCGACCTACACGGAGAGGCGGGGCCAAATCCAAAGCTGAGACCCGGGAACTGTGCGAACAAAGAAGAGAAAGGGAAATCTCTCCCAGCAGCCTCAGGAGCAGCAGATTAAATCTCCACAATCAACTTGATGTACGCTGCATCTGTGGAATACCTGAATAGACAACGATTCATCCCAAACTGAGGAGGTGGACATTGGGAGCAATGATATATATATTTTTTTTTCTTCTCTTGTTATCTTTTTGTGAGTGTGTATGTATATGCTTCTTTGGGTGATTTTGTCTGTAGAGCTTTGCTTTTACCATTTGTTCCAGGGTTCTGTCTGTCCTTTTTTTTTTTTTTTTTTTTTTTTACTATAGCTTTTAGCACTTGTTATCATTAGTGAATTTGTTTTTTGGTTTGGCTACTCTCTTCTTTCTTTCTTTGACTACTTTAAAAAATTTTTAATAATTATTATTTATTTTTAATTTCAATAACTTTATTTTATTTTACTTTATTTTATTTTATCTTCTTCTTTCTTTGTTTCTTTTTTTTCTCCCTTTTATTCTGAGCCATGTGCAGGACAGGCTCTTGGTGCTCCAGCCAGGCGTCAGGGCTGTGCCTCTGAGGTGGGAGAGCCAAGTTCAGGACACTGGTCCACAAGAGACCTCCCAGCTCCACGTAATATCAAGTGGCGAAAATCTCCCAGAGATCTCCATCTCTACGCCAAGACCCAGCTCCACTCAACGACCAGCAATCTACAGTGCTGGACACCCTATGCCAAACAACTAGCAAGACAGGAACATAACCCCATCCATTAGCAGACAGGCTGCCTAAAATCATAATAAGGCCACAGACACCCCAAAACACACTACCAGACATGGACCTGCCCAACAGAAAGACAAGGTCCAGCCTCATCCACCAGAACACAGGCACTAGTCCCCTCCACCAGGAAGCCTACACAACCCACTGAACCAACCTTAGCCACTGGGGACAGACACCAAAAACAACGGGAAATACGAACTCGCAGCCTGCGAAAAGGAGACCCAAACACAGTAAGTTAAGCAAAATGAGAAGACAGAGAAATACACAGTGGATGAAGGAGCAAGGCAAAACCCACCAGATCTAACAAATGAAGAGGAAATAGGCAGTCTACCTGAAAAAGAATTCAGAATAACAATAGTAAAGATGATCCAAAATCTTGGAAATAGAATGGAGAAAATACAAGAAACGTTTAACAAGGACCTAGAAGAACTAAAGAGCAAATAAACACTGATGAACAACACAATAAATGAAATTTTAAATTCTCTAGAAGGGATCAATAGCAGAACAACTGAGGCATAAGAACGGATAAGTGACCTGGAAGATAAAATAGTGGAAATAACTACTGCAGAGCAGAATAAAGAAAAAAGAATGAAAAGAATTGAGGACAGTCTCAGAGACCTCTGGGACAACATTAAATGCACCAACATTCGAATTATAGGGGTCCCAGAAGAAGAAGAGAAAAAGAAAGGGACTGAGAAAATATTTGAATAGATTATAGTTGAAAACTTCCCTAATATGGGAAAGGAAATAGTTAATCAAGTCCAGGAAGCACAGAGAGTCCCATACAGGATAAATCCAAGGAGAAAAATGCCAAGACACATATTAATCAAACTATCAAAAATTAAATACAAAGAAAAAATATTAAAAGCAGAAAGGGAAAAACAACAAATAACACACAAGGGAATCCCCATAAGGTTAACACTGATCTTTCAGCAGAAACTCTGCAAGCAAGAAGGGAGTGGCAGGACATATTTAAAGTGATGAAGGAGAAAAACCTACAACCAAGATTACCAAGCAAGGATCTCATTCAGATCTGACGGAGAAATTAAAACCTTTACAAACAAGCAAAAGCTAAGAGAATTCAGCACGACCAAACCAGCTTTACAACAAATGCTAAAGGAACTTCTGTAGGCAGGAAACACAAGAGAAGGAAAAGACCTACAATAACCCAAAACAATTAAGAAAATGGTAATAGGAACATACATATCAATAATTACCTTAAATGTAAATAGATTAAATGCTCCAACCAAAAGACATAGACTAGCTGGATGTATACAAAAACAACACCCATATATATGCTGTCTACAAGAGACCCACTTCAGACTTAGGGACACATACAGACTGAAAGTGAGGGGATGGAAAAAGACATTCCATGCAAATGGAAATCAAAAGAAAGCTGGAGTAGCAATTCTCATAACAGACAAAATAGACTTTAAAACAAAGACTATTACAAGAGACAAAGACACTACAAAATGATCAAGGGATCGATCGATACAAGAAGAAGATATAACAATTGTAAATATTTATGCACCCAACACAGAAGCACCTCAATACATAAGGCAAATACTAACAGCCATAAAAGGGGAAATCAACAGTAACACAATCATAGTAGGGGACTTTAACACCCCACTTTCACCAATGGACAAATCATCCAAAATGAAAATAAATAAGGAGACACAAGCTTTAAATGATACATTAAAAAAGATGGACTTGATATTTATAGCACATTCCATCCAAAAACAACAGAATACACATTCTTCTCAAGTGCTCATGGAACATTCTCCAGGATAGATCATATCTTGGGTCACAAATCAAGCCTTGGTAAATTTAAGAAACTTGAAATCATATCAAGTATCTTTTCCAACCATAACACTATGAGACTAGATATCAATTACAGGAAAAAAATCTGTAAAAAATACAAACACACGGAGGCTAAACAATACACTACTTAATAAGCAAGAGATCACTGAAGAAATCAAAGAGGCAATAAAAAATACCTAGAAACAAATGACAATGAAAATACGACAACCCAAAACTTATGGGATGCAGCAAAAGCAGTTCTAAGAGGGAAGTTTATAAGCAATACAATCGTACCTTAAGAAACAAGAAACATCTCAAAGAAACAACCTAAACTTACACCTAAAGCAATTAGAGAAAGAAGAACAAAAAAAACCCCAAAGTTAGCTGAAGGAAAGAAATCATAAAGATTAGATCAGAAATAAATGAAAAAGAAATGAAGGAAATGATAGCAAAGATCAATAAAACTAAAAGCTGGTTCTTTGAGAAGATAAACAAAATTGATAAGCCATTAGCTAGACTCATCAAGAAAAACAGGGAGAAGACTCAAATTAATAGAATTAGAAATGAAGAAGAAGAAGTAACAACTGACACTGCAGAAATACAAAGGATCATGAGAGATTACTACAAGCAACTCTATGCCAATAAAATGGACAACCTGGAAGAAAAGGACAAATTCTTAGAAAAGCACAACCTGCCAAGACTGAACCAGGAAGAAATAGAAAATATGAACAGACCAATCACAAGCACTGAAACTGAAACTGTGATTAAAAATCTTCCAAAAAACAAAAGCCCAGGATCAGATGGCTTCACAGACGAATTCTATCAAACATTTAGAGAAGAGCTAAAACCTATCCTTCTCCAACTCTTCCAAAATATAGCACAGGGAGAAACACTCCCAAACTTATTCTACGAGGCCACCCATCACCCTGATACCAAAACCAGACAAAGATGTCACAAAGAAAGAAAACTACAGGCCAATATCACTAATGAATATAGATGCAAAAATCCTCAACAAAATACTAGCAAACAGAATCCAACAGCACATTAAAAGGATGATACACCATGATCAAGTGGGGTTTATCCCACGAATGCAAGGATTCTTCAATATATGCAAATCAATCAGTGTGATAAACCATATTAACAAATTGAAGGAGAAAAACCATATGATCATCTCAATAGATGCAGAGAAAGCTTTTGACAAAATTCAACACCCATTTATGATAAAAACCCTGCAGAAAGTAGGCATAGAGGAAACTTACCTCAACATAATAAAGGCCATATATGAAAAACCCACAGCCAACATTGTCCTCAATGGTGAAAAGCTGAAACCATTTCCACTAAGATCAGGAACAAGACATGGTTGCCCACTCTCACCACTATTATTCAACATAGTTTTGGAAGTTTTAGCCACAGCAATCAGAGAAGAAAAAGAAATAAAAGGAATACAAAACGGAAAAGATGAAGTAAAGCTGTCACTGTTTGCAGATGACATGATGCCATACATAGAGAATCCTAAAAATGCCACCAGAAAACTACTAGATCTAATCAATGAATTTGGTAAAGTAGCAGGATACAAAATTAATGCACAGAAATCTCTTGCATTCCTATACACTAATGATGAAAAACCTGAAAGTGAAATCAAGAAAACACTCCCATTTACCATTGCAACAAAAAGAATAAAATATCTAGGAATGAACTTCCCTGGTGGCGCAGTGGTTGAGAGTCCACCTGCCGATGCAGGGGACACAGGTTCATGCCCCGGTCCGGGAAAAATCCCACATGCCGCAGAGCGGCTGGGCCCATGAGCCATGGCCACTGAGCCTGCATGTTCGGAGCCTGTGCTCTACAACGGGAGAGGCCACAACAGTGAGAGGCCCATGTACCGCAAAAAAAAAAAAAAAAAAAAAAAAAAAAAATCTAGGAATAACCCTACCTAAGGAGACAAAAGACCTGTAAGCAGAAAATTGTAAAACACTGATGAAAGAAATTAAAGATGATACAAATAGATGGAGAGAGATACCATGTTCTTGGATTGGAAGAATCAACATTGTGAAAATGACTCTACTACCCAAAGCAATCTACAGATTCAATGTAATCCCTATCAAATTACCACTGGCATTTTTCACAGAACTAGAACAAAAAATTTCACAATTTATATGGAAACACAAAAGACCCCGAATAGCCAAAGCAATCTTGAGAAAGAGAAACAGAGCTGGAGGAATCAGGCTCCCTGACTTCAGACTATACTACAAAGCTACAGTAATCAAGATAGTATGGTACGGGCACAAAAACAGAAATACAGATCAATGGAACAGAATAGAAAGCCCAGAGATAAACATACGCACATATGGTCACCTTCTCTTTGATAAAGGAGGCAAGAATATACAGTGGAGAAAAGACAGCCTCTTCAATAAGTGGTGCTGGAAGACTGGACAGCTACATGTAAAAGAATGAAATTAGAACACTCCCTAACACCATACACAAAAATAAACTCAAAGTGGATTAAAGACCTAAATGTAAGGCCAGACACTATCAAACTCTTAAGAGGAAAACATAGGCAGAACACTCTATGACATAAATCACAGCAAGATCCTTTTGGACCCACCTCCTAGAGAAATGGAAATAAAAACAAAAATAAACAAATGGGACCCAATGAAACTTAAAAGCTTTTGCACAGCAAAGGAAACCATAAACAAGACAAAAAGACAACCCTCAGAATGGGAGAAAATATTTGCAAATGAAGCAACTGAGAAAGGATTAATCTCCAAAATTTACAAGCAGCTCATGCAACTCAATATCAAAAAAACAAACAAACCAATCCAAAAATGGGCAGAAGACCTAAATAGACATTTCTCCAAAGAAGATACACAGATTGCCAACAAACACCTGAAAGAATGCTCAACATCATTAATCATTAGAGAAATGCAAATGAAAACTACAATGAGATATAATCTTACACCAGTCAGAATGGCCATCATCAAAAAATCTACAAACAGTAAATGCTGGAGAGGGTGTGGAGAAAAGGGAACCCTCTTGCACTGTTGCTGGGAATGTAAATTGATACAGCCACTATGGAGAACAGTATGGAGGTTCCTTAAAAAATTAAAAAGAGAACTACCATACGACACAGCAATCCCACTACTGGGCATATACCATGAGAAAACCATAATTCAAAAAGAGTCATGTACCAAAATGTTCACTGCAGCTCTATTTACAATAGCCAGGATATGGAAGCAACCTAAGTGTCCATCAACAGATGAATGGATAAAGAAGATGTGGCACATATATACAATGGAATATTACTCAGCCATAAAAAGAATGAAATTGAGTTATCTGTAGTGAGGTGGATGGACCTAGAGTCTGTCATACAGAGTGAAGTTAGTCAGAAAGAGAAAAACGAATACCGTATGCTAACACATATATATGGAATCTAAAAACAAAAAAAATTGTCATGAAGAACCTAGGGGCAAGATGGGAATAAAGACACAGACCTACTAGAGAATGGACTTGAGGATACGGGGAGGGGGAAGGGTAAGCTCGGACAAACTGCGAGAGTGGCAGAGACACATATACACTACCAAACGTAAAATAGATAGCGGCTTAGATAGCAGCCGCATAGCACAGGGAGATCAGCTCAGTGCTTTGTGACCACCTAGAGGGGTTGGATAGGGAGGATGGGAGGGAGGGAGATGCAAGAGGGAAGAGATATGGGGACATATGTATATGTATAACTGATTCACTTTGTTATAAAGCAGAAACTATCAAAAAATAAAATGTGTACTATTAAAATGAGATATTACTTTTAAAAAAAGAAGTAAAGGAAAACATTATATATGTGTATATATATTTATATGTAACTATATATATATATATATAACTATATATATACATATACATTTACAAACTTTATTCTGCAGGAAAATCACAAGATTACCTTCAGGATCTTTTCTAGGCAAATATGAGTAAATATCTTTTCTAGGCAACTGTGCATACATAAAAACTAAGGATAGTAAGTCAGCTATTATTACCCCCTGCCAAACTTTTCCTCTGAAGAGAATGGCACAACTGGCCCAGGTCACATATAAGAGCACTGAGACCCAGAGAGGTGAAATAACTTGCACAGGTTTTCAGAGTTGGGGAATGATAAAGTCAAAAGTAAAACCCAGGTCTCTCATTCTAAAAACCTGTCCTCCTAACCACCATGGAATGAATCAATGACAAAAGGAGAAACAAAAACATGTGGGGGAGAAAAATCATCCAAAGCAATCAAAAGAATGAAGAAAAATCAGGAGTCCTATGATCATCCCTGAGATCACTGCTACATCAGAGCATCGTACAGTATCTATGTTCAAAATATAAATCAAAAAATTTACATAATAACAGCTAACATTTACTGTGTGCTTAGTGCACTTGACAAATATTAACTCATTTAATCCTCCCAATGTACCTACCAGGGAGACACTATCATTATTCCCATTTCATAGACCAGGAAACTGAGGCAAGTGGTTTGACAACTTGCCAAGGGAACACAGCTACAAGTGGTAAAACAAAATTGGAAGCCAGGGAGTCTCCATAGCCTGAGATTTTAACTGTGTAACACTGACATATTCCTTACAATATCCACTATTTACACAAAGGCTAGGAAGCATGGAACACAATTTAGAAACTGACACTAACAAAGAATGCTTTGATAGTTAAGGAGGAAAGCTTCATTTATCTGGAAATTTCATTTTGTAGAAATATTCACTTCTCAACATTGTTAGGTCACTTTTTTACAGTTTGAGTCCCAAACTCCTTTTTCCCACTATTCTGAAAACTCCAAATGTTTTCATCTTGAAGATTCAAAACATACTTTTTAAGTACGTAAATAAAATAAAAGTTTTTTTAATTCCTTGAAAAAAAAAGGAAAAAAATGTTTAAATGTCCATTAACCATTTAAGGAATGCCTCTGACCCCTTAAGTTGACTGGCACTACGTATGATTTCTCTAATTATGAGCGCAAGAAGTATACCTTTAATCAGCTTCAAAATATATACCACACAACTGTGAGTTTTCACAGTTAAGGCATCAGTGATAACAACATAATCCTTAGTCACAATGCTCGAATATTAAAACTGAATCAAACTCAGGGGCTTTCTACCTAATCTGTATATATGCAAACAAATATATTTAAATCTTCCTCCCAAAAGTTTTTTTTTTTTCTTTTTTTTTTTTCGGTACGCGGGCCTCTCACTGTTGTGGCCTCTCCCGTTGCGGAGCACAGGCTCCGGACGCGCAGGCTCAGCGGCCATGACTCACGGGCCCAGCCTCTCCGCGGCATGTGGGATCTTCCCGGACCGGGGCACGAACCCGTGTCCCCTGCATTGGCAGGCGGACTCTCAACCACTGCGCCACCAGGGAAGCCCCTCCCAAAAGTTTTAATCAAAAAAAATCAAAGTGATTTTGAAATTTGCTAAAGTTTTAATGAGGTAAAAACAGATAAACTTCCCGTACCTTGATTTGCAATAATGTTACTCAGAAATGAGTGATCTGATCATTTCTGGATGTATCCACACAGCCTTTGGAGGTCCCCATGGTTTTAATGACCTGCTATTCAGGATGAAGTCACTCACAAAGGACAAGCCTAATTTGTGTTCACTCAAAGGACAGCCCCACCAGGATACTATCAAACTCTCAAGGGGCCGAGTGAAAGAAAAGCACCCTAGGTCTTTGAAGTCTTGAAGGTCGGAGCTGGAGGAGTTGTGGACGTGGACAATCTGCAAAAAGCTGCAGCTGAAACAGGGACAGATGCTTACAGAACACCTGCATGTATTTTACTGAAAGAATGGAAGGATGAGTGAACGGAAGGACAAATGAATGGGGACCCAGTGCTGCTGATGGTTTCAGACATGGGACACTTTAAAACCTTACCCTCTCCTTCAGCATCTTTGAAGAAAATATAATACGAAAATCGGAATTACTGATCATAATTTTACATTGGTTATTAGCAATTAACAGTTACTTCTCAGCCGTCTAATCACTAGGTGGTCTTTCATGCAGGTTTCTTAGAAATGACAGTAATACTGCTGGACATACTGTGCTTGCTTGTTCTGCATTTGGTAGGTTAATCTGGTCTGAAAGAAGAGAATCAGGTTTTAAACAAGAAAAGTGGCCCAGGTTCTGAAATCTGTCCACCTTGGCTTCAAGTCCTGCCCCTGTGCCTTTCTAGCTGTAAAATGCAAGGCAAGTTTCCTATGTCTCTAAGCCTTAAAATATAGCTAATCCCAGAATGCAACTCATAAGGTTGTCTGGGATTGCTTAAGAGAGTGCATAAAAGGCACCTAGTAGGGCTCCCCTGTTGGCGCAGTGGTTGAGAGTCCACCTGCCGATGCAGGGGACACGGGTTCGTGCCCCGGTCCGGGGAGTTCCCACGTGCCACAGAGCAGCTGGGCCCGTGAGCCATGGCCGCTGAGCCTGCGCGTCCGGAGCCTGTGCCCCGCAACGGGAGAGGCCACAATAGTGAGAGGCCCGCGTACCGCAAAAAAAAAAAAAAAAAAGGCACTTAGCAGAGTGCCAGGTACAGAGGAAATACTTAAGTATGTCAGCCAGCATTAACATTATCTTGAATTCTAAGGATGCATGGATTCAACAGCAATGAGTTTATGGATAAGTAACTTTCTTTTCTAGTCTCTTGTCCCATGGGTCATTCTCAGCCTGCTCTGCTAGTCCATCCTCACCATTGTTTTTGAACAAGGTAAAACCTTGTGAGATTAAGTAATTGAGGGTAATTTTATTATTAGGAAACTGAGAGGAAGAGAAAAATCACCAGGGTGCAGTTTCTTCACACGTGAGAAAGCAGATTCATGGCGCTAATATGGGACTTTGTTCTGAACTAAAGTGACTCAGGTGGAGAAGCACAGGCTTGCCAAACTTGCTCCCAAGAGACTCAACAAATAGAAAATAATGGAAAAGGAATAATTCCAAAAGCAATTAAGAAACTGTCAACAGGAAGGATTGAGCAAAACCAGACCGACCTTAACATTACCATTTCATTTATTTCATGTATCTTTTTGGCTCAAATGACTTTCATATCAGAATGATAATTATGGATATCACTACACTCCACACATTGGCCTCACCACTGACAGTCTCCTTGCCCCAACCAATTAAATGTCATCTGTTCAGTTTCAGCCATCAGCATCCCTTTCAAAAAGGGCTCATGTCAATCATCCTACTGTGTGTGATGAAATAAGGCACAGAATTGAGGCAGAAGCATCCCCATACGGTGCTGGGTGCTTGGTGTCTTCCGGAGATACGCACTGTTCTCTTTAGCTTTCCTGGCAGAGATCCCTGCATAATCCTGGGAGAAATACCAACCTTGTGCTCTGATGGGGCACTGGTCCCTTGAGAAGTGCTATGGGCTGAACTGTGTTCCCCCAAAATTCATGTCGAAGTCCCAACCCCCAGTACTTCAGAATGAAACCATATTTGGAGATAAGGTCTCTAAAGAAGTGATGAAGTTAAAATGAGATTGTTAGGGTGGGGCCCTAATCCAATAGGACTGGTGTCCTTATAAGAAAACGAAGAGACACCAGGGATGTGGGTGCACAGAGGAAAGACCATTAAGGACACAGCCAGAAGGTGGTCCTCTGTGAGCCAAGGAGACAGGTCTCAGCAGAAAGCAAACCTGCCAACACCTTACTCTTGGACTTCCAGCCTCCAGAACTGTAAGAAACAAATCTCTGATATTTAAGCTATCCAGTCTGTGGCATTTTGTTATGGCAGCCCTGGCAGACCAATACATGAAGGTTGTATGAGTTTCCAACAATAAGCAAACTCCTTAACGACCACAAGACTAAGTGTTTTAGTATTACCGATATTAAAACAAAAATGATAAATATAACTCCATGAATACGTGTGGCATGAGAATTTACTGCAATAACCTTCTAATGCCTCTCCTCACGGTCAGTCTTTTCCCCACTTCAGTATAACACTGTCGAAATAACATCTTCCCAAAGCACAGTCTTGAAAATTTCCGCTCAAAAACTTCCACAGGCTTCTCGTTGCCAACGAAGTGAGACTCCCATGCAAGGCCCTGGAGGCTCTGGCCCAACACTACCTTTCCAGCCACGCCTGCTACAACACTCCCTACACTGCATCCTCCAACAGGACTGCCTGCTGCCAGCCGGTCACCCCGGACTTGCCCTTACTCCTTGCCTTTCCTTCTTTCTTTATTTTTTTCTTAACCTGGAACCCATGGACCTCTACAGCTCAGAAGGCTCCAAAGGGTCTAAGCATCCACTGAAATTGTATGCAAATATTCATGTATCTCTACATATGAGCATTCTTCCAGAAAGAGAGCCCGTAATTCTCATCAGATTTTCAAAGAAATCGACAAAGTTGAATTTAACCTGAGCCTATGGTCCTTGAAAACAGTGATGGCTGAGAAACTCCAAACTTTAGTGTTCCAGGAAACTACTTACAGCAACGAGCCACCTTCCACATGTGACTTAAATCTAACAGTCGCCAATGACGAGGCCAGACACAAACCCTCCAAATTCCCATTCTTTGTCTCATAAATGATAGCTGAACTGAACTGTCCCCACAGACCAATCTGAACAAAATCTGCTAACTTGACTTGACCAAACTCTAATCAGGCTTTCTCCCTGGCAAACCTCTGAACTTGGATCCATCCTCAGCCTGAGCCGGCATCAGAATACAGAACAACCTCTTTAAGGGCCCCTAACTACAAGGTTATGGGCTGAACTGTGTTCCCCTATTTGAAGTCCAAATCCCCAGGACCTCAGAATGTGACCTTATTTGGAAATAGGGTCTTTGTGGATATAATTAGATAAAATGAGGTCACACTAATTAGTGTGGGCCCTGATCCAATATGACTGGCAAACTTACAAGAAGAGGAAACACCCAGACACCCAGGGAGAACACCATGTGAAGACAGAGGCAGAGACTGGAGTGAGGCATCTATAAGACAAGGAAGGCCAAGGCCTGCCAGCCACAACCGAAAGCCAGGAGAGAGGCATGGGAAAGAGTCTCCCTCGGGGCCTCCAGAAGGAACCAACCCTGCCAATGCCTTGATTTTGGACTTCTAGCCTCCTGAACTGTGAGAGAATAAATTTCTACCGTTTTAACGCATCTGGTTTGTGGCACTTCGTTACAGCAGCGCCAGCAAATTAATACAGAAAAAAAAAAGAAAAGCTGTTCCACTGCCAGATCACTCTACCTGTGAATGCTACCCTGGCATGTACAGTCCTTCTAGCCCTGTCTGCTCCTCCCTATCTAGCCCCTTTCTGCCTGCCCTTTGAGACGTCTGCTGAGCTTACAGTCGGTGCATTCTCCCTATTACAAAAGCCCCCTCCTCTTATGCAATAGCCCCCCTTCTCGGCTGCAATAGCCCTTTCCAATGAAGCCTCTCCTTACCTAAGCCCAGGTTTGTTTTTTACCTGACAAGCTCTATGGTCCCTAACTGGTTAAGGACGAGTCTCCATCCTCCCTCCCTGCAAACTGCCTGAGGCCCAGCCATCCTGCAAGGCCATTTCCCCACACATCCTGTCTGCCTCCTCTCTCACCAGCAGAAAGGGGCAGGAGAACAATGTTAAAGCATTAACCAGTGGGTTCTCTACCCCCAAACCTCCTTGTATTCCAAGATCTCTGCCCCCAGCCCAGGCCTGAGCCGCCCGCCCTTAGAGGAGGGCTGCTACCAGGGACAGAGAAAGGAGGTGCCGAATCGTGGTTTTCAGGTTCAAAAACCACAATAGGGAAGAAGGCAGAAAACGCTGGACAGGTCTTGATCGCTCTCCAGTGCACGTGACAGAAGGACTCCATGGACCAGGACACGGAGACAGGCACAGAGTTCCCTTCACTTGAGTGAGTGACAGCAACCTTAGAATTAACTAAAGTTAACAGCTTTCGTGTTACTAGTGTCATGATCTAGTTGATTCTATCAATAACAGAAAATAATTGGGGAAAAACGTACAAGCTGGGGATGCCAAGGTATTATTTGTTATACTGATATTTACAAATATCAAAATGCTCAACATTTTGATGTTTGTAAATATCTCACATTTAAAAATAATTAGGAAAAAAGTAGTTATGAAAGGAGCCAATGTTCTCTCCCTAGTGGTTTAACAAAAACAAATCCAAATTCAAATTCTACTCGGCAGTATCATACAGTCTCACAATGGGGAACCCTGTCATAAAGGAATAGCCATAACCTCTTCTAAAGGGCCGGGGGTGGGGGGAGTCTTGATTTTGGAGCGTTTGAGAAATGTCATTTTCTTAATTTTCAATTATATAACAATAACATAAAAAAACAGCAAACAATGTGAGAGCTCACAGAAATCCTGACATTCTTTAATAAATTAAAAACACCTAGAATAAGCACAATGCTAAGACCAGTTGTGTATAACGTGGATTGCATGTAAATGCTAAGTTCTTTGAAGAATGCTTGAATTTATTTTTGTAAATGGCCTATATAATCTCTTTACAACATTAGAAACACTATTAATCTTTGCACACCATTTTCTCATAAATCATACAAATATAAACTTCAACTCCATCTGTATTTGGATCACCATAATGAAGTCCAAATTAATCGTACCGGCGTCCCATCAGTCTGCGGTTCTACTCCAAAGAAGCAATGGTTCTAAATTTCCTCTGATGTCAGATCCCCCCGGGAGCTGATACAGGCCCCTGGGCCCAGCATACCAGAATCTCTGGGGTGGGGACCAGATTCAGCATTCTTAAAGCATCCCAAGTGGTTCCAGTGCACAGCCAAGGGTGAGGATTACAACCCAGAGACACATCTCAACTCAGTGTTTGTCAAGGCCTGGTTTGGAAGGTCGCTTGAATCAGAATCACCTGGACTGTGTACCTAAAAGGCAGATTCCTGAATCCCACTTCAACCAATTAAAGCCGACTCTCTAAGGGTGGTGCTTCAACAAGTCCCCACCGGTCCCCTCCCTGACCCCATGCCAACGCCAGGGCTTCCAGTTTTCCGTTGTCCTCTGTAGAGGCCCAGCTCTTGGTCCCTCAGCTTTTAGTTATTAAAAGCTTCCTATTCACCTGGATATTGCACTGTTGACAGGATTTGCCCCCAATATACCTTCACCTTTTCTAGCCTAGTTCTAATTCCTTTTTTAAGGTAGAATTTGTTTTTAATTTACTGTCAAAAAAGATTGTTTTCTTCCCATCAATCTCATCGTTACCCATGGAGACGAGATAAAACCTTGAAAACGGACCTTGACAGGCCAAAGGGAAGATAGGAAATCTGCAGGCTTCCTGCCCACCCTGCACCTCACCCTGTTGCATTCATTCGTCTCTAGAAAACAGACATTCCATTGCTAAAACGCAAATCCTAAATGTTCAATATTGTCCAGTATTGGGTGTTATTATCCATTAACCTGGGCCATCAGGTTTCACATGAATACCTAGCAGCTCAGACAAGGCTTCACAGAATCACAGAGCTTCTAGGTTAGAACAGACTTTAGAAGTCTTTAAGATCCAACTCCCCAGCCATCCCAGCTGCTTCGCAAACATTCTTCAGACAGTGGGTTAAAAGCCTCTAGAGGGACAGCAGAAAGCTGGTACTCACCTAATTGTTCTTCCTGGGCACCTGGTAAAGAGATGTGTCAGAAAAATGAAATAGCAGAGATAGAAGGTACAAGTGTAACAAAAGGGAAAGCACAAGCATAAGTTAGAAGCGAAGTTAAGGGAGAGAAAAAGCAGAAAAGTGGAGTAAACCATGAGAGACCTTACAGGTCCCCAAATCCTATGGTAGCAGCTCTGGTCTTTCATTGATGGAAAAGAAAAATTCTGCAACAAGGGGATTTCTTGACTAGGACACCCTATGCTAGAAAACTATTACAAGAATCCAAAAGTCACTTCTCTTTTCAACAGTCTCTTATAATTTTTTCTCTTTGCACTAAAAAGTAAAAAGACAAGAGTATTTGAAGCAATACAATAAACTATTTTTTTAAGTTAACTAATGGCTTTAGGACATAAAAAAGAATGATGGACCCAGAGGTTATCACACGAAGTGAAGCAAATCAGACAGAGAAAGACAAAGATCATATGACAACACTTATATGTGGCAACTAAAATATGATACAAATGAACTTATCTACAAAACAGAAACAGACTCACAGACATAGAAAACAAACTTATGATTACCAAAAGGGAAAAAGGACGAGGGAATAAATTAGGAGTTTGGGATTAGCAGATATAAACTACTATACATGACATAAACAACAAGGACCTACTGTAAATGTATAGCACAGGAGACTATATTCAGTATCTTATAATAAACTTTAATAGAAAAGAATCTGAAAAACAATATATATGCATAACTGAATCACTTTGCTGTACACCAGCAAGTAACACAGCATTGTAAATCAACTACACTTCAATTTAAAAATAATAATAATGTGCTTAAGAGACTTTCAAAACTTTTCTCCATAACCAAAATACCCATACCTCTAGCAAATTAACAGGGCATAAAATAGTCCCTATCTTAAATATAGCGGCGTGTCCTGATTTCACAAGATCAGGTACATTTGCTGCACGCCGTCAGCACTTTCCACCAGTACTAAAACAACCTAAAATTGTTTTTCTCTCTGCATTTTTTAGGCTGTGACATTTAGCCCTCACTCCCAGGCAATTCTGACAGAGCCAGAGTTGAACTACATCACACTTTTGTATTTGTGTACATTTCCGAAGGCTACACAAAATTATCATTTCAAATCATGCCCCTTAATTTTATCCTGCTGAGGTTAGCTCAGTGTACTCTGGGACTCCAATTTCTATTACTCCTTTTTCAGTCAATTTCCTCAGCTTTCCAATATGTAAGCAAATCTCCTAAAGGCTTTCTATGTGAGGGTAAGAAATCCACTATTATTTCATTTTATTATATTATATTTTATTATATATGAGAATTCTCTAGGATGATGGCATTTCTTTAAAATAGACCCCTGAGCCCAAAGCTAAATAGAAATTGCAACCAAACCAAGAAAATCTGCTTCCCTCATGTAGTTCTTTTATTTTATTTTCATGGAAAGTCAGTGACGGCTGGGAGGGAGGAGTGGGGGAGGGGAGACCTAGTATGAATGATTGAATGCAGGCTGAAATCAGCCCTTATTCCTCCCAAGGGTCCTTCTTTTCTCCATCTAATCCCACACTTTCTCTTTTAGTCCCCTGCTTCTTCCCTTATCACCACTTCCTCCATCCTCACTGATATCAGACCTTATCAACCCAACCTCCTCCACAGATCACATAAAACAGGACTGTCTCAGCCAGAATGGACCACAGTCGTTGTCAAAGGCTGGAAGACACAAGACATGGAGGGAGAGGAAGGGCTCAAGAGCCAGAGGCCAAGTCCACTTTCTGCGTAGGCAGGATTCAAACTCTAGGACCGACACGGAGCCTCTTCTCAGAAAGCTTACAGGTTCTAAGTTCAAATGTGTTATCAGCAGGAAACATAAATTATTGAGGAAATGAACCTGACTTTGAATCGAGAGGAGAGCCTATGGAGTATGCCAGGAACGTTGTCCCCAGTGTGTAAAACAAGGTAAGTAAGGTTTGGAAGTGGGAATGCATAAAGTAGCACTGAAGACCAGAAGAAGAATTCCAGTGGGTTAGACTAGAACAAGAGAGTTGAAACACTACTGGAGATAAAAAACTCACAGGCTTGGGGAGGCTGGAAGAGCTATCCACTCTGTAACTTTGATGACAATGGTTGGACCAGAAGTTTCTGTTTACTCCAAGGGCTAAAAGGGAAATACTGAGAGATGCAGAAACACATCATTCAAACCATTACATTCAACTCCATAAAACTGATCGGAAGCTAATATATATTTTGCGAGCTAAGCAAAATACGTATAGACTGGCTTTTTAAATTATATGCACGGGAGACCTAGACAAAGCACAATTTTAATAGTTTCTCCTATTTGCTTGTACAGCCATTATTTAAGACCTTTTCTTTAGACCTTTTAAAAAATCCAAATACATTACCAAAGCAGTTAGAGAGAATCAAGCAATTACAGAGAATCAATGTTCCTTTTATTGTAAAAGCCTAATGATAGGGAAGGAGCATACAGAAGCCAGAAAAGAGGAAGCATTTTCCTTTCCCGCATTTGCCTGTTTGGGAAACAATACGAGCTTTCCACGTATGAAGGCAAATCAATAAATCCATACATTCAACAAAAAGCTACTTGTTGTTATTGGCTATTTTAACTGATTCATCATAAAGTCTGGACTTGTTCCAAGCTGTCTCTTTACTCCAAGTAAACACTGAGTAGTTCAAGAATTGAAACTGTCTTTGAATATAGTACATACATTTTCTCCACACTAATAAAAAAGAGATCATGTAGAAATGTCCATTTGAGAATAAGAGAAAGCCTACCCAACTCAAGTTACCTTTTTAAAATATAAGAGGATTTTAGAGCTGATAGAACCACAGATCATCGAGATGACCCCGTTATCAATCAGGTTAAAAAACAGGTCACGAGGGTTTAAATAACTCACCCAAAACCCCAGAGCAGGCAATGCCTTTTTTCTTTTCACTAAAGCACACTTTCCCAATGAGTTTACCAGAATGTCTTTTTGTATGCAGAGTAAATCTTTCAGGTACCTCAACTTAGACTTATTTTGCCCTTCAAATTAGCCCCCAGAAACAAGGCTTGGTCCCAAACTTAGACAGGGAACTGGTAATGCATCCATATGAATGCTTCTACACTTTCAATTCTTTTCTGCACAAGTGCCTAGAGAGTGCTTATTGCAAATATACATATATACCTATATATATTTACCTATTGCAAATATACATATATACATATATATAGTTACCTACTGCAAATATATATATATATATATATATATATATATATATATATATATGCCCCCAAACTTCTAGGCTTCTACTTAGTTCCAAAGGAAATCAATTCTTACATATTTAAAGCAAATAAACAGGTATTTACCACCTATTAACACCATGGAAGGAAATAAAGACACAAAGATTACATAAATAAAGCCATGACTGATTAGAATGCCCTGTGGAAGAAAGAGGGCTGATGAATAGGTGATGCTTTATAAATGGCGCCTGTTTACTGGAAAGTCAGGACATGAAGAAAACAAGCTGCAAACAGAAAGAAGACAAGTGGTGAGAAGGAGAAGAGAAGGAGAACCATTCCAGAAGCCATTAATGAGCTGACATGAGCAGCAAGGTGTGAGCAGTGTGACTAGGGAAGGACAGAGAGTCTCTCACAGAAAAAGAAACAAAAGAACTAAGGGAAATGGAGAGAAGCAGGTGGCAGGGAGAAACACCAGCATCTGGGAGGGATTAGACACTGAAATTGCACGCAGTGGTGGTGAGATATGATAGTCTGTATCTTCCAAGATGGAGCAGCAATGGCTCCCAGCCAGCACCCTCTTCTGCAATGTGACCTCTCCTCTTTCCCATCAGGAGATGGAGTCTTTCTCTACATTCTTGAATGTGGGAGAGCCTATGGCTGCTTTGACCAATAGAGCAAGGTGGAAGTAAGGTCAAACCAATTCCAGGAAGGCTCTTACCTGGCCAAGTAGCTACTGCTTCCTGCCTCTTGGAAGACAAGCACCATGTTCAGAAGAAGACTATCCAGAAACCACCATACTATGAGAAACCTAAACCACATGGAGACACCGTAAAGCACAAGACCTCAAGGTTGGAGGTGGAGGGGGAAGGGGAAACAAGCTGACAGCACCGAGGCACCAGACTTATGCGGAAAGAAGCCATCTTAGCAGTGGATCCTCAGCCCCAGGGACTCCAAGTGACACCTCACGGATCCGAGACAAATTCCTCAGCAGAGCCCTTCCTGAATTCCCAACCCACAAAATCCTGAGCAAAATAAATTGGCAGTTTTAAGCAAGTAAATTTTGGAGTAATTGGCTATACAAAAATAGATACCCAAAATACTGAGAGTACCATAGTAACAAGTCAGGTCTTACAGAGAAGCAATTTTCAACAGATTTTGAACTGCTGGATGTTTTGTCCAAAGGATACCTTACTTGGAACCCAAAGATATAAAACAGAAACCAAAACAGAGGTGCTCTGATTTAGGGGGACAAGGTGGCAGGAGCCCCAGGAGCTCTGCACTGTAGTGCAATATGATCCTAAAACTAATTCATCCTGAACATGTCAGCTCCAGAAAGAGGACCCACCACACTCATTCAAGAAGCCTGACTGTGACCCAACTCGCCAAGGCAGCATCCAAATGCAGGTGGAAAGCTCTTAATCTTGGCCTCCACAGCCAGAGGGAGCCTGGTTCTAATAGTAGGTAAGAGTTAGAAAAAGGTTTTGACTAGCCCCTTTGACTAGCCCCTTCCCCTGTCTCGGGGTCTGACCACTGACTCATCCAACTCCCATCTGGCATGATTCCTCTGACTTATTTTCAAATCATCTTAACAGTCTTTAAAAGATCCCAGCAATCCCTCACCCTGCTTCTTCCTCTTTCCTCTTCCTTCCCCTTACTCTTTTTTGCTCTCATAAGAGAAGGGAGGAAAAGAAATGGAAAATTGTTTTGCATGGTTTTCCATGGTAGTTGGGTGACTAGACTCTGAATCCAAACTCTCTAGATTTCTGTCCTAGTTTTACCAGTCACTAGCTGGGCCGCTGGGCCTCCATTTTCAAAGCTGTAAGATGCGTGTGATAATAACAGAACCCTGCTCACAGAATTGATGCAATACTTAAATGAGTAATATGTGACAGTCAGGGCTCAATAAATGTTAGGTCATGATTATTATCCTAACTAAAGCTTACAGCTTTCCAATATTCTAGTACGGAGAACTTTGTAGGTAACACCTGAGATGTACCATAGATAATTATGCTTACATAAAGTACGAGATTCTTTACACATTATTATTAGCCTTTCGAAGACTGTATTTACATTTTACTGAGGAGGACTTACTAAGGTGACTCAAGAGCACTGCGATCACCATACTAAGACCTCACTGGGTAGAAATGCTCAGGAGAGTTTTTGGAATTGTTGTCTCCATTGGGGTCAGTCAAATTAGCGACACCAGGGCACCGGTTTAGATGAGCCAGCCCTTAAAGGACCCTCAAGCAATACATGGAGTCTAGTGTAGCAGAGAGACAGAGAGCTTCCCATCCTTCCAAACTGAAAGTCTTCCTAGATAAGGAGACCTGGAAAATGGCAAACAAAGCAAAATGTCTGTGGAAAGCAACACAGGGTTGCTTCATTTTCCCTGTATCACAGCAAAGCTAAGGAAAAGACGTTCATGCTTGAAAACTCTGAGTTGGACATTCTGGGAGAGCACCCAGAAATGCAGCAAGGTGGCGTTCGAATTGTCTCTATGATCACACCTGTGGGTGCCCTGATCTCCAATATATCCATCTTCAAAGCAACGTTTATTGTTGTTGCTTCTTGGTGGACTTGGACATTTTTAGAAAGGGTGACCAAAAAGTATCAAACATGACATTGTAAGGTTATTGTAGCTGTAGAAAATATGTCTCAGGTTAAGAGGCTATAGAATTTGTGCCTGTTTTAGCAATCTCATTTGTGAGCACAATCTATTATCCCTAATAATTTTCCAAAGTTCATTTGGGCAAGGTTTGTGCACCTTCTTTCAACAGGAGACCACTTAAAAAGCACACTGAACTCCAGCCGAATTTATTCATTCTGTCAACACCAACTATACCAGGGGACCCTAAAAGTATTATAGACTCACAGGTGTGACCAGGTGACCAGGTGTTTAAACACCTGTGACCTGTGACCAGGTGTTTAAAATAGTCTCCTTTACTTGTGGCACATAGATTGAAAGCTAATATATCACAGGAGAAACACTTTTAATTGATAGCACCTTCTTTTCATACCTGCAGGGAAAAAATCATTGAAAGCTATTGGCTTGCCTGGAAAATACCAGCTAATTTATGACCAGGGTTTATTCCCAGTGACAGTATCTGGTGGTGACAGGAACATCCCAACCATCTCCTTCCTCCCAGTACTTGCCTGGAACAGGAGCCAACAGGGGCACACTTCCCTCAAGTCATAAGCTCTGCCTTCTACTTACTTTGTGCCCCCAACTCTCTCTGAAATTTAGAAATGCTATTTAAATACAGAAGAAGAATGTCTGGAAGAAGACACTTCAAACTACCAATGAGACTTTCTTGGTGAGTGAAATAGATAAGAAGAAAGGAAAATGAGGGAATTCTTATTTTGTGTACTTCTGCATACTGAACATTTTTGTCTTCATAACTAAAAAAACACTAAATAATTACTGAAACTTTCTGGACTCTGATTTTTCTCACCTGAAAGATGACAAGAGCAGACCGTAACTAAATGATATGAAGACATTGCTTCCAGCTCTTAAATCCCGTGAGATCAAAAATGCTCCCCACACAGCGACTTACCAGGACTTACATTTCCACATCTTAGTGAAAAGGCAAAGAAGAAAAACAGAAGTCTCTTAATCTCTCAGTGACTCGGTTTCCTCATCTGCAAAATGGGAATAATAACAGCATCTACCTCATAGGGTTGTTTTAGAATTAAATTAGCTAAGAAAAATTACTGGCAAAAGACATCACATGTCAGCTAGGATTATTTTTATTATTGTCATAATTACTGATTCTATATCAAGCAATAAAATATTTCTGCCAGCATTTTCCCTAACCCGACTAATATAAGCACTGTAGAACATTCTGAGCTAAAATAAATTATTCTGTCAAAATATAGCTATGATTAAGTATATCTCTCTGATTAAAATGTTAGTACCAAAGGCAGTGCCACATTGAACACAAAATAGTGATTTTAGCGGATAAGGATGTAAAGTCAAACACTGCATCATTTCAATACCAATGAAATACTAAAGAAAGCATTCCAACCTCCAAGGAGTTCTGGAAGAAGAGCTCCTACAGAAGGCTGTGCAAATTCAAAGTTACTCATGTTTTCTATCAACATTTTACAAAACACTGAGTAGGAGATTCTGACACAGACATTCCAAAGCTAAATAAACACTAACTGTAATACAGCACTTGCATACTAAACATCCAGCAGCTCACAAAGCAAATCGGGAACTGAGACTGGAATGAAGCATCTGAAGAACTCAGTTCCACAAACATGTACCAAGACTCGTCTCCTTGATAAAGGACTAATAGATGTCTGCTCTTCCAAAATTAATATGCCTATTTCACTCACGTACAATCAAAACTCAAGCAGTATTTTTTGGGAGGTGGGGTAGGGGCAACTCACTGAACAATTATAATTTTCATATAAAAAAGTGAGGAGGACAGAACATATATACAGAAGGTTCTAAAAGAATTACAAAGCGGCACCCCTTAAATTGTGGTATTAATACAGGAAGTCCAGATCATTGAAACAGAAAATATCAGTCCAGAAAGGATGCTAAATGGGAAACAAACCAGTATTCGCAGCAAAGTGCTAACATGTTTCTCATCTAAAACAGTAAGAAAAACATTAGGCCCAAATATTCAAAGAATCTAAAAAGATAATTCACAAAGTAAAAGCTTGACAAAATGAACAACCTTGGGAGAAAGTTCAATCCTACCAGTAATTAAAAATGCAAATTAAAACAAGATAGCCTCTTTCCCTACTTAATTAGCAAAAGCAAATAAATTACTAATTAAGAATAGTATATCAAATGTCAGCAAGTGTTGAATGAAATGGCTGTTCTCAACACTGTCTATCTATGCCATTGCAAATCGGTAAAATCTTTTGGGAAACCCATCAGGCCGTAAGTAAACAAGTGGCATAAAACAGCTTTAATTTAATATGGGAAAAGTTATAAGTTCAACATCGAATATCAAAAAAAAATGTTTTAATAGCAAATTTGGAGAAAACTGAATGTGTGACACAAAACAATTGTTAAACCAATGATGGTACGATCACCACATAGAATATTGCAACCATGAAAAGTCATAAACTCTCAAACAACATGGAAAAATATGAACAGTGGCAGGTGAAGTGAAGAAGCAAAATATAAATGTATTCATATACCATGGCTTATGACTTGGTTCAACAGGTTGAATGTTAACAGGGAATAAACAAAAAAATATGAGTTGTATTCAGATTATGGGTATTTTTCTCTTTTTTGCTGAACTTTTCTTGTCATGGTATGATCCCACTTTTGTAATAAAATAGAAGCTTTCTTAAGGACTAAACAAATAAAGGAATACAACTTCTTCGAGACGCTAAAGTGAATCTAAAGTAATAAAAACAATGATTTAAAAATTTAGGACACTGAAAATCAACCCCAAATATTAGGGCTGAAACAAGGACACACATGAAATCTAAGCGTGTGCAGGCTGGTGCAGAAATAGGAAGGCTCCCTCCAAGCCTGGGGAAGCATGCCTACCCAGCAGTCCACCATTCAATGGCTGTCTCCCCAGGGCCAGGGCAGAGAGGACAGCAGGGCCCAAGCCACCCTAGTTTCTGGCCCCTCTGGGTCAAAGAACCCACATCCAAGAGAGGCCAGCTCCATCCATGAGTACAGCACCCTCTCTGGGCAAGGCTACTCCTACTGTTGGGGAACTTGATTCAGGTCACAGGAGGCTGGGGACAGTATCTCATTCATGCAGAGGGCCTAAAGCAAAGAGGGCCTGAAGCTAAGCACATTAGCAGTTGCCTTAAAACACAAGACACCAGAATATCTATCCAAGTGAAAATGCCATGAAGATTCTGAGCTTAATGAGTAAATTATAAACTCCATCACTCAGCATCCATGCTATGACTTTGCCCTCAACCAAGAGACAATGCCACACATATACAGCCTAGGAAAAATGTAAACAACAGCGGGTGAAGAGAGGAGGCAGGATACAAAATTAAAAGTAGACTATGATTACAAGCTTGCTTAAAAATTTTAAACAAATACGAAGGGAAAATAAGCAAAATATTATACAGCTGTGTTTGAGTTAACAGATTTTTCCTTCCTTCCTTCCTTCCATCCTTCCTTCTTTACTTCCTACCTTCTTTTTTTTTCTGCCAAACTTTCTCTGAAATGATGATGTTAACTCACTTTGTAAGGAGTAAATTAATTGGCAGGAGGTAAAATCTCCCTTTATACACTAAGAGGATGCCGCTCAAGCCTTCTCACTCCCAGTATAAAATTCACTATACTCTCACTTCACCCCTGCAGTATTTCTTACTTAATAAATTTGGAGAAATGATTTTTCTCAAGCAGTTAGGCTGTCTTCAGGCTAAATTTGAAAGTAGTATGATTTTACTTGTGAATACTAGACACTTCTACGCAAAGAAGAGAAAAACAGAAAAGGAGTGCATTTTATAATGATATATTTACATTTGTTTTTGGTGAATTATTTTCTCTTCGGAACTGATGATGTAAGACTCAAAGAGAAATCACTTTTTCTGGAGGAAAACAGATTGGCATTTACTGCCATTTCAGTCTGGGCAAAAATGGGAAGTGGGGAATTGCCCATCTTTTCTGCTCTGGTGGCTTCACAAGGCTGCTGGCCCAAAGGACTCTGTTGTCACCATGGCAACCTGGCACAGCATCTTCCAGGGAGCCAGGAAGAGGGGCCTGCCTCCCCTGTCAGGCTCACAGTGGCCTGTCTGTTCATCCTTTTCCCTCACCTGAAATGCCCTTTTTCCGTTCTGTCAATGGACCCTTCAGGGCCCAGCCCAAATCCATCCTCTTCACAAAGTCTTCTCCATAACTTTCAAGAACAGCAGTGACCCGCTTCTTTGAACCACATCTTACAATGCTTGTCAGCTGTGTTTCATCTCAAGCTGCAGTGTGGTCTGTGGCAGTGGAGGTGTTGAAAACGATTCTGTGCAAGGTTAGTATTCTGTACGAGGACAGCTATACCAATTATTAACATAGTGAAATACTTCCGTTGTTCCGTGCTGCTCTGAGCACCCCCATGTCTTCCCCTCTCCCTGACTCCCACTGCCTTGGACGCCCTCACTTTTTCCCTACAAACCCCTTGATCTCCCAACAAGCCCAGCAATGAAGGGGTTAATGCCTGGTGCCACAGGGGACCTCCAGCCCTCTGGCTAGGATTGGCTCTGCTTGGTCAAACAAGACCACATGTTAAGTGTTTTGACTATAACCTCTTCCTTTGGAGGCCCTGAGGTTCAGCAGGAAAGAATTCCCACATTGATTAGCAATGTCTGCAAAGAGTATAGAAGTGGGAAGAGGGCCAGACATGCTGAAAGATGCTCAACTGATTAGCAATGTCTGCAGCACTCGGTCTGGCACTTTAGTACCATCCTAAGTCCCACTGTCTTTACTTCTCATGGAGGAAAAGGGATTGAAGGAGGGCGGGAGGATGAGGGTAAAGGCAGTAGGACAAGGGGAAGAGCACCCATGACATAACTGGGGGGCAGTTTCCTATTTTCGGTGAACAGGCTGCACTGCACAACCCACTGAACCAACTGACAATTTTAAAATCACCAGATCTTCACCCTTTTTCATTTCCTGTTCACAATGCCCATAGGAGCACCATTTCCTTAAATCCTCTGTGCGATAATGACGATATTAATAACACCACCACCCAAAACAATACTTTTTATAGCATTTACATGTATTAGTTTCCCTCCTCCTCAAAACACTCTGAGGGTTATTTTATATAAAAATGTTTTATATTATATATTTATCTTATTTTTTAAATTTTATCTTAAACAACACTTACAGAGGAGGAAACCAAGGCACAGAAACGCTAAGTAATGTGGCCTCGGTTACACAACTCAGAAAAGCAGAGCAGGGATTTGAACCCAGGCAATCTGACTTCAGAGGCTGCGTTCCTCCGTGGCAACTATAATTCCTCCAAGATGTTGTTTGCTGGGGCAAAATGGCTGCACCTGCGTATTGAACTTGGCATTTTCCTGAGGGAAGCCAAATGAGAACAGCTTCCTGACAAACCTGACCTGCACCACAAACGATTCTCCCCAGACAGAGCAGGTGCAGTCAGAACCCCGGAGTCAGGAGTGCCCTGGGCCCCACGGCCCTGGTCCCAAGCCAGGCAGGTGAACAGAGCTGCCAACTCATAAGAAAGACAAGTTTCCACTGCAGAAAAAGGTTCACATCAGGACCAAGAGATAAACAAAAGCCACCCCCAGGAGACCAGAAAGGAAAGAACAGGGAATGCTGAGTAGGGAATGAATTAGCAGAGTCACAGAACTGGGGAGGGGCCTAGTTCAATCCCTGAATTTTACAGAGGAAGAAACTGAGGCTCAGAGAGAGGACTGGGCTTGCCCAAGAAGAGTTACTGATTAAACTTACCTAAACTCGGGCTTCCCTGGTGGCGCAGTGGTTGAGAGTCCTCCTGCCGATGCAGGGGACGAGGGTTCGTGCCCTGGTCCGGGAAGATCCCACATGCTGCAGAGCGGCTGGGCCCGTGAGCCATGGCCGCTGAGCCTGCGCGTCCGGAGCCTGTGCTCCGCAACGGGAGAGGCCGCAGTAGTGAGAGGCCCGCGTAACCAAAAAAAAAAAAAAAAGCTTACCTAAACTCAAATCCTCTGACCTCTAGGCCAACACTCCTCAAATCATGCTGTATCAGGACAGCTAAAAAAGTATGAAGCAATGACATGACAGGAACTGCAAACTGTTCCCCCAAATCTGCCTTGCTCCTCTCCCTCGTACACCAATGGACTACACTTCCCAGCTACTCTTGCAGCTGAGTGTGGTCACGTGCCTGTGGTGTAGCCAATGAAATTGAAGAGGGAGGTGCTAGAATCGCTTCCAGGCCTGGCCATACAAACCATCCCCCACCTACTGTGCCTCCAGGCTCAGTCTCTTTCCAGTGACCAGAATGAAACCTCTGTGTGACCTTGCATAAAGTTGCAGAGCTGTCTTTAGCCTGGTCCCTGAATGACTGAGTGGAGCCGACACCTTCCAAAAAAGGAACAAAATCAACCATCATCACCTGGAACTGGCCTGGACTATCATTACTGCGTGAGTGAGAAATAAATTTCTGTGAGGAGCCATTACATGTTTGGATCAATCTGTTACCTCACGCATCCCACCTGAATTAAGGAAAAGTTCCAGCTGATCGTCCCTGACCCACTCCCACGCCCTCAAAACAACACACACACACACACACACACACACACACACACACACACAGAGTTGCACCAATGACTTAATTTATAAAAAGATAATGTTTACTCAACCCCATCAGTTTAGAATTGTTGAATCAAGGATTTAAATTCACAAAACATAACAAGCCTCCTTGTATTTTGCTTTATTTGACATTAACTCATTAACTATTAGTTCAGTTTAATATGAAAAATGCTTTACTGTTTACTCTTGGTCCACAGTGGCTTATTCCAACTTGCTAATTATGAAATTTTTAAGAACTTTGTGAGCCAGTTGTTAAATATAGCCATTACTAAAAATTAAACAAACTTACAATTAAGTAAATTATATTAAAAGCAAGGCAATAAATACTCAAACCCATCTCTTCCTAATTATTTTACATTTTATTGTCATCTACGCTCTCGAAGTTACTTACATCTACTGTATCTGTATGATGGAAATTCTATACAATGGAGTGCTAGTATGCATCTCTGTGTTGAGAGACTTCACCTTGGTAGCCTGAAATCAGCTGTAGTGGAAGTATTTACACCATAGAAATTGGCAAATGCTACAAATCAGGGCTCTTTTTTTTCTGTAGAGTCGGTTGTTAATATTTACCACTGCTCTTAAGAGGAAAAGCCGAGCTCTAATATTGTTAGTAAGATGTTACGGAAAACCCCGAACGAACTTTTTGGCCAACTCTATACTATCCTCTTAATTATTTTAAATGGACATGAAGGCATTTGGCTTTTGGTTAACATGAAAATACCATCATTTTTAGTTTGTACATTTTACTTCAGTTAGTTTCTTTCAAAAATTACTAAGTTGCTTTAAGAAAATCATTTAACATTCTTATTACCATGTTAATAGCTTGGATAGATGCCACATGGAGCCTACTAGTGAAAATTTGAACTCACTATCTATTTTCTATTCAGAGTATACATTTGATAATCAGAATTTCTCTTCCTTAAATTATGAGAAATCCCTTAAAACCAAAAGCTAACATGATGGGGGGGGGGGGAATTACAGCAGTTTACATATCAATTCTTTTCAATGGAGCTATAGATTCCAAATAATCCTAGTTACAATCCTAGCAGGCTTTTTACAGCTATTGAAAAAAACTGATTCTAAAATTTATAAGGAAACATATAAAGGACTAAAAGAACCAATTTATTTTTGAAAAAGAATGAAGTTAGAGGATTTACACTATCTGATCTCAAAACTACCAGACAGTACAGATTACCTACAGTAAGCAAGGCAGTGTAGTATTGGCCTAAAGACAGACAAAGAGATCAATGGAACAGAGTCCAGAAGTAGACACAAACAAATGGTCAACTGATTTTTGGCAAAGGCATCAAGGTAATTTAATGGAAAAGGAACACTCTTTTCAACAAAATAGTGTGGGACAATTGGCTATCCATACAGAAAACATTTCAACTCTCTTTTTCAATCTGCACCTTGTAATATGCAATCTGCATGAGTAGAAGGAAAGAAAGAGAGGCTTAAAAATGTGTATCTTCCCATGTGATATGAATTTAATTTCAATCAAAATATGCAGAGATATTTTCTAATTATTTAAATACATTGATCAAATGCAGGACTTACTTATCTACCAGGACCTGCTAAACCTGTGGCCAGAAGTTTAAAATAAAACAAAAATACTAATAAGAATTATATCCTTTCACTACTAAGTCAGACAGTCATTTCTTTGGAACAAACTATCAGAGATTATCTAGAAAACTGTGTTGGCGAAATAATCTCACTCAACCCATTTCACAGATTAAGAAATTCCAAAGCAATGAAGTCACAAATCCAAAGAACCCAAAGCCTCAGGACCAGATGTCCAGGCTTCTGCTCCAGGGCTGGATTCCGGAGAGTTTCTCAGCGTCTGTGACCATGTGATCCACCTGCAGCAGAGCCATCTGGGGAATCCCTGTGACATGTGGACACCTGGGCCCCATCCCAGCCTCCTGAATGGCAGTCACCAGAAGTGGGCCAAGCTTTATTCACCCACCATGCTCTCCAATTAGGACTAATACATACGGAATTTAGGGACCTCTATGACCATACCATGAAGTCTCCAAGAGAAACAAGACAAAGCTATGGAAAAGCAGCTTTTGGAAATGAGAAAACAGCGTTTCTTACTAGAATACAAATTATCTTAGGCTGTTTTCCCTCTGATAGTTTTTTACACATTGAAATGTCTTCTCTGAAAACTCAAGGACATTCAGTAAAGAATAAGAACACTGAAGGCAATTTCTAAATACATTATAAAACTAAAAATAAGCTTTTGATGCTTTATCTTTACATCCCGAAAGAGGCTAAGAGCAAAGCTCTAATGAGGCCGGGACTTCAGGCTCAATACATACAAAACCCAAGCAGTTGGCCATCAAAGGATGGAGCCAGGAAATGAAGACCAGGGCTCAAACCCTCCAGGACTCAGGAGCACGCCTCTGACAGTAGCTCCATGTTGGAATCAGGAGTTCACAGAACTTGCATATTTTCACCAATTAAGTAACGGGGACCACAAACTCTGGCTTCCTCCTCCAAGGGTCAGCCTACATTTGAACTTGGACCTTAGTTACCAACAGATATTTATGAAAGAGTCCTTGAAGAAACTGCATCAGCAGAACCAGCCCCCTGCCCCCTGCGCCAGCCCCGATTTCTTTTCACTGGGCCCTCTTCCAATATGCCTCTTACACCACAGCACTGTGAGCGCCATGCAGAGGTTATTTTATCTTTTTATTTTTGTTGAAATATAGTTGATTTACAATGTTGTGTTAGTTTCAGGTGTACAGCAAAGTGCTTCAGATAGATAGATAATCTTTTTTAGATTCTTTTCCATTATAGGTTATTACAAGATATTGAGTAGAGTTCCCTGTGCTATACAGTAGGTCCTGTTGGTTATCTATTTTATATATAGGAATGTGTATATTTTAATCCTAAACTCCTAATTTATCCTTCTCCCCCCACCCCTCTGCAGAGGCTATTTTAAAAGGTTACAAGACTAAAAAAACTATAAAAGGCTAATATCAACCCAGGGGTGCTTTCACAAAGTAAGGTCAAACTCAACTTTGACTCTATTGTGGCAGGTCTTTGTCTCCTCGGCTCTAAGCTCTGATCTGCATGTTTCAAGATTACACTACAATGTGATACTTCCCACTCATGGAGTCATAGCTTTGTTGAAGGATTAATATAGAATTGTGCCAAATTATTTAAAGATAGGTGAACAGGGAGCAAAACATTACCATCAGCTGATACAAGAGAAAGTAGCTCAGCCCGTCCCACAAAAAAGCCTTCAGTAGAAACACCTTTTCCTCTGCTCGTACTGTACGAGTGGGAAGGTTCAAGGCAATTTCAAATATCTATGATAGTTTCTGGAATCAAGAAAAATTTCAAATCGGTTTAGTTTTACTGTACTTCTTTTCCATCAGAGTCAACATGACTAGAAAGAGAAAGACATCACAACAAGCTCTCAGCGTGTGAGGTGGTAATTGTCTCAGAACAATGTGTGCACGATGGATTTGAGGCTACGCCAGGAACTGGATGGCACGGACAGGTTACTGGGGCCATGGAAGGCTCTCTGGACAGGCTGAGGACCCAGGAGAGGTTGGAGGCCAGGAATACCCAGTGGCACCCATCTCCAGGATGGGTGACTTCCCCTAGCAGAGCTCATCAGCCTGGATTTGGAACAAAGAAGGTCAACACCTGGACAGATGTGGGTTGTGGTTTGCTGAGCTGGTGCAGCAGAATGTCCAAAGGGGTAAGGATGCTGAGAGCATTGGCAAGAGGCTGGGTCAAGTGATGGATCAGGGGATTCTAACTGGCAGATGGGAAAGGAAGATAGGAAAGAATTGTCTGGGGTCTGGGAGGGACTGGGCAGGAGAAAACGAAACTTTAAAAGCCCTGGAGATCTGGGCAAAGTTGACAGAGGGGTGGTGGGAACGAGTGAGTGAGGAGCTGGAGAATGCACGGCAATGGTACACATGGGACTTTGGACTTGGAGATTCCAGAAGTCAACGGTATGGGACGTGGTCAGGGGTGAGAATGGCTGAAACAGGGCAGGTGTGAAGGTAGATGCAGATGAAGGGACAGGGATTCAATGAGGCTGGAGAGTTAGATGGGTTTTCCACAAGGATGTTACATCAGATCCAGTGACACTGTGACTTAAGGCTGGAGAAGAAAATGAAATCAGACATGAAAGACTTTGAGGAACATGTATACATGACAGAGGGAGGGTAATGGCAGAAAAAAAAAGCCTCCAAGAAGTACAACTGCATATACAGATGTGAAAGAGCAATATTTTCACGTTACACTGGGAATCTAGGAGAATGTTCTCTCTTCTCTCTCTTCTCTCTCTCTCTCTCTCTCTCTCTCTCTCACACACACACACACACACACCACAAACTTAATCACCCAACAAATTAATATCAGGCCCCAAACCTGTGATCCTCAAGGCTTTTATTTTTTTCTACTTTTACTGAGGTATAATTGACAAAATCATATATATTAAAGTGTATGATGCAATGATTTGACACACGTATACACTATGAAATGATTACCATAATCAAGTTAATTAACACATCTATCACCTTTTTTGGTACGTGTGTGATGAAAACACTTAAGATCTACTCTCTTAGCAAATTTCAAGTATACAGTATTGTTAAATATAGTCACCATGCTGTACACTAGATCTCCAGAACTTATTCATCTTTTTTTTTTTTTTTTTTTTTTGCAGTACACGGGCCTCTCACTGTTGTGGCCTCTCCCGCTGCGGAGCACAGGCTCCGGACGCACAGGCCCAGCGGCCATGGCTCACGGGCCCAGCTGCTCCGTGGCATGTGGGATCTTCCCGGACCGGGGCATGAACCCGTGTCCCCTGCATGGGCAGGCAGACTCTCAACCACTGCGCCACCGGGGAAGCCCTAATCATCTTTATAACTAAAAGTTTGTACCCTTTGACCAACATCTGCCCATTTCCCCCACCTCTCAGCCCCTGGTAACCATCATTCTACTGTTTCTGAGTTCAACTTTTTTAGACTCTACATATAGTATTTGTCTTCCTCTGTCTGGCTTACTTCACTTAACATAATGCGTAATGCCCTCCTGGTCCATTCATGTTGTCACAAATGGCAGAATTTCCTTCTTTTTTATGGCTGAGTAATATTCCATTATAGAGATAGATAGATAGATAGATAGATATCAATAGACAGATAGACAGATAATCACATTTTCTTTACCCATTCATCCATCAACAGACACTTATGTGTCTTCCATATCTTGGCTATTGTGAATAATGTTGCAATGAGCACGGGAGTACAGATATCTCTTCGAGATACCAATTTTATTTCCTTTGCATATACTTCAGAGTCTTTTAAGTTAAGCAACCCCACCTGACACGGACGCAGGGAACTACGTTGTTATCTCCTCATCCATTAGCAATATTGCACCCTTCATACTGAGAAAAATGAAGCATATAGATACACATTATATGAATGGTCCTCCAAGAAAAGAAACAAAATCAAAAAGAAAAAACATGATGACATTCTCCTGGGACATTTAAATTTTTCTTTTTATGTAAATTAGAAAATGATATAAAATTCTGCATTTCTGCAAGCTGGTGTCCTCTTTACTACTCAGCTCCCTCTGGAATATTGATTTTTGATGGTCTGTCCAGTGAAATCTATAGACTCCGGAGGTCTGGCCAACCTTCCCCACACTGAGATGTCATGTCAGTACACCAGGATGGGAAAGAAGAAGAAAGTTACCAGAGTAGGGGGAGAAAGGGAGCACAGCTGAGGAAGAAGGAGCAAAAAATATGAAGAAATATGATTATAAAAACTCACTTTTGGGCTTCGCCGGTAGCACAGTGGTTAAGAATCCCCCTGCCAATGTAGGGGACACAGGTTCAAGCCCCGGTCCAGGAAGATCCCACATGCCGCAGAGCAACTAAGTCTGTGCACCACAACTACTGAGCCTGCGCTCTAGAGCCCTCGAGCCACAACTACTGAGCCCATGTGCCACAACTACTGAAGCCTGTGCACCTAGAGCCCATGCTCAGCAACAAGAGAAGCCACCGCAATGAGAAGCCCACGCACCACAGCAAAGAGTAGCCCCCGCTCGCCGCAACTAGAGAAAGCCCGTGCACAGCAAGGAAGACCCATTGCAGCCATAAATAAATAAATAAATAAATAAATTATTTTTAAAAATTTAAAAAAAAAAGAATAGGGACACCCTTCCCTCAAGCCAACTTAGTCACAGAAGTGGCAGGTCCCTGCATGACCACTGTCCCTCCTGTGAACACATGGTATAAAAATCACCCAAGCTGTGTGGCTCCTCTGGGGACAGGATATCCAGTCTTCCTCAATAGATGTTTGCAATAAAATCAAAAGTTTCTCCCTACGTCACACTAAATCTTCTCTGGGATAAAACATACCCTACAAATGCAGGGAACTGAATGGGAGGAGTATTCCAATAGTGGTCTGAGTAGGCTGAGTAGATGAGAACGTTACTTACATATTCCCCGAGGCCATGGAGGGCCATGGAAGCACATAGAATATGGAAGCTTAAAATAATAATAAGGAATCCAAATAGTGGCTTCCAGAGTTACTAGCTGTGTGGTCTTGAGCAAGTTACGTCTTCCATGGGCCTCAGTTTCGCAATGAAGGACGTCATGATATCTATCGTGAGGGCACCTGTCTGAACCAGAGGAGATGCTGTGTGTGATGGGGTCTTTGTAGTCTGGTCAGCATCATGCACTCAGAATTACCGCATGGGCCTTCCTGAGTAGTAGTCTGACCTCCGATGAGCCTTGCACCAGGGAAGAGGGTAGCATAGCCATTAGGAGGTCAGGCCCTGGAACCAGTCTCCCAGGGCTTGGAACCCAGTTCTTTAGCTTCCTAGCTGTCTAACCTTGTGTGGGTTACTTAAGGTCCCCATGCCTCACTGGCAGAACAAGGATCTTGATGATGACACTGACAATGCCTACTTTGAAGGATTAAGTTAAATCCATGTAAAGTGCCTAAGAGCCCGGAAACCAGGGGAGCCAGTAAATTGCGGCTGTATGTCATCACGGCACATGCCGTGTCATTTCTGCAACACACAGTCACGTAAAACCTTGGCCATGGGGCTTTTAATCCTTTTCCTGTTGCCACCTGAATCTGAACCTCCACATCCTGTTTCCTCTCCATGCCTCCTACGAAAACTTCAGTGAGTAAATGACAACCAAGGTTCATGTGCCCAATTATCCCACCGTGAGTGTGAATTATTTTCACCTGCTAATTTTAAGACATTATTACAAGAAGTTGTGACTAAACAAGTCCCAAGTGCAGACTAGTACACAGCTTGGACGGCCAAGAAAAATATGTAATAAATAATAAAATAGCCCAAAAAACCTGATTTGGAAAAACACTGTAAACACAGATGGCTCACTACGTAAAATAAATAATGTTATTCTAGCTTAATTCAGAATCCCAAATACCAAAACTGGGAAGTCAAATAACCATACATTTTTATCCGTATCTTGCTGATGCCGAGAAAGTACATTATGCTTCTCTATGCAGTTGTGCAGTTGGCATAATTTACAGGGTAAAGGCTGGAGCCAGCCATCTCTGTGTTACTAACAGGATAGACTAAACATCTGACAGTGCTTGTTATGTAACATTACACTCGGGTTTTCTGAAGGAATAAAAAAAAAAAACATAAAAGCAATCAAATTCTTCAGGTATTTCAGGGCATCCATTTAACGTCTGCTGACTGAACACTCTGTGCTAGGGAACCCGATGATCTCCCTAGCCTCATGGAGCTTACATGCGGTAGCGCAGAAGCAAGAGATAAGTAATAAATATTTAAAACCAGGTAATGCTAGTAAGAAGAAAATAAAATGGGGAGAGAAATGGTCAGAGGGTTCCAGAATGGTCTCTCACAGGGGTTGGTGTGTAAAGAGAGAGCTGGATGTAATGCAATGATCTGAGGGAGAGCAAATCAGGCAATGGGAAAAGCAAGGATGATATTTATCTCACCTCTGTAAAAATTAATCATTACAGAATATTTTTTTCAGAACTCAACTTGCTCACTTGTAGCCATTACATTAATATTAAAATGTACATTTTGAGAATATTCACATCATTGCATATGGGAATATAAACTAGGAAACACCTGGAGAATGCAGTCTGGAAATAAGTTATCAAAAGCTATTACAATTATCTTAATTCTTTGATTCAGTAATTCTGTTCCTACGAAGACACAGTATGATTGCATTCAGAAATGTGCACAAAGATTTTTATACAAGAGTATCTATGAATATCTACATCAAAGCTATCTATAAGTTATCATAGCAAAAAAAAATGGAAACGACCTCAAAGTCTAACAGCAGAAGAAATACTAAATGAATTACAATGTCTGTATGATGAAATAGCCAATAATTAAAAAACAGGTTTTTGTACAAAATTTAATGACATGCAGAAATGCTCATGAGAAATTTAAGGGAAAAGGCAGAATATAAAAGTGTGTATATAAATGATTCCAACCTGAAATCTATGACATATTTACATATACATATAAACAATATCTGGGGAAATGTGCTAAAAGGTGATTATCTCAGACTTTGGAGATTTCAAGTGATTTATTTTCTTTAGACTCCTCTAAAAGTTCTCATTGTTCCACAAAGAGCATGATTTATGTTTATCAGAAAAAAAGTTAAAGAAATAAAAGTATACAATCTTACAGCATTTGCCTTTTTATATAAAAAGGAGGGGCCCGCAGTTAGAAACGTATTAGGAAAGCATTAGAAATGTCCTCAGGAAAACTTGGGGTATAATTTTAGTGCACTGGGGAAGCTGAGTACTGAGTTCTTCACCTCCATTCCTGAGTTTGGATTTGTCTCTCCCATTTACTCGTGTGGTTGCTTTCCCATGATAATCATGTGTGCATCCTGAGGATCTCTCACCATGTGTGGTACATAGTAAATGCTCAATAAATGCTGACTGGATCATGTAAAGTTACAAGTTCCAGGTAGTTAGCCCTACTATTTAGAATCTTTTATCCACTGTCTAAATGGAGATCATTATTTTGTATTTAAGTCAAAGCCTATACTATTCTTAGAGTAACACTTAAGTTGTTTTGCATCAGATTCAGTATTTAGGGCTTTCTCTTTGCAAAGCCTTTGAGTGCCTGAAATAACTGCAAGCTTTTTTGCGTTACTGGTAAGTTCTGTATTGAACCTGTTCAAAGGCATTGTAGTTATTCCATTTCTCCAAACCTTCTTTCATTACTTTACCTCAGCGATATCAAATGACTTAGATGTTTTAGAATATGTCATTTTCTAAAGAATTCTCTTTTTTCAGTCTTGAGTCTTGCGCTGGGAATTTTAAGCATATGCATAAGAGTCATTATGATAATGAAACCAAGTTATAACAGCTACTAAATGGTAAGCGTCGCTCCATGTATATGCTGTGATTATCTATGACATTGTTTCTCTCTGATTCAAATACAAAAGCTAATAGGCCTTTCTTTGAAGAGTGTACTTTGCCACAGAGTAACTCATATCCTACATACTCCTGTTCCAAACACTTTTTTTTAAGATGCAAAATCTTCCTCTGCTGAAAACGTGCTTGCAATTACAGTAGGCTTCTTCCGATCCAGAGATAATGTGTCTCCACTAACCTGTGTCAAGAGGCCAAAATCTATGACGAAGCATATGCTGTCCTGAACTCATTAGACTGAACAGGTGGCTGACACTTGGAATTCTTTCCAGTTGACACAGACCAGAAGAGAGGAAGAGGTGAGAAAAGGCTAGACCACAACAGCAGGTTAAAAGGGTCTCGGCTAATACTCTCGACTTGTCTAATCCACAGTCATTTCAGCATGTATTCCTATTGCAATCAGAAAACAGCATTTTCTTTTTTTTTTTTTTAAGGTAAAAAAAGTTAATAGCAGAGGTTGAGTACAAAGATGCTTTGTAAGCTTAACTATACGTTTATATGCTTATCAGTATTACTTTTTAAAATATTATCCTCCATGGGGGGAGAGCGTTAGGTATGTAAAAGCAATACTTCAAAATGAATTACATCCAGTTATATGCAGATAAACGTTTAACAGCCAACTCTCTGAAAAAAATTCCTGCTTTAAAGCATTTCCAATTTCCACGGTGTAAATACTCCCACCATGTCCAATTTTCAGCTACCAATGTGATCACGTCACTGAACTCCAGCTTGGAAGGAGATGCCCGGGGTCACCCTTGCAAGCAAGCTATCAGAAGCCAGCTCCAACACACCATTGATTTTAGCTAAGAGCATTGTGGAATTACACCAGAACTACAGCAATTGAGATCATTAAAAGGAGGATTATATTTATATCCTTCAATGTGATGACAGAAAATGTCTAACAGTTGGAGGTCATTACACTTTATATACAGTGAAGGAGAACTGTCCTTAACTCTTCCCTTTCTGCTCTCCCTTCTCACGTCTTCTCTTAAGGAAGAGCATCAAAATCAATAGCTTCACCTCCAGGTGAACCCTACGCCCACAAAACAAATTCACCTGTTACCTACTCTCCCACACACAGTAACTGAAGAGATTCCATCAGCTAGAGATTCAACTCTTGGACTTCCCCACTCCTGGTGAAAAATGCAAATATCCCCACTAAACTATTCTCATGTACTTATACCCTAGTGTGAATGAAGCATCTGAGCCTGGGTTGTGAAGGCAGCTTAGAGGAGACATAACAAAAAGGGTATCTTCTACTGTCTACTTTAATGGAGATGATCATCACCAAGGAAAGGGAAAGGGTTTTACGAATGAAAATGCATTTCCCTATTTGGCAATCTTACCTGGGGCGAGTCCTGCAAAGCAGCCTTCACCCTATCAGAACAGAACTTCCTGGGGAGAAGACCAGGCTTGCAATGCCAGATCCTCTCTCCTGAAAAGAGGGGCATCTTGATGCTAAACCCCAGCCCTTCACTCTTGCAACCAACCCTCCATGAACCCACCACCTCCCCACCGACCTCTACACGTGTCTGCTTGCAGATTTCTTTTTGTGGATTTGCATTACCTGGTGCCACTCTCCTACCAGAATGCGCTCTACCTGCCTGCCCAGAGTTACCCAACACTGTCCACTGTTACTTCCAAGATGGTGCTTGCCTCACCTGACAATGTCTGTTCTCTGAGTCCCTTCCTCACTTTCCTGCTGGTTCTGAAGAGCCTTAGGACCCATCACTGTGGACAGCCGTGAAATGCTTTCCATAGAATCTCTAGAACCGGGGATAAACACAGAATGGAGGGGACATCTAATGAGTTTGCTTGCCTCTCCTCCATTTGCCCTTCATCTGGAATGAGCACCAGCATTTCCCTTGGGGAGGCTTACTGGACTGTCCATCTGGCCCAAAGTTTGGTCCATGACATGCCCAGTCCATGCAGCCTCTCTCTAATTCCAGTCATGCATCAAGTGACTGGAGGACCCAGGCTGAATTTTCCTGAGGGCGGCTCCAGGAAAGGACAGCTCCAGGCAAGGACAGTCCCCACGTCCTGACCCACCCTGGCTCCCCTTCTAGCCAAGGTCAGTCACTCAGCTGCATCTTCAACCCTGAGAGCTAACCTTCAGTCCAGTCAATGCCTTTTATGATGAAATTAACAAGAGTGCATTTCTGTTGCTTGCAACCAAAGGACTCTTATTGGCATAAACACATTTATGAAGGACTCCTGGAAGGATTGGGGTACACGGGAATAAAGTCTTAATCTTCTGTGTTTTCCTGCAGTTCTCAGAAGACACCTGAGTGTCTTCATCCAAGCTCTGGCTGCGAACAAGCCCTGGAATCACTCTCTTTTTTTGCTCTGCAGGGTCTCAGGACATTATCTGGGTCTCAGAGAAAGCAGAATTGCAGGAGGAAACCCCCTTTGGGAAGCGGGGGTGGAGAAGGACCAATTCAGATCTCAGTCTGTTCTCAAGCTCAGAGTCCCTCCCTTCTCTACCCTCTGGGGTCTGTCTCAGGTAACGCAGCATGGAGCAAGAGATGATAAAAGACAGCGCATTTTAACAGGATAGAGATGGAGGAGTCTTTTATTCCCAAACAATGAAGGAGCACAGCATTAGCCAAGGACACCTCAAGGACCTTCTGTAGGTGACATCTCAGAGTAAGTCCCTGAGTTTCAAAGGGGATCATGAGGAAGCAACAAGCAGTCAAACGGAGACCAGACACAGAGCAACATACAGGTTAGCACAATCCATGGGAACAATCCAAGTGTCCAAGTGCCAACAACCACGATGCTCTTAAGATTCAGCGTTACAGCCATAAAGCAGCAATAGGGACAATTAAATCAGGCACCATGATGGTAGAGAGAAAATCGGTGGGGGACATAATGGATTTGTCTCCATTAGAAAAGGAAAATGACAGGCATTTGACATTCTAGCTATTACTGGTCATTACTGTAGCGCTTCAAAAAAGGAAAACTGGGGCTTCCCTGGTGGCACAGTGGTTGAGAGTCCGCCTGCCGATGCAGGGGACACGGGTTCGTGCCCCAGTCCGGGAGGATCCCACATGCCGTGGAGCGGCTGAGCCCGTGAGCCATGGCCGCTGAGCCTGTGCGTCCAGAGCCTGTGCTCCGCAACGGGAGAGGCCACAGCGGTGAGAGGCCGGCGTACCACAAAAAAAAAAAAAAAAAAGGAAAACGTTACTCAAAAGAGATTTGCTTAATGATAGAATCAAAGAGCTACAAAAAAACATCAAAAGAAAAATGGAGACCTCCTGTTCTGCTCATTTTTCCTGCCCCCGGCAGTCAAGAACGCTTTGAAATTAAGTCAGTGAGAAAGGCAGCAGGAAAAATGAGCAGAACAGGTCTGGGATCAGAAAAACCTGGGTTCAGACTCAAGCTCTGCCATGATTAGGCAGATGGGCTGAGCTGGCCTCTGACCCTCTCCAAGCCCCCGTCTCACTTTCCTCATCTGTGCAATGGATAAGACCACCACCTTGCAGATTTATGCTGCAGAATACATGAGATAACAGGTAAAGCCAACTTGCATATGAAGTTCTCCATGTGATCTGGTGAGGGCACCAGGTGCTAATATATCAGAACACCACAGAGGGGAATGAACCATGGGCCACATGCACATCAACGTACAGTAAACCTATCTCTTCAGTATTATGTTAAAGAGAGAGGTGGGAGAAAAGAAGAGCAGTCATTGTTATAAAATGCCACCAGGTGGGGGATGGGAGAGGTGCCATGAAAAGGAGGTGACCTGAACCACTGTCCCTCCAGCGTCTCCGGTGACAGAAGGAAGCGCCAGGCAGAAAGCAGCATGTGAAAGACAGCAGATAGCATGAGCACAGCCGAGGGCAAAAAAACAAAAATCCCTTTTTTTCAGCCTTGCCTCTTGTGTTTTAGGTATGAACATGCAGTAATCAACCTTGAGCTTTCAGCATGTCTAAAAATAGTTCTTCACCTGCTGCTGCTTTTTCCACTGGTTACAAAGGCTATTGTTTATTTCAGCAGATGGAAAAGAAGCTGTGAAAAGCTGTTCACATGGTACAGAAGGGAGCACAGAGAGGCAGGGCCCCGGGAGTAGTTAATGAGTGGGTTTGGGGATGATTAGCTCCATCGCTAACACAAGATCTTTCTTCTCCCTGGAATTTGTTAGAGCTCCGGCATCAGCATGCTAATGTCGATCCACAGCTCAGTAGGCACGCGGTGAGCATTTCCATTGGCTTCTGGAGTCTTCCCCATCACACTCTGGAAACCCAAGGTTTCTTCTCATGTGTAACATAGTACCTTAGAAGCACTTAGTGCCCGAGAGTCAGAGGTGTAGGGAGAAAACCATCTGCATTTCCGGCTCTGGACCTCAGCAGCACCCCTGCTGTTGACAGCTGCCACCCAGTCCTGCTGGAGCCGGGTAGCCGAGACTGACGCATCTTCGGGGGGAGAGCAGTGGGAAAGGTGTTAGCTCTCCGGGGCCCCAGAGTCAGCCATGAAAGCAGGTTTAGGTTTTTGTTTCAGTGGAGTTGAGAACCATTGGCCCCAAGCCCACTGTGAGCTCATGGCTTCACCTGAGCCACTTGCCACGAAAATAAAAAGTAAACAAATTCTCCGTCTACAGTTACCTTTCTCTGTGGATGGCCAGTGTCTTCCGCACCGTGTGCACTTTTCATAAATATATAAACCAAGCCACGCTAGATCACAGACAACTGTGATGATCACCCTACCTTCAACAGCTCCCTGCCGAACCCAAGTGTTTTCCACTCCTTTCCTAAGCAGTTCAAATTGACGAGAAAAAATATTAACTGAGGCTCATTTTACACTAAATTAGCTAGCAAAACACACCCCTGCCCCCATCACCAAGCAGGAAACAATGGAGTAAGACCAGCTCCTGTTAAGCTTCCATAAATCCACCTCCTGAGACTGTGACTTCTTTGCTTTTCATGCCATTTCTTAACATTCACAGCCACGAGTGTGCTTCCTAAGCCTCACACCATCTGGTCAGTCTGAGGCTGAGACTTCTTTGTTTTCCATGCCGTTTCTTAACATTCATAGCCACGCATGTGCTTCCTAAGCCTCACACCATCTGGTTAGTCTAAGAGGAAGTAAACAACAGAGGAAAAAATATGAGGGGTTAGGACTGGCTAATGGTTGAGAATCCCTGCTGTACAATGAGCCATGTTGCAGGACACCAAAGAAAAATACAAAAGTCACGAGGAAGGTTTGCAAGATTGTCTTAAATCCATATTTAGAGGGAGGTTTAGGCAAAGGGTATGGGAGGGATTTGGTCTTATTTCGATATGTTTTTATTACAAAGACAATAATAACACCTAAGGAGCAAAGGAGTCATTTGGGAAATCCCATCCTGAGAGTATATTTCGTCTGGTTCATTACCAATGGTTGTGGCAGTTGAACCCTTTCCCAAGATGGTCCTGAATTCCAACCATCTGGACCTTGAGTACTGTTAAGCTTACGGGTCAGGCAAGTCTCAGATTTTGGATTAGAATAGAAGGTTCCAGTCCCTACAGCAAGACCAAGGAGTTCTTAGCTACAGAAACTACCAACAGATTAACACGTTTCACACCTTTGAGGTCAAATCAGAATGTCCTAGGGAGCCACCTGAAACTCAGCCTGAACACATTACTGAGGTCACATTAACCAAAACACCAATGTGTCACCTTACACAAGTGAAAAGTTTAATTTTAACCCAACTGCAAGTGTTGACTTTATAGTCTCAAACTCTACAAGGAAAAAAAAAATCTGCATGAAGAAATACCAAAAGCATCATTAACTAGCATCTGGAAACTTGTAGAAGATCTTTCAGATACTGGTACTGAGATAAATCTAAGGGAATGAACAATTTACTGACCTAGTTCTAAAACACTGCCAAATCTCACGACATTTCCCCATAATTGTGTGGCACTCACTGAAACATACAGTGGACCCCTTATCACCATAAGCAACAACCCTCGAAGCTGCATAATATCTTTAGTATATTAAGGCCATGCACAATCAAGAAAAATCAAAAAGAATGGAATCAAATATATTTTAAAAAATAGCAAAAAAGAATTTTTAAGTTAAAAAATTAATAGATAAAAGAAGATGTAAAAGAAATGAAATCAAAGGAGGGACTAGTAAAAACAGGAAATAAAATGTTAATAACTAAGATCAGAAAAAAGCATCTTAAAGAACTTCTGGGGAGAGGGAGGAAATAGCCATTCAAACACCATCAGATCCAGGAAAAGAAAAGAAATTTCACAAGGTCTTCACGATCCTAAGATCCAGGAGTGCAGAGACAAATGAATACTTCCATTCCTTCAAAAAAAAGTAACTTGGTTTCATTTGGGGTGCATAAAAAGGATGAAAAGGTATACTGTAGTGGGTTGAATGGTGCCCCCCCCAAAGTGATATGTCCATCTCCTAACTCCCAGAGCTTATAAATTGTGACTTTGTTTGGAAAAGGGGGGTTTGAAAATGTAATTCATTCATTCATTAAGACTTTATTAAGCACTAACAATGTGCCTGTTATTTAGGGATGAGTTGAGCTGAGGGGAGGAGATGGGAGGGGAGGGGAGGGGAGACCGGCACAGGGACACAGGAAAGGCCACGTGAAAACCCACATGAAGATGAAGGCACAGATTAAGTTATGCTACCACAAGCCAAGGAACTCCAAGAACCACCAGTCCCTGGAAAAGGCAAAAAAGGATCCTCCCCTAGAGTGTCTGCAGGGAGTATGACCCTGCCCACACCTTGATCTACAGCTTCTGGCCCCCAGAATTGTAAGAGAAGCACTTTTCACTGTTTTGAGCCACCAAGTTTGTGGTGGTTTGTTACTGCAGGCCCAGAAAACTAACACAAGCACCTTGGCCATTAATGAAATAAGTGAAAAGCCATCCTGTGCCTGTGTTAATAACTAAAACCAGAAAAAGCATCACCATAGCCTGCAATCTAGCAGGAGGGAGGTATCCTAGTGGCTGGAAGCGGAAGCTTTCAGATTAAAGAGACCAAGCTGAATCCAGATTCTGCCAATCACTCACTGTGTGACCTTGGATGTGTTTCTTAAACTCTCTGAGCCACAGTGTCACCTCCAAAAAGGTGGACAGTAAAAACAGTCCCTGCCTCACAGTGTTGTCGAGATCATCCCTATAAAAGTGAGTGGTCGGGCTTCCCTGGTGGCGCAGTGGTTGAGAGTCTGCCTGCCGATGCAGGGGACACGGGTTCGTGTCCCGGTCCGGGAAGATCCCACAATGCCGCGGAGCGGCTGGGCCCGTGAGACATGGCCGCTGAGCCTGCGCGTCCGGAGCCTGTGCTCCGCAGCGGGAGAGGCCACAACAGTGAGAGGCCCACGTACCGCCAAAAAAAATAAAAAATAAAAATAAGTGAGTGGTCCAGGGGCAGACCAATGGTGAGATACAGTGCAAACAACCAAGCATGGGCTCAACTCAAACTCAGTGCCACCCTCGATGTGAGTGCTGGGGATTCATTAAATAAACAAACAAATAAACAAACAAATAAATAAAAAGGAAACTCACTGCTAATGGTATCTTCTCAGTGAACTTCTTGTCAATAATTAAAATAATTCTAAAGTCTTGATATCCGCGCTTCTATTTATAATACTTAAAATTACCAGCTTCGTTCTCACTATCACACCTAAGCACTTATTCATTAATTCTCTCAGGAGGAGTTTAATTTCAGGAAATGTGTTTTTGAGATGTTTTGATGTCCTGGAGTTATGAAACTATAATGTAATTCATTTACTTTCTGAAAAACATGAAGGCAACAATTTTTCAGTTTCATAATTACACAGGTAACAAAATAAAAGTCACTATGATCCTAAAGATATTTACCCCATGATGTTTTATTGTGGTTAGCTAAGTAACAGTCATCATTCATTCAAATGTTTGCTTAGCACCTACTATGTGACAAGACAACAGTATATAAAATCGTGATTTTTGGAATGATTCATTTTTGGAAACATGCCACCTTCAACCTAGATTTCATGTCCAGACCTTCAAAGCAGCTTCTCCATCCCAGAACTAAAATACCTGCCTGGTGTAGAAAATCAGTCATACACGGGCCAGCCGGCCCCTCTCCTAAATTCAGAGGAAGGGAGAAATTCATTCAAGAGTGCAATAATGGGGTCAGGCTTGCTACTACCTAATTTTGAGGCATGCCTGCTGTATTAGAGTTCTCCAGAAAAACAGAACCAATAGGAGAGATAGGTAGGTAGGTAGGTAGGCAGATAGATAGATAGATAGATAGATAGATGGATGTAAGAGGAGATTTATTATACAAATTGGCTTATGTGGTTATGGAGGCTAAGAGGTCCCATGACCTACCATCTATAAGCTGGAGACCCAGTGCTGTAATTCAGTCTGAGTCAAAAGGCCTGAGAACCAGAGGAACTGATAGTATAAATCCGAGTCCAAAGGCCCCAAAATGGGGTGGGGGGATAATGGTGTAAGTCCGGGTCCAAGTCCAAAGGCCCAAGAACCAGGAGTATGGATGTCCAAGGACAGGAGAAGCAGGACATCCCAGCTCAAGCAGACAGCGAATTTGCCCTTCCTCTACCTTTCTGCTCTATTTGGACCTTCAATGGATTGGATGACACCCACCCACATTGTCCCCCAAAATGATATGTCTTTACTCAAAGTTTACTAATTCAAATGCTAATCTCTTCTGGAAGCACCCTCACAGACATATCTAGAAATATTTTTTTTTCCCAGCTATCTGAGCATCCCTTAGCCCAGTCAAGTTGACACATAAAATTAACCATCTCACCTGCACTTCAAGTAAACTTCATGGGAATTAATAAAAAATAGTTCTTCCTTACAGGCCTTAGAGACATTTAAAATTTCCCAAGCCAATTATTTCCAGACAAGAAGAGAAAAAAGAAAAGAGTGGATTAAATTGGAAAAACAGAATGCTGCTGAAGTCAAGCAAAACCAGCTGAAGTTCTAGGAAGACCTCTTTCTTTCTGGTTGGGGAGGAATGAAGGCCCAGCCTTCACAAGCACACCACCTGTAGATGTGGAGGGGTCTGACTTGACTCAGTTCCCCCTACTCTCATTCTCTCACCTGACTATATCACCTTAATATATGCAAATTTTATCCAGGTGTCTTCTGAAGCAGTTTTTATTTTGCCTGAAGATGTCAGAGAAGCCAGGACATCCAACTGACACTATTGGTCCCACTTAACTCTGGTTGAAGATGCAAGTTGCCCAGGTACCTTGGATCTGGGTGTTAATAACACTCGAAGAGCCCACAGGTACACCATGACAAAAGCAATATCCTTCTACAGCTCTGCGAGACCCAAGCAGGACCTCTCCACAGTAACAGCCTGGTTCAATCTTGGAACGGTGCTTCCAACGATTCCCACAAATTAAAAATGAAGACTTGTCATTCATTCAACGTGAATTCATTCATTCAGTAAGACTTTATTAAGCACTAACAATGTGCCTGTTATTCAGGGATATTTTGGAGAGGAGGGGTGTTTTTATTTTCCAACTGCCCATCAGAAAGACCTTCAATAAATAGATGTATTTTACCCCCTAATCTGAATGACAACCAATTCAAAGAATCAGTACCCAGATACCAAAAATCTAATCAGAAAATATCTTGCCTTGATCCCCCATTTTTCTAGATTCAGAAACATTAGAAACATTCTGGCCAATTTCTAAGGCTACCATGGTTGGGGAAAAAATAGGCTTAACTTTTGTAGTTTAAATTGTACAACACGTCTTTAAAAATGAGGTAATAATGGAAAGTTTAAAAAGTAGACCTTAAAAAAAATAAAGATTACAAAATTAGCCAGTTTCCTATTAAAAGAAGTGTGATACTTTTTTTAAAACTTATCACTTTTCTTCATCTGAATTTTGTCCTGAAGGATGCACTGACCTATATAGAACTGACACTCTCATTATCAGGATTCTGCAGCACCCAGACCTGGCAGTCATTGATGAAGAAAAGCTACAGCTACAGAGGCACCCTGGAGTTTCAAAGCTAAACAAGAGTGTGTTTCTTTGTCCTAAGACAAGGGTCAGGTATCCTTTCAAGGTCTCTGAAACTACAGACTTTAGTAAACATTGGAAATGGGGACCACATGGAAGAACTGGATTTTTAAGCCATTAAACTTTTTTTTAAACAGTAAGTTTACTCCTTTCCATACTCACTATAGACATACCTATAAATTACTAAAAATTTCAAGAAGATTCTGAAAAGCTTACATTTGCAAAAAGGACAGCTTCATACCCCATTCGGTAACAAGTCCCCAACTCCTGACATTCACAAGCATTTGATATTTATGTAGGACAGAAATATTTGACTTAATTTAACCTCACCATGATATAAATATTTCTAATTTGTAGTTTGGTCACAAGATCTGAACTGTAAGTCCTGGACCTAGGCTGCCAAAAACTATGTGACCTTGAGTGAGCTTGAGTGAGTCAATACTTTTACCACTCAGATCTGGTATGATCTGATCTCAACGGGCATTTCTTAAACAGTCACTTTGAGAGTCTGATGTAAGTTAAGGATCATCTCCACACAGACACTGAAGTTTACTATCAATTCCATGAAGTTCAGAAGGAGTCACAGATCTCAGGTAAAAAATGACGGACCTAGGGCTTCCCTGGTGGTGCAGTGGTTGAGAGTCCACCTGCCGATGCAGGGGACACAGGTTCGTGCCCTGGTCCGGGAGGATCCCACATGCCGCAGAGCGGCTAGGCCTGTGAGCCATGGCCACTGAGCCTGCGCATCCAGAGCCTGTGCTCCGCAACGGGAGAGGCCACAGCAGTGAGAGGCCCGTGTACCACAAAAAAAAAAAACACATGACGGATCTAAAGAATCTCCATGATACCTCCAGAGCTGAAATTTTACTATTATTCAGGAGGGCAACCTGTTCTATATGTTATTGTGTATGTTATATATTACATACCGTATAACATAATAAATGTTACCATATTATATTATGTATACAATATATAACATATTATATGATACTATATTAATATAATTACTATATTATACCTGCATCTTACTGTATTTATTACACTTGTAATAATAAGGCTCATGCCTTAGGTATAGATAAAAATAGACCAAACTCAAATAAAGTAGTTGGGCTATGCTCTGGCCCATCGTATAGAATAGCTGACATTTTTTAATGACTTACTTTAATGGACTAGACATGTGCTCCTTCAGTGACAGAGAATTTGGTGTCTATCAATTACATGACTTTTTCTAAGATTCTGCTCCCCAAGCCTGGTACAAAAGTGGTCCCATCACAAACATGAGTGACCGTCACCCTAACCTGTGATGCAACAGCTACATGTGATACTAATGAACATATGTTGGTGCACAAACTGGCCCCCATACACTGAGGGCAAGGAGAGACCCAAGAAAGAGGCAGATTGCTTCAGGTTGGTTGGTAGTAGGTTTGATAAGCAAGGGAACTTACATATGAGGCTCACCTTGGGTGGCTGCACTCACTGCCAAAATCCTAAGAGTTTATATAGAGGCCTTAACAGGGTTTAGTCACGTATTCAGTCCAGACAGTCTCAACAGCACCTTACTCTCTCAAGGCTGCATCCTTGAAACAGCTCCTACTGTGGGAACAGTGGGCAGAATGTACATTCCAATGACAGAGGAGAGGGTGAGGAGCTTCCGAATGCTCGGGTCCAGCTTGCGGGTCAACCAGCAGTCTCATCCTCTCAATGACCTCTTCCAACAACATATCTGAAGCTATGCCCAAGGACAATTAGCAAAAAGTTAAAATATGGTGATTGGCTCCACGTCTAATGAGTTGGGGATG